>NW_026637098.1:1383112-2766224 GCF_028554395.1 Pezoporus wallicus | reverse complement strand
GCCCCTGGCCGCCTCGGCTGTCGGGCCGGCGAACGGCGCGAGCGCGCAGGACGGGGGGGAGGCGGGAGAGGACGGGTCCTGAGGGAACCGGGGCCGAGACCCGCGTGTGTGAGGCTGAACGGACACGGACAGGTTCCACTGGGGTGCCCATGGGGCACCTTCTCCAGACCGCGGTGGTTTATGTTGCTTAAAGCACCTCCTCCAGCTGAGCCGTGACCCCTTCAGGAAAGGTTCCCCTCAGGAGCTCGTTCCCCAGGTAATGGCTGCCCCGCCTGCTCTGGCTCCAGTGAGGAGCAGCGTGGCTGAGTCCCCTCGCTACCAGACAGACATTGAGGTGCTGGAGCGGGGCCAGAGAAGGGCACGGAGCTGGTGCAAGGCCTGGAGCACAAGTGTGATGGGGAACGGCTGAGGGACCTGGGGGGTTCACTCTGGAGAAGAGAAGGCTCAGGGGGGACCTGATGGCTTCCTACAAGTGCCTGACAGGAGGATGGAGCCAGGAGGGGCTGGGCTCTGCTCCCAAGGAACAAGGGATGGGACAAGAGGAAACGGCCTCAAGTTGCACCAGGGCAGGTTTAGGTGGAGCTGAGGAACAATTCCTTCCCCAGAGGGTGCTCAGGCATTGGAACAGGCTGCCCAGGGCAGGGCTGCAGTCACCGTCCCTGCAAGTGTTCACACACCGTGGAAACGAGGCCCTCAGTGCCATGTGCTAGTGGTGACCTTTGCAGTGCTGGCCAGTGGTTGGACTGGATGAGCTTAAAGGGCTTTTCCAGCCTGGCTGATTCTATGTGACACAGCATGGTGACTGGTACGCCCAAGAACACCTTCCCCGGCTTGTTGGCCAGATGTTGCAGCAACCTTGAAATCTATCTGTGGTATATTCAACTCATGTTCCCTCGATGTATTCACAGATTATGATTTCCTTTATCCGGCAGGTGACACCTCTGCATCCTTCAGGAGGTATTCCCCCCTTTCGAGCAGTTACCATTATCCCCTTTGCTTTGGGGAGCAGGAGAGGCTGCTCCATTGCATCCCATCACCAAGGCTGGCTGTTGTCCACATCAGCAGCCTGTAGCCTGCAATGGATCATGCCCTGACTTGTGGTGCTACCTTGAGCTTTTGTGTCAGTATTCACCCCTTACAGGTTGTTTATCAAGCCATACCTTTATCTTCTTTATAACTAAATAAGTTACAAACTCTTCAGTGCCTATTCTAAGGCATCTCCTCCAGTGCTTAAATTACATCTTTATGTCCCTCCCCTTTTCCATTCTTTTCTGCATTGCATTTCAGAATGTGGAGATGAGGGTGCTGTGTTCATCTGTCTCCAGCAGTCAAGAAGGCTCCAGTATATCCCTAGGGATGCCTTCCCTTTGCAAAGGGGCAAAGGCTGACTGTAGGCCATTAGAGAACACACAACACGATGCTTTTCTTCCGCTGTATACACATGCATACCTAAGCTGTGTGGCTTTGCATCTGACTGCTTTATGTGGCAGTCCTATGTCAAAATCCTTTAAACAGTTTATTACACCTTCCAGAGGAAATGGAATTCTTTGGTGTCTTCATGAAACATGAAATGAGATTTCTGTTAGACCTCTGACTGGCATTACTAATTCTTTAATGAGCCATATATAATTTCTTTTGGTATTTAGCCAGGAAGTGGTTGCATACCATACAACTGAAGACGGGTATCAACCTGGCACCTTTTAGCTTTATAGAATTGCCCTGCTATATCAGAGTTTACTGAAGATGAATGTCAACAGACAAGGGCAGCTATTTCAGAGCCACTTGGCCACAGTTATCCCTAGAAGAGCTTCACTGGTTACTAATGGACTGAAATTTATCACATCACTGTTAAGTAATCCTCCCACATATCCTCCTGCTTCTTTGCAAACATAGAACATAAGTGTTCAATGGACACTTCTGCATCTTTATTGACATTTTAATCATGTCCATCTAGTAATGTGTCTGTACTATTACTAAGGTTTGCTGGGATTTAGTCTTGCCAGCTATGGATTTTCTTTGATGTGCTTCACTTCCAATAACTACTCTGCTTCTCATAACGTCTCATTTATGCCAACACTCTTATTTCCTGCTTTCCCCATTTTGGCTATTCATGTTTCATTGTGAATCACTCTCTCCAGTCCTCTCATAAACCAGGAACTGGCAATGTATTTGCTCTCTTGATTTTTAAATTGTGGCTCTTTGATCGCTCAGTGAACTCTTTAAAGAGCTTGTAATTGTCATTTTTGGACTTCTACCTACATTTTTCTTCCTGCTTTCTTTTCTGATGAGTTGGAAATAGAGCTTCTATTTTGCTAGGCAAACCAAGCCAAAGGCTTTTATTCTTCCCTTATACTGGCTCTCTGCTGCTCCCTCTTTCATCTCACTGTCCCCAGCACTTGTTCCCATTTAAATTAGGTTTTCACAGAATCATGGAATTCCGGGTTGGAAGGGACCTCAAGGCTGAACAGCCCCAGCTCTTTCAGCCTTTCACACGACTTCAGAGTCCTTGAATCATCTTTGTGGCCCTTTTCTGAACCTCTCATCTTTTTTGTACAGTGGGGACCAAAACTGAACACAGTATTCCAGCTGTGGCCTGATGAGCACTGAGTACAGCAGGATAATCACATCTTTATCCCTGCTGGTGATGCCCTTGTTGATGTTCCCCAGCATCCCATTGGATTTCTCTGCAGCAGCTGCACACTTACTCATACTGAGCTGCTGTCCACCAGGACCCAGAGGTCCCTTTCCGCAGAGCTGCTCCCAGGGCAGATCCCAGCCTTTGCTGCACTCCAGGACTGGGTTTACTCAGGTGCAAGACCTGGCACTTGTCCTTGTTGAACTCCGTAAGTTCTTGTTACCCCACTCTTGCAGCCTTTCCAGGTCACCCTGCAGAGTGGCTTTCTCACATAGTGATGTTTTCAACAGTTACGTTGAAAGGTAACTCTAATCACTTAAAATTTAAACTCCATTATACTTATCGGCCAGGCAGAAAAACTACTTCTACGCCATGCTTTTAACATGAGATAAGAGTAACTTATCTCTTGTCCCACTAGTTATCCCAGGGGCTTGGAGACAGATGCACAGTAACCACAGACCCCAGCAAGTTCCAGAATATGGGAATACTTCACCAGTAGATTCTACCTTTGTGCTGGTTCATGGAGGTTTATTATTCTTAAGGCAAAACAACAGCCTTGTGCAAGTGTCCCCATCACACACATGAGTATTACCTCACCTTCTTGCATTTTCCTCCCACTCCCCACCCCAGATCAGCAGTCTTCCAAGTGCAGCCTTTTATTTTAGGGTACTTTAGCAGTTTTTCATGACAGTACACATTTTCTGCTAGACTTCTCCTAGATTCCTTACCACTGAGGCATAAGGATTAACAGTTGTAACCTAAAAGCTCTTCCTTTTCTGTTTTGGAAACGTTTCTCTAAGGCATAGACAATGTTATTCACAAATGCTTAAGGCAAACACGGCACTACAGCCGTATCATTTTCTCTCTGTATTAAAAAATGGTGCCAACAAAAAACAAACTTCCTCCTTTTTCAAAGCATGACTCACATTCTCCACTCTGTTTTGACTGACATAAGAGATCTATTTCAGTCATATGACAATAACTTGAAATCTGACCAGCCATTGATGTGGAAATCAACGCCTGTTCTTGCAGGATGGAAGGATGTTAATGGGAATGGTGTTTTATGTAACTCCACTAGAGATCTGCCTGCTTTTCCTGAATAACTTGCTCTCAGCCAAAGCCCAGCGTGCCACCTCGTGGCTGCCCTGTGCCAAGGGCCACTCGGAGTTGCCTGGAAAATGGTCACTTACAGCCTTTCTTTCCCGACAAGAATCCCAGACCATGAAAAAGTCACATCAGTGTACCAGCACCCCTGCTGATGTCTTGTCACAAGCCGAATGAAACCAAGCAATTCATCCAACAGGTGAAACCAGAGACAAGCCGTGAAGATCTGCTGGAGTGAATCCGGAGGAGGGCCATGAAGATGGTGAGAGGACTGGAGCGGCTCTGTTTTGGAGACAGGCCGATAGAGCTGGGCTTGTTCAGCCTGGAGAAGAGAAGACTCCTTAAGGGGAGACCTTAGAGCAGCTCCAGTGCCTAAATGGGACTAACAAGAAAGCTGGAGAGGGGCTTGGGGAATGGCTTTAACCTGTCAGAGGGGAGACTGAGATGAGCTCTTAGGCAGAAGTTCTTCCCTGTGAGGGTGCTGAGGCCCTGGCATAGAGTGCCCAGAGAAGCTGTGGCTGCCCCATCCCTGGCAGTGTTCAAGGCCAGGTTGGACACAGGGGCTTGGAGCAACCTGCTCTAGTGGAAGGTGTCCCTGCCCGTGGCAGGGGCTTGGAACTGGATGAGCTTTAAGCTCCCCTCTAACCCAAGCCATTCTAGGATTCTATGAAGTGGGTATTAGTCAGAAGAAATGTCACCAAACTGGAATGGAGTTTACAGGATAAAAAAATTAGGTAGCAAGAATGTAATTGTTGGGACATGACAGGCTTGGAGAACCACTGCCAAGTAAAAAGAGAGGTTATCTGGAAAGGTGAGTTAGAAATACTCAACCTTCCACTTGTTTTCTCCAGCAGTGTGCTGGTGAATTTTTACCTTCATAGGTCTGGTTGGTTTTCAGCTGTTTCATGCCTTATCAAATGAGACAGACATGCAGTTAACTGGGTGAACACAGCTGACATCCAGGGTCTGCTGTGCCCATGGATTTCACTCAGTATTCACTATTGCAGCAGGTAGAAGGTGGGCTAAATCCACCACAGTAGATGGTCCTACAGCCTTCCCACTTCTAACTGACTGATCTTGCTGCCTTCCTCAGGAAAGGGCAAGGAAAACTGACCTTGATTTGCTGGTTGCTTTACCTTTCAGGAAAAAAACAGCTCCAAACACATGGAAGTAGCGGGAAAACTTGGTAAATGGTGGGAATGCTCCTTTTTATGGACAGTGCTGTCTTAGACCAGAGCAGCTCTGGAAGGGGAGTTACAAAACTCCCCTTCAGAGAGATGTTATGGGTGAGGTTTGGCTGAGCCAGTTCAACCTCATTCACATGGCAAGAAGAAACTGGGGCTTTTTGTCTATGTGTCAAGATGAATCAGCACAGGTGTACAGGAATGCCAAAACCCATACCCAGGCTGAATGTGGCTAGCAGATGAAAGGAGTGAAGAGCAGGATTATCCTTTTCTGTCAACAACAACCTGTTATCTCAGCTAGTGTGTAATTTCCTAGCTTGTAATTTCAGCTTCAGATGCAGAACTCAGCACCCAGAATCATGCAGCCGCCCTCAACAGCCCAATGGTCCAAGCTGCTCCATCCATCATTGGGTGGATTCATCCATCATTCATTGGGGCTACCACCTTGCTGTTAACACCCTGTTGGACAAGGAGAATGTCTGTTCAAACAGAGCAGGTTCAAACAACCCCTCTGTACAGCAGCAGAGAGGATGAGAGGTGGCTCATGAACGGGCTTTGACACAGGACTAACACTGGCTTGTATAAAAGGACTTTGAGCTGCTTGCAAAGAGAGCTAGAAGAAAATCCATTTCTAAGATGTCCAGCACCACATTTTTGTGCATAGGCAAGGCTCAGCATACCATAAATGAATGATTTTCCTCATTCACTGAAACTGCAGCTCACCAGCATATTCAGATACATCTCTAACAGAACAACTCCTTCTCTAGCAGTGGAAATGTCTGCATTCCTCTGGGTAGACACACTGCAAGGTGTGTTTCAAGCCAAAGTCATCAGCCATTGCTGTGAGGGTACAAACAGGTTTCTCAGCCCTTATTTAACCTCTGGGATAAAGCTCCCTGCTCCTGTGGGATTCAAGAGATGTATGGATGGGCTTCTGGGATCTGTGTGGAATGCCACTGACCAGTTTTTGTTTCAGTCAGAGGTCAAACATTGAGGATACTGCAGGAATAACCCCAAACCCCGTCAGCTGCTCGTTCAGTTTCACCATTAATGCACCATGGAAGAACACAGCGCTTCGCTCTGATTCTTTCCAAACTATACATCCCACTAGATGTGTGTGTTTACACTTTAAAGCGTGTAACTTCCAGGAAAGATCGTTGCCAGCTGGCAGAAAGCACTGAATGACTCTATAGGCACCACGTGCTGCTCTTAATAGCAAGTCACCTGCTCTGTACAGAAAGGTAAGGCCTTGCCGGACAGAGATAACTCGGGTGGGTGACGGTAACAGAGTCTTTGTTGAACTGCCAGCCCTTTGTTCACAGCCTGGAGTGAAAACAAAAGGAAACGTTTATAGCCGTTAAAAATCACAGCAGAATTGTTGAGGTTGGCAACAAGTCAGTCATGCACAGGATTAAAAATAAAGAAGCCAACAGCGGCTTTTCTGTGATGCAAATAAAGTAAGAATTATTATAGTCATAAGAAAATATTATTCTCTGCACATTGGAGTGAGTAGTAAGGGGCAAATACCTGCAGCTCTGGGACTGCAGAACGAGAAGCTGAGATGACCGTTCACAGTCACCCCAGGACTCTGGAGAGAGACTCAAAGGTTGTGTTCAAGGCCTGGTTGGACAGAGTCTTGGGCAACAGGGTCTAAAGTGAGGTGTCCCTGCCCATGGCAGGGGGTTGGAAGTGGATGATCTTAAGGTCCTTTCCAACCCAAACCATTCTCTGATTCTCTATGATCTGCCTCTCATGTTTTTCAGAAACAGTTTAAGCAGATGCCAGCCCAGGATGGGGGTGTGTGCGTGTGTGAGGAATCAAGGAATCATGTAGTGGTTGGAATTGGAAGGGACCTTAAAGCTCATCCAGTTCTAACCCTGCCACGGGCAGGGACACCTTCCATTAGAGCAGCTTGCTTCAAGCCCCTGTGTCCAACCTGCCCTTGAGCACTGCCAGGGATGGGGCAGCCACAGCTTCTCTGGGCACCCTGTGCCAGCGCCTCAGCACCCTCACAGGGGAAAAAAAAATATGGGGGGAAGGAGGAGAAAGCTCTGTGTGCTCCAGGGCAGAAAACCTCAACTGGGTTTTATCCTGACCCTCCTGTGGGGAGGGAGAAGGACTAGTGACTGACGGTCAATAACGTGATGCTTGGGGGATCAGCGCTTTTTGTCACACCAGTGTTCCTACTTGTGTGACACAGTGTCTCTCGCAGCCAGGGCTGTCCTTGGCTCCCCACTCCTTAATCCCCAATGGACATAAAAACCCCTTAGAGATCTGCATCACGCTACAAAGTTTGAGTACACATCCAAGGAAGGCTCTTCCTTAACACCTCCGTAAGCCCAGAGGTCAGGTGAATCCCAGAGCTCCCTGTGCCGTGCAGGTCTCCCAGCCACCCTCTCTCTTCCTCAGCACTTCCCGCAGGGACACTTCCCATTCCTCTGAGCGTTACGGCAAAGCCTCAGCCTCTCCATCCCAGCCCAACCCGCTATAGGTGTGTACGTACGCATAGACATCACCCGGACACGTCGCTCCGGTGTTGCGGCGGGCCGGTCATGCATTGTGGGAGCTGTAGTTCGCAGCGCGCAGCACTACAAGTCCCAGCCTCCAGGAGGAGGAGGAGAAGGAGGAGGAGGAAGGGAGCCGGCTCGGCCCAGGCCTGCAGCCCGAGCGGGACCCCCCCGGGGGCGGGCCGTGGCGGCATGCGGCTCCTCGGCCGGCCCGGCCCGCTCCGCAGCACGGCGCTGGCCGCCCGGCCGCCGGGGAGGCTCCGAGCGGGGCCGTGGCGGCGCGGCTTCACCCGCGGGCGGCTCGGCGGCACCATGGCAGAGGAGGCCAAGCGGCTGGCTGCCTGCGCGGCCGTGGACAAGCACGTCCAGGTGAGACCGCACGGACCCCGGCGCTGCCCGGGGCATGGGGGGCAACGGGGGGCGCGGACCCCCGGTGCGCAGGGAGCATCCCGGAGCACGGAGGGGCTCCGGGGTGCAGGGACCGACCAATGCACGGAGCGGACACGGAGTGCACGAAGCCTCTCGGAGCACGGATGGGCTTCGGGGTGCAGGGACTCCCAAATGACAGAGTGGCCACGGGGTACATGGACGGGCTCTGGAGTGCAGGGACCCCCAAAGCACAGAGCGGACACGGGGTGCATGAAGCCTGTCAGAGCACGGCCGGGCTCCGGGGTAAAGGGACCCCCGAAGCACAGAGGGGACACGAAGTGCACGGAGCTTCCCGGAGCACGTTCGGACCCCGGGGTGCAGGGGAGGCTCTGGAGTGCAGGGACCCATCAAAGCACAGAGCTTGCCACGGGGTGCACGGAGCGTTCCCGGAACACGAACGGGCTCCAGGGTGCAGAGACAAGCTCTGGGATGCGGGGACCCCCAAAGCACGGAGCAGCCACGGCGTGCACGGAGCCTCCCGGTGGACAGACGGGCTCCAGGGTGGACGGACACGCTCTTGGGTGCAGGGACACCCAGTGCAAGGAGCGGCCACGGGGTGCACGGAGCCTCCCGGTGCGCGGGCTGATCCCAGGGTGTGCGGAGCTGCGCCGGGGTGCCGGCACTCCCCCAATGCATGTAGCGGACATGGGGTGCACAGAGATTCCCAGTGCATGAACAGGCTCTGTGGTGCAAGGACCCCACACTGCATGGAGTGACCATAGGGAGCACGGAGACTCCTAGTGCATGGATGGACCCAGGTTGCAGGAACAGGCTCGGGGATGCAGGGACCTCCACAGTGACCATGGGGTGCACGGAGCTTGCCGGTACATGGTTGGACTTTGGGCTGCACGGATACCCTCCAGTGCATGGAGCAGCTCTGAGGTGCATGGGGTGCATGCACAACCCAACCTCTCCCTGTAGCATGGACAGTCCTGGGATGCAAGGAGGGACTGTTGTGTCCCACTGAGCTTATTCCTCCTTTGCTTTGGATTGCGATCCTTTAGCCTGGAGAGAAGGGAGAAAACTGCTTTTCCCTTCCCATCAGTGCTTGCCCAGTGCACGGCTCAATGTCCTGCATCTCCAAGCATTCACCATGCACCCTCTTGCAACCTGGGCTGTGTCGGGGGTTCAGGATAATGCCATGTCCATCTCCTTTTCTCAAGTCCAGGATGCTCCACTGCTGCACCCTGTTTCTGAGCACCCAAGCAAAGAGCAACAGCCCCTTACCAGGGGGTCATGTCTTATCCTCTGCAGGGAGTGGAGTGCAGCAAGGGGTTTTAATGAAACCTTTGAAACTCAGATAGGACTGGATCTGCTTGAGGTTTGTCACAGCCTGATTGTGAACACTTGGGAGATCAACGGTTAAAGTCACGCACTGGTTTATCACAGTGTTTGCTGTGCAAGTGCTGTTGCAACAGCAGTGATGAAACTGGCTTCGAGTCGGTGCCAAGAAGGTTGATTGGGGGGGGGGGGGGGGGAGTTTCCTTTTCCTTCCTGCTTCCCCCTTCCAGGTTAGCATCCTGGTGACTTCCCTGATGCCCCATAATGTTTCACTTGTATTGCAGCCTCTTCTTCCTCTGAGCACTCTGTACCTCCCTGCAGAGAGCACACCTACATATGTGAGACCTACCCCCTGCCAGGCCAGCAAGCTCAAAGGCGGTCTGTGGGGTGAGGGAGCCTGGGCAATGGACCGGTAGTTGCATTAAACCCCTCTTTTTTACCCAAAGCAAGCCCTAAAATTGCACACTGAGGAAGCGCTCGTGTTGCAAGGTGCGGAGCCAAGGCACGACTGTACTGTGGGTTATCTGGTTTGATTTGGGACAAAAGGTGACTCTTCGTTTTGGACTTTTGCTGATGAAATACTGGCCTTTGTGCTGCCGTATGGTCAAGCAGACTTGGGATAATGTTTCTGGCCATGTTGCAGCCGATTAAAGTTCAGTGCCCCTCTGAATAAGTCAAACAGGCAGCGTCTGGGGTAATACCGCAATGTTCGGTGCGCAGCCTGGCTCGAAGCAGTGGTGGAGAAGCCGGTTCGAGGCACCACCAAGGAGTTAGGGGGGCTCAGCCATCAGAGAAAACCCATCTCCCTTCCAGTTTGCACTGTCAGGGTGCAGTTGCTGTTTGTAAGGGAGAGTTTTGTGTGTGGTTGTTGGCTGTTAACGGTGGGAGCACTGTTATCTCCAAAAGCAAAGCTGCAGATTCCCTTCCTTGCATGGCAGAGACGTGGGAGGACATCAATGACTTCAGGGTTCGGTTGTGTTGGACAAATCTCTTTGCTTGACATAAAGGTTAAGGTGCTGTAAATCCATGGCACCAGGGTACTGGATGAGGGTCCTCACTTGGCATTCTCCTTCTCACCCATCCTTAGCCGTGCCTGCATCTCATGCAGCCTGCGGCAGATGTAAAACTGGGGAGGGGGGAATTAGGAAAGAACTTTTCTCTCTTTGTATTATTAAATATAATAACAGTAATTGTTATTATTAAAACCAGGTTGGTGTGTTTACCCACAGAGCTTCCCACTACTGGAGTGGACACTGAGTGACCAACCTCAGAAGTCATGGGCTGTGAGGCTCTGACAGCTCGGAGGAGTGGGGCTGGCACAGGGCTTGGGGCTTTAGAGCCATAAGCTGCTTGGGCAGAGCTGGCTTTGCATTTATGCATCAGCTCTGAAGGCAGGCCCTGGCCCTGTCAGCATCTTTGTTAGAAGTAAAAAGATGGGTGGGCTGAGCGTTTATAAGAGGAAACTTTGGGCTTTGCACTGTATTTATCTCCTGTTCTTTGCATAAACTTACATTGGACCCACCAGCCCCTGTGGTGCTGCTGATACCCACTCCATGTGCGTTGTCTTGTCCACATCTGTAATGCCAAGCAGTGTCTCTACACCCTTTCTTTAGCTGAGGAAGTGCTATGGTTGCTGCTGACTCCACTCCCAGAGTGCATACATGGGTCCTCAGCTATGCTGTGGGTCAGTACCTTGGTTTTGTTTGCTGGGGTTTTAGTAGAACAACATGAAATGACTTATTTCTTTGCATGGAGCGCTGCTCCTCAGTGCTGTGAGCTGGTCCTGCCCCTTGCACGCTGACCCTGTGCTCTGCTTCTCCCCGCTGTTTGTCCTGCTCCTGTTTTAAAGGGGTTTGGCTGGTTTTGCCCCTGGTCTGGCTGGGTTGGAGCTGAGGAGGGAGAGGTGGGAGCTGCAGTAAGGCAGGGGCTGTGACAGCACCAGTTTAGACTGGCTTAAACTGTTCATCTGCGAAACCCACTTAGCCCAAGGTCTTGCCCTCCGCCTAAGGAAGGATGCTTCTCCCCTCATCACAGCTGCCTGACAGGAGGATGGAGCCAGGAGGGGCTGGGCTCTGCTTCCACAGAACAAGGGATGGGACAAGAGGAAACGGCCTCAAGCTGCACCAGGGCAGGTTTAGATGGAGCTGAGGAACAATTCCTTCCCCAGAGGGTGCTCAGGCATTGGAACAGGCTGCCCAGGCACCGTCCCTGTGAGTGTTCACACACTGTGGAGACGAGGCCTCAGTGCCATTGGTTAGTGGTGACCTTGGCAGTGCTGGGCAGTGGTTGGACTGGATGAGCTTGAAGGTCTTTTCCAACCTGGTTGATTCTGTGATCACTGAATAAATACCTTCAAGCTTATTGCCAGCCACGGGCTGGAACCCTTGTGAGCTCTTCCTTCTTCATTACAGCGGAGCGGCTGATGCGGAGGCTTTCGCCATCCCTTTGGCCATCCAGCTGCTCCAAGAAGCTGTCTCACCAGGGAGAAATGAGGGCAAAGAGAAGAAATTGCCTCTTCCCTGATCAAAACAAGTCTCTTAGGACATGCAGCACCGGTGTTCTCACCAGCCTCCATGCAGCTTTGCTTCCCCTTCCTTGGCTGGCCACACTTGGCTCGTCCATGGGGCAGGTGAAACTCAGGAATCTCGGGAGCTATTGGGTTTCTGCTGGCACCATTGCAAGCATGCAGAAAGCCATCTCCTGCTTTCCCTGCCTTTTGCAGGGTCACGGTGGTTACTGAGGGCTGGGATATGAGCCGAGTCCTTGGGGTTGTGTGCTGGGGTTTGGAGAACTCTGTTTTCTTTGAGCTTTCAACCTGCATAAGCGAGGGAAATCATTAATCCTATGGGAGTATGACCTGTCCTGAGCTCCACCTTGCCAGCTTGTGTGCTTGTGTAAGAGTTGAGCTGGTTCAAATGCTGCAGGTGTGGCTTTTTCCATAGCTGCTGAACTCTGGATCTGCTGCACATGGAGAAAGAGTTCCAGACCTGTCTAATATCCAAGAGATAACGCACACCAGTTCTGTGCCTGCATCTCTGGCTGGCTTCAGGTCTTCCTCATCTGGAGTCTCTGTAGTGATATTGGGCCTCCTTAAGTCAATTTAAGCTTTGGATCCCATCCAAAGAAGGGGAAGGACATTGAAAACGGGAAGTGCACGAGAGGCTGCGGGTAGCTCTCAGTGAGACTGAGTTGATAATAAACAGATCTACATGGCAGGGCATCCTCTTGAGAGGTAACACAGTTGAACCCGTCCACCATGAGCCTGCAGCCCCTTTTAGAGGCATGTCTGTGTTATGGATGAGATAGTAGTGATCCTTCATTAACCACACCATAAGCAGGGAAAGGCCAGGGCTGAGCTGTGGTTAAAATAGGATCCTCTTCATTATATACTGCCAGGCTCACCCATCTTTCAAGTGTGCAGCTGGACTCTCCTATAGGCAGTTTTTATTCCCTAGGAGCAGCTGCTGGTGCATGTGTACTGTTTACTAACAATACAGTTGGCTGCAAACCCATACTTTTACTGTGTGGCTTCCTTGGGAGATGTTATCTTGAGGTTCTTTCAGCTTCTTCCTCTGCGGTATTGTCTGAAACTCCCAGCTTTCCGGCAGGAGAGGATGCATGGAGTGCCAGCAAGCAGCAGTGAGTGTGCATTGAACACCCTGAGATTCAGACCAGGGTGGTATTTAATAAGTGCCCTTTAATAAGGGGGTGAGTAGCTTAAAATCCCTTAGCCACAGACAGGGTTGTGCCCTCGCTGGCAGTGTGTTCCCTTCCTTGGCTGCAGCGTGCTAAGGTGATGTGTGTCAGTGTGCATCTCTGAGCAAGGTTCCACTGCATGTGTTTATAATGTTGAATCCCCAGTAACAGCTCTCCTCTGTCTCTCTTTGGTTTGCAGAACAATCAAGTTCTTGGGATTGGAAGTGGTTCTACGATAGTCCACGCGGTGCATCGATTAGGTAGGATGCTCCTCTTCCTATCCCTTCCCTTGCCCGGCTGCCCCAGCTACATCAAAACCATGCTAAATCATCTGGATGCTGACTTAGAGCTGATGTGTCAGCTCTGTTCACCGACTGCTGTCTCCTCCTTGAAGCTGAAGGCTAAAACTGGGTCTTGTTCTCCAAATATATTGCACAGAGAGTCCAGAGGAGGTAATGATTTACCACTTGCTCTCCCATAGAGCCAGGCAAAGCGCTTTTCTGGCACCCGCCACAAACTGGAGCTGAACTCCTGCATTTCATTCCAGCTCTGCCCCAGTCCTGACTTGCTTTGTGGCTTTGGGCCATGCAGCTGCTCTGCTTCCGTTAACCCATTTGTATGCAGCTCACGTTGATTGCTCGCATCCACGTTATTCACATTGAGGGTCCTGATGAGGTGTAGCAAAAAGGAATGTGAAATCCCACTGCATTTTTCATACCTCGTAGCTAGGTTTACCTGCTTGCCCCAGGTGCAGGTTTGCTCCAGGTGTGATTCAGAACATTTCAGCAACATATTCAAGTGAAGCGAATGCATTTCTGCAACGGGAATATGAGGGCAATTATCCTCATGCCTCATTACAGAGGTTTCAGGTTCCCTTCACAGGGCACTCTCAGCCCTAGGGCAAATCTGCCTGGGGAGGTGCTGTACCTTGTCCTGCTTCGATTGGATGCAAACCAGAGCAGCAGGGGGTGCCGTGGTGGATTTGGAGCACAGGGTCAGGTCTGTTGTTCGTGAGGGTCCTGCTTGGATGCAGAGGGGGATTCTCATTGGAAGCAGAGCTCGATGTGTCCCACATGTGTGGCTTTGCATGGTTGGGAAGTCCCCTTGTCACCTCCAGCTCCCTTGGGCAGTGTCACCCACAGAGGGCAGGTGGTGCTGAGGTCTGAGCGTAGCAGTGCTTTGCTTTGCAGGGGAACAGAAAGGATGGTGCTGTGCCTGCCCCTGGCACCCACCTCACTCCTCACTGTGTCTGAAGTACACTTACTTGTCTGGGAGCTGCGGTTCAGCTTTCTGGGTTGGGCTCAGTCTTGCCACCACTCCCAACTACACAGAATCAATCTCTGAATGAATGGGTGCAGTATTTAAAGTGGAGTGCCTGTTCCAGGCCGCACATTCTGACTTTCCATGTCAACTGAATGCATTAGCACTGGGATGGGGTTTGTAACGACACGCGGCCTCACGTATTGCATCTTCAGCCCTTCCACAGCAGCGTTACATGGAGCATGCAGCCCGAGTGCTTGCTGTGGTGTGGGAGCTGCCTCTGACACCTGGGCTGCTGGCTTGTGCCCAAGTATTGTAATTACTAAAATAACATTTTGTCCATAATGATATCTTAGTAATAGATTTTAGTCATTTGAGGTTAACCTGGGGGAGGAAATATTTCCTTCCATTTAATGGAATACTGTATTTTATTAGTCCTTTCCCTGCCATATATTTAAATGTTCTATAATAAATGAATGTGTTGTTCCCCAAGGCAACAAGCCAGAAAACCTTTCAGACAGCTGCTGTTTACAAGGAGTGTAGCTAAAACCTGTCTAATGGAGTGAAAGGGGGGAATGGGGCTTATTTCCCAGGTGACATTTGCTGACGAGGCTCTTCTGCTGCTGGTGACACAAAGGTTAATGGCTCGTGGTGCCTTGGGCTGAGCCAGGGTGGGTGTTTAGACCCTTCTGACCCTGGAAACAGAGCCTCAGCCTAAGCAGGGTGGCACCTGTTTGTGTTTGGAGCCTGAGTTATTTGCAAGCCAAGCAAGTAATTGCAGTGATTCATTCAAAGGGGCTGCTCGGAACTGAGATTTCTTAAAGTGATAGTTGGTGGTGTTTTACCTTCTGCAACAAACTGAGACTTCTTTTCTTCCCTACAGCCGAGCGGGTTAAAGAGGAGAACCTGACAATTGTCTGCATCCCGACGTCTTTCCAGGTAAGAGCTTTCCTCCTTTGCAAGCACTCACACAGGGGATCGTCCCTTTGGCTGTGGGAGGGAACCACGCCGCTGTCTGGGCTGGCTTACAGTGGTGTGATTAACTGAAAGCACCAGTGAAAGCAGTTGTGATGCAGCCTGCAGATAGATGTGATGGTGATGGTGCTGGTGCTGTGTTACCCTGACCTGAACCGCAGGGATGCTGTAATGCTTTGAGGTGTGTTTCAAACCAGTGTGGTAACGCTGGTCATGTCAGTGTTGGTATGTGGCTTGCTCTGCATCCCGCTTGTGGAAGAGTGCTGTTTAGTGGTGAACCAGACTCATAATGCAGAACACATTGGAGACACTTAAGTCTGCTTTGATTTTGTATGAAGCCCTGAAAGCTGTAAAAAGCATGCTGCAAGCAATAATAGCGAGCTTGTGTTTTTCAGGAGGGTTTGAAATGCATGAACTGGCTTTTATAAGCAATTGCAGAAGAGAAATAAGCTTCATCTTTCCTTTGCTGCACAGCTTTTGCAGGAATTGGTTCATGCCATGCCAACTCTTGAGAGGTTTGCAGGGAGAACATGGTGAAGTGCAGAGGTGCTGGGGAAGCTTCTGAGCTGCTTCCATGCCTCCAGGCAACTGGCTTTGGTTTCTCTGCCTCTATTCCCTGAGGTGGGAACACATTGCACAGGAGCAAGATGTTACCTTGGTCCCTTTGGAGAGGAAGAGGTGACATGGTGGGGACCATCCGTGGGGTTTTTGAGGCTGGGTGGCAATGCTCCACCCTAGGAATTGGGCATGCATCCTCATGGTCCTGGTGTGGACCTTGGGGTTGTACTTTTGTCCCAACTTCTTCACCTAAAGGACAATCAGGCAGTGGGGCAGGCTGGGCAGAGTCCATCCTTTGAGGTTTTCAGGACCTGAGTGGGTAAAGCCTTGAGCAACCTGGTAGCTGACCCTGCTTTGACGTGGAGGGTGGATAGAGACCAACCTAAATTACCCCAAAATCTGATTGTTCTCCTCCACCCTTCCAGTTGCAGGGAATGATGAGGGAAGAAAGAGGAAGAGCCAGCAGGTCAATGCCTGGCTCTGAGCCTGGTGTCACCATGATCTTGGGTTGGTTTACTCAGCACCAGGCCTGCTGGTGACAGATGGGGTACACCATACGCAAAGGGGGGAAAGGATCTTTGTGCAGGAGTAACCAGGGCTCTTTGAAAGAGATTTAATCTACATCTGAAGGGACAATGGGATCAAACCAGACTCACCAGCGATCAGCCTGGGGGCAGCACACCAGTGTTTGAGGGATAGGGTGCTAGTGAGGTCCTTCAGTCTTAGTGGAGGTAGGGGATGGAAATCCATGCAGCAGCAAATTCACCAGGGTTATTGATGTGTTAGAAACCGCAGAAGCCCCTGAGAATGATCGTGTGGGAATTGGGTCTTTTAGCCCAAAAAAAGGGATGGAATCAACAGCCCAACTGAAGTGCATCTGTACTTATGTACACAGCATGGGCAACAAACAGAAGGAGCTGAAAGCCATTGCACAGTGGGAAAGCTATGACAGAGCTGCCATCATGGAAACATGGTGGGCAGAGCTGCAGTGCATGGCTATAAACCCCTCAGAAGGTACAGGCATGGAAGGAGAGGTGGTGGGTTAGCTCTGTATGTTAGGTGGGTTAGCTCTGTATGTTAGGTGGGTTAGCTCTGTATGTCAGGTGGGTTAGCTCTGTATGTTAGGTGGGTTAGCTCTGTATGTTAGGTGGGTTAGCTCTGTATGTCAGGTGGGTTAGCTCTGTGTGTTAGGTGGGTTAGCTCTGTATGTCAGATGGGTTAGCTCTGTATGTTAGGTGGGTTAGCTCTGTATGTCAGGTGGGTTAGCTCTGTATGTCAGATGGGTTAGCTCTGTATGTCAGGTGGGTTAGCTCTGTATGTCAGATGGGTTAGCTCTGTATGTCAGGTGGGTTAGCTCTGTATGTCAGGTGGGTTAGCTCTGTATGTTAAGTGGGTTAGCTCTGTATGTTAGGTGGGTTAGCTCTGTATGTTAGGTGGGTTAGCTCTGTATGTCAGGTGGGTTAGCTCTGTATGTTAGGTGGGTTAGCTCTGTATGTTAAGTGGGTTAGCTCTGTATGTTAGGTGGGTTAGCTCTGTATGTCAGGTGGGTTAGCTCTGTATGTCAGGTGGGTTAGCTCTGTATGTCAGGTGGGTTAGCTCTGTATGTTAGGTGGGTTAGCTCTGTATGTCAGGTGGGTTAGCTCTGTATGTTAGGTGGGTTAGCTCTGTATGTCAGGTGGGTTAGCTCTGTATGTTAGGTGGGTTAGCTCTGTATGTCAGGTGGGTTAGCTCTGTATGTTAGGTGGGTTAGCTCTGTATGGGTGGGTTAGCTCTGTATGTTAGGTGGGTTAGCTCTGTATGTCAGGTGGGTTAGCTCTGTGTGTTAGGTGGGTTAGCTCTGTATGTCAGGTGGGTTAGCTCTGTATGTCAGGTGGGTTAGCTCTGTATGTCAGGTGGGTTAGCTCTGTATGTTAGGTGGGTTAGCTCTGTATGTTAGGTGGGTTAGCTCTGTATGTTAGGTGGGTTAGCTCTGTATGTCAGGTGGGTTAGCTCTGTATGTTAGGTGGGTTAGCTCTGTATGTTAGGTGGGTTAGCTCTGTATGTCAGGTGGGTTAGCTCTGTATGTTAGGTGGGTTAGCTCTGTATGTCAGGTGGGTTAGCTCTGTATGTCAGGTGGGTTAGCTCTGTGTGTTAGGTGGGTTAGCTCTGTATGTCAGGTGGGTTAGCTCTGTATGTCAGGTGGGTTAGCTCTGTGTTAGGTGGGTTAGCTCTGTATGTCAGGTGGGTTAGCTCTGTATGTTAGGTGGGTTAGCTCTGTATGTTAGGTGGGTTAGCTCTGTGTGTTAGGTGGGTTAGCTCTGTATGTTAGGTGGGTTAGCTCTGTGTGTCAGGTGGGTTAGCTCTGTATGTCAGGTGGGTTAGCTCTGTATGTTAGGTGGGTTAGCTCTGTATGTTAGGTGGGTTAGCTCTGTATGTTAGGTGGGTTAGCTCTGTATGTCAGGTGGGTTAGCTCTGTATGTCAGGCGGGTTAGCTCTGTATGTCAGGTGGGTTAGCTCTGTATGTCAGGCGGGTTAGCTCTGTATGTTAGGTGGGTTAGCTCTGTGTGTTAGGGAGTGCTTTGACTGTCTAGAGCTTAATGATGCTGATGATAGGTTTGAGTGTTTATGGGTAAGAATCAGGAGGAAGGCCAGCAAGGCATGGCCATGGTGAGAGTATTGGGCATAGCAATAACACCATGGTAAGAGTTTATAACTCCTGGAGAAGCAAGGAGCAGAGTCAGCAGAATCAGGACTTCTGGAGGGCTGATTTTAGCCTGTTTAAGAGCCTGGGTGACAGAGTCCCTTGGCAGTCCTGAAAGCCAGAGGAGTCCAGAAATCTGGACGTTCTTCAAGGGGGAAATCTGAGAGGACACAGGAGCAGCCATCCCCGTATGCCGAAAGGTGATCCATCAGGGAAGAGACCGGCCTGGCTGAACAGGGAGCTTTGGCTGGAACTCGGGAAGAAAAGGAGAGTTTATGACCTCTGGAAGAAGGAGCAGGAACCTTAGGAGGACTACAAGGGTGTTGGGAGGTTATGCAGGGAGAAATTAGAAAAGGTAAAGCCCAACTACTATGGCTGCTGCCATAAAAGACAATAAATAGGGTATCTATAAATCAGCAATGCAGGGAGGGCTAAGGATAATCTCCATCCTTTATGGGATATGGTAGGGAAAGCAGTGATAAAGGATGAGGAAAAGGCTGAAGTACTTAATGCCTTCTTTGCCTTAGTCTTGAAGAGCAAGACCAATTGTTCTTGGGGTACTCAGCCCCCTGAGCTGGAAGACAAAGATGAGGAGCAGAATGAAGCCCTGTAATCCAAGGGGAAATGATCAGTGACCTGCTGTACCACTTGGACGCACACATGTCTATGGGGCTGGATGGGATCCACCCAAAGGTGCTGCAGGAACTGGTGGAAGTGCTCAGTGAGCCACTTCCCATCAGCAGTCCTGGCTCAGTGGGAAGGTCCCATTGGCTGGACTTAGCAAGTGTGATGCCCATTGACAAGAAAGGCCAGGGGAGGTTTAGGTTGGATAGTATGAAAAATGGCTTCACTGAAAGGGCTGTCAAGCGTTGGAACAGGCTGCCCGGGGCAGTGGTGGGGTCCCTATCCTGGGGGTATGTAGAAGATGTGTAAAAGTGGCTCTTAGTGCCATGGGTTAGTGGTGGCCTTGGCAGTGCTGGGGTAAGGGTTGGACTCAATGATCTTAAAGGTCTTTTCCAACCTAAATGAGTCTATGATTATATGAACAGTTAAAATCCTCTTACCCTGCAGGTGTTCTTTAAGTGAGGGTATGGGCTGATGGGAGTTGCTCTTTTCCTGGCTGTTGCAAACAACCAGTGGCCAACTGGGGTACAATGCAAACTGCTGCAAAAGACAAAACCAGTAAAAACTACTTTTCTTTTTCCTTTTTTTTTAACCTTTATCAGTCCTTCTGTTGTATCTGTAGACTGTACTGAGAGTCTGTCTCTGACATGTCTAAAATGATCCCCATCCGGACATAACGTGTCCCATTGGAACCTGGAGCTCTGAGATCAGTTAGTAGGTCTTACAGAAAATACTGATGAAAGCTCTTGCAGTGATTGCGGGCTGGAGCCTGTCCTGCCCTGAAATGTTGGGATAGCCTGTGTAATGCTACACTAAAACCAAAAGGTTGCTGTGAAAGGGAAAAGGTAGATCGTGCACTTGTAGGACCCAATATCCCCCAGACACAGGGCTGCCTCCTATCTTTTGCCATCTCTTAGACCGAAACCAGTACTGATTGAAGCACTCCCAGGTCAGCAAAACAGCATCCTATTTTTGCTATGTACAGGTGTAAATGGCTGCCTGAGGTCGGTGGCAAGGAAGAATTGGTTTCAGTGGGTTTTTGTTCTCCTCCCTTCCTTGTTGTCAGGTTGGGTTATTCCATCACCACCAGCAAAGCTAGAGCCAGGGTAAGTATCTGTCCCTTGGCTTTTGTGTTTCTCCTTTTCACCTGGATGTGTGCCGAGAGCACAGAGTGAGACCATTCCTGGCAAGTGCTGGGCAGTTATCACCTTTCCCCTGCTGTGGCAGCTCTGCTTTGGCTCCTGCTGCTCTGCTCCATTGCCTTCCAAGCAGAGAGCCTGAAGAAAGCCACCTTGTTCCCACACTGCTGACTCCACGCCTGTTCAGGATGGGGCCTGCATGTGCAGCGCAGTGATTTTTCAGTGCTTTCAGTTCCTGAAATCCCTCTTCATGGACGCCATGTGATGAGTGGAAACCCACTGGGTTTTATTCTTGTTATATCGTGAGTCCTTAGGGCAAACCTAGGGCACAGTCAAGAGTCCACAGCCCATGGGAGTTAACACTGCATGCTATGAAATGCCACCGTAAGCAATTCAGATCATAGCTCATTGCCAGCAGTACCACTTGCTAACTTGTCTTAATGCTTCTGGGATGCCAGTACATGCAACTGAATGCACTGTGTTAGTGGGTAAAATACAGGGGAATCGGTTGATCCAGGCTATTGCACTGTGTTTTCTTGGTCAAGCTACAGCATGGTGTGGAGTTCAGACTTGGGCAGAGTCCAGACAAGCAGGGAGTCTCATTCAGGTGATGATTTGTAATGCAGAAAACCAATTCGAGGTTCTGTAAGCTGGAACTCCTGTTGGAGGGGGGGAAGTGTACCCTCAGTCGGTTTGCAGGTGACACCAAGTAGGGAGGGAGTGTTGATCTGTCTGAGTGCAGCGAGGCTCTGCAGAGGGACCTGGACAGGCTGGATTGATGGGTCAAGGCCATTGAATGAGGTTCAGCAAGGCTCAGTGCTGGGTTCTGCGCGTGGGGCACAACAACCCCATGCAGTGCTCCAGGCTTGGGGAAGAGTGGCTGGAAAGCTGATCAGTGGAAAAGGACACGGGGGTGCTGATGGACAGAGCTGAGCATGAGCAGCTTGTTCCCAGGCAGCCAAGATGACAACAGCATCCTGGCCTGTATCAGCACCAGGGTGGCAGCAGGACCAGGGCAGGGATCATCCCCCCCTGTGCTGGGCACTGGTGAGGCCACACCTCGAATCCTGTGTTCAGTTCTGGGCCCCTCACTACAAGAGAGACCTTGAGGTGCTGGAGCGGGGCCAGAGAAGGGCACGGAGCTGGTGCAGGGCCTGGAGCACAAGTGTGATGGGGAACGGCTGAGGGACCTGGGGGGTTCACTCTGGAGAAGAGAAGGCTCAGGGGGGACCTGATGGCTCCCTACAAGTGCCTGACAGGAGGATGGAGCCAGGAGGGGCTGGGCTCTGCTCCCAAGGAACAAGGGATGGGACAAGAGGAAACGGCCTCAAGCTGCACCAGGGGAGGTCTAGATTAGATATTAGGAACAATTTCTTTCCCAAAGGGTGGTCAAGTATTGGAACAAGTTCCCAGGGCAGTGTTGGAGTCTCCATCCCTGGAGATATTTAAAAGACACGTAGATGTGACACATGGGGACATGGTTTAGTGGTCAACTTGTTTGTGCTAGATTAACGGTTGGATTTGATGATCTTAACCTAAACAATCCTACGAGTCTCTGTTGAAACTGATGGATGAGTGGAGGGTCACTGGGGGTGCTCTGTGTTGTATTGCCACTAGAGGGAAATATACAGCCACTTCAGTAAAAGAGATTGGAGCTGCCAAGTACCTGTTTCAGAAGCTTCCCACTCTTCTTCCACGGGTTGGACGTTTCTTTATAGCCTTGTTTGTTTGCTTGCTTGTTTCCAATATGAAAAGTATCTTCATTGTTAGCTCTGCATCACTGTGGTGTAAATACTTCATCTTCTTGCTCCCATTTTTCAGCTGAAGGGAATCAGAGGGGCTGGATGTGCGTGGAGGAGAATGATGTCCAAGCTGAGACAACACAAGACTCAAAACCCCCATATCTGCTCTAATGCTTAGATATAAGCCATTCCCACCAAGCTGATGGGACCTCCTGCTATTTAGTACAGAGAGACCTGAACCCATGAGTCCTGTTGCACCATCTGAGCCTTTTAGTTCGAATCAGCAGCAGGGTTTTCCTTTGCTTAAATTAATCTGGTGTGGGAGCATCATTTTCTCCTTGCCATGCATTCCTAGTGCTGGCTGCAGCCTCTCCAGATTCAGGGTGGAGCAGTGGAGCTCTTCTAAGGAGAATCCATCCTTGCTGCAGCTGAAGGATTGACACCACGAGTCTGTTTTCCTGCCATTGGTGAATGGTGTTTGCCACTGGTAAATGGTGTTTGTCACTGGTAAATGGTGTTTGTCACTGGTAAATGGTGTTTGTCACTGGTAAATGGTGTTTGCTGTCTTCTTGGTGCACAGGCCCGTCAGCTGATCCTGCAGAACGGCTTAACCCTAAGTGACTTGGACCGACATCCAGAGGTAAGGACCATGGAGGTGAGACCTCACCTGACCTTCCTCTAACCTGGTCCTTCATAAAGCACCAGGGTCCTTTGTGCTCCCCTGAGGACATGAGTGTAGGCAGCCACGCTGCAGGACATGGCTTAGTTTATGTTCTTCCCCAGCCCGGGTCTTACTGCTTGATGCTCTAGATAGTGAATAGGCTGCTGAGTTGGGTTCCCTACAGGCAGAATCTCTTCCAGGTTGAGACAGGGATGTTGTGTTGCTGAACTCTCACCAAGATTTCCCCCGTGAGCTCCCTGCCTGCATGCTGGTCCTTAAGTGACACTAGAAGCTAAAGTGATGTCCTTGCAGGCCAGCAATTAGGTTTTGGGTTTTCTTTCTCCTGCTCTTAACATGCCTGTGGTTTAGTGGGGGCTGGTACCCTTGGGATGCTGATCTATAGTCAGGCTGGCACCAAGGTGGTCCCAGCTCTAGTGTCATTTCCGCCTGCTGCTTGGATCCTGAGCTGCACAAAGAGCAGTGCCTTGGTGCTGCACAAGAGGGGTTTCCACACCGAGTTCCTCCACCCCCTACAGCTCGACGTTGCCATCGATGGAGCAGATGAAGTGGACTCTGACCTCAACCTTATCAAAGGTGGCGGGTGAGCCTTGCTGTCCTGTGCACGGTGCTGGTGGCGGGTGGCCTCTGAGCATCCCTTTCTGGCTGCCCATGGTCTGGGGTGGGCTGGAGAGGCTGAGGGGATACTGTGCATGCACCTGCAATGGGACGTGGCTCCTGACAACGTGTGTGTGAGGGACAAGGGGAAGGGGCACTGGTGTGGGGCAACGGCAGCACCAAAATGAACAAGAACGTGATAGAGGGGACTGGATTGCAAAGCCATTGAGCACATCGAGGAGCAATCTGATGTTTTCTGATTATTTTATTTCTGTTTTCGCCCCCTTGCAGTGGCTGCTTGACACAGGAGAAGATAGTTGCAGGATATGCAAAATGCTTCATCGTCATTGCTGATTACAGGTGAGAATATTACACCTGTGTCCTGTAGGAGGATTCAGATAGTCCTGTGTTAGGCCACTGTTTTCCTTCCAGTGGGTCAAGGGAGCAGGAATAGGTGGAAAAGAGCCTGACTCCCAGTGCTTTAGCAATTCAGTTTAGCTTTTCTTCTTAATTTTCAGCTCAGCAGGGCCTGCTTAGGAAATGTGGGGAAATGGCTGCTCTGCTCTTTGAGTTCAGTGACTGTCAGCACAGAACAGATTTCCCTTTCTGTACATACTGCTGCAGGGCTGTAATAAAACCAGTGTGTCCTGCTTGTCCAAAACATGTCAAAACAGGGTTTATGAGTGAATAAATCATCCATTGAACTGGCTCTTCCTACACATTAATCAGTGTGAACCAATTGCTGTGCCCTCAGGGGAGGGGTCTGCAAGAGGTGATGCGATAATGGTGTTAGCAATGTAATGCCTGACTCTGATCCCACCTCAAACCATGTCCTCAGGAAAAAGTCAGAGAGCCTCGGGGAGCAATGGAAGAAGGGAATCCCCATCGAAGTCATCCCCATGGCTTACGTCCCTGTCACCAGAGCCCTGACCAAAAACTTCGGAGGTGCTGTGGAGCTGCGGATGGCTGTTAGCAAAGCAGTGAGTGTCCCTCATCAGCCCAGCCTCCCCAAAGGAGCCATCTGAACGTGGGCAAATGGAGGACCAGAGGTCTGGCCTTTCATCTAATTAAATCTGGGCTTTCACTCCCACGAGTGGCATGTGTAATTCCCCTCATTATACTTTGGTTAAGGAAGTGTATGTTCAGGTGTTCAGGATGCTCATCGAAAGCCTCTCTGGCTTATGTCTACTGAAGCAAGCATCCCTGAGCAGGGAGAGGAGGGATTGACAGTCCGGGTCTGACCCACTGCTCTGTGGGGATGTTGGGGGCTGGAGGGCAGTCTGTGCTGCCAAAGAGGGCCTTGAGTTAGGGGGCAGCTCATGCTCCATCCCAATACCGCACAGAACCAGACTAAATTAAAACTGAAGGTGCTTTGTCTCTGCTGTCACTGCCCCATCACTTGGGCAGCAGGGTTTCACCAGCCACACTGCGTGGCAAGGGAAACAGAGAGCTGTCTGCAGTAAGGCTGGAGATATCACCTGAAGGCTTGTTTTTAATGCTCCTAATCCTGAGAGGCTCTAGGGATTGCATTTAGGTGCCTGAGAAGAGCAAACTCAAGTTCATTCTCTGAACGTGAGACCAGCCTTGCTTGGGGAATGCACATCAGTGTTGCTGTGTCCTTGGAGGATGCTGGTCCCTCTTGGTTGCACATCCTGCTCAGCACTGCTGAAATGCCTTGTCCTCAGCCCCAGTCTGTTGAAAAGACCCAATGTCCCCTTCTGTTTGGCTTGAGAGAGTGCTGGGCACATCTGGAACACTGAAATCCAGTTCTTCAACTCCAAAACTTCCCCATGGCATCATGCTGTTATCACTGGGGCAGAGGGGTCTTACTTTGGGTTCAGTTGCCTGTGACAGCCTTTTTAGGACATCGATCTATCTTTACTCTTGGGAAAAGGATTCCCTATTGCAGTGATGAAATTCCATTGTTTTTTCCAGCTTCTGCATGATTATCTGTATGAAGGAGAATAAGGAACAAGCAGTTGCCTTGGGTGATGGTTTTATTTACAGGCTCATTGTGGACTGCCCTGATTTACTTCATTGATGGCTCTAAATGGTTGTGGTGGTGATGGTAGTCTCAGTGAGGGCTGTGACAGTCCCTGGCTGGGCTCGGTAGACAAGGAGCTCATGGTGTGACATGTGGGTTTGCTTCACAGGGCCCCGTGGTGACAGACAATGGGAACTTCATCCTGGACTGGAAGTTTGACAAGGTTCATGAATGGGGTGAAGTGAACACTGCCATAAAAATGATACCAGGTAATGTCTGTGATACCAAAGACAAAACCAAAAGCTGGCTAAGGCTTGGTCCATGCTGGATAACCCTGACCATGGGAACCCTACCCTGAATAAGAGGAATTACATGTGTGTGTGTATTTACTGCCCCCTTCCTGGTCCCTACATCTGCTTCTACTTGAGAAATCAAGCTGAATTAGTGCAACAGTACCCATGTGGCATTTCCATGTGGTGGTGGAAACCTGGGGTGATGCTGGGTGACTTAGGACACTGTTCCCCCTTAGGCACGCCAGTGCTGTGCTCATCCTTGCTCTCCGTGTGCCCGTTTAGAGAGGGACTTTTAATGGACACACTGGTGGATGCTGGAGGGAGGGTTCACACCGAGTTATAGTATTTTCTAGGACCTGCGTATAGCTTTGCATCCCATTGCCATTGTGTACTCCTATGCCGTAAAGGTGCAATGTATCCTAGCTATTGCTGTGCATGAGAGAAGCAGTGGCTGATTGCATTGCTTGCAAGTGAAACAGCCTCTCTGCAAGGACTCCTGCCTGGCCTGAGACCTGCTGCCCAGGCCAGAGCTGCTTCTGGATAATCCAAGTCTCTGGAACTCTCTGAACCTCAGTGGAGCAGCAGATAGACTGGCTCAGCCACACCTGGGGATCTTGGCCAAGTCTGCTCAGCTTTTGAATACATATTCTTGTATCTTTTATCTTTGAGTTTATCCCAGGTACCTGTTTGCCCTGAAAGCCATAACACAACTGCTGTCACTGGCTGTGTGTTGTCAGGGCAAGCTGGAACAGGTTAGGATCCTGTTGCACAAACCTCAACATCCCCACAAAGCAGCAATATACTGTGTTGTAAGGACTTTTTCCTTTCATCTCTTTTGGTTGAGAGATGAAAGGTAAATGATGGGACCTGTTCCATCACACTGGTGTGGAGATACGGACCTGCTAAGATATGCTGCTCAGATACAGACCTGCTAAGGGGAGAAGAGCATCTTCCCTACCCAGAAGTGGAGGAGCAGAACTGTTACAGCCTAAATACAGTAGTGATAGCAGGGTTTTGGCCACCTAACCCTTGTCCTTCATTTCTTCCCACCTTCTTGGCTGTGGCTTGGTGATCACCGTGAAGTTAGGAGCACCCCATAATTAAATGCAAGCAGAAGTACATTTGCAAGTGGGCTGCAGATTGAAGCAGTAGCATTAGATCTGCTGAGTGCTGACATTGGAATAAGTGTGATCCAGGTGTTCTCTAAGAGGTTAGGATTTTACGTGTGTTTAAAGGAAAAGCAGGTAAGTCTGTGGCTGCCTGTAGCTTCCTCTTGCTGGCCTGGGTCATCAGGTGGCTGAAAATCATAGAATCACAGCATGGTTTGTGTTGGAAGATCATCCAGTTCCAAGCCCCTGCCATGGGCAGGGACACCTCACACCAAACCATGTCACCCAAGGCTCTGTCCAACCTGTCCTTGAACACTGCCAGGGATGGAGCATTCACAGCTTCCTTGGCATTCACAGTGCCTCACCACCCTTACAGTAAAGAACTCCTTCCTTATAGCCAACCTAAATCTCCCCTGTTCAAGTTTAAACACATCTCCCCTTGTCCTATAGCTACAGTCCCTAATGAAGAGTCCCTCTCCAGCATCCCTGTAGATCCCCTTCAGATACTGGAAGCTGCTCTGGGGTCTTATGATTCTTCTGGGGATGGCCTCACGGGAGAGGCTTCCCACGGGCTTCCTGCACAACATCACCCAGGTTGGACTCCTCTCTCCAAACCTCGGATGGAGTCATTGGTCCCTTTTAACAAACAAAACCATGGTGAGAGCAGAGGAGTCTACGCTCTGGGGTGTCTCTGGCATTAACCAGTGTGTGAACCCTCATTTCCCAGGCGTGGTGGAGACGGGGCTCTTCATCGACATGGCAGAGGTGGTGTACTTCGGCATGGAGGACGGCTCGGTCAGCGTGCGGGAGAAGCAGCCTCGCTGAGGCCCCTCTGCTTCGCCTCCAGCCACTTTGATTCCCCTGCTGTAACGGTGCCAACCTGATGTCTTGCCTTAAATGAGCAGCGGTTGTTGCAGAGGACGGATGATGGGAAGTGGGTCGGAATCCGCTGACGTGATGCTGAATGTCTTCTTGTGTTTTTTAAAGACCAACAACAGAAAATCTATTCTATTTCTATATCTATATTTTTACTTTATAGGAGATGTTGTCCTTTTTTTAAAGAATCGTTTTGACAAATTGCTTTAACGTTTTTATTTGATTTTCTAAGGAATACTTAACCAAAAAGAATACTCCTTGTTTTGTTTGTGATTTGTGTGGTTTTATTTCCTTGCATTCAAAGAGAACTTGAACCCTTCTGGTTGCTCGTAGTGCTTCAGTGACTGAGGTCAGGAATACGATCCCAATGCATCGTTCCTAACCACCCTGGCTTAGAACGCGATGCACTAACATCACGTTAGTATGTTAGTACCTACTAACATATGGGTGATGTACGTAACAGGAGCACATCCAGTCGGGACCTGCTGATGCCTTATTTGGAACCTTTTTGGTTCAGTATTTTATGCCTTTTATTTTTCTATACCACTGGTTTTTAATAGTTAGGATGTCTGGTTGTCCTCTGTGCACATGACAATTCTCTGAGCCTAGGGTGGTCTCTACATCCCTCTGGGGGACATTATAAGGGCCTTTTCCAGGCCTCTGTATGGAGGAGACGTTCATCCTTTGAGCCAAAATCTGCTCTCCATTCATTCAGTACCTCTGATGAAAGCCTGTTCCTGTACCTGGAGATATCTGGGACTTGGTCCTTGTAAATCGAGAGCAGGACTGGGTCCTTGGTGAAGTTTACAGAAGCATATTTGAGCAGGGCAGCATGGAACACTGTTCAGTGGCAAGCAGTGTGGTTTGGAATGAAGGTTTACTGTCACCCCTCGCAGCTGGTTGATCTGTGGAAGGATAGAGCAGAACGCACAGGAAAACTGAAGTCTTCCTGCCTGAATTTTCCACATGTAGCAGGAGAGAGACACTCGTTCAGTATCTTGTTCTCAGTGTGTAGGTGCTTCTCATGGGTCCGAGGTCAAAATGCAAGCCCTCTCTTTGTGTTGTAGACGTTGAAATAAAGAGCTGTTACACCAGACATGGTGGTAATTTGGTTCTTAAAGCAACTGGTTTGTGCACAGTGGGGGAGATCATCCTCAGACTAACTCCTGCTGTAGTTTCCTCCTTTAAAGGCCTTCACCCAGGCCAGATTCACCCTTCTGCACTTGATTTCATCATACTTAAGGTAAATAAGTTAAATTAATCAACACTTGGAAGCTGCCTCAAGACTGTCTTAAATTTGCGTGTCTAAAACCTGTGCATTTAACTATAGCCCCTTTTTTTTACCAAAATGGAGCTATTTTTATGTCTTTAAATCTTCCCCTTCCTGCATATTTCTTCTGTTAGTTCTGAAGCACTTGTAGGCTGGATGGCAGCCAGTGTGCTTAGTGCAACTTTGCTGGAAACACTGGAATATCTCTTCCTGCAAACCTGATGCTGCAGAAGCCATTTGCTGGTTCTTGCCATGGGCTGTTTTCAGATGCATCTTGGGCTCCTAATGTAGAATCATGGAGTGGTTTAGGTTGGAAGGGACCTTAAAGCTCATTCAGTTCCAACCCCCTGCCACGGGCAGGGACACCTTCCACTAGAGCAGCTTGCTCCAAGCCCTTGTGTCCAACCTGGCCTTGAACACTGCCAGGGATGGGGCAGCCACAGCTTCTGTGGGCACCCTGTGCCAGCGCCTCAGCACCCTCACAGGGAAGAGCTTCTGCCTTATATCCAACCTAAATCTCCCCTCTTTCAGCAGGGTCATGGTGAGTTTCTCATCAACAGCACCCCCAAGTCTTTCTCCTCAGGGCTGCTCTCAAAATGTAATCCTGGATAAGCAGAGAGCAGTCAAGCACAGCTTTGTGCCCAGGCGCCTTCTCACTCATCATGCTTCTGGAAATGAGATTAGCAGGAGCGAACGTTGCTGTTGACTTTCCTTTCTCTCTCTGAAATCAAACACCTCCTTCTCAAAAAGCCAATAAAACCATTACCACACCATTACTTTCTGGCCCTGGACCAGATATGATCTCATTCAGCTTTGTGCTTAGTAGGGGTTTGTTAAATCTAAGCCTGAAGGTGGCAGGTCCGATTCTTGAGCTGCTCCATGTGCCTGGGATGCAGGTAGCACTGATGGGTGCTTTTGCAACAGATGCCCCTGCTGGGGTGGGACTTTGGGTTAGGGGTGCAGAGTTCACTGTACTACAGTGATATAAATCCCTGAAGCGCTGGAGAAAACCCAGTGTCTGAACCAGTGCTGGAGGCTTTGTGCAGATCCCCCTTGTGCGAAGACCCCCAGCTCACATTTGCAGACTCAGTAGATGGATTTCTGAGTTAAGGAGCTGTTCAGAATGGTCTTGTCCTTTCCCTTGGAGGCTGCCAGGCTCCCTGATGTGTTGTGACTACCCACATCTTCATCTGCCAGTATACATGGAGCACATTTAGATGTGGTGCGGGGAGTCCATCCCTTTCTGGGTGGCTTTGGCGAGCCATGGCTCTGCCCTGTCACTGACACATTGTGCTTACGCTTATGTTTAGCTAGCGAGCTATGACCATGATGATGAAAATGAGTGCACAGGCAGCAGAGGTGTTTCTAGTCCCTGGTCCTTGCTTTTCTAGACTGTCACCATTACCATTATGTATGCTTTTGGAGAGGTGATGGTTCATAGGTGAGCATGCCATGGTAGGCCTTCAAGTAAGGGCGGACACTGCAAGTAGCCATGACTTCCTTGAGTAGTGGCAGTTCAGCTTTGCCCACACCATTGTGCTGCTCCAACAGCTTTTGGGCTTGAGTTTGTTGATTTGATTTTACCACCTTGGCTGTTTTGCACTGTGATGTTCCCTTTAGACTTTGATGCTCTTCGAAAGAGCCTTAAGAAGCCTTTAGAAACAGGCTTTATGCCTCCTCTATCCCACCCGGCTCCCTTGCAGCTTGGGAAAGAAGAACAGGGATGTATTTTTAGAAGATGGCATTAGAAAAACATATATCTAAAGCAGTTGGAAGGAGGTGTCCTTTTAAAGCCCCAGGCAGGATGGTTGTGGCTATTTAGGGTGCATTCCTGCAGTGGGTCCTATTACCCATTGCTAACCACAGTGAGACGATGCGCTCCAGCCCCTGCATACAAACCCTGGCATTACCTTTTGGACTTTGCACAGTGGGTAATGCACAACTGATTTACCATTAGCACTGAATTATGGATTAACTTGGCCCTGGAGAAAACAAACGTTTCAAGAAAGAGCAACAGCAGCACTAAAATTAATGGGCAAGAGAGGTAATGAATCACTAGTCCTGTTCCCCCCAAAATAAGGAATATAAATATAGTAAGAGAGTGCTTCAGATTCAATTTAATTAACCTTTGGTTAATAGGTTAAATAATGAAGCTGAATTAATTAAACTAAGTAGAAAGGAGTTAAGTGTTTAGCTAAACTGGATCATCTTGTTCCACAATACAGCAAGTATTACTGTCAGGTTTTTATTGTCACTGTAGGATGGGATTTATGGTCTGACATTATTATTGTTCTGAGTAATGTGACATAAAAAGAGATGAAAACAATCAGGCAGCATAGAGGATGTGTGCTCTGTGTATTAAACGGACTGCTAATAGCTAAAGTGATAAGGAGAATGTAAACATATTATAACCAGTGATAAAAAGTAGCCATAATGAAGATTAGTAAGCTGTAATGAGTATTAATATCTTTTAAGCATAAAGCCAGATCCCTTTTGTAACCAGGTGGATTTGACCAGGAATTCTGTAGGGATCTTGACTTCGGTCCAGCTGCACCAGGAAAGGAGGGAAAGAGAAGAAGTCCTCATTTGCAAAGTGATTTTTCAAGTTTCTCCAGCCTTGTGAATCCTCCAGTTTTATTTTACTTAGTACATCAGCAAAAAGGTGACATATTTCAGCTTGGAGATGAACTTGAAGACTAAAAATTGCCATTTTTTTGTACCTAAAACACCTGAAGTTTATTCATTTCCCTTTCCAGTAACTTTAATGGGAGTTTTATCATCCTGGATACAGAAGAGATAAAAAGCCCGTATATATTTACAGAACTTATCTAGATACCTTGAATCTCGTGTGGGATTTATCTCCTGACAGGACACTATAAATTACCATGAAATCCCCTAATGAAGGCTGTTCTGTAGAAGAGTCTTTGTAACATCATCTCTGTAGGAAAAGTGATACCAGGTACATATTGTTTTCAGTCCAATAGACTTTCCTGTTTGTAGTTTGTAGCTACTGACACAAACACCTTTGAAAACAATGTTGGATCATTGAGGCAAGTGTAGTGAGTAAAGGATCAGTGCCTTGGGTTTGACTATAAGAAATCACATAAACTGCTTTTTGTAGTGAACAAAGAAACGCCTTTGTACAAGGATGTCTTGGTGCAAGGTAAGTTTTCTAATGTAAATCATCATCCATGTTGGAAAGCTGAATTCTGGAACTGATTTATGTTGTTTCTGGAAATCAGTAGCAGAAAGATGCAATTCAGTGGAATTAAAAAGCGACTAGTAAGCCAACCATAACCCTCCCTACGCTTTAATATCCAAGTTCATTTGGGATGTTTAATTAGGAATATTCTTAACCACATTGAATTCAAAGTTCATTTCGTGAATGATATATGCACATAAATCTGATTAGGCAAAACACATCACCAAGGCCTAAATGCCTGCTCATTGTAATGGTCCTTTTATCGTGCATCCAAACTCTAAATTCCCTCGTGGTACTCTTGCAATGCAGGATTAATTAAAGCAAATACTACCATCAAGTATCTACTTACAACCGTCTCACAGGTTTGTGTCATCTCTTACCGAGGCTATTACTGGAATGCCTTATGGAGCAAATAATTAATTAAACATTAATTCCCTTAAAACATTTCCAAAGCCTTAATTTCAGTAACTTGTGAGTTATTTGCCTGCTACAGCACACCGTCTTCTTGTAATCACTGTTTAATAACCTGCACAGATTAATCCCAACGTAATGTGTTTGGCAATGACAAATGAAATTGATAAGCCCCGCTGTAAATCTTAGGGGGTGCACTGTGATGCTTTTACTATCTTAATTGCTTGCTGGAAGAAAGACAGCCTTGCCTTCCTCTAGTGCTTGTATGAGTGTTGGTTTTGAAAGGGAGTTTATCATTCTCGTCTTTACTTTTATGTGTAGCTTAATGAGGGCTGGGGCACATCAGTGAAGAATCAAATCCAACAGCTCGTAATTAATGTATATATTAATGTATAATTGAAGAGCAGCTCATGGGACAGGTTGGGTTGATGTGTCAATACCTTCAATGTCCATAGGTTTGGGCTTCATTCCCAGTTCCCTGGATGCTCTGACCAACCAACACCATCCGTGCAACAGCTGGTGGGCTATCCAAGGGCTGTCCCCTTTATATTGGTTCTAAAGCAAGTGAGCAAGAAGCTTTTAGCAGATTGAACACCCTCACCTGTAGAGGAATCATTGGAAGAATCTTCTGTGCTCACAGAATGGTAAAGCTGAAGATAACAGCAATGTTTTGCCATGTGTGTTAGTCAAAACCACATCAAAACGTTATTCCCAGGTTTGGTGTTTTTCAGTCTATCCCTCCTGGAAAATGCTTTCCCTTCACTGTTTTACAACTAAATTAGCTGTGGGTCCTGTAAAAAGGATATAAAAGTTACGATGTATATTTTCTGGATGTCAAACAGACATGTTTTTAAGCTCCCAGCTAGGCAGCATTTCACATAGGGGATCATTGGCCATTTCTATATGGGGTTTGTGTTTTAACATAGCTCTTACACTCAGCTTCATGACAGTGAGGCAGTCACTGAGTGCTTAATGTGAGTTCTTGTTGCTTGTTTCAGGCATCTAGATTGAGAACATTTTGGTTATAAAGGAACAAATCAACTTTGTTCAGTGATCACTTAGAAAACTTGAACATTTCTGGATTAAATATACTGACTATTCAGTAAATGAGAGGGAAAAGAAACATGATACCTTCACAGTCTTCGTTTAACTAACGTAAGAGAAACATACAAGATACAACCAGTGTGAGAGTCCATATTACGCAGTTGCTTTGCGGTTGATGGCTGCCTTTCCCAAAAACTCAGTGGAGAAATCCATGCCCTAACACTTGTATTTACTGCTTGAGGAGTAAGCGAGGTATTTGAGGGATGTCATTATTTACAGGGTCAATATTGCTATTTAGCCAGATGACTGACCAAGCATGGACAAATATTGTCTACTATAATACATTTATTGGTCTATCGATCTCTCTCGGCACCCATTCTGCTGAGCAAACAGCTACAGCAGCACCAGGAGCACTTATATCCAGTTTTACCACATCAGTAATAGGATTTATCTCACATAAATTCCCACTCCGAAGCTACGTGAGCAGTTAGCTTGAGCAAACGTGGAGCCCTATGGAAAGAGCCAAATGAGTTCACCCCATCAATTTTAGGCAGGACCCGTCACCTCCTGGGAATGCCTCCCCCCAATAAATGCAACCTGTATCACCTCCCACCTCCCACTCTCTATCAGAGAGCCACGATAACACATTAGCAAAGTATTGCATTACTTCAATGCAATAGGATGGATACAAAGATTTCCCAAATTCAGAATATTATATGGAGGATATAGAGATATTTTTTTAGATCTATTGCAGAAAATAGGCAGGTTTCTTTGTGTCAGTCCAAGCTGTGGCTTACTTGCTATGAAAGTGTGCTCTGAGAGAGGACATGGAGATTCAGGAGTGCTCTGCTTTTAGAAAAGGACACTCAGGATACAAATGATTTTAGCTGAAGGCACAGAGAAATGAATTTAGCTTTGGGACAGAAAGTTTCTGGATGTTTCCATTTCATCTCCGTTCTAGGGATGAAGTTAAATCAGGTTTTTCCTTGATTTAATCCTTGCTTTGGATGCAGTGTATGAGTAGCCAGATGAGTCAAGCCTGAAAGGCCATCCTGGTGTGTGCAGTAGGCTGGATCATAGAATCACAGAATGCTTTGGGATGGACAGGGCCATAAAGCTCATCCAGTTCTAACCCCCTGCCACAGGCAGGGACACCTTCCACTAGAGCAGCTTGCTCCAAGCCCCTGTGTCCAGCCTGGCCTTGAACACTGCCAGCGATGGGGCAGCCACAGCTTCTCTGGGCACCCTGTGCCAGCGCCTCAGCACCCTCACAGGGAAGAGCTGCCTAAGAGCTCATCTCAGTCTCCCTTCTGGCAGGTTAAAGCCATTCCCCTTGGCCTGTCCCTACAGGCCCTTGTCCAAAGCCCCTCTCCAGGTTTCCTGTAGCCCCTTTAGGCACTGGAGCTGCTCTAAGGTCTCCCCTTCTCTTCTCCAGGCTGACCCAGCCCAGCTCTCTCAGCCTGGCTTCAGAGCAGAGCTGCTCCAGCCCTCCCAGCATCCCCATGGCCTCCTCTGGCCTCACTCCAACAGCTCCACGTCCCTCTTGTGCTGCTGCCCCAGAACTGGATCAGGACTGCAGGGGGGTTCTCCCCAGAGCACAGCAGAGAGGCAGGATCCCCTCCCTGAGCTGCTGCTCACGCTCTGGGGGTGCAGCCCAGCACACAGGGGGGGTTCTGGGCTCAAGTGCATACTGAAGCCAGGTCATGGGGAGCTTCTCGTCAACCAACACCCCAATTCCTTCTCCTTGGAGCTGCTCTCCATCCATTCTCTGCCCAGCCTGTAGCTGTGCCTGGGTGTTGACAGACGGTGTGTGAGAAGTGATGTGCAACACTTACAGCAGCTCTATATGGGTGGCAGCGTGCACAGTGTCAGCTCTGGTCATTGCAATGGGCTGGAGAGGAGCTGCTGGTATCCCAGTGGATACAGGGAACTTCCCTGCCCTGTGTGCAAACAGCAATGGGAATTAATGCTCATCAGCCCAGGCTCTTAGAAATGAGAAGAAGCAGGCTTCTTCACTAAGAAGCAGGCGGTCGCTGTGTGAAGCACCCAGATTCAGCCCAGTAAGAACAGCCCCACTGAATATGTCCACTGCAGTTTGTGGGGTGCAGTTCTAATGATCACTTTCCCCCTATTTTTTTTCCTTCTTTTTCTCTTTTAACTTTTTTCATTGGTTTTAGACTTTCATTTTTTACCTTCAGGGAATTCTTTAATGGCAATTTCACAGGACTACAGTTTTGGTTTTGTTTGTAATAACTGTTTCCACTGGACTGAAAAAGAAAGCCACAGGAGCAATGACTGGTCATGACAGAGTAAATAAATGAATTAGTATCTTCAGCTCTGTTATGATTTTCATGGTTGGAACTGGATGATCTTCAGGTCCTTTCTAACCTTGACTGTTCTATGATTCTACAATGATACAGGCTGGTGCATTGACTACATCATGTTTAGGAGGAGGAAAAAAAGCCCTCTCAAAGCCAGTCAGAGAGAATTAGTTTGAACCTCCATTAGAAAAACATGTAGTTTTCTTTTTTGGTAACCTCAGTGCTAAGTCCTGAACAGGATCCTTTGGATGACACCAAAGGAGACAGAAATCCCTGGGAAAGGAGGAAGAATATTCTTCCCGACCTTCACATGGCCTAATGCAACTGCACTTGCTCCTTTGCATTGCAGTCGTTCACCTCCCTGCCACAGTTTGCTAATATAGGGCGGAGATACAGACAATCTCTGTAGCATTATAATTAGCCCCCTTGAACAGAAAATGCCCTGAATTTGGCCTAATTATGTTCAGTATTGTTATTTCTTAACTATTTCAGGAGGAGGAGGTAGCTGTTTGTGGGTTCCAGGACCAACAAGCATCAATAACCACAGCAATGCAAAAGCCATACATAGAATCATAGGATAGTTAGGGTTGGAAAGGACCTTGAGATCACCCAGTTCCAACTCCCCTGCCATGGGCAGCGACACCTCACACTAAATCATCTCACCCAAGGCTCTGTCCAACCTGGCCCTGAACACCACCAGGGATGGAGCATTCACAGCTTCCTTGGGCAACCCATTCCAGTGCCTCACCACCCTTACATTAAAGAACTTCTTCCTTATATCCATCCTGAACTTCCCCTGTTTAAGTTTGAACCCATTACCCCTTGTCCTATCACTACAGTCCCTAATGAAGTGTCCCTCCCCAGCATCCTTATAGGCCCCCTGCAGATACATAGCCATACTCTAGACAGGAAAGTTACTTCCAACACTGAAATTATCAGAATAAAGGAGGAAATAACATCCTTGTGGCCACTTTGCTTTCCTGCCTTCAGTGAAGTTTTTGTGTCCCTCTTCAAACCTCTTCTCCTCCCTGATTTTCAGCTGTAGCTTCAAAGAGCCAGGGAGGTCCTTAGGTTTCTTTCAGACTGAACAAGCTGCAGAGTCTTTTTGTGCCTGAAAACAGAGGATTTCAGAAGAATCCCTCGCTCAGGAAGCATCTTGCGCTTCCTGGGGACAAAACCTGGGTTTCACTTAGTTGCGTGGTCCCTGTTTTTAGCTCTTCAGCTTAACCTGATTAAGGTCCTTTTCCAGCCAAGCCTGTTGTGAAACAGCCCTGGGAGAGAAGTCGAACAGTGAAGCAGTTGTGACATCTAGTGGTGCTTGTGGCTATTTCAGTACAGAGAAAAGTACTATAAATACGACCATATATACATATATCTGACCACCCTGTGACCAAAAGGAGAAGCCTTCATGACCAACCTGCTCTTCCCTCTACGATGGGGCTGCAGGAAAAAAAAGCCCTCACCATTTTAGTCATGTGGTTCCTGTACTTCCCAAGGAGGAGTAGGGATGCTCAGCAATCCCCCACTTTCCTCCACCGCAACTGAGCTGGAAAGGTTACCCAGAATATAGGGTTTGGAAGTGGATTACCTTTAAGGTCCTTTCCAACCCAAACCATTCTATGATAATGTAAGAACAGCAGAAATTACTTTCAAAGAGAGATTTGAATGTCATTAATTCTCCGGGGTGTCAGCAGTACCAAGGCACCTTTAGGAATGAATAGAAAAATGTCTACTAAATAATGTTAAGAATCTAAAAAATAGGTATATTCAGTGAAAGCTGATTTTGTGTGTGTGTTTTTGTGTGTGATATATAGATGAAGATGTGTCTGCAGCTTTTAAGGGTACAGAGCCAGAGGGATCTATTTCACTGAGACCACAAGGTCTCAAGTGATGCAGTTGGAGTGCCTTCAGTGTTGGTGCTCAGATTTAACTGCAAGTATGTGAGACAAGGATTGGCCCCTGTGTATTTAATCTAGGCATTTGCCTACAGTTTGTAGACGTTCAATTTTAAGAGCTAATCCTTAAACAAAGAATTTCAGTAGAAGATTAACTCGGTCCTGCAGAGCTTTGCACAGGGACACTGCTGAGACAGCAGATTTCAGCAGAAGAAAAAACCTCGAAGAAAAAACTCCACTTTTTGAACAAGTTGGGTACTTTTTATGTTGTTGTTTTTGCTAGGACACGAGGAGAGGCTTTGCTGGCATACACATTTCAAGGAACCTACATCCCATTTTGTTCCCACTTCTTCCTGGATGGCCGAGTCTCTGCAGGATCCTGTATCCTGCTCAAACACCAGGAGAACCCCATGCAGGGCTGTTGAGAGCACAATTTGCCCTGAACCCCTCCCATGTTCAGCTCTGCTCCATTGCTCATGAGCAGCAGGACAACCTGACCATCTGGAAGAGCAGGTCTCATAGACATGAACATTTCCCAGCACCATGGGGCAGCCCCAGCTCTGACTCCTTTGTTTTCTATAAATCAGATCGTTGTGCTGGGCTGCCCTGTCTCCAGGAGGAAGAAAGCAGTGGGACGTGTACAGCAGCTCACTGAGCTGCTACAAAACCCCATCACATGTCAAGCTTTTCCTTAAGACCTGGAGTTGCTGAAGCATTTCTGCCAATATCCATTGAATACAATGAGTAAGCTCCGATAAGCTCCTGATATATGGCAGAGCTGGGCTTGGACTTGCTTCAGATCACACAGCAAAGGGGCGAAAAGTATTTAAAGGAAGATGACCTCATCTGTGCTGTCCCAGCAATCCTTGAGCCAATGGAAACCTCATTCATGCAGTCAGCAGAGACAAGGAGCAGTTCCATGCTGTCTATAGGTGTCTGCTGCAAGGAGAGGGTTGAATTCCTCTCTTGAAGCCCTCACAGTGCTGGACAATCTTCAGTGGTTGCAACAAGAAGAACCATAGAAGCAGCCCATGGTGGGTATGTCTGGAGGATCCTTGTTGTATCCATCAAGGCCTCAGGGGGTGACACTGTGTTGGTGCAGGTGTCTATCTTGCTGTTTCCAAGTGCCAGTGCCTAGAACACAGTCAGGTTTTATTCTACTTATCAAACGCAGACTCTGGGGTCTAAACAGGACACCCTGAAAACCCTGCATGTCTGAAGTGGGTTTTGCTACTCTTAGCACTAGTAGGGGCTGGTGATTTGTCTACATTACACTTTTTGGCTGATAAGGAAGCAATGATTTATAGAGATGAATCCAGATGGAGTGATTACAGTGCTGAGGAAGCACGCATCCCACTGAGCACCACACACAGGTCCCTCCACTTCCCAGCCACTATCTAGAACAAGGAAGGTTTTACCATTAGTTTTAAGGAAGTACCAACAGCAGTTGCATTTTGTGCATGCACTGAATCTCTCTTTCATCTAAACAAGGAAAAATGGTAGCAGACAGAGTGTCTCATGATGTGGCTGGAGCTTACATCAACATGATACTCGTTTTGGCTAGTTACTAGCAGAAGATCGTATCCTCTGTGGAGGGACACTGAGCAGAAAGCCCTGTGTTTAGTATCAGGAAGAACTGCTTTCAAATAGGATTATAAACCCAACTACAAGTAAGAAAGCAAGCTAAATGTTCGCCCTAGAGTTCAATTTGTCCTGGGTGCATGATTGTTCAGCTCCAGGATGTGTGTTGCTCTTTTAAGTTGCTTGCTTAAAAATGCACTAGGGAAGGACCCTGCCCCTGATCTGGCCTTTGGGCTTTCTGCAGCAGTTGGAAATTATTGTTCTTAGATTAAATACCCAAATCTTTCTTAATCCTTTGGCCACACAACTAGAACTGAGTCTACTCTGAACTTTGGAAGGCAGCCTGTTACTGCTACCTGAGTGTTGCTAATTGCTGTATTGTTTCTTCCTAGGTTGAATGGTTTCTTTCTAGGCAGTTGATTATATCAGTTAATGTTGGTGACAGTGTTCTCTGACAGGAACCAAACCACTGCATTAAATCACAGAATGGCTTGGGTTGGAAGGGACCTTAAAGATCATCCAATTCCAACCCCCCAAAGGTTGGACACCTTCCAAAATCTTAAAACAACTGAAGAGAGGTTTATTTTTTCTCAATTCCATGGATGCTTGGCCAATTACATATAGTACAGCTGGTTTCCATACCCTGAAACTTTTACTGTTTGAGTGATAATGACTTGCATCAATATTAAGATGAGAAAGCCTCAGTACGCATTCAGGTTTTCAAAGCAAATAACTGAAGAGATATTTCTGCTCCTGAGATTTAAAAATCCCCAACAAACTCAAACAAAGCAACAACCCAAACCCTCATCTTACATGGTCCTACTAAAACCACTAAAGAATGTATTTGTCCATCTTTTGTCATGTTTGAACTCATGCCTAAGTTATTTGAAGTGCATTTGATATCCAGCAGATGAACTTCTGACACTATACAGCTCAATATAAAAGGAAGAGGAATAACCCACTGTGTAATTTAGCTGGGGTCAAAAGCTCCAGATCTCCCCGTTGACAGGGAATGGGACTCAGTCTGACCCATAGCAGTGGGACAGTCCTGCCTGTCAGTGCCACCTATGAACCAAGGTGAGGGGGTCACTTAGAAACAGTTGGAGTTCTTATCGTTCCCTTTGGTTTTCTGTTACCCAGTCTCATTCATTCCTGTTGTGTGCTATTTTCTACAAGAGCTTCTTTCTCTTCCCCTCCTAAAAATAGAGTTTTGCTGAGAAACTGCTAAAACCAAAACCTTCTCATACTCAGAATAATAGAATGGTGTCCAATTCTCTAATCCCCAGAAGTGTCTTAGTGAATACCTCAACTCAAGGAAAGAATGATTTGGAACTGGATCCAGGTATAAATCCTTAAGTAGTGAGTGTTTTCCTTAGAAAATCAGTGTATTTGTCCTTCTTTACCTATCTATACGTCAAAAGAAGCTGAACATTTGGATGCTTCATTTATTTATTCCTGCCTCATCCTGGACTCTGTTTTATGCCATGAAGTGAATGAATTAATCAGGATGAAATCAGAGTATGACTTTGCATGTTTAGTTTTGTCCTGAAGGAATACTTTGACTCTTCCTGCCCCATCTATGGTCACAGATATATGTGTTGTTTACACAGGTGATGAACTGATCTGCGTCTGAAGCTCATGTGTGTAAGTTAAAGCATCTTAAAACCCCTTGTGGCAAACCTCATTGAGTGGTTTCTTGTAACACCAATCTGAGGTCAATCTACTCATGGCTGAAATAACTTTATTTTTCAATAAATGAGCTGATTTCACATCTTTTCCTGACTCTTTCTACCTTTCCTGCAAGTCTCGGGTACACACATACCCTCTGTTTGCTCTGGAGAGGCCTCTCTTGTAATCATTGTCCCAGACACATGCTCTTCTTGTGAATGTTTGTTTAAACTCCTTGTCTTGTGGTTCATTAACCACATTCCCTTCCAGAATATGTACCCCCTGAAGTTTAGCAGACAGAAAACACTGCTAAGAACCTGCGTAGGGAGGAAAGAAAACACTAATTATTGTTTCAGAACTGTGCTGTTTGATTTATTAAAATACACTCCTTTTCCTGCCCCGGGTAAGTAAACTGTCCATGCTGAGTAAGAAAGAGGATTAACAGTTCTCTTTCATTTTTTTTAAATGCAATTTAACCTCAAACCACCCAACCCCAATGAAGTCATGGGTGCTCAGGGCTTTCTCTTATGAGGCTGCCCATTACACCTGCGTGGCTCTTCCCAGCACCATCGCTGTACCCTCATGTCTTGCAACACTTGCTTAGCACGGTCAGGACAGGGTTTTTGCTCTCTTTCTGCAGTGCTTCAAGCAAATCACTATCAAAGAGGTCAGCACAGAATCATAGAACGGTTTGGGTTAGAAGGGACATTAAAGCTCATCCGGCTCCAACCCCCTGCCATGGGCTCCAAGCCCCTGTGTCCAACCTGGCCTTGAACACTGCCAGGGATGGGGCAGCCACAGCTTCTCTGGGCACCCTGTGCCAGCGCCCCAGCACCCTCACAGAGAAGAATTTCTTCCTTACATCCTCCGGAACTACTAAACCCTCGACGAGGGCCAGAGGAAGCTCGTAGAGTTGGATCTAGGCACTTCGAGCTGTGGTTTTGATTAGAGACCTCTTGAGGTCCCTGAATTATGCTGTGGTTGCAGTACACATTGGTAAAGTTGGTTTTGTTGTCAAGGATAAGGCTGTTTGCCTTTAGTTGTTAACAGGGGCAGTCTGAGACTCCTGTTTCAGCTTGGAAGTTTTTATATGTGCCATTCTGAAGATAACAATAAAAATAAAATGCCTTTTTATTTGTTTTCCCTTTTCAGTGTGCTTTTTTGTGCAGTTAAAGCTGCATCTCCTACTGAAACCAGTATGGGTATGCCTAGGCACAAGAGCAGTTTCTTGGGATCTGAACTGAGGGATTGGTGCATTAATCGTAGTTCTTGCAGCTAAGACTGCATGGGCAAACTTAAACCTACCTCATTTTGCTGCGCACATTGTGTTTTGTCCAGGTGTGATGGTAACTTACAGGTCTGGGTCTACTAATGTGATCCGACAGCACTGTAAGCTGAGCTGTTCCTGTGGCATACCTACCATCATCCCCTGAGGTATCCATTCCTACCTCTTGTCCTCCATGAGCAGAAAGCTGTATTTTCTTACTGTACAAGTTCTGCCAGGTCAGCTCTTTGAATTGACTCCCCTAAGAATGGGTTCTGAGGGAGGGGAACAGATGGGAATGTAGCAAAGCTACTCTTGGGTGCAGTTTTATGTGTTTAAAACCTCATGTTGTTCCATTTAGAAGTAGCAGTATTCAGGGAAGACTGCTTAAAATGACTTGGGGGGTGTAAAGGAGAAGTAGTAGTGTAAGTGGTTCAAGAAGTGTTCTGTTTGCAACAGTTCATGTCTTAAAGAAACCCTGCAAGATGAAATAGTTCTTCATTGGAAACCTTTGTTAGTTTGATACTCTTTACAAAGCCTTAAATTTGGACTTTGTACATATGTTTTTAGTAGTAAATACTTAATATCTGCTTCCCTTGGTGATTTAAAAGCACGAGTTTCTAGCGTGTTCTGTTGCAAGAGATGCAATATCTGGTTTTGTTGATTCTGAAGGAAACATGCAGGACGTGTATCCCTAAGGTTCAGTTCAGGAAGTTGTGAAAACATAGTATGAAGTATGTCAGTGCTTGCTCAAAGGTCAGTTCAGAGCACTGATTGTATATGGACAGAGTCAAGCAAGACCTGTGCTGGGCTATACCACACTTTGAGAAGTCTTTATGGGCACTTTAGCTGTGATTGGAAGAGTCAGGATTAAGGATTTTATGTTCTGAGCATGTTAGAAATCTTTGGAGAGCTTGCAGATTAAAAGATTACAGTAAATTATGTGAATAACCTTGGCAAAGAATTGCTGCAGAAATAACAATCCCACCTGAAGGATTTGTTGGTTGTTTCTATGTCAGCAGTGTAGAAAGAGGGAAGCTTGCAGCCCTTTAGCTTCACATGTTCTTAGTGGGGTAGGTATGGGGAAAAACAGTCTGCTGGTTACAAGAAATAGTTGATTTGTGCTGTAAAGACCATATTTATTTCCTCAAGGACCTGCAATTTCACTGAGGTGCTTCACTTTGTTCCAGCTTCAGAGATCTGGGAGAAAGCTGTTCTTTAACATGCCATTGTGTCTTCTATGGACCCTGTAGCCGATGATGACCATTGCAGTAGAATCATAGGATGGTTTGAATGAACCTTAAAGCTCATCCAGTTCCAGCCCCCCGCCACAGGCAGGGACACCTTCCACTAGAGCAGCTTGCTCCAAGCCCCTGTGTCCAACCTGGCCTTGAACACTGCCAGGGATGAGGCAGCCACAGCTTCTCTGGGCACCCTGTGCCAGCACCTCAGCACCCTCACATGGTAAAAAATTGCTTCCTAATATCTAATCTGACTCCTCCCTCTGTCAGTTTAAGGCAGTTTAAGTCCCTTGTGCTGCCACTACACACGCTTGTAAAAAGCTGCTCTCCGGCTTTCTTGTTGATCCACTTTAAGCACTGGAAGACTGTTGTAAGTTCTCCTCAGAGCCTTGTCTTCTGGCTGAACAAGTCCAGCTCTCGTCTTGTCTCCAGAGCAAAGGTGCAAGGAGTGGGGGATTTTTGATTAGGAAAGAGAGGAGTGTTGAAAGGGCTGTTTTTCTCTGAATGTCATTTCCTATTAGTTCCAGTTTTGTTTCAATGTGGTAGGTGTAGCATAGTCATTGCATCTGTCCTTTCCAGCCTGATTAATTAAATTCCTCAGTTCCTACCATGTTCATAGATAGGAGTTTCCAAAATTAACAGGAATTTGGCAAGAGAAACATGAGAAGAGAGAGGCCAGGGAGCGATACCTGGAAATCCTCTGAGCACATAATCCTCTTAATCCAAAGAGTCAAATATTCTGAGCAATCCCTCAGCAGCATGAAAACCTCTTTGTGAATAAGGATCAGCTTCTCCTAAAGTAACCGCTGTCTTTATGGCTGAATTCTGTAAAATGGTTTGGGGAGGGGAGGGAATTATTCAGACATAACTGTGTGTGAACATACGGCCTGATAATGACAACTAAAACCTAATGAAGAACTAGGGTGGGAAACTCCTTGTGGAATGTTCTTGTTAATATCAAGCTTCTTGTCATTAAACTCTGACATTTCCTGCAGCACTTTGGTCTTTGCCAGACTTTAAGTGTCTCTACTCTTCAGTAATGTCAGAAGCTGTCCAGAACTGGTTCTGTTCTGTCCTCTTCAGGCCGTGATTTTGTAGGTGGAGGAAGAAGAAAGGAGATGATCAGAATAATGCAACTTGAACATGTACAAAATATTGACAGGATTTCTCAGAAATAAACTGAAGGACTGTAATTGGTGGAAAATAAGGGAAGGGGGGAAATCTGTGTGTGGAAAATAGACTTCTTGGCATTTTAAGTAGAGCTTTTTAGACCTCAATCCTTCCCTGGTTTTCCCCAGAGCCTCCAGTTTCCCCATTTGTATTGGAGCCTATATGATTTCTAAGGCTTTCTGCTTTCCTGACATAGGTAATGGAAATGAAAAGTATTTCCCTTCATCTGCAAGTTCCCTGGTTATTTCAGGGAGTAATCAAGGAAGAATTTCACTTGTTACTTTGAAAAGTAGCAACGTAGGTATTCACTCAGGTCCTCCTAGAAAGGAATCTTTGCTGCTTCCCCTTGCTTTTATATTGAGCACCCTCAAATGCTAGCTCAGCTTTCAAACTCTGCTTGCTTTTTGGGGTGGGCTGGTATAAATGTGGGTAAGAGGGAGGCACTTTGTTGGGTTTCTGTCCATAGCTCTAGGAAGTCTTGCAAGAAGTCCTGAAAATAACAGGTAGTTTCAGTGAAGAAGAGGTTTAGCCTTGAATATCTGTACTGTCGTGTGGCTTGCACAACCTAAATAAGCTGGAGGTTAGACTAGATGACCTTTAAAGGTCCTTTTCAAGCTGAACTATTCTGTGTTTCTGTTAAATATAGCTTGGGTTGTATGTTTTAAATGAGATTTGTGCTTGGGAAGTGCCTGCTGCTCAAGGGTTGCCTGAAAGCTCAGTGTAAACAGTATTTACATTCAATGAGTGCTTTAAAATAGCTTGTGGATGGGTCAGATTTCGTAGTAACATGTAAATTCATGTTTGGACTTCATTATAAATAATAGGATGGCTTTCAGGCTATTTAATTGTAATGCACAAGTTAATGCCATTCTCAGAGCTGCAGATTGTGGGGTTTCTCTTAGAAGCAAATGTAGGTGCATTTTCCTCCTGTATTGCAGAGAGCTCTGGGCTGTGCTGAGGCCTTGTTCCCTGGAAATGCCAGAGCAACTACCATCAGCCTGTCTGTCTCTTAGTTTCTTCCAAGGTTTCTTTGCTGGAAAATGTTTGATATACAGTCTCATACCCCTTTGCTAAATTTAGCTCTTCCTTTTCAAGCCTGTCTTGGGACAACAGGGTTTTGGTATTTGAGCACTTTTCATATCTATTTGGTTGTCCTGTACAATAGATGAAAATAGGTTCTTGCCACAGTGCATTTGCTTGTAGTTACGTAGAAGCTAAAGTACTGGAAAGCCAAGATAAATGCATCTTGTTGTTCGTAGAACTCCTTTAATACCACAAAGCACACAAAGTAGAACAGGGATGGGGCAGAAGTGAAAGGATTGCCTGAGAAAGATTATCCACTCTTTACTAAAAGTCTATAACAGGCCTTTGTTGGACACAGCAATGTTATGTCAGAACTCTGATATGACAAAATAAAGCATTTTCTCTCTGATTTGGGGTTGGTAAGACTTGTCCTTATGCTCTAGGACTTCATCTGGAGCCTGCACCTTTGTCACTTGGCCTGTAATTTAGACGTGTGCATTAAAATAGCATCAGCAGTGAGTTTGGCTTTTACTGGTTCATGGCTGAAGAACAACAACTTTTTTTCCTCCTTTTTTTTTTTTGTATTTTTCCTTTTTTCTCCTCCTGTCTGGTTCTAGCAACATGCTTTTACACTTGGGCACCCAGATTCAGCCTAGGAAAAGCAATTGTGTGAACGGGTGTTGGACACTGTAAAGTGGCATGAGCTGGTGAATGAAGGTCCTGGCTGGAAACTGAAACTTGGGTTCTATTTCTGGCTCTTATCTGCTGTGAACTTAGGCATGCCATTTTCATTTCCCACCTGTTTCTTTCTCATCTTGTATCCCTCTTAATATTTAAATAGCCAGCTGTTTGTACCCAGGACTTGCTGTTTGTGCCATGGAGAGCAGAACTTCTTGACCGATGGATGCCCTTGCTGTGCTGATAACTGGGCAAACCTTTCTGCTTCAGACAAGAGCTATGAGCAGAAACACAGAGCTGTGTCATGTCAGTTTAACACCACCCCCCCCCCCCAACTCACACAATGCAAGTTGATATGCATATGTATATATCTTAAATATATTGCTTCATAAATGCGTGTCCATGCTAAACTGCCTCTCTCAAGACCGTAAACAGCTCAAGCCTATAGCCAATCTTTTTTGAACCAGCCCTATTTTATCTGAACCAGGACTCTTCAGTAACATAAGAGGTACATACAAATTTCAAGAGTAAATCCATACAAAGCTCTGTAGAATTTAATCTGTCTTTTAGTCACCAGTGCCTTTTTCCCCCTTTTTTTTTGGTACTTTGATAGCGTGGAAAATGCTCAAGAGCTTTTTATCCTTGAAAAATGTATTTCTATAGTCTTTTCAAAACCGAGAATTGACAAAATTGAGCTTTCAGAAGCATATTTGTGCAAGGTTATAAATATCTGAAAATAGATGTGGAATGGACAGCTGAACTGGGCCTGTAGAGTTGCTTTTATGATAAAGAGAAAGGTGTAGCACAGACACTACGTGTAAAATACAGATTTGAATTAGTGTTGCCTATTCTTTGCCTTTGCAGGCACATCAGAGGGCTTTCAAAACATGCACTTCTGGAAGTCCATTGGGTGTCCTGCAAAGCATTGCTGTTGGTAGGTCATTGCTGTAGCAGCTTCTCAAGGTGATCGTCCTCTGCTTTCCTCGGGGTTGGGTTTCACTTGGTCACATCTCCATCTCTACAAAGGGGATCATCGTCTGCTTTCCTCAGGGTTGGGTTTCATGTTGTCATAGAATCATAGAAGCATAGAATGGTTTGGGTTGGAAAGGACCTTAAGATCATCCAGTTCCAACCCCCCTCCCATGGGCAGGGACACCTCACACTAAACCGTGACACCCAAGGCTCTGTGCAGCCTGGCCTTGAACACTACCAGGGATGGAGCATTCACAACTTCCCTGGGCAACCCATTCCAGTGCCTCACCACCCTCACAGGAAAGAATTTCCTCCTTATATCCAATCTAAGCTTCCCCTGTTTCAGTTTTAACCCGTTACCCCTTGTCCTATCACTACAGTCCCTAATGAAGAGTCCCTCCCCATTATCCCTATAGGCCCCCTTCAGATACTGTAAGGCTGCTCAGAGGTCTCCACGCAGCCTTCTCTTCTCCAGGCTGAACAGCCCCAACTTTCTCATCCTGTCTTCATTCGGGAGGTGTTCCAGTCTGCTGATGATCCTCGTGGCCTCCTCTGGACTTATTCTAACAGTTCCATGTCCTTTCTACAAAGGGGATCATCACCTGCTTTCCTCAAGGTTGGGTTTCACTTGGTCTCATCTCATGCTCAGGAGAGATTGCCTGGATGGGTGGGATCAGGTAAACTGATGCCCTGCTCTCCTAACCAGCAGCCCAGATGTTTCTCTGCTTCTTTTGTGTCCCCTCTGCTGGAGGCAGGCTGCTGTTTGCCAGTTATGCGTTTGAATGGCTTGGTGTTGCAGCTCAGGGCACTGCAGGCTTGCCTGGAAAGGCTGAGGTGTTGGCCAAGTACGAAGACCATACTGTGCTGTCTTGTGTAGCTGTAGCAAGACTTTTCTCTACCATTGCACAGCCAGCCTCATCACCCTATTCATTATTTTACCTTCAGACATGTTTTATGCGTTACTGCTCTGTATTTCTTCTTGGGTGAAGATGTGATTTGGGTTAAAACCCTGCATACCCTTTCACCAATTGTGTTACAAGTTTGCTGCATGATTGTCCATACATTTCTCTTTAAAATCTAGCTGAATTTCCCTTTATGTTGGTCAGAAGATGAGGTGCTGCTACAGCTCCTCAAAGAACAGCAGGAGGTGGCTGGAGTTGAAGCGCTCTGCTGTCAGTGTTTTCTAAGAACAGAGTAAAGACTTTAGATTTAGCAGTAGCACTGTTGCTTGTAGGCTTCGTTTGGCATGGTTTGTTTTTCCTTCTCACTCTTTTGGAATAGAATTAAAGCATAAAAGCAGCGTATCATTAAAATTTACTTGGCAAAAGTACTTGCGGAAGAGTGCTGTGGTAGAAACGCGTATACATGGATCTTAAATGTTCTGCACTTTTTAAATACCCCTTTGAAATTATGTTGTTACAAAATGTTTATAAATAGAAAAAAATCCCTCCTTTGTAAGTACGTGGAACAGTCCAGGGAGCAGGATTCAGAATCTTTTTTGCTTCAACTTCACTTTTTACTTCCTTAAATCTGAAGTGGTAGTGTTCTAAAGGAGCTGAAGAGGTATTAAGTAGTGCTCTGGTGTCAGTTTCTGTATTAGGATTGGGCCCTCCTGTATTCACTCTAAGCACAAAACACTGTTTTTATTGAAAACACTTGCAGGGAGTAAATCAGTTCTGATCCCCTCAAAACTCTGGTATTTGAAAAAGCATATGGTCATGAATATAAGCAACATGCGCATCCTTTTTATACCAGAAGACCTCTTTTTCCTCCTTATCTCAAGCTTCGGTGACATTCTCTGCATTACTTTTTTTAATTACTTGATGTCCACATCTTTCCCTTCAGCAGAGATGCAGTCATTCTCCTTGTCTCACTGATACCAGCATGCATTGTGCTCTTTTTCTGTAGTTGTGTTGTTATGTTTTGTGTTTCAGTATCAGAGCTGTAAGAATTGCATTGAAAATCGTTCTACAGAAGCATTCTGGTGAGCTCTTTCCTCACAAGCCCAAGTGATGCCCAGGCTCCTGTGGCTAGGCATCCACTGGAGAAAGGTCTCCTGCTGGATGTCTTGCTTGGCATTAGGTTTCACCTGTCCTGAGGGATCGTCAGCCTCTTCAGTATCCTCTCACTGTCTAGTATAGACTGTGCCACACTCATGGGAGGTGTAACATGGTACCAATGTTGTAACAGCCTCTGGGATATAGGGATTTTAGTTCTGCGTTGTCACTTTGTGTGGAGTTTCTTAGAGGATGGAGAATGGTCATTTGCAAATGAAAATAATGGTTAAGAAGTTTCTGTCTGTTGTTTGTTGTGATGAATTCTGATATTAAGTACTCAATATGAGAAATACCTAGCCTGATGAGGAAAGAAATTCATCACTGAGGGTGCTGCGGCCCTGGCCACGCGTTGACCAGAGAAGCTGTGGCTGCCCCATCCTGTCGGTGTTCAAGGCCAGGCTGGATGGGGCTTGGAGCAAGCTGCTCTAGTGGAAGGTGTCCCTGCCCATGGCAGAGATTGGAGCTGGATGAGCTTTAAAGTCCCTTCCAACCCAAACCATTCTATGACGCCTAGCAAACTGTTATATCACACTGATAGAGTGAGCTGCGGGTGTTTAATGACAAGCACTGCATGCAGCTTTAAGAGCTGCTTTTCCGAATATGAGCTTCTGGATCAATTCATCTTTTGATATAAGCATTAATATATATTCACTTACTCCGTAGGATGGTTTTGACTAACAGAGCAGTGAATTAATGATTTGCACTCTCATTTTTTTTTCTCTCCAGTGCAACAGAATGGTGTACGACACTGCTCCTACACGGCATCAAGGAAAAACCTGTATGTTAACAAAAATACAAAGGTTATCTGTCAGGGTTTTACAGGCAAACAGGTATGTATATAAAGGATTTTTTCTGTCACCCTTTCAGTTCAGAAAGTTAGTTGGCTGAAAAATGTAATAACATAAAATGGATTATAAAATGGAAGCCTTGGGTGAGATGGTTTAGTGTGAGTTGTCCGTGCCCATGGCAGGGGCGTTGGAACTAGACGATCTAAAGGTCCTTTCCAACCCTAACCATTCTATGACTCTATGATATGCTGACTTTGACTGTGTTGATGGGGAGCTGAAAATCATGATCAGGAAGGTCCCTTCAGCAGTGTTGTTTCCTTTCTCTGGTCCAAATGGACACTCATATTCAGTCATACTAGGTATTTTTTAACTTGTGTACAAGCTTAAAACTTGGTTTTGAGTCACCTCTATTGTATTACTTTTATTTCTTGTTCTTCCTGCTGGTCTTCAGCCTTTTTATTGTATCCACCTGAAAGGGTTTCTTTGTAAAAGGAGTTTTGCAGGAACCTACAAAAACTATCATTTTAGAAGTGCCTCTTTCACAAATGCTTTTGAATGTCAATGCCTATTAGTTAAGTTTCTGTTTTTATTTCAAGATACTTAATAGTTTTCTTACATCCCCTCTTTTACACCTTTGCAAGGGGAGAAGGCTGCTTTTACTACAACTCTCAGCTAGTCATGGATGAGAGTGCAAATTTCTTTTATTTCATTACAGTGTTCATCTGCCAGGCTTGATATGGGAAATAAAATGTGGCTGTTAAGTCTGCAGGTGTATTAGGAACACACAACAAAATCACTTTAGTATGCAACCACAGTGCTCTGATTTAAAAGAAAAAGCATAGCATATTCTGGATGCATTTAAAACATGATACACTCTTTAAAATAAGTGGTGGTATATATGTAATGAAAGCTTCCCTTGTTGTAAATTTAGTGCCTTCAGAGTTACAGGTAACAACAACTGCTTGTGGTTCATTTTGTTTGCTATTACATGCCTTTTAACTTTACTTATTTTCTCTCTCATAGGGCACCTTTCACAGCCAGCAGGCGTTGGACTATGGCACCAATCTAGTTGGAGGAATTTCTCCAGGGAAAGGGGGGAAAACTCATCTCGGTCTGCCTGTGTTTAATTCTGTGAAGGAGGTAATTTGCAGCAGTGACTGGAGGGCAAAGAGTTTAATGCTGCTGACGGGCTTCTTATGTCATTGCTTACACTGAAGAGACATTTAGGCCATAGATGTCACTGTGCATGGAGTGAAGTAGAAGCCTTGTAAAAGCGGGAGCATTCAGTGTGGTCAGCCATGAGTTTGGCTTCCACTGTGAGGTTGATACACTTATTTCATGCATGCAACTAGTTCCTCACTGATCTTGGTGTGTATGATGAATTTTTAGCTAACTGTTACCTAAGGCTCTGAAGACAGGCTGAGAGAGCTGGGCTTGTTCAATCTGGAGTACTGAAGGCTCCAGGGAGACCTTGGAGCAGCTTCCAGTACCTAAAGGAGCCAACAGGAAATCCAGAGGGTGACTTTTTACAAGGCATGTGGGGGTAGGACAAGGAGAAATGGCTTTATACTGAAAGAGGCTAGGTTTAGATTAGGTGTTGGGCAGAAGTTCTTCCCTGTGAGGGTGCTGAGGCACTGGCACAAGGTGCCCAGAGAAGCTGTGACTGCCCCATCCCTGGCAGTGTTCGAGGTCAGGTTGGACACAGGGGCTTGGAGCAGCGTGCTCTAGTGGAAGGTATCCCTGCCTGTGGCAGGGGCTGGAACTGGATGAGGTTTAAGGTCCCTTCCAACCCAAACCATTCTATGAGTCTGTGATTCTGTGATGGTGTTCAAGGGGCAGATCCTATCCAGCCAGTGGTTAGTTCTCAGCTCCTTAGTTGCACACTGTATATCCCATTTTCACTGGATTTAACACTTCCCTGGATTATAGTAAATTAATCCATAACAATTTACTTAATTTATGCCTGTGAATGGATGTATTTTAATAACCAGTTATCACATGTTCTCTTCAGCCCCACTAAATACTCAGTACCTTTTTTATTATGTCCATTGTAGGCCAAAGAACAAACCGGTGCTTCTGCCACTGTTATATATGTACCTCCTCCGTTTGCTGCTGCTGCGATCAATGAAGCGATCGATGCAGAAATGCCCTTAGTTGTTTGCATTACTGAAGGTATTCCCCAGCAGGATATGGTTCGGGTTAAACACAGACTGCTTCGGCAAAGTAAGACTCGACTAGTGGGTCCCAACTGCCCTGGAGTCATCAATGTAAGTGACTTCTGGATTTGCTCCAAGGCTGAACCGTTCTTAGTGATGGTTTGAGTGTTCCATCTGACTTCTCCCACTCTTTCCTTAGCCTGGAGAATGTAAAATTGGTATCATGCCTGGTCACATTCACAAGAAGGGAAGAATTGGTGAGTTTTTGAATATTTATGCATCATCTAAAGCTAAAGTATGGTGCTCTGGTGTTCTTACTCATGAGGCTAGTTACATCCTGCCCTGAAGACAGTTAACACACTGTATAACAGCTTGTACGTCCTTCAGTTTGTGAGTGAGCCTTCCTATTATCAATTCTGAAAGCCTAAATATCAGTCAGTCAGCCATAGCAAGCACTGAGTACTGGTGACAGAGGCAGAGCAATTGGAAGTTTCTGCAGATAATGTCATTGACTTAATTTTCTTAACACTCTTCTTTGAGGATACTTCCATTTATCCGTGAGATTTGAGAGCACTAAGCCCTCCAATGCTGTTTGTTCCAAAAGCCTGGCTCCTGAGGACTAAGGTCCTACACCTATAGCGAGCTCAGTGTTGTAGCAGAAAGAAGAGATTACAGGCAAGTTTATAACATGATAATTTGGACAATTACACCATGATGGATGGGAGTGACAAATGTACCCGCTTCTGAGACAGTGGTATTAAGGTCAGAAAGGCGGTGACTTGTTCATAATCATATGTTAGTTACACACACTGTTGCATGCAAGTCTCTTGCCCTGACTTCTGTTGGTTCCTTGTTCTAAACTATGGAAATAACAACTTGATTATTTTAGAAGTAATGATGTTCAGGACCTATAAAGAAAATTCTTCCAAAATAGGTTTTTATACTTAAATAGAGCTTCAGAAACATTGTTGTCAACAGCCCACACTGCTGCTATCTGTCAGGAAGTAACCAGGTTAACTCGAGCACAGTACCCTTTCCAACATTACCACTTTCTTGATGAAGAATGTGTTTCCTGTGGGAAAACCTGTTCAGTGCTCTTGAACTATGTACACTCAGTGCAGTTTTTCTAACACAACAAACTCTCTTTGCTACTTAACCACTTCTGACATGAGAATAAGCTGTACCTGTTGAATGCTGGAGGATGCATTAACACTGGTGTTACACCTCCAGCTTTCAGAAGTACCTATAAATCTGGAACTGGAAAACCAGGTGACTGCAGTTACCTTTGTAGATACCATCAAGGCATTGCTCTGTGACTGTAAAAGTCAATGTTAACTGATGTTGCCCTGGTCTCCCTTCCAAATCAAAGTCCTGTTCAGTTTTTCTAAGTATCTACAAGAGATGCTTTGTAGTCACAGGATACTGCAATCTGAATGTGAAGAGCATCAAGTGTGAAAGAAAATGTGAAATCCTAAATCCAGGTGCTCCCACCAATGCTGGAAATGGTTTCGTGGTGATCCAAGGACCAGGGAATAAATATGTAACTTTGCCATCCTCCCAGCCTCGTCTAACACTGTGACCTTTGGTGATGTGCTCCCCAGCTTTCTATTACTGGAGGTGTCCAGGAATCATTTGTTAATTTTGGGATGCAAGCTATAAATATAGTCTTTGGGCCTTTATCTGTAGCTTCTCTGAGGCAATCTGATCTTGATAGTAAACAGGAAGCTCTTTGCAAACATAGCAAGGAAAAAAACCTTTGCTAGTAGACATCTGAGCTGTCCAGCAGTATAAGCCTTTGATAAAACCAGAGTTACTAGTCTAGTGGTATACTTTTTCTTCTGTTTATGCAATATACTTATTATATTCCTTCTTAGATGGCTTGAAGTAGATGGAAGGCGATGACCTTTTCTGTTTTCCCTTTTTGTAGTATTAACAGAAATTTTTACTTGGAAAAATGACCAAAACCCCATGCAAATATTTTGCTCCTGATCTAGGCTGTGTATTACCTTCCATCCTGAATTTAAAACTGGAGTTGTGGTCTCTTGTAATACTGTAATGGAGATGCTGAATGTGTTATTGTAGAGCAGTGAGCTGCAGCAACATACACCTTAATAGTGGTGACTTTCATTGTGCAGTGTGTTTCTGTTCTGAAGGATCTCTTGTGTGCCTGGCCGTACTGGAGAGGGGATTAATACAGGATTCTTTTGTTAACTGTTGGGCTGTTTCAAGTTCAGTGCATCAGCTAATTGCATACAAGACAAGATGTATATTCTTCTACTTTGTTTGCAGGTTTAGTCTGTTGACAATTAACTGTCCAAAATGCCAACCAAGAAATAGGATAGACAGAATCTGACATAGAGTTTTCATGTTCTGGAAAACCTGGCATCTCATGTTCAGTTTATTTAAGTGATTTTCATTAATGTAAGACCAACTGCCTCTAATCATGCACTTAACTATGTTAGTGTTAAGTTTATCACCCTTTCTTTCCTGAAGGTATTGTGTCAAGATCTGGAACCCTGACATACGAAGCTGTCCATCAGACAACGCAAGTTGGATTGGGGCAGTCCTTCTGCGTTGGTAGGTTTCCTCAGCCTGTTACACCTACACTATTCTGCTGCTGCTTTACAGGAAGAAATCCAAAGTAATGTCTTTTTGCAAGCATAGAAATTGCTGAATTCCACTTGAGAACTGAGATCCCTGTGTGCTGTGAAGAGTATAACCCTTCTCCGTTACCATTTCTGCATCAGATTAATAGAAGCCTAAAGCAAGAAATTTGAACAAAGAACTGCCAGCAAACATGATGGCAATTTGGAAATAGGTTTTCCAAAGAGGTTTGATATTATAAAGGGGTAGGGCATTCTGAGGCATTTAGTTGGGTATGTTAAGTAAATTCAGTTTTCTTACAGCAAGATTCTAGAGCTGGGCTGTTGATCCTGCTGTGTCTTATACAGAGCCTCTGTATAAAGCATCATATTTTGCATATGGTTTGAAAGGTGATTACTCAGATACCAGAGCTTTCTGTAAATTGTGTGGGTAGATATTTCTAGCAGGAATTTAGCATATTCTGACTTGGGAAAAGCCATCAGAGCTGCCCCTTTTATGTGCCTTTGGGAAAGCTCTTCATACTGAAATTTACTTTGAAGCTTTTATTGTAAATGCAGCATCATTATCTTCAGTCAATCTTCTTTTATTTTTTATGTTTTTAATTCTTTTTCAGGGATTGGAGGTGATCCCTTCAATGGAACTAATTTTATCGACTGCCTTGATGTCTTCCTGAAGGATCCTCATACTGAGGGGATCATATTGATTGGGGAAATTGGAGGAAATGCTGAAGAAGATGCAGCAGCATTTTTGAAAGAAAATAACTCTGTAAGTCTTCAGCAACTTGCATCCAGGCACCTTGGTAGTTAGCCAATGTTTTTGCCGTGTCAGAGAAAACTCAGTTCAATCTCTCCCTTCTACTTGCAAAGAAATCAAAGTATGCTTCTATTAAAGAAAAAGGGTTGAAAATAGGATCTTTCTCCAGATGAAATCTATCTGGAGAGCAATGTCATCTTTAGATTTTTGGTTCTGTAATGATATTAGGAGGAACATTCTGTTTCTTATAATATGCATGGCTCTGTAAGAAACAGAATCATGGAATAGAATACTTGGGGTTGGAAAGGACCTTAAGGATCATCCAGTTCCATCCCCTTTGCCATGGCCGCCTCACGCTAGACCATATCACCCAAGGCTCTGTCCGGCCTGGCCTTGAACACTGCCAGGGATGGAGCATTCACAACTTCCCTGGGCAACCCATTCCAGTGCCTCACCACCTTCACAATAAAGAACTTCTTCCTTATATCTAACCTGAACTTCCCCTGTTTAAGCTTGAACCCATTACCCCTTGTCTTATTGCTACAGTCCCTAATGAAGGGTCCCTCCCCAGCATCCTTTCAGCCCCCTTCAGATACTGGAAGGCTGCTCTGAGGTCTCCACGCAGCCTTCTCTTCTCCAGGCTGAACAGCCCCTACTTTCTTAAGCTGTCTTCCTACGGGAGGTGCTCCAGCCCCTGATCATCCTCGTGGCTTGCTTCTGGTTTGTGATCAGGAGAGAAAGCATTCCATACTCCTCAGACTCTTGGTTCTGTGTTGTCTGAGGTTTCTACCTGTTTGATATATTTGCCTGGCCAGTTTATATTGAAAATAAATACATAAACCTGCCATCTGGAATTGCTCCCCCATGTAACAGGATCTTTGCTTTCTTCACAGGGTCCGAATGCCAAGCCTGTAGTGTCATTCATAGCTGGTCTGACTGCTCCTCCAGGCAGACGGATGGGTCATGCTGGAGCAATCATTGCTGGAGGAAAGGGTGGAGCTAAAGAGAAAATAGCAGCTCTTCAGAGTGCTGGTGTTGTTGTCAGCATGTCTCCTGCTCAGCTAGGTAGCACCATCTACAAGGTTCGTTGCTTGGGAATTGGTATATGTGCTCATCCAGCTGCTTTTGGGATTGGGAGTGCATCTTTTACCTAGATATCCTGCAGCTCTGAACTTAAACGTAAGAACCGTATTGACTGAACAAGCTGCAGTTATTACTTAGATAAAGGCAACACTAAGTGGGCATATTACATGAAAGTCAACAGCAAAGTAGGGATTACATTTTGCTTTAAAGTGTCACAACTTGTTGAATTCTGTTTTCTGGATGTAAAGAACCTAAATTAGTTTAACATATGAAAACACTCTTTGAAAGCAGGGCATTTGAGGTCAGAGAGCCTTGGCATGGAGGTCTCTCTATGTTAGGTACTAAGTCAGAATTGTGGCTGAATACATACAGCTGAAAAAGTTATGTATGGAATAGGATTACTTGCTTTTTTCTTAATGCATATCAGAAAAAAGGCATTGCTTCACACCTAGAGATGTATAATTCACCTGTGCTAGGTACTTCTTTTTTCCCTGTACCAGCTGTATAGTACAGCATCCTCCTAGGCTGCAGTGGGATTTTTCCCTTCTGTTGTTTTTCCTTTACTACAATGAAAATCTTGGATGCCTCCATGGCTTGAGTCCTTTACTGTTAGGATGCAATTGCAGCTCTTACACAGAATTAAGTGTTTCTCAAGCCTGTTGTGCTATGCCTGAGAACAAATGTTTCCTTGACAGCAGTGCAGTCACTGACTGTAGACTAACACTACTGGTTTTTCATAGCTGGTTTGTTAATGTGAAGTGGGAGAACGCTTATTCTCCTTTCTCCAGTATGCATTTTATATTTTAGTGTTTAATAGTTAAAATCAGATTTGCTAAGATAAATACAAAGTAATTTAAAAAGAAATAGTGATAGAAGTGGTTTCTTTCCCCCCCCCACTGGTTACGTCTGTGTGCTGTTTGCAGGAGTTTGAGAAAAGGAAATTGCTGTAAGAGAAGACACTTTGGAATACTGTCTCCAAGACATCAGTGCAGCACCTGGCTTCCGCTTATCTTTTGTCTGCTAATCTTCAGTTGCCCAAAGGACTGACACTGGTCTATGAATTTGACTTGGAAGCCATAAACCTCCTGGCTAAACCTGTTTTGATGTCTCCTTGGTTTCAGACATTATCACCTCATTGTAAATCCCAGCAAATTAATAAATCTACTAGTAAATCTGATTCATCTGTTGAATTCCTGAAGCAGAGCCATTTCTTCCATCAGCATAAATACTCTTTTGTAACCTAAGCACTGCCTGTTTTTAAGGTAAAGTCACTTCTAGCGATGCTTTTAAGGATCAAGGCACTGACTTTATGCAAGTATCACACTTGGCTTTATTTTTACAAAATCCAGTCTTACCTGTTTGTTGCTGGCAGTTATGTTTGTTTGAACACTAGGCCAAAGTTTCCGTCCATTAAACCAAAGCTGCTGGATCTGAAGGGGTTGCTTGTTGATCCACGTAGCTGGATATGCCTGAAGTCCAGACTTTCAAGGCTGATGAGCCATGCACAGTGTAGTCCTCTACTGGCAAGGAATTCTGTTTGTTGTGTGGAGAGATGGAATTTTTATTCCCCCAAATGAATCTCATTTCCCTTGCAAATATATATTTACAATTGTCTGTAATGATGAAAATGATACGGTCTTTAGATTACATTACTTACAGTTCCTCTTTAACTAGGATTGCATTGCTTGTGTGTTCTGAAATCCTAATAACATTGGGATGTTATGGAAGAGAATTACTATTCTCTGGAAACAAATGTAATAAGGTAACTTTCTTGTTAACCACTCCCAGCACTGTAATGGAAAGCCCTTTTTTTTTTACTGTGGAAATAGCCCAAGCACTGTGTCTCTAAATGAGTGTTCCAAGTTTTATCGAGGTGGACTAAAGCTGGGATTGCTTTCTTTATATAGAGGACTGAAAGTTCATGTAACCTGGCACTTGTCTAAAGCTAACCTTGTGTTCCATAAAGGTGCTGTTATGAAAACCTGTGTCGTTGTTTGTTTAAAACTGGTCTTAGTTTTCTTAATCTAATGCCTGTGGAATTTCTCTTCCTAATGCAAGCAGTAGGCAGGTACATTAATAACTGTCATTTACCATTCCTAGAGGTAAGCCCTGACAAAATGCATAGAAGGACATAGCTACTGCTCTGAATGTGTGTTAATACACTTCACATAGAGTCAGGCATCAGTCAGATGGTACAGGCCTTAGGACACAGAGACCAGATGCTGTATTAGATTGGATTTAAGGAGGAAGTTCTTTAAGGGTGGTGAGGCACTGGAATGGGTTGCCCAGGGAAGGGTGAATGCTCCATCCGTGGCAGTGTTCAAGGCCAGGTTGGACAGAGCCTTGGGTGGCATGGTTTAGTGTGAGGTGTCCCTGTCCATGGCAGGGGGGTTGGAACTGGATGATGTTAAGGTCCTTTCCAACCCTAACTGTTCTATGATTCTGTTATTCACCTTGGAATTATTTACTGAAATGAACCTGGCATCCTGAGGCTGGATGGCTGAAAGCAGTATTGAGTGGTAAATCATTTCATAAAGCCTGTGATAACAGGAATTTTCTTGCTGGGTCTGCTCAGTTTTCTGGTGGTGCCTGTTTTAAGCTAGAGCAAAAGGACTGAGGGGTGCTCTGTAACTAGAGAAACAGCAGTGCTGACACTCTCAGTCTGCATGAGAGGGCAGTTCTTCACCAGTGAATGCTGGGATGTTGCAGCCTAACTTCTTATGAGCCTGCTGATCAAATTAACTCACCGTAGGCCAGGTTGGATGGGGCTTGGATCAACCTGGCCTAGTGGAAGGTGTCCCTGCCCATGAAACTAAATGAGCTTTAAGGTCCCTTACAGCCCAAACCACTCTGTGATTCTGTATAGTGGCGGGCATCTTTAAAGCACTTCTTTTGAGATGGGTGATGCCTCTTGTTGAACTGCCTGAATGTTAGCATTGCCACCAGTGTTGTAACAGATGACTTTCCAGGACAGTTTTGGTGTAGTAAGTTTCCTGCTTAGGGATTGCTCCGCAGAACCTCTTGCAGAGGCACCAGTGGTCTTACAAGACAGCCATAAGCCCTAATGACCATTGCCTTTTGAAATCTGAGGCTGGGTTTGCAAATGTGACCTTGATTCTAATGCTTGTAGTGGTCATTTGGTCTGCATCATGGCAGCTGCTTGGTTCTGTTTGCACCTGGAGAAGCAGTCTGTGCTAGCCTGGAACTGAGCATTCCCTAAGGATGGTGAGAAGCCTGCCCACCTCTGATAGAAAGGCTTAGTTTTCTCAGTTTCCTCTTTGCTGCCTAGAACCGTGCACTTGACAGATATCATCCGAGCCTCTCGCGTTGCTACTGACAGTGTCTGTTGGAAAACATTCACAGCTGTTTAATACCATATGTACTTGTGAATAAATATTTTGAGTAACCCAATCTGGAAAATTGTTCATTCCTTTATGTTTTTAAAAGCAAAAGTTAAGTTAGTGTTGAGCCTTCAACCTGCTGCTGCTTCACCTCCGAAGTCTTTTTTTATGTGCAAGAGAAGCATTGCCAGTGTTACTGTTTGAGTTCTCATAGAATAATAGAACAGTTTGGGTTGGAAAAGACCTTAAGATAATCCAGTTCTAACCCCCTGCCATGGACAGGGGCACCTCACACTAGAAAAGGAATCAAGTTTTATGGAACAGTCCTTTTTATCTTGATCTAGACTTGGCAATGGTGTCTGTGCATCAGTGCACTTTTGAGGGATACATTCTAGATGTTCATTTTGGTCGGGGAGAATTCACTGACACACTGATGCTATTGAACAAAAAGAAGAGGCTGTAAGTCCACTTCATGCTCTTTTCCTTTTCCTGAGCAATATTTGTCTTCGAACAATACCTACTGCTCTCACTAGTAGGTGCTCCTTGAGTTTGGTGCTGCAAGTAACTCTTCTTGAGGCTGACTAGGAAGGCCTGTTACACCACATGAATACTGTGCCTTTGGTGCGTTTAGAATGTATTCAGACCTGTTTTTTTTCTGCTGTGTTGATGCTGTTTTGTAGGATGAATTTTTGTTATGGATTATATTAGGGGAAGACAGTGGTAAGTTATTCTGCGTACCTTTGTACTTAAAATGATGAATCTCTGTCCATTGCAGAGGTTATGGAACTGGGTGATCTTAAGGTCTTTTCCAACTCAAACCATTCTATGATTCTATGCCCTGACCTGAGATCTGAGTAGGGATCTCACATCCATTGTGAACTTAAAATCATAGAATAGTTAGGGTTGGTTCGGAAAGGACCCCAAGGTCACCTAGTTCCAACCCCCTGCAGCTCAACAATGGAAACAATAGAAAATATGGATGCCAACTCATCTGATCAAATAAGGTCTCCTTATTGCACTGGAGGTGAAGAGGGAAGGAGAAGCTGCTGAAGGATGCTCAGCTCTACATTCCAGTGTCAAGATGTTCTTGTATGGGATTATGGAGGTGAATAGTGGTGGATTCTTTGATCATCATTGTCATAGTTTCTGAAGTCCATCCACAGTTCTTCCACTCGTCCCATTTTTTGGATGTGCTACTTTTTGTAAGCTCTTAATAGTGTAGAAACCATGGAATTCAGCATCACCTGCGTTAATCATTTACTCCGTTTACCATCACCTTTTCCTTTCTGTCCCACCTGTGTGTCACTGGTCAGGGTTAGATTGAAGCTTTTCCTAGAGCAGCAACGTGCAGGTCTGATGATCCGGAGCCTGTGGTAACTTCTGAAGGCAGCAGCAGGAGGAGGAGTTGTGCTGCTGTGGATTCAGGGAGCTGCCCCTCCCGGAGCCTCTGTACAGGGCTGGGAGTGCTGAGGCAGCCCCTGGCTTTGTAAATCATCACTGAATGGTTTGGGTTGGAAGGGACCTTAAAGCTCCTCCAGCTCCAACCCCCTGCCATGGGCAGGGGTGCCTCACACTAAACCATTAGTGAGGGGTTAAACTGTATTTCTACAGGCCTCAAATCCAGATAGTTCACTGCTGCTCGAAGCACCCAAACCTCCTCATTAAAAACAGACTTACCTTCTGCAGCAGCTATGTGATCTCAAAACAGAAGGAAGAGCTCACTTTCTGTTTACACCAACCACATAAATTGATAGACCTGGGAGAAGAGATGTTTTTCTGTCCTATAATCACTAACCCACACGCAGCAGTGTGTTCGTGCTGGGAGTAGGTGCAGTAGCCTGTAACGATGTCTGTGCTGTGCAGATATGTAATTAAGGGTCCCTTAAAACCTGTTTTGCGGCTGTAAAAGACAACACACCAGATTTATGGTTCTCAGCACATCTGTAACGTGACGAGGTAGCGTTAAAAATACCCCAACAAAGCCAGCAGCCTGCTAACCTGGTTCTTTCCATGCACGGTTTTGCTCTCTAGGTGGCAGCTTTTGACACTAAAACATGGGTTTGGTTCCTGCTCTGAACCCATAAGGCTCAAAATGTGCTGGAGAAATAGAAGATGAAAACAAACCACTGTTACTTTATTCTTTCTGGATGTTGTATTGATTTGTGATCATACCCTTTTATGCGAGTTGGAGAGAGGTGGTGAAGAACATACCTGGTTTTCCTCATTGTGTTTTCAGTGTGTCCGTGATGTTGCAATGTCTTGTTTTACAAGCTGGTATGAGTAATGTCTGAACTATGTGGCTTCGGCAGTCAAATGGGACCTGCCTTAGAGCAATACCTGTCCTCATTTAGACATGGGCAAGAAATGACTGTTTCTTTGAAGGCTTAGCAATTCTGACTTCTCTTCTCTTGATTTGCTCGCAGCCCAGAAAGCCAACCGTATCCTGGGCTGCATCAAAAGAAGCGTGACCAGCAGGTCGAAGGAGGTGATCCTGCCCCTCTACTCTGCTCTCGTGAGACCTCACCTGGAGCATTGTGTGCAGTTCTGGTGTCCTCAACATAAAAAGGACATGGAACTGTTGGAACAAGTCCAGAGGAGGCCACGAGGATGATCAGGGGACTGGAGCACCTCCCATATGAAGACAGGCTGAGAAAGTTGGGGCTGTTCAGCCTGGAGAAGAGAAGGCTGCTTGGAGACCTCATAGCAGCCTTCCAGTATCTGAAGGGGGCCTATAGGGATGGTGGGGAGGGACTCTTCATTAGGGACTGTAGTGACAGGACAAGGGGTGATGAGTTAAAACTTAAACAGGGGAAGTTCAGGTTAGATGTAAGGAAGAAGTTTTTTCCTGTGAGGGTGGTGAGGCACTGGAATGGGTTGCCCAGGGAAGATGTGAATGCTCCATCCCTGGTAGTGTTCAAGGCCAGTCTGGACAGAGCCTTGGGTGGCATGGTTTAGTGTGAGGTGTTGCTGCCCATGGCAGGGGCATTGGAACTGGATAATCTTAAGGTCCTTTCCAGCCCTAATTATTCTGTGATTCGATTCTATGATTTTACTCAGTTGTATGAGATTGGAGGGCAGAAGAAGGGGAGCAGAGCTTGGGCTGTTAGAGAGAAGGGAAAGGAATTGTCAATACTAAAAGGTATTTTATTTACAACAGACAAAACCCCAAAACACCTCAAACCCAACCAGTGTGCAGTAAAACATCCCTATGAAATACTCACCAATTGCTGACAGCAGCAGGAGGTTGAGCTCCTTGAAGAAAAGCATCTCCCACACCGCTGTGTCCATCAGGCTCTGTATGCTGAAGGTACCCAGGGCGAGGGGTGAGCAGTGCCATAAGGAACTGGAGCTCTCCTGCTTCTCTAGAGTCAGGCTGATTTGGTTCTAGAATTCACAGCCTGAAGGACTGGGTCTTGCTCAAGGTCATCCCCTCCTTCCTTGTCCTGCTTTCAGAGCACAGGTCTCACTGTTAGCTGTAGCTCTGGCTGCAAGGAGAAGCAATAAGCAGGAGATTCAGTCTCCAATCACTTCAGGCATTTAACTGGATGTATTTTATTTATCCTTCTGTAGGCAAGTGTTATGTTTGTTCAAGACAGGTGCTACAGAGAACCATAGAATCATAAAAGAGTTTGGGTTGGAAAGGACCTTAAGACCATTCAGTTCCAACCCCCTGCCATGGGCAGGGACACCTCACACTAGACCATGTCGCCCAAGGCTCTGTCCAACCTGGCCTTCTTTCCTACAGTATAGACAAACTGGGAGTAAATCCAGCAGAAGCTTCCTAGATGCCTAGACTGGTTCCTAGACGTGTTCCTAAAGCATGGAATCTGAGAAAAGATCTATATCCATCTCCGGAAGTTTAGACACATGACAGAATTGAATGCTTGGGGAACACATGAGAAAGAAGGCAAGGACAACAGAACCTCTGAAATGGTTTGATCATCGATCTACATCTGATCATTGGCATCTACTGATTGTAACAGAAACTTAGACACCCAAAGCACACACGTTCACACCTCCATCCCTTCCAGGCCAGGTTGGATGGGGCTTGGAGCAAGCTGCTCTAGTGGAAGGTGTCCCTGCCCATGGCAGAGGTTGGAACTGGATGAGCTTTAAGGTCCCTTCCGACCCAAACCAGTCTGTGAGTCTGTGATACATGGAGACAGCTCCATCAGCAGGACAACTCAGTGGCTCTATCTGGAGCTGAGGTCCTTCTCCTCTTGGCCAAGTGACTTCCCCAAGTCATGTTGAAAGTTCCTGCCAGACCACATTTTAAAGGCCACCTGAGTTTTCCTTCTGGTGTCAAGTTTATACCATTTCACTCCGTATGTGCTGGGTTTTCCTCATTCCTGACGCGTTGAAACACAGCAGCAAACCCATACTTTCCAATTTGTCCTGTTTATGGCACAGCCCATTTCTGGTGCAGAAACACTGCTAATGGTTGATTTAATGTGTCTTTTATAAATCATTTGAGACCCCTGGAATATGATTCCTGTACGGGGGATGAAATCATACAGCATTAACCCACTCGCTCTTGCCTTGATGAAAAACAATATGATAAGAAGCCTTTGTTTCAGCCTGGAAACTGTAATTGAATTGTGAATTTTATAGCAGCAGCCTTCAAAAAATAAACAAGAATTAGTCAACTAAAGAATTTGTGCCCATGTGGATCAGATTTACAGTGAGATTTGGTGGGGAAGCCGGTGTACCCTGGGTAGGGATCATCGAGCAATCTGAGAAATGAAAGAGAAAACCCCAAACCCTCATTAAATGAGGGTGCTAAAGAGCTTCAGAGAAAGAAGATGGACAGCAACAAGAAGAAGCTCTTTACTGTGAGGGTGGTGAGGCACTGGAATGGGTTGCCCAAAGAAGTGATAAATGCTCCATCCCTGGCAGTGTTCAAGGCCAGGCTGGACAGAGCCTTGGGTGACATGGTTTAGTGTGAGGTGTCCGTGCCCACGGCAGGGGGTTGGAACTGGATGATCTTAAGGTCCTTTCCAAACCAAACCATTCTATGACTCCATAATTCTATGAATGGTGTAGGGGAAAGGCGGTTGTCTGTATTTACTGCTCATCTACTTAATGCAGCCTAGGTCGAAGCACAGAACAAGATGCTTGTTATTTATTAACTCTGCTTATGAGAAATAGGTAGAAATTGGTTTATGTGAGGCACTTAATGAGGGTAGAAAACAGGTTGCTCATCCACTGGGAGCTTCCTTATAACCCTGCCAGCCCAAGAGTGAAGGTGTTGGCTGGATCTGCACAGCTATGTGGGTATCTCAGGGCGCTGTTAAGATTCAGCTGGACAGGGTGCTGGGACATCTGGTCTGGGTCATGCTTTGCCTAGAAAGGTCGGACGAGATGATCCTTGAGGACCCTTCCAACCTGGGATTGTGTTCTATGATCTCCTGCACGATGTTTTGTGTCTTGTCAGCCTTCCTTAAGGCACTTGAAGAGCTCTACCCTTCTCTTTTTAACCTTGACCTCAGCTTTCCCAGAGGGAAAGCATTCCCAGATACCTCCAGACACCCAAATGCCACATTGTCAACTCAAGACAGTAAGATCCCTTTTGAAGTTTTGCCAGTGAAAAGTGAGGTTGGTTCAACACTGCATATTCTTTAGGAGACTTTAACATAAACCTTTGGTTCATGCTCAAAATCAACTCACTAACAAGAAGTCTCTTGAAAATGCTCATACCCGTATATTTGGGATGCTCCCATTCTGCCCTCAGCCCATGGGGCTCTGCAATCCTCCTCACTACATCACTGTCCTGCAGGCAGGGCTGAAGACCCTCCTCTTACAGCTTCATGGCTGATGGCTGGAGAAGGAGCCGTTACTCCTTGCAAATTGTGTTCTAGATTGCCACACAAATATACATCATTGTGCCATGGGATGGCAAGGGTATTAAATCTGATTATATAGTTAGGGTGGGTGGCTGTTGTAAATCAGCCCCACCTGCCTTCTTGTGGTGGGAATAGGATCAGTGGTTGTGGCAACAGTTTGTGTAGTTGAAAACCTTTCTTTTTGCAAAACAAATCCTTAATACTTTGCCGATTCATTAATGTCCTGCCTATTTAGTGCTTTTTAAGAAGCCAAACACATTGTCCCCTTGAAAACCTGCATTGTCACGTCAATAATGCATCAGAACAAACATTTGGAGGTTGTTAAAAAGGGGAATTACTTCATCGTAGTGAAAAAACAGGAGAATGAGAACAGCTCAGCTGAAAAGATTGTGTTGTCAGGTCTGATTTAATGTGTGAATAATGCTAAAGGGATGGGGAGAGCATCTTCTCCTGGATAGATTGTTTTTATGCTGTTAGAGTCTGTGTGCTGGGATTTACAGCTTGAAAATATACATATTTTTTTCAGAGGATGGTTGTAATGAACTGGGGTTTGGTTCATTTCTCTTGCGTCCATACAGGGTCACCTGAAATCAGTCATGCAGAAGCTGGACGATGATTTGGATTAGAGGAAGACAGCCTAAAGTTTAAACCAGAAGTGATGCTGCCGTCTCTCAAGTTCTTGTCACGTGCCTTGTCAGCTAATTCTCCTCATTAGGGACTGTAGCAATAGGACAAGGGGTGATGGCTTCAAGCTTAAACAGGGGAAGTTCAGGTTAGATATAAGGAGGAAGTTCTTTACTGTGAGAGTGGTGAGGCACTGGAATGGGTTGCCCAAGGAAGTGGTGAATGCTCCATTCCTGGCAGTGTTCAAGGCCAGGCTGGACAGAGCCTTGGGCAACATAGTCTAATGTGAGGTGTCCCTGCCCATGGCAAGGGGGTTGGAACCAGATGATCATAAGGTCGTTTCCAACCCAAACCATTCTGTGATTCTAGGATTCTATAAACTGAAATCAGAAAGACTATGCTGAGTGCTCTGGAGATAGACAGAGCCTTAACATTCTGCTGGAGAGTTCCTTTCTGCAAAGGCATAAGAAAGGAAACAATTTTTGGAGGGTTAAAGAGCTGAAGATTCGAGGGCCCTTCTGCCCCTTGCAGCAGTTTCCAGTCTCTGAAGCCATCAAGCAACCTGGACAGAATTCCCAGAGCAAAGCTGAACATGGGAGAAAGAAAAGTTACTTTCCTGACCAGACCTGTTCTGTCAATGCAAAGCTATCTCAGGGCTGTGGGGTTACGTGGTGGGAGGAGATGTTTTCCATGTGGTCCAGAGGAGGACAAGGAGAGCTGCACTTTCTAACCTGCTTCTGTGCCCATGCTGTAACGGGAGAAAGCAATATCCTGCACACATCCCTCTGTGCAAAGCATTGCAAGTTTAAAAGGTTTTCTCCTCACCCATTAATTCCCCCACATCAATCTGTCCAAGAGGATATTTAGCTGGAAGTTACCTGGGAAAGGAAAGATGGTGTGCGGCCACGTGCACATAAGCACACCCAATTCTCTGTCTCTTTTCAGGCCTATAAAACACTCTGTTCCTATGTGGATGCAGAAATACCCAACACCATGTATCGTGGGAGCTGGGCTTTGTGGAGATATAGCAAAGACTGGACTCTTTCCAAAGACAGCATTGTTTGACTTAGCGAAATGAACCAGGAGATCAAAGAGAGGGTGAGATTAGCAGCTTGTTGGCATTCCATTTGTGAATGTTTTTATCCTGTTCACTTGTTTGCTTTATGTGTATCCTTTTCTGAGTAGAGAAATAAATCCAGCCTTAGCATTTGAAAATGATGCTCTCCACAGGTGCAGCTCTAAAGAACAGCTAATAAGTGCTAATTATCCTGCATAGCAGAAGGTCCCTCAAGGGCAGAAGCCTGCTAAGTCTGATGACCCATTTGAGCCATTGATGACCTCTGGTTTACCTACTGTTTGCATCAAACCATTCCTGCTCTCTTTCCTTTGGCCTGGTGAAGCCCTCACATGCAAAATACTAAAGAAGCAGACCTAGATTTGAACCACTCCTTGACAGATGGGACAGGTTAAATCCTGCTTGTCAGGAACAAGGATGTTGGTATCCTGGTTATTAATGACTTATCTAGTGACTGATTTTTCCTCCACCCACTAAAGAGCCTGAAAGCTCTTTGGAAGCATAAACTAGCAGATGACTGCTTAGGTGGGCTTTGAGGAGACAGTAAGGTGGTGTAGGAGGGGAAGAGACATAGACTCATAGAATCATCAAATAGTTTGGGTTGGAAAGGACCTTAAGATCCTACAGTTCCAATCCACCTTCCATGGGCAGGTGTGAACAGTTGGCACAGAAAAGGAGGAGAATGGTTTTGCTCAGGTCCTAAATCCAGCTTTTGCCCAATGTAGGAATGGGATTCAACTTTCCACATGGCAAAGTAGCCAAAACTTCCAGATGGGGCTTGTGAACATGATACAGCATCTATGGAAGACTCATGGGCTAGAGGAGAGCAGGTGGAAGACAGGGAGGGCAGCCTGGGACATCCAAACCGACATTAGCCACTTGCTAACTTGACCCTTAGATGTCCATCGAGACTTAGCTTAGACAACCAGCTAACTTCTGTATCTGGATGCCAAAATGTGGGTGTCTCTGGAGCCGAATCCCATTTTAACTGTTACTGAATGAAAAATAAAAGGTGTATATGTGAATTTTGACATAGAGCAGGCTACATTCATTAACCAACTTCCTCCTCTAGTGAGTCTATCAAGCTATGTGACCAAAGTGACCAGCATTTGCATCTCTGTGCTCTACCACTGTTGAGGAGTTGCTGGTGCTCCCAGACCAGTGTGATCAGTCTGTCTCTTGTGATATGAATATTTGTTAGCGTTGTCTATTGAATTGGCGGAAGAGTTTTCAAGGTCCTCCAGAGCCTGTGACATGAAGTGTATGTTGTGTCCCTTTTCCTCGCAAAGACATTTTAGCAGTTGTTTGAGTCTGGGTTGCTCTTACAGCCTCACAGCCTCTTTCAGTTTGATGTGAACTCCACACCTGACCTTAATCACAGGTTGGGAACCCTATGGAGAGAACAGGGATAGCTGGAGAAGAAAAGGCTTTTCTCTGAGGTCTTAACTTGTAGTTGGGGTCTCCTTTATCCTTTTGTGGTTAATAAGCAAGGATTATTATGTGCAGAAGGATTACAGTGCCTCTTTGCTACACTGGCATCCTTGTAAGGGGTTAAGATCTTAAGGTATGTCAACTTCTGAAGGTGTTTGCAATGCTTCTGCATCTATGAGCAAAGCAATCATTGCAAGGAAGTGTTTGCTGCAGGTCACTGGCTAAAACGCTTTGGCCCGTGTGTTCAGGAGGTCACTCTCCATGGCCATGATGGTTCTTTTCTGCCTTTCAACACCCCCACACCTCTTAAATCATTTCTGTTCTGCAGACTTCAATATAACACCCCAGGGCTCACCCCTAATGCGTGCTTTGTGTTGTCTGGATTTGTACCGTGGATAACTGTTCTTGGAGGGCTTTAACCAAAGTCTACTAACACTTTACCCCAGACCAAAGTCTACTAACACTGTGATCCCCCAGTGGCTGGGGGATCATAGCATAATACAGGTTGGGAAGTGATGTCAGGCAACCTCTGGCTCAGTCTCCTGCTCTAAGCAGGGTCAGACATGGGGTCACTGCAGCAAATCCAGGCTGGGTTTGTTTCAGGAAGCTGCTATTTGGAAGCCTAGCTGTTCTTCTCTGCTCTATATCCCCATCATTATCCTGCCCTCCAGTTTCCTCTTTGCAGCCTGATTCTGCAGCACCCCCAATAGAGTTCAGGTATTTTAAGCTCTTTGTCTATATGGAATCTTGAATTGTGTCTATTGGTAGAGCCTGATTGCTTTTCAGTACTCATTGCCTCATCTCGAAGTGGAGTCACTCATCTTCAAGCTGTGTTAAAAGAAAATAATCCTATTGCTCTTGCACATCACAGTTAATAGGAAAGTTGTGTCTGAACTATGTGGCTTCGGCAGTCAAATGGGACCTGCCTTAGAGCAATACCTGTCCTCATTTAGACATGGGCAAGAAATGACTGTTTCTTTGAAAGCTTAGCAATTCTGACTTCTCTTCTCTTGATTTGCTCGCAGCCCAGAAAGCCAACCGTATCCTGGGCTGCATCAAAAGGAGTGTGACCAGCAGGTCGAAGGAGGTGATCCTGCCCCTCTACTCTGCTCTCATGAGACCTCACCTGGAGCATTGTGTGCAGTTCTGGTGTCCTCAACATAAAAAGGACATGGAACTGTTGGAACAAGTCCAGAGGAGGCCACGAGGATGATCAGGGGACTGGAGCACCTCCTGTATGAAGACAGGCTGAGAAAGTTGGGGCTGTTCAGCCTGGAGAAGAGAAGGCTGCATGGAGACCTCATAGCAGCCTTCCAGCATCTGAAGGGGGCCTATAGGGATGCTGGGAAGGGACTCTTCATTAGGGACTGTAGTGATAGGACAAGGGGTAACGGGTTAAAACTTAAACAGGGGAAGTTCAGGTTAGATACAAGGAGGATGTTCTTTCCTGTGAGCGTGGTGAGGCACTGGAATGGGTTGCCCAAGGAAGTGGTGAATGCTCCATTCCTGGCAGTGTTCAAGGCCAGGTTGGACAGAGCCTTGGGTGGCACGGTTTAGTGTGAGGTGTTGCTGCCCATGTCAGGGGGCTTGGAACTGGATGATCTTAAGGTCCTTTCCAACACTAACTATTCTATGATTCCATCATTGCTAAGGTTGGAAAAGGAAGGAAAAGAGCTTCTGAAGTGATGGTAGTGACACAGGGACAAGTGCTAGAGGCTGGACATGGGTATACTAAACTAGAAATATGAAGAAATCATTCACGTTCTGGCTCACTATACAGTGGGAAATGAGAAAGGAGAGGCAAGAAGCCAAAACAGAGTGATGTGGAATGTAGCATGACCCGTAGCTTGGTGGCCTTGAAGGGTCCCTCACTCCTATGCTCCACATTTGTGGGACCCATTCATCACTTCTGCTGTTGCAAACTATTTCAGCATTTTCTGTAAAGAACCTGCATGTTTTGGGCCATATTTATAATCCAGAGAGGAAAAGTGAGGGATGCAGGGAGAAAAAGGAGACAGTGCAGAAGTTCCATAGTATTCTCTTCCCTTTCAATTACCTCCTTTTTTTTTGTCGCTCCTTTTTCTCCCCTCCTTTGACATGTTCCTGGCGGTCCCTGCACAACATTAATCATTTCAATGGGAGAAGTGGCACTCTGAGGTGATTGTGAAGGATTACAGCCATGATCATTGGAAAAGAGCTGAGGTGTTACATCTAAAAATGCTGCGTTTGCAGGGCTGGGTGCTGATCTGCTGGGCTCCCTGTTCAGAGAGAGCTATTCCTGCTACCCGTATGGGGTGATGGGCTTCACAGCAGCAGCCACCATGCAGGGGAAAAGCCTCTATCATCATGTTTGTCAGCTCTGTATAAAGCCTTTCTGCTTAGCAGTCAGCAAAGGCTCCTGAAACAAAGAAGATGGTAGATTATCATGGAATCATAGACTGATTTGGGTTGGAAGGGACCTTAAAGTTCATCCAGTTCCAAGCCCCTGCCATAGGCAGGGACACCTCACACTAGACCAGGTTGCTTCAAGCCCCATTATTATATTAAGAACAGATTTGCAAATATCACAGCATTGTGTCATTTGTGTCGTTGTGTCACTGAGACCCATAGGTTGAGGCCTGTGTAACTCTGAGCACCTTGTCAGGGAAAGCAAAGGGCAGCAATAAGAAGAGCTCAGAGAATAATCAGCCCTATGAAAAAGCCTCTGTTGAAAGAAACGAATACAAGTTGATGCTGTAAAAGTGTGTCTGTCACTCAGGCTTTCCTGGTCTAAAGCAAGGACCCTCCTAATGCATTTTAAAGTGATGAAAACAAGCACATCGGGACAGATACAGAAGTACCCAGGAAATCTGGAGCCAGTAGATTTCCTTGAGAAACGCACAGTGACTTAAAAGAACTGACACTTCTAAGAACAAGAAGACATCAGTAGTTCCTCTGTCCTCAAAATATAAGTAGGGAGTATGTTTCCAAAGATACAGTCTTTAGTGGGATGGAGACAGCAGGAGGGATGGGTTAGGGACAGCTAGAGGGATAGGAGCCAGCAGTGAAGCTGGCCACAATGGAGAACTCCTCTTTAAGGTGAGGAAGGTTTTAGTGAATGCAAGAATATAACCAGGAACCAATAGTGGTTGTAACACCTTGTTATTCTAAATCAGACTGAGAAGCAGATGAACCTTTGTCCTCCATCTTCTAAGTCAGCAAGCTCTGGTCTGTCCTGGAAAGCAATCATTCCTTCTATGAGCAACTGCATGTGACTGCAGCTATGAAGGTTATCTGCCTTTATCCTTGATGCTGTTTGGGCTGTGTATTAGATAGATGATGCCTAGCTCTGATTTGGTAACCCCTGTAGGATATTTACTCCCATGACTGCGTAGACACTAATGTAGCTTAGCTCAGATTTAGCTTGCACAAAGCTAAGGCCACTTTCTACTTTCCTAACCAAGCATCAGGCAGGAGTGCTAGGTGGCTTAGGAAAGGCTGACGTTGCCCAATGCAAGAGTAATTTTTGTCCTTAAGGATCAAAAACTTGTTATGGACAGTACAGGGGGAAAATAAAGATATTTCTGACTCTTTCTTTCCCTTACCTTGAATTGTTCTTACCTGGATCCTTGTTCTGTCCTTGGAGAACATCTTCATCTGAGGCTCTTTCCACCTGTGTCTTTTGCTCTGTTTCCCTTAAGATTTCCTCGTGTTTCCATTTCCTTCATCCTATTTCTTCTTTCTCTCATCTGCACCATGTGCAGTCATCTTGCTGACATGGTAAGTTTTTTGTTCTCCACTGAGAAATGACTCATTTATTACGGGGGGGGTTCCAGCTTTTCACCAACTGCTTTCAGATACTCTTTGAATGGAGCTTTGAATGGGCTTCATGAATAATAATGCAAAAATAACCCAGTGATGTGATTTGACTTTGGCTCTTGGGAACCTATAAATCATCTTAAGCACCGTCAGTTGAAGAAGTCCACTGTGGAGAAGAGCATGCATTTGCCAAGCCAGAAACAGGCTATGTGCAATCTGTTTATAAGACTTTTAAACCCAGACAAGTAGGGAAAGTAGGTCATTTTGGTCACATGTAGAGATTTGGATGGGGCATCCATTGCTTTGGGAGCTCAGAGACATCCATATCAATGCCATGAAGATGTCACAGTCCAGATGGCTCATGCCCAGCAGGGAATGGCACAGCTCAGAGGCAGAGGGTGTTGATGGATACTAAGCAGTGTGGGTTCAGGCTGAAGACATCTTCTTGCCCAGCATGGAAGAGGGTCAGTGCAGGCTCACATGAGAAGGATAAGTCTGGAGCACTGTGCCATACACCTGGATAAATGGCTTGGCTTCAATATCCCCATCCCTGGCTCTCCCCCTGGCAGTGTTCAAGGCCAGGCTGGATGAAGTCTTGGGTTACATGGTCTAGTGTGAGGCATCCCTGTCAGTGGCAGGGGGGTGGAACTGAATGTTCTTAAGGTCCTTTCCAGCCCAAACCATTCTATGATTCTATGATTCTATGATCTCTTCCATTTCAGGAGGTGGGTGCAGGAGGATGGAGGATGACAGTGGTGGTTGTCTAGCCAGCCCCAAAGGGGCAACCAAGCGCAGGGCAGTGATGTGCTGCCTCTTTGGGCTTAATCACAGGGGACTAAGGGTGAAAGAGACCCAGCAGTCTTGGCTTTGCGTCTTGGCCATGACCTTGCTCAGCCCTCATGGACAGAGAAGCAGAAGGCTCAGTAGGATTGTGGAGACCCATGAGGGTGGGAAGAAGAAGGGAATAAATTTGCTGCACAGGATCTGCTCTGTACATCGCAGCTATGCACCTTTACATGCAGCTTATTCACAAGCAACACTTGAGTCTCACTGGGCATAGCCTCTTGAATGCTTTGGGGTTAATTTTTCCTCTTCTGCTTCTACACTGTTATTCATCAGTGACTGCCAAGCAACAAACCGGTCCTAGTATTTGGTTTGGGTTTTTTTTGGTGTTTTTTCTTTGATTTACGTTTCTGTTTCTCTGCTTTCAACCATTTAGTTTATTTTTTGTCCAGGTAGAACAGGAAGTGCTTCTTTTGATTAGATTGTTGGTTTGTTTTTTTTTTTTGGTGAGAATAGTCCATTTACAGTTCTCTTTCTGTGGGTGCCATTCCAAGTGTATAACATCTGTAATTCCAGTAGTACCTTTCAGGCTGGAACAGCCCAGTGTCATTGTGGGCTAAGACAGACATGTTGATACCAGTGCTGTAGCACTTCCCAGGGCAGTGGTGGAATCACCACCCCTGGAAGTGGTCACACACTGTGTAGATGAGGCCCTCGGTGACATGGGTTAGTGGTGAACTTGATAGTGCTGGGGTAATGGTTGGACTTGATGATCTTAAAGGTCTTTACAACCCAGCTGATTCTGTGATTCTAATATGTGCTGGATTGCTTTTATTCCTCTTTGATGACTTAAAATGCATATGGAGCTGGTGGTGATGCTGGATAAAGCCAGAGTTGAATGGGAGGGGAGTTTCACGCCTTGGGCAGCTGCAAGGTGCAATTAGGAGGACTCAGGAGGAGCAGGTAGCTCAGAGGTGAGGACCCCCTTACATGTGTTAATGGAGACAGGCACAGTTGCAGGAACATGCATCTCAATAGGCAATTTTAGCCCCATCTGCTTCACCTGTGCCAATCTTCCAGCTGCACCTGAAGCTGCCCTGGAAAGAGCTTTGATTTGCTGGTGGTCAGATTTAAGAGTCTGAGCAGTCAGCTCTTGTTCTGTGTTGTATCTACCCTCTCTGCAGTTCCTATGTGAAGTGCTATGCTGGCTTTGTACGGACAGAGGTGAAGAAAGCAAGCTCCCTGACAGTTAAAGGTATTTTTTCCTTTCTTTTTGTGTTCAGTGGCTGTTTGCTCTGTTAGTGGTGTAAGCAGCAGAGCACTGTTTTGCTTTTAGGCTGTGGAAGAGACCTCCTTTGCTTTGGAGCTGTTTGCTATAGCTTTGGCAGCATCTTTGAGAGCTGAATGTGCAGCTGGTCTGGCTCTATTGGAGCCTGTTAGTGCAAAACTTGATCTTTTGGGCCTTAAAGCACTTATTCTCAGGAACTTTACTGGCTATCCATGTGAGAAATGGGACAGTAAAACTTGTTAGGCCAACTAGGTTTGAGCTATCATCACATTCAAGGGTCGCTTATAGCCCTTTCTTTCATGGCCTGGCAAACATAGAAGTGTTTGATGAAGACTAGATAAATTATGATGAATATAGCTGTACAATAATGGGCGGGTTGCATCTCTGCCAGTGCCATAGATCAAACTTGGTTCAGCGTTTTGATGTTTTGACTAAACTGAGATCCTGAAATGTTGTGTCTGCTAATTGTGACTTAAATGTTTGAACTCAGTGGAAACTTAGCTGCTGACTGTTACTAATGGCTGTATTTTAGTACTATTGATGCTATGGACCATAAAGTTCCTTTCAACTAAATGCCATCTAAAGGAAAAGTTGAATGCATTTAAAGGCAGGAATGGTAAAATTGTCTGGGCAGAGCACCAGGCTTGGGACTGGCATTTCTTTCTTGTCCTTTTTCTCTGCAGCTGAGTAACTATAATAAATAACCTGGGTCTGCCTTTGCCTGCTCTGTCTATATCCAGCTGAGGAAAGGGACTGTCACTTCAGACCCATCCCTATGGTGCCTTGAGATATGGGGCTGTAAATACTGCAGTGTGTCTGTGTGCTTTTGTGGAGGTAGTGGTAATTCAGTCTCCCCACAAACATGTCTAAAACATGGCTATAAAGCACATGCCGGATGAGGGGAGAGAAAAGCAAGTGAGGAAGGTCATGGATGAGACAGGGAGAGATAAGGGGGCATTTCCACAGTGATCTGAGAACCGAACAAGGTGGTGAGGGTGGTGGGTCTGGTTGCTGTCTGAAACAACAGAAGAGAGACACTGGCATAGTGACACCTCTCCTATACGCTGAAGTGGTGACCAGTGGTTTTCTTGTATGTGAAAGCACATTGAAACATGGCTGCTCCATGGTGAGCTTGCTGCAGCCTTTTGGGGACCCAGGTCCTGCCCCTAACTTCTGTTATTCTAATCTGGTTGCCCAGCCTGATGTCCTGGAAGCCAGTCAAGCTTCATGTATTAAGCTCAAAATCACTTCCTTGTGACCCATGTTACCTACTCTCAAGTCATGGTTTTCTTGATAGTGAGACCATCTGCCCCAAGTGTTTGATCCCCAGTGCTGCTGCAGTTCTTTGATAACTGAGATGCATAAGGTTCAAACAACCCCATTTCCATAGTGCCATTAGGGAAACAAAGGGTTTAATTGCTCCTTTTGTTCTAGGAGAGTATTTGGAGACCCTATTGGCTTTACCTAATTTTGGGACTGTCTGTGGACTCTTGGCATAGTGTTTTAAAAGAGATTATTCCTAGCTAATATCACTTGTGTTTGTGTAGTGATTAAGAACAACAGGGTCAAATACAGGAGATGGCTTGACCCCTGTTAACATTCTGTGCTATGTTATTTACTTGTGCTGAGCACAGGGATTAAAGAAGCTGACCTTGTCCAACTAAAGAGTTAGGTCAAAATCTGTAGAAACCAATTAGTCAACAGGCTTGAGTATCAACATGAAACAACACTGAAGGCTGCATTACAGTTTATAGGGGAAAATAAGGTGAGCTGTGAGGAAGGTGTTGCTGAAAACTGACAAATTTACTTGATATCCTTTAAACACTTTCAGCTTTGGTGTAAGAGAGAGCATGGGTAGCCCTGCACAATTGAGGGCAAGGTGGGTCAGGATAATGTGTGGTGGTCCAGCTCTAGGAGACATCAGGTTACAGGGCCTTAGGTAAGGCCTATGGCTGGGACAACCAAGTGATCAGGCCCAGTTAGCATGGGTTTATGAAAGGCAGGTCCTGCTTGACTGACCTGATCAACTTGTATGGCAAGGTGACCTGCTTAGTTGATGAGGGATAGACATGGATGTTGTCTACCTAGACTTCAGTAAAGTCTCTTGCAATGCTTCCTGCTGTGTTCTCCTGGACAAGCTGGCTGCTTATGGCTTGGACAGATGTACTGTTTGTTGGGTGATGGCCAAACCCAAAGAGTGGTGGTGAATGGAGTTAAATCCAGTCCGTGGCCAGCCACAAGTGGTGCTCCCCAGAGCTCTGTATTGGGGCTGGTTCTGTTTAATGTCTTTATTAATGATCTGGACAATGATCTGTGTATGCTGCTTCATCATCTGTACCTCTGATGGGGTACAGAAGCTGCTTCGTATTAAACAGACTGGGAGCTGGATGGACCCACCAAAATCTGTCCAGTGCCCATGAAATCAGCTTCTGTTTCATTACACCCAAGTCCTCTCTTCCCATCTCTGGCAATCTGAAGAGGCAATTGGGGCAGGCCCTCTCAATGTGCCTTTGAAAGAGACACAAGTTTCTAGTCTGAATGTAATCTCATCACTTCAGTGCTGAGTAGAATGCTATTAAGTATGTCAAAAGACTTATTTTGGCTGTAATAAGTCATTATCACAAGACTGTGGGCAGTGTGACCACTTAAGCACTTCCTAAATGCCCCGTATATCTTTCTATTGTTCTGGTATCTTCTGATTGTTTTTGGGAAAGATTTTTTTAGGAGGAGATTGGAAAGTAATTACAATAACAATGACCATTATTAGCTGTAGTAAGAATAATGGCAGAACAGAGTTCACATAAAATGCCACCAAATCCAGATGAATGAAATCACTACAGAAAATATGGAGGTATTAAATTCAAAGTAATTTCCATCAATGTTATTGTATCTTCTAGTGTAATCCAAGAAAATAGATGCTCACAATGCAGCTATAAATATTCATCTGTGTAACAAGAGTTGCAAGAGTCTCTCATCTCCTGCAGTTGGTTTTTCACTGTCAGTAATGCTGTTATGCGATTTCCTTCAAATCCAAGAGTGAGAAGGCATTAGGTGAATACAGCAAAGTTGGGTAATGCTTACTGAAATTAAATTCACTCCTGTTGAATCCTGAAAAACGCTCCTTATCTCCAGGAAATTTTCCTGTGAAGAAATGCTTTTATAATCTACTTGGCCATTAAGAGAAATAAAAGGGCTCTTGGGCCTGTTTTATCCTGGAATAAAGGATGTGGACATGTGCGATGCCCTGCACAAGGTGCCTGGATCCTGCCTACCGGCTCCTAGCTCCAGAGTTAATACAAACAATATTATGTTCCCTAAAGGAGTTTATAGTTAGGAAGAGTTATATGGTAATAAGAGTTATATAGATGCAATACACCTGGGGTATATAAAAATGCTCAAGCTGCAACCCTTTCAAAGAAGTTATCATCCTTGGAAGCAGCTATAAACATGTGAGAACAGGAACTGAGGGCTGAAAGGGGAAGAACGAGTCAGCTGAAGTTTTCTATTCACATCTGTCCTGCCCCCTGCTATGAAATTCAAAGTTATATCAAAATCTCTTGAAGTAACTTGGAGCCCTGTATGATGGAGCAATACCATCTTATGAGAAACCATAAGCCTGGTAAGAAGCCATAACCATCCAAATAACCCTCCTTTCTCTCAAAATAAATGACTGTAACAAGAAAAAATATCTATAAATGCAGTTCAATACACACAACTATATTTCATTTTTCTTTAAGAAACATGTCGGGAATCCTACTGATGTTTTAATTAATTTTATTATATAGGTATTTACTTTTTAACCTTCTGAGGAAAATGCAAACATAATCCAGTGTGTACTTTAAAGTAAAATCCTGCTTTGTTTCTGCTCCACTCCTGCTTTCACTCTGTGATTTTTTTTCTTTGAAAAGCAAAATAGACTCAAATATTTGTTTTATTGGGAAATTTCCTGCTGAAAAAGGATTTAAAGCTTACTCCAAAAAAAAAGATTTTGTTGTAACATAGAAATTACTCTTGACAAACCCCCGTTTTCCAGCAGAAACTGATGCATAATCTAGTAGCACTCCAAACGCTGCAGTGAAGCTGTAGAATCTTCCCTATAAAGTTGATTTCAGAGATGAATTTCTCTCAGCTATTCCAGAAGAATTAATGCAGTAAGACCCTTACAACCCCAAAGCAAGGTTTTCATTGCAGCTACCGGGCAAGCACAAAACCATGTCTTTTTCTCACATCCAGGTGCATACAAAGCCCTTGGATCTACACAAAGATGAGCTGGAAAATCTCTCAAAAGGCACAGAGATGTAGTTGTGAGAAGAGATTTTTCTCTTTCCCTGTGTAATTTATCTGAGTTGTTTCAAAATAGCTTTGATTTCACATAAATCAAAACAAAACACCATGATCTTCCTTTAAGGTAGATTTTATATCATTAACACTTTCAAGGCATGTGATGTTGGTGTGATAATGTGGTATTTGACTTTGCTACCTCTTTTCTTTCTTAATACCGTAACATACATGGAAGACTGTCCCTGAAGACATAGGGACCTGTGGGAGGTATTTTTACCAAGAACTAAGAGGGAAGGCAGCTGCAGGTGTAACACATGCTGCTTGCAAAACTGGTTGCCTGCCTATTAGTGCTAATTACTTTAATATGAATGAATTTTATATAAACAGGAATAAGCTATCAAATGCATGAAGCTGCTTTTTCAGAAGCAAGTAGGTTCCATTTCTTCCATGAAGTTAAAACCATGTTTGCTGAGCTGATAGTTTTGAAAGGCTCATACCTTAAACTGAAACAGATGAGTTTGTTTTAGAGGAATTGTGCTTGCACAGCAACAAAACAGGCACCATTCGAGCTACCTATTTTTATTGCTAAAATCCAAGTCTTTCTCAATATATTCAAAAGCCTGGCAGGCTGGGAGCAAAGACGATTGACAGCCATTGTAATGCAGCCTTGGGAAACAGCTCCAGAGCATTGTTCTTAACAACCTTTTTACCTCTAAACTGGGTATGCATTAACCATTTATTGCTGTGACTCTGCAGTAAATTTGGGCTACCCTGTTCTGTTGATTTAGCATAACTATAGTCGATTTATGGCACGAAAACATTGAGTTATAATGTCATATTTAATCTTGCGCATTGGTTCCTAACAATATCAAGTCACATAAGGTTGTCTTATGAGCCAACTAAGACTTGTCTGTCGTGGGTTTGGCTGTGACAGTTATTTTTGTCCTTCTTAGTAGCTGGTGCACCACAGCCGGGGAGAATGGTCCTATCTGGAGTCTCTAGAAGAAAGCACCAGGGCAGATTTGAGGTTGACCACTTGCCTTTTGGAGCTGGGGATACAGAGGATCCAAGGCTATACTCCAAATGAAAAAGAGAAACTGGCAGCCTCTGAGGGGGTTTGAGCCACTTCAGAAGTGACTGGCACTGAAGCACAGCTCCTCCTGGCATCCCAGTTGCCTGTGCTGGGCTGGATGTTCAAAGGCAGGGTCTCCTCTACACACCATGCAACCGATGCTACATGGAGTAAATGGGCTGCACTAATTACACAACGAGCTCAAATAGGAAATCCCATTTTAGAAGCCATCATGGACTGGCCAGGGGGCAAGGGTTTTGGAATGTCACCAGAGGAGGTGATGCATGCTGAAGAGGTCCCACCATATAATGAACTGTCAAAGTGAAAAGCAGTATGCCTTGTTTACTGATGGGTCCTGCCGTACTGTGGGAAAGCATCGGAGATGGAAGGCAGCTGTATGGAGTCCTCAATGACAAGTTGCAGAAACTGCTGAAGGAGAGGGTGAATCGAGCCAGTTTGTCTAGGCAAAAGCCATCCAGCTGGGCTTGGATATTGCTGAATGAGAAAAATGGCCAGTACTTCATATCTATACTGACTCATGAATGGTATGCTGACAGTTACTCTGCTTCCATTGCTGCAACCACCCCTGCAGGGCATTTGCCACCATCCATGAGTCACTACAGTCTCTCCTGCCCTGAAAGACTGCTACAGTAGATGGAGCCTGACATGGACTGAATGAACTCGAGATACATGGGGATGGTCCATGGACTAAGGAATGATATCTGTCTCATGTGTGTATATATGTGTCTTGTGTATGAAATCTCCAGCTGGAGATGGGTAATGAGTGGTGTCCCTTAGGGATGAGTGTTGGGACTGATCTTTGATCAACATCTTTGTTGGTGACATGGACAGTGGGATTGATGCACCCTCAGCAAGTTTGCCAGTGGCACCAAGCTGTGCAGTTCAGTTGATACGCTGGAGGGAAGGAGTGCCATCCAGAGGGATCCTGACCATGGCAGGGGGTTGGAACTAGATGATCCTAAGGTCCTTTCCAATGCTAACCATTCTATGAGTGTATATATATTCATATATACATATATATATGAAAAAAGCTCTCTGATTTTTATTTGAGCTCTGAGTTCTGATTCTTTTTTTTTGTGTGTAGCTGCTCAGAAGCTGCTTGTACTTTTGATATCTACATCAAGAGACAAAATGCAGTGTTATATTGAAAAAAATGTAAAACCTGAGCATGATGTGAATGGTATGGAATAAGGGGTGGGTGCTGTCCTGGGTTCAGCTGCAACAGCTATATTTCTCCTCCTTAGTAGCTGTTGCAGTGCAGTGTTGTCGCTTTAGTCTGAGGACAATGCTGAGAACACACTGATGTTTCTAGTTGTTCCTAAGTAATGTTTACCCCAATCAAGGGCTTTCAGTCTCAGGCTCTGCCAGTGAGGAGGGGCACCGGAAGCTGGGAGGAAGCAGAGCCAGGACACCAGACCCAAACTAGCCAAAGGGGTATTCCATACCACAGCACATCATGCCCAGTATATTAACTGAGGGGAGTTATCCGGACAGCCCAGATCACTGCTTGGGTTGAGCTGGGTATTGGTAAACGTGTGAGTATTGTGTATTGTACATCACTTGTGTATATCAGGTGTGTATTTCCCTTCCCTTCATGGTTTTATATTCTCTCCCCTTACTATTTCCATTTGTTGTTATTAGCAGTAGTAGTTTTGTATTGTACTTTAGATACTGGATTGTTCTTATCTCAACCTGTGGGAGTTACATTCTTTGGATTCTCCTCCCCATCCCACCAGGAGGGGTGAAGGGAAGGTGTGGAGTGAGTGAGCGGCTGCCTCGGTCTGAGTTACTGGCTGGGTTTAAACAACAACAGTTCTTTGTGGTGCCCAATGTAGTGTTGAGATAATGACAGACCTGACCAGAGCGTGTCTAGTCATATTTGTGTTAAGCATTCATTGTTTCAGATTAATAGTCACTTGTCACAATGGTAATCTGTTTGCTCTCAGAGTTGCTGTGCGTGGTCTTGGGGTATCAGCATGTCATACTTTACCTGCAACCAGTATTTGCTGTTTTAATATTTATCAGCTTTGGGGCATGTCCTAAGGTTCTTATTTCATTGTATTGTATGATAATGGCTTGTAATAGAATTATGGATGTCAAAACTGATCTTGTAAGAGTTCTCCGCATGGCTATCGCCTCTTTGGGAATTGCCACCAATTACACCTCTTCCAATTCCCCACCCTTTCCCATGAAGGGACAACCTACGAAGGAGACATCTTCCTGCACCCTCTGCTCTCCCCCCAGACTATTTACAGCAGTATTTGAGAATTTTAAAGACTTTTTAATATGCTTTGGATACCGTTGAAACCAGCCTGCTCCTTTTGCTGGGAATCAGCTTGTTGCTCCATATACTGCATGTGCTTCACCTACAGCCAAACCTCCATGAGAACACTTGAGCTCGTCTGATCTCAGAAGCTAAGCAGGGTCAGGTTTAGGTATTGTCCAAGTTTAAATGACTATCCAAGAATATCACCTGGAGATGTTCCCCAAGGCTGAACAGTCACGAGTGGCAGGGTGTGTGCTATCGCACCCTGGGCAAGCACCTGCACCAGGGGTCCCTCCAGTGCTTTGGAATTTCACTCCTGAACAAGAGTGAAATGCATAAAAACTAGTGAAAAACACTTGTATAAAGTGTGCTGTCATCCTGGCAATACTAGAGAGGGGGAAATTGAGCACCACGGTGTTTTTGGGCTTGGCCTATGCTTAAGGAGCCCTGCTCTGTAAGGGGCATGAAGATGTCTCTGAATCTGATGGCAAAACAACAGACAACCCAGCTACCCCAACCCCAGCAATGAGCACTGCAGCCACTCCAACCCCAGTGAAAGACATGGGAGCCACTCCAGACCCAGCAGCACGCACTGCAGCTGAACCAAAGGACCAGTCCCTGCCACTATCAGTTCCTCTATAAGCAAAAGGAAAAGCAATTTGTGTAGTGAAGGAACATGAAGACTCAATGATGAGTGTGTGTTCACAGCCCAGAAACCAGCTGTGTCCTGGGCTGCATCAAAAGGAAGGTGACAATGGGGTTGAAGGAGGTGATCCTGCTCCTCTAGTCTGCTCTCATGAGACTCCACTTGGAGTGCTACATGCATCACCTAGTTCCAACCATGGCAGGAAGGTTGGAACTGGATGATCTTCAAGTCCTTTCCAACCCAAACCATTCTGTGATTCTATGATTTATATATATATGAAAAAAGCTCTCTAACTTTGATTTGGGCTCCATTGAATTTGTATTCTTTTTTTGCATAGCTGCCCAGAAGCTGCTCGTACTCGTGATACTTATATTAAGAGACACAGATGATATATTGAAAAAATATGGGACCTGAGCATGATGTAAATGGAGTGGAATAAGGGGTGGATGCTGTCCTGGGTTCAGCTGTAGCAGTTATATTTCTCCTCCTTAGTAGCTGTTGCAGTGCTGTGTTGAGGCTTTAATCTGAGAACAGTGCTTTAGTTGTTTACTCCAATCAAGGACTTTCAGTCTCAACCTCTGCCAGTGAGGAGGGGAAGCCATGAGGAAGCAGAGCCAGGACACCTGACCCAAACTAGCCAAAGGGGTATTCCGTAGCACAGCATGTTTTACCCAGTATATAAACTGGGGAGAGTTACCTGGAAGGCCCAGATCACTGCTGGAGTTGGGCTGAGTATCGATTGGTGGGTGGTGCACAATTGCTTTGCGCATTGCTTGGGCTTGTTTGGTGTGGGTATTTTTTGTTTTCAGTTTTATATTCTCTCCCCTTATTTCCCTTGTTGTTAATATTATTAGTTTTATATTTCAGTTATTGGACTTGTATCAATGTGTGGGATTCCAGGTTGGACAAAGCCTTCGGTGAGATGGCTTAGGCTTAGGGTGAGGTGTCCCTGTCCATGGCAGGGGGGGTGGAACTGGATGATCTTAAGGTCCTTTCTAACCCTAACTATTCTATGATTTAAGTCTTTTGATGCTCCTTCCCATCCTGCCCAGAGCAGGAAGGGAAAGCAGGGAGTGAGCAAGTGGCTGCATGGTTCTGAGTTACCAGCTGGGCTTAAACCACAACAGTCCTTCCAGGTGAGCACACCATCACCTGGTTGCTCAGGGGATTTGATTTTGGGTAAAAATGGCAAATGAACTCAATTATATTCTATTGTCTGCTATAGAACGCTTCTATAGCTGCTGAATGCCCATCTCTGCCACTCTGGGCTTTGAAAAGAATATATGTGGTGTCATGATCATCAGCAGAGAATAGTCATGGCGAAACCAGCAGCAGCAGTGGAGTATCCCAGAACTGTCCTCAGGTCACCACTGACTGATCCTGACTTGCCTCTGATCATCACCTCAACAAAGAATGAACTTTAAAACCAGATGAGTTTAATGGTGTCATAAGCAGGCAACAATTCCATGCTACACACAGTCTGTCCTGCTGATCTTAATGGTGCCTAAATCAAAATTAGAGAGCTTTTTTCATATATATATATGCATGTATTTAAAGAAAAAAACAATCCAAAAGATGGATATCATTCCTTAGTCTGTGGACCATCCCTATAATGTTTGCTGAGTTCATTCAGTCCATGATGTTGGGCTTCATCTGTCCTAAGAGTCTTTCAGGGTAAGAGCGACTATGTGCAGTGTTGGGTTGTTGCCTGCTGATCAATATGGGTAACTGCACTCCCTATACAGGTGAGGGGGACTGACATATGGTTAGAATGGCTCTGGTTTTTCCCCCTTCCTTTGCTTTGGCTGCTCGCTGCACTTCAGCGTTTCCAGACTCTGGAAAATGTTATAAAAGCTGAAGTAGTCAGGGGAAAAAAAAACCTCATTTGCAAAAGCAGCTTCCCTTGGCAGAAACATGTTAAAATGTCATCTCGAGGTGCTTCTGTACCATGCAGCCAGGTCTAGTAGGGAAGAAGTTACTAAAATCAGCCTGGACAAAGAGCAGGAAAATGTACATCAGGGAGAATCTTTCATTGGCCTTGAGGTAGGCTTAATGGCCTAATCTGTCTTTTAGTGCAGTGGTGATAGCTACAGAGAGAGTGTTTATCTTGCAGCAAGGAGATCCATCTCTGCAGGAGTGCTGGGCAGGAGCAGGGGCTGTAGTAACCTGCAGGCTTCGTAGTCACTGCAGGTAACTTCCTGGAGTTTGGTGGGATTCAGGAAGACCTTTCTCAGTATCTCTGTCCCACACCAAGCCTTTCTTTTGTTTGAGTGTTGAACAACCTGTATGTATGGTCTGTACACCAATGCGCGGCATGGGAAATAAGCAGGAGGAGTTGGAAACCTGTGTTAAGTCAGGAGACTATGATCTGGTGGCAATTACAGAGACGTGGTGGGACAGCTCACATGACTGGAATATAGTCATGGAAGGCTATGTCCTTTTCAGAAAAGACAGGCCAGCCAGGCGGGGTGGTGGGGTTGCTCTTTATGTGCGGGAGGAACTACAGTGCGCCGAGTTCTGTCCAGGGACAGATGATGAGCGAGTTGAGAGTCTGTGGGTGAGAATTAAGGGGCAGGCTGGCAGGGGGGATACTGTTGTAGGTGTCTGTTACAGACCACCAGATCAGGGTGAAGAAGTTGACGAGGCCTTCTACAGGCAGCTGGGAGCGGCCTCACAGTCACAGGCCGTGGTCGTTGTGGGGGATTTTAACTTCCCTGATGTTTGCTGGAAGGACCACTCGGCAACCCAGCCACAGTCCAGGAGGTTCCTCCAGTGTATGGATGATAACTTCCTCCTGCAAATGGTGGACGAGCCGACCAGGAGAGGAGCGCTGCTGGATCTCATCCTCACTAACAAGGAGGGTCTGGTCGAAGCAGTAAGGGTTGAGGGCTGCCTTGGTTGCAGCGACCACGAGATGGTGGAATTCAGGATCTTGTGTGGTAGGACCAGTAGAATAGCAAGTAGAATTGCAACCCTGGACTTTAGCAGGGCAAACTTTGGCCTTTTCAAGCAATTCCTAGGGGAAATCCCATGAGCAAGGCTGTTTGAAGGTAAAGGGGCCCAAGATAGTTGGTTGGCATTTAAGGATTGCTTTTTCCGAGCTCAAGATCAGAGCATCCTGACATGTAGGAAGTCAAGGAAGAGGGCCAGGAGACATGCGTGGCTAAATAGGGAATTGCTGGGTGTGCTCAAGTGGAAGAAGAGAGTTTACAGGTCATGGAAGGAGGGGCTGGCCACTTGGGAGGAGTATAAGGCTGCTGCTAGAGGATGTAGGAAGGCAGCTAGGATGACTAAGGCCTCCTTAGAATTAAACCTGGCAAGAAGGGTCAAGGACAGCAAAAAGAGCTTTTTCAAATACATGGCAGATAAAACTAACACCAGAGGCAATGTAGGCCCACTGATGAACGGGATGGGTGCCCTGGTGACAGAAGATGCAGAGATGGCAGAGTTACTGAATGCCTTCTTTGTCTACTCTGCTGCGGGCAGTTCTGAAGAGCCCTGTACCCCTGAGACCTTAGATGAAGTCAGGTCAACGGAGCGGTTTGCCTTAGTTGATAAGGAGTGGGTTAGAGACCAGTTGAGCAATCTGGACATCCATCCATAAATCCATGGGTCCAGATGGAATGCGCCTGCGGGTGCTGAGGGAACTGGCGGAAGTCATTGCTAGACCACTCTCCATCATCTTTACCAAGTCTTGGGAAATGGGAGAGGTGCCTGAGGACTGGAGGAAAGCAAATGTCACTCCAGTCTTCAAAAAGGGCAAGAAGGAGGAGCCGGGTAACTATAGACCGGTCAGCCTCACCTCCATCCCTGGGAAAGTGATGGAACACCTTATCCGTGGTGCCATCTTAAGGCATATCAAGGATAAGAGGGTTATGAGGGGCAGTCAACATGGCTTCACCAAGGGGAAATCATGCTTGACCAATCTCTTAGCCTTTTATGAGGAAATAACACGGTGGATGGATGATGGCAGAGAGGTGGATGTGGTCTACCTTGACCTCAGCAAAGCATTTGACACAGTCTCCCACAGCATCCTCACAGCTCAATTGAGGAAGTGTGGTCTGGATGATCAGGTAGTGAGGTGGACTGCGAACTGGCTGAAGGAGAGAAGCCAGAGAGTTGTAGTCTATGGGGCGGAGTCTAGTTGGAGGCCTGTAACTAGTGGAGTGCCTCAGGGGTCAGTACTGGGACCAGTATTATTTAATATGTTCATCAACGATTTAGATGAGGGAATTGAGTGTACTATCAGCAAGTTTGCTGATGACACTAAGCTGGGAGGAGTGGCTGACACGCCAGAAGGCTGTGCTGCCATCCAGCGAGACCTGGACAGGCTGGAGAGTTGGGCAGGGAATAACTTGATGAAATATAACAAGGGAGAGTGTAGAGTCCTGCATCTGGGCAGGAACAACCCCAGGTTCCAGTATAGGTTGGGGAATGACCTGTTAGAGAGCAGTGTAGGGGAGAGGGACCTGGGGGTCCTAGTGGACGACAGGATGACCATGAGCCAACACTGTGCCCTTGTGGCCAAGAAGGCCAATGGCATCCTGGGGTGTATTAGAAGGGGGTGGTTAGTAGGTCGAGAGAGGTCCTCCTTCCCCTCTACTCTGCCCTGGTGAGACCCCATCTGGAATATTGTGTCCAGTTCTGGGCCCCTCAGTTCAAGAAGGACAGGGAGCTGCTGGAGAGAGTCCAGCGCAGGGCAGCTAAGATGATTAAGGGAGTGGAGCCTCTCCTTTATGAGGAGAGGCTGAGGGAGCTGGGTCTCTGTAGTTTGGAGAAGAGGAGACTGAGGGGTGACCTTATTAGTGTATATAAATATATAAAGGGGGAGTGTCACAAGGATGGAGCCAGGCTCTACTCAGTGGCAAACAATGATAGGACAAGGGGTAATGGGTACAAACTGGAACACAAGAGGTTCCACTTAAACTTGAGAAGAAACTTCTTCTCAGTGAGGGTGACGGAACACTGGAACAGGCTGCCCAGGGAGGTTGTGGAGTCTCCTTCCCTGGAGACATTCAAAACCCACCTGGACACATTCCTGTGTAACATTATCTAGGTGTTCCTGCTCCAGCAGGCGGATTGGACTAGATGATCTTTTGAGGTCCCTTCTAATCTCTAGCATACTGTAACCTATGGGCAGTATATGTGTATGTTGCCTACCAATGTGGCAACACAAATATGTATGGTATCAATACATCTGATCCCAGCTGTGTGTATTACAGAATGCGAACTAGGGCTTATGTGGTAGCTGCTGACCTCAGTGAAAAGTCATGGCAAAAGCTGTTGTATGAAAGCATAAAGCTTCAACTCTGTGGTCCCTGTATGTGGAATACTATGGACTTCAAACAGCTCCTGCAGTTTTGCCCAAGGCTTTGGCTACAAGGAGAGTGTCAATTTCCCTGTTTATTATCAATGCTTAAGTACTTTTCAATATCTATGGTGGTTTTACTTGGAGGTCTAAGTACTTTCATGGCTGAATTTAATGCATGGAAAACCTGGAACTAATATGCCCATATTTACAAAGTCAGTGCCTAAACACATACCCATTGACTGTAGTGTAGCTGTGACAATGTTGTAGAATCATAGAATAGTTTGAGTTGGAAAGGCCCTTAAGATCATCCAGTTCCAACCCCCCTGCCATGGGCAGGGACACCTCACACTAAACCATGCCACCCAAGGCTCTGTCCATCCTGGCCTTGGACACCACCAGGGACGGGGCATTCACAACTTCCTTGGGCAACCCATTCCAGTGCCTCACCACCCTCACAGTAAAGAACTTCTTTCTTATATCTAACCTGAACTTCCCCTGTTTAAGTTTGAACCCATCACCCCTTGTCCTATCACTGCAGTCCCTAATGAAGAGTCTATCCTCAGCATCCCTATAGGCCCCCTTCAGATACTGGAAGGCTGCTATGAGGTCTCCACGCAGCCTTCTCTTCTCCAGGCTCAAGAGCTCCAACAGCTTTCTCAGCCTGTCTTCATATGGGAGGTGCTCCAGTCCCCTGATCATCCTCGTGGCCTTCTCTGGACTTGTTCCAACAGTTCCATGTCCTTTTTATGTTGAGGACACCAGAACTGCACACAATGCTCCAGGTGAGGTCTCACAAGAGCAGAGCAGAGGGGCAGGATCAGTGGGGTCTGAGTATACATAGCATTCCTTTTCTAATGCAGCACATACTCCACCTTGTTGTAAAAACATGAGCTCTAATTCTCTAGATTTTACGAAACTACTTCAGACAGGGACCTCAATGATTTTTCTAAGGCACTAATCAATTGTTCAATTAGAATTAAGTCTTCATCCACTACCACTCAGAGGGAATGAAAATTTTGATTCTGTTCAACTAATGAAGCTATCCCAGTCCCTGCCCCTGCGGGTCCCACAGCCATTAAGGTAGCAATGGTCAAGGCAGTAAATGGCTCTCATTTCTGTATGTGATGAGACGGTAACAAGGTTTGATGGATATATATGAATTCCTCAGGATGATATGTAACTCTCAGAAGAATCATTACTTGTATGCAATATTCACTACTTTCACTAAACACTCTAAGAGATAAGCATGGAGTAACTCCAGTTTTTAAACATACCCATTTGGAGTTTCTAGTAGGAATCAACCAGTCAGCTTGTGATCTCTTTTTCAGTGTGATCCTATTCTTACATAAGTGCCTTATCTCATAGGGTATCTTGCCGACACATCTACCTTGTCCTGACACATGTTGCATCGTTATTCCTGGGTTGTTTTCTTTTCCAGTGCTCCATAGGCACTGTTTAGGATTAGACCTATTCATTAGTCCTGGTTTAAAGGGTATTCCTATTGCCTCGTAAAAGGGGGGCCTTATATCATAACATAGCCAGCAATGTTCGGTTAAATTGGAATTGGTGGCATTTAACAACTGGTAACTAGCTTTCATTAATTTCCAAAGAGAATTGCCTCCCTTACTGTCCTTAGGATTTTGAGTGACATTCACTACGGGAATCATTGGGCTGTTGGAAATTGTGTCAGTTTTAACCTCCACTTTGTCTATTTTAGGAATTTCCTTTGGTGGTTTTTCTGCTAAGACGTTGTTGGGCCCTATGGGTTTAGGATCTTGTGGGATTGATTCCTTCATTATTAAAATGAGGCCCCCCTCTATCGGCTCCTGGTTCCTTATATTGTACCCCCCAAGTTTTCCCCGTCACCCACCCTTGGTTGGAAGGGTTTGTTATAATAATCATAAGATGCTCACAATTTCCCAGACTGAGGCCCCCCCTGTCCAGGGATCCCCCGGCGAGCCACTTGCACTCCTCCATTCTCTGGAGGGGTGCAGCCATATAGGCCCCCACTGTACCCTTAGAAACTTGTCCAGATTTCCTGGGACCCAATCTGAGGCTATTATTTCGCATCCCCAGTAGGCACAATAATATTCCCCGGGGTGATTACAATATCCTCTTCCTGGATTCGAACTTGGGCAGAAGTAAAATCCCACAAGACCTAAACACGGGCTTATAGGTACTAGTTGACAGAGGCTAACAGTAAAAGTGGGCCCTCCTGTTATGATTACACTTTGGACTACTCGTTGGTCTTCCCCCCCTCTACAAGGTCCACTTAAAAGGCTAAGGATGCTGGTATATTTGATTCTACTTGCCCTATAGTAACAAGCCCAAAATCGAGATCACACAAAGGCATCGTAGCCCCCTCCCTTGGGGGCTATTTTGCTGTTATTCAGGTTCCGCTGGTGTAGAACTAGATACGGACAGGATGCTTGGTGACTTGTCGTTCTCTCTTGTCATTGGGGCGTACGGGTTATAAGGCTGTCCAATGATCTGCTCCTGTGAACAAAAACTCACAGTTTTCATTAGCTTTATTCTGGAGGTCCGGTTTAATGGACTTAAGCGGACACCGCTTAACTCTGCCATCTTTTCTAACAGCAGCATACCCTCGCCGTGCAAGAACTAGCCTCCATCCTTGTTCCCATTCTCCCAGCTCATTTCTAATTATGACTAATGGGCAGTCTTCTAGCGCTCGAGTGGCCCAATGTTTTTGGGTGGGGCTATTTACCTCTTCCCCTCTGGGGAATTGATTTAGTGCTAACAGGGCAGTCGCTAGCAAATGTGCTTGGTCTCTCGAGGGAATGGCATTGACAAAACCTTCTGCTTTTGCCAATACCTCTAATTTTGATTTCAGAGTTTGATTTGCTTGTTCAACTATGGCCTGTCCTGTGCTATTATATGGGATCCCCTGTGTGAGGGTGTTACCCCATTTTGAAGCAAATGCCTGAACTGATTTAGAGACAAAATTCGGACCGTTGTCCATTTTGATCTGACTGGGGACACCAAGCTATGCCATAGCTGTCAGCCAATGTTGGATGGTCGCTTTGGAGTCTGTTCTAAAATGTTGTGTAGCTATAATTACTCCGCTATATGTGTCTAGAGTTACCGCTAGCCACGCTCGAGGTTTTAACAGCTGTCAAAGCGTGAAATCCGTCTGCCACACTTCAGAGGCCTTAAGACCTCTGGGGCTGACTCCACTGGACCACAGTGGTGCTCTCTGACAGTGGGGACATGTGGCTACTATGTGTTTCGCGTCAGTGACTGAAATCCCACATTTCTTTGCTAGCGCTTTAGCTCCGATGTGGAGGGACTCATGTAGCTGACGGGCATCTCTTAGGGTCCACAATCCTTTTGCAGCGGCATCAGCTTTGTCGCTACCAGTTTGGAAAAAACCTTTGATTGGGTTGTGGCTATTGACGTGGATAACTGATATGGTGCCCTTTTGGGAGAAAAGTGCTTCTTCTAGCATTAGAGCTGCTGTAGATGTTGACACACCGGGCCCCGACATGGCTAAGCAAAGCTTAGCCACAAACATCGAATCAGTCACTATATTGAGGTGCTCTATTGGGAACAGTCCGCACACTAGTACTATGGCCGTCGCTTCCAGCTGCTGAACTGAAAGCGTGCAGTCAGTCATTTTAATGCAGTGCCATTCTCCTTCCGATTGCCATACCGCTGCCGCGGTTGAGGTCACTGAAGACGCATCTGTAAAGACTGTTGGTCCCTGTTGGGGTCGGTCCATGATCTTCTGTGGGAGGTTGATGTTGACAATTGCCAGCATTTGAGTCCAGGGGGGCTTCGTAGCATATCGGACTTCACCAAATCCCACGAGGGCTATTGCTAGATACTCTGACATCGCCACTGATTACGTTGGAAGCTGTTTGAGAAAGGGTAAGTATATCCTGGCGGGTTTGATGCCTAGGTGTCTTAGGGCAAGTTTTCTGCCTTTCATAATGAGATTACCAAGGCACTAGACTACTGGAGAAAATGCACGTGATGGTTTTCCCAGAGCAATCCATTGTATTGATAAAGCTTTTTCAGGGGGGCCCTGAGCTAATGCTCCTACCCCCCGCCTTCTGTGAAGTGTACATACAGATCAGGTGGTAAATTCGGATTCCACCTGGCGAGTGTGATTGAGGATATTTGTTGCTTGATAAAGTCAAGAGCGTTCATCGCTTCCGTCATCAGGGTTTTTGGCTCCCATGGGTTCTTCCCTTTTAGAAGGTCGTGCAGAGGGGCCAAGGTTTTGGGAGGGATCAAGACGATATTGCAGAGCCATTGCAAGGACCCTACTAACTGTTGCATATCATGGAGCGTTTTGATTTGCTGGTGGATTTTTACTAGGGGAGGGGTTACGTAAGAACTTGTGATCCCTACTCCCAAAGAACTCACACATGGTCCTCTTTTAATTTTCACGCTCGCGATTTTGAATCTGTTTGTTTTCAGAGTTTCCGAGACCGTTGATACTGACTGGTCCGCTTGGTTTCCTGATGGCGCGGCGATCAGAATATCGTCCATATATTGAATAATAGTCGCGGTCGGGTCACTGCATTGAGCCGGTGCCAACGCCCGGTCCACTGTAATTTGGCAAATAGTGGGCGAGTTGATCATTCCTTGAGGCAACACCTTCCATTGGAAACGTAGGTTGGGGCATTGGCTATTCGGAAATACGACAGAAAAAGCAAACCGCTCCTCATCTTCCTCATGCAGAGGTATTGAAAAGAAACAGTCCTTAATATCAAGGACAGCACAAGGTTGTCCTTCTGGTATCATAGAGTTCATGGGCAACAATGTTTGAACAGGGCCCATTGGTTTGACTCTCTTATTTACTTCCTGTAAATCATGGAGGAGGCGAAATCCCTCACCGTTTCATTTGGGTATTACAAAAACTGGGGTGTTCCATGGGCTAGTGGAAGGCTCCATATGACCTTGTTGTAGTTCCCGGTCAACTAGCTCAAGAAGAGCATCCAATCGAGGCTTTGACAGGGGCCACTGCTCGACCCACACTGGATCGGATGATTTCCATGTCAGTCTAATTGGTGGAAGTGGGTGTGTGGCAGTGGCCCTTATGGCAAATTTGTCACCCTAGCTTTTAATAGGGCTAGAGTGTCCCTTCCCAGCAGGGGTGGAATTCCTGGCATGACATATGGGAAGAGGATAATAGTTTTCTCTGGTCCCCTTCCAATGTGAAGTGTTATTGCTACCAATTGAATGCTCTTCACAGCCCGGGTTAATCCCCCGACTCCGCCCACCATGGGGGCGTCTTCCAATTTCCAATGCGAGGGCCAATTCATCTCAGAGATAACTGTAACATCTGCTCCGGTATCAATCAAAAAGGGGATACTAATGGTAGTGCCATCTGAGGTATTATAGAGGGAACAGATCCCCCACACCACCAGCGGGTTGTCACACTTTACTGCCAGGGCCACCCTGGGGTCTCGCCCCCAAGGGGTGGTCCTTGCTGTCTCTGAGATATTGACAGATTCAGCTGGGCTGTTGGTTGAACCATAAAGTTGGTCGCTTCTCGAAGGGGCAGTGGGTTCGGGAGCACCCCACCCCGTCTGGGGTTGACATAGTTGGGCCGCCTTATATCCTAAGTGGGAGAGGGTTTTAGATCTACATTCTTTAGCAAAATGCCCTTTCCTTCCACAGGACCAACACGGTCCTCTGGGTTGGTTTTGACACGGGGGGGGGACGACATGCTGTTGGAGGGTCCCCCAACCCAGGGCAGTTTGCTATAACATGGCCCACCTGGCCACATTTAAAACATACTATCACATTAGCCATTACGGTGTGAACAGCAGCCTGGATTGGGGCTAACTGCTCTTCTTTCGCGACATGCTTAATCATGTCCGCGATACTTGACCCCACCGGCAGTGATCGCAAAATTTCTTTGGTTGTTGAATTGCACTGCTGACATAAACATTCTGCCACGACCGGTCCCTTTGCTCCCACAGGTAGGATTGAAGAATCGACCGCTGCCTGGAGGTGATCTGCGAATTGTGTAAAGCTCTCACTTTCATTTTGCTTTATTGTGGACCATGGTGACGGTTTGGCAATAACTCTAGAGGCTGTGCGAATAGCTTCTCTGGCCACACGGGTAGTTGCCATAACTTCATGGGCCTGCAGGCCCTGGGCTTGCACCTGGGGGGTAATCATTATGGGATCCGTACCCATTAACTGCTGCAGGCTAGAGCCATGCAGTGGGTGATACGCCCCGGTTACCTGGGCCAGTTGTCTCGCACAGTTATCCTCCCACTCTTGTTTAAAAACAATCATCCCTGCCCCATCAAAAATCAATCTACAAGTTTGTTTTATATCAAACGGGAGCATGTCATCTCCCCCAAAGACACCATCTATAAGTGTGGAGACCATGGCAGAATTAAGCCCTTTGTCTGCGATTGCTTTAACAATCGCTTGTACATCCTTGGGGTTTATTGGCGAATGAACCCTCTGTCCCCTGCCTGCCACCCGGACAGGGAACGCCAGCGTGGCCGATGGGGCCCAATCGGCACACGCCATCTTTATTTTCCTCCAATTCATAAGAGGGATTTGTCCCCTTTGTGGCTCCTCTTTATTTTGGATGGGGATATTTTGTTTTTTAACTCTGTCTACCCCTATCTCCTCCTCCTCTGAGCTTGAACCGGTTGCGAGCCACTCACCCCAATTAGTGTCTGACCCGGAGTCGGAACTTGACTGACTGGCTGCTTCTGGGTTCCAGTACCTTTTTGTTGGGCTCCCACTTCCCTTGCGGGCGGGCCATTCCCTCCCTCTTAACTCGCCCTGCCTTCCACTCGCCAGGGTATTTGTCCTATAAGGGCATTTTTTAAAATGGGCGCTCTGATTGGCTCTCCGCCCCTCCCCTTTCCGGTCGCCCCCACCGCCCTTCTCCTCCTCCTTCCCTTCCCGTTCACATCCGCTCGTTAATCCCAGCACTTCCTCCCTGTTCCCGCCGGGGGGCTTCTTCTTGCCACTCGGCGCCATTTTGAGATGCATAGGGTGGTGGTCTAGCCTAGACTTCCTTGGACTCCAAATGCCCCACAGCGCCCCTGGCCTCCTCGACTAACCCACCCCAAAAGGATTTTACTCGTTCCTGTCCCTCTGTAAGTGGGTCAGGATTCGGGAACTGGGGGGTGTATCGCCTTTCCCCGTATCTTTAGGCTCAGCAAAATCGTCACCGTCTAGGGGGTGCAGAGTCTGCGTAGATGCCCCGACTCCCAATTTTGGGATGGCTAACAAACAGTTCTTTACCGCCTTCCAGGTCTCCTGCTCTTGTATGGCCTTCTGCAGGGCCTGCACAACTTTCCCCCACGACTTAAGGTTTTTCCCACAATCCGAGGACATCGTCTCCTCGGCTAACGCTTTGGTGCATTTATCCCACACCTCAAGGTGGAGAATATCCACCGGCTGGTCAATGACCCTGATGCAGAGAGTTGACCGTTGTACAGGGGGGTTGTACAAGCGGGTTAGAGGAATTTGCTTGCTTAAACAAAAGTATTGTCTGTTGTAAATGCCTGCTAAGCAGAACAAAGGCACCTGGTCCTATTGATAAGAAAAAGCAGACACTTGGTTCCATTGATAAGCAGCTATTGATAAAGAAAAGCAGATGCCTGAATCTAGTGATAAGGGGGACAAGCAGATGGGTTATGGCTGGGATAATGACCAAACCCTAAGGCCATACGTGAAGACTAAAAGGTGAAAAGTGCAAGAAGAGGAAGACTCATTTACTTCACCTTGAAGACCCCTACCCAGAGGAGGAAGACTCATTTACTTCATCTTAAGAACCCTGCCTATGACCAGAGGGGGCACTGCGCAGGTGCAGAGGACCTTCTGGCTCATTATAATACGAAGCGGGGATAGGACATGAATATGTATAGGCGTGTTGTGCAACCTTATGAATATATATACCTTTAGAGAATAAATGTAGAGGGAAACAACACTGAGGCACGCATGACTTTGAGAAATTATCCCTGTGCGTCTCAGGGCTGAATAAAAAGCATCCCTACTTTACAACTTTAACGAGTTGTGGAGTCAATCCGCGCATCAACCCCAATTTGTAAAAGCCTCGCAACAGCGAGAGTAAAATCTTTGGGTTTACAATCAATACCCCACTGCTTAAGTAATTAAGATACAACCTTCACAAGGGCTTCCATCCTCCTTGTTGGTCCGGGAGCGTCCTCCCCTCCGGGCTGGTCCTGCTGCTCCGGCCGCCCTTCACCAGATTCCAGGAGACAATCCCAGGTTTCGGCACCGCTTGTCGCCTTCAGCGGCGTGGTGACCTGGTTCAGGAACGGCCCGGCGACCAACCCCAGGCTGCTCGGGCCATCAGCTCACAGACACCAATGTGGTGGATGACAAATGGCGTTTATTGGTAGGTAACACAGTATTATATAGCTCAGGTTTACAACATCACTTCCGTCCGCTTACATCATGGGCTAAACGCTATTGGCTACCCGGAGAGGGGTCCTAACTTCCGTACAACGTGACATCTTCCGACTGCCGAGCCCTAACTACCCACAATGTGCATAGCAGTAGAGTCTGAATCAAGATCTGTGAGCTGGATGTCAGTGGAACCTTGGAAAGCTTCATGATGCTGGTCAGTGGTGTACACATGGCTTCATGCTCTAAAGGGATCTTAAAGAGTGAATAACCACTCTAAGGAGTGACTTAAACTCTCATTGTGGTGGCTTTCCCATGACACCAGATCTTGCAGACCAGCTGCTTGACGTGTATTTGCTCTACATGACGTGTTTGGGCTTATTTATCCAAGGTGGCCTTTGAAACAGGGAGCTCCTTTTATAGAAGGACTAATAGAAGTGGCTACCTAGTGCTGTACTGCTGATTTTCAGTAGGACTGTTTGGCATGTAGACACAAATTAAAGGACTAGAAACAGGTGTTTGGATTGTGAAACGGCTTTTAATTATGAAGAATATGCTTGCTACCTGATGGTTCTGTGGTTAAATGAGTCTGTCATCGTCATCCTGAGCTCTGTAAATGCACGACACCCAAACATTTAATATTAATTGGAAATGTTACATCAACATATGCTAACACTGCAGCACAATAACATGTTCACAGGCTGCACCGCTGGGAAGACTAGTGAGTTTCTGAGAAATCCCACCCCAGCTAGAATGGATTCTCTGGGAAAAGAGAAGCTCAAGGTGACAAATGTCCATGGATAGCAGCTGATCTGCCAAAATCGGTCAGACTTTCCAACAGTCACTTGGGCCGATGACAGATTGGGTGGGTTAGATGCAGAACTGAACCGTGAGGGTTCAACAAGTGAGCTGCGTCTTAAAGCCCATGATCCAAAGCATTACTGCTTCTGTCTGTCCACCCCATCCTTTTGGCAGAGGAATAAAGAGCTATGGAGTGATAACTTCTGAAACCAGCACAGACGGAGCATCTGCGCTCTGTTTGGAGTCATCCCCTGCCCTGCAACAAGGTTCAGCAGCCATTTGTTCCTTTAGCCCATCGTGTGTCTGGGGCACATTAGGTTTCCTTCTCTGACCATGCATGACCTTGGCCGTGCTGGTATCTTTGCTCCTTTCCCAGTTGTTCTTTCAAAGGATGACGTGGGTTTTGTTCCTGGATTGCTCTGGCAGCTGCGTTTTGCTCACTGCCTGGCCAAGCTGCAATCTGTTTGCATGTGGTTTATGGGATTGTGAGTGGGAACAGAAGGAAGAAAGAATAAGAGGAGACAGCTGAAGATAAGACAAGGATGTGGGTTTGAGTAGGAAAGGGAGCTTGTAGGAAATCACAGTACTTGGTGATGAATCAGCGTCCAATAAACCACAAGTGATCTGTTGCTGTTGTGGCCAAAAGAGCTACCCTCATACAGAACCGAGCTTGTCTTTTCCTTCCTGTCCATCCCTCCTATTCCTGGCCATGCATCTTCAAAGGATTTTTCCTGCAGATCTTGTAAGTCTTCACCTTCTGTACTACGACTTGGTGGCTTTGGGGTGCGTGGCTCTCCCCTTAGTGTTTCCATCCTTGTTCCTTCTAGCCCTGCTCTTTGCATAGCTCTCTCATCCCTCAGTCCTGAGACAAGTTCTATCGTGATGGGAAGGAAATAATCCTCTAAGTTTTGAGATCTAGGAGGGCTCACGAACTGTGGTGGAAGGAAGAGAGGAATACATGGGCATATGCTCCTGGAATTAATCCTACGACTGAAATTCAGTCATGAGTCAGAAATAAGTCCTGGGAGCTGAAGTGCAAATGGCCAATTATTTGCCTTTTTATCATTCTAGAATGTGCTTTGCTCCAAAGAACTTTGCTGTGGTGGATTTAGCGCCAAGAAGGCACACGTGGCTTCTCCCCTGGAGTCTGTTTGGATGGCTGAATAGCAGAATAAGTCAGTGATGGCTCACAGCCTGAATGACAGGGACTTAAAAAGGGACTTGAGTAATTGCACTCTGGGTCTGAGTTAAAGGGTTTCATGGGGAGTGGGAAGGCTGGGAAGGGTTGTCACCCTTCCAGAATTTTCACCAGGCTAAATGGTTGCAAGAGTTTGAGTTTTCCCTTAAACCGGAGGTTATTAGATGGACAGCCATTACTATATCAGGCTTATTCATTGGCCCTTTTCAGGGCAGTCTGCTGAGAGCTTGAGTCTTGTTTTTCCCTTTATGGATGGCTTTTCTAGTGTGGGAGCCTGAGGCTTGGGTGGCTCAATGTGGCAGAGCTGCTGCAGCTAAATCCGAGTTTATTCCAGGCACTGCAACCACAAGACACAATCAATAGTACATCACCAGTGAACTCGAGCAGCCTAATGAATGCTGTGGCTTGTCCCTGGGTTGGGTGGGCTGATGGCTTTCGTTATGGAGTCATCTCAGTCCTGCTCATGCATCTGGCTGTTTTGATCTAGCAGAGTTGACTTAATTCAACCCCTCTGCCTCTAAAACAAGGGCTTTTATGTTTTCTGAGCCTCCTTCCAATTCCTGCCCACAACACATCATTCTCCTCCATGGCAGCCTTGTACAGTTTAAAGTTAAGGACCAAAAGGAAGGAAAAAACCTTTTTTAGCAAAGGCAAATAAATGAACTCCACACATGAAAATGGCTTGCCTTGAAACTTAGATTGCTTGTTAACTTTATTCAGGTTTTGGCAGGGAAGCAGATTATTTCCTTTGCCTCAGATTTAGCAGCTTGGCTGCTTTTCAATGTCTGACAAAGGCTTCAATGTTAAGAACTTTATTGTCTTTAGCACCTGCAAAGGCGAAGCTAATAAGTAACTGAAGTTTCAAGGTAGAGTTTGATGCTTTGGTGTTTGTTAATGGAATATTTATCCAAATTCCCTAAGGAAACAATGTTTGCTATAGGTGTGTGCATGTGTCTTGGCATGAAAATTTAAACCAAACATTGCTTAGGAGTGGTACCCAAGGAGGCATAAGAAGTGTCTGGTTAGAGAAGAGAACTTATTTCCAGTGTCCAAAAGGGATGAAAACCAGCAGTGTAAGGACTTTTTGAATATCCCTGGGCAAATCCCTGCCCAAGTGCTCCAATGCACCAGAGAGCCTCCACCCTATCTTGCTGTATCTTAAGCCTTTTCATAAGCCGTTTTGGATGTGGGCTAAATGCTGGTGATCCTTGACATGACAAATATCTTGGGCCTCCTGTGTGAGGGCTGGATCAGCTTTTACTTCGTGTTCATTGCACATAAGCCATGGTCTCATAGAGTCATAGAATGTTTAAGATTGGAAAGGACCTTAAGAGCATCCAGTTCCAACCCCCTGCCATGGGTAGGGGCACCTCACACTAAACCATGTCACCCAAGGCTCTGTCCAACCCAGCCTTGACACTGCCAGGTGTGGAGCATTTACCACTTCTTTGGGCAACTTGTTCAGTGCCTCAGCACCACCACAGTAAAGAACTTCTTCCTTATATCTAACCTGAACTTCCCCTGTTTAAGTTTAAACCCATCAGCCCTTGTCCTATCACTACAGTCCCTGACGAAGAGTTCCCCTCCAGCATCCTTGTAAGCCCCCTTCAGGTAGTCTCTACTATGTCTGGGGCCTAAAAATCTTTGGGAGCATGTTAGGAAGGATTTGGGTGCTCCAGATTATCCTAAGGGGATGGATTAAGTGACCTGGGGAGGTCCCTTACGATGCTTTTCTGTAGGCTTCCTCAGTTTGTGTTTCCTCTGAATGATGCTGCTCCTCAGAGGAGCTCAGGTACCTCTAGTAAAGGTTGAGAGTGAAGATCTGTTTGATAACTCCTCCTGCTTCAGTAGCTCCTAATTTCTTATCAGTGTGTTATGTTTGACACCTAGTGAGTAATTGAAAGTATTTTTGCCTGCTACATTACATGTGCTAGGCAATTTTTTCTTATAGGAGACAGTAATGTAAAAGAAAGACGCTATAACCAATGAGATGCCGACTTGCAATCTTTCCTACCTCGTGCAACAAGAACATCTTCATAAACCCATCAATATTACACTAAAAAGAAATCAATTCCTACAAGTAATACATACCAGACACTCAGTTCACCAGGGACTTTGCCGCTTCTATTCTCATTATAAACAAGGTGTTGGGCTGTTATGCAGAAACTGGGATGAAACAGCTCTATGGAATGGAAGTTGATTGCAGCCAACACAAGAACTTTAGGAGGAAATATCTCACTAGTTCTGAGCAGGGTCACACAGAGTAGTTGCTCAGTTGCTTTTATTCTGGTAGGCATGATCCTGAATCAACAAATACTTATGAATGTACCTGGCTTTGCAAGCAGAATGAGTTTCTGCTGCATTTAAAGCACATTTGCTTTCAAGGGGATGTTGCCCTAAGCATAAAGTTGATCACATGTCACTGAAGGTTTTGCAAGAATAGGTCTAACTAAAGGTGGCTGCAATAGCCAAGAGGGATTGAAGTTGGAGATACGGTAACTCTGACCATACTGAGCTGAAATTCCCCTGCCTTCAGTTCCTCCTCCTGGGTCAGAGGATTGTTAGAGGAGCACAAGTATATGTCACCTTCTGGTGTAGCTGTCCAGTCTAGCAAGAGCTGTCTTTCACCTTCGAGTAGAGAGATGCCATTAAAATGCCTTGCTGGGGATTGTTTCTGGGTGTGTGGTGGGCGGTAAAGCAGTAAGAAAGAAGTTCATTAGGGTTTTATGGGTCTAAAGCTCTAAAAACACCCACTAAAGGACTGTTCAATATACTGAACTGAGTGAGTTCCCTTAGTCTCTTTGTATGATCCATACCAGTGTAGTTTGGAGTAAGGACTATGGAGGGACTTAGCCATCAAAAGATGTTGTGACATTGATTTCATCCTTTGTGTTATCAGTCTGAGCCTTGCAGGTAGACTGGTGGGCTAGACTCAGCTTTTGAGTTTACTTTTATTCCTTCCCCTCCCTGCCACAAGCTTGTGGATGAGAGGCAGGAGGATTTGGTGCCATTTGGTTTTGTGGCAGCATTAATGAAGATGGAAAAACAGTTCCAGTAATTAATTTCCACAGAAATATCTATGTGCTTGCCAGCTGCTCTGACTGGATCATTTTTAGGTGAGAATAGGCTAATGTGGGCTGCTCTGCAGGCCCTAACAGAGAGGAGATGAGCAGTGATCCTACTTTTTTCTTTGCCCTTACCGTGGTACAGGGGTACAGGCAGCAGCGCTTCCATCCTGCCCAAACTCTGCAGGGCACAGAAAGGATGCAGGAAGAGACCTGGGATAAATGAGTCTGTATGCCGCCTCTTGGACAAATCAAGTAAATCTATGAGGGTGTGATCTACCAATTGCCAGTGGTTTTTAAACTATCATCACTTTGCTATTTGCTGGAATAAAGATGTTGGGGGGATTTATAGTAGTTGATACAATGAGCTTCAGTTCTTATTCTGCAGCTAAAGTGGTGGACTGACTGAACAACCGCTTTGAAAACACATTTTGCAAGTGTTGCTGTTTGTGGCTCCATCAGTAAACCTCTGCTGCAGAAAGCCTTTGGCCTGAATTTCTATGCAGAACAAATTCTGGTTCGATGTAGATGTAGGAAAAAAAAACCACCCTCAAAGTTCAGATAGGATCCAGATATACTTTTTAAATAAACCCAGTCATCATGAACAGATAAGCTGCCATTCCTTTAATTTGCAGTAATTAATAAATCACACCCTTTGAGTTTAAAGCCAGGATATGACCTCATAGCAGCCTTCCAGTATCTGAAGGGGGCTTATAAGGATGCTGGGGAGGGACTCTTCATTAGGGACTGTAGTGATAGGACAAGGGGTGATGGGTTAAAACTTAAACAGGGGAAGTTTAGATTGGATCTAAGTGAGAAGTTCTTTCCTGTTTGGGTGGTGAGGCACTGGAATGGGTTGCCCAGGGAAGCTGTGAATGCTCTGTCCCTGGCAGTGTTCAAGGCCAGGTTGGACAGAGCCTTGGGTGACATGGTTTAGTGTGAGGTGTCCCTGCCCATGGCAGGCGGTTGGAACTAAATGGTCATAAGGTCGTTTCCAACCCAAACTATTCTGTGATTCTATTAACACCAAACACCGGATCCCTTCTATAGAGCTCAGAAGCACAGGAGTAGACACTGCATTGTAATTAGCGCGAATGAGCAGCAGAGGGTAGTGTATTACACAGAAAAGGCTTCCATCGGTGTAACAGGAGCTATTTTCGAGTGTTTTCGGGAAAACCAGATTGATAGCAAGCATTTAAATTACGAGCAGGCTTAGCCCCTCCCTGCTGCAGCCCGTGCGTCGGGGCTGGCTGTGTGCAAGCAGTAGCTGCTGCATTGTTTAAAGGTGATTTAATAGCGGTATCTGGGTGCAGAAGAATGTTTGCCTGTGGTTAAATGCTCACAACTTCTGTGCTACACTAAGGTGTGATGCTGTGCTTGAAATTTCACGTCCAGGCAAAGGATAGGCTGTCAGATGAAGGCTTTCCAGGGTCTATCAATGCACCCTCCTCTTCCCTCCTTATATATATGCTGAGATTACCCCCTCTGGCACTACAGGGCAAATCTGTTCCTTCCCAAGCTGCTCTTTCTCAAGAGTGGTTGAAGAATTAGAGGTGTATAAGCCTCCTTTGTGCTGCTGTTTCACCTCTATACCTTTCATGGCTCAGGATAAATAGTAGCAGTCCCAGCAGAGAACATCTCACCTTGTGATCTCAATGGCTTTGGAAAGGAGAGCTCTAAGCAGCTCCTCAGTGATTGCAAAACGTCTCTGCCTTTCTTATAACTCAGTGAAGGTTGGTAACTGGTGCTGAGGGAAGCTGTTAGAGAACAGCTGTGCTGTTAGAGATAATGCATGTATATTTGCACATTAATATTTACAGACAGTCTTAAAGGTGAGAATTCGACTTTTGCTTACTTGCAAGGAAGTCCTGGTATAACAAACACTAAATAAATTGTAATCGTACAGGCAAGAGCACAGAGGGCTTCTTAAGGATGCTGGGGAGACCCTTCATCACCTGCTTGCTCCTTTTGATGATGTATCATCCTAAACATTGCACTGCGGCTTGTCCCTTTAAACTATCTTTTAGTTAGAAGGCCTTTCCTCCATCTCCTTTTGCAGGAACGAGGTCAATGAACAAGCTGTTCTTGACCCTACTTTGCTTTCACCTTATGCTGACCCATCACCAGCTGTGTCTCCTACTGAAGGTGCTTGGAGGTAATGGCACTTCCATTTATCAGAATTATGTATTTCTGCAGAAAGCAAGCTACCTCCATCTATAGGCAGCTAAAAGCCCACATATGGGCAGAGAAGCAGCCGTGCTTTTCCATGTCTACAGTGATTTCAACTACAGCTAAGGGTGGAGTTTATGTCTTTTGTACTGTAAGTGGCTTTTGCAGCCCTTCCCTGGTGTCTGAAGGAGACTCTGGACTTCTCTTGGACTGAAGGAGGGCCTTCTGCTATACACACCTATTTGACAAGTGGGTGCATTTCCTGTGGAGCTGTGTCAGTGGAGAGAAGCATCTTAGAAGGTAACTGGGAGCAGTGAATGAAGACTAGGGGCTGTGTTTGTGCCGATTCATGCTGACATTGCTTGGGTGCCCTGAGTCATGTTAGTGCTGACAAGAGCTACCGGTGTGTATCCTGCTGGGGAGCTGTGAGATAAATGTGAGAGGTGGAAGGAGACCAAGATCTTTGTCGGTTAAAATGATTTGGGTTTTATCCCTCTGGGGAAAAAAGAAAGTCATAGAGAATCATGGAATCCCAGGTTGGAAGAGACCTCAAGGATCATCTGATCCAACCTTTCTAGGCAAAACATGACCTAGAATAATGGCCAGGCACCCTGTCCAGTTGAAGCTTGACAGTGTCCAACACTGGGGAGTCCACAACTTCCCTGGGAGATTATTCCAAAGGCTTGTTGTTCTCATTGTAAACATAAAAAGGACATGGAACTGTTGGAACAAGTCCAGAGGAGGCCACGAGGATGATCAGGGGACTGGAGCACCTCCTGTATGAAGACAGGCTGAGAAAGTTGGGGCTGTTCAGCCTGGAGAAGAGAAGGCTGCATGGAGACCTCATAGCAGCCTTCCAGTATATGAAGGGGGCCTATAGGGATGCTGGGGAGGGACTCTTCATTAGGGACTGTAGTGACAGGACAAGGGATGACAGGTTCAAACTTAAACAGGGGAAGTTTAGATTGGATATAAGGAGGAAATTCTTTACTGTGAGGGTGGCAAGGCACTGGAATGGGTTGCGCAGAGAGGTTGTGAATGCTCCATCCCTGGTAATGTTCACGACCAGGTTGGACAAAGCCTTGGGTGATATGGTTTAGTGTGAGGTGTCCCTGCCCATGGCAGGGAGGTTGGAACTGGATGATCTTAAGGTCCTTTCCAACCCGAACTATTATATGATTCTATGATTTTCCTTGTGTCCAATTGGAATTTCCCTGGGAGTAACTTGTGCCCATCACCCCTCGTTGTTTCCATGTGATTCCTTGTAAAAAGGGAGTCTCCATCTTCTCCATAGCCACCCTGTAGATACTGGAACATCTTATATTTTTTATATATAATCTTATACTGTAATCATTCTCTTATTTCCTTAGTCTTTGGTAACCAGAAGGAGCATAGGTTTCTGAAGAAAATACTATTTCAAAGTGGAATACATTGTGTAGAACAGGGCATACAAGGACTGGAATCCTTTCCGGGCAACCAGCTGTGCCTGGATAGATTGTCCTTAGTTAAAACCATGGTCCTCTCTGCTGCTGACTTTCCCTCTGCTATACTGAACTCAAAGCAACTTGATCTTTTTGACTCAATAAATTGGATTTGTTGCTCCCATCTCCTAATGAACCTCCTGAACACCCGCCAAGATGCTCATAACAAGAAATGTTATGAAAGCCATTTCCTAAATGGTTTTTTGGGTTTAATTTGGTCCTTATGGCCCTGAATAAGTTAAAGACTTTTGATCTGCGTAATCACAGTTATTTGTTTTATGGTCTGAGGCCTTTGGGTCTTGCATCAGTCATTCATCCATTTCTTGTGCTAAAATGTTACTTTCTGTCCTTAATCATCATCTTGGTGATAAAGGTGATTTATAACTTTGCTTTTCCCTGTTCACAGTGGGATATGACGGCTACAATCTCTCAGGTATGCTACACCCTCCATTGAGCAAACCATTAATTCTAGCACAGCAAAGGTTTCTACCTAACCGGTTTGGAGATCCTGAGACACATGTATCTCCCCTTAGATAAATGAAGTCAATTAAATCTCCCATTAAGATCTTCCAGCTTCCACAGATGGTCTTTCTTTTTTCTCCTATGATAATCATATTAAAATTGCATGAGGAGCCATTTGTACGTTTTAATGCTAACGTTCAGTGCTCCAAATCAGTCGGGGGAAGAGGGAATTGTCACAGTTTTCATCAGCCTCTTTTGCTGTCATTGTAATCCTTCCAAGGGGAGCCACTGCAGCCTGAGTCATTATGAGCTAAAACGTGTTTGCACGAGCAGGTGAAAAGATAAAATGGGTAATCCAGGACTTTCCTGGGAGGAATGGAAACATGTTTTCTGAGAAATGATGTCTGAAGAAATGAACAGGGCCAGGGGATGCTGTGCCCAGCTGGCTCTTCTCTCGTTCTGTTGAGCCAATGCTTTGAGCAATTGAGAAAAGCAAATTCGAGCCTTAGAGCTCTCTGCTGCACTGGGATCTGGGACCTGTCAGTGCTGAGTGCCCTCGATTTCCACTTGTAATGATATGAGAGCAAGGACAGTATTGGAGAATGCAGCAGCATAAGGTTAGAAGGGGGCTTGTGGGTCAAGTTGTCTGTAATAAAAAACAGCACTGCATGCCCTCCTCTCAGTGTGAAGCTCTGTCTGAAAGACTTGGTTTTTCTCTCTTTAAGCTCCAGCTGGGACTTGATTTAATGGAACTTGTTTCTAATTTCCAGTTTGAATATATTAATGGCCAATTTTACAATTTTTTCCCTTTTGTCAGTGTTTTCCTCCAGCTTCAGAGTACTTTTCTCTGTGTCTCAGTACAAACCAAGAGGAATCACATCCCTTCAGCTCTCTCTTTGCCAGGCAGGACAAGCCTCATCTTGAAGGAAGGATTCTCCATGCACATCTCAGCCTCAGAACAATTTTCTACCACTTTTCCCATTTCAGTCTCTTGCTCTTGTAGAAGGGTAATCATAACTTTATTCATCTGTACAGTGGCTTTACTACATCTTTACCTCTGCCTGGAAATACCTGGATACCACCTTAGGAGAGGATTGCTGTTCTAACCAAAATGAATCTTGTGGTAGGATACAGGTCATCTTATTTCAGCTATGTAATAGCTATGCATTCAGTCTCAGTTTTCTTTCTAGTTAGTAAGGGGAGATTGGTATTTCCCAAGATACCTACATTTGATGAACAAATGGAGTTCATTGTGGAAATGCCTATTTTATTGGCCATGAGGCACTTGGGTGAGCATCTTTGCTGTGGTGTCTAGGCTTTAGGTAATTAAAGGTAGTAAGACAGAAGCTACAGGGTGCTTGGACACCCCTCTTGATGGTACTGGCCATATGATTTCATCCTTCTGCATGCAGGGCCATCCATGGGCTCCTGAACTTGGCAGTATGGGAAGAGGTAGAACAAATCAAACTGACTTGCACTCACAGCTCTCAGTGGTTGCAGTAGAGTGGCATGAGAGACCAGAAGAACCTCCAAGATGTTCTGTGCTGTAGGTGGCTTCCGTGGAGATTAATGTGGTAACAGTGGGATACATAAGGAAATATTCCATCTGCGGTACATCATATAAATCTCTCAAGCAACCAGCAGGGCCTGCATGTTGCTAATGGCTTTCTAGAAGAGAAATGCCCTGGATTTACAACTCAAGGACAGAATCTTCGTCAAAACTAATAAAGAATTACTTTAAATTCTCATCTATTTTATCTTACAACATTTGAAGAGAATGATCTTTATTGTTTTAATGAAATATTTAATTTTATAGATCTCTCAAGTCTGTAACAAAAAGAACACAGGTTATTTTTTTCATGCATGGCAAGGGGATTTCATTAATACTTATAATTTATGTCATGGTTGTCAAAGCAACTAAACCAGAGGCTGTTGCATTTACACTTACTACCAGCAAGGAGGGCCACACAATAAGCATACGTTAGTGTCAACCTCAACTTCTCTTTTTGGTAGTGAGGAGACAGGTACTCAGTGCTCAACAACTGTTGTTTGTGAAGTACCAGTCTAAGTACAGGACCAGAAACCCAGCTCTTGTAGTACTAGGTTATAGCCTTGAGCAAATGGTTTCACAGCTCCGAGTCACTTTCCTCATCTGTGAGAGGAGAGCGTCATGGAAATGCAGTAACACGAAAGCAAATGTTTGGCTTTAAAGTTTGTATGCATAAAACTGGGGGATATGTAGACAACCCTTCAGCCACTTCTGAAGCCATTCCCACTAAAAAGTGAGCAGTAGAAATATGATGAAATCTAATATCAAATAACAAGATATGACTGTGCAGCAGTTTGGGATGGAGAATGAGGTATCCACAGCTTCCCTGGGAAACCTGTTCCAATGTCTCACCACCCTCATAGTGAAGAATATTTTTTTCCTAATATCCAATCTAAATCTACCCTCTTTCAGGTTAAAACCATTCCCCCTTGTCCTAAGTGTATAAGAAGCAGTATATCAGTTTGTCGTCATTTTCTCTTCAGCTTTAGGGGTTTTAAACTTGCATTGTTTTGCCTTCCAAGCTCCTGGAGCTGCGTTCTATTGAAGAGCATTGCTGCATCAAGTAGGCAAGACCCCAATGCATGGACCATAGTGGAAGGGCAAATGGCTTAATACCCTAGTGCATAAGCCCTGATCTAGGGGAGTAGTGAAAGAGCCGTGGCTTGCTGTGTCTGCTCCATATTTGTTTTCTACCTAGCAGCAGTGTCTTAAAGATCATGCCAACAGCTCAGGGTATACTTTCTAGCAGAGAGAGTTTGAACTTCCCAACTCCATGGTCATGGTGTACCACATCACCTGAGCCCTGGTGCAGCAGAGGAGATGGGCTGGTCAGTTCCTAAGTTGGATGAGTCTTTCCTCTTCTTCATATCCTGGAGACTGGATCTGTGGCACGGCTGGCATATGCAGCAGAAATCACTGCAAGACCTCCTGTAGGCTTCAGGTGCTCTTCAGATGGAGTCTGCTAAGAGAAATGGAGTCTTTGACCTGACTGACAGAGTAAGCTCTGGGAGATGTCTCAAGTCAATCCATGGACTGTAAGTTTAAAACTGCCCTTCACACCTTCCCTGCAGAAGGGTGACTCTAATGCAGCCCATGGCTCTTTTCTGCTTTTGATCCACACGACCTAAAAATCTCAGAAATGGCTTTTGATCCGAGACTTGGATCGATACAAGTTAGGACTAAACATGCAGTACAATTGACTGGGTTCCTGGGTGCTCGAAAATGCTGCTACTGTGATGGCAAATAATGATAGCCATCATCATTATGGCTCTTGGTGGAAGGATTTAATGGATGGAGCTGAAGAACTTAAATGTCAATAAACTTAATGTAGTTTCATAAATGCCTTCCAAAGGAGATGTGCCCAGTGTTAATTTGGCTATGGGCATTAAAACAAGCTTCTAAGGTGAGGATAGTCCTCTGCAGCTGTCAGAGTGGATCTCATGTGGCTTGCATGCCCAGCTTCTCAGCTGCTAAGTTTATAGGGAGTTATGTATGGTTTCTCTTTTCCTTCTCTCTGTGCTGTCCTTTACTGCTGTGCGTATCCTGTTACGTACTAAGCATGCCAGCCTAATGCTGTAAATCATACCATTGTGTAATTGTTCATAAAAAGCTTATCAAGCTACATGTCCCTGCAAATGACACCAGAATGCCTGCTCCAGTGGCACATAAGTCAATGATAACTGTAAGGTCCAAACTAAAATCTCAGTGGATAGAGAAGAAATATTGTTGGTACTTACAGTCTTACATCCAGACCTTATTGTTTCCATATCTTATTTCCAGAGCAAGTAGAGGACAATTACCAGTGCTTTCACGTGGCTATAAACTGAGGGTTATTATCCACTGTTTATAATGCTGCAGCACTCCTTGGTTACACCTTGGTTATTCTTTTCTAAATAAAAATTAGAAAAACTAACAAAAAAAAAAAGGAAAATTGTAACTTGGAAACATGAGCTATTTGGGTAGGATGGGATCAATGGATTCTCTGTCTTACTACTGCCATTTTTAGTACCTAGGTAAAGTAAACTCACAGATGCAGGAGGAATCTCAATATGGCCTTGGAGTTGCTCCTTTGTAAGCTACATTATGGATGGCATAAATCTGGAAGTTCTCTAGACCTCAGCCAGAGCTTTGTCATCTCCCTGTAGCCCCAGTACTTCCAGCAAGGACTCACTGGGCGAAAGCATTGTAGGCATGGAAAAAGTATGGAGACCTCATAGCAGCCTTCCAGTATCTGAAGGGGGGCTATAAGGATGCTGGGAGGGACTCTTCATCAGGGACTGCAGTGATAGGACAAGGGGTAACAGGTTAAAACTTAAACAGGGGAAGTTTAGATTGGATACAAGGAGGAAGTTCTTTACTGTGAGGGTGGTGAGGCACTGGAGTGGGTTGCCCAGGAAAGTTATGAATGCTCCATCCCTGGTGGTGTTCAAGGCCAGGCTGGACAGAGCCTTGGGTGTCATGGTTTAGTATGAGGTGTCCCTGCCCACGACAGGGGATTGGAACTGGATGATCTTAAGGTCATTTCCAACCCAAACTATTCTATGATTCTATGATTCTATGATTCTATGTGTTTTGATATTGATTAATCTAGTCTCTTTAGGCTTTCTCTGTTACAAAAGTTAACATTTCTAGCTTATATTCTATTGAAGCATAGCCTTCTGGGGTTGAAAATAGTTTTTGATCTCTTTAGGGGGATCATACACAAAAAGTTGAGGCTCATCTCTGTTAGTCCTTGTCACAGACCCTGTTGCTTCTCTGTTCAGGATCAGATTTCTCTAACAAGTCCTTTGCCTTACTTTTGGAGACTATTTATGGCTTCTGTCTCAGAGCTCCCTCAGATCTCTCCCTGGAAAACACTCGTGACAGGAGCAGGTTGTCCTAATTCTTCTAAGAGAAGCTGTTCTTTTGGAAAGCATGTCTGCACATGGAAGTACCCCTCCAACACAGTGCGGTCAGGTTACTTGTCATTCATTGCTGTCAAGTGTAATGCTTTGCAGCCCAGCCTTATTAATTATCAAATGAGACTGAGCAATGCTTTATAAGGATACTTAGCTTGGTCTCCTAGTGCCTTGTTCTGCAGCAACACTGTTTTAGATGTGAACAAGAGTAGGAAGAACACTTAGTAATTCTTCACTGACTGCTTACTTTGGCATTTAAAGTAAGGAATTGTTGGGTCATTGCTTACCTTATTCAGCTCTGGTTTAAGGCTGAGAATTTTCCTGGAGAAATGAAATTTTTCAGTTTTATCCACTGAATTATCCTTTTTTCCCTTCCCTTATTCAGCACAAGGCTCTGTGACCTTCCCAGGGGCTGCCTAAGTTGGGAACATCCACATGTGGTGAATATTCAGGAATGAAGCTTTTTAGCTAAAACCCCCAACAAACCCTTACAAAACCAAAGCAACCAAAAAAACCCAAGAGGTATTTAGGTTAAGTTCAACAAGAGCAAATCAGGAGAAAAATCTACAATAATACAGTTCTCCCTATGTAAAAAATAACTAAGAAAGGGGAATTTCATAAATCATAGAATCATAGAACAGTTTGAGTTGGAAAGGACCTTAAAATCATCTGGTTCCAACCCCCTGCTATGAGCAGGGATGCTGTGATTAGGCATTAATTCTGTATACTGGTTACCTGTACCTTGAGCTTCAGTGGAAGCATAGGAATGGATGGATATGTGCCAAACGGTGGCTCTGTGTAGGTAGGAACTGTTACAGGCAGCCTATGGAAAGAAATAGTGCTTGGCTATCCATAAGTGCACCTGGAAAGCATCCGTCATCATTACTTGTATCATCCAGGCTCATTAACAGTCAGCTCACAGAAGCTAATGGTTAAAAAAATCAATGTTTCTATTTGAGGAGAATAGGAAAAAAAGAGGTTGTGGGTTTTTAACTTCAGGCTATTTGGAAGAGAGCTATGCCTATCTTGAAACATTGTCCAGAGAGGGGAAAAAATAAATAGGGGAAAAAAGGCAAAGAGAGGAAAAGAAGGAAATTCCTATGGTAAGCTGTGAGCAGCAGGCTTTGAAATGCTGTTTTGGTCTCTTTTACCACAGAGAAATGGCTCACAATGAAAGAAATAGTGTAAGAAGCTTTTCCCATCCTTTTAGTTTAGCAATAGATGAGTATTGTAGACCCGCCTAATGCATGGCTCTGATGGTAGCAGAGGTTTAAGACACAGTGATTTGATGTGTTTTCTACCTAAGTTGCTTTTTCTTTCTCTTTTCCTTTTCCAAGCTACTTCAGCACCCATTACCCAGCTCTTTTCATGTATTCCTTGGAGCAGGATAGCACTAGACGATCCCTTCTGGATTTAGGGAAAACAGTTGCCAGAGCTGAAGAATACATGCAACAAAGACAGGGAGAAAAGTGACCTCTAGTTTCCATCGGGTTTTAAAGGCAAAGCCATATCTTAGGTCTGTTTAAACTAGGATTTGCTGGTGGGAAATCAAAACCGCTTTCTGGGGGTTGACCTGCCTCAGGCACAGATTACAAGGATCTGTGTATGCCACAAAGGCATGAAGCAGCAAGGGGTCTGGGCAGTTCTCTGCAGCCCTGGAGGAGTGATGGTGCATCAGTCTGCAATAACATCTTCTAACATATAGTTTAACATTTTGGTGGAAATGTATTTTTGACAGCAAGCTGCATTCTTCTCAATGAACAATCTATTTCATCTGTTTTAATATGGTGTGGATTGTCCTATTGATTACATACCCTGCTAATGTGACTAACGTTTAGCTGGTTAAAAATTGGTAAGTTTATTCTGGGCCTGTGTCATTTGCACCCCTTAAAAAACCTGAAAGAGACAGAAAATGCAAGTTATTTTTGTTTATTCAGGGAGTAAGGATTCTTGTTACTTATTAGCAAGAGAAAGCATCTTAGAGAATCATAGAATCAAGTTGTATTATGGCTCACTTGAGTCCTTCAAGCTTTTGCGTGATTTATGGTTTTCCAAAGCCCCAAACTTCTCTAAGAGAAGCTTTTCTGACAGCTTTTTCATGAAGCAAATCCACAAAGAAAGAAGTTATTTTCTAGACATAATCATGATGGTCAGGAAAAGAAACAAAAGCAAGGTGCGCAAGATGAATACGTACTTGTTCCTCTGAGTGTCTTCCAAGTAATTTGGGAGGAATTCAGTTTCAGATATTACAAATGTGCTGTGATAAATAGCACTGCAATTTAAATGTTATCAGTGGGACCTGGAGGTGGGTTCAGAGCTCACATACAGTCTGCTGAATGGTAGAAACGGAGCTAGTTGAAGTTCTGATGTGTTTTGTACATGAGTCAAGGCAAGATTGAGATGGTAGGTGTTTGAATACCTGCACACCTTTTATTTTATACATAATGTAATTATATTCTCACTTCGTCTCACCTATAAAAAGAACTCAAATTTGCACTGAACAGATCTTCACCACCTTCTGCTGATCATTGCTTAGCAAAGTATTTCACACAAGAGGTTTGTTATCTTTAATAGTGCTAAAATTACTTAAAGCAATTACCTGCATCATTTTAAACTCTACAGAGGTATTAAAATATTCTCATGGCAACTGTAAAGAAATACGAAAATAAGTAAAGAATAGATCGTATTTTGTCTCAAAAAGTAATTTGCCTTAAAGCATGTTTGGTCTTTAGTTTCTAAATAGGCAGCTTTACTTCCTGAAGTGAATGTTCTCCTCTGTGTTTGACTTTCCACATTCCAACAGTAAAGGTGTGTTTGTTCTTAACCATTTCAACTTTGGGACAAAGAGAAATAAACCATGTATTGAGAAAAAACCTGCATGGCCACCTAACAATGACATTCCTGGGCAGAAATAAGCCTGAGCTTTGAAAATCTACTATTAAACTTTTCAGTTTAATTCAGTTGAATACCATTAGTATGAAGTATCAAAAATGAACTATTTAAAAGAAGATTCGATATCATATCTTGTCTGTGGCTTTGATTTGATTTTAGGCAGTGGCATAGGTCAGCTGAGGAAGAGCTTTTCACTACTGAGTTTTATTAACTTCTGGTCTAGGCTCCCACCAGAATGAGGAGAATTCTCCAGGAATCTGTGGAAATATCAGAAAATCTCATTGATTAAAGGCCTAGAAAATGATGCAGTCTAGCTGTGTCATTGCTACCTGTGGTACATCCCTGATACTGGCGCTCTCATGATTTCCATCTCCCACAGCAAAATACTAGAGCAATCTGGACCTGAAGGCATGGCTCTTTATATAATAATGATGTTGAAGGAAATTAGCATAGTTCTAATTAAAGGATGAAAGGAGCAATTAATTTAGAGAGTTTCAACTACTATGCCAGAGACATTACCCCAGCAGACCTCCTGGAGCAGGGCAGGCACGCGTTCAAAGCACAATGCTGCAGCATGACAATAACATCAGTGAGCATGAAAGCAAAATTAATTGAAATAATGAAAAAGCTGGAGCAATTATGTTACCATTTAATTTATTTTTACATGTGCTGTTGAGATAGCACATTTGTTAATTGTAGCAGACATTACCACCTCCTCTGCTGCACAGTTGTTATTAAACCAAGGGGTTTCTTATGCTGGTTTTCCCCCATTGAAGAGATCGGTGCTAGCAAACTTGGAGGCAACATTTCTCGTAACTATGCCAAGTCCAAGTTTCAGTGGCAGCTTGGTCACGATGTGGTGTTCTTCCCCTGTTAAGCTGTGACTTGAAACCAATTACAATCACAGTGAAAGAGCTCAAAGTTGCTGATTCAAGCAGCCCTCCTCTGGCAATTTTGCACTTAATGTTTCCTTCCCTCCCACTCCACAGATGAAAGCTGGAATCAGAGATCAAAACTTCCTCATGTTTATAAGCTTCTGACATCTGCAAGGCCAAGAGTCAGAGACCATGTGAAAATCATTACCTGCAACTGAATGAGAAGCATTTCTTTTTGTTCATGATCATACAGGCAAGTCCCTTTTTCATCATTTTCATATGGTTTCATAGAGTTTGAGGCCAAAAGTGGTGATTAGATCATCTAACCTGACTTGCTGTGAATTGCCAGTCATGGCAAACCATTCCAGGATTCTATGATCAAGGATATTTAACTTTCAAATGCTGTCCCTAGCAATAAAAATGAAGACAATGGGGGTGAAACTTGCTGATAACTTTGGGCAAGGAAGAGGACAAGGTAACATGAGGGAGGACCTGGGTGACAGCAAAGAGTGGAGCAAGAGCAGGTGAATGAAATTCAGCTCTACAGAATGCAATATCATTCACCCAGGAATGCATAAGATGATTTCCAGCTGTAGGCTGGGAAACAATAGAGAAGGAGGAAGGCCTGGTTGTAGTTGTTTGTCTTAAGAGAGGTCTCAAGATAATAGTGAGAAAAGAAAATGGCATATGAGGGTATATCAAAGATGTTTCCAGCAGATACTGGGAATTATATGGTGCTGTAGGATCTCATTTAGAATGATAACATATATTATTCATATATAAAAATATTCAGGAAGGATGAACTTAAATTGAAATAGAAGATGGAAAATATATCTTACTAAAAAGAAAAAGGTAATAGCTTTGCTTATTTAACTTAGAAAACTGTAATTTAAGGTGAATGAGACTATATTGACACAATGCTATAAAAGAGACTTTATAACTACAACAGGAACTTTAACAGACGTTAAAGCTGACAGAAGTACAAATAGCTTTAAGAGAACCATGGCTACATTTCACCTGAAGAAAGTTAACCTGCGGAAGGTTGTAGCTCTGGAATGACTTTCCAATTGAGAAAATAGCAGTAAAAACATAGCTTATTATGGAGCCTAATGCATTTGGGGTTGTAGTTCAAGCATGTAAGTGTCTAAAATGAATGGGGAAAGGACTGTTTGGCTGAAGAACTTTATGTCCATTTTATGTCCTGCATTCAAAAATACGATTATTTGTGTCTGATCAAACTAACTTGTGGGTTTTATTGTTCTTTTGGCATTTTTCCCTAATATCTTTTCATTCCACAACACATTTAGGCCAGAATTGATTCGGTGTTTTCTATTTATATTCCTGGTGTTGATGACAATTGATGTTCTTTCATTTGGATTTCAAAGGCATGACCTACATGATCAATTTATGCCTTGCCACAGCTCACCTCAGGATAGGATATATACCTGGCATCTAGTTCCTGGGTAACAGATCTTTAGGACAGCTTAATGACTGATGCAGCTCTGCAAGTGGTGATGATGAAAAGCAAATCCATATTTCAGCTTTCGCTCAAAATAGGGGACATTCAATCAGTAATTCCGAGGGAGGACAAAGACAGATATGTGAAAGATTTTGGCCTCTGCTCATTTTTATAGCAGTCAATAGAAATAGTTTATGTTGGCTCCTAGATTTACTCAAAGACAGGGGGCAGATAACCCGTTTCTCATTAGAAGAGCATCTTAATGCAAGCTTGATGAGGTCTGAGATGTTAACGTTTGGGAACACTGCAAAATGTCACTGACCTTTCTTTACAAAACTTTGATGATCGGAGATAAAATGAAGGTGAGAATGACAAACATGTCACATCTGTGGCAAGGGAAATTGGGAGAGTCAGAGAAAAAACTTGGAGGTTAATGGCCCCAGTTCACCAAGCTTTATGCACATCTGACTTCAAGCACGTCAATGAGTCACATAGACGTACATAAAATGAATAACCTGCTTAAGTTGTCCACATGCTTTTTAATCTCTGTTTTCGATAAGACCCAATTATGAAATGTCAGCAGAGGGTTCAGGTCTGCACAGAGCTGAGGTCGTGGCCCCTATGACGCAGTTTGTGTTCAGGAGGGGATGGTGATGCTGAACCGAGAAAGGCAGAGAAGTGCATTGTTTAAATCATTGTTTATAAACTTATAACTTGTTAAATCCTGGAATATAGATTTTGCTAGAGAAAGGACAGTAGTCCACCTAAGAGATGCAGTCTGCCTTAGGATGCAAGCTGGCAACAGGGACACTCCCATTAGGTATGAAATAGCAGTTAAATTGTCAAATGGAAAGCTTGCCTTGGAATCGTGCTAGGTTTTGCTCTGCTTTTCTGTCCATGCTTGGTTCCATGTTGCAGTGTAGAAGAGAGCTGGGAGAGTCAAAGGAGTAAAAGGCATGTATGAAAGTGCTTTGAGCAATGGAGTGTGAGGAGAGGACAATGAGAAGGGAGATAGCCCAGACAAACAGCACTGGTTGAGAGTACTGTTAATCTATAACTTGGTTTGAAAAAGGGAGAGGTTTGATCTATCTTTTAGGCAACAAAGTTAAGGGCAGCAGTGTTCTGATGCAGAGCAGAAGCAGGTGCTTCAGATAGAAAATGGCTTGAACTTGGGGAGGTGCTGGGGTAAAGATGGGATAAATCAGTTGCTACCTGCTTCCCTGGGCATATGGCTCTGAGGAGATCAGCCACTGTACCTATGGGAGGTCCCATAGGTGCTGTTAGTGGTCCCATAGTGACCACAGGGGAGCAGGATAAAGCACATGAATGTGTCACTTACCACACAGTGAGCCCATCCACATTAGAACCTGTGTGGCCAAAAAACTGATGTTTCCCTGCTCTCTGGTGTACAGTACTCAACCACTACACCCCATGGACAGGTAATTGGACACTGATGCCTTTTCTTTGAACTGTTTGCTGGTGCACCGGAGGATTTTGTTAGATGTGTTATCTTTTATGTATCCTTCACATCATTTTGGCAGTTCTCCCAACATAGCAGTGGTGCTTTTGAACCTATTTCTGGGTTTATTTATTTATTTATTTTAAAGTTTTGAGAGCATACTCTTTCCTGGAACTGGATTAGAACAGCTCTTCCTTTGAGCTAGTTAGAGATGAATTTTAAGGGTCAGAAAGGGAAGGAGAAGAATGGGTTACACATGACTTCATGAGACAAAGGGCAGTATTATAAGGTTCCTGTTCCTAGCATAGCAGCAGCCTATTCAGGCCAGCAATCCTGGGAGGGATGACCTCCTGGGGTGGGAGGGATACCATTTCTTTGACAAAAAAGATGTGGTAGGTGGGAAGGAAAAGGCAGAGCAATTGTATTTGTGGAAAACATCCCTACTTATGGCAAGGGCTGGAACTGGCTGGTCTTAAAGTCCTTTCCAACCCAAACCGTTCTGTGATTCTATGAAAACGAACTTCACCCTATAAAGAGGAAAGGAAAGAAAGCAGGGAAACTCTTGTTGTTCGGAAGCAAAGGAGCCAAAAAGGTAAACTTTATATTAAACCCTTGCACCGGGAGCTATACAGACTGCTCCATCCTCGTAGAGGAAACATCCCCACAGGACAAGCCCATGACTGCTCTCAGCCAGTGCAGCAGAGGCTTTATGTCTCTCAAAGCTTGCAGGGTAGCTCAGTCCCACAGATGACTCAGACTGCTGGGTGCTGAGCTACTTTCATTTCAGGAATCATTATGAAATGAGGCTTTATATCGCAGCACTGAAATACTCAGGGAAAATCTATTAAAGGCAGAGCTCATCCAGCATTAGGATGGGGTCAGCAGGCAGCACAGCGAGGAGAGCAGGAGACTCTAATTTACCCAAACTATTTACCAGGAGCAAACACACCAGGGGTGACATTTAAATGGTATCTTCACTCTAGCTGCGTTACCAAAACCAGCAGCATACAAAAAGTAATCTGTGGATGATACTAAACTAGTGAGGAGAGTCTGGTGTGACAAATGGCAGAGCGGCCACCCAGGGGACTTGGATTAGTTTGAAGGCAGGGCTAAAAGAAACCCCATGAGGTTTGCCAAGGGGAAGAACAAAGCTCTGCTCTTGGGATGGAGAAAACATCTGGGAGCTGACTGCCTGAAAAGCAATGGGAGAACTTGGGGGTAACGGGGGATGCCAGGTAAAATACAGATCAAGAAATGCACTCTTGTTGTGGTGAGTCACATCCTGCATGGCCAGCAAGCAGGAGAAATTTATTCCCCATGGCTGGTGCTGCTGAAGCTGATAGAAAAATGCATCCACAGATGGAGAAGGACAGGGAAAGGATTGAATGAAGATCCACCATCATAGAATCATAAACGGTTTGGGTTGGAAAGGACCTTAGGATCATCCAGTTTCAACCCTCCTGCCATGGGCAGGGACACCTCACACTAAACCATGTCACCCAAGGCTCTGTTGAACCTGGCCTTGAACACTGTCAGGGATGGAGCATTTGCTACTTCTTTGGGCAACCCATTCCAGTGCCTCACAACCCTCACAGTAAAGAACTTCTTCCTTATACCCAACCTGAACTTCCCCCAGGGCTGGAGCTACAGGGGTGGTTGAAGGAGCTGGGCTTGCCAGTGCTGGTAAACCAACAGCAGCCTGCAGCTCCTCAAAGGTAGGACCCGCACAGAGGAGACAGCTGAGGCCTTTAGTAACAAGGTCAGAGGAGGCAGCAGGGAACAAAGTATAAGATGGGAGGCTGAGGATGGGTTTTACATAAAGGTTTCTTACCAGGCAGGTAGTGCAGCCCTGGGAAAGGTACCTGGAGTTGCAGTGCAATCTGTCTGAGGTTTCAGACTCTGCGAGATGAAGCCATGGCTGAGTGCATCTGTGTTACTGATGGTCCTGCTCTGAGCGTGAAATTGGACTAGAGGCCTCCAGAGATCGCCTCTGGCTAGCGTTTCCATGATGTTATATAAAGAAACAGAAGGGTGATCTGTAGGTTTTATCCTGTGAATGACATCATAAAGTGTTATACTATCAAATTTTTATGTTTAATCAGTAAAACCAAAGCCCAGGGTTTTTTTATGGGTATTAATAATGACTGGGAGAGTTGATGGCTTGAAGCAAGACTGCGGGGTGTTAAGACAGTTGGCCATCAGCTTCACAGAGAATGCCCAAGAGTGAGGTGTTACTGCAGTTGGAGGAGCATTTTTTAAAGGGTACTAAGTTATGGGGTTTGTTGTAATTTATTCCCTTTGCTGTGCAGCATTTTCTGAGAGAAAGGAAGTAGTATCAAAGCAATTTGTCAAAAGTGGCAGGAATCAAAGCAAGGAAGTAGAAATGCCTCAAATGGTTAATACCTGAGATGGATGACAGTGATTTGACAGGGAATTCAGGAGTTTTTTGCATGCTTACTGCAACAGGTCACCTAATACAAATGATGCTTGAGCAACATTTTTAAAGGTTGGACAAATGCAGCCATTAGCAACTTCAACCAACCTTGAAACAATATTTGCAGGAGTTCATCTCAGGCTTTCTGCAGGTATTTGTAACCAGATTTTGGCTGTTCATTTCTTTTAAATGATTTTTCTCATCATTCACAATTGTCCGATGAAGTTTTCTGTAGGAGAGTACTCTGTTGTGCACAGTTTACTGCAACAGTAACAGGCTTTTGAGATTGACTCCTCTGAATTTACCATATTTATGTTTTGCCTTTTTCCCCCCTTGCGCATTCCTGTGTGTGGAGATGAGCCCAGGAGGAAACCTGCAGAAAATCACTGTCTGGCTTTGTAAACCCTGCCCAGTGAATTTGTGCTTTCCATTTCAACAAATGTTTGAAGAGATTTGGCAAGTGTAAAAAGTAGAAGGCTTAGATGAAGAGAGACAGATAAAGTGATTATAGCCCTTAGTATCTCTGTCTGGTTCAATGGTTATATTCTGGGTCAAGGGCTACATGCCCACGTGCTCTTTTCCTGTCCTCCTGCCTGCCATCCCTCGCTTCTGGGACAGGATTGCATCTGGCCTTGTATGAAATGTTTATTTAGGAGTAATAAGAGATGTCAGTCTTTGCAACCTCACATAAATGATAGCAGTGCTTTACTCGGTGTGCCAAATACTGTGTTTTGTTTGATTACCTTGGACTTGTCTATGTGCTGTCTACCTCTGGAGTCATGCAAAGATATGCTCTGTGGATCTAAACTCATGCTGGCTTTCCAGACTTGATTTTAAGAGGAGGATCCAGCTTCCCAGAGCTGTGGGCTGAAGAAGATGCAAGTCAGAGATCCTGAAACTAACCGAGACTAAAGGAAATGTAGAAATTTGGGTCTGTTTTTGGAAGCCCAAGCACAGCAGCATAGCAAGAGTTTGGTTCATGGTTGCATTAGCTGGTGATGAAGCCCAGTGGATGTTTGTTTCCAACCATGTGTGCTGCAGAGAAATCAGTAATGCTTTAGTGAACTGCTTTGTTGGAATAGCTGGAGAAGCTCTTCCCAGCATCACAGCTTGGCATGGTGCTGTATTCACAGAGAAGGCACTCAGGCAGCGCATCAGGGAGAGCAGGAGTTGCGACCAGTCAGACCTACCAGTGTTCAAACCAGATGTCCTAAAATAAACACTATGTTCAACACTTGTCTCCCCTCCTGCCTCAGCAAATGGGACCTGAACTGGATATCTGAGGGCGCACTCAATCCCAATGTCCATGTCATCGACAAAGATGTTGAACAAGACCTGTCCCAACACTGATCCCTGAGGGACACCACTCGTTACTGGTCTCCAGCCGGACATTGAGCCATTGACCACAACTCTTTTCATGCAGCCAGCCAGCCAGTTCTTTATCCACCGAGTGGTCCATCCATCAAATTGATGTCTCTCCAATTTAGAGACAAGGATGTCGTGTGGGACAGTGTCGAACGCTTTACACAAGTCCAGGTAGATGACATCAGCTGCTCTACCCCGTCCATCAGTTCTGTAGCCCCATCATAAAAGGCCACCAAATTGGTCAGGCAGGATTTGCCCTTAGTGAAGCCATGCTGGCTGTCACCAAGCACCTTGTTGATTTTCATGTGCCTTAGCATGCCTTCCAGGAGAATCTGCTCCAAGATTTTGCCAGGCACAGAGGTGAGACTGACTGCTCTGTAATTCCCTGGGTCATCCATTTTCCCCTTTTTGAAAATGGGGGTTATATTTCCCTTTTTCCAGTCATCAGGAACTTCACCTGACTGCCATGATTTCTCAAATATGATGGCCAGCGGCTTCGCAACTTCATTTGCCAGCTCCTTCAGGACCCACAGATGGATTTCATTAGGTCCCATGGACTTGTGCACGTTCAGATTTTTAAGATGGTCTCGAACCAGTTCCTGTCCTACAGCGGGCGCAAGGTCTTCGTTCTCACAGTCCCTGCATCTGCCTTCCAAGACTTGGGTGGTGCAGTCAGAGCCTTTGCCAGTGAAGACTGAGGCAAAGAAGTCATTCAGAACCTCAGCCTTCTCCAAATCCTGTGTAGCCAGTTCTCCCAAGAGCTTCCTGAGGGGGGACTACATTCTCCCTAGTCTGTTTTTTATTTGCTATGTACCTGTAGAATCCCTTCCTGTTATCTTTAATACCTCTAGCTAAGTTTAATTCTAACTGGGCCTTAGCTTTCCTAACCTGGTCCCTAGCTTCCCAGACAACATCCCTGTACTCTTCCCAGGCTGCTTGTCCTTGCTTCCGCTTATTATAAGCCTCTTTTTTCATTTGAATTTTCCTCAGGAGCTCCTTATCCATCCAAGGAGGTCTCCTGGCCCTCCTGCTGCACTTCCTTCTAGTTGGGATGCAACACTCCTGAGCTTGCAGCAGGTGATCCTTGAATATCAACCAACAGTCTTGGGCCCCCCTGCCCTCTAGGGCTATATCCCATGGAACCTTCCTAAGCAGGCTCCTGAAGAGGTCAAAGTCTGCTCTTTTGAAGTCCAGGGCAGTGAGCTGGCTGCACGCTCTTCTCACTGTCCTGAGGATCTCAAATTCGAGCATCTCATGATCGCTGCATCCAAGGCTGCCCTGGAGCATCACATTTCCAACGAGCCGTTCCCTGTTGGTGAGCACGAGGTCAAGCATGGCACCTCTCCTTGTTGGCTCCTCTATTACTTGCAGAAGGAAGTTGTCTTCTACACAATCGAGGAACCTCCTGGATTGCTTGTGCCGGGCCGTACCGTCTTTCCAACAGATGTCAGGGTGCTTGAAGTCACCCATGAGAGCAAAGGCCTGCGAGCGTGAGGCTTTTCCTATCTGTCTATGGAGTGCTTCATCCACAGGTTCTCCTTGATCAGGTGGTCTGTAACAGATCCCCACAGTAATGTCTCCCATAGCTATATTCCCTTTAACCCTGACCCACAAACTCTCTGTGGACTGCTCACCTGTCCCCAGACAGAGTTCCATACTCTCCAGCCTATCCCTAACATAAAGGGCAACTCCCTCTCCCTGCCTGCCAGGCCTGTCTTTCCTAAAGAGCCTGTAACCTTCCATTCCAACACTCCAGTCGTAGGAGCCATCCCACCATGTTTCTGTGATGTCTATTATATGATACCGCCATAGACGTGCCCACATCTCTAATTCCTCTTGTTTGTTCCCCATGCTACGGGCATTTGTATAGAGGCATCTGAGCCGAGCTCCAACTGAAGCCGGCTCATTGGCTGGAGCAGCTGGGATATCTCTACATTGCTCCCAGCATTTATTATAGGTTCTGGCAACTGACTGGGTGTGTTGGGATGGAATGATGCCCCCCTCCCCCGACACATCTAGTTTAAAGCCTCCTTGACCAGTCTGGCAAGCCTCCTACCAAAACTGCTCTTTCCCTTCTTTATCAGACCAGCTCCACCAGTCCCCACTAGACCTGGCCTACAAACTTGGGTCCCGTGTTCAAGACACCCAAACCCCTGACTATGGCAACACCCTTTTAACCAGTTATTAACCTGGCCAATCCTCCTAGCTTTTTTTAGGTCCTCCCCTGTACCCTGGAGAATTGATGAAAAGACCACCTGAGCTCCAGAGCCCCTAACCACCTCCCCCAGGGCTCTGTAGTCCTTCTTTATGTTCCCCAGTCTACTACTATCTATATCCCTAGCCACCCACATGTATCACCAGGAGTGGGTAATAGTCCGTGGGACTTACTAGAGCAGGCAGCCTCTCTGCCACATCCCTGATCCGTGCCCCCGGTAGGCAACACACCTCCCTTGAGACGGGGTCTGGCCGGCAGACGAGCGCTTCTGTCCCTTTCAGTGTAGAGTCCCCTACTACTACGACCCGCTGCTTTTTCCTGGCAGCACCAGTAGAGATCTTCTTTAGCAGTGCATCAGCCGGCTGTTTCTGCCTCGAGTGCGCTTCCTCATCAGCCCCCTGCAGGACAGCAAAGCGGTTCTGCGTGGGGACAAGGGATTTAGGGGGAAGCCCCTTGCTTTTGGTTGTCCTTTTCCTTCTTTTTTTTTGTTGTTTTTTTTTGTCACTAATTCCCAGCTTCCCGGGTTAACGGCCTCCTTCTTTCCTTCATGAGGCAGAGGTGAAGCTCGAGGCCCCTGCACAGTTTGGGCCTGGAGCAAGCATTCCTGCTTCCCCTCAGCTTCCCTGACACCTCGCAGCCTGTTAACAGCATCCCGCAGCTCAGCCCCTGCTGCAGGAGCACCTCCACCAGGGAGCACCGAGTGCAGCCCTGCCCGTTGTGCCCCCTCCCCTCACCAGACCGGTGCAGGCACTCTCTGCACCCCGAGCTCTGCACTGCAGCCTCCCTCCCCTCTCACCGGCTCTGTCTGGGTGCCTCCGCTGCCACCGCCGGGGCAGCCGGAGCAGAGCTCCCGGACCGGGCCCTGCTCACACGCCGAGTGCTCACCATCCCGCCCGCCTGCCCGCGCAAACTGCCCCGACCCGCTCTGCTCGCCGCGCTCCCTGGGCAGGTTTTTACCCCCTCAGGGCTGGTGCCGCTGCTCCTGGCTCCGTCCCCTGTGAGTCCCTGCTCGCCTCAGCGGAGCTGCCGGCTCTGGGCAGGTCCTGTGGAGGACTCGAGGCTCCCTCGGTGGCTCTTGTGGCTCTGAGTTGAGGCTCCTGGACGCTGATCTCCCCCCGCTCCGGTGCTGAAGGCGTCCTCTCTCGAGCTGCTCACCTCAGCAATTGACCGAACTTGATGGACTAGTGATAAGATACAGTCTGACAAAGCCTTGGCCCCCATTATTTCTTGCCTGATGATATTTCTCTGATAGAAATAAGTCATTTGTCATTTTTCTTTGTAAATCTACACATTTGTCCCCAGCAATTTGAAGTGAGCGGCAGTTCCCTTGCAGCCATCTCAAAGCAATCCTTTATGTCACCCAGAGAATTTTGTGTTTGCTACTAAGCTAAACTTCAAGAAAGCGAAACTTTCTTCTTTCCCCCTTTCTTTTTAATTTCCCTTGACACATACAGTTGCAAAAAACTCTCATCCTTTGTCATATTGCTATTACCTTGTGCGAGATGAACATCCCAATAGGTACATAGCGTTTGCTGTAACAAGTCAGTGTATGTGTTTATCCAGTTCCCAGCAGAATATGAAACCTTTCAAAACACACATCCTTCTCAGTACTTCAATATGAGAGTCAAGAACAGAGTTCATGTCACTATGATCCAACTATAGGAGGTATTTAAACAGGACTATAACTCTTAATAGCCTGTGGAGCCTCCCATGGAAAACCTTAATCAGAGCAGTAATATACACAAGGATGATCTGTGGATATTTACTGAACACGGGTTTGGGACATAACTTTACCAGTATGCAATATCTTATGCTTTGTAATTTATAAGGTGTAGTTAATAGACATAAGAAGTCCATAACCTGATCCACCTTAGAAGCTCTTCTACCTCTAGTCAGCTGTGCAGTAAAGCCTCTGTGCTTGGCAGCCACACAGATAATGCTGAGGACATTTGGGATGGGTGCAATGCCCAGGGGGAGGGATGGGATGTGCCCTTCTGTCTGCTGCAGCACAGGACTCTGCTCTGTCTCCATGGAGCACATTGTGTCATCTCTGCGCATAGATAATATTTTCCATGATCACTGTGCTCCAGGGATACTTTTTGCCTTGCTTATCTTATCATATATATGTTGATATCTTACCTTATCTTGTACAAAGCTCCTCATACCATATTCCCTTTGCCTTCAGCATTGTATTCAGTGGTCTTCACTAGATGTGACTTTCATGTCACTTCCAATACCTATGGGAAATCAAACATGTAACTGTTCTCTTGCTTTGCAAGCAGGAAAAAAGTCAGAACTCTGTCTATTGACACTACATTGACATTACATCTGTATCAGAAGAACATTGTAAGTTTGGCAGCTTGTCTTTTCCTTGAGTTTTCCCTTCTAATTGATTTTGTTCTTTGCACACTTCCTTCCTAACAGTCTTTGGATGCTCTCACTTCTCTTTGTTCATTGCCTTTTATAAGAAGAATACTATGAAACATCAAACGAGATATGAGGTGACAGCAACGGGTAGTGTCTCTCCATAAAATACGTTGTGAAACCATGAAGTTCATTGTCTGATCTTTGGATGTTTCAGGTACCAAACTTTTTGGTGGGTTTAAAGAACAATTGGGCAAAGTTATAAAGAAAAATCCACTGAGGACTCTAAAGTGCAAAGACGTTTCTGTAAACCAGAAGGCCACGAGGTCACTGAAGCTGAAGGAGCATGGCTGGGGCAGGATAACTACCTGCCTGCCTTGCTCTTATATCCACTAGAAACACCCAGATTAGCCACTGACATAATGCAGGTCCAGAGGAGTTGTCCTCCTACTCTAATCCCTTACCTTATTGTTGAAACAACTTCCCTCTGCTCAAATACCAGAAAACATCTCTATTTACTTCTTGAATTGTTCTGCAAAACTTCACGCTGGACTGTATTTAGCTATTTTTTCTCTATTGAGCAAAAATGGTGCTAAAATAGAAATTCTACCTGCTGTTACCCAAGATGTGGAGTTTTACTTTGGTAACAGTACATGGCAAGTAGAATAAAAATAAAGCATAAACATGCACAGGAACACCCACAAATATAGCACATTCCTTCAATTCAAATTGCCTTGTTTTGTTTTGCTTTTGAAAGAAAATTGTCTGTGGGTAGGTTTTGAACAGGCTAGTGTTGTCTTGCTGCTTGCATAACAAGCTGGACTGCCCATCTTGGCTTGAGTGTTTTCTTTCCTACACGGACCTTGTCTAACTGCTTCATGTATCTGTCTGTGGTAGTGTTGTGGATTATGTACTTCATTTTTCAGCAGAAAACGACTGCTTTGAAATAGAAAATATATAGAGAAAGTAAGATCCTATCAACATGGGTAGTGCTGGTCCTGATTTTTTGGTCTTGTCTATCCTCTTTAGCAGCAGAGCTCCTCTTCATAGAGGCAAAGAGGAATGCTTCATCCTACCAGACACTCTCCTTAGTACCCCTGAATAAATCTGTATTAATGACAAGAGGAATGCCATATTTATGTGCTTAAGGACTCCCATTTTCTCTCTCTCTCCACCCTCTTCAAGTGTTTTCTAGACAGTCTTACATGAGAGCCTGAGAAGCAAATAGGAGAGGTCAAAACAACATGGCTCTGTCAGCTGAATTGAGCTGGGGTTTTGTTCAAAACCCTCCTCCTTTGTGTTAGAAACTTGAATTATTGCAGCTAAGTGCTGAGAAGAGATTTGGCTGATTCTTACAGTCTAAGAACAGGGAAGGAAACACACTGATGTGTGATGCATGTATATGGGTTCATGCACATATTGTGTGTGCCTACAAGTACACTCGTATTGATGCAAAATTCATCCACTGGCTAAAAGAGACATGACAAGTTGATGGCTCTAGTTTCTTGCCAAAATTGCTGTATTATGTCAAGTTGTAGGATGTCATAATCAAGGCAGACATGGAAAAGTACCCTCCATACAGGCCTAGAGTTATAAATTAATGAGCTATAAACAACAAAACAGTGATGTTCTCTGCATCTAAGACTGGAAGCCTGGGTCTTAACAATCAAAACCACTGGCCTGAAGCTCTTGAGCTAATGGCAAATCTCTCTGACTTGTTATAACTGCAGGTCTCCTCTCCTTGCTTATCAGCCACATCACACTCGAAGAAAACATCACGTCAGAAACCAGGAACTCTCATAAAGTTTCAAAGGCAGCATAAACCCTGCTGCCTGGATGCATAAACTGCAATGTGAGGATAGTCATCCTGTTAAATATGGCTCAGGAGACCAGTAACAGTTGTACTTCTCTTAGGTATCTGCCCTGCTTCAATTGCCCATTGTGGAAAGGGGTAAGGTTTTTTACCCATGGGGCTCTGAGTATTACAGGCTATGAAGAGTTCATTTCCCAAGGCACTGGAGGGACATATCCATATTCTGACAGTGTACCCCTAGATATTGTCAAGAAAGGTGAGACATCCGCAGAGAATGGCACACGTCCCAATGCATGTACTTGTACTTGTATGTGCTTATCTCTAAAGTGACCTGGACTTGATCCTGTAACAGTGGTCCTGTTAAACTGGCTGGACCACTGATGTGGTGCATTAGTGCATCTTTCTGTACTTTATTTTGATTACAGGTTATTTGATCACTCTTCCAATGCACTCTCCCACATATTGCTACTCTGTGCCTACCTCAGGGGCTATCAGCTGGAGTAATTAGTTTATGTTGGCTCAGAGGTCTGAATAGCAAAGAGGCTCTAATTGTGATTGCTTCTGATCCATTAAGCTGTGTATTAAAATTAAGCCTTCTTTTCTCTTTACCTCTAAAGTTGTCAGTACAGATAGATGTGCATCTCATGTCAGCTCTTCATATGGATGTGCAAAGGGGGCACTAAAAGGCCAGTGACTGAGGCTTGGACATTCTCTGGCAAATATGCACATTTGCAATCAAGGCATTGCAAAAGCAATAGGGCAGCCAGATTCAAAGAGGCAGCACTGGTTTATCCCAGGGAGGCAGTGCCATTGAACTTTATTTAGTCTTAACCATGCCTGAAAACACAACGTAACCTCAGCTGAAGGGAGCAAGCATCACTCTGTCCCAGAAGCCTCAGTCAAGAACTTGAGCTGAGAGAGCTTTTATGCACAGTGCACTGGAGATTCAGTTTGGCCTGATGGGAATGTACCTTGTGGATCTTCCCCACATTAGAAGGATGTTACTTTAACTGATAGGATCAAAGCAAAGCTTAGGCTGGCAGTCAGCTATTTCCTCTCTCTCCATACAGGCTCCTCCCCGTTTGTGGAAGTGGCGGTGATGCTGGCACTTGCTCAAGTAAAATAAACGTTTCTCTTTATTTAACACCTCCCAGGTAGGCTCAAAGCTGCTGATTTTATCCAGAAAGGACAACGCAGCTCCTTGGAGAGCTTTTGCACAATCTCAGGAGATGGGAAGGGTTGTTTCTGAGGTCAGGATTGCAAAACCTCAGATGTTTGAACTGTCTCATTTCCATCTGCAAAGAACACGTTCTTTGATTTCCTTTTCCCCACTTTGCTAGGGCATTGTTGTCAGAAGACTCTGCAAATGTCAAAACCATTATCAGTCACAGGCAAGCAGGCTCTTAATTGAACTTTTATTCTCATGTCTAACTTGCATCACTCCAAAGAAAAGGCTACATCGCTGGCATGGAAATGACCTTTTGGAAGTCACTGACTGTTAAAAGTATGTTATAGAATATGGAGATATACACCTACAAGTATTTTTCCCCATTCAGACTTTTATTTATATGTACATATGTACAAATAAGCATGTGGATTCTTATATGTTCAGAACATCTTTTTGTGTTTACTTGCTTATATAAAAATAAAAGATAAGTCATGCTGTTTGAATACACCTTCTCCTTTGCAACTCCACTCAGGCATATAGCATCTCCCAGCTCATGAAGCATGCTGTTGTATTGTGACAGGAGCCCAAAGAAAATAAACAGCAAATAGGGGTAGGGAGGGAGCGTGAAATAACAGTCTTGTTTGCTGCCTTGTGCTGTCACTATCCTTCTTCTTTATCCTTTGTTCACATTGTTTGCCTTCTCCATTTATGTTGCTCGAGACACGACAGGCAGACCTGATATTCAGCTGCCTTAGTCCATAAATGTCTCTTTGGATGATGCTATGCTCCAAACAAAGTTCAGGGCAATTGGAACAAATATCCTGAGTCCGTTATTAGTCCATGTGCTTTATTAGGACATTTTTCCCCCTTTATCTTCCAGGGTGGTTAGCTCAAGTCTTGTTAGACCTGCTTTGGCTTCAGGAGTTTACTGGATTCTACTGGATGGCAAATGCTGGTTTTGCTATTAATCACCCAAAGGAGTGATTTATTTCTGAGTCTGATTTATTTCTGCCCCGCAGTTTGACTGTTCAGGCTCTGTGTTTCTGTATTGTCTTTCATTCCACAGCAATTCGAAGTGCCTTGCAAAGAAATAACCTAATCCTGACCATTTAGGAAGTAAACCCTGAACCCAAGGGGGGGTTTTACTACTTTGTGAATAACCTTTCCCTTCCATACGATGTAACCTGTGCTAAACTCATTGTTAATAGTATGCAACGTCTTTGCAACTAGGACAGAGACAGTGTGTGATGTATATCTCACTTCAGTCCTATTCAAGCTTGAGGTCGTGTTTGTAAGAAGGCTGTTTTGAGGTACTCAGCTTCAAGTAGTCTCTGGCTGCTTGTATTTGTACTGAGCAGAGATATCTGCAGTTTCCAGAAATAGGACAAAGCAGCGCTGTCAACTGACCATGGATTTCAGATGGTGGGTACAGCACAGAGGATGAGTCTTGCAAAACTCTCTGGTGCAAGAGGCAGAACTGACTTTACTAGTTCTAACCCCAAACATGTGCCTGACATGAGCCATTGCTGTTACAGAGAGCAGGTCTATTAATCTAATCACCATCACCTTGGACCGTCGGTCCCAGCTCATTCTGCCATAGTTTCTCTGGTATCAGTGGACTCACCAGTGGTTTAACCCACCAGCATCTTCATGAGACCACAGTATTTCCAATTCAGATCCTGCAGGTTTACAATAGTAGAAAGCATAACAAAACTTTGGCTGAAGATCTGCTGTTAATCAGGTTTAAGAGGAGAAGGGACATTTCTAAGGCAAAGATGCCTTTTGGTACCCATGAACATTGCTTTTTCCATGTGTGTGCAGTAAGATGCTCTGTTAGGAGTTAACAATTTCTCTTCCCTGTTGCTGGTGGATGCCAGAATCACTGTGGAGGTCGGAGAGTCCATGTCAGGTAGCTCTGGTGGAAGCTGTGTTGCAGTGACAGTGGGCCAGGGAAGAAAATGCAAAGAGAGGAACTGTAGCACAGATGCCACCTTTGTGGAAAAGGTCCCAGAGAGTTGGCTTTCCTCAGTGGTGTCTCAAGAAACAAACCCACATGCTACAGGACCATGCCAGAAAATCCTCCCAGATGTGATTCCCAGTGTTCCTTGGGTTTCATCACAGTGTCCTGCATTTTTTTTAAGGGAACTGCTCTAAAAATAACCAATTCTGGACCAAGTAATAGAATCACAGCATGGTTTGAGTTGGAAGTGACCTTTAAAGCTCATCTAGTTCCATCCCCCCTGTGCAGTGCGCAGGGACATCTTCACCTATATCATGTTGCTCAGAGCCCTGTCCAACCAAGCCCTGACCTTGAATGTTTCCAGGGATGAGGCATTGACCGCCTTTCTGGTCAACTTGTTCCATTGTTTCACCACCCTCATCATAACGAATTTCTTCCTTATATCTAGTCTGAGTCTATGCTTTTTAGTTTAAAACCATCACCTCTTGTCCTGTCGCAACAGGCTCTGCTAAAATCTCTGTCCCCACCTCTTTTTAAAGCCCCTTTTAAGTACTGAAAGGCCACCTCAGGCTGGTCTTCAGCTTTCCATCTGTACTCTGCTCAAACAGCCCACAGTTTGCAGTACAGAGTCACTAGCAAACAGCCAAGGAAAGGAAAATGGCAGGCAGATAGTTTCCAAGCTGTAACAGCCTTGCTGGTAACAACATGCAGTTGCTCTTATTGCTTCCTGCATGTTACACAAGGCAAGAGTTAAGAAAGGTCATAGAATCATAGGATAGTTTGGGTTGGAAAGGACCTTAAGATCATCAGGTTCCAACCCCCTGCCATGGGCAGGGACACCTCACACTAAACCATGTCACCCAGCGCTCTGTCCAAACTGGCCTTAAACACCACCAGGGATGGAGCACTCACAGCTTCCTTGGGCAACCCATTCCAGTGCCTCACCACCCTCACAGTAAAGAACTTCTTCCTTATATCCAATCTAAACTTCCCCTGTTTAAGTTTTAACCCGTTACCCCTTGTCCTATCACTACAGTTCCTAATCAAGAGTCCCTTCCCAGTATCCTTCTAGGCCCCCTTCAGATACTGGAAGGCTGCTATGAGGTCTCCACACAGCCTTCTCTTCTCCAGGCTGAACAGCCCCAACTTTCTCAGCCTGTCTCCATACAGGAGGTGCTCCAGTCCCCTGATCATCTTCGTGCCCATATGAATTCCCACAAGCAATTAAATCTCCACATGCACTTTAGTGATGCTCCTTGCCTTGTCTTGGGTTGCTGTTCACAAAGAGTTTCTTGGTTTCCCATGGGTTAGGCATGGGATGTGCACATGCATAGACAACATGCATGGGGAAGAAGCAAGAAGGAATATTAAATGGACCTCAGTTCTGTGTAAGAGCCCTGTGGCTGCTGTAACTTGCACAGACTTTCTTCTTTACTTGGATATCTTCCCTAAAAATTTTTTCTATCACTTGATGGCAGTAGAGCTATAATATAAATTTATAGATACTGATGCTGCGTGGATGCATCAAAAGGAAAAAAACCCTCATATTTATGTTTGTCCATATATTTTTGTATGGGTTCTGTTTTGTATTAAAAGTTTTAAAAATACATAAGACATAGAAAAGCCTTGTATTTCCAGAAGGGATTAATGCAGAGGATATTTCATTCATTTGCAGCTGTCATAAAGAATAGTTGGTACAACCAAACAACCCCTAAATTTCTTTGCTGTAGCTCCAAACTCTGCAAAAGTAAAATCAACTTTCTTATTGCATTTTTAACTTCTTGCACATCATTTTCTCCCTGTTGTTAGTGCTGCAGTAAAGGCAGCAGCTCCTGTAGTGATGAACCTGTGAGATTTCACACTACTGGCAATGCTGCTGTTTGCTTTTACAGTCAAAATACACATATGAAATGCAACAATACTGGTATCAGAATGCTCTCAGCTCACATTTCCTGAAACTGAGATCAGCCTATGACAAATAGTGAGCCTTTGCTGTATAATCAACTAATGCTGAATTCTCTTGTAGTGTTCCCATAATCCAGATGAAAATAATCTTGGATAAAATCAAGCCCATCCCCTAAATACCCTTTCTACCTCGCCCTGTAAGGTATAGCTGGACATATTATATTTACTTTTGTATATTTACTTATGTATACTGTATTTACTTATGGTATAACAACTATCTGTCTCCATCCCCTAAAGACAAACCTGCCATCCAGCTTGTGTTGAATACTCATCTACTTGTGTAGATGCAGCAGTGTGAATCAATTGCCAAATAGCTACATACTATAATATGAGCTGGTTGCTTTGCTTGTCTTTTTACCCAAGTGGTTGGCACGTGTTAGGGGCTCTGTTACCTGTGGCACCAAATCTAGGGTCTACCGTGCCAGAACCAAGGCTGCGTTTTCCTGCCTAGATGCTCTGTGAGCTCCAAAATATTTCCTTGCCTGGAGTTATGAGTGTATGATTCCAAGAGCTGTCCAAAACTCTTAGTACACAAAACTGGCACTGCCTTCTAGAGGAAAAACACCTCCTTATCCCAATCACTCTTGGACTTCTGTATTTCTACCCTCCTTTAACATTTCAGTAAGCTCAAACCGATGCTGTTTTCCTCTCTTTTCTTAACTTCAAGCCCTAAAACGCTTTGCTAAAGTACCTGGCAGCTGCACAGCCCCAATATTTCACTGCGGAGGACACTCCATTTCAGCAATCCCTGGTCAGAAGCAGAGCAGCCCTGCAGAGAGCAGGCAGCATTTCACAGTAACCTCTATCCATAAGCCCGGGAGCCGTGCTGACAGACATCCCCTCCTGCCTTCCACCATTTTCCCTAGACACAGTGACTTCAGTGCTTCTTCCCACTGCTTGGTGGCAAAGCTTTTGCTCCACTCATCCTAGCAGATGTTGTGTTTGCAGGGGCAGAAGCAGGGATGCAGACCCAGGTTGGCTCCTGAAGTCAGAGCATCTCCAGCCCCTGCGAGCCCTCCCTCGCCCTTTCCACAAGGAGCTCTTTCCAAATAGCATTGGTGATGCTTTTTCTGTCTCAGGTCTCTCTGGTTCAATTAATATTTAATTCTTACACTCACTGGGACAGCCTGAACTGGGAAGACAAAGGAAATCTTGTTCCAGGCTGTGCTAGCAGCCTGCTGAACAGCTGCCTGGGGAGGTGGAAGACGCAGTCATTTATTCCTTCTAAATCAGGCAGAGATGGACTTGAAAATATCTCCTATTGCAGATATGCCTTAGATAGAAATAGGTGGAGGATTTTGTTTTCTTTCCCCCACAGCCACAGTTCAGGGAGAAAAGACATTGGTGGTTTCTGCTGTCCTAGCTGGTGGATGGTCAGCACTATCCATTGCCTTGTTTGAGCCTTATTGTGAAGGTGAAAAATGCTTTAGCAGGGCTCCTTACAGATATAACCCTGCGTATATATATATATATATATATACACATAGGTATATATACAGGTATATGCAGATATAACTCTTTTCCTTAAAGAAAGAGTTTATTAGGGGACAGAACCACAGCACCCACCTTGCAGACCTTCTCTCTGAGCCCTTGTCCTTGCTCTGAGCAGCTTGCTCTACCTCTGGACTATAAGCAATCCCAACTTAGCAGGACCTATCCTTTATTATTCCCTATTATGTTGTTCAATCCACCGTTAAGTGAGGCAAGCAAGGAAAAACAACCCCTCTTGATACCAGATAAACTGCCGTTATTTCACTCCAAGGTATTTTGACATTAATAATGTTGGAAACATTCAAATAACAGTGCCAAGGGAATGGAGCGATATTTAACTTTCATGTTACCTTCATCTCATTACTTGTTAGAAAGCCTATTACAGAGCAACTGCTTTCTTGTTTATGGAAGAAAAAGAGGAAAAAACCCACCCTATAATTTAAACCTGAAATGGCTAAAGACAACACAGATTATTTACCCCAAACCAACAATCAACTTTAGCTACAGTAACTTTATAGGAGCTGCTGCAGCTTTTCAGTTATCTGCATTTTACAGCTGGTGAGGACTTTTACCATAAATTCAGGCATTTGCAGCCTTTATTTATCATAAGAAAGTGGATGGTAAATGAGTGAAGTGCTCCATTTCCCAGGGATGTTGTTATCCAACATCTGCTGGAGTCCATGGAAAAACTCCCTGTTGATTTCTGCTAGTTCTGGATCGGGAACTTTTGGAAAAGGTGGAAAAGGAAGAATATTTTTACCTCTTTATTGTTTAACAGTAAGAGAGCTGTTAGTGTGAAGCCCCTTTCCTGTGCCAGTGTAACTCCACTGGACTCAGGTCTTCACTGAAATGGAGTTAGACCCAGAAATATGAGGGCTGGGTATAGAATCATAAAAATCTGGGTAATGAATTCTGTTTGTCCTCAGGAATTGAACTCTTGTTATGGACGTCAAAACCCTGTGGGCTGTGAGAGCAAATCTCTCCAAAACATTGCTTTGTAGATGACTCTTGGTTCCAGTCTCTTCAAAAAGTGCTCATTTTCCTGCACTAAGCTCAGATGCTACCTGAATATACTTAGAAAAAAACATCACTGAGTTTGTCTGATTTTTTTTCCTTTTCATAGAAAAACATTATTCCTCTTTGTTTTGATGCCTCCTGAAATGATTTTGGCTCCAACAAGCCCATGCTTCTCTTAGGGAAGTCCCCTGCTACCATTTGCCATCAGCTCTATTTCTGGGGTACCACTGCAGAGCTGTAGGAAGAGTCAGTCTTGGGACTGATTTCTTCCCTGTAGCATTGCAAATACTCTTGGTGTCTGCATAAAGCAAGTCTGACAGGAATCCACCAGCTGTCTCTGCTGAGAATAATACTGTTAAACAACTGATTTCTTCTGAAGTTTTCCATGGAGGAAAGTGTTAATAGTTCCCTCCATCCTGTTTCCTTCTAAAAGAGAGGGCAAATGGTCCAGGCTGGTGTCAGTCACCCTTCCTTATCAATTCCACTCTTCCCTCATTTTCAACACTGAAGTTTGGGATTAAGCTGAATTCCCCATTAAGAAAAACAACCATTTTCAGCACTCCTTGTCCCAGCCCCCTTTCTTTATTGTACCATCTTCCTCTTCAGCTCATTGGCAGTGATGCCATCTGTTAGAATGGAGCTAACTTGCTGCACTCAGAATACCTAGCACTGACTAGATCCGGTCTGAATTTCCTCAAGCTGTCCTACATTAACCCCAAGTTATTAAGAAATACATTCTGCTGCCTCAGCCTTGAGCACGTGTCCTTATGAGGATATTTTTAAGAGTCAGGCACCTCTAAATCAATCCTAAATTGCAAATCCTGAGACTAATGGAGCCTATTTCAGGGCCCAGGCTTCTTTCATGATTTCCAATACCCTTTTGCAGTACCTCTTCCCTTAAAAATTACTATAGAAATGTCAGGTTTCCAGAAAAAAAAGCTAACCAGTTTGCTTATTTTATTATTTTTATTTCTTTTTTTAATATTTCTTAGAAAATAAACCAGTCTGTGCTCAGGGGAACAAAAGGGCATCACATGTATCCCTAGATAGAAGCTGATAGAGAAAAGTGTTTGTCTCAGGATAAAGCTCCAGACTAGAAGTACCTTTCAATAGGGGAAGGACTTAGGGGCCAAGAAAAGGAAAGTACAAGGAAACTGCTGAGGGTTGTTCCCTTGTTCTGTGTACATTCTATGTGCATTGGTTCCTCTATTGGGTCAGGGCTGAGGGGTGAGATGTGTGCCTACGGACTTGGATTTGTGTTTAGGATGCTGAAGCTTACGTGGTCACCAAGGTTTCACAGACGATGGAGCAACCTCTGGATCAGTGTCTGGACATAGAGTTAGCTGGAAATAAAATGTACGCTATAGGCTGCTGCAGTTAAACAGCTCAGTGGTAGCAGAAGTTTGGCATAAACCTTTTGCTTTACATCTATCCCTCCTCCCTTTGCTGTCCTTACTCCCAACCTACATCACTAAACTCTTCAGCAGATTTAATCCTCTAAGGTATCTAACAGACTGCTACACCAGTTGCTGGTTATATCCCCACGTTAGCACACATGTGACTTTGAACCTGAGGAGGGGGAGAGGGAGCTGCATCTCTGATCATCTTTCATACTTCTCAGGAGCCCTCTTTGCTGATACCAAGGTTCTTGGCCTCTGCTTGTTCACACAAGACCCTTAAAATGCTTTTGTACTTTTCTGCTGGCTTCAAAAAGCAGGCATGCATTTACTTTAGAAGGAAAATATGAAAGGCTTTATAGCACCATCATTGCTATTCTGGTGATGTCTGTTTATGTCTCCATGGACTTAGCAGGCAGAAGGTCTAATGGCGAGCTGTGCTTTGCCTCTGGTTCAGAGTGAGCAGCTCCTTACATAAAGTCTAGGGAAGGGGAAAACTCAGGAGAAAAAAGTGTGTGTATATATATATGTATTTAAATAATTGGCCTCTTTCTGTCTGGTTTCTTGCTGCACTAATAAAGTCTATCCTTTCACACCAACTTTTCCATATATCCGAGCAGGGACACATTGTGCTCTTAGCCCTACATCACTGCCAGCTGGAGCTGTTGCAATTGCAGGGCTATTTTATGTTCAGGAGGAAGCTTACTGGTTCTAGCTGGTCCAAACCCCAGAATTATGAAATGAAGCGGATCAGCAGGTTTAGTTTTCTAGGTTATAGGCAATAGCAGTGGTTTTGCACAGCTCTGATGTGTATGTGCTTCTGTGTCCTGGAAATCTCTCTTACGTGTGGGATCCATTTCACGTCATTATAGACACTGACGATTTAATTGCTTAAACTGAAACAGTCTGTGTGGGCTTCCTCTGTAGTCATTAAAGAGCAGGTATTACCAAGGGGGGTTATCTCATCTGCTCTAGGATGCTGTTTTACAATCTCCTTAATGCATCAGCTTCAGCTGTTGCAGAAAGCAAGTGATCCTATTCCCCTTTCCCTTTGGCTGTACAGTCCTGCCCATTCCCCTGTGCTAGAGCTCATTTTCATGAGGAATCTGGCTAGGGAATTGAAACGGCAGAGAATTACCCCTGGTGGGTTGGTTTTATTTTTTTTATTATTGTTATTATTTATGGGATTTATTTTATTTTTTAGGTATTTTGTAGTTTGGTTCCTTGGACACTGAGCAAAGAAAATCTGGCAATGACAGAAAGAAAGAGAAAGGAAAAACTGACCAAGGGCTGTTAAAACAAACCCTTCCCCAGTGCTCTGCATCTTGGGAGGAATAATGTGACTGTGGAATTGCACCTTTAAAGAAGATGGATCTCTTTGTAGGGGTATATCTCTCATACACCAAATGAGCTTAGAAGATCTCCACTGATAAGAGGCTGACTTATCTTTAGCCTAAAGTCCAGCCTGAAAAAGGAGGTTATCTGCACCTTGCTCTGAAGGAATAGCAATAACTAGTGTGAATATAAGTGCTGGACCTGTATCCATTTGGCCTGTCTTGGCATATTCCCTCTTTGTCATGGTTGCAATGCAGCTTTCCTTTTTTGCTTCTGGAGACAGCAGGCGCTAGGTTCTGCCAGCATCACGCTTGAGGTATACGTGGTGGACAGACAGAGGCAGTGCTCTGTTCACAGGCCGTTTTCCACCAAATTTAGATCTTCTGCTGTTGCACATTGATTTGTGTCCACTGAAGTCAGCATTAGTGAAGATCAGAGCTGTTTCTTTGTGAAATAAGGAACGGGTTCGTTAAAGCTGATAAGACTTTCCATTAGGTGAACAGGCTTTGGACTGGGCACCACATTCTTTGTGAAGCATGTACAATTTGTGTGTTCCTCTCCACTGTACAGACAACGGAACAGGAATGGAAGAAAACCAGGCAAAAATGTAGAGCCCTCAGTCTCCTTTCAGCTTTGGGAATGACACAGGAATGCAGATGTGATGAGGGATTTCTGTAGCAGCCGAAGTTTATTAGAAGACGTTCACCAGAAAGCCACCCTGGTAAAGAAATTGCTGCAGGGAATGGAACTGCAACAAATAAGGATTACAATAAAAAACCAACGACCAGAAAGCACAAATGACAGTTTCTTCTGGAAGCATTTCCTGATTTATATCCAAAGCAGAGTCTCTCCGAGGGAGCACATTACAGCTTAGACTATATAGCAAAGAAATCATGAAATTTAAAATACAGGCTGTTTATTTAGCTAGCTGAATAATACTGGTTGATAAAAGAGACTTAGATAAGCTAACAGCCTTGAAACACAAGCTGACCAGATGAACGCAGTTGTTTTGATGTGCTGCCACAGTTGGCTTTTAGTAATATACATTCTATTGTTAGAGATTACCAAGTATAAATAATAGCAGGACCATATGTTTTTCTCTCTCCTGTATCTCCTGACTGCAGTTTATTAACTGAAACATTATTCAAGAATGAGCATAACCCCCTGTGAACCGAGCCTTCAGGTTATTTTGGGTACTTTGAGGTGAAAGGCAAATACTAACTATGGATCATCACTACAGGGATCCCACATGGGGTTCAGAAGAGATCCTAGATGAAGTGTGGGCATAGCCAGTCTACTTTGGATGGTGCTGTTGTGAGCAGCATGGACAGACACCACCAATTGGGTCAAGAGCCAGTGTCCATTCTCTATTGTGATTCAGAGGCAGTAAGGATGTACCACTTTTAGGCTATCAGATTTGGTCTGGGCCCTATAGAGAAATGAAGAACCAGCATCTTTCTTCATTGTATCTAGTAATCTCACCACACCTTGGCTACATCTCTCAGTGCTTTCTGTAACCTAGACATTTTAGCTAGAAAGGGCTGGAAACTAAGGATTCTAACCAAGGGAATTATTTTGCCAGTGGACCATGGCAAATTCAGTTGGCAAAGATTAGGGTTCCTAATGATTCTTGCCCCTGTGCAAAAGCCATTGCACACAGGATTGAGTGCATCAAGAAGATGGTTTTTAGGAATAACCTCCCTCTAACACAGTGAATGAAACCCAAGAATCAATAGTTCCACTTTAGGTTTGAGCACTGTTTCGAAACAGACATTGGCTGCTATTTTCTGTTTCTCCCCAAAAGGAGAGACAGGATGGGGCAGGGAGGTGGGGATGAATGAATAATGTGGCATTCACTTTTTGCTAAGTGACCTTTTAAAACCAAGGGACTGAAATCTAAATACCAGGGGGAAGCCTGGGGGAGAAATTACAGACAGCATCACTGCTCCCTGTACTTGGTTACATGCTCCGTTCCTCGATTAAAAAGGCAGTGCAGAAGGCAGAGTTAAAGCATGAGCAATGGGGTCACAATAGTCACTGCTTTTTCATTTAAACAACCATTGCAATCATTTCACACTTGGCAGATCATTACTAAAAACCTCCTTATAAATTCTGAATCGCTTGGTTTACAACATAAAATTACAGATTTGGCCAGCTGCAGAATACCAGGAAATACTGAAACAAGTAATACTTGGTATTTACATTAAATATGACACGGAAAACAAAAGAGTTTACTTTGGTGTTCTATGCATGTGGGCAACATACTAAATTCAGTGTCATTCAGAAGAGGATTATGCTCCTCTATCCACATTTTGAAGTCATCATTAAAGGCAATCAGTGCTTTTCGTGTGCTTGAACTCCAGGTACTGATTTGCAGATCGTTGTATGATGCCATTGATCAGGCTGAACTCTTGTTTGCACCTGACTCATTGCATGTCCCTAAAACTCCTAAGGCCAGAAAACAGCCCCGAGATGATGGGCAACTGGGTCTGGGTGGTCCTGCTTGAACAGGGGGATGGTACAAGATGACCTCCAGAGGTCCTTTCCAGCCTCAACCGTTCAGTGATTCTGATGATAAGAAAGGAAAAATTAGGTGTTGATAGTGCTCAGACTATCCAGAACAGACCAAAATACAACATTCATTTTGTTCCTTCCTTTTATTTCCACAGTTGCACACATCTGCACTGCAAGCCTTGATAGTGACCCCACCTGAGAGAGCATATTCTAGCGTTCATAGTAGTGTTGTAGTTTGCCAATATAAGATTAAGAAAGTAAATCTCCCAAGGAAGTTTAGCCTGAGAACCTATGCTTTCCAATTGACACAAATGTTGATCCCATGACTAGGTTAAATAGGTTGAATTTGGGTGGGGAAACTGTTCTTCATTTCAGTTCATTCAGAATGTCATCCTATGCTGGCAAGACAAACTGTGTTGTCTGTGGCATGTCAGTGCCAGGGGAAACGATGGGGTTAAGTCAGTTCTTCCTTCAGTAATGCTTGACCTGAGCATCATGAATGGCCTTCGCAAATAACCCTTCATCAAGCCTGCAGATTTCCCTATAAGATGTGCCAACACATCCTGGGATGCCAGGAGTGACCCTGAAAGTCGGTGCTACAACTTATAATAGGTGAAATGCTAGAAAGACAGTGTTGATTCATGTCAGACCTTGTGAAATGAGGAAGGCAAAATGGCCCATAGAACTGCTGATGCTCCCAGCCTTACTGGTACGTTTGGATAGACATTGAAGAGAAGTTCCTGGAGCTTCTCCCAGATCTGGTGAGGAGGATGGAGTCTGATAAGTTTTACTTGATCCACAGGTCACTGAAGGGATCAAGTAGTTTCCTTCTGTCTTCTTGAAATAAGTGACCATTGGCAGAAGGCCACGGCTGGCTGGCTCTGAAGGCTTTGAGCAGAGTCCATCACAGTTTGACCTTCCCTTAGTGAATAGTGACAGAAGGTGCATTTAAGCATCAGAGTGACCTGGTGACTGGAAATGAAAGGTTTTAAGTTTTAATTGTCCACAGCCCCTGGCCTACTTTGAGCCTCCTGCCGAGTAGCAGAAGTCTGTAAGGATACAGTGCTGAAAATTGTAGGCTATAAAACATCTGCTGGCTTTAAAATGACTTAAATAGGTTATAGTCACACTGTGAAGCTATTTGTTTCAGTTTCCTTGTTCAGATTATACCACAGAATTGCATTTGGGAGGGAGGTGATGGAGGGGAAATAGGGAAATAGGGAGAAGATGCTCTAAATCTTTCCTTTCACATGGCAGGCTCTGAAAAGACATTGCCCTTCTCCTGCTGGCACAGGACTATGGAGACAGCAGGGAGTCAGATGGCATTTGTCACCTTTGTGAAAGTTTGATAATTGGAGATGCACTAGATCATTGCAAAACCAGCCCCATAGCCAAAAGAGTGGTGTTGCCTGCAGCCGCTGCAAAGAGTGAACCTCTAATAGCAGCAAGTAGGATGGTGAGGCATGGATACAAGACTACAGGCAGCTGTGCTCTGATAAATCAGCTCTTCCTGCAGCAGGTCAAAAGCTATCCCACCCTGTTTGCATGAGAAAGGTCAGATAATCAACATTCAGTCAGAAGGAGAGATAAAAATGAGCCTGGAATTCATCACTGCTAAAGCAAATGTTGTAAATTATGTATGGTGACTCACTTATCTGTGTATTTCCATTCATAAGATGGCAGAGATTGGTTTTGGAGGGGAAAAAAGAACAAAACTTCTGGCTTGGCCTAGTCTCCAGAAACTACCCTTTGGCTTGGAAACACAGCTGTACCAAAGGAATAAACATCTTCATACTCCTAACCAGTCCAAATGTTCTTTAGGGCAGATTTAATAAGCCAAGAGATATACCAATGATTTTTCTGTAGTACCATAATCCTTTGATCAGTACTTCCATCTGATGCATGATCTCTACAATGAAGTGCTGAAGAATAACCAGCTTTGATCAATCCTACCAAAAGACATACCCCCCCTTCCCCTTTGGTTTCAGAACAGCAGTTGCACACTCCTGCAAGAGGCCACATTAGTTCAGGGCAACATGTGTAAGAGCTATGTATGAGTGACATATGTGTATATGACAAAGTACACTTTGGTCTTTGGACCTTAGGTCTAGTTCCCCATATTCTCAAGAAGTTGTATCACACAGACCACAAGAACCTGGAAAATAGGGAAAAAGAGGAACTTTGAGAAGCTCTTCATCTTGTCACACGATCTTTCACCAGGATCAACCACTCTCATGTCGTTCCTGGCACACGTTTTTCTCCCCTATGTTTAAATATATCCAGTTTAAGAGACATTTCACACCTTATGCAGATAATGGATTCAAATGCTTCACCTACCATTAGACTATTTATCCTAATGCCTAGCCTGTATTTCTTGATATAATCTAAGGTTCATGCTTACTGTCCTGTCAGAGGCACCAAGAATAGATTATCCTCTTTGTAGCAGAATTTGCTGTCTCTCTCCCTTTCTCTCCTCTCCTCTCCTCATCAGCCTGAACAGCTCCATATCTGCCAACCCGTTTCTCAGGAGACATGACCTGTAAACCTGTATAGATTCTCCTAGCTCCACTTGTCTATGTTTAGCCCACATCTTTTAAGTGTGGCACTAAAATCTACAGAATGGAAGCACTTCCAGCAGTTAAAAAGAGTCAAAGGATTCACGTTTCATTTCATACAGTCCAGTATGATGTTTGACTGTTTTAGTAGCATGTTTAACCTGTATTCTGGTTAGATCTGATGAAGTCTCCTAGATGCTGTTAAGCAATGGTTTAAGCAGTTGGATCCCATTCTCTATATATCTAGCTTGCTTTTTGCTTAGGGTTATTATTTTGCACTTGTCCACGCTGATTTTCTCATACTTGTCCATCGCACAAAGCAGTTTTTCCACTCTTGTAATAGCTACAAAATAGGACAGGTATTCACTGATGAAAACACTGAAGACTGCAGGACCCACTACAAACCCTGTGGGAAACTGCTCAATCCATCACTTTAACAGCAAACCTTTGACAACTTCTTTCCGTGTCTGAGTATTCCACTGATTTTGCACCAATTCAGTGTTTTTTGCTGAGGCTGCTTCCATCACTTGTTTATGAGGATATCATATGAGGTAGTGTCAAAAGTCTTAAGTAAAAAAGGCACTTATTGTTACTCCTTTCTTCACAGGCCTGTTACCCTGTCATAATGGGAGATTATATTTGGTTTACATGATTTCTTCTTAACAAGTCTGTAATGGTTGACACCCATTTCTTTGTTATTCACTAGGAAGATTATTTATTATTTATAAACTGTTCAACTATCTATTTAAGGAGGAGAGTTTATATTTTCACTGTCTTCTGTGAACTGAAGTTACCCCAGCTTCCTTCCCTTTCTTTTCCCCTTTGCTCACCCTTTAAAAAGGGATGTGTACAGATTCTGCCTACTCTTTTCATTACCCATCCAGCTCTATGTTAAAACCAGCTGGGTTTTCCTCCCTGTTTGTCTGAATGCTGCTTCTGCACCTCACTGCTCTGGCTGATAGAAGCATTTCCCTCTAATTTTCAGGCTGCATTTATTTCTGGGCAGTTTATACTTACTTTCTTCTTTGCTAGGTCTGTCCTTAAGCAGTTCTTTCCTCCCTGCTGCTGTTTTTCCTCAAGGAGGTATTTGCAGTTTCATCCCTTTCAGACTTCATGTTGCCAGCCTAAACAGAAGAAGTGGCCACGTATTTTAGTTTACATTTTTCTTGCATAAAATAGAATATCCTGTCAATCCCTGGAATATCTTTTCTGTACCTTTGTCTGTTGGAGTTCCTCTTTCTTTGACACACATGACCTGGATAGTCCCAAGAACCAGGCAAGGGCTTGGCGGTCACTGATGGTGACATAGCTGCAGGTCACATTTGCCTCTTCCATGGCTGTGTCCTAGTCCGAGAGTGACTCACACCTTTCTAACTGACACTATAGAACAGGAATCCCCATTTTTCATCCCAAGATGCATGAGATCATTTTGTGCTAAGAGCCTAATCCTTTTTTTATTGTTTTGACAGGCTTCAAAGGTACAAGGTTATTCCTGTGTGATTTTCCCAACCCTCTTTGTATTCATGCTGCTCTCCAGCTTCATATCCCCAGGATCCTCCATGATTTCACTCTGACTTTCTTTGCAAGACTTGCTGAAATATTTTAACTGAGATGACTCTCCAGAGAAGTTTTGGAAGAATCATTCCTATTCCTCTCTGCACTACCAGCTCCTCTTGCTCCTTCCTTACCTTATTGCACTGATACCTTCCAGCTGTGTCTGCCTTCTTTGGAAGCTTCTACCATGATAAGATATACCTTGAAATGCGGAAAAGGAGGAGACATTTGCTTCATTTCTTACACCTGCAGCATCAACAATTTCATGAAACAAAGCCACCAGGCACCCTTGGTAAAGACCAGGGCTGAACCAGACTCCTCTCTGATGTGTTAATGCAATTATAGTTACAGCATTGTATCCTACAGCAGCTTCCTATTTAGGACTAATATCCTACAGCATGGAAAATTCCCCACTATCTCTCCTGAGCAGAGAGAACTGATTGCTTTAATTTAATTAAAATAAGATGTCATGCTTTGGCCATCACTCCCACATGCGTTCATCCCAAGCTCAACAGCAGCATTCCCTGAAACCTGACTTGTGGGGTGGTTTCATTTAGTTCGTTTCAGTCTACTTTTTCTTCAGCAGTTCTTTGCATTCTTCTGGTTTCTAAGTAGCATAATATCAAGCTAATATGTGAGATTCACCGTTTCATGTTTGGGTACCTTTGCAACAGGCCTATGCCTTGGGGAAATATATTATCCTGGGGTATTATTTTACAGGCAGGGAGCTGAATCACTGCAGATTTATTCCAATGCAATCTAGGGAAGCAGAGAGCTGTATGAAACCACACTTACCCAGTGATTAACCAAGCTATTTGATTTGTACCTAATGGTTTATTGCAGGCTACTTTTCATTTTGCTATATTTACTAAATCTGCCACAGGGGTCAGCATGCTAAATCAGCAATAATCATATTCAAATACCAGGCACTGTGCTGTTGTAGAGAAACGAACATGTTTTTACACGTCTGACCTGCTAAAATGCAATCTGTGACTTAGCAGCAGCAGGGGTTACATGCACACAGAGTGGTGGTGGCAAAGCTCCCCTGCAGTGTATGGAAACTAAATCCCTCCCTGTGCATGAAAACCCTCTGCCTGCCTTAGTGCAGCGCGGGCACAGATTATCCAAGGACATGCTTTCAAGTGCCATTACCTTTAAAGGGAGTTAGGCTCTGAAGTATATATATGTGTATATATATAAAAGAAAATATGATAATTGACTCCGATTTGAGCTCTTTAACTCATCTGACTTTGATGTACTTTCCCCTGTGCCAGGTCACACTTGCTGATGACAGAATGTGCCACTTTTCATCCTTGCTTTGAGTTGACTGAAATCTGCCTTTTCTCTCCCAAACTGGACAGCTGCTGCTGTCTCCCTGCCTGCTGCAGAAAAAGGCTAAGCAGGTTTTCGTCTTCAGGGGTTTGCTGGAGGGATGGATCTGTGGAACAGCACCGTGAAAGATGTAAAATGCAGGTTCAAATGAAAGAAAATGAATCCTTTTGGCTTGCTTGTGGATGCCTCTGACAGGATCCTCTCCAAATGGCACCCTTTCTTTATCAGGGAGGGTTATGCAAGGTGATTCCTGCAGTCAGAAGCAATCTTTGGGTGATTTCTTGACTCACTGAACAAGCTGATTTGTAAATCACCTTGTAAGGTGGTGGAAGCTGAAATTTGAATCTCTCTGTGCGGGTATCCTTGTTCTAGTTTCGAATGAGGGTTAAAACTGCAAGGCCATAAATAACATCAAAATACTCCAAATTAAATCAGGCAGCGTCAAAGGGTCAGGCATCTCTTTACAGGATAGATGCTGGAGCATGGTAAAGTTGGCTGATTTGTGCCTATTCATTTAGTCCTACTTGATACCTAATAATATTTATGAGCCATGCTGTGCTGGGAGAAGGCAAAGCAGTTCCTTTACCTCACAACACATTTAAATTGATGCAGTGTGAAGCTCCATAACCCTGCCTTGATGCGTCACCTTGCAGCAGGGCATGCGGATGATCCACCCGTGATGCTTGGAAGGGGACGCGCAGGTCCTGGGGTTGTGCAGGGCTGGTCTCTCTAATTAAATACAGCCATTTCTCTACCACCGAGCTGTAATCCATCAAAAGATGCTTGGGGAAAACTAATACTTTTGTAACAGGGTTGATTTTTAACATTTATGGCATGAGGAAGCCCTGGCTTTCAGCTCTTGGATAGACCCTAGGGCTGATTGTGGTGCAGAGGGGAAGGGGAGCTGTTTTGTTAGGGAAGGCGCTGCTAAAAGCCAATGCTCAGAAATTATTGCTCTGTGCCCTTGTAGTGACTTTTTCTTCTAGTTTTTCTCTTGTGCTCCAGAAGGGAAGATATTTGTGTGTTTGTTTGTTTATTTTCTCCTCTTTTCATCCCTTTTTTTCCCGGGTATTAGAGGCAGTGCAAAGACCTCAGCGCCATGAATCCAGCCAAGTCCCAGGAGGGACAAGGCTTAAAGAATAAAACCAAGCCTTGTAAACCCAAAGCACATCCAAGAGCAGCCAGGTTCTGACTGCCTGAGCCTATTTTCAGTCAGTCGCAAGACAAATGTTTTGGGACGATGACAAACCTTTGGCCACGGCTCCCTGTAAATTGAATGCCTCCTGGTGCCACAGGTGTTGGCTGGCCTACCCATATCATTATCCAGTTGGAAAATGTGCAGGGATGCTAATTTAAATGTCAGCTCTGCTTGGTATTTTATCACCAAAGGGACATTGCGCAGCTAGTTTGTGACCCGCATCTCAGGGGATGCCTCTTCTTGGTGACTCAAAGTTGGTGGCCCCTCAGCACAGGCTGAACGTAAAAGTGGAATTGTATTAGACTGCTGTTTAAGGATGAAACCAGCCGAAAACCACCTCCAGAGCTGCTGGACCCCCCTCTGACTGTTTAAAACAAATGTCACTAAATCAGACAAATGCTGGTGCAGGGACACAGCAGGCACTAATTTAACCCATATGCTCTGGGAGAGCTTCTACATCTGTTTGCTCTGGGCAGAACTAAATAGTGCAATTAAATTCTTTCCTCCCCCCCCCAGTAAAATGGCATCACAAGCTAGCTATGCAATTTTAAGCCCACTGGAAGGTAAATAAAGAGGGTAGTTTCTGGCTCAGGAGCGCATCACTAGCAGATACTAATTGGTGTCAGTGTAGTGGAAACTGAAAGACTGCTGAGCAGCTCAGGGCTGGTGTATTGGGGTTTTGTGGTAAGGGTTTGGTAGCTGGAGGACTCCATGGGTGCGTTCTGTGAGAAGCTGCCAGAAGCTTCCCCCATGTCTGATAGAGCCAATGCCAATCAGCTCCAGGACCATGTACTTAAGGTCTTTTAGTTCTCTTACTTAGGATCTTGACCTTTAAAAGATCAACAACTAAGAAAGGGATAAGACATAGTAAGGCCAAGGGCTAGTTCCTGTTCATTTAAAGGTAGCAAGTAAAAAGGAAATCAATGTTATAGCAATACCTGATAGGAGTATAAAGCTCATATAAGTATAAATGCCTCAAGTATAGCCAGGGTCAAGTTTCCAAACCCTTAGTGATTAGCGGTTGTATTATCTACTTTATTATGATCAGTGTGTGCCACAATGTATTTAAAACTTAGTCATAGAAAATTAATATGAAATATCCACAATTTTATGATGAAATCCGGATTAAAACAATCTCAAAACATTAGTCAAGAAGAGATTTCAAAGCTTCTCTTTGAGTATATGAAAAGGACCTTAATCTTAAGGTCTTTTTAACCCTAACCATTCATTGATTCTATGATTCTATGATTCTGTGATGCATTGTCTTCCAGCAATTTCAGGCCATGTCACTTCAGCTACTCAAAATGTACAATTAAACAGTAAATGGCAGTTTGATCATATAAGTGCATATTATATATAAATAGTTGCATTTTTATTATATTTGTTGTTATTTTCATGTTGCTCACTGTTATACAGGGACATCCAAATAAACTAATCCTTATTAAGGCAGGGGAGATTGCAATGCATGTTTAATTGGGCTTTCTGAAAGATAGTGAATATGGATTTTCATCAGTAATTCTGCTTCTCACCTCATGACTTCAAACTGAACTGATCTTTTTGGGAAGATGTTTACTCTTGATTTAGCAACTCCCAAATGAAAAAGAATTTACCACGAGCCTCAGTAATTTCTTCCAATGGTTAATTATCATACCTTAAATATGTACATCTTATTTCCAGCTCGCATGAGGTTTACTCATATATTAATTGTATATTTGATTGTAATTCACTCTATCTTAGCTGGTTAAATGCATTGCACTTATTTTTCTTTTTTTAATTCCCTGATTGGATGACATCTTTTAATAACCAACTTAGCATGAATTATGAAGTTTTACAATCAATTATACAAATGCAACATCCAAGAATTGAACTTCAGATGACTCAACCACAGATAGTTTGCTCTGCAGTACCCTTCCAGTTTTTGAATATGTGCCGGAAGGAAATGTCAAGGAAACCCTACCACAACATGGCTTTATCCCAGCATGCTGACTTCGTGCTGTTTCTTTTCCTGCTAATTTACTCAAAAAGCATAGAAATGCCTCCAACATGTTGGGACCAGAGCCTATGAACACTCACTTGCTCTCATCTGATTAAGTTGTGCTCATCTGATTAAGATAGGTGGAGTCTACTGCTGGCTCATATCCCTTAAAGGTTTTGTTATTCTGATGCCCAAAAGTAATGTATGGTGTGATGAGCATAGTTTGTGATGCTCTTCTATCTTTTGGGTAGGGATCAGTGGGTTTCAGGTCATTACATTGTGCCAAGTGGTGCAGAGTAGGACCAAAGACAGATGTCCTGCCACTGCAATAGCATTTATCACCTGTTCCTTTTCTACATTGTTTATACTATCAGAAGTTTATATTATTATATTTTATCATTTATTACTTATTTGTCATTTATGTTATATTGTCTTCTATGTTGTCAGGAGTTTTCAGATCTTCCATGGCATCTGCGTATTGGTTTTGGTGGTTAGAAATCCATGCAGAATATGCATAATCAAAATAGTCCTGCTACAGTACTGGTTAATGTCTTGGCTTGCACTATTTGGATAGATTATGATTTTATTTGTTTTAAAAAAACCCAAACCGTCTGCTTAAAGCTGATTTCCGTAGTGTTCTCAATGTTACACACAGCTGAAAAGATCCATGTAAGACATATCTACAGTTTTATTGAAAACTGCCTGGAATATTACAATGTCAAAAGGGCAGTTGGCTGAGAAGGCTCCTCCAGCTTCAATGAGGTCAGTTTGCTTTATGTTGTAGCAGCATGATAGACAATCTGGCTTTTCTTATAGTGGAATCTGTACTGTACAGATGTTTGTGTAGTACGGACACCTGGATTTTGAGATAAATTAAGACATGGATTGCTGAGCACAAATCTTGGGTTAATTTCCCTCTTACATCAGCAGTTCTCCACAAGGTACTTCAATCAAGTGAAAGCTATCTTTGAAGTGCTGTAGTAACTATGCACAGTTAACACTGGTAACTCTGAAACCTAATGGTGACACTCCAAGTACTTTGATTGCCGTTACAGGTCTTGATTGGGAATGCAGAGCGTGAAATAATTTGGCATATGCATAGGTTCCTATGGCTGATGTCAGTAAGACCTCCGTGTCAGTAAGACTTTGGTTCATTTGAAGTGTGTTCCTGAATAAGCATGAAAGTATCCAAAGAACTTTCCTGATTTGGGAAATAAGCCCTGATATGAGATTTGGGAGATGGGCCCTTATACGGAGAGATAATATAGAGATAATATATCTGAGATAAAAATGACATTATTTTTCTGGTCTCTTTTCCTTAACTAAAAAGGGAACCTAAGGTGAGAAGCTCATATGTAAGTGAAATGAGATTCTTATCCGTGCTCCATGTGAACACTTTGATTTGTATAAAAGAATCAGAGAAAGGCAAAAAAAAAATAAATGAATGTAGATGAATCTTAAAAAAAAAAACCAAACCCCCTAACATTCTCATTGAAATGTTAACCTTCACTGAGATGTGCATAATTCCATCAGGATTCCCCAGATTCATCTTGCTTTTCAACCACATTTTATGAAGCAAATGATGCACTCATCTATTTAATTCTCATTGGTGTGAGAGGATTTGGAGAGGGCTGGAAAGGATGCATGCTGTGGGGGCCAAGGTGGCACTAGAAGTGGGACAATGTTCTGTATTGCAGTTGGCAGGATCATAAAGCAGGGAATAAGAAGACAAAGATTAATCAGAGAGAAGCTGGTGTCAAGGGAGAGGTGAAAGGCAAGGAAAGGATACCAGGCATTCTGGGTGGGAGGCATCTGCTCCAGTTTGAGTATCTCAAAGTTGGATTTCCAGGTTAGAGCTGACCACCTTCATCACTCTGGCAGTCAAAGGGAATAAATAAGTGACCCCAGGGAACAATGCTTTTAACCTTTCATGTGGATGTTTGTTGCCTTATGTGTCAGTCTCTGGTCGCTGACTACTAAAGAGACCCTGGTGTGGTTACTCTTGGGTAGATGAATACCCTGTCCCTCGGTATAGTCCATATTCTGTCACAAAATTATATGGAAGGAGAAGCGGATTTGTTTAATCTATTCTTGGTAACCTGATAAGAGGAATTCTGTAACTGCGGACAGGTTGTTAGTAGCAATCTGCAGAGGGTTTTTCCTGTTATCCAATTTAAGTCCTCGATGTTGGTTATGAACTGCATTGCACCTTGCACTGGATTACATGAGAGGCTATACAAAACGACTGGTCACAGCTTTCTCTATTACTGTTTTTACTACATGTTGCTCCTTTTCATTTTCCTGCGTAAATAAGCTCAATCTGCTTCATCTTCCCCAAACTTTCTTTGACCTTTTAATCCTATTTCTCTGTTCCATGATCTGGGACAGTTCATCATCCTCAACTGATGACAAACGCAAGGTCCATACCTCTATCATCTTTCCAGTCTCACTTGGACTCACTACAGAGTGAGTTCCTGCCAGAACTCAGCCTAGGGATGAACAGAAAACCTGCACTTAACATGGGAATGCTTTCCATAACCCAAAGTTGAGTATTTTTTGCCATTAGCTACAGGCATTCTTCTCTCACCTGCTCCCACAGGACTATATCCTGAGATGTGCATGTGTGTTATGGTAAGAACACACTTCATAGAGGTGCAAAGTGTCAGGGGAAATGCTTGGGATCCTCTTCTACTAAGTGAAGCAGCCAAGAGATAAATGCAGCAAAGCACTGCATAGAAACACGATTCTTAGGGTGTGCCATGAGACACCCATATATAATACAGTCAGTAAATTGGGTTAATGGGTGTAAACAAAAGGTTAATGTTCAGAGGGGAGTAAAGAGCTGTAAATTGCAGGGTGATGGGGAGAATTTTATATGGCAGAATGTAAATCCCACACATTCTCTCTAGGGAAAGTTCGCTGCTGAGATCCCCAATGATGTATTTCCTGGCCTGGATCCAAGGGAGCTGAGGGGTAGAAGAAAGCAGGCCATTCCCTTCTGTGGTCAGAAAGCTTAAATAAATAACATCTGAAGACAAGTTGTACGTACTCCAGAAAGGCCGGTTGCTAGCTGAGTTACTCAGTGAGTAACAGACACATTATACTGATGTGTGATGGCCAGTTTTCTAAGCTATACAAAGTTTCTGTGCTTCAAGGCACCTGAAAGCTGGAGTTGGGACATTGGACAGGATTTACCTGTATCCCTAATGGCACTGAGAAATGTCCAGAGTTCCTGGGTAGAGTGCCCTGCTGATGCTTTCAGCTTAATTGCATTGCAAAGCTGGAGACAAGAAGTCCCAGTTAAACAAATGTGTTTTTCACCTCCTTCTATAACATAGGGTATGGTCTGCTCACCAAATTATCCCCTGGGCATTTCCATCTAGTTCATTTCCTTGTTATCTTCACAACATAAACTCTCTTGATCATTTCTATTCAACTCCTATGGTGCTTTTGCAGCTTGGGAGACTAAATGGCTTATGCTTGGAACACCCTAAGGTGATTGCTCTTGTGAGGAGCAGGTTTCAGTGGTGGCCAGGGGCTCTTCTGATGTTCTGTTCTTATTAGTCAGTTTTTCTTGAAGCAGCTAATTATGATCCTATCTCAGGACCATTCAATTCCAAGTCTCCTTTAGTAGCGGATTAATCTGTGATTCTCATTTCCCACCCTCAGCTTCGTAGTATATTCAGCACCCTTCTCTACTGCAGTTATCTTCCAGAGTCCTGGTTTCTCTAATTGCTTGCTCTGACCCTATTTCTAGAATTAGGGGAAAGGAGAAGGATAGAGGTGTCTAATCTAGTATAACTCTCTCCATGGTTGATCCAGATCACTATAATAAGTCAACAGGATGTTATCCCAAGTTTCTGCTTTCCCAAGTCCCTGTGATAACAATGTGATGGCGTCCATGTAGATAAGACTGGATTTTTTCTGTTTTTCAGCTCACTTCATAGCTTCTTATTAGATCTGGATGCAAGATTTCCTGAAAAGAGAGAACTGGAAACATGCAGAGGGATAAAGTAAAGGGTTAAGACATATTCCATTTACTCATATGTGCTAAATGGTAGAGAATCAAGTAGATCATGACCTTATTTCTGATGTTAACAAAGACTTGTTGTGAGACTATGACCTTCAGGTTCAAGGTCTAAGAAGAAGCAACAGTTTATTTTCTTTTCTATACATTTGCATTTCACTGGTTTTAACTTGGGTTTAGGGTTGTGTTAATTGCTGTTTGCCACACATCATAACTTTTATGCAGTTCATGGTGAATTCCTCATCTCTCTGAGTATTTGCTCACATCACTGTGTTCCTTGTTCCCTTTTAATTGAATACCTGGCAAAGAGTTCTTGAGTCACAAGTAGATATTCCATCAGTGATAAGAGTAAAAACAATAGATGCCCCAGGGCATCTTCTTTCTTTATTACAGTGAATGTGATTTAGATGCATGGAAATACATGAAGTCCAGAGAAAAGACAGCTACAAATTAACACAGAACGACAAACAACACTGTGGAGTTGACATCATGCTCTCTGCCTTGGTTCTGTTCTTCTAATGAGAATTTGGACACTGAATCGCAAGACCTGTGCTGACTCTTTTTGAGCTTTGCTAATGTGACTTTCAATATTTTCCTCCTGGATCAGGTCATCACAGTAGGAACAAAATCTTCCCTGATTTTTATATCGTTTTCCTGGGAGTGGGGAAATGAGAGCATAGATCAGCTTTGCAGCTCCTGCATCTTGGAGCTCATCTGAGATGTGACTTCTGAATCGTCTGAGAGAGGGTGATGATTGTCGATGCAAAGTATCAGCTGTAAAGCACAGTGCTTATCTTACAGGATCAATTGGATTAGCGAAATGGGAGCTCACAGCATCACTTTATTAACGTGATGGAAAGAAAATAGAAATATTGCTGGAAATAAACAGTCAATAAACCCCTCTAAAACCAGAGAACCCCATGGCTGCTTCAGTTCGATATACCAATATGTGTGTGTTCTAGTGTGTGGTGTCCCTGCCCATGGCAGGGGGTTGGAACTAGCTGAGCTTAAGGTCCTTTCCAACCAGACCATTCTATAATTCTATGATAATATGGCCAAATCCAAGATGAATGCACTCTCTGCTTTCCTTTTAAATAGTGTCATGCATCTTAATCTCCATATTCAGGCTGCTCAGCTGACTCTGACCTGCTCTCTCAGAGCTGTCAGTGGGTGTATACCCTGGCAGCAACTACAACATGAACAACAAGAGAAATAAAATGCCAGGGTGAAAACCTGATGAATTTATTACTAATGCACTCACACAGAGCCTCCCACCACTGCCAAGCCTGTTTGCAAGAGGGGTGAGCTTCTGCAAATTGAAATTGCACTTTAGAGCAAGACTTCCCTGTTTGTAAAACCTATCAGAATGACTAGTGCTTTCTTTCCACGAAGGTCAAACAAGCACTTTAAATGATTGCAGGTTATAACACCCTTGGCCAGGCTGTGTAAATAACCCAGTATGCCACACACGTTTACTTCCATTTTTAAAGGAAATTAGTTTTCCTGTTTCCAATGTTTTGTTTGCTTTCTATGAATACTCTAGTGAATCAGCTTTACCTCAAAGCGCTCACTTTTAATCTGAAGGGCATGTTTCAATTGCAAATTAACCTGCCTGGCTGTTGTTCCTCGGGAGGACTCAGTAGGAATGTCATTGCAAGAGTGGCTGAGCACCAAAATGCATTTGAAGACTCAGGTTTAGAGGCCTCAGTAAGTGCCAAAACCTTCATACCTCTAAATGTAGGTGCTGTCGCTGGTTCCTCAGTTATGTGTCTGCAGTTCTACTGATTGATTAATGCTTAACTCAATAGTTACACAGAATAGCACAGGACCAGCAATAAAGTGTGCGTTGAGAATGCAGCCAATGGGGAATTCAAAGATCATAATAGCATGTATTAATTGATAAATAAACCCATGAATCATTCAGAACAATTGATAGTCTTCAGAATATGACATGCTGCAACTGGAAACAAGGCAAGCTACTCACTACACAATATTTATGCTTGTCTACAGGGTGGAAAAATGTGAATGTTCAACTCCAGAGGCAAGGAAAATTGGATGTGCTCCAGGAAGCTCATGATCCATGCATTTCATGAGATGAAACAGATGGATGAAGCAGACACATGGAGTGGGTAGGAGGAGGTGGGAGGATGTGTTAAAGGAAACGGCTTTGTAGAATTAGCAGCACTTCATTTTCTAGCACAGATCTCCCTGTGACATCAAAAGACTAGGGTTGGGCTTTCTTAAAAAAATAATGTCTGAGCAGGTGTTTGGAATGCTAAAACGTGAGGAATTTGGGATCTCTATTGCAAACCATGAGGATTTGGGGATGTTTGTTCTTCTGACATGCTCACCATCTCCATTCCTGGTGTCTAAAAGGTAATAGGCACAGTCACTGATTGAAACAGGATTTAGAATTAGGCCCTTGATTCTTGGTATTATTGAGTTTATGGAAATAAAGAATTCCTTTTTATAAAGCCTTTGAAAACCTGTCAGTGGAAAGACCTACATTATTACGTATTAAAGAAACAAAAGACCCCAAACCACCATCACTTGTTCATACTTTTCATGGTTAGATACCTCTACATGTCCCTCCTCATGTGACAAAAGACATTGGCGTCTCCAGACTTATTGCTGCGCTTAATCACAAGGGTTGATTACGGATGAAATATTTCTATTCATTCTTGCTGGAAATGTCCTACATTGCTGGTTGGATGCCCAAGGCAAGGTATTATCTTTAAACTAGTCCTGCCTGTTAGAAATTAATTACCCTTTTCCACTCCAATTCTTCCCTGAACTTCTGTATCTCTGCAAAGCAGGAACTCGCCTTTTCATACCTCTAAACCTCTGCATATTACAGTCCCAGTGAAACAATATGCTTCTTTGGGTCCCAGGCATTGGTATTAATTGATGGTTGTTCGGAAGCAAGAAACAGGAGGAGAAACAAATATGTGAACTTCTGATCTTCCCAAACCATAGGGAATGAGTTCACCTTGTTATTCAATGAGGGTAGGGTCTGGCTCAAAGAAAGACATGCAAGCTCAATTCAGGTTCAGAGGTGCTGCCTAGCGTAATTTCAGAGGCCCCAGCCTATACAAGACATCTATGCAGGCTAATAAATATGATGTAGGATTAATGGGAGACCTGTGCCCTTCTAAAGCAGGTGTTGGAGACTAGACATCATGCTATGGAGCCTCTTAAATCACATCAAGACGGTTGTTTCAGCAAGTAAATTATGTCCTTGGTCTCTAGTGACTGCAGTGGGAATTCAGGCACCCAGTGAATGTACAAGATGATGTTTAGGTGCCATTAATCTGCAGTCAGCTCAGTCTTATCCTAACTACGTACTTGTCCTTCTTCCCTTGCTCCATCTGCTTTTCCCAATATTCATTAAGGACCATGCCCCTGCACAGTCTGTGTGAGCTGGGAATTGACTGCAGAGGCAGTTCAGCTCAGCGCCCCTGGGAATGCCAGACCTCAGAGGCACGAGCACATCATCCCTTAGCAAGTCACTGCAGCACTTTCCCATGCTCATGCTGTGTTCACACCATGTTCCCATCTCCAGTAGCAGTGAAGCAATTTGACACAAGTCTGCATTCCCAGGAGTGAATCAGCTCCTGCATAGGACCCCAGCTTCAGGTCAGTGGAAGATAGGAGTTTGCTTGATGGTCCTTCCCTATGCATTACAGTGCAAACTCCCTGCTTCTTCCCCATCTTTTTTAATATCATTGACTGATTTTTGAGGGCTCTTTCATTCTTTTGTGCCTACTTAACATGTTGTAGCCACCAATGGAAAGACTTCTGTCACAAAACTCCTTAGTTACTGACTACTCTTTATCTTCCTTTGAAACTTCAGAGAGAAAGCTCTGCTGAAATCCCTATGGAACATTTCCCCATGGGTAGAAGGAACAGCAGATCATGGTTGTCTATTTCTATTAAAATATGCTTCTATGATTCACAACAATGCGCTCGTGCCTACATGTGCTTAAAGTAAGTTTACAAACTCTTTGCTCTAGCTGTTGCTCTGCCTCTTCTTTTCATCTTGTTGTCTGTCATATCTTCACTTACTGCATCTTGTCTTTTTTGACACTTTAGCTATCTCAGGGGCAACACTGGCACTTTCACACATCACCATAATAGAAATAAAAGCTTGAAAAATCTAGATCTGAGACCTGCCTATTCCTCGGGCATTTCAATGCAACATCATGAAAGATGTAGCTTGGCTGGATCCTCAGGAGATCACAAGAAACCTGGAACTCAAGCTCCTGAGAATAACTGAGCTGATGAAGGCAGACAAACATCTATGCATTTATTTTTTTTTCTGGTGAAAAACCCTGTCAGAAATTGACATTTCTTCTTTGCATGGGGTTTGGATGAAATTTTGTTTTCCAGTGGAGCAGTAATGTTTTATTTAGGGTTTTTTTGATGAATAGCTCTGCCCTGTCTACACGAATACGTACTTCACACAATGCAAAGTGGAAAGTCCCCAGTGATTCTTTGCAAATTCCAAATAAGCTGCAGCTCAAGATGAATTAAAACCTGTATATTTGGGTCAGATTCTCCATCAGTCCGGACTGACCCAGATCTGATACAATCACTTAAACTGTACCAGTTTAAATTAACATAAAATTTGACCCAGAATTTCAGGCTCTCATACTAAATGTAATTCCTGTCAATGGGGCTATTGAATGTATGGTTCAGAGATCGCCAGTTATGTTTGCAATTTAAATCTGCTTCAGGTAGCAGACCAGCTTTTCAGTTGAAGTCTGCTCTCTGTGTCTTACTGCTATAATAAAAAGTATCCAATCAGCATAATGCATTGGGAGCAAGTGCTTTCTGCTTGCATGACACATCTGCAGGAGCTAAGGCCTATCCCATATATCTTATAATCAACAAATGAAGTATATAAAATAATATATCAAAGCATTTTGGATAACTTGAAAAGAATATTTGGCTGCTAATTTTCAAGTATTTTAGGAAAAAAAACCCGAAAGATTCACCATTTAAAACATACTGGGATATTGCCATGACAGGTCATGCATGCAGTCAATACCATTCCCAGATGGAAGAGCTTCAGCAGCTGTATAGCATCAGCAGCTGTATAGCATCGCCCCTGCTAACGCACCACCAATCTCTGTCCTTGGAAGCAGCTGCCTCAGGATACTCAGGTTTATGAGTGTGCTAGGCTGGTTTAGTTCATGTTAGATACAAAAGATGCTCACAGCTTTAGGGCTCTGCAGCTCAGAACCCACAGCTGCAGCGATGGCATGCTGTTGGTGTCACCTTAGGGCTTTGAAAAGTACCTAAGAACACAATATGCTCACTCTCCGACAGACAGAAGTGGTGCAGACACTTAAAACCCCACCAGCTTGGTTGTGGGGTTGCAAGAGGCACCGATGCCAAGGCAGGCAGCAATCAGTTTTAATCTGGGGGTTGACACTCTGATGTTAAGGCTGCAAGAACAAAGAAAGAAGCCTGAACATATCGAACCAGAGACATTCCTCCTGAGACATGGAAAAATAATAGCTTAACATTTTGAGGTGTCAATAGCCATAGCTGAGAGAGGGCTGAAGGGGACAACAGTAAAATACCTGTCTGATTGCTCCGCTTCACATATGCACAGCAACCTTCTAATTCCAGCTGCATACATATTTGCTTCTGATCATAAGGTATTGAAAATGACTTGAAAGAACACACCCACGAAACCCTCCCATCCCTCCTCCAGTTGGTTAATGAGGTCATTAAAAAGACGCATAAAAGACTTGCAAACAAGCACTGATGTTTTTTATGCTGCAGTGGCAATCTCAGAGCAGCCTGGGCATGGAGAAACGCTATTAAGGAAACAAATGTTATTATATCTTTGAAAGCGATTTTTACCACTTGAGCTACTATGCTGAAAAGACTTGAATGTAGCATGTGTGTACTGAGGAGCAGAAATCATAGAATAGTTAGGGTTGGAAAGGACCTTAAGATCATCCAGTTCCAACCCCCCTGCCATGGGCAGGGACACCTCACACTAACCCATGTCACCCAAGGCTTCGTCCAACCTGGCCTTGAACACTGCCAGGGATGGAGCATTCACAACTTCCCTGGGCAACTCATTCCAGTGCCTCACCACCCAAACAGGAAAGAACTTCTCACTTAGATCCAATCTAAACTTCCCCTGTTTAAGTTTTAACCCATCACCCCTTGTCCTGTCACTACAGTCCCTAATGAAGAGTCCCTCCCCAGCATCCTTACAAGCCCCCTTCAGATACTGGAAGGCTGCTATGAGGTCATATCCTGGCTTTAAACTCAAAGGGTGTGATTTATTAATTACTGCAAACTAAAGGAATGGCAGCTTATCTGTTCATGATGACTGGGTTTATTTAAAAAGTATATCTGGATCCTATCTGAACTTTGAGGGTGTTTCTTTTTTTCCTACATCTACATCGAACCAGAATTTGTTCTGCATAGAAAATTCAGGCCAAAGGCTTTTTGCAGCAGAGGTTTACTGATGGAGCCACAAACAGCAACACTTGCAAAATGTGTTTTCAAAGCGGTTGTTCAGTCAGTCCATCACTTTAGCTGCAGAATAAGAACTGAAGCTCATTGTATCAACTACTATAAATTCCCCTCAACATCTTTATTCCAGCGAATAGCACAGGAAAGAATTTCTTCCTTATATCCAATCTAAACTTCCCCTGTTTAAGTTTGAACCCATTACCCCTTGTCCTGTTGCTATGGTCTGGTGCGATGTAGCCTGAGAAACCCTTCCTGTCACAGGATAACAGGATTTCATTTTCTTCTGAGACTCTTCTGCACTGAGGAGTGCCTTCCCAAGAGAGAGAGATGGTGGCTTTAGCCCTTCGCAGGGTCCTCCAGGGCAGCAGTGAGACCTGGTATAGCTCATGGCTTTGTGACCTGCAACCTGTGAGTCATTTAACCCCATAGTCAGGGAATAAGGAAAAAAGAAATCCTGGAAAGTGGAATCTAAACTCTAGAAGTTTCACTTGAAACATTCTAAGATTTTAAAGAACCTCTGTTTCTACACACCCCAGCTCAGACACTCCTATAGACCTGATCTCCTTCTTTTGCAGACTTCTCCAAGTGTTTGCTCACTGGGAATAACTTTGCTTTGTTTGACTAGTTCCTGACCTATTATTGTCCTGAAGCACTGAAACAGGCACATTGCAGCACTGTGGATGCGCAGGGATGTGAATGAAATTGTCTTCAATGTCACCTTTTGGGTCTAAACGAGAACAGGTTTCAGCATTAAGAAAGACCTGATCTTGCGGATAGATGTAATACGATCTATTTGTTTCACTCTTTTCCTTTCTCAGCTGTGGGCATCAAAGACCATAGGATAAAAGAATGAACACACCTGCAGAAGCTGCCACTTATAACTCTGACACTTGGACCCCCTTTCCCCGCCCTATACAGCTTGCAGCCCTTTTCCATCACAAAGGAAGCCCCGCAAGCTGCACACCATCCCTCCCCTCCAGCACAACAGCTACTGACACAGAAATAACCCTCCCTGCACGCACAGAGGTGAAGCACATGGGCATTTGAAGTGTCTAATTTGGGGAATTAGAATCTGCTTTAATTTTCCACTGGGAGATAAACATGTGTCATCCTGCCCTCAAGCCGTGTTAAGTGCGCCAAGAGCTCTGACATTGTTGCTGTGCTCTCAGCTGCCACATGAGTCACTGCTGCCTCTTGACTCAGAGTTTTCCTCATTAAAAGTTGAAAAACAAGCACAAGGGGAGAGAAGAAAGAAAGCGAAAGGTGGATGGTCAGGGCTTCGCTCAGAACTGAAATTAGAACTCTACATTTCTGAAAGGAAAGTAATCCCTCCGTCCACAGTCCCTTTCTGATGATCAAAAGGCTCAAAGGATGCTCTCCCTCTCTCTTCCACTTCAGAAAGAGAATAATCAGCCCAAGCCATGACAGAAATCATGCCTGACTAATAGACACACATATTTTGCCTTGTTTACTTATTGGCTGAGTAGTTCCTCCAAATCACTGCATCAAAGTGGGGACCGCAAGGCTTGTTTCAAAGAACTCAAACCAGGTTTTATTTTGCACCACACTGTAACAGCAAAGTTTCAGTCTTTTCTCCGTCCAGAATTAGCACGGTTTTCTAAGCAAAAGCTGAACAATGTAAAATTGGTCCTTTGCTCAGGTCATGGAAAGATAGCAAGGTTTGAAGAGCTAAGAGTTCCTTTTGTCTCCTTTGAATAATCTTGGTGTTAAATATGGGAGATTCAGGGATCCCATTCCTCTCTCTAAAACAGTCCTTGTGGCTGATGAAAGAAATGGAAGCTGATAAATGAAAGAAAGGCTTTTTTTGGGGCCTGAAGCATGCCTATGTGGAAAGACAAAGACAAACAGATGCTCTATATTGATCAAACACAAATCTGTTTGCCACAGGCAGGGACACCTCACACTAAACCATGTCACCCAAGGCTTTGTCCAGCCTGGTTTTGAACACTGTCAGGGATGTGCAGTGCTCAGAGCTGAAGGATCCTGATCTTGACAGATCCCAGAAGTTGCAGATGGAGACCAGTCAGATCTGATAATCAGATTCATATTTTCACATTAAGCCTTCTTCAATAAAACTACTCTTCAGGCATGTTCAGTGGCTTCAAAACCACCCTGGATAACTTCCTAACTGGAAAATACGTGATAGTGCCTGTGACGAGCACGCTTTAATACAGATCATAGATGCTTTGTTAAGGTGTACACATTCCATCTCTAAGTGACCATGTTTCATTGAAAATGAAAATGGCTTTTTCTTTTGCCTTTGAAGGGGAATGAGGGGAGACAGTTTATTTTTTAGTCTTTGATAGTTTAGTCTTTTAGTCTTTGCTGTTTCTTATTGATAAATATCCTCTGCATTTCCACCCTTTAGTGTTCTGGTTTCCATAGTTTTGTTCATTGTTATGTCACTGCATCAGCATCAGCACTGATGCAATCCCATAAACATAAATCAGTCTTGATTTACCTTCTACTCTTGTCCAGGTGCCCAGAGCAGCAGCTTTTCAACGCTGGAGTTAGTGGATTTTGCACTAAATAATTTACTAATAATAACTAATTTACTAATCCTGTGATATAAAATCTGGAAAGTTATTATAAACTTTGACCCTTATCAGCTATGTTATATGTTAAGGCTATTCCATCCCTTTAAAATACATTGTCTGTGATTCTTGATATTATTTTACATCTTGGTTTTATTCTCTCCTCTTGTTTCCAGATTGTAATTTTACAGATACTTAACAAAATGAACTCCTTTTCCGGTTTTTCTTGGCACACACGACAAAAAGGCTCTGAAATCCTAGAAAAAAGACAAGGAACTAAGCTAATAAATATTTTGAGGGAGAATGTCTTCCATGTGCTGACAAGTAAAAGATATTCTAGATAGTAATAAAATGATTTGAAACCCCGTTCGACTAGGTATTTCCCTGCCATGTTCATATTGCTGTTCCCAATCAAATCCACTCAGATGTTAGCAGGAAAACACATTCAAGTGATTTCTAATTATATCTAGCCTCTATTAATACCTTGAACCTTCTTTGATCTGGAATTATGCTTGCAGGAGAAGATGAAAGATCTCAGAGTAAACCCAGTCATCTGTAATGTCAATGTACGTGAAGCAGCCCCTGAACCATTCTTCATGGTGCTGGCTTTCAGCCAGGAGCTGGAAACCAACAAACATAACTTCAGGAATCAGCAGCAGAAGGAAAAAAAAAAACCACAACACACACAACAACTGAATTTTGAAGAATTTATTTGAAATATTAAGAAATATAGCAAAATATTGCAAATAGAAATATGTATGCAGTATGATTTTTATAAAGGCAAAAGAAAGAATACTGACTTTTCAGAAAGTTTGTGAAGATAAACACTAATATAAAAGCTAAAAGACCGGTCTATAAGGGATGCATCTTCTTTAAACTCTAGAGATTAAACTGTGATGATGTTCATGACTCCCTGCATCTGCAGATGGGAACTGAAGCATTCTCACACCTCCAACAGAAGGAAGAGTCCTTCTTTCCTTACCTTGTTGCTGCCTTATAAATAAGAAAGTGGCTATGTGGAATTTCTCACCCACTCTTTATACTGTGAGGTTTTGTAGCCAGCTTCATCATGTTGTCTGATAATATTAAACCCATAATGTTCATTGTTTCTAGTGTCTTCTGCCTACAAATTTTAATATTTCTTTCTTCAGTATGGAATTTTTAAACCTCAGCTTAGAAAGAAGAACAAAAAACCATTTTAAGAGCTGCTCAAGGGCTATTACAAATGCCTACAAAAGTCTGTTAACATTATTGTACACCTCCTAGCACACGTTGACTATGTATGGCTTAGATAGGAACAGTTTGCCCTTTGCATACAATATGCTGGTTCTCCAGGACTTTGCCTTCTATGTTATAGAGCTACAGGAATGGAAATAGAGATATCCAGGGGCATGTTTATTCCACCCTTCAGTAGGCATCTCAGATGAGACAGATGGTTTAATTGCTGATTTTATGTTGTTTTTCATTGAGGTCAGGTGTGATGTGGGATATGTGTTGACTGGGAAAGGATAAAGGCTGCAGAGAACAGACAGGATTTGCAATCAAGTCTCTTCATGATGTGTGCAACTCCTGTTAAAAAAGTGGGAGATGTTAGTAGACCTCCTCACAAGATGCCTGGTCCTGTTGCAGGCATCTCAGCTTCCCCCCACAGCTTGGTTTTCCTCTGTGCTGATTCCTGAATTCCCCCTTGTCCCCAGGTGCATGATGCCAACAGAACATCATCTTAAACCTTACTGAGAGAGTTCAAAGTATTGAAGAAATGATGGAAAAGGCAACAGTCTGTTGTTTTACAGGCTGAAGGAATGCTTATGCAGTTTTTCAAGGGAGTTTTTTTGGTTTCCCAGGAAAAATGAAGTAAACGCTACTCATTCCTTGAGCTGCAATGTAGCTTTTTCTCCTTAGCAATTCTTCTCCCCCCCCACCTTGCCCTGAGACCTGTGGTGACTCCACCAAGATACCCTCCTCCTATATTCCTTGCCTTCCTTGATTAACCCCTTTGTGTATGTAAAGCTGAAAAAGCAGATTCTTGCTGTCTATTGCTTTAAGATGTGAGATTGATGTGTTTTCTGTTGAAAATAAAGGTTAATAAAAATAAGTGCTGCCACTTCTGCTACACACCCTAAATATTGCTAGCTTTGAATTCATCATCAAGAATAATCTGGGAAGGGGGATATCTGAGAGAGAAAATTACCATTTTAAAAATGGTCTTTTTATCAAATAATACTGAATAGTTTGTTTCTCTAATAGGAAGAGGAATCCTTATACTTTAGACCTTTATAATTAGACCCCAAACACACACAGCTTGGTCCCATCAGACACTGCTAAGGTGTGATGCTAATGGAGAATGGGAACACGAGAATGAGTAACTGGTCAAAATGTGAATTTTCATTTTGGGGAAATAAGGCTGTTTTCCCCTACTTTATAACGAGGAGCTGTGGAAAAGAGGAAGAGCAGTAACAGAGGCATCTAACAACCTGTAATCTCAATGGGAAATAGGCATCGGGATATTTCTTTCATCTGAGTCTCAAAGCCTTCTCCTACATCATACTGGGAATGCATGGCTAAGCTGGAAATTGAAGCCAAGCGTTCTGTATCCAGCTGGAATCTAATGAGGAGCTTTTTCTTGCTTTTTATTTATTACAAAGCACATGGACAAACAAGGAGGAGAAGAGTCTGTGCTACATCCACACCCCAATAAGAATCACTTGATTCTGCGATTCTATTGTTTGTGATGTGTAGTAGGTGTTTGCTTGGAAGGGGACAATGCTGTTTGGGGATGCTGGGGTTCAGCCAACTCTTTGCTCATCTCATCTTCCATTTGGCTGAGGGCTTAAGCAGTTGATTAGGTAAAGCAGCCCCTTAAAGTTAGTTCTGTACAACACACCATCACATACTTAGGTAATTTGTCAATAAAGGGCTTTGAGGAAGCACTTTGAAACGCCACAGAGGCTGCAGCTCAGAGCCAGTGGATTCTTTGGGTTAAGAGAAATCAAACTGCATCTGTGGATTGAAAATGAACACTTATTTAATGTGGTTTTGAAAGATTTGTACCTTCTGTAATTCTCATTTGCTTCAAAGTCTCCATTGCTATTTAATCAGCAGTCGCTAAATATGTTTCAGAGGACATGCTGAGGACTGAATACTGCTTTCTTTTCCTTCTGCAATAAATGACTGAAATGTAATAATCCGGGGGGCTGCTTTACAGCTTCTCAGTGAGGACAATCACCTGCATAGAACTTCTCAAGGAAAGAGATGCTGATGCTAAGAAAGAGAAAAAAGAGAAATCAATCGCATTTTCTGCAGTTTTGTGCATTTTGTCTTTGGGTTTTGTTTGTTTTTACATGGTTAGAATTTTGTTATTATTATTTCATTCATAAGGGTGAGGTGCTTTGATTTAACAATTTAAACACTGGGTGAGTTAAGGTAGTTATTTTGTTCCCTCTGTGATGAATAGGGAAGGACCTCAGCCCTATTACATATCTAGTTAAATGAGATTATTCCTATGCAAACCATAGGATCATAGAATCACAGAATGGTTAGGGTTGGAAAGGACCTTAAGATCATCCAGTTCCAAACCCCCTGCCATGGGCAGGGACACCTCACACTAAACCATGTCACCCAAGGCTTCATCCAACCTGGTCTAGAACACTGCCAGGGATGGAGCATTCACAACTTCCCTGGGCAACCCATTCCAGTGCCTCACCACCCTCACAGTAAAGAACTTCTTCCTTATATCTAACCTGAACTTCCCCTGTTTCAGTTTGAAACCATCACCCCTTTTCCTATCACTACAGTCCCTAATGAGGAGTCCCTCTCCAGCATCCTTGTAGCCCCTTCAGATACTGGAAGGCTGCTATGAGGTCTCCATGCAGCCTTCTCTTCTCCAGGCTGAACAGCCCCAACTTTCTCAGCCTGTCTTCATACAGCAGGTGCTTGGGCCCCCTTATCATACTCATATGATGACTTACTTGCACTGAAATGTCTTGCCCATGTGTATCTGTTTAGGAAACTTCATTTGAAAACTTTTTCTTAGACTCAAGGTGGAACTTTCTGTCAGCATTAAAGGGGAAAAGAATCATAGAATCATAGAGTCATAGAATTGTTAGGGTTGGAAAGGACCTTAAGATCATCCAGTTCCAAACCCCCTGCCATGGGCAGGGACACCTCACACTAAACCATGTCACCCAAGGCCTCGTCCAACCTGGTCTTGAACACTGCCAGGGATGGAGCATTCACAACCTCCCTGGGCAACCCATTCCAGTGCCTCACCACCCTCACAGGAAAGAATTTCCTCCTTATATCCAATCTAAACTTCCCCTGTTTAAATTTTAACTCATTACCCCTTGTCCTGTCACTGCAGTCCCTAATGAAGAGTCCCTCCCCATCATCCCTATAGGCCCCCTTCAGATACTGGAAGGCTGCTATGAGGTCTCCACGCAGCCTTCTCTTCTCCAGTCTGAACAGCCCCAGCTTTCTCAGCCTGTCTCCATACAGGAGGTGCTCCAGCCCCTGATCATCCTCGTGGCCTCCTCTGGACTTGTTCCAACAGTTCCATGTCCTTTTTATGTTGAGGACACCAGAACTGCACACAATGCTCCAGGTGAGGTCTCACAAGAGCAGAGTAGAGGGGCAGGATCACCTCCTTGGACCTGCTGGTCACACTCCTTTTGATGCAGCCCAGGATACAGTTGGCTTTCTGGGCTGCAAGCGCACACTGAAGCCGGCTCATGTTTATTTTCTCATCAACCAACACCTCAAGTCCTTCTCTGCAGGGCTGCTCTGAATCTCTTCTCTGCACAACCTGTAGCTGTGACTGCTCCGACCCAGGTGTAGGACCTTGCACTTGGCATGGTTAAACTTCATGAGGCTGGCATCAGTCCACCTCACAAGCGTGTCCAGGTCCCTCTGGATGGCATTCCTTCCCTCCAGGGTATCAACCGAACCACACAGCTTGGTGTCATCGACAAACTTGCTGAGGGCGCACTCAATCCCACTGTCCATGTCAGCGACAAAGATGTTGAACAAGACCGGTCCCAACACTGATCCCTGAGGGACACCACTCGTTACTGGTCTCCAGCCGGACATTGAGCCATTGACCACAACTCTTTTCATGCAGCCATCCAGCCAGTTCTTTATCCACCGAGTGGTCCATCCATCAAGTTGATGTCTCTCCAATTTAGAGACAAGGATGTCGTGTGGGACAGTGTTGAACGCTTTACACAAGTCCAGGTAGATGACATCAACTGCTCTACCCCTGTCCATCAGTTCTGTAGCCCCATCATAGAAGGCCACCAAATTGGTCAGGCAGGATTTCCCCTCAGTGAAGCCATGCTGGCTGTCACCAAGCACCTTGTTGAAGAAGGAGTAGCATTATTTTATTGTAGGATATACAGTAGCAGGGTGGTCTGAGAACTCATGTAAGACATGAGAAATTCATTAGAAAATATCCCTATCCTAATGAACTACAAATTCCCTGAAGGCAAAGATGCCACCCACAAATCAGAAGTATCCTTCAGGACAAATGGTGTGAAAATGACATTTAAATACAGACCTCCCGAATCTCTGCTATGTCCCCAGCATGCAATTGGCTGCCTCATGTTAATTTTCCTTGCGGCTTATGAAAAACTGGACAATAACTGTTTTGTCTCAATAGACAAAGGAAAAGTGTTTTCACATCTCAAACAATATGTGAGGTGGAAGAACTCATTCCTGCCCACAGAATCTGAAAAGCTATGTACAATACTGATACATAAAGCATTTGCTCTATAGTATGAAACAGTGTCATATACAGTTAATGCAAGCAAATACTTCATGTAATATTCATATTACATAAGCATTAGATATTCGCAATGTAGATGTGAGCTAATCATCTCACATCCCAGCTAATAAGCCCAAGATCTCTACACAGTGGATGGGAAGAAAAAAAGAGACATTTTTAGGGCACAATTAATTTGCCATATTTTGCAACGTGCATTAGAGTGAGATGAAGTACCTATTTGTCTCCGGTGGCTTTGTGGGAACCTATGGGGACTCATTCAAATGTGCAAATCCACATTGCAAAAGTCTACATTCCGTCTGAAAAATCACCTCCTCAGTGTCTATAACATAGAGGAGTGCCAAGTTCCAAAGAAAGCCTGTAACTATGTTTATTTGATTTTATAAAGGATGCTTCTCTTAATGAGTTCCCGTTTCAAACCTAATCCCCCAGCTTCTTGTTTGGGAAGATTTCTTTAGATAGGCTCTTGTAACATTGATGTTCTGGGCTAGGGCTGCTTTCTTATAAAGTCTCTTGCTACCATCAGTATAGATATCCTTCATGTATAATGCACTCGCAGAGCTTCCCTTGTGTCCTTGCTTCTCACTTGTGTCAAGCCCTGCATATCTGAGTGGGATGTTTGGCAGGCAAGGCTCTGTTGTCTGCTGTCAGTGTGGATTTTGGCTGGACATACCTTTGTGGTGCTTTGTCTTCTCCCGTGGGGGCCCTGTACTGCGGGTGGTGAGCTGGCTGCTTCCTCCTGTGTGCCCTGAGGGCTTATTTACAGTAAAGGAAGCTGTATCCCCTTTTCTTTATGCAAGGGTAATAACCAAGCCTAGGATCAGCCTAGGTTGGAATAACTTGTACTGGGGTAACATCCAGAGGCTCTGGTCTGTGTGGGTACACTGGACACGCTCACGGGCTTTTTGCTACGTGATTTACAACTGAATGTACACTGTGAGCTAAAAAGCCACACTCTTCAGACCATTTTAAAAGCAGATGTATGGGAAGTTCGAGACTTGGAGTGGGACCAAGTTGCTTAAATATGCGAGGCTAGTGCTTGTCCAGAGAGATCCTGAAAGATCCACATGGGCTGGCAGGACACAGGGATGTCTGAAGAGGCACCCAGAGCCTGGTGAGCTACTCTAAAGAGTCTAAAATGTCACACTGAACTTTACCCTTGCTATATTCCCAGCCTTTTCTTCACTATGCCACTTCAGCAGCATCATACCTTGTGTCCCTGCTCATCCTTGCTTTTCCCATCAATTTCAATATAATAAATAAAGCTTTCTTCCTTGCCTTCTTCCTCAGAGATGGCAAATTTACACAGCATTTCAATGCCTTTTCTGTTGGTTAATGACAAAGCCAGACATGATTCCTGAAGCTTACTTTTCACTTTATTTGGGAGTATACTGCCACATGGCACAAATCAGGACACTGGAAGCTTGCAGGAGCAGGGACAACCACAGCCTGGAGCAAAGAGACCTGATCCAGTCTGGGTCATCAAGAACAGTCTCACAGCAATGTGTTCACTGATTTATTCTAGCTTACTTGACCATTTGACCTATTCCATATTATTCAGCTTCATGATAGTACTGTACATTCCCCCGAAACCTTTTCCAAATACAGTCTGCTGTACGGTGATCGTGCAGTCACAGTATGTACTTTGGGCATACTCATTTAATTAGAGATGAAAAAAAAATGCATGCTTCTCTGATCAAACACCTCTGGTATAATAAAATGGTGACTTAGGGTCTTGCATATGAAAGTATGACAAGGGTTCCTGTATTTTCACATGTTCTTTATACTTTTGTCCTTTCTGCTGCTGATTCTGGGAGAGGTATCCACTAGAGAGACAAATAATGTCCACAACAGTGTATGAATATTAAGTGTTTGAACAAAACAATAGAAGCTAACCCTCCTAAGAAGCTGTGTTGTAAGCACAAAGGGACGTGTTCTGGCTCACCCTCTGTACTTGCAGTGCAATGAGACACTCGTATGCCTGAGGTGTACATAATTAATAACAATGACAACTAAGTACATGATTAGCATTAAAAATGAAAAGAGGCGCAGGTTGCTCACAGTTCAAAGTCAAGCTCTTTGGATCCTGTTGTCTTTGCGGGGAATCTTGATAGACCTCAAGGCTTGGCTTTTGGGTTTTCTTTCGGTGTCTTTAAAGAAAGACATGTCCTACAATATTTGCTTTTTGGGTTCCATGCTTTAGGTAGGAAGGGAGATGAGAACATCTGACAGGCATTGGGAATGAGGCATCTCACAGCAGAAGGCAGTGAGAAGAGACCCAGTTTGAGGAGAAGGTAGGTTGAGAAACTGAATAGAAGCTGGGAGGAATCTGGGGATATTCTAGACCTGGAATGCTTGGAATTGGAAGGGACCTTAAAGCTCATCCAGTTCCAACCCCTGCCACGGGCAGGGACCCCTTCCACTAGAGCAGCTTGCTCCAAGCCCCATCCAACTTGACCTTGAACACTGCCAGGGATGGGGCAGCCACAGCTTCTCTGGGCACCCTGTGCCAGCGCCTCAGCACCCTCACAGGGAAGAACTTCTGGTACAGGTAGAGGAGCTGAGATGGGAACATGACGTGGGACAGGACAACAGGACAGCAGGTTCAGGGAGTGAGGAAACGCATTATGAAGTACTGACTTACCACCTTCGGGTACCACAGGGGTAGAAGAAGGACAGAGACATGGGAGCAGGGTTACAGTAGGTTGCAGTTGATATAAATGTTGTTGATCTCATAGCTGGAGGATGAAGCCTTTAGATACAGAATTAAAAGGCCTATCTCTCTGTTCCCGTGCAGCAGAGGACCAGGAGAGGCTCACTCCAGCTTTAGAAGGAAGAAGCCTTAGAAATTTGCCTGACAAGCTGCAGCCCTTCTCCAGCAAGATGAAACAAATGGTGTTTGAGTGGTGCAGATCTGCTCTAGGTCTTCCCCAGGACAGGAATACCTGGAAGGAGGTTAGTCCTGCAGTTCCTGTGCAGGTGGAGCTCCCCTCCTTCAGCCTCCAAGGGAGATAATGGTAATGGATGCTGATTTTGCTCTTGAAAAATGCAGTTTCTGGTAGCACTTTTAAAAGCTGATTATAGCTTCGCCTCACTTCATGCCCTCAGATGACTTCTAGCCACCCCATCAAGTGAGAACCATATCCATAAAGATGTCGTTGTGTTGTAACTTTGGACTGTCTGTCTTTAAAGATGGGAATATTGATTGAAGATAGCGGATCAAAGACTGAGGGGAGAATACTTTTTACTGAATTTAGGAAGCTTATATATTGCTCCCTGGGGAAGAGGCTGCCAATCCTAATTTATATGTCATTTAATTCCTGCTGATCTGAATTTTCTATGACAAATAGACTCATTTAATTGTGTCACCTCTGGCTTGTGTCTGCTACAAAAAGAGCTTTTCATTTTAACAGTGGGTAACAAAGGAATAAGAGTTTTGAGTGATAATGCCAGGGGAGCTTGCAAAGGCACTCAAACTATGGGAGGTCATGCTTTATATTAGGGTGAAATTATACTTGATAGCAGCATAGACTTGCAGTTTTAGAGGATATTTCTTTCCAAAGAGTGTTGTGCCTTTAGCATGGAATTCAGCTGAGCTGCTCCAAGCTTTTCCACAGTTTTCTGAACTCAAGAATGTTTGCTTTCAATAAAAACAGAAATAACAACTCTGGAGATTAATTGCTTGGTAATATGCACTGGCACATAGCGATAGCATCTGTATCTAATGGAAATACAATGAAAATGGGCCTTTGTAGATTAATTCAGCTAAAATAAACAACTAGAAAACAATCTGGATTCCTGGCTAAGGCTAAGAGAAGAAATGAAAATTAATGTATAGAGTGATTATGTCTGGCAAATTTCTCGTTCTCTTTTTTTTTCCTCACTCAGAAGATTACACTTGAGCTGTTTTTGCAGAGCTAGTCTGATGTTGCTTCCACTGTAAGTGTTTGTGATGGGTGTTGGAAACGCTGTCTGCAGCAAGAACATCCATGCAGTGCCGGCGTGCTGCATCTGCTACAAACGTACTGCAGCAGCTTAAAAGGCAGTTCATGTGTTTCCAGCTTCAATCTGTAATATGCTCACTCTAAAGTGCCCTGGTGAAAGCCTGCTCTGAGCTGAAATGCATGACAGATCTTCCCCAGCCCAACAACATCAGGGGCTCTGTGCCTCCATGCAGCCCAGCCATTCATGCAGCTGATGCCAGGAATAGACCTGATGCTCTACATACAAATACCATCCTCTCTGCAGGAGCAGGATTCTAAATCTGGGTTCCAAACTGGGGTCTCAGCTCCAAATGGATGCAAAGGTAATTTTCCTGGATTGTCCTTTTGAACTACTTATTGGCAGTCCCAAGAAAGATGGAGGTAAGGTCACATTTTGTGTTTTAAATAATAACAAACAAAATCTTGTTGCAATATTCATATTTTTATCACAAGGCAGAGATTTTCTAGCAGAAAATGCATTTTTGCTGATGTAGAGAGGATGTAATTCAAACCATTAGAAAAAACATTGTAGGGTATAAGCTGCAGTTCGTGACTGAGCAGTAGTAGGCAGGGAAAAAAGAGAATTACAGAGACACTGCCACAAAAGCCTTATCAAGTTCAGTAAGAGTAAATACAGGGTGGAGAGTTTGGAGCTGACAGTGGTTGCATGAACACCGGCACTACAACCAGTGTAGCTGTAAAACAGATGACTCTCTTTGCCAGACAGAGCTTACTAGATCAGAGGTTTACATAAGCTAATACAACAACAGTGATCTAGAAACATAAGCTCTCTTTTCAAGAGAACACACTGCAATAGAGTATGGTGTACCAGCACACTTGGTGCCACCTCTACAACCCATAGAGTATTGCTGCCCAGTTTTGGTAGGCATCTTTTGCTTTGCAGCATGCACTGCAACTGGGGGTTGGAACTGGTTAGAACTGATCTTAAGGTCCTTTTCAACCCAAACCATTCTGTGATTCTATGCTTCTATGAATTTGCAATGCATGGTAAATGTTAAAACAACATCCGTAGTTTTCTGCCCTGGCATTCTGTCTGCAGCATGGTATTTCCAGGTGCATTGGTAAAACAGAATTAAGGCTGTAGACAAACAACCACTGCAGAAATGTCTGTCATGACTGAAGACGTTGCTTCCTATGATGGTCGTTTGGCTACCCTCAGTGGGAGGTTGTGTAGATAGACTGAACCCTGCGAGTACTCCTCAGGGCAAAGTTAGCATAGCCACCTAAAAAACTATCCTTGAAAGGGAATACAGGTCAATATGCCCAGCTTTCAAGCCCATTTTCTTCATAATTTGGAGGATTTGTTAATTTAAAAGACATGCCTGCTTAAGGACCTGGCTGGTTTGTGTTGACATTTCAAGAGAGCAAGGTGAATCTGGGGATGTGCCACCGGGGCATGCTGAGTAAGGGTGATTTGGAATCCCCAAAGCTCAACATTTAGCTTAGGATTCCCTGAGGACCAGCAGAGGATTTTGGGAAAAGCATAGCAAATATTAATGAATGCCTAAATCCACTATTTTTGCCACTGTTCTGTCTTATGAGCTTGTGGCATTAAATCAGGCTTCAACTCCTGCGTTACCCCGGAGTGACAGCGTTCCTGTTTTGCTGGGCTTGCTCTATGCTTCTGCGTGTTGTTCCAGACTCTCAAGAGAAATATATGTATTTTATTGTTAATAAAACAAAAAGATTGCATCATCGTTCTGCCCAGGAAAATGGCAATATAAGTCTTGTTAGTCAGCCGTCAGAGCAGTGTTTTATGGTTTGCCAGTGCATATCTTGTCTGCAGTTGAAGGAAATAAACAGGAAAAGAAGAACTATTAAAAATGAGCTTTATTTAATCTGCTTCTTGTAAAGTTTTAAAATCACACTGGGAAATGAAGAGAGTTTTTAGGAGGTGGCGAAGAGAGAAGGTAATATAAGGTATCGTTTTCCTCATACTGATGCACTCTGCATTATTGGTGAGGTAGGAAGAAAGGCTTTAAAGCAGTTAATGTTTCATGGTTTGCCAGAAAAAATGTAGGAAAATAAATCATCAGATTCAAAGGGAGTTTTATGATGAAACTCTCAGATCCTGAGGTATCACCAGCATCCACAGCCAAAATCTATCAAGGTTCATCTTAAAATTGGCATGTTTCTTAACTCCACAATCCACAGGCACACTTCAACTGGGATTCTATCCCAGATCCTCATGCTTGCCATGAAAACCTGCTTTTATTTCGAGCCTAAACCCAGCTATTGCTAATGTGTGACCTTTCTGATTATTCATTCAAACATTTAGACGATGTCTGTGAGATCCCTCAGATCGTTCAGGAGTTATGGCTCATCTTCCCAGAGGGAAGATCTTCCCAAAAATGTTTTATGAGGAACCAGGTCTTTGGTACAACGTAGGTTGGCTCTATCTGAGGAATTGAATAGACCAGAAGAGAAGCAGATGAGCTTTCTTGGTGAACTCCACCTGCACCGAGCTGAGACATGCTAAAACAGGGGAAGGTCAGGTTAGATATAAGGAAGAAGTTCTTTACTGTGAGGGTGGTGAGGCACTGGCACAGGTTGCCCAAAGGAGTGGCAAATGCTCCATCCCTGGCAGTGTCCAAGGCCAGTTTAGACAGAGCCTTGGGTGACATGGTCTAGTGTGAAGCATCCCTGCCCATGGCAGGGGGTTGGAACTGAATGATCTTAAGGTCCTTTTCAACCCAAACCATTCTGTGATTCTATGATTCTATGCTGGTACTATCAAGAAGGGCAAAAGGCCCCAAATCCTGTTAGTCTCAGTAATCTCAATAATTATTTCCCAAGTAGGAGCAGGAGTTCAAAGCAGAGAGGAGTTGATGAGTGTCAGACTCAACAACAATCTCATTTTGCAGCACTGCAGGTCATTTGGGTTAATGAACTGACTCTTGGTTCACATGAAACCCTTCAGACCCGCATGTGCAATGTGATGATTTGGCTTACAACTCCTTTGCTATTTGTATAGGGGGCTTTTTTTAGCTAGATGTCCTCTGTTGGTCTTTACAATCTGTACTTCATAATGGGGATTATAGGCTAATTTTCCCCACCTCATTTACTGATACCATTTTCTTTCATTATGAATTATCTCTTTCTTTGTTTTTTTCCACCTGTGTCTTCCTCTTTTTAGTTCCATAAAAATACAAAAGAATATCTTTGTGGATTATCTTTATATTTGACTGAGAAGCTATACGTGTTTTTCATAGTTTAGCTTGAATATCAACTTTATTTTCTTGAATACGAGAACCACCACCTTTGTTTCATCCTTGGCATATGTATGTTATGAAATATGACTAAAGCTAATCTACACAATGTTTTTTGTGATACACAGGAGAGTCTGTAAACTGCTCCACTGAAATCAGTCAACTTTTCTGTATCAACATTGGGTTTCATTGAAAATCACGACTTCACTAAAATTGAAATGTTACAAAGAGTTTTCCATCAGAGAATACACAGCACGTGATTCTTTTGAAAAAGGTATTATTTTGTTAGTTTCTGATTGGTTTTAGGACATGGAATGAGGGTGAACTCCTTTAAAGAGTTGATGTGATAAAGAGCTGCTGAGACATAAGGAAGCAAGAGGAAACATCTGTCAATTGCCTCAAAGGAATTAGGTGAGCTCCCTTAAAATGGTGATGTTGCCAGTAGCCCTGCTGAAGTGTCATTATAGCAATGTTTGTATTTCATAGGGAATAGGAAGAGCTGTTAACTGCTGCCCAGTTGGAAAGCTATAACTAGAAATTTGTTGGGATGAATCACAGGGTTGGAGTGCTGAGTCTGATGGTTTTAAGCTATTCAGGTTGCTCAGGTAAAGAAGGAGAGGTGGGGGAATAGTTGCTGCCTGTGCTAAAAGAGCAGTTGATTGTGCAGAGCCATCTTTGAAGAATAGCAATGGGTAGGTCAAGAGCTTATGGGTGAAAGTCAGAGATGAAGCAAGCTCCAGGAAACTACTGGAGTGTGTTGAGGACAACTTCCTAGTTCAGGCAATGGAGTGTTTGACCACAGGACAACCACTACTGGACCTGTTCCTCAGTTATGTGGAAGAACTTACTAGGAGGTTAAGATGGGTTGACCATTATGCCCTGGTAGAATTCCCAATCTTGAAGTGTACAGGATGGGTATAAAAGTAAAGTCAGGAATCTAAACCTCAGAAAGGTAAACTTTTGTCTATTTAGGGTATGTAGGATCCCTTGGGAAATTGCTCTTAGACGTAAAGGAATGAATGAAAGCTGGGAAATATTTAAAGACATTTTTCTTAGGGTAGAAGAGCTCTCAGTCTCAATGTACAAGAAGTCAGGCAGGGCAAGCAGGAGGCTAGCTTGGCTAAGTAAAGATCTCTTAGCCAAACTAAAACACAAAATCCAAATGCATAGGCAGGGGAGGTGGGGTTACACATCTTGGTGTGATTACAGGGTTATGTCAGGGAGATTAGATGGGGTTACAATTTTGGTGGATAAGGGAAGAATGATTGATATCCCCTACCTGGACTTGTGCAAAGTGTTTGATAGCGTTCTGAGCAACATACTTGTCTCTCAAAATGGAGACACACGGATATGATGGGTTGGCTGCTTGGTGGATGAGGAACTGTCCGGGTGGCTGTGCTCAAAGAGTTAGGGTCCACAGCTCAATGTCTAGGTAGAGACCAGTGGTGAGTGGCATCCCTCAGGGGTCAGCACTGGGGCCAGTGTTATTCAACACCTTTTCTGGGGATATGGACACCCACAGCAAGTTTCTGGATGACACCAAGCTGAGTGGTATGGTTGGGATGCTGTCCAAAGTCACACCATGCAGACCTTATTGAATTATTTAAGTTAGAAAACCCCTTAAGATCACTGAGTCTAACCATAAGCTTTAACACTACCAAGCCCGCCAATAAACCGTGTCCCTTTGTGCCAGCATCATTAAGCTCAACAAAGCCAAATACAAGGTCCTCACACATGGGTCAGGGCAATCCCAGGCACAAATAGAGACTGGGTTGAGAATGGATTGAGAGCAGCCCTGAGAAGAAGGACTTGGTATCTCAGGGTGTCTTGGGAAGGGAGTAGGGAAATTTTCCATAACAGTATAATTTACTGAAAATTGTTTTGGGCAAAGTGCTGTAGAGCCAAATAGACAACAAATTTAGACAAGGTATAAAGTCAGTGGAAGTCTTTCAGTTGATGTTGCTAGTCCCTGAATCAGGCTTTAAGCTACTTTCTTACATTCTCTCTTCCTCTGCTTCATGTGGCAGATTGAGTTATATTGGTCATGGGAATGGAGCGGCATTTCATCTGACCAAACACAGAGGTCAACATCTCAACTGCAGCCTGCCAGTAGGCTCTGTGTGAGGAACAAATATTTTGCAGGCATGAATCATTTCATGCCAAAGTAGGTCAATTGTATCATTTCCTAAAAGTGCCCGTTATTTTTCAGGCAGGTACCCAGCTCCATTAGAGGGAGTTTCACTGCAGACGTTGAGAATCTGGTGAGATGAATCACACCCATTGAGTTTTAGAGCATGTCTACATTGCACACTGCAGTTACCTCTGGTACAAGCTGGTTAGCTCATATATCATGGTGCACAAAAGCTAGCTTGACTACCCAGGTTGCAGAGGATATCTTAGTTTCACTTTCCTAGGTGAATTACTCCAATATATCTTGCCTCGTGATACTGTAGTGGATCACATCCACTTACTGTGGTGCTGTGTATAGCACATCAGCCTCATTTCTTTTGCACCTGAGGAAGCTACTTAATGGAGTTCATTTAGTTGCAAACACTGTATATGGGTTGAAAAATTAACTACATCTGGAGGTCTATTGGGTCTTCTAACATGATGCATCCTCCATCTCTTAAGTCTGTAAACCTTAGATTGCCAGGAGATAGGAGGGCATGTTGAGGAACTCGACATTCTCCACATTCCCTTGTTTTGACATCTTTCCTTAACCATGTGCTGCTGGGTGTTGTTGAAGATGTTTTTCTTTTCAGTTGCTCCTTAATGTAGTTGTGCTGAATGCTGTGGGTATCGTTTCTTACAAGGGATGCAGAGATAGAGTGTAATTTGAGGGAACTCTGACAAAGTCCAAGCAACAAGAAATGACAGATTAAGCAAAGCAGCTCTGTTCAGCCACATCAAATATCACTTGTGTACAGGTGATACTTTCACATTATCAGCAGATGTCAGTGCTGTTGCCTAAGACCTTCGATGAGCTTTTATCATAGGTCAGCAAAGGCAGAAACAGAATGTGCATACAGAACTTTGGGGAAATAATGCAAATGTAAACCAACTGAACACCAAAGGCCTTTGCATTACAAATAATGCTTTATGCTGTAGTGATCACATTTTGCTTGGGGGAATTGCCAACACATTTCTGATTTAAGAAAATCGATGTGTTTTCATCTAACTTCCTGATTCAAAAACTTACATTTCTGAAAGATCCAAGACCACATTCATTACTTTCTTTCCACTTAAATATTTTTGGCAGGTTGGTCTTTTAGTTTTAAATAAGCCAAAATTAGCTACAGATATCTAGAGCTCTGTGTTCCTATTCTTAAAGTAAAATCTGTGAAACTAATTGAGTGAGACTGTTTAATGAGACAAACCTCATTAAGATGGTAATTCTTCCCTGCATACTGTATCCCCTATCTCCTTCTGAATATTTAGCTAGTAATATCACAGATTTAGAGAAACATTTTGTGAGGCTTGTTTGTCAGAGAACAAAGTAAGAATAAAACCTTACAACAGTTTGCAATATGTTCAGCTAATGACAAAAGTGGGGGACTGTAGTGATAGGGCAAGGGATAATAGACTTAAACTTAAACAGGGGAAGTTCAGGTTAGATATAAGGAAGAAGTTCTTTACTGTGATGGTGCTGAGGAACTGGAATGGGCTGCCCAAACAAGTGGTGAATGCTCCATCCTTGGCAGTGTTCAAAGCCAGGTTGAACAGAGCCTTGGGTGACATTGTCTAATGTGAGGCATCCAGTTCCCCGGCAGGGGGTTGGAACTGGATGATCTTAAGGTCCTTTCCAACCCAAACCATTCTGTGATTCTCTATGCATTAAGTCTGAAAGACTTTCTTAAAGAAGTAGAGAGATAGACCAAACTTTCAGGAGAGCCAAGCTGAAGGAAGGATTTCCAAAGTTCTTGGGGCTTACTAAAACAAGCCAACAAAGTTCAGGCTTATAGTAAGTTTAGCTTATGAGCAAATTTCAGCATTCAGAATGATTTGGTTGCAGATGGCTATCTGAACAATGCCTTTATGCTTTTGGCTGAGCTCTGTAAAAGTCTCAAGCTGCTATAAATATGTATCACTGACCTTTTGGTTTCTGTACTTGGAGTTCAACTCTTGTCCCCCCTGTGATAATAGAACTGGTTTTGAATCATTTTTAATGCACTTATCCCAAATCTGTAGAAAGCCATGTCCAGTTGTCTGAAATATATAATTTTCTTTAAAAATGGCATCAATTAAAAATACCCCACTGGCCCAAAGGGATCCAGTGGTACAGAAATCCAAATTAAAACAGAAGAGTAATAAATTATCATTTAACACATTTAGCTACAGAGTTTATTTAGCTGCAGACTTAGCTGCATGAACACAAGAGTCCAGTCCATTTGAGATGATATCCAAGACAGCCCAACTGTTGGCAGATACAGCACAGGACATATAGGGGCTTCTTTTGGAGAAGAAGCTGAAGGCTATGTAAGACCTGGTGGGGAATTGTAGTGCCCTATGTCTAAGAAGAGTTTGCAAAGGCACACATAGAAATTAACATAAGTCAGGATGCTTTTGTCTCACTTTAGAAGAACAATGTACAAAAATCATGAATAATCCTACTGGTATTTGAGTAGAGGCAGGTTTGTTCAAGAGTTCCTTAGCCACACACCATAGGCAAGGTTGGATAGGGCTTTGAGCCACCTGCTCTAGTGGAAGGTGTCCCTCCCTGTGGCACGGGGGTTGAAACTGGATGAGCTTTAAGGTCCCTTCCAACCCAAACCAGTCTATGAAAAGCCCAGCTCCCTCTCTCTTTTCCACAGCTGCCAATCACCTTTATGGTAACAGAGCATCTCTCACATCTGAATTTACAAGGGAAATAACAAGTGTGAGGTACGAAGAGGTTTGAGCCCATTGTGCCTGTGGTGATGCCCACATTGACTCAGCTGGGAGATTTCTGAGCCAGCTGCTGCAGAAGCACCAAGTGACCTTTTCACTGTGCAGTTTCTCATCTTGCTCAGACCAAGTGGGTGTGTGGCAGAGGAGTTATAACTCATCTCATGAAAGCAATAGAGATGGATTAGCATGGCAGTATAAATGTGTTAGCACAGCACCTCAGCTAATAACTTCTGAACCAAGGAGGTGTTTTTCTTCTGTCCTAGAGCATGTCTGGCTGGGCTTATTCAGAGAGCGTGGTTTGACTGTGTGTATTAATTTGTTCCTGGTTCATCCCCAAGCAGACACTGTCTCCTTTGAGACATGGCACAAAACATCACACAGGGAGAAATGAGAAGGCAGAAAACCCCGCTCCCCCAGTTACTTATTATCGCAGGATGTAAATGGTTCAAACCCACCACCCAACACTTTAAAGTTATTCTTTAGGATGGATGCACAAAGTTACAGGTTCTTTCAGGTCCAAGACCTATGAGACCAAAATATCCAGTGACTGCAAAGCACTAAATCAGCTTCACTGAGATCACTGCACAAGCACACAATTTACAGCCTCCTGTATCAGAATGTCAACCACATAATTCCTTCACCACGATGAACTGCTGAATGCTTTTGTGTTTACAAGAATGCATAGAGAAATCCAGAACAAGACATGCTTTATTGCTCTGTGTGTGTGCTGTTCAGCACGCTAAGGGAATTGGTTTAGTGGGCAATAAGCTGTTAAAAGACTGAGACGCTGGTATCTAATATCCAAAGAACCCAACCGCTTGGGGCTGTAATGTGAGCAGTGGGTCTCATCAGGATTAATGACTTATCCTCTATTCTGCTCTCACAGAAGAGACAAACACAAGCCTCAGCTGAAAAAAATCACTGCATTTTACAAAATATAATACAAAGGAATTATGACTGAATTCATCACAATTACTTTTTGCAGCTTCTTTTCTCTAATTATTGCAGGCCACACGCATCAGTGAGTTTATCAGCTCTCTTCACACCCCTCTGGAAATTAGATGGTGCATTACCCACTTCAGTTGTGGAAGGAAAAAGAATTAGGAGCTTTTTGGCTTCTTGTCCAGACTAGTTAAGTTCATAATTAATGGGTGGGACTGTTGCAACTGTCAGCAGTGCAAGTCCTGCTTGCTTAGTTCCTTCTAATAGTTATTAAATATTCAATTTAGAAGCTGGAGGCCAATTGTCTTCTTTGTTTGATCTGTCTTGGGTGACAGCAATGTCGGTGCAGTAAAGCTTTAGCATTTCCATAAATATGGCACTTGTCAGATCTCATCAGCCTTCTGCAAGGTCATATGAAAGCACAGCTCTCTGCTGTGGTTTAGAGCAGTTGTCAAGGAGTAATCAAGTTTATGGTTCTGAGACTCCATTCAAATCTACGCAGCTTGAAGGTTTCATCTAATAAATGAAATTTTGGTCCTGCTCCTCGTTAGGAAGCTCACAAATTTCAAGGGATTTAGATTCTGGTTTTGACTTTATCAGTACAGTCTAACACTGTAAAATTCATATCTGAATCCGATTTATCCTCCGGTTAAAAAGTTTTCAGGAGTTCACTGAATTTGTCCTATCTTGAGTGTAGTTGGTTTTTTGGATTTAGATTGACAATTATTGATTACTCATTTATGAAATTTTTTAAATAAAAATTAAATAATAAGAATATATTTGATGGTCAGAATATTAAATTTCAATAGCATAGAGAAAAATCACAAAGGATGGGTGTTTCCCCTGAACACTTATGATGAACAACAAAATATATCTGGGGAGTATATATCATTAAAATGTGTTAAATATTAATGCATTTTATATACATATAGTTATTAGAATGTTTGTACTCAAATTAGTTTTAATAATTACATATTTTACTCTTTTTGAGGTTCCTCGTGGCTGATTTCAACCCTAATAAAAGCTCTATGAGCTTTATAAGTGTCATTTACACTGTAGAAGTTAATGCAGGGAAAAAGATGCTTCTGCATCAGTGATGAAGAATAGAAAAGGAGGGGATGTTTGAAGAGATGTTTTAAAAAAATACAGGATTGTTATTTACTGGGTCACTGTTGGATTTTGGAAGCAAAATGATAGATGGAATGAATCACAAACTACAAAAAGAAGGAGATGGGAGTGAAAGTGGAGGAGGATAAAGAAGAGCAGATGAGTGAAAGCAAAAAGATAGGTAGTGGAAAGATTAATTAGAGTCTTATAGATGAGAACAAAGAGCAAGGATGTGATGGATATGCAACTCATTTCCTTTCAGAAAAGCTGACAAGTGTAACAGAGTGCTTTGGGAAACAAGACATCATCAGTGGAGTTCACTGCTGCTGTATATATTAAGGAAAATAGTCCAGGGAGGTTCAAAAAGTACTTAAACACGAATAAGAAGTTCAATAAAATCTCCCCATTACACTAGCTACCGATCCTTCTTTTCTTTTCAAATCTGAACCCTCTTTAAGATAATGTTGAGTTTGGGTTGAAATAATTCCCCTTGAAAAACTGAAACCAAATTTTCCCCAAAGTCTCTTCTCTCCCTCCCTGTCTCAGTTTTTGAACAATAGCATTTTCATTTGGGATGATTTCAGTCATTTTTATTGAACAGTTTCTGGAGGAAGAAAATGGAACATCATTGACTTCAGACAATGAAGTACAGCCTAATCTTCCTCATTTAGCTTTGCCCTCCATGCTACACAAAGGATGAGGAATATAAATCAACCTTCCACAGATTTTGGTGGGGAAGCATTTTTTGCTAATGTGTGATTTTTTTTTTCCCTAAAAGTGAAATAATTTAACTTCCTATTTTTTAAAAGTTTGGGTTTGTTTTTTTTTTCAGAAAATCAAATGTTTTACAATAGTAGAAATGTAGATCAAAGACAGACAATAGAATGATCAAGCTTAATGCTTTATTAGTGCAAAAAGAAACATTTTCATAAGCTAGTTTTGATTCATTCCCAGATAAGTTAATTCTCCCCTCACTCTCAGCAACTAGTTCTTACTACAGATCTAGTTGCTCATAAGGCAACTGTTGCTGGCTAAATTGATCTGTAGTTAAATTCCACCTTGTCTTCTTGGAGTAATATTGTCCCATAACTCAAATAGTTAAATTCTACTGACAAACCATTTTCAGTTGAGGTGAGGAGGGAGATCAGAAAGGAACACATCAGCTTTGATTGTGAATCTTATTTGGCTTCTTTGAACAACTCTGGAAAGAAGATCCAAGGTCATGGAGCAAATCTCACATCTATCTACATAAACCTGGGCCTCTGAATCCGCAAAGAGCTTTTCTCTGCCCATGGCAGAGAGTTTTCAAAGAAGGAAAAATTTTAGGTTCAAGATTTACAGATCTTATGGAGTTCTTTCTTCAGTTCTGCACAATTTAAAACTGACAAGGAAATGTCAAACTCAGGATTCATCTTTATTTTGACAAGTGATGCTAATGCAGCATTTTCTTTTCTTTTTGCTTCCCTACAGGTCTGACATGAAGCCAGATGGATTATCTGGGAGAAATCTCACACTGGCTTAACATGAAATTCTTATATTCCAACTTTGCTTTGCATTACATTAATGTGGGTCTTACCCATTTCAGTGCTATACCCTTCCTTACCTGTGAGACTGAAGATGCCCTTGCCCATGTGTCCTGGGTTCAGCAGTAGCAGTCATGTTTCTCCTCCTTGGTAGCTGGTGCAGTGCAGTGTTTTGACTTTCGGCTCGGGAACAGAGCTGATAGCAATGTTTTAGTTTGGCCAAGGACTTTGTGAGCCTCATGCTCTGCCAGGGGGGAGGGGAAGCCGGGAGGAAGCAGAGACAGGACACCTGACCCAAACTGACCAAAGAGCTATTCCGTACCACAGCACGTCATGCCCAGGAGGTAACTGGGAGTTAGCCGGAAGGGCTGGGAGACTGCAGGGTTGGAGGAGGTATCGGTCGGAGCTTGGTCGGGCTTGGGGGCGAGTTATCGGTCGGCTGGTGGTGAGGTGTTGTATTCTCTTCCCTTGTTATTTCCTTTATCATTATTATCATTGGTAGTAGCAGTAGTGATCTGTGTTATACCTTAGTTACTAAACTGTTCTTATCTCAACCCGTGGGAGTTGCATTCTTTTCGATTCTCCTCTCCGTCCCTCCGGGAGCAGGGGGAGGGCAAGAAAGGGGGGGAAAGTGAGCGAACGAATTACCTGACTGGGTTTAAACCACGACACCATGGTAGGAGGGTTGGACTAGGTGATCTTTGAACGTCCTTTCCAATCCAAACTATTCTATCATTCTGTACATGAACACATTAGACTAATTCACCCATACAGAAAGTTAATAAGAGCTGTGGGTGCAAAGAACTTCATGGTATTCAAAAGAAAGCATGTAGCACATTTTCACTTTAATATTTGAACGATACTGTAAATGCACATGCATAGAGTTTTATCTAAAAGGGCAAAACCAATATAAGAATTCTGAAGTTTCTCAAGAGACAATATATTAGTTTTTTTTTGGTTCTTATTTTCACCATTTATAAACCTAAAGCACAACTTGAAGATGCTGGAAGAAATCTGAAGACACTTGGAAGTTTGCTACATTGTTCCTGATCGTTTTTATTTTTCTTATTTATAGGAATGCTTTCACGTTACTTAAAATTTCAAAGCTAAGAGCTAGGAAAGCTTTTCCTTAATTCCATCAAATAATGAGTTGTAGATCAAATAATTCTGAATTAATAACAAAGACAAATGGCCCTGAAACTGCTCTTGAACATAAAAGGAAACAATTCAATTAAACAAATGTTGTCATCATGAACCTAAGAGCTACAGTGCTCTGATCACAGCTGTGTAATTTTTGTCATCACTGTTAATAAAAATCAAAGTTAAAATGCATATGAAGTTTTAATTAAAAATCCCTGTAATATCAATGTGATTTCTGCAGCTCGATGCTCATCAAGCACTTCAAGATTTTATGACAAAGCCACATGAACCCATCTAAAAATGAAATCAAAAAAAGAGAAGGGTAAAGAAAGGGAAAGAAGAGAAAATGGGTGTATTAGAATAAAATACACAGATGTAGTTTCCAGTGTATACACACAGTGTTAGTGGTGGGCAGAATGGCTTGGCATAGTCTTCTCCTGGATGTGGCTATTCAGAAGGAAACAGACTCCTGACACAGCTGATAGTATTTCTTGTAAAGATAAAATGCTTAAGATTAAACCATAGGTTAAATCCCTTTGTTGGGTATATATCCTGGCTGCTGTCATAAACATCAGTACAGTGCTGTCTTCCAAAGGAGCTTGTTCTGCAATCAAAATGAATATTGGGACTTCTTTTCTGGTGTACTTTCTTTGTATACCCTATTGCTCAAATCTGGGGAACAGGTTATGCTATGGATGTGCTATGGGAGTATTCAGCAAGTGAGCTATAGGGATGGTCACAAGTAACAGAGGACTTCAGTCAGGATCTCGTCAGTGGGCAAGAAGTGGTAGGTGGATGAGTACCTGGCCCTGGAGCTCAAGCAGGTGAAGCAAAGCAAGTTATGTTTGACAGGCCCAGCCTCTACCCTAAAGCAGGTATCCAAATTATTGTGTGCCTATTACTGGCCATGGAATACAGGTAAACAGCTCAGGTATGAGCATCTGTATGCCAGATGCTTAAAATTGGGTGAGATGAATGAAATGCAGTGAAACAGGATTTGATGAGAGAGAAAGGTGAAAGTCTGAAAGAGAGTAACCCAAAACCAAGCTGGGTAAGGGGTTAATGAATGAGGTCTGAATGCACTGACCTGCAGACCCCCATTGAAATTATAACTGGATGAAAGGGATGCTCTAGGAGGAGATCACAGATATAGGGGGAGAACTCAGTAGGAGAGATTTGCTAGTCAAATGTGGGTTTCGAGTAACAGACCAGGAGAAAAACATGTAGGCAACAGCGAGAATCTGAGAGCTGTAGAGAGAGGGACAGTGAACCAAGGGTTTGGGTAAGGCAACAGGACATCAGGTGGGTGAGCTGGAAAGATGGTGAGGTCCAATGCTGACAAAACATGAGAATGAAATAAATGTCACTACTGGATCAAGAAGGCATCAAGAGTATTTCTTCCTTAAACCTCCATTGTGCAGCACTGAATTGCCTCCTCCTCCTCGCTACCTACCAGCAGCTCAACACCAGGCTGCAGAGCCCAGTCCTTTCTCAGCCTGTTTGCACCACCTCCTCTCTTTGGTCTTCTTGTATTTAATACCACTACACCTGGTTTTGGAACATTCACCCTTATTCTGGAGGTGAGCGTGGGGTGGGTTTATTTGTGAAAACAACTGCATGTTTAACTATAGATGTTGTAACACATATATAAGATTTTATAGAGGACCATGCTCCAGCAGGGATATAGTTCACAGTTGTGACTGACCAAAGCAATAAGCAGCAATTTTATGAAACAATAGTCAGAATAAAATATTTTCCTATCTTTTAAATACTAATTTCAGGTGGACAACTATAAAATCGAAGTGTTTTCATTTAGAGAGCTCAAACTAAATCTTGATGCTGACATACTTGTTCTGATTTTTCTCCTCCCTTAGCTCATCAGCCCATTTGTATAAGATCTTTGGTGAATTATGTAGCAAACATCACCATAAACCCAAGTTTGTAAATTATGTGTGATAACAGAATCATATTTTCTTCCAGTTCCTTGCTGTGGAAATTAATCATTTCTTTCATGGAGATAGGTGAGATTTGAAGCCTATCTTCAGATTAAAACCTCACTGACAGCAGCACCCGATGATTTACAAAGCCAAGTGTCTAATTACATGCTCTCATAAATATTCATTCTCATGTTCACAGTTATGGAGGAGAGAAAGTGAACCAGCTGATTAATCAATTGATAGTATCTGATTCATCTGCCCATACAAATGGGAAGGAAAAGATAGCAGAGCTATTTCCAACCAATAAACTCCTGCAGATCGTATTGTTTCGGGATGCTAACGTGGAGTGAAAAAGAAATAAATGATAAAATTTAAAGGGTGCAGGAGAGCAAAGGGATCCATGTGGGCAAAGCAAACTGATTTACTATCTCAGTTGGCCCTGATGCATAGAACATGTGACAGTGTAAAATTCACACTTCCCCTGACAAAATTCTTCTTAATATTTCCCTTTTTAAACTTTGCCAAACTTGAGAAATTGTGGCTTAATATTCTGTTCCAAGCTTCTTTTTATTGGACCTAGTAAAAATGCCTAAACCTATTCTACAAATGCAATTAGTAAGAAATTGTTGTTTTATCTGCATTAACAGAAACCCCTTCAATTGCTAGAGCTAATGGCTAATAAATGTAAAGTAGGAGCATAATGTCTATCAGTTTTGTGTGAGAGGTTTATTCTGGAAAGGGTAGGAAAGCAAATCTGGATTTGTGTGCACTGTAAACCTTTGGAAAATGGCAAGTTCCCATTAGCCACTTCTGCATGTTATTTTTCAGCTTCACAGTCCCATTACTCTGTGTGAAATCACCTTTCCCTGCACACACAGAGCTTGGTGGAAGTCCTCATAGCGGGTCTTGCAGCCTTTTACGTCCTGTATCAGCCTCTCTTACTCTGCAGGCAAGAAGTCATGTAGAGCACTCTGAATGCCAGTCCCAGCATGCCCAATGTACTTATGGTCATAGGTTGCAGTTGCTGGCTTACATAATTGTGGCTCTGTAGTGCCACTTTATATCTTCATTTTCAAGTCTATAGTGCAGTAAATTGGTCCCCCACAGGCTGTGAATAAAACACTATTTTTTTGGATGCTACATTTGTTTTTATGATAAAAATGCATTATGTGTGAGAATGGATAAAGCTGGCAACCCAGTCATGGATTCTGTACTCCATCTGGGGGCAGGGATGAGTATGACTATTCATTTTCCAACATTAATGGCTCCCAAACTGTGTTCCAAACTTCTGTCTCAACCATGTAACTTTACTGAACATTGGAGCTTCGTGTTAGAGTCTTCCAGGGTGTCAGAGACCTTTCTGGTTAGCTGGTTAACAAAATAATGGAGCCAATATCTAAGAAGCACTCTGATGTTCTACATGGTTTTGCATTGCTTGTTCCTCTTGCCTAGTTTCTTTAAGTTCCATATTGACCATGATGGAAATTACAGGGGTAAGGAACTTAGGGTAACTTGTTCAGCTGGCATTCAGATTAGCTCCTTTGGTTTCAAAGGAGGGCAGCACATAGTATGAGCTGAGCTTTGAATTAATTCACTGGGCTTTTGCTGGTTTTATCATATGAACAGAAAACAGTAAAACCTAGAAGGGAAATGCCTGGAAACAAGGGAGCCAAATAAATGAACAAAACCTGTTGTTGTTTTCCTTTCTGACTATGTCCATAAATTCCAGATGACCTTCGGAGAATAATCCCCTAGGAATGGAAAACTGAAAACTCATTACTAGTAAGAAAGGTTTTAGAGGACATAGTCTTATTACATTTACAGAAGTTAATGCCTCTTCAATTCTCTCTCCTTTGACCCGTTTCAGTATTATCAGATTAAATACATTCTGTATAGAAGAATTCTGATTCAAGTGTCATCAGAAGCAAATAACATTTGCAGAAGGACTTCCTAGTCCACTTTTTTATTCAAGTGCTTTATGAAACTCACCTCAAACACTGATTAAGCTGACCTAATGGAGAAAAGGACCAACAAGGTGAAGATTTGAGAGCAGACTTGCTGCCTGAGTCTGGATTTGGTCATTTATGTTAATCCTCCTTAGATATATTCAAACCAAAGTTACTTTAATATGTGATACATTATTTTTTCTAGCATCTTGAAGACCAGAGGAAAAGCTCAAAGATAAAGTAGAAGTCTAACTTTTTGTTTAAAACTGTGAGAAGTATTTGAATACTCTTCGGGCTATCTCACCTTTTAGTGTATCTTTCAGCTTATTATAAGGAAAATGCAAGAACCCTCTGAGCATTTCACTAACTAAGTAATCCCAGGTTTCACCTTTTCTTGATTTTAGTGAAAGTTAGAAAACAGGTATATTTTATGTATATTTATATATATTATAGATACATTTACATATATTTTCCTTAACAGAAAGCTAGTATATTTTACATTTTGCTCTTTTCCTCTCTTTAACAATAGAGAAGCAACTAAATAGATGATCCAAATACCCATCGTTAGCAAAATGATGTACTCCAAATACTGAAATGGTTAAGTATTTATACATTTCTGTGCAACTCTCAATTTTTCTATGAGCCAATAATGTTTCTCTTTCCCTCACCTATTTCATGATTTGATTTCCATGAATGTGTGCGAACAGCAAGTTTTGGAAGGCTGAAAGTAGCTTCAGATCTAACTCAATCATCTGAATAACCTTCTATGACTGTCTGTCTGGAGGTGAGATAGTGTTTGTGAATCCAGACTTTGTAGCAGTACCTGTAACTAAGGCTGTTTTATTACATCACTGCGCATACACATTGCCCACTGTCAAAGCCTCATTGAAACATGCCTAATGCTAATGAGGAAACAAAAATGGAATATCATTCTTAGAGTGTGCTCTTTAATTACAGAGATGAGCAAAGACTGCGGTAAGGGCAAAGAGTGCTGCTCAAGAGAATGCAGCAGGCAAGGGGCAAAGCAAATTAGACTTGTTGAGTCTCAGTGAAATATCAACTCAATATGGTCACGTTTATTCCCTGTCTTCTAGACTGTAGGACCAGATAATATAGGATCAATAAAGTTTCCTAACTATAGTAGGGGGGTACTGGAAGCAATTTCTGTTCAAATACCTACAAGTCAGTCACCTATTTCTTTTTAAGATGGACCTGGGTAAGTTTATGAAGAAAATCTTTAAGGAGAAGCAAGAGAGTGAATTGAGTGACAGAGGATGTCCCTTTAGACTTCTTTTCCAGTGTCCCTATAAAATGTCTTGTTTTACAAGTTAATTATATACATGTTTTACAGTTATTTCTCTCCTTCCCTTTAATCATTTTGTGCTGTTTCCCTTACTCCATATATTAACATTTGCAAGATGTCTTGAAACTGAAAAAAAACCCAGGATTGCTATTGTTATTTGTGCTTGGCTTCTCAGATATTGACACGTTAAATGTATGAGAGAAAAAGCATTGTAATTTAAAATCCCTCTTCTTAATTAACGTCTATCTGCACTTTTCATTTTTGTCTTATTATGCCCAAATAAACACAAAAGGGAGGCTTAAAAATGAATTCTGAAGGTGCCTCCACTCCATATTTAGATGTACACAGCCAATAAGGCAGTTTCAAACATGGGCAAAACTTCCAGACATGAAACCTCTTACAACAGTGTTTTCTATTTTTCCACCAGTACAGGCATAAACAAACTAAACCCAAACCAGCAAATTAAAACAAATCTGCAGTAAGGTGAAACTGTTTCTTAAGCTATCCTTAAGGCTACTTCATTTTGGTGAAACACCTTCTCAAATGAAGGAGTTTAACAGACAGACATGACCTTAGCTTTATTGCACAGAGCAGACGGAAATCAATACCGTAACAGTGATAGTTTGGGACCATTGATAAGAGAGTCCATAGGAAAAGGGAAACGAATGTAAAATTTCCCTGTTAAACCAAAAATGTGCTTTAGTAACATGAAAGTGTTTGGGGGCTGAGAATGCTTTTAGAGGGTCTTCTTAATTAAATTATAAATGTTTTTAAACAAGAGGAAAATCCATCTATCAAAATTAAATGTTGCATCAAAAGAAGCAGCAACATGACCAAATTATAGAGCTTGCTGCAAGATAGTGTCAAGCAGAGAGTCCAGGAGAGGGTTTCCCTGTCAGTTTAAATGAAGTGGGGACATGTGCATTATGCCTGAGCTCCTGCTGCTTTCTCTGTGATGCTCAGTGAGCCCAGCTGGGGCATCTGGCACTTCCAAAGGAAGTGAGGGAAAACCCTGGAGGGAAAAGGACTCCAGCTCCTTCTTCCGACCTCTTCGGTCATTGCATTGACCCACGTGGAGGCACCTCTTTAGTTCATGGGCCTGTGCTCACTGTGGTCCCATGTGAGCCTCAGCATGAGAGGCTGATCCTCAGCACCTCTCCATGAGCTCACATAACACCCATTTGCTGTCTGAAATACTTATTCCCGCTTCTCTACAGGAGCGCTTTATGTTTTCTTTCTACCTTTTCAATTAACCTCAATGAGTCCTGCAAGTCCCAGGTGATAGAGCCCACTGCAGTGTGGCACTAGATCCTGTTACTTTTCCTCAAGCAGCAGTCTTTAAGTGCTTGCTTCTTTCTTACAATATAAAGTTCAGCTCAGCTATAATAAAGATCCCTAGCTGACAGAATGCAATTCATCTGTCTGCATTAGAATCATAGCATCATAGAATAGTTAGGGTTGGAAAGGATCTTAAAATCATCCAGTTCCAACATTAGACAGTTACCCAGTATAAATCAGTGCCCTCCAATATCAGGGGAAAAAATTGACTTATATGAGCTGAGGAATGGACCTATGGCCTAGAAAGTAAGAACTAGACATGAAAATTATAAACCAAGAACTAGATATGGAGTAATTGATAGGAGCCATGTAGAAAAGATATAGGGGTGTGTTGTTAATTTCATTCACCAGGTATGTCCTCTGAGGATGACAGGGAATGCCAAGCTGGTATCCTCGTATATTCGGGTATGTGGTAGATATTAGGAGCCACACTTCGGGGTAATCTGCTTATACAGAAAACAGAAAGAACTCTCAGACAGAAATGAGATTAACGTCTCATCCAGGAACATTTAGAAATTTAGTCCCTTAGACGAATGGTGACTCTGAGCTTCCTCTGCAGTGAATATGAAAAGGGAGCACTTCTACAGGGCTGCATCTCTGCCCTAAAATCTGGCTCATGCTCTGAAACCCTGCCTCATTTTTCCCTGTTGACCATGGAAAGAACTCAGGACAGCTGTTCCTAATTGCTGCATCTCACTTAACTGTCTCAAATTAAGACGGATAAATCTGGGGCTGTAGTAGTTAAAGCAAGGTTGGACTTTATTACCTTATCTTTGGTGGTTTCAATTAGGATTTTTGACCAGAGCTGAGTTTTTTCTAAGACAATGGGTATTTTAAGACTCTTTCATCCTTACTTTGGCTTACATGTTTATTAAGGAGCTGTGCGTGTTTTCTTGGTGTTTAGTCTGTAAAAGTAAAAGCTTAGGAGGGATTAGTAGAAGGTTCCTGACAGAGTGAAAGGCTTCAGCTACAGCAGAAGAGGTAAAAACCCCCTAACTTAGAATCTGATATGTCCATAAGGAAGACTTAAGCAGTGCTACTCAAGGTCTCCCTGACCCAGGAGGTCTCTTGTTGTATGGTGGTTTTGTTTTGTGCAGGGAAGATGTGATTTGTAAGCAGAAGTGCAATATTTCAGTCATCGTCAAATCTATGCAAGCTCTGTAAGCATCCCGGATCATCTTGGTATAAACCCTAAAGAGCTCATAGCTTAGAAACAACCAGGCTCAAGGAGATGCCTTGTCCTTAAATTTAACCAGGCTCTTCCTCAGTGAAAGGAATTCATTTACTCTCATGCAAGAGTCTGTGGCACAGAACTGGAGATTTAATTTTACATGCAGTAGAGCAAAGAACACAAATAACAAATGTCTGCTAGAAAGCAGTCCATTACATTGATACGCTATCTGTACACATTCATCTTCCTCTTTATTCATCATCATTTCTAAAGAGGTATTATTGCTTGCCATTTAGTAGCGTTCTTCTCATACTTATCCGCAATATTAAGCAGATGTCTGTGAGTGTAATTAAAGAGAGAGGGGGAAAAAAGACCCATTGTCCTTTATTGATAAAAGATGCAGATGAGAGAGACAGAATGATTTCTTCAGTTTGTTAGCCGGTATTTCTTGACACTTGCTTGTAAGAACAAAGGGTCTGATAATAGACCTTAAAAATATACAAATTTAATTCTTTCAGGCAGGGAAATTGTTCTCCCAACTTTTCAAAGAGAAAGAAAGTTGAAAATGTGGTCCTATCTTTTGTATTTCTGATAATGTCAAAAGGTGCTTTAAATTTTCATATTAAAGTCACTTTCAGTTCTGCAAGTGACTTTCAGTTCTGCAAGTTTGTTTGTAAAATTCTGTTTTAAATCACTAGTATCATTATAAGATACTTAGAATCATAACATCATAGAATGGTTTGGGTTGGAAAAGACCTTAAGATCAGCCAATGCCAACCCCCTGCCATGGGCAGGGGCACCTCACACAATGTCGTTCACAGCTCTGTCCAACCTGGCCTTGAACACTGCCAGGGATGGAGCATTCACAGCTTCCTTGGGCAACCCATTCCAGTGCCTCACCACACTCACAGTAAAGAACTTTGTCCTTTTATCTAACCTGAAACTAGTTTAGTTTCTCTTTCCCATGGTTCTCTAGTGCATGATTTCAAGTACCAACAGAGAAGGTCTTTGTGTTCGGATGTTCAGTGTCTCTTTAGAGGCAGATTGATAAAAGGTTAGGTATGTGAAAGACACAGCGAATATAATTGAGGCTGTCTATAAGTACCACAGCAATGAGGGATCTTTATGAAGTACCTGCTACTGTTACTTTGCTGTCTTCAGTCTATGCCCAGGTTATGATCTGCACCTTCAGGAATAATGGTCTTCCTCTTCTAGTCCCTCCAAAGTTCCTATGTGGGGTAAGTGTGCGGCTTGGGGATCTGTTTGTCCTATCTTTTGTGGGAAACAGAACTTATCTAGCTCAGGGTAATACCTTTTTCTTTCATCTCCCCTCAAGGATCACAGCCTCCACTTGCATAACAAACTTTTCCAGCTCAGGATGTTTCTTAGAGAGAGAAAGGATCACCACCAACCAGAGGAAGAGCGAAAAGTTTATCTTAAAAGCATCCTCTCTTCTCCCTCAGTAATCTCAAAGGTAGAATGCTTGGGTAGAAGGCTGTGTTTCATAGAGGACATAGAATCATACCTAGCTATGCTGGAAATTAAGAACCAAACACTATTTCTGTCATGCTATCTGGGCATTTCACTTCAAGCCTCAAAGCCTGCTTTGAGCACAGGCGCAGGAGGGGTGCAGAGGAGGCCAGGCAGAGCAATGCAGCGTTGCTGCTAGATTAGCACTGGTGTTGCTTCAGAAGTGTTCATTCCACATTGCACATGAAACTGGCTGGTTTGCAGCTGGGACACCCTGTGGAGTGCTGGCAGCCAGCAGCCATGTGCTGCGGATCGTGCTTCCATCAGCCACGAGAGATTCTTTGGGAAATATCTGCAGGGGTTGATTCCTTTCTCTGCAGAACACTGTAATCCAATCCCATTATTACGATCATTCATATTATAGCAAGGCCTGAAGGTCTCAGCCAGGTTTAGAGCTGAAAACTTTTACAGCAAGAGGCAGTGCCAATGCCCTCGAAGTTGTTGCTTTAGTGCCAATTTCACTGCTGTGCTTACAGTAAATGCTGTTTCACATTTACGTGCAAGCTCGGAGACTTGAATTCTGCATTTAGATGTTGCTCACAGCAGTAGGTCGAGATTATACAGGTGCCTCCTCCAGCTTCTAATACATTTTTGATAGATTCATAGATCTTAGAGCCGGAAAGAAGCCATTATATCATCTAGTCTGACCTCCTGCACCTTGCACACTCATCAGGCCATAAAATTTACCCAGTTACTCGTCTGTTGAGGAATGAGGAATATCATGTAGAAATGCCTCTGTCTTTCAGCTGCGGCAGTTTGTCCCTTCCCATTGAAACCTGCTTTAGTGGTTAAGCACCCTCACTTTTCCAAGTGTGTACCCTGTTACTGAAAGGAATTGGTGTGGATAACGTTCTACCACTCCTTCCTCTGAGGCATTTCGCTACTGGAATAGAGTGCCCTTTTCTCACTGGTGGTTTTCAGATTCAACTGCAAGTCACCTCACAGTTTTCTTTTTGACAAATTGAGCAGATAACAGAGGAGAAAGATAATACTTTATCTTGTTTTATTAACTCCCAGTGATCATTTCCTACCCTCACAGCAGTTGTCATCACTTTTGGTTCAAGTTGGTGACCTAAGGCCTGGTGTTCTGAATTTTTTATGCTTGTATAAACTGGAAGCACTCCAACTCCTGCCCAATATTATGGCTATTAATACTGCATATTGCTACCATAGCTCTTAAGTTCTGAACACTCACTTTCTAAGAGAAGCCAGCCATAAACTGCATCATATGAGTTAAGTGTGGACTTCCCTCCTTCCATTTTTCAGCTTCTTTTCAAGCGTTTCTGAGACTCAGGTGAAAGCTCCCAGACAAAAGTCACCACCATGAGTGCTGACTGATCATTTCAGTTACCCTGAAACTGTCTGTCAGGGAGAGATAACTCTGTTCTTCAGGGAGTAAAATAAGATCAGAGCTATCCCGCCTTTGAAGCGGTCAGCTGCAGATGTAGAAATAAAGAATACAAAAGATCATTCTTGCATACCCTTGCAGTTCCCATACTGGTTTTCTGGAATGGAGATTGGACCATTGTACTTAACTCCCTTGTTTGGCATCCTATTCACATTGACCATCTTACCCTGCAGCACAGGATGTTCCACAATTGAAGTATGCATTGCATGGAAAGCATAGCAGTTCCCTCTTTGAGGTTAAACCCATCACCCCCGAACACAGTGTCCCTCCTCATTCCTGTTCTTTGAAGAACTGCAGGAAGTTTTTCTGCCTTCACTTTCTGTACAGTTTTCATAGCTGTAAAGTCCCTCCTCAGCAGGTGTTTATTTGCTGAACAGAAGAGACATATCTAATCAGGGCTTTTCACACCCAAGAAATGTCATTCTAACCTCCTGGTTAGATGGAAGCAAGAGTCCTATAGTCATGCAGAGCATCAGAGCCTAGAGACAGACATGGGTTCAGAAGGTGAGCGTGCAAGAGGGTGACTATTTTCAAGGCTGGGGCTAGTATGATTTTCAGTCTAACTTAACAGCAGCCCTACTTTTGTAGGTGCTTTTGTTCTGACTGGTTTCACATCTCAGTTTTCCCTACCCAATTCATTCTGTAGATGCACATTGCACCCACCAGCAATCTGCAGCGTGCCTTGGAAAATGTATCTCCAGTTATGACACAATCACCTTCATAAGTAAAAGTCTTTTATTGGCTTCTGATGCAATTTCTTTGTCAAAGACAATCAATTTGGTATATGTTTGGAATGGGAATGCTGGATTTTAAATGTAGCGTTCATAGATGCAGTTGCCACCACCTTATGTTCCATATCAAATGATTAATAGTATTTGTCAATTCCGATGTGTCATTGTGCTTTATTGCTGTACAGCATGCTCTAAATGATGGCACTCTCTTTTGGATTGGTCTGATTAATGACGGACGAATCTGTTTCATTTTACTGTAAGTCTCTCTTAACTGAATAGCTTAGGTTAAAAGACAGCAACCTCCACTAAATGTAATGAATTATGCCATCATTTAAAACATGTTTTCCTCCTCTTGTTGCTAACAAATTAGTGACAATACCTGAAGAATTGAATGCAATTACTTCTGATCAAGTCCTGCTCCTCTGGATAGAAATATTCACTCATTTTCTTCCTTTAATTTTATGATTTCATTCTTTTGCCCAGTGATGAAAGTGTCCCTCTGTCACTGCAGTGCTTTATGTTCTATAACAGATCACTTCAACACTGCAGATGCTCATCTTGTTCTTCAAGAAAACTGCTCAAAACATTACAAAACCCTTTAATGATTTACCTTGTTTCCTATTTACCTCTTTGAAGAGTTAGTTTGGTGTAATGGCTGCAGCACCAGTTGAACAATCAAATGTGTATTTAGGCTATACATAGCTTTATTGTTATGTGACCTGAGGCTTTGTTTTCACATCAGTTGCTTGTTCTATTCCTTGTCAGTCTTGTTTAATTAGCTTGTATGGTCCTTGTATGGCAAGGACTTTCTAATGTTAGCACGAGGGTGCCTCTGTCTTAGGTATTGTCATACACAACATGAATAATATTAGTAGTTTAACTGAAGACAGCAGGAAAATCTACACACTTTCCTCTCTAATTAGTATTACCATGATATTGTCTGTAGTTAGCACTGGCTACCATATGCTAATGATAACCACTTACACAAAGTAATAGCAGAAATGTAAGGGTTGACTACTGAAATCAATTACAGACCTGAAGGACAGATTTTATGCATTAAAACCTGTCCAAATATGTTGCTCTAGTAAGAAATGTGGCTTCAGCTAGAAAATGTTGTCTAGGTGTTGTGTTTGCCACAACTGTAAAGGAATTTAGGGGAGGCTTGGTTGTCTCATCCTTCAGAGGGCTGCCAGGATAACATGAAATATAAACAGCAGGACCACAAATCTTTCTAGAGAGTCAGAATTGGTTTCATCCAGGAGCATTTTATCTTCTGAGACTCTGATTAAGACTTTCTTTGCTCAGTCAATCAAACCTTAAGCAGATGCAACGTGTCTGGTCTTGAAAACAGACATGGGATATTCTTCTCCCAGTGTTAGGGATTTTGTCTTTTGGACTATCTCATTGACCTCATTCTTCCTATCTAAAAGCAACAGAGCAGCATTTTTAACCCTCCTTAATTGAAGTTGTTAATGCATTTACCTGAATTAAAGACTTTTTTCAGTGAGTTCTTATGCAGTTTATGTAAATACATGGTTAATGTAGTAAAAATTAGTGAGTGCTTGCCTTAGATACACAAAGCCCACAAGCTCTACAACTGGGCTGCTCTAAGCAGCATGAACTCTATATAGATAGCCTCCTCATACTCTATCTAGATACCTCCTCATGTTCATTTTCAGCAAAAGGAAAGCATTGCTGGGGTCATATGAGTTTTTTTTCTGAGTTTTGGATGACAACAATTATTGTGGTCTAGCAATCCTTTCCTTATGGCTGTCTGTCTGTCTTAGTATCTAAATGCTCTGCTCAAGACCACTGTGGCTTCCAGTTTTATTGGTGTAAATACTCAAGGAAAGTAAATATTTTCTTTAGATAAGTATGCAAGCCAAACCACTGTGTTATCCCAAAATCTCTCAGATATTAATGATTTTATATTTGCTGTTGCCTAAGAGGAAGGGAAGCGCTCTCACTATGATAAACACTCTTTAAATAATCAACACAATTTTAAAAGGGGGCAGACCAAACAGGATCAGGATTAAAAGAAACATTGAGTTATGGTAAACTAGAACTGGATTCTCAACAATCAGGTCTATGTTATCCATTCTACTATACCTTCTTTCATCTTTTTATCTGGCACTTATCTGTTGACTTGCAAGGGATGAAGAAAGCCAAAAATTTTCAAAGGAAGTTTTTGTTTTCTCCATGAAATCAACAGGTAAGAAGGACATGGAGCTGTGGGAGCAAGTCCAGAGGAGGCCATGAGGATGATCAGGGGTCTGGAGCACCTCCTGTGTGAAGACAGGCTGAGAAAGTTGGGGCTGTTCAGCCCGGAGAAGAGAAGGTTGCGTGGAGACCTCAGAGCAGCCTTCCAGTATCTGAAGAGAGGCTATAGGAATGCTGGAGAGGGACTCTTCATTAGGGACTGTAGTGATAGGACAAGGGGTGATGGGTTTAAACTTAAACAGGGGAAGTTTAGACTGGATATAAGGAAGAAGTTCTTTCCTGTGAGGGTGGTGAGGCACTGTCACAGGGTGCCCAAAGAAGTGGTAAATGCTCCATCCCTGGCAGTGTTCAAGGCCAGGTCAGACAGAATCTTGGGTGACATGGTCTAGGGTGAGGCATCCCTGCCCATGGCAGAGGGGTTGCAACTGGATGATCTTAAGGTACTTTCTAACCCAAATCATTCTATGATTCTATGGTGCCCACGAACCAGCTCTGTTTAGTCAGAAAATATCATCTTAATACAGTAATCTCTGAGTACATAAACAGCATGTTGACTCATGATGTGTTACTCAAATATTGTAACACAATGTTGTAGTTTATATTCATGAAAAACTTCCTGAAGCTCAGCTGGGCTCAGGAAGTTTCCAATTCACCTTAGCAATAGCCCACAGGCTTTCTGGTGAGATCATTTTTAGCCAGGTCTGACTCATTTAGGTTTTCTTTTTCACCAAAAGGCAAGTGAAATTAATGGTGGTAGAAATTTCCTTTATTCAATTTTGCTTGACCCTTACACCTCGTAGGAAACCTTGGCTTAAGGAGACTAGGTGCACTTCATGGAATTAAGGTATTTTTTCTGTTTTCCTCCCATGTAAAATGGACAAATTACACACTGAATTTCTCAGTCTAGACCACTTTTATTTTGGAGAACAAAGGATGAAGAAACATAAAATGTCTGTGAATGTGAGTGAAAGTACAACAGTGATTCACTGAAACAATTTGCAGAACAACATAAAAATAGTGGTTGAGTCACAGCTGACCTTTCAGAAAACATAGATCCTCATCTACATTTAAAAGAGTGCAGTATCCTAAAACCAGAATGACACAGGCTTCATTATGTTACCTAAGTGTTGCATTAGAATTAAGGTAGTAGAAAGTCTTTTATTCTCTAGCGTGCCAAAAGAAATCGATCTATTGTCGTTCTTTCTGGTTTTCTTTCCCCAGACTCTTATGTACTCCTGGAGAGGTGACTTTTTGTCAGGTGGTTTGGGGTAACTGGTTTAGCCTGGATCCAATTCCAGCAGAAAGCCGTTATTATGTCTGAGGAAATGGAGTGGACATAGAAGTTTTGCTATTTTTTTTCCAATGAGCCATACTTGGGTTTGCAGTCTGGATTTGAGGATCTAGTACCATAACTACTCCTTTCTTCCATGTGGATGAAGTCAAACACTGCTGCTCACCTATTAAGCCGGTTGCAAAGTATTTTATGTACATGCTTGGCTTTCAGTAGGGTGCCTTGTCTGGTGTAGTTTGAATTCACATAGAATTATAGAATAGTTAGGGTTGGAAAGGACCTTAAGGTCATCCAGTTCCAATCCCCATCCCATGGGCAGGGACACCTCACACTTAACCATGTCACCCAAGGCTCTGTCCAGCCTGAACTTGACCACTGCCAGGGATGGAGCATTCACAACTTCCTTGGGCAACCCATTCCAGTGCCTCACCACCCTCACAGTAAAGAACTTCTCCCTTATATCCAATCTAAACTTCCCCTGTTTAAGTTTAAACCCATCACCCCTTGTCCTATCACTACAGTCCCTAATGAAGAGTCCCTCCCCAGCATTCCTATAGGCCCCCTTCAGATACTGGAAGGCTGCTCTGAGGTCTCCATGCAGCCTTCTCTTCTCCAGGCTGAACAGCCCCAACTTTCTCAGCCTATCTTCATTCGGGAGGTGCTCCAGTCCCCTGATCATCCTCGTGGCCTCCTCTGGACTTGTTCCAACAGTTCCATGTCCTTTTTATGTTGAGGACACCAGAACTGCACACAACACTCCAAGTGAGGTCTCACGAGAGCAAAGTAGAGGGGCAGCATCACCTCTCCATGAGTGTTTCTTACTTCCTGAGCTGTGGGTAAATTTACTGCTCTGAGCAGGAGGAGAAGTTCTGCCCCTTATACATATAAGTAGATGAATGACTTTCCCTGTTGTGCACCAGAGCAAAGAGTGACGTTATCCTGGGGAGTGCCAGCTGGAATGAATGCTTCCTTGCAGCACCATGAGGAGTGCACAGAGGCAGCTACTGGGTTTCAGAAGCCACGTGGCTGGATGTCTCACCACTGCAAGAGGTCCAGCTCATGCAGCTGGATCACCTGAAACTGGAATGGAGGATATCACGTCTGATAAGCCCAAGGTGTGATGTGCTGGTCCTTAAGAGTTTAGTCAGAATACAGGAAAAGCAAGAAATTCCTCTCAGTCAGGAATCAGTTGACTGTGCCTGTAGGTGAATTGAACGAAGTGATGTGGGCTTTCCAGAGATACCCTTGTCCTTCCTGAAATTGATCTTCCTTTAACACAGGAGACAAATGAAGCCTTTGTCCACTTTCTGGCTGACTCCTCATTAACTGCCTTGCATTGAAAGCAGATTGTGAAGGTAGTTGTTAGTAGGTCTCAGGAAGCCATTTGAGTAACCAATTAAAGAAAAATCCATAAAGACATGCTGTATGGCAAATTAAACATGTTTGTAATGAAGAACAACACAGCACTAATAGTGGTAACTACATGGATTCTCTGCATTATCCTGTCATTGGAGACAATCACTGGTCTATCAAAACTACAGTAAAAAGACAATTAAACAATAGTTGTTCCAGTTATAGTACATGAACAACTCATTTGGTCACTCTGAAGGCAAGTGCTATGTAGGAGACCGAAGATATCAGACCAGCAAAGCATGAAAAAGTTTACTATAATTTTTGTTCCTATTGCAAGGCTTCTTATTGCAATTATGAGATTTTATCAGTGAACTCTGATGTAAGGAAGTATTTATCTACACTAATCAGGAGACAATGTGCTTTTTTGTTCAGCATTGTGAATTCTGATTTTGTTATTTCCTGTGCTGGAGACATTTCATTTAGAAATGTGTCAGTGCTTCCAAGCATGTAATATCATTTTCACATGGGCATGACCTTTCATTATCAAACCTGCCTTTGAATGCTGAGACACGTATGCACACATCATTTATTTATGTATTTGTTTATTTAGTTATGTATTTATTCATATTTTAAAATTTAATATTTTTGTTTGTTTATTTTTAAAATAACACTGTTGGTTTCAAGAGAATGGAAAAATTCAGGATTAGGGGAATTCTTCGGCGGTTGAAGACCTAAGGAATAAGGGCTCTGCTACAGTGAGTCTTGAGAGTGGTCGTGCAATCCTCTACATAAACATGAACTCGAGTACCTTGGGATGGAGCATCATAATGATCCAACTGTCAGAATTAAGGTCTACTTGCAAAATTCCATTGATGTAATTTTTTGGCAATGCTTAAGCTGGAACACTTTTGCAGTAAGAAACCTATTATAAGTGTTACTTTAACGAGGAGTTTCCATCTTGCCTTGTAGTGTTTTGCATCTTGCCTTACTCTGTGTAAAAAGTAGGTCTTGAAGCTAAGTTGTACCTCTAGGCTGATAGAAGGTAAACTATCCTGTTATAGGTGAATCAGACTGGTGGGATGGATTCCCTTTTGGAAGCCACCGTCTCCCGTGAAGAGTTCAAGATGACATCTTTAGTGGTAGAGCAGCCTGACAGTAAACCATGGAGGTGTAATTACATCTCAGGTGAGATAAACCTCATTCTTCCCAAATCAGCTAGTGCTAATTTCCAACACAGAGGTAGAGAAGATTTTGATGAGAGAGCATTACTGACTGCCTTTGTTGGGCACAACAGGTTGCAGAGAGGCAGCTGACTATCAGAGAAATTATGCTGTTCATGTTCTAGCTGGATGGTGGCTACTAATTGGATGTTAGCACAAATTACATCTTGACTGCCTGCAGCTGTGAATTTGCAATGCTGCATACTTTATATGCCCATTCAATCATATTCACTCAGATTTCTTTCCAATTTTTAACTTTCACAAAAATCCAAGCACCAAGCTTCCAAGAATGACTATGTGTGGCCTGAGCGCTCACATCACTGTCCCTCGATAGATTTCGGTTTAGCAAACATTCCTAAAATCAACTTTCAGAGGATAAGTCATCTCACCTGTTGTAGGAATCTCTTTTAGAATAGCTTTTGTACGTAACTGCCAGATTTTTTGTCTTTGTTCTTCATTAATAATGGATTTCTTCTTGTTTTTTAAAGATAGAAATAAAACCTCTTTTTAACACATGATCACATCCTGCTGTTCTTTACAGCGTGCATTTATTTAATATAGTTATGCCACATGATACAAATTATAACTTGAGCTTCTTTCTCTATGTTAACATAAATCTGAATTTCCCTACTGGGTGTAATGATAGGCCTCATTCATGAGGATTTAGATGTACCAATAGAACAAAAGCTAATAAAATACTGCTCTGAAGATGGAATATTTTATATCTTTTACCTAATTTTCATCCTTGTTCTTCCTCTGACTTCTGTGTTAGATGAGTTGGACCATTAGTAATTTTTATTATACTGACAAATGTAGAATGAAGTAGCGACACAGTTGGCTTTGATTGAGGCATAAAATCCCTGCAAAAAATGGCTAAAACCAGAGAAGAACATTCTGTATAGCTGTCTACAAAGGCAAGTGTACAGAGGACAGAGTAATCCCACCTAATCTACTAGGACTGCAAAATGGATTTCACTCCAGTCTTCAACTCAAAGTCTGGCAAAACCTCTCAAGACTTGGTGTGTGTTTTGTTTTCTTTCAATTTTCCCTTTTTCCTTATGGATTGAAATGGGAAGAACAAAAAAAGTCACAGTCACCTTTGATCATGGCGATGCTTTCATCCTTTCAAGCCATTCTCAAAAGGCTAATGGTGAGGGACCTGCTTATTCAAAGGCTCTGTGTTTATTCTTTCTAATATGAATTGTCTGAATGTTACCAGTCACTGGTCTCCTTCAGAATATCCACTGCTGGTCAAAGTACAGCTGCTGTGTCTGGTGCATTAAGAGCTGGATGTAAAAGTCTGCAACCTCCCAGTCTGCACAGAAACTAAATTTGCAGAGTGGAAATATCTCAGAAACAAGTTTTATTGTTACTGCAGTAAAGTCACCACACATACTCTAGATGATGATTTCCATCTAAATCATGGCTTTGTAGCACAAGTGGCATAGCTTGCTCTGGCAAGTCACTGCCAGTTTTTATGGATGGCACTTTCCAAATGCCTTGCAAAACCTCAGTTCTGTGCACATGTGACATTCAGGACTCCATTTCTTATTGCATCTATTAAGTTTGTGCCCACAAAGTCAGGTTGCAGAGAGCTGTGTATCACTTTGTATTGTCTCAGGAAGGGGTTGAGTTTGGACAAGAGGTCTCAGGAGGACTTTCTGGGAAAGAAGCCACTTTGCAGGACAGTCTGACGCGATTCATCAGGAGAAAGTCTGGGTAGTGGGAAACTCACAGCTGCTTGTGATTTAGACTCATTTCTTTTTATGAGCCAGTGATCTACAGAAGTCCTTGTGTATGTGGATATAAGGCTTATAAACACAGGATGCTGCTTATTCCCAGTCCCAGGCACAGCTACAGGTTGGGCAGAGAAGAGATTCAGAGCAGCCCTGCGGAGAAGGACTTGGGGGTGTTGGTTGATGAGAAAATGAACATGAGCTGGCTTCAGTGTGCGCTTGCAGCCCAGAAAGCAACCGTATCCTGGGCTGCATCAAAAGAAGCGTGACCAGCAGGTCAAAGGAGGTGATCCTGCCCCTCTACTCTGCTCTTGTGAGACCTCACATGGAGTATTGTGTGCAGTTCTGGTGTCCTCAACATAAAAAGGACATGGAACTGTTGGAACAAGTCCAGAGGAGGCCATGAGGATGATCAGGGACTGGAGCACCTCCCGTATGAAGACAGGCTGAGGAAGTTGGGGCTGTTCAGCCTGGAGAAGAGAAGGCTGCGTGGAGACCTCATAGCAGCCTTCCAGTATCTGAAGGAGGCCAACAAGGATTCTGGGGAGGGACTCTTCATTAGAGACTGTAGTGACAGGACAAGGGGTGATGGGTTCAAACTTAAACAGGGGAAGTTTAGGTTGGATATAAGGAAGAAGTTCTTTCCTGTGAGGGTGGTGAGGCACTGGAATGGGTTGCCTAAGGAAGTGAGAAATGCTCCATCCCTGGCAGTGTTCAAGGCCAGGTTGGGTGGCATGGTTTAGTGTGAGGTGTCTCTGCCCATGGATGATCTTAAGGTCCTTTCCAACCCTAACTATTCTATTCTATGATTCTATCATTTGCAGCTAGAGATGGTATCCCAGGTAGTCTATGGGCATGACTGCAAGTGCTTTGACCTCACTGATGGCTTTTATCCTCAGGACAGCCCTGTAAAAAGGAAAAGATGAACCTCCTTATACTTAAATGACTTTCACAGGGTCACAAAGCTAGTGAACAGGAATGGTGGAGCTAGGTTCCCATCATCATCTGTGTGACAAGAGACCAGAGCAAATCCTGACCCCTCACTTGTCCCTTTGTCAGGGGATTTTAGGTATCTCCCAGCCTGTGGATGCCTGAATGCCTGCAGTTTCTTCACCCCCCAAAGCAGTTTCAGTTCATCCTTCCATCTTCCAGGACTGAGTCTGCACCCCTTTGGGCTCTGCAGGTCCCTCGAGCAGTTCCTTCAGCCCTTGGGAATAAGAGTGGCAGTGGCACTGACACATGTACGGCTCAGGCCATGCAGCAAATCCAACAACTGGATTAAGAAGGCCTGGCTGCAGGACTCAGCAGTATTTTGGCAACAAGCTGAGAGGGAAAAGATGGTCATCCAACTAATTATCACACAGATATGCTCTGGTGTAGCTGACCAGTCATGCCTAGGAAAACAAAGCTCCTTATGGCACCAGTTCTTCAGTTAAAGCCCTTAAAATGCACTTGCAATGTCTGCCTCTCCCTTTTCCCCCATCTCCTCTGACTTACTGCTTATTTCTCTCTCACAAACAGTAAGTGCAACTTGTGCAAAGAGCTGAGAAGCCCGTGCCCTCTCACTTTTCTCACTGTGATTCATTATTATTAATAACAGGGTTATTTTTGGCTCTCGCTCATCAGGCAGCTTGTACCAAATAAGCAGCCTGCCTTTCAGCGTTGCCAATCAAGCCTTTCATTCTGCTTATCGGAGCAGAACGTCCTGTTAGCAGCAACTCTGCAGCCCTTCTGCTGCTTTTACCCTCACTTAAAGCATATATTTGGACTTGAACATATGCATGTTTATGTAGAAGGACAATAAATACAGGAGCAGCTCACTTTGTCCAAGCCCTCTTTCTTTCGGAGACAGCAGCAAAGACTAAGAGCAATAAACATGTTCCATATGGTGCCTGCCTTTTGACAGAGTGCTCCTTGGCTTGGGGAGTCCTGGGAATGCTGTGGCAGTTTTCAGTGTGCTTTAGAGTGAGTTTGTTTTTATCTTGAGTCTGAAAATCTATGCGGCGCAGAGGGAGTGGTGGGTGGCTGTTAAAATGACACAAATGGTGGTACCAGACCAGATGGGAAAAGCAGAGTAGAGAAAGGAAAACAAACAGGATGATCATGTTAACCTTATGAAGAGGTGCAATTTTCTTCCTGTTGGTTTATTTGGTGTCTGCTCTTTAACGAACTATGAGGGGTATTTTTTTCCTACCGTGTGAATTTTAACTCTAAATCCCTGACGTGCATGTCAACAGCTCCCAGGGCTTGGGCTGTGTGTGGGTTAAGTTGCATGGCCTATTTGTATGGGATTATAGTGTTGATGCTTTAATAGGTAAGACAACTGCTGGTGCACGACAATCAGTCAGGCAAATACCAGTAATTTATCCAAGATCCCACTAATAGAAGCAAATATAAAACCCTTCGATCACTCCCCAATCACACAGGAGAGTCAGGCACAGCAGAAAACCAGCTAAGAGCATAGGATACTAGTGTTAGCTAAGTCTTAAGCAAATATCATGTATCTCTATGTGGCTGACCACCGGTTTGTCCAGAGGCCCACAGGAATCCCTGCAATGCAAAGCAAACTGTTGTGATTGAATACCAGGAGTTGCAATGACATCTGTGGATTTCCTCTAGGAATTCATTTGTTCCGTACTGCACTTGTAAGTTCTCAAGACTTGTGAAGACTTGGGAAACTTGTGGTGTTACTTAATCCATCCCTTTTATTTCCGCTTTAAGAGCTTCCAATTCTGCCTCATGTGCTTGGCTCTAAGTGGCTCAGCAATGAGGACTGGGACCATTATTTCATGGCCCTGTGGATCTCCGAGCGTGGAGAGTGTGCTGTCACGAGTTACTGTGCATCACTGAACTGCAGTCATTTGTCATTTGCTATTTAGCAAAGCTAAATCAAATTGCCATACATTTAGTGTCAGTGGCACTGAGAGATGCCTAGAGTCTGGAGAGGGATTGCAGGTCAGCAGGAGAGCTCCAGAAGAACAGCACAAAGGAATTCCTGCCCCTCCAGACAGTGTCAGCTTCACTGGAGACCCAGCTTAAATCCCTTTGTCCCTCTAAATGTTGTATGTAGGATAAACAAGAGGAGTTAAAGATACGAGCATCCCTGCAGGGCTATGATCTTATCAGCATCAGAGACATGGTGGGATGACTCCTATGACTGGAGCATGAGAATGGAAGGTTACAGGCTCTTCAAGAAGGATAGGCAGGGAAGACAAAGAGGGGGAGTTTACCCTCCGTGTCAAGAACAGCTGGAGTGCACTGAGCTCCACCTGGGAATAGATGAGGAGCCAACTGATAGTTTATGGGTCAGGATTACATGCAGTGCAGTTGATATTATAGTGAAGGCCTGCTACAGGCTGCCCCATCAGTGGGGAATGTGAAGTTTGAAGGCAGCCTTGTCTGCAGTGACCATGATATGGTGTTCAAGATTGTTAGGACAGCGAGGAGGGTGTGCAGCAAGCTCACTATTCTGGGCTTCAGGTGAGCAGACTTTGGCCTCTGCGGAGATCTATTTGGTGGAATACCATGTGATAAAGCCCTGGAGGAAAGAGGGGCCCAATAAAGTTGGTTAATATTCAAGGATCCCTTCCTACAAGTTCGGGAGCAATGCATCCCAACAAAGAGAAAGTCAAGCAAAAACACCAGGAGGACTGTGTGGATTAACAAGAAGCTCCTTGACTAACTCCACCACAAAACAGAAGCCTACAGAGGGTCAAGCAAGGACAGGTAGTCTTGGAGGAATCCAGACAAATTGTCAGAGCAGCCAAGGATCAGGTTAGGAAACCTAAAGCCTCAGTAGAATTAAACCTAACCAGGGAAATTAAGGGCAACAAAAAAAGCTTCTATGGGTACATTGGTGATAAAAGAAAAACCCTCTCCAGAAGGACATGAGAGACCTGGTTACTCAGACCATAGAGAAGGCTGAGTTTCTCAATGACTGTCTTGTCTCAGTCTTCATTGGTAAGAGCTCCAGCCACACCAACTAAGTCACAGAAGGCAAAGGCAGGGACTGGAAGAGTGAAGAACCATCCTAAGGCACTATCCATCCTATTTTAGAAGTCGTGGCAGTTGGTGAAGTTCCTGCTGACTGGAAAAGTGGAAATATAACTCCCTTTTTTAAAAAGAAAAAAAAGAAAGACCCAGGGAACTACAGGCTGGTCAGTCTCACCTCAGTGCCCAGCAAGAACATCGAGCAGATCCTCCTGGAACTCAAGGCACATGGAAAATAAGGTGGCTGGTGACAGACAGGGTAAATTGTGCCTGCCAAATCTGGTGGCCTTGTATGATGGGTTTACAGCAATGGTGGATAAGGGTAGAGCAACTGGACTTGTGCAAAGCATTTGATACTGTCCTGCACAACATCCTTGTCTCTAAACTGCAGAGACATGGATTTGACAGATGGACCACTTGGTGGGTAAGGAATTGGTTGGATGGTCACACTCAAATAGTTGTGTCAACAGCTCCACGTCCAAGTACAAATCAGTGTGTCCCTCGTGGGTCAGTGTTGGGACCGATTCTGTTCAACACCTTTGTTGGTACACAGACAGCGGGATCAAGCATCCTCAGAAAGTCTGTCCATGACACCAAGCCACGTGGTGCAGTTGACAGACTGGCAGGAAGGGACAGGATCCAGAGGGACCTTGACATGCTTGAAAGGTGAGCCTGTGCAAGCCTCATGAAGATCAACAAGGCCAAATGCAGGGTCCTGCATGTAGACTGGGGCAATCTCAAGCACAAATACAGGCTGGGTGGAGAATGGATTGAAAGCACCCTGAGAAAGACTGAGGAGAAGATGATGAGAAGCTCAACAGGATCCAGCAATGTGTGCTTGCAGCCCAGAAAGCCAACCATATCCTGGGCTGCATCAAAAGGATGACCATCAGTTTGAGGGGGATTGGAACCAGATGATCTTTAAGGTTCCTTCCAAACCAGACCATTCTATGATTTGCCTTGGGCTGAGGGTGTGCATGGTGGTGGTTTGGTGAAGTGTGTCAGCTTGGTAAGCTGTGCTCATTCTGTCACCTTATAAATATCATTATGGACAGAGCTTTATTTTAAAATTCATGTTAAAATTCATGTTAAATTTAAAATAATTTAACATTTAACATGATTTAACACTTATTTTTAAAATGTAACAATTTATTTAATCTACCTTCTGACATTAAAAAAAGGTAAAGTTCAAGTTCCTCTTTCCCATACATCCTCATACTGGACCGCTGTCACCACCACCAGTCCCTTTTGACAAGAAATAGTCCCTGCAGAGATTCCCACACCAGTAAGTCCCAGTGAGCATGAGCACCTGCCTCCCTCCTTGGGCACCTTCCTCTTTCTTTCTAAAAGGTGACAGAGGAAATACTTTCCTTCTGAGGCCATTTTCCTCCTTTTCTTCCTTTGCAACAACCTCTTCTCTTTGCTCTTTTTTATCCTTTGTCTTCTTAGCCTAACACTGCAGGGCGCGTGCAGGAGAGGTGCTTGCCCCACCTCACTGCTCTGCTCAGTGAAGCATCGATAACTTGGCAGCACCTCTGGCAAGCAGAGTGGAAAATCTAAATATTGAAGAGGCAAAGGTGAAAGGTTCTCCAAGCTAATGGAAGCGTCAGCCTGTAAGGAAAAAGGACAGCCGCACAACCTGCATTTCTTGTGCAGTGCTCAAGCGGGGGCAGCAGCATTAAATTTCATTAGATGCTTTGCTTTTCCTTTCAGTCTCATTGAGGCAAAAAACAAGAACCACGACAACATGTGTTTCAGTGGCTCTTTGCAGTTATTTCATATTGATGGAGGTCAAAAGCAAATGGTGTTTGTCTCAGGTTACTTTTAACTTTCACTTTGTTTCTCTTTTTTTTTGTGCAGATGTGCCCGAGACCAATAACTTCCTTTTACACTGGTGAGTTTAATGTATTTGCAACTCATAATCTTCCCCCCGCATCATTCTCCACACATCAACCTGCCAGTTCAGATCCCTCTTCAGCACTTTCAGTTACTTGTTAAAATGTTCTGTTATTCCTTATGCAAGCTGGCAGCTACAAGGGCATGGTGTGCCTGATGCCAGCATTGTTCACGTGAGCTAAGCCTTGCGCTTGCAGATTATCTTATTTGTAGACCTGAAGTGACACTTACAGAAAGTCCCTAATGATAGGTAAAGGCAGCTTAAATATGACAGGAAGACACTGAGTATTATTCTGATTATTTTAGTCACAATCCGTCTGCCCACCTTCCTTCTCTCCCAAGAAGGAATTGAGAACTTGTATTCTATGGCTGATCATGTGCCTCAGGGCATAATAATTTGTGTTTAAGGAGAAGACAGGGGAATCTGTGGGAGGTGATGGTCTCCTGAGGAGTGGTGGGGGCTGCCTGAAATTCCAGCACATCCAGATTTGTTTTAATTTGATCTAAATCTGTAAAAACAATCTCTAAACCAAAGCTGACAATGTTCATGTGTGTGAAATACGACTTAGTGTAATTGAATTACTACCAGTAAGCTTCAGCAACAGTGGAGCAGATTGATACAGGTCACAGCAGGTCTACATAGGTCATTCTGTGCTTGGGAGGTCATTGGTGGTGTCCAGGAATATATTGTAATATCACAACACCAGGCACACTACTGTGCTTTATCACAACCAGAGAGCAGAGAGACTGATTTACATTTGAGTGTACCGAGGTGTGATATCATGGTGCAATAGACCTACAAAACTATGTTTTAAAGGTGAGAGTCCAAAACAGAATGAGTGTCAATACATAACTACTTGCCCATCTCAGTGGCTAGATGTGGTATATTTATGGAACTGATTTGTTCCAGCTGAAGGTCAGACAGGTCTGCTCTACATCCATTGAAGAGCAGCTCCCTTGCGTCATCCCAGAAAGTGAGAAACAGTGATTTTTGAAATCCAGTCCACAAGAAAGGAGGGATGATAGTCCCAAATCCCTCAAGCCTCAATTCCCTTCAATTCCCTGAATCTCCCTGAATCCCTAAGGGAGAGGAGAAGTCAGATTTCGACAGCCTCTGGTATCTTGACTGAAAGTTCTCTGTACACCAGGGAAGAGGAAGGGAGTGATGCATCTTACACAATAACATGTTGCAGTCCCCTGAGGCTTGAACAGAACATGGACCATCTGGATTTTTGTAACGTGAAGTTCAATTAAAATGTTTTGATGTTAACCACATGCAATTTTCAAGGATATAATTCTTTTCCTCTCCAGCTTTCCAACCCTATTCTATTAAAAAGACTGAGACAGAGAGGAAGTGAATAAACATTTCCCATGAAAGTCCATATGGCTCCAACTATCATATTAACATGCATTTAGGAATTATATATTTTTAAATAAAGTGATTGAAGTATGACTGCTGCCCTAACAAGCTAGGAAAATAAACTTTGGAAATAGGGATGACCTTCTATTGTTGTGTATTGGAGAAGAAAACCTGCTATCATTGGACAAACCTCTGCAGGTGAGATTGCCAACAGATATTCCTCTTACATCAGACTGTTTAGCTGACAGCTCCAGGTCCCTTGACAAGTAGTAAGAAAAGCCAGTCTCCTATCGGACACCTTGGATTTGCCCCACATTGATCTGTGTGTCCATTGAAACAAGCTGGGCTGCTTCTGCCTGGAGAAGAGAAGGCTCAGAGGAGACAATATAACAGTATACCTGAAGGGGTCCTGAAGATGGACTCTTTTATAAGGGCCTGTAGGGACAGGCCAAGGGGAATGGCTTTAACCTGCCAGAGGGGAGACTGGGATGAGCTCTTAGGCAGAAGCTCTTCCCTGTGAGGGTGCTGAGGCGCTGGCACAGGGTGCCCAGAGAAGCTGTGGCTGCCCCATCCCTGGCAGTGTTCAAGGGCAGGTTGGACACAGGGGTTTGGAGCAAGCTGCTCTAGTGGAAGGGGTCCCTGCCCATGACTCTATGAGTGAGAATTACTTGAATGGCATCACTGCATAGCAGATCCCCCCTTTTTTGCTAAACAAAGTTCTGTCTGTTTAAGTAAAAACATATGCAAAAGATGAAGTGAGGTGACCTCAGTCTAAGTCAGCTCAGGTTTATGGACCCAGTCCTATGAGTGTGCATAGCTCATCCCATAGCTCAAGTAGACAGTTTGGATGCACTGTTAGAATGTGCTGAACTTTGGATGTACTGTGTGATTTTACTGCGTGCAAGCTCGAACAATTTAAAGAACCAAATCGCCATCTCACATAAATTGGCATGACGCTATAAATCATTAGACAGTTTAATACTTTGAAGTTGTCTTTATATTGCTGAAAAAGGACAGTCACATTCATGCAGAGCCTGATTCTGCTGTTCAGTTCATTACTGCTAACTGGGACAAACCTCATTCTTACCCACTGTGGGACCGGAGTTCATTTCATTGTAAAGTAGGCTGGAGAAACAGATTAGCAACCTGTCTTGAATCTAGCTCAGGCTGATACTTTGCCTAATTTTTCCCTGCTTCAAAACATCTCTAACTGAGCTCTTTTTGGCATTTCATGTTTGTTGGGGAGCATTCCACATCTTTTCTCTCTGGATTTCTGGTTGGAGCTGCCAACTTTGAAATTTTTAGTGATTTGAAGGGTGCCAACAGAGCCCTGTAAAATAAATCAATATGTACATTAGCTGTTTTCCCTGGAGTACAGAGCACCAGCTTCATCTCCGAGAGCAGCAATACGATTCCCTTATAATTAAACATGTTACATCGCTCACAATACATGCTTCAAAATGTGTTCAAAAATGGCTTCTATGGGGGTATTTGAGCTTAGTTTAAGCAGATGAGTACTGCTACTGAAATAAAGAGGATTATTCATATGCTTACAGAGAACGGCGTGTTAAATGCTAGCAAGGTTGAAGTCTGGGAGTTGATGTTAAAGTGAAAAGAAAGGAACACATTTCACCTGCTTTTTGCACTGCTTTACTTACAGTTTATGCTAAGATAATAAACACACTGCAAAAAACCACTATAGTGCTTGAGTCAAATTATATGGAATTGTTTATGTTGCCTTTCATAGGGTTTCTAATTACCCCAAATAATGCTACTGTGCAGGTAATTCTCAGTTTTAAATCTCAAGCTAAAGAAACTTGGGAAATGTTGCAATTTGAATCCCAAATGTTTTACATTCCTCAAGTAAATGTCTTCTGAGGCCATATCTGGGATGGATTGTTCCATTTATGTTGGTTGATCTTGGATTATTACAGAACATCCAGATGTATTCAAACTACACGGAATGCTTAAAGATACTTAGTGACCCAGATAGAGGGAGGTCAAGGCAACAATGTAGTTTGCTGTTTTCATTAAACACGAAAAGCATCTGTGCTGGTTCAAAATACACCCAAGGTTTGGTTTTATTAACTGCTGGTCAGTCAGTGGGATCTGAAATTGTCTATCAGGCAGCATTGCCTTTGCTGATGCTCTGCTACATAAGCAACTTGCCATTGCTTATTGTTGTGTACTTGATTTAAGCTCAAGTGTCAGAAGAAGGATGAAGGTGAAAGAAAAGCAGTGAAGGTTATGCTCTCTTCATATATGAGCAGTGAATTGAGTTATTTTAGCTGAATCCTCCAGGCTCTACAATAAGCTGAAGTAAGGAGGAAATCACAGAAGTTGGTGATCACTTTAGCATCCGTAGTCCAGTATAAAAGAGGCATGCAAAGCCTAGCAGCCCAAAGGTGTTTTTATGTTCTCTTGCAAGGTTTAAGTGCCTACCAATGCTGCCAGGTAGGGAAGAATCAATGCTAAGGTGCAGTTCAGGGTCAATTTTAGTGTTAACTCCTTGGTTTTCAAGAAATTGAAAAAACAAAGCTAAACAAATGACACTTTCTTCCCTAATAACCAGTTCCAGCACAAAGAGCTTCTGAACCCAATAAATATTTCTTATTGGTAAAACACAAGCATGTCTCAGGATCTACAGAAAATCCTGACGTACATTGTCTGGTAGCTGCAGCACCTCAGCTGGTGTGATCACTCGTGTCCCTGAAAGCAGTGAATCCTACAATCAGTGTGAGCTTTGATATCTGGCACAGGGTGCCCCGAGAAGCTGTGGCTGCCCCATCCCTTGCAGTGTTCAAGGCCAGGTTGGACACAGGGGCTTGGAGCAAGCTGCTCTAGTGGAAGGTGTCCCTGCCCATGGCAGGGGTTGGAGCTGGATGAGCTTTAAGGTCCCTTCCAACACAAACTACTCTGTGATTCTGTGTCTCTCTATGATCTACAAGGTAGATGTGCAATTCAATTGCTCACTGACTGATGTCCAGCCAGTTCCCGAGCAGCAGTCCCTCACCAGCAGCCCCTGGGCAGCTTTCTCCCCAGTTTATATACTGAGTATGATATCATACTGTATGGAATATGGTAGGGAATACCCATTGGGTCAGTTTAGGGCTGTGCCCCCTCCCAGCTTCTTGTGCCCTCCAGCCTACTCACTGGTGGGGGCACCTTAAGAAACAGAAAAGTCCTTGACTTCATATAAGCACTGCTCAGCAACAACTACAATATCAATGGGTTATCAACATTATTCTCATCCTAAATCCAAAATACAGCACTATACCAGATACTAGGAAGGAAATTAATTCTACCCAGCCAAAACCAGGACAGCTGCTAGGCAAGGGCTTCTTAGGATGCCATGACTTGATTGTGATCTCCTAAGCGGGCTTTGTTAAAAAGCATATAAATAACCATTTGCTTTTCCACATACCTTGTGTGTACAGTCTCTCTGCACCATGATGCAACAGACTTTCTGACATTACATTTCAGGACCAGCTTTTTAAAACCTGTCTCTGGTCTGTCTATTGAGAGGCATAGACACATTATTATCTGAATTTTTCTCCCTTAGTCTTGTAGTCTATTATTTTTTATGTAGGACAGTTGCAAGAAAAGCAGACCAACAGATTTCCTACCTTAGAAAGGGAACAATGCTCACCAGCTCAGCCATGACTTACGTATTAGCAAAGGTACTCTCACAGCTAAGAGTATTGCACCCAGTTTGAGCACATGCTTCCAAAGTAGGCATCAGCCCACATGTTATGTATGATGGACCATAGGTCTTGCACATTATATAGGGACTTCTGCAGGGAAGATAGTGAGAAAGTAACCTAAATACATTCTAAGGTCCTCAGCTTTTTTAGGTATACAAGCTCAGGTGTTAGTGGTACATCAAGGATCCCCTGGCTTCAGCACTTGGTGGTGAAGATATACTGAGGGGTTGCTTTAAGCCATGGCTTTCATTGTTGATCACAAGCCAGAGAAGACAGATGGAGCACCTGGTGAATTTCTCCTCCCTGATGATTTCTTCTGTGAGCAATAGGGCATAGAACTTTCATCAGGAAATTTCAGGTTTGGAGGGTATCTGTGAAGGGTTTAACCTTCTCACACCACTGCAGTGACCTAGCAAGCTGAACTAGCTGCTTCCCAAAGCCAGAATTTAATAGATCGTTGTGCACTGAGGAAGAGGTAAAAGGAGCAATGCTTTTGGTAGCTTTGTAGGGTTTCAAGAAGTATTTGTGGTTCCTCAGCCCAAATGAACCTATTTTTACAACTCTTTTATTGAACACAGTGACTGTGTCCATTGCACCCATTGGGTCCTTGGAGACCACTGTGCTTGGGAAGGATCTGACTTAGAATGGGTTTACCAGGTACAAGTAAATCACTGCAACAGGTAGAAAACCCCCAAGAAATCTGTAACTCTTGCACTATTTAAATTAAGATTGTCAGAATTGGATCCTAATGTTCCATGTTACTTTATTGCCAAGGATAGGTTTAAAAAGACAAACAGGCAAACAACAAACTTTCTTAGCAATCCATAATAATGGACTATAGATTACAGTAATATTAGGACTTTTGAATCTTGACATCAAGGAAATGAACACTGAGACAGATAAATAAGTACAGAGAGTTTTATTAGCTGTACAACACTTTTAAATGGCTAAGTAGAAAATCCCAAACCAGCTATATTAAGCTGTTCATTCCTTTACCCACGGAAATGAAGTAATAAAGTTTATTTCAGATAGAAAGCTCATATTAGCCAAGCCATTGGGACTTTTGTGAACAAATAGGTATGAGAGTTAAAACGGCCATAAGTCTAAATTCTGCTTCTCAGCATCATGATCTGTTGTACTGGAATGAAACGAAGTGGTCGGAAAACAGAACCAAAACGGAAGCAGAGAGCAGCATCCCAATTATTTAGTAGTGGATACAGAAAGAACAAGATTGCATTTTAGTCAATAACCAGAGGACTACAGCTTTTGTGCAGTTATGCTTTGGTTATAAGAACTCTTTATGTCTTAAAGAGAAAGGAAGGTTCTTTGGTCCATGTTTTGCCTGCATTAACCATTCCTACAGTGCCTAGAATATGTAGCCCCAGTTGAAGCTTTTGGCTTTTATTTCTGGTATCCCTTGTTGCCTTCTTAACTCTGCAAATGCCAGTCTGATGAGAATGGCATTGGAAGAACTATAGGTATAAAAGGCTAAACTTGAAGAAAGCATCACAGATATTCTGAAGATCCTTGAGTTCATCCAGCATCTGAAATGTCCAATTTAATGGCAAGAATATTTCCCTCTATGTCTAGAGTCACAAAATCATCACACACTATCCTTCTGCACAAGGTGTTCTCTGTGTTTTGAAACCATCTTGACACTATCATGTAAAACCCTATAGAGTAAGAAAACCCAAGAGGACCTCTACATGAGGTCTACATGATCTTTCTCTTTTGGTAGAGAGATTGTTGGTTGATGGACAATGATACTGGAGTATGATATTATGTGAGTAACTGGAGTAAGATTACAATAACAGAAATAATAATAGAAAAACACCTGCAAACATCAGACCACTCAGAAAACATCAGAACTCACTGGGAAGACGAAAAAGAAATATTCACCAGTGAAGAAGAAAATGCCACTGCAAAAAACGGTAAGGAAGCTGCTTCTACCATCCCAGTCCAAGAGGGCAGTATTTTGGGTCTAGTTTGCAGTGGTTTGGTTCTGATATACCCAAATTGCTTAGATACAATTTAGACTAACTTACTACTGTAAAAATACTGCTCTTTTGTCCAAAAGAGTAGTCAGTATGTGCAAGCTTACCATGCTCAAGTCCATAAGTTACCAGGCATTTGCATGCAAATGCACTTACAGAGATGCTATTTGTCATGCTGGGGCTTTGCGTTTGGCTATAGGAGACTTCTTTGCTACCTGCTGCCATAGGCAGATTCCTCCAAAGCACCTGGAGGGAGGACTCCCTCACTCCCCGATAAAGGTCATTGCATACAGAAGGAAAAGGGTACGGAGTCAAGACTTTTTCTGTGCCTCAGACGTCGCAGCAGCTGCTCTGAGGCTGTTCTATCCTCTGAAGGAACATTCTGTCTCAGCAAGTGAGAAAGGAAAAGAGAGATCCTGCACCAGTATAATTACTTGAGCAAAAATAAACACACATATGGTGCGACATTTTCCTAATGCTCAGATCTGATTTGGAAGTAAATGTATTAATTAAAGGGGGGAGTGGAAAGGGGAAAAACAAACAACAATCCCTGAGTCATGAGAACGTGACAAGCTGTCCTTTGAAAATGCTATTTATATTTTTCAGTGACACTGGTGTTAATTTATTAGGTGGTGTAGTGTGTGCTTACTTATTTGTTGCTAAAACGCAGTGATTTTCTCCCTCCCTGCTTTTCTGTTTCATGTTTCAGTTTTGCTTATTTTTATAGACAGTGCTGAGCTAAGAAGAAAGTTCACCCCCAGATAAAGGGCCAAGTCAACATCTTTTTGTCATTGAAGCACTCAAAAGCTGATGTTAAACTTTCCCTCGTCTTCTAAAAGATGTGATTCAACTTTGGAGGGCAGGGTAGATACTTTAAAATTCTCTTTGATTCTCTTTGATGGTGAAATTCTCTTTTTCTTTAAGCCCTGCTGCCCTTGTGCTTAGGCTTTAAACGAAAACATCTTTGAAAGTTGTCTTTAAGAATCAGAGGTAGAAATGCAGAGGACAGTCTTGAAATGGCCATTCCAACAAATATTCAGTGTCGACACCTCAGCAGTAACTAAGCAGAAACAAATCCTTAAAGACTGAAAAACTCTGCCACTTTACATAGAAAAAGTGAAAAAAGACAGAGATAAAAATGGCATGTGTCTTCCCAACAGGGTATAAACTCAAGAATGGATGTAGTAGGCACTCGGAGAGGTCCCCTGGGGTTTTCTTATTACTGCCACTGGTTTTCACGTGACTATCTTCCTAGTTCTATGGAATTGGAAAGCCATATGCCAACCCAGGGAAAATACAGAGATTTTACCATCTAGATCCTTGTGTATTTTGCAGCTTCTTATAATTGTTTTCATAATTATAGGTCCACAATATTAAAATGAAAACCTTTTGAAAACCTACAGTAATTGTGGGAGTTTGGTACTTTTCTTTGGTACATCTCTACCTTCCTCTGTGAAGTTTTTAATCCATGGAAACATTTTAATTCCCCAGAAATGTAAAACAGTTCCATTTTATATTTTCCATTCATTCGTATCTCCATTTCCACCCCCTTCCTCTTTCCTTTGACAAAAGAAAAAGAAGGAAATTAAAAAAATAAAATTAAACCTATAGATGCTGAAGGGAAAAGCAAAATGCTGAAAAGCTTTTTTTGTTCTTTATTTAAACATGAAGCCCCATTAGTAAATAATTACTTTCTTGCAGAGAAGTTTCCCTTCAGGAAAGCACAACTTTAAGCTGAAAAGATTTTAAATGCAAGCTTGAATCAGTTCTTAAAAAAAAAAACAAAAAAGCCACATTTCAATCTAAAAGAATGTTTGTTTTATTTCCATTCTCTTTTAATTTCAGAAAATGTACTAAGTATAAGGCATCGTGGAATAAATCACAATATATTTCAGTCAATTAGTCAATTATATGTTGTAATAAAAACCCTGTAAGTGTTTTGAATCATGACTGTTGTTGTGTTCTTTCAGAAGATCTCTCAAACTTCTTGCCTAATCTATGGAGCTGTTCACTCCCGGCACAGTTTTCAATCTATTCACTGTTGCAGAAGCCATCTGGTTTTCAACTGAGTCTTTCTCATAAGCTCAGTTTCTTTTTTTCTCTTTCTGAGAAGCTTAAGCACATAAAGACTTCTTGAAGTAGAGACTTGGGCTGATTAAAATATGGGAAAAAAATTTTTCTCTATGGAAGAAATATTATTCAGAACAAATTTTCAGTTTTCCAGCAGTTTTCCCCAACCCCTTTAAAAAATATCAAGCAAAAAAAATAGTTTTCATTTAGATTTCCCCCTTTTCCCTGCCTTTTTAAAAACCTTCACTATTGTTTTAATTTTGTTTTCCCCCAGCTGGAATAAATAGAAAAAGATAAAAGAAAGGAGTAATATTTTCAGTGCAAGCTGCCTATCACTTGATTCTCTTCCTAGCTTGTTTTTTGACAGTACATTAACCTCACTGACCTTTGGCCTGACACTGCCAAAAGTACCATCATTTACAATGAAAAAGAACAAGTTTTGTCTAGATGGGATTTGTTGGAAGTATACTGGAGAAGAGAGAAGGAGGTCACTTGATCAGTAAAATGATAAAGATGGTTGTCTCTTGCTATTCAGCTCCATATGATATGAATGGTTATTGCTGTCTGGATGGGATGTCATGGTTACACTGGTGGATCATAACAAGTGGGGAATGTGGATTCACAGTCTCTATTTATTTCCTTCGAACGTAAAATTATTCCATTTCTAAACCTGAAAAATCCTAACTGGCTTCACAGAGGTGGCATGGCTGATCCTTACTTTCTCATAGTGCTATAGTCAGGAGGCGACCAGTGTGCTTTATGTTAAGTAAATTGAGCTATCTCTATTTGATTAAAGAAGAAAACCAAAACAAGCTGCTGAGATGGAGATTTGGCTTTGAATTTCTTTCCCTGCGTAATTAATGGATGTGAATAGGTTCCATGTTAGGTTGCCATCCTTCTACAGTGGCTGTTCCTTTCAGCTGATCAAATGTACATTATCTGAGTTGACAGCACAGTCCCAGAAGAAATAGCATAGGAATTATGGGACAGAAGACCTGGAGGAAATACTAATTTCTATCTAGAACATACCACAGTGCTCATCAGTCAGCTGGGAATGTAAAAGCTGCAAATAGGATGGGCTATTTGCCAGTTCTTCTAGTGGCCCCTGTTGTGTATTGTTCCCCTTTGAGATGGCCAAGTGCTCTATAACAAAATGCCTGTAGGACTTTCTACAGTTGCTTCTCTTTTCCCAGTGTTGAATTATTTATTACTTTTCTTCTACCTACAGTTCTTCATAGCATATTTTCCCATTTCTATTTAAAAATAGTTAAACCAAATCAAAATAAAATCATCTGAGAGGTTAACTGTGGCTCTGCCTGTTATCTCCAATTTCTATGACAACTTTCAGTATAAACCAGTGATGATTTAATATATATGAAGCCATCTCTTTGAATTTACAATAAAATTTTTAATATCTGAATGCAGGCTGACAACCGAGGATCAAAAATACGCTTTCAGGAGGCTTTCATCCTCTCCTTAGTATTTCAACATAATTTTACAACTGTTTTTTAACATTAAGTATAAAGACACACAGATGAGTTTAGATTAAATCTAATGACACCCAAAACTGGAAGATTTTGAACAGTCTGACCCCTTGGATGAAATTTATATCAAAGCCAAATATAAATCTGGATCTGTATGTAATCAGGGGACTGAATTCTGTTCCAATAAACCTGCTGGCAGCAGAAGAAGAACCAAGGGTAAATATGTAAGCAGGGGCTAAGGGTGTGTAAAGGAATAACTGAATTGCACAAAAAATGGTCATCAGGGAAAAGAGAAACTGCTATATTCTTGCCTATAATTGAAACTTCAGCTCATGGTGCTATTGGTGTGGGTTATTATGTTGAGGTGATCTAGACCAGCCGTTCAATTTGACCTGTTGCCATAGGGTTAAAAGTAATATGTATAAAATCCCCTACAGGACACTGATAGATTGGTAGCTAGAAATGTTAACTTAATTGGAACCCATAGCTCTGATATGACAGATAGCATCAGATCAGAGAGGAACGGAGGTGCTTGATCAGAATGCCTACCTTCTATTCACGCTGTTCAAGTTGGCATTCTGGCTTTTCACTCCTTTAGGAAATAAGGTTCACAAAGACTTCTCTATTTAAAATCTAAGCTGCTCACCTCAGGAGGCTGATCACACCTTATTTTATGTATTTAGAGTGTGTACCATCTCAAAGCAGTTTTCTTTCTGGATAAAGAAAAGCTCTGTTTAACTGAAAACCGATTAAGCAACAAAAAGAAAACAAATTACAATGCCAGCTATGACAAATGACACATGAGTTCCATAACTATAAAGATGAATAGCTCTCCCTGTAGGCAGGCCCATTATAAACATCATCCTCTAGTTGGTTGCAGTGGACTTTGAAATTTCCCTTTAGACGGTTTAAGATTAATTAAATAAGGCCAAAAAACAATGGTAGCTCTTTGGTATGAGTAATTGTCAGGACAATCAGAAGTAGACACTGAAAAAGAATTAATCATCTCCAGTTTGGTTCCTTTTCATCAGCAGTTGGCTCTGTTATGAATGAAGTTCATGTGTACCATTGACCTACTCAGTGGTAATGAAGTCTCCTTCATTCAGACTCAGATTTCCAAAATTCAGTGAGAAAGCTTTGTGTTATAATTACAGGAAGATTGATTTGTGAAGTTTTCTGGAGGTGGTGAATCCAGCTTCACTTGAGTACCATCAATCATATGTAGAGAGAGCTTCTGCATGTTCGTTTGGAAAGATAATGAGGCTTTCCAAAAAGCAGCCTTAATGACACTCAATCCAAGGATCAAATCCAAGACAGAAAGCTTGGATAACCTCAGTGTCTCAGGGAACAAACACTTCAGAAGTCACAACACTGAACACTTGCATTAATAAAGACACTTACATATTTTGTTGTGCTATCTGTAAGACGAAAAGACCTCCATGCTATTCACATATGAAATGACTTTTCCTTAAAATTTTGAGCATGACTTTTCTCCCTGGGAATATTATTCAGTCATATTGGCTAAACAACTTTCTATGGACATGGCTGAGAAACTGTCAAGAGGATTTAGAAACATTCGTGGTAGCAGCCTTGATGAGCAAACTGTCCTGTCCTGTCATTTAATGAAGTGGACATTCAGCAAATGGGAAAAAATTGGCTTCATCAGGAAGCTGCATCTTCGGTCTTAGTATTTGAGCCTTTTATAAGTCCTGACATTTGAATTTTGACTCTCTTCAAGATCCATGTTAACTCGAGACACAGTAATACTAATATCCTTGGTCATAGTTTAAACTTTGCCGAAAGTCAAAACACTGCACTGCACCAGCTACCAAGAAGGAGAAAAATGACTGCTACTGCTGAACCCAAGACACCTTGCTAGGCATACAAACATAATATTTAGATATTACAAACAAAGTGGTCCTTCAGGTGTACTGCAACAGTTGGTTGCATATCTGGATTGCCTAATAGTTTAAGGGAAAGATAATCGATTTATGAAAAGACAACTAATAGATGTGACTAATAATGATTATAAAGACAAATCTTATTCTGGAATGTGTTCATAAGAAAACCTCATGTCAGGTCTTGGATGTCACCTTAGATGTCACTTTTTACACCTTTCCTGTCCTTCCTGTGAACTCCCCTTCACCAAACACAGCACCAGGGGGAATGCAGCTAGACTGCTCTATCCAGGTTTTTGTCTACCATGTCAGACTGGAACAAGAATTTCAGCTTCAAGGGATTCTTGAAGCGTCAGGATTATTGTAAGGTGGGAAGGACTAAGGTTCTGCATTCTACAGTAGGCAGAACAACAACCTTCCAATGTGTACAGCTTTAAATACAAAGCAGATGAGGTTTTGCTATGTCCAGTTTACAGCAGGAAGAGAAATATTAAGATTACATTGCAGCAATAAAGTGTGAGGAGAAGTTCAGTGAATACCCTAACAATAGTAGTGATGCAGCACAAACCCAGGCTTCTTGGATGGTCACAGCATAGTCTTCTCTGAGGTTTTTTTAGTCAGTTTAAACAGACAGCTGTAATAGGTACATTAAAATAAATCCCATTATCCTAGCCAGAACAGAGGATGAGTTAGGTGGACACATGGAGATGCATCCAGAGTAAACAGCTGTTTTTGAGAGGGATGAGAGGTTGTGGCTGTTACCAAGGATGTCTAATTGGAAGTGAATCCACTTCCCCATCTCCTGTGTGGTCCTAGTCCTAGGGACTAGGACTGAAAAGACTTCCCGAATTAGCACACATCTTACACTGAAATCCAGGCTGCTTCAGCACCAGAGCCAGCTGGTTTGAAGCTGGCCACAGTCACTTTTCCATGAGTTTCTGCCTTAAGCTGCTGCAGCTTTCTGACTCTTCCCTGCTCTGAGCACCTTGAGAGCTGTCACACTCTTCCCCTATGCTAAGCACAAGCTTTGCTCCCTTTGATACAAATCTCAGCTTTCTTGTTTAGTTACATAAAACCTTACCATAAATGTTCACAAAACGTGTAACAGCAGTGAGGCAGAGAAGCAACCATCTCTGATGTGGCACTTTTCACAGAATAAGTTGCTTTTTAATTAACCTAAAGGAGTTTTAGCAAGACAAGCCAATTTGTCTGTGCTACCATTAGTCTTATTTCCGCAGGACACTTCGGGTGGCAGATAACAGGTCAGGTTTATTTTAATTAACTTTGGATGACTCAAAAAGACAGACATTTCTATCTCGTCTGTCATCTCTAATCTTAACATCTTTCTGAAGCAGATTGAATAGTAATAACATCATAGGCTCTTTAATTCAACTCATTCTTTGTCCACAGAAGAAAAAAGGGAAAAAGCGGCATTAGGTTTCTTGTAGCCTACAAAGAGTATTTTAGCCCTTTATCATACCTGGCTTAATCTGCTCTCAATTAAACACAAAAATGTTGAAAACATATCTTTTTTATGATGTGCAATTAATTTCAGATTAAACCTGGTTTTATTCTTAACACCTTTGCATTTGGGGAGCATGCACTATGTAATCAGTGCCAGACAGTGAGGCATGTAAAGCTCTGAGCAGTGGAGAATAGATATTAGTAAAAGGGCAAGGAGATAGGAAGCTAGACAAAAACTCTGTTTTCTACCTGTTTTTTATTTGCTTTGTTATTTCACAGCCAAACGTTATAGCTATAAAATTTCTGAGACTAGGAATCCTTTTCCATTCCTGGCATATGACATTTAGCACAATGGTGTGCTGACCTGTGCATGAAGCTCTCAGGTCTATGGAAATATGATCATTGTTGCCATTAAATCAGACATTTGTCCAGCATAATGTTACCAGAAATACCTGAAACACAGAACTTGTGTAGCAGCAGCATTCATTATCATTCGGTGAAATACTGCATGCTATGGCTGACAAAACACAGGGTAAAATCATCAGTGTAGCAGAAAGTTTTCTCAGTGGTTTCCAGCCTGAGCCACTCATGTGGTGATGTTCTGAACCCCCCCCCCCCCCAGGGCTCTTCTTTCCAGCTCCAGCAGATACTGGTTGGCAAATAAATTCACCTGGATCTACACTTACTGGACTGAACTGCGTCTGCAGACTGAAGATTTGAGAGTCTCCTATGTAAGGGTCATCTGCTCAGGAAACAATTTCTAAATCACTAATCAGCTTATTAACAATAGCTTATTGTAGGGTCATGTTGCCTGTGAACTCTTTATGATACTTACTGGGTGTATTGGATTAAGCCAAGATTAGTATTTGCTATACAGTGATTATCTTATTCTTCTCATTAGGTTAACATTCAGCTTTCCTCAATGCCCTGTTTGAATCCAGAGGGTTTTTTCCCAGTGTTACCTGCCAGTCTCAACATCTGTCATCACTCACCTTTAAAATTGTACCCTGCCTTTATGGTTGTAGATCGGTTTTGTTCATATGAAACTACGGTTATTTGTTGTATACAGGTTTTAGTTGCAGATAGGTTTTGTTCATATGAAACTCATTTTTCCCCCTTTATGAAAAAAAAAAAGAAACAAGTTATAAGAACCACTCGAATCCCATTGCCTGAATTATTCATGGGTTGTTTTTTTCCTAATAATTTATCTGCTAGGTCTGTGATTTTCTTCTCGCTGTATCTCTATATTTTTGGTAATACATAAACAGTTGCACAAGTAATATAGAAACAATCAGTTGGCTGAGTGCTTAACTTCAGAAAAAAACCAAACACAAACACTGCAGATATGTCCTTTCCAATAAGCTGAGGCAATTGGAGCTGGGTGCCACTGACACAGAGGTGAGCACAGCAGTGTTGTCTTGCTTCTAATTTTCATACCGTATGAACTGTGGGCCATGGTAGGTCTTTCCTGCCTCCAATTTATCTGACCCCTCATCAAGCTTTTCCCAACAAAAATCACAGGAATTAGAGAAGTGGTCTCTGCTGTCACCCCCAGATGATGACAATAAACACATACATTAGGGCTTCGTGGTTTTGGGACTGAGTCTTTGGAAGTCAAAGGAAAGACTTGATTTCAGCATGCTCTTGAGGGGCTGCCAGAGCTATCTCCTCAAACAGTAACAGATGCTCAAGCCCTTGTTTGCAGGGGCACAAGGTTTAAGTGAAGAAATGGTGAATTCAGTGCACGTTCCAGCTTCTATGTAAGTCACTGGGAACTGGTCCTCTAATTTACGGAAAAGATGGCTCAAGTTTTTAAGCGTCTAAGAGTGACTTCAGAATGTGAGGACTTGACCCTGAACCCACGTCTATTTGTTTCAGAACAGTTCTGAGATCAACAACTAAATTATGTGGGGTTCTTTATTGTTTAAAACTCTCATATATGAACATTTCTCCTTTTAATGCTAAGGGATGAAACAAAAAGTACAGAGAATGTAGTCAGCAACAGGCTGGAACTGCAGAAGCTGGGATGTGTCACCTTTCCACCCGAGAGGTAACAGAGACCGTTTCAATTATTTAGTTTGTGAATGCACTGCCCTTGACATTGCAGGCGACGTTTTAATTTCACATGAGATACGGCGCAATTACGACCTACTGAAAGAAGTGACAGCACCTTTTATGTCACTCAGTGGAGAACTGCAATCAGATGAAACAATTACTGTGGCTTTATTTTGTTTATGAAGAAGATTATGCTTGTGCCTTCTTTCACATCCGAGGTATCTGCCAGGCAGCTCCTGACAGTACTTCACAGTAATGTTGTGCAGTAACTTGGAGTTACTTCTTAATTTTCTTAAAGCCATGTCCCTTAAGCAAATGTTAAACTTTTCTCCACTTTTCTTTATATGCATTATTTTAGTATGTCTTTTGATGGAAACTAGAATGATAAATTAATGGCAATTTAGGTACTTCAAGGCACTACCTGCGGAAAACCTCCATTGAGTCTGGGTTCAAACTTTAATTATCTAGACTTTTATCATTTGTAAAAGGAAAAAAAAATAATGCCCAGAAAACCAAAGCAATAGCAAAATGTAAATGAAGAAAATGGTAAATCTTCCTAGAAACCTGTTCTAGGTTGGGCCCTTGAAATCATCCAGTTGTACTTGCTGTGGCACCAGAACCAGAACTGTGCCTGAGCATGCTGAATATATGCTGATCCAGCTGTCATCCCTCCCACTTTGGAGCTGGCTGATTTACTGCTACTTGGAGGAATCATATGCAGATATTTCCTTGATCTCCTTCTATGGCCATCCTGCTCATCCTTTCCTGTACGTACTCCAATTTGAAGTCCTCGAGCACTGAGAATGAGAATGCTCTGTATTGGTCTTAATTATATATATATATCCCAATTACATATTAAATTATATCTCACATATATGTGTATATAATATTATTTAGTGATGCCTTATGCAGTACTCATCACCCAAATGCTTTGCATGGGGTTCTGTTTTGCTTTTCCCCCATCACATCAGTGGCTTGTAGATTTCCATCAAAGACAGGAGGGTCTTTGTCATGGCATTGACAGTGTCTTTGCGTGTAACAGAAATGCGTCAGGTATTTCAAATGTGTAATCCTAGCTTTTTGGATATAGGCCTAGGAATCAGGAATTGCAGGGAACAACATTGATTTGTGTTAATTTTCTTTTTGCATTTGAACAAGAGTTGTTCAAGATAAAAGCCTTCATGAAAGGTTTGGTGTGATTTAAGTGGCTTTCCATAGTTTATCTGTGTAACTTTCCTTTATCACAGTTTTTCTACCTGTTAATTACTTGGCAAAAAGAAACAAGCATATAAAAAGCCAGTAGTACTGCCTGATAAATACTTGCTTGTCTTCCCAAGGGTCTGTGAAGATTTATTGCTAAAACATTTGAGGTACAAATAGGAAAGAAAGATTAAATATGAAGAATATGAACACTGCAGACTGCTGGTATCCAATATTACAGCCTTACATCTTGTGATATTTGTCTACACTGGTCTGCTTCAAAAGAGTACTGTGATTGATGCTGGTGCACTGCAAGTGACTTCTTGCTAAGCGTTTTGGACATGTCTGACGAACTATCCTGAAGCAGCATAAATAGTAGAGCTCCTCTTTTGCTTTAGTAATTCAATATTCCTTGCTGTATTGTTTGTCTACAGATAGTCAAAGGTTATGCTGGTTTTAGCCTAGGATTTGGGAGATGTAGCATTTGGGCTCTGTTTCCCTCCCCACTATACTGGGAAGATGACAACTTTCTTAAAGATCCATCATTTGCATGCTAACAGGGGCCTGCAGAAATACCTTTTTAATCATCTCTCTTTTAATGCTTTTTTTTTGGCATTATCAGTCAGTTTGAATCACTTCATGCTCTCAGAATTCATTTTTCTGTCAATCTTGGTATTTTCTTTGAGTATTTCTGAGTGTCTTTTGCTGAATTGTGCCCTTCTTAACTCTCTGCACATACAGCTCAGAGCTATGAAGGAGCTGCAGAAAAGATAAATAGGCAGGACGAAGCTGAGAGGTATAAAGCCCAGCACGCAAACTAACTGATGTGGTTTTAATGTACCTAATTGAAATTCAGACTTCAGATCTATGTAAAACATTACCTGATGCACCAGATCAGAGGTGTTCATTGTAGAGATGACCTCTACGTTGTTTATAACAGAAGAAAACACATGGATGTGATGAAAGAAATTGTCCCTTAGAGATGCAATTTGTGAAGGGCTCCAAATGACCTAATTAGTAATCTCTTCTAAGAGAATGATGCCTGAAGGCAGTAAGGATGCGTAATTCTTCACACTCAAACTGTGCGTGTTTACCATCTGGGAAAGAAACATATTCTGGAGAGACAGGATGAAAAATAGGGATATGAAAGGAAACTCTGGAAACACGTGTAGGCATCTCTTTTTAACTGAGTTTACATAAGTTCCCTTTATGGCAAGCTGTTCTGTGATAGCACGATCATGTGCTAGCTACAGCCTCACAAAGTGAACATCAAGCCTATTAACTATGTAATTTGCCTTTTACATTGTGATTTCACTCAGACACCACTGGGATAGTTTTTCATGATATATGGATTGTTTTTCCTTAAAGCCCAGATGAGATTGTGGTGCTGACATCCACCCTGAACAGTAATCTTTGAAAATGCTTTACTGTTATTACAGTATGAGAGTTACTTTAAAAAATAATAATAATCCCATTAACCTCATTAAAATGTCTACTGATGTATGATGGTATTTTCTGGCTATGAACTGCAAGGCAGCCTCTGCTGTACTAATGACTGCTTTGAATGCTGAAGTTATACAGCAGGTACCCCCTTGTGCCTCTTGCAGGATTTCTCCAAGAAATCTTTATTTTCAATCCCATCTCCTTGGATACCTTGTTGTCTCATTTAGTAAGCTGTTATGAAGCTTAGCACCGAATCCTTTTCGCCATAAAACAGATGCAGAGATGCATTATTCCGTGTTGAATGTACAAATTTCATTTCAAAAGGTTATTCTTTAAAGCTTTGCCCTGTGCAATTCACCTCATTTGTGGCAAATATGCCTTTGCACAGGTAAAATGAGTTGAAAAATGTGTAGTTTCTGATTAACATAGAGCCTGCCAGAAGAAGGAATTCAGAACAGCACATCCTCCTATAACACATTTCTTGGGAGCCTGATGCCTTCGCATCATTCACCTGAACTCCTAAAAAATTCATCTACTGCCATGGAAATGCTTTACCTGAGCATCTTTGGAGGCCAACACCATGTACCTACCGACAGAAAACTGTCTGCCTTAGGCAGAGCAATCCCAGTGACTTCTTGAGTCCACATTTGTAGAGATGCTTTTTGGCCTCCTTCCCTCATAAAATTGTTACTTTTTTGGCATTAATTCACCATCCAGTGGCACCATGGGAATCCTTCCACCCTGCTTCAAGAAGCTTTAGGAGTTCGTCTTTATTCCTTTAGAAGATGGGAGCTTACAAGGTAAGAGGTTCCTGCTGAGAGAACGATATTGGCAGAGGTTTTTTTCAAGTCCTGAGTGTCGAATAAATCAGTGCACGAAAGAGTTTGATACAGCCATGGAGCCAGAGCAGGCTAATGCAATAGAGCTCTTATAGAAGTACATTGGGCATGGAGTAGGTCTCCACACTTTCAGACCAAAGTTCTATGGTGGGGATGGAACAGAACCTGAAAGCTGAAGTCTCTGGAGATGAAATGCCAGAGAAACATGCATCAGTTATCAGCATCATCACAGTTCAAACTAATCTCACTGTTGTCTTCTCCACAAATTACACCACATGAAGCATTTAAATATTGGGTGGGTTATGGGTCTCAAAGGGCAAGGAGGAAAAGGAAGTTTATACTCTGAAATGAATCTGTTTTTCTCAAGGAAGGGGAAACTCATGAATCTACTGGATAGGAGCACAATATGGTTCTTGGCTTGTTTCCCAAGATCCTGCTGCTTACTTCCCATGCTGCCTGGCTGCCTGGGGAGAAGGGGAAATCAGTGAGCACCAGCTGCCTCATGGACCATCTCATGCAGCATCCCATGAACCAGCAGCAGCGATGTTCTTGAGGAACCTGGTAAAGCTGACCCTGGATCCTTGGTCCTTCCAATGACAAGCTGTGTACCCCGGTTCTGATGCAGACCAATAGCCAAAGTGCAGGGAAATCCTCAGACAACGTGTAAAATCCCAGATAACTGTGACAACTGGGGATTTGCCTGCCTGCAAGCAGAGAAGGTGGCAAGCAGGTGGGCTGGCACAAGACCAGGGTCATGGGGATGATAAAGTGCTGCAAGTTATGTTTCATTTTTCATAGGAGCCACAGAGAACACGGCAGGAGCAGCAGAAGCTCAGTGCAAATAGGGTGTTTGTTAACTTCTAATTGAACTCTGTGACAGAAGCCAGGGATCTGAAAGTAACTGTGATAGGAGTCATAAAAGAAAGGACAGGTACTGGGGATAAATCAAGATGGGTGATATGAACAAGATTATACTCATGAATAGTCCCTGAGCAGCTCAGCAGGTATGTAAAGGAGGAATATGTGTGAGATGCTATGAGATGCTATGAAATGCTAGCGCTCATGCAATGATCTGCTTAAGATTCATAGTTTGCTGCTGAGGTTGTATTTTGTATCAAATGTTCCATCCATAAATGCCACCACGGGACAGTAGATAATGGAAGGGAATATCATAAGCAGCTTTAAGACATGTAATAAATGATTTTTGACCTGGGAGATGACAGTAGAAATACATCCACGACTCCTCATTCTTGGTCTTCTTGGCAGCTTGGGCAGAAGCTGGCTCATGTTCAGCAGCTGCTGACTAACACCACCAGGTTCTTTTCCATAAGCAGCTTTTCAGCCACTCTTGTCCAAGCCTGGACTGCTTCATGGGGTTGTTGTGGTCCAAGTTCAGGACTTGGCACTGAGCCTCATTGAACCTCATAAAATTAGACTTAGCCTGTCCAGATCTCTCTGCAGAGCCTTCTTTTCTCAAGCAGATCTTGGCACCATCTGCAAACTTCCTGAGGATGCACTTGATCCTCTCATTCAGATCACTGATACAGACATTAAACAGACCTGGTCCTAGTACTGTGTCCAAGGGAGCACCACTTGTGGCTGGCCACCACATGGATTTAACTCCATTCGTCACCACTCTTCGGGTTTTGCCATTGAGCCAGTCTTTTACCCAGCGAAGAAGTATACGTGTCCAAGCCATGAGCAGCCAGTTTCTCCTGGAGAATGCTGTGGGAAATGGCATCAGAAGCTTTACTAAAGTCTAGGTAGACAGCATCCACAGCCTTTCCCTCATGCACTGAGAAGGAGATCCGGTTAGTCAAGCAACACCTGCCTTTCATAAACCCATGTTGACAGGGCCTGATCATCTGTTTGCTCTTTATGAGCCACATTATGGCACTCAAAATAGCTTGCTTTATAGCATTCCCCAGCACCAGATCCTCCTTCCACCCTTTCTTGTAGATGAGCATCACATTTGCTAACGTCAATTCAACTGGGACCTCCCCAGTTAGCCAGGACTGTTGGTAAATGAGGGAAAGTGGTTCAGTGAGCACTTCTGCCATCTCCCTTAGCATCCTTGGGTAGATCCCATCTGGCCCCATAAACCTGTGTGTGTGTCTAAGTGGTATAGCAGGTCACGGATCTTTTCCCCTTGGATGATGATGGCTTCATTCTGCTCCCCATCCCCATCTTCCAGGAGTGTGGGTACCCCAAGAACAACTGATCTTGTTATTAAAGAGAGGTATCATCAGCTGGAATCAGGTAGGTTAATCACAGTAAGTGTGTTGACATTCATACTGTGTTCATCCCATCAGAGAAAAAAATGGGTATAAAGATGTCTTGGAACAATGATCTATATACCTAATTTATCTACTGAAACCAGCTATCTGAGAGCACTGCAGTGCTAAGACACCTAATGACAGTGGGCTATAAATCTTAGCAGGAGTTTGAGAATCTGGAAAAAGTAAATTCTAGAAACCCTTGTCCTAAAGAACTCCTGGTGTGCTTCCACTCTATTACCTTTACCTGCCTGAAAATGGCATGTCTTGTCAAGTCAGTGTAAATTATATTAATTTAGTAACTCCTTGGTTGCTTCCAAGATGATTCATGTTGTCCAGTTTTTACATCTGTTTTGGAGAAGGATAAATTTCTCTGTCATTGCTTGTCTTCCTCTACAGCTGATAAGAAAATCAAATGCCAGTACACAGTAATAGAAAAGCAGTGGTTTATTTTACTCCGAGGGTATAATATTTTCACAGATTTAATTAGGGGGTGATATTGTTAATCTGAATTGGCCATAAGCCATTTATTACTGTTGACAGGAGAGGCTGGCAAACATTCTTCTACTTACTTGAGAACACAAAGATTTCTCCCTCCACTGCACCAGCTACAAGTGTATGTCTGGCAAGTTGAATGCAGTCCTGGGCTGCTGGTTTTAGTCAGGCTCTCAAGAGGATGTGGCAGTGAAGCAGTGAAGCAAAGTACAGAGCAAGCTTGGAAGAAGCACTTAACAGATAACTAGCATAGGGTGAAACAGAGAATACGTTCCCTATAGCCATTAGACATTAAGGTGGTATTTAATAAAAAGGGACTTCTGTCTCTAGGCTATTGATCTCTAAACTGATACAGAAAAAATGAATTTTAACAGATATATGGAAATAACATTGAGTGATCTAAATGAAAAGTTAGGTATGTTTTCTTCTGGCCTCAACAACTATTCAGTCTGAATAACTTTTAACATCAAGGAAGCTATAAGGAGATGTATATTGTGAAAATCCAGGTCAGCTTAAAAGACCATCCTAAAGGCTTCTTGAAGGAAAGCACACAAACATTTTTACATTGCCTGAGCAGACAGCTCACATTCATAGACTTGACAAAGCTAAACGGGAGATTGCTGCAATTAAATCTGTTTTTGTTTAACATTATATTATAACATTATATTATAACATTAGAAATATCCACTAGAACATGAAATATCTATTAGAAATATCTATTAGAACTATCTATTAGTAGATGTGGAACTAAATAAGGAGTCTACATGGGCAACACAAAGCTTAGCTGCTTGAATCCCATTTGTGTCCAGATGAGTGTGTGCTTATGAGCAGTTGACATGCACTTGTTCTATTGTAGTAACTGAGATAGGGAAGAATCGAGTGCCTAGCTGGAGATCTGGGAGGATTTTGGTATGAGATCCTAGCAGCAGAAACCTATTCTGAGTTGCTTTCCCATGCAATAACCACTGTAAATGCCTCTCATCTAAAGGAAGTTATTGTTAGATATTCTTAACATCACTCCAATTTCACTGTTTCATACTCTGTCGCTGAGTCAGATTCACTGCCCTGTCTTAAAGTTTTAATAGTGTGGCTGTTAAAATAAAGAGTATACACTTGGCTAGAAAAAGCAAGTAGAACCTTTGTAAGGGCACTCTGAAAATTAGCTGTCTGAGAACCCGGTCTGTAGCTTAAGGTGCTATTTCTCACAACTATTCACTTTGTGAAAAAGAACATCTGAGCTATTATTTCAGAAGCTGAAAACAGGCTTTGCCACAGCCAGGTGAAAGCACCTGATATTAATACAATTTTGATTTATGCACTGCTTTAAAGAACTTGCAATTGCTGACTATTTATAGTCCAAAGTAGGAGAAATTTTATGGTATTTCACTGCTTTTTGTTGCAAAGCTCAGCTGTTCGTGACTTACCAGTCGTGTTCCTTTTCACAGTTCTGTTAATTAATGCAGAATGTTGCATTAATCAACTGAAAAAGAGAGCGCTCACATCCTCCTATCCACTGACAACAGTCCTACCTAACTAAGGCATTGTATGCATTTCCAGCATTAAACTGTATGTAGCATCACCTATATCGAGCCAGCTCTGTCACATCATCATGGGGATCATCTGTTTTCCACTGCAACCAATGGTCACGATAAGCTATCTCCAGCCTCCATGCTGTATGACAACAGTAAGATGGTGCCATCAAGCCCCATTCTTGCCTCCATCCCTTCTATCTGTGTCAGCACAGGGCTGCTATTCTCTCTTCTCAACATGCTATGCTACTTCTAGAATGCAGGCAGACCTATCTGCTCATAGGAAGTAACCCCTTAAGAAATTCTTACTGTATAAACCAATGGCAGTCTTAAAGAGCTGAAGACAATGAAGTTATTAACTAAGAAGCATGGCTTAATTGCCAATTGAGTTTGACTCTGAAAAGAGAGTGGAAATTTAAAGGAAAAGAAATGAGAAATATGAAATAATTTCAGGATTAATTAAAAAAGCCCTATTCTATTATTATTGTTATTATTAAACTGTAAAAAATAACCTTTCACATGTCTTTTATGATGTAAAATCCTGGTACCTCTAAGAAAAATCTTCTGAAAGCATCAGCTGGTGCAGGGAGTTGACTGTGAAAATGTCATCTCCCAAGTAGAATGATGAAGGATCACAAGAAAGGGAAAAGAAATATGAAAACAAATGTCAGCAGTGTAAACAGGTATGCCACTTGTTATTTGGTAAAGGACGATGATGGGTCTGCATCAGATCTGGACAGCACAGATGCTGGAGAAGAAGGAAGAATGTGAATGGGCATAAACTAGACCACTGGAAGAGATTTAACAGGAAAGAAATGAAGGCATCATCCACTCAAACACAAGCCAGGAAAATTATCTCTTCTGTCTTTACCTATCCTTTATAACATTTATTTTCCCTTTTGATTCCAAAAGTAACTACTTATAGGATCAAATGAGTACTTCCTTTTCTTTCTTAAAATCAACAAATATTAAGTGACTGTCCTTAAAACATTGAGGAGACACATTACATTGCATTTCTGAGGAAGAGTCCCATTTAATGAATAATGAGATCATTCTATTTAGTATATCATATGTGTATCATATTTATATATATAAGTATATATATTTTACAGTGCTGGGGAAAAACAATAGATATTAATAACGTTTCATAATAATGATAATAACATGGGTAGTTATAAATATAGTGAAGCTTATAGATAGATAAATTCACAGATAGATAGACCAAACTGCTCATTAATACGCAGTTTATAGTAATCATTACTCTTTCCATTAAGTGCAATAGTAAATCTGTTGGCTTCATTGCAACCAGAAAACAGAATCAATTCCTCTATAATTTCATGCATGGCAGGACAATTACCTTAGTTCTGTTAAGCACCATTTTAAACCCTAATCTCACAACGGTTAGGTCTCTACGTATTTCCAACAGCTTGATCAGTCCTTGGTACAAGACACATGCACTTAAGTATGGGCTTAATTAGTTGCAGGCTTTGCTTTTTCCTAAACCAGAAGGTAACAAGGGAATGAAAAATGAAGTCTGAAACAGCTTGTATTTATACATTTACGTTGTCAGACCAGCTCAGAGCAAGGGCCCAGCTCCTCCACCACACTGTCTCCACCATGGCCAGGACCAGTAGCTTCGACAGAGGCTGATGGAAACTCTTGACATTTTGACACTCAATAACCTGTGCTGAATGCTCTGTTTGCTTCCTGTAAAGAGTCGTGACCCGTGAAGCCCTGCATTTAATTTATCTTCCAGCGCTTGTGTTGTCACTAAAAATACAACTCCTGATAACCTCGTGTGGTGCGTTGACCCTGGTTGGGTGCCCTGTGCCCCCCAAAACTGCTCTACCACTGCCCTCTTCAGCTAGACAGGGGAAAGAAAGTATAACAAAAGGCTAGTGAGTTGAAATAAGGACAGGGAGAGATCAATCACCAGGAGAGATCAATCACCAGTTAGCATCGTGGGGAGAAACAGATAACTTGGGGACGTAAACACAATTTATTGACAAAAAATCAGAATAAGGTAATGAGAAATAAACCCAATAAAAGCATCATCCCCCCCCCCCCCCCATGCCTCCCTTCTTCCCAGGATCAATTTCACTCCCCAGTTCTCCACTCCTCCCTGCCAATGGCACAGGGAGACGTGAATGGGGGTTGTGGTCAGTTCATCACACATCTCTGCTGCTCCTTCCTCCTCACACTCTTCCGCTGCTCCTGCATCATGTTCTCCATGGGCTGCAGGTGGATATCTGCTCCACTGTGGACCTCCATGGGCTACAGGAGCACAGCCTGTCTCACTATGGTCTGCACCATGGGCTGCAGGGGAACCTCTGCTCCAGTGCCTGGAGCACATCCTGCCTCCTGCTTCTCACAGAAGCCACCCCTGATACCGCTGTGTTACCAAAACCCTGCATGCAGACCCGATAAGCCTTGTCACCCTTACAAATACCCTTACTACTTTCCCTATTGCAACAGTCTTTGCTAGAAATTAATTTCTTGGCTTTATAAAGTGCTGTGTGTTAATGCGTTTTATCCAGTTTGGCTTTCCCAACATTTTCTTTTATTTAGAGTTCCTGTGCAATGGAAAGAACAAATCACCATGATTAAATATGCATAATTCAATTTTGCATAATTTTCTACATTACATCTTCATTAATAAACCAGATTTTAAAGGAGAGAACTATTCTCTCTCCTTTTTAATCTTGATTGAAACTCTTCCTCCTTTCCCCCATACTAAAGGAAGGCAGGACGATGAAAACAGGAAAAAGCATGAGAACTCTTTGAAAATTCAGCTCATGACAGATATCTGTCTGTTGGACTATTTCAGATCTGCTAACATCTTCTCAATAAGCTGCTTCTCACCATGGTGAACTAGATGTGTGCTTGGCTCGCTCAGTGCAAGTCAAGTGCATTGCCCAGTTTTATTCCCCATGACTACAGGTACCAGCTCATGCACTGAGCTAGATCAGCCCTATCCGCATAATGTCATGTCTGGGAGTTGCTACTTTTCCTCTCACCACCGTGAATTAGCCCTAAAAATGCCATGTTAACACCTTTCTCTTGCTTCCAGGGCAAGGAGAGGTTGCTCATACCTGGTTTGGCTGCCTCTAGAGAGCACTGCGACTCTGTTCTGTAAGAACACACAGCAACTGACTGAAAATTCAGGTTTCCAATAGAAATGTTAAAATTCATCATGCTGAAGAAGAATGAAATGAACTAATTTCCAGGGGAAAAGGAACTCTATCAGGAATTTCATCCCTTTCATGGTCTTAGTCACCTACATGTATGAATTAAGGAGATCTGTGCCTTTTTCATTCCCTGGTCTGAAACCTTTGCTGTGCTTAAGGAACTTCTCTGAATAAAGTACAACTAAGTTACTGTGTGGGTTGCTCACATTAATTTGCCTAAACAACTTCTTCATTAAAGAATCAGTTATGCAGTTAATTCTCTTTGCCACTTGTAAGAAACACTTGAAATGATGGCAAAAGTTCATAAAACCTGTCAGGGGTAAAGTTTCAGAGACAGGTTTAGGGTAATTCACTTTGTTTTATATCAAACTTTTAGTCATTATTTTAACCTTATCTTTCCTATTGCTGAAGAAAAAACAATAATAAAGGGAATAAGTAACACCTAAAACATTCCATGGCTTTAAATTCAGCACAGACAGGGCAGGTCTTTCGCGTTTTCACCTCTCCCAAAATTGTTCATGATAGCTGATAATGAGCAATGCTCTGCTCTGATTAGGGCTACAATCTGCAATAGCTCCACCCCTGCACCTCAGACAATCATGGGGGTCCCGGAGTGGTCAAACTCTTAAACTGGAATACAATGAATCTAGAATTGGTAAAATCAAATTCTGTGCACAGAGAGGTGCCAACGTCCCGACTACGGGGAAAAAAAGTGCTAGATTAATCCCTTCTGTAAATTCAACAATTTTCTGGCATGTTGTTTGCATTCCTGTTTGTTGTACCCAGTGTTTTACGAGCGGGTTGAGGTGTCATTTCGAGATATTTAATAAAGGATCTTTATAACTCAAAAAGATCTGCTTTCCTAGCTTTTCTTTCACCTTCATCTGGGTGCAATCTTGTCAAGTCTCCTGCATTCAGTGCACACACATACTCCATGCTGTTGCGTGGGGCTCTCATCAGACTGTTAATTAGCCCTGATATATTAACCCACTAGGCTGTGAAACAGGAAAACATGATTTACTTTCTTCTTTATGTTACTTTCTAGCAGTAGAACTCCATCGATTTCTGTTGTGTACTCTCAATAAACACAAGGGAAAGCAACAAAAGCGTTGAGGCTTGTGGAGAAGGGAGTGCAGGCAGGACACTTTGAGAGGAAACCAGCTAGAAGAATGGAAGCCACTGTTATCACCTTGGCCAGTGATAAATACGGACAAGTTGAGAGAGATGCCAAGCTTCTCAGCTTCCTTGGAAGAGCTCAGTTTCTCCAGATGTCTCCTCTGTGTTGCAAATAAACCTCATTTTTAAATCCACATATTAAATAAAAGTACATCTCTATTCCCAGTAGCTAGCTATAGAACTCAATTACTGTATGCTTCATCGTTTCCTAACTCTTAATTAGAACTGATGGATGCTTCTTGCCAACTGATTTTGATCTCCAGTGCACTCACATCACTTTGCATGTTTATACAAACACTTAATTGCCGATGTTACTTGAAAAGGCATCTCTCTGCCATGCATATGGGTAGGAAGATGCTGCAACTTCATTCAGCAGTTCCTTTGTTCAGGCATGGACCCTGGTACTAAATGGAGTATGTCAGTGTTTCCATGGAAACCAATCAAAATTCATGAAAGGCCTGATTTGACTGGCTCCAGCTAGCAATGTTTTATTTCATTTAAGTGCCCAATAGCAAAAGATACTACTTTCATCTACTTTAAAAAAGAGAGTGGGTTAAACTGTTGCATCAGAGTTTGATGGTAGCAAGAAAAACAGTGTTATTCAGCTTGTTGCAGGAAGGCTGTCTGTTTATACCTGATTGTGGTAGCCAGCTCTGTAGGTCTGTGTGTATCACAGTGCCACAGTAAAGCAGCGCAGTGGAGATGGTCCCAAGTCGTTCCCTCTGCAATCTCTGCGCAGCCATAACCAATCTCTGCCTTTCCCCACCTACTGCATGGGCTCCTGGGCTGACTTTTGGATCCAGCTGCACTGCAGAGGATGTTAATCATGTCTTTAGGGAGTGATTTAACCTCAAGAGACTTTGTGGCAATGCAGGCAGCAAGACTGTGGCTGTGGCATAGTTGTTCCATGTCAGTGCAGGAGCATTCTGTACAGCACATAGAGTCCCAGATGGCCAGACGTTCACGTTGGCTGGTAAGGTACAAGGGTTTGTGCACCACTGACTACATACTACAACCACTCATGTAAGCTGTTCCCAGCCTGCCCATGGGAATTTGTGACTGTGCAGGTGGATTGGAAGGAGGGAAGCACCACTCCAGCCCTCTTCTGAAAGAAGACCACGATGTTTGCATGGATCACAGTTTTAACAGCTATAGTTTCCAGCAAAAATGACAAACATGATTCCAGTGGCTTTTCATTGACCTTAGTAGCAAAATATATCTAATAAACTCTTATTCATCCAATCATAATATTCTAGCTGGGGGAATTTGATACAGAGACAAATTACTCAGTTGTTACCCAACCTCATGCTACCAGTTATTTAATACTGCATCTTGATTTGTATCATTTATTCACTAGAAGAAACTGCATAAAGTTTTATGCCAGAATTTATTTACTGTCTTGTACATTGTTGCAGTAATAAACTCAGCATAATTGCATCCATATGTTAATCTAAAGCACTGAAGTTGTACCATTTACATGTATGATGTATCTTCAGTTTGTAGCTTCTTAGAGCCAATTCTGTTTGACCCAGAGCAAAACTGTTTTGTGCAATCATTCTTAAGAATTACATTCCAAAATTCAGTATAGAGTCCTGGCTTGCACATTACAATGAGAAATATGCCTTCTCTTCCACAGCAAAGTCATATCCATTTTTTTGTGTGTTCAAAGGACCTTTAAAGAGATTTGAATGGAGCTACTTCTTTTCCCTGTTAATAAAGGAATACACTATGGAGCTCAGACAGAAAGAAAGGGACCCTTAGGACGAGTTATCACTGGACTAATGGGAAACTGCTGAGATTAACTCTCCTATAAGGTAAAAATATACCACCTTTGGCCCAGATCTGCAAACACATAGGTGAATCTCAGTATGTGGGAATGACCCCACTCAAGGATTTGGGGTAAAAGTGATGTTTGAAGCATTAAGCCTAGCTGTGAGCACTTGGAAAATCAGAAGCACATGGGCATACTGACATAGCAATAGCAAAAGAAAGGCTAGTTATTTAGTTATGTTACAAAACAAAACACCTACTTAGTAGCTTTAAAGACACTGCTAAATCAGGGGGGGAAACCATTGGGAGTTTTCAGACATGGGCCAGATTTCTTAGTACACAGAGGGAATCGGTGCAGAATGGGTTGATGCACAATTGGATTTGCTAGGGTGGGCAATGGGGTTGGGCAATGACTGATCTGCACAGCTCAGAACCTCTGCCTCCCTCACTAGCATGGCAATCGAAGAGCTCCCAATTCTCTGTAAGAAAATCTTGTGAATGCACACCAACTACGCCTTCACCAGCTCTTGATAGAGATATAAAAGCAAATCAGCATTTCATACATTTTCATAATGCCAAAAAAAATGCAGCTCTAAATTCCTCCATATCTCTAATTGTTATACACATTGTTATGTTTAAGCATCTTTCCAATACCTACAGAAGGATGACAAGAAACCTGGAGAGGGACTTATTGCAAGGGCCTGTATGGACAGGACAAGGGGAATGGCTTTAACCTGCCAGAGGGGAGACTGAGATGAGCTCTTAGGCAGAAGCTCTTCCCTGTGAGGGTGCTGAGGCGCTGGCACAGGGTGCCCAGAGAAGCTGTGGCTGCCCCATCCCTGGCAGTGTTCAAGGCCAGGTTGGGCACAGGGGCTTGGAGCAAGCTGCTCTAGTGGAAGGTGTCCCTGCTGGTGGCAGGGGGCTGGGACTGGATGAGCTTTAAACTCCCTTCCAGCCCAAATCATCCTGTGATTCTGTGATTATATATGTCATATAGCAAATACAAACCAATACTTTCTGGTCTGTGGCAACAAAATTATTGAATTTATTTGTTTCTTTGTTTACTGTTGTTTGATGTTTTGTTAAAAAATTATTAAGATGATAGTAATCACTTGCAGAAAGAAGTTTGGCTAATACAGATAGCTAAAGTTGCCATTGCTTTTGGAATAACAATTGAACAAGAAAAAAGGAATGGTAATTTCAGAGCAAAATAGAGCATCCACTTTGGAAGCAAAGGCAGTCAATGCTAATGGCTTTAAATTCTTTTCCTTATACAATTAATAACCTAGTGACATGGATCTTTTCGGGCTATTACCGAAGAGCTATGTGTTTGATACCGTTGTCGTCACTTTAACAAATTGTTGTATGAAACAGCCTTCAGCGCTTTTGTTGATTGATAACTGAGTTAAGGAAACTTCGCTTTGTGGGGGAAAAAAGAGGAAGGTGGAGGGATGCAAATGACTTCTAACTGCAGATCAGAAAGGGGCATTCCATCATTCTGTCTGCAGCTTGTCAACATAAATTCCAGGAAGTGTTCTTTCAAACAAAAAAAGAGAAAAAGCAGGACCAAAAGTACCATTTTAGACATCAATATTTCAAATAAGCTCCCACATAGTTTACATAGCAGGCTTAGGTTTTGCATAAATTAACAGAGATAACTATTATCAAAGCTAGATAATATTGACTGATGCTCTCCAAAAATTGCCGTGCATCATTTCTAGTTTAAAGGTTCTCTTAATGTGAAAACCACGATGGCTGCTTTCCTTTTATGATTTGCTTTTTGTCCCCTTTCTAACACTAGGACTCAGCTGTTGCTTCACAGACTTATAGCAGGGCAAAGATTTATATGCATACAGAAAGTTCAGCTATACAAACTTGTTCTAAAGAGCAGAACCTGTAAACACTGACCTGCATAGATCACTGTGTGCTATGCCTCTGCCATATTTACGGGGTAAAAAGAGGTTATGCTGGGCTGCAGTTTGGAGATGAATCCTTAAAGCAGTGTCTGTAAGTAAAAGAAGTGGTATAACAGATGCAATAAGCATTATGCTTCTTATCAATCCATATTTTAAAAAAGCTATAAGTTGGTTGAATGGCACCTCTTCCCTGGCATAGGTTTTAATCTGGAGTTTCAGCAGTTAAGGTCATAAATGTAACACAGGGAGCTGCTTTTGCTAAGTTTTGAGTTGTAAATCTCATATGAGATTTGCAACTCAATATGAGGCCCACAACCTGAAATGAATGTGTATATGAGACAGAGTAACAATACTGATTACGTGTCCTTTAAAATATAAAGATTGATGTGCCATGGCTAAGACCAAATAGTGAAACCATCAGATGTACCTTCAGATTCTCCTGCAGTCAATCAGCACTGACAATCTGCTGCCCTCTGCATCAAATAGCTATGGGTACAAATGTCTTTCAAACCTTCTCTGAGGGAAAGGGCAGCTCACCTGGCACAAGATTAAGTCAATACAGAAGGTTTCACCTCTGAAATAGCGTTAGCATTTGGTGCCTGATACAGCATGCTTTGATATTCTTGGCTTTAATTTAGAATACTTTCCAGTTGCCAAAATCATTTAATTTCCAGAGTATGAAAAATATCCCAGATTAAGAGCCTTTGAAAAAAATGTTGTTATTTAACTCTAAAGACAGAGTGCAATATAATAAATACATGCATTATCCAGCATTTACGTAACATGAAAATTCACTTTCAGCCCTTCTGACCAGGTAGGTCATCCTTGACAGCAGGAAAAAAGCAAACAAGAAAGGAGAAACTTGAGAAAAAGCTGATTTACATCACCTCAGTGAGTAACTTTAGCCAGCAGAAGAGACATGGTCAAGACTTCTTTTGCCTTGGGCAAAGCTATTAGCAAAGAATACTCCTGGATCTGTGTATTCCTGTTCACTAGCGCTTTATAATTCAGCAATTATGAGACATATAAAATTGAAAAAGAAAGAACTGTGTTTATAACAGATATATGGCTAAAGCACAAAAGCTGCCTCAGTGATTGGAAGGAAGTTTTAGGGTGAAAGCAGGCTGCGTTTTTTAACCTGTGTGATGAAATGGTTATTTCATTTAAAACCTGCACTGCTGGCAGGCCAATAGGTCTGTGTATTTAAGGTTCCTTGACACTTCCCATTACAAGAATCTGTTTCCAGACGCTCATACCTCTGACAAATGTGAACTGTTTGGACTGAAATATCTCATGCCAGGTGCCTACCTCAGAATTAATTCTGTGAGGAAATTTCATCAAGGAAAGTTTTCAAGAATAAGGCAAGGAAAAAATACAGTGGCTTATTCCTAGTGAAAATGTGGACAATTATTCTAACTCTTAAGCAGGAACACATCCATCTTGCAGAAGAATTATTCGAAGTTTGTTGGGAGGTTTTGTCTATTTATCAGTGCTTTGCCGTCATCCACATAAAAGTGGTTATGGTGCCCTTTTAAAGTCACAGTTTGGGATGAACTTGCAAACAAGCAACCACCACAGACAACTACATAGAGCATGATCCCACTGAAAGCTGTTGCTGGCTAAGAAATAATATCCTGACATTTCAGTCCTAGACTGACTCTGAGCAGAGCAGGACAGGGAAAGCATCTTTCTTGCCTGGTCCTGACACTGTACTGAGATCCAGGAAGACAGTGGAAAAAGTAAAGACTAAGAAAATGCATTAACTTTAATTTGTTATTTCTTACTATGTGGAGGTTGTACTACTAGCGAGCTTTTTTACAGTTATGTGAATATTTTGTACAGTATCCATTCATCCATCAATTCATCAATGTACCTGAAGCATCTTCTGCTCATAGCCTGTTTCTATCCTATTTCCATTTACTTGTGTTGAAATATAGTGTTAGTTTGGTATTAATTACAACTTTTGTTCTTCTACCAAGCCCAAATAATGTATATACTAGGGCATATATATTAGGTTCAATGCAGGATTTTCCCAATTCCCTTTGCTGAGACAACACCACTGGGAAGGCAACAGTAGGTGGTGTCAGATGAGATGGGTGTAGATACACTGCAGACACATTGACATGGAGCCTGTATCACTCACCAAGCCAAGTGATGCTCCTGCAATTGCTTCTCAATCTGCTTCTGCAGTGGTGTTGTGCAATGACAAACACATCACCTGTGACCACAGCCTCCCCTCCCCAGCTCTCCATTGCCAAATCTGAGCAATAAAATCATCTAAAGTCAGTCAAACATATCTTCAGATCACAACAGACTTCTGTGCCAAAAGCATTTTGGGAACTTGATTTTCACATTTGGTGGTTTTTAGTAAGAGGTTGGTTAAATATCAGTGAAAAACTGCACAGGTAGAATTGATCCCATCTTGCAGTGGAAGGAGAGGTTCAGTCACCTTTCAAGAGTTCTTCAAGCCCTATTTCATGTGATTTTCAGGTCCAGTGAATCTCTTGAAGAGTATTCACATTGAACTTATGTGCTGCTTTGTGCCACAGGACTCTGGCTTTCAAGAGTGGGTGAAACTCCTTGCATGGAGTTAGGTCAAAGTTAAGATACTTACAGATGTCTGTAGCTCAGCTGTTTGCCTCAGCTCCCATTATAACTGTCAGAGCCCAGAGATGGGTTCAGATGACCAAATATAAGTGCTGTTTTAGGTAGCCTAAATTATCCAGTGACTTGGTTTGCAGTCCAGTGGATGTATGGATGTTGAGAGTGAAGTTTTAACTGGCTTAATTCTGCTATCATAGCATGGTAATAGTTACTCAAGTCCATTCATGAGAAGACTTTATCCTCATGCATTTAACTTACAAACGTTTTGTTCTCGAGAAGGAATCCCTTACTCAGAAATAAAATTCTAACCTTTGTTGTTAAGTTTATGGAGGATTTCTCTTGGGAATTGTTTCTTTGTAGGTCTAAAGTTCTTTGGTGTCTTTCTGTTTCACTCTTCTAATCCTTTCATCTTTCTATTAGGCAGTATTAATGGAATGGTTACTTTATTCCTTCCCCCCCCCCGTAAAACAAGACAATAAACTTCCCATTCCCTTTATTCTAAACTGTAAATAGCCTGAAAAAAATAAGCAGAACAATGTCACTGCAGATAGGCCTTTTCAAGTTTAAATGTCCCAATTAAAACCTAGTGCTTGCTTCAAAACATCTGGTGAGTTTATGAGAATTCATAATATATTCCCGAGATATGACAATTCATCCTTACATATTTTATTGCACTGTTCTAGTAAAATACAATGTAGACAGAAATATGGTCCCCTTGGCTCAGCATGCTTGACAAAAGAGAAAAATAGGGCCACAAAATTTGGAACAGGTTTGGAAATCGATCTGATTTGTGGGATGAAGTCCTGAGAGGAAGACAGACACCCTGTGGGGTGATTTAGGTTCAAATCTTTAAAGACAAATAGATGTTGGTCTGCATGGTAGAGGATGTGAAGCTGAATGCTAATTCCTGATGTCTAAACTACCACAAGCATTTTGACTTGGAGGCATGAAAAGAGATCACTTGGCTGTTAGCGCTGGTAGTAAAAGGTGGGATATGTGGATGGTGCCCGAAAGGATGAGGACATCAGTGAGCATGGTCCCCTACTTGCTGTTTTGTGTTCCCAGTTAAAGATGAGTCCTTCTCCTTTCTCATCCAGTCATGTTCAAGTGGTGGGGTAGCTTCTGATGAACTTAAAATTGTTGGTGTTGTGTAAGGTTGAGCTTTTCAGGGAATATAAGTGAGAAGATTCCCAGACTGTTAGTCCTTCCCAGAGCTTTGCAGGTTCTCAGCTCAGTGCCGCAGGAAACCCTGAGAATACACAGTAGGTCAGAACCACCACCAAACAGTGCATGTGGCCTCTCAGCAGCATAGGTCTGGGCATCCCTCTATGCTTGGGTATGAACAGTCTATCCACATTTCGTGATGGACACCTATCATTTCCATGCATTTCACCCCAGGCTATTAACTCCTCAGAGAGGAGATTTTCTGGGCACAATAAGACTGTTAAGATTCTACTACAGTTCTACATTTAGGCACTTGGGAACTTACAAGGAGACTGAGGATACACTAAATTTTAGGCAGTCCTTAAATAGTCACTGGTGTGGGCAGTCTTGGTTGCGGGATCCAGGTGCCTTAGGTGTGGGCACTAACTTCAGTCTTAGTCCCCCTTTTACATGGTCTGGAGCCTGTTCTCTGTTGTTGCCTTTGTCTATGACTATACACAAGGAAATTCGCTTTCCTTTGTCTTTTTCTCCACAGCGCCTTTCTCTCCCTTATAATAACTCTTTTAAGGCAGTCTGTCACCATACATTATACATGATCTTATTAGATGTGGAAAAGAAAGTAAGGGGGTCATTCGGTGCTACAGGAACACTGGTGTAGGAAGGGAATCCCAGTCTTTCACAGCTGCATAGATATTTCCAAATTACCATACTTAATGCAAAGAGCTTTAGTATTAGGATTTGATAGAGAACTCTGCTGCAGTGCACTTGGGAAACCACAGAGTGCTTTGGGATTCTTGTAGTCAATCTCTGCTGCTTCATAAATATCCATTTGCTCTAAATTTCATGGAAACTGTGTTGCATATCCCAAAATAAAACTTTTTCTTTTCTTTTTTTTTTTATTTTTTTCCACTTAATTCTGTCATGATTCAAGGCTCTAAAACATAATTCATTATGGTTCAGGTTAGATATAAGGAAGTTCTTTACTGTGAGGGTGGTGAGGCACTGGAACAGGTTGCCCAGAGAAGTGATGAATGCTCCATCTCCATCAGTGTTCAAGGCCAGTCTGGGCAGAACCTTGGGAGACATGGTCTGGGGTGGGGCATCCCTGTTCATGGCGATGTAATGAATGGCAAGGTAGAAGATATTATTTGTATGAATCTTGTTAAAAAATCAGCATTCTTTTAGCAAACTATACATTGTTTTACATTGTGCTATTAAATTTTAATTATACTTTTTAATGAATGGGGGAATTTCTGTTATTTCCTGAAGCACTTTGATCAGGAGTTGTTATACATCCAGCTGACTTATTAGCTTGAAAACCGGAATACAGAAAAGGAAAGGGAAAGCAGAAAGATATCAATGGGTGCTAAATAACCCCAGCTGAAAAGAAAGCGCATGTCACAGATGTATTTAAGCATGGCATGTCCAAGGAGTAGTGAGAATTAGCATAGCTCTGCTGCCATGGAAATCAGCAAGAATGTAATCATAGAGTTCAATGGGTGATGACTCAGAAAAATGCTGAGTGCTTTTGAAACATCCAACTCCAATAATTTGACTTTTCTTTTTCTCTCTTACTTGCTCGCATTAACAGAAGGGGAAAAGAAGACTCTACTCCATTTTGCCGAGTGATAAATCTAGTTGTGCAGTGATCTAGATGTACTGTTAAAGAGTCAGAATGTGCCGACTGAAACCACCAAATATTGGAGGTGTTACAGATGTGAGCTGCATGAATCACCCATGTTTTTGGTTTCGTGAGTGAACTGTTTTGACTCTTCTGAAATACTCTGTCATTTTTATTTCATTCAAGATGACATGGCTATATCAGCCCTAAATCATAAATAGTTTAGGTTGTCCCAAAGCTGTACTTTCAATGCATGGATGAGTTGTCCTTCCCAAAATCTCCACAGTTGCAGTTTGTACTAAGAACCGGAAGAAAGAGGTTGCTCCATAGCTCCTATTAACCAAACAGAAACCAAATGGCAAATCACTGCCTTGTGCCCTTTGATCACCCCTGACTGACAGTGATGGCAAAGCTGACAGTGAATGCTGACAGAATCAGTCAGTACACGGCATGTTTTAAAACGACTGTATGAGGGAAGGAGTGAACTGAACTGAGAGAACAGAATCTTTGTTTCAGTCTTTCTACTACAAAGCTGCATCTCGTCAAAACCATTAAAAAAAAACCCTGATTTCTTCTGCTCCCTCAAAAAGAAGCATCAAGACCTTTAATGAAAAAATTATTATGATATTAGCACATTCCATCAAATGATTTCAAACAAATGGAAAATAAAACCAATTCTTTGTAAAACACATTGATTTAAAATATGAAAGGAATATGTAGAGGCAGGAGGAAGAAACACGGCTTGTCTTTAATTACTGAAACAACTTTGAATCATGCAGGCAATAAACGAGCATAAAATAGAGGAGATGTGTTCAGATAATGTAAGACAAGACTGATCCACACACTTGGGCAGCAGACCAAGCAAAAGTGATACATAAAAATTTCCTATTTGATGTAGCAGTTCTGTCTCTAATGCTTCCCTATCATTTATTTCTGTTCATAAGTTAAAAGATTTAATTTTGAAAGCGTGTATATTTTACAAAGTAGGTAAATAAAATGAACAGCTTGTTACACTCCAGGAAAAAAAGGCTGGCGTTTGAATTGGGAATGCAGTCTCTGATCCCATTTATGCACTTCAGCACAAAAGAAATCTGCATCTTTCAGTCTCTTTCATTCCTTTTCATCTCCAAAAGTGTGGGCCTGGTTTAGTCCTGTCAACAAAGATTTCTTCTTGTTCTGGCAAGTTTCTCTGCTTTGCAATGCACCTTTTTGTTCTAGTGGGAAGAGAATATTAGTGATTTTGACCTTACACTTAACTTTGATAAATGTAGAAAGCTTCAGGTATAATCTACTATAGCAGCTTCCGAAGTGTATGTCTTGTAGAGGTAACTAAGTAGTGTTCTAGAAGGGATGTGAAGTCAGCGTCCTTTACATTAGATAGAGTAGCTATTACAGGATAAGTAACTACTCTCACCTTGCTTTCAAAGTCCCCTGTATCTTGTTCTGCCTTCTGTGTGTCAGATAAGAAAAAGACAAGGTTTCACATTTTGAGGCATTTGTTCAACATCTTAAAAAGAGGGGAAAAACACCAAACCCTTTGATTCTAGGTAGTAAATGCAGAATTTTGCTTCTCCTTTTTGCAAAGAAAAAAGCCGCTGTCAACTTTTACTTCAGAGGTTTGTTTGCAATGAAAGCCTGGGTAACCCGGCATCTCTTTCTTTGCTATTTCCAGTGACAGCTTAAAAAGAAATTCCTGGAAGTGGATTTTCATTCTTTCTCCTTAGGGTACAACAAACTCAGCAGGTGGCAATATAAATACCACCAGGTAATGCGATGATTCTCACCCGTGCCACTTGGTAGAACAATTTTTAAGGGGAAAAATGAAGATAACTTAGAAAAATACCCTTTTCTGATGCATGGTCAGAGGAAGAGTGCTTCAGGAAGCCTGAAGTCCGCATTTGCACAAATACTTTAAGGAATTTATTCCATACATCTATCTCAGAAACACAACTGCTGTCATTTTCCACTGTAGTCAGTGGATGAAGAACTGTTTTATCAGATTGCCTTTTGTGTTCAGATCTTGGGCTTCTCTTCATCCATTAGATGAAGAGATCTTAGTAGTGACAAGGTCTCCAAGAGGGACCTTCAGCTGAGCATCTAAATGGCTTGAGTGATTCTCCATCTATTGTTATTTCCTCTTCTAATTTTGCTGACAGCCACAACTTTCATGAAGGAACATCTGAGATGGGCCAGGCAAAGGTTTGTGTGTCCTATGTATTGATTACTGGTGTCAACAAGTAACTTTTGACTGTTAGTGAAAGCTTTCTGGTCCTCGTGTTTTAACTTTGTCCTCATGTTCTCATTCCAAATGCTCGTTATTCGCTTACCAGCTGTTTTTTTTAACTCCTTCTCCATCTGCCCCATCCAACATAATCATTATCCTTCTCTTCACATTATCTCTTCTTCCAGTTCTCACATCCTCGCTGCACTTAAAGCATTTATTGCAATTACATATTAAATAACCACTAGTAACACAAGAAATTAACTGAAAATAAAAAAATTTGAATTCCCAACATCAGCATCCTGTAGCTTACTTATCATTTGAAATCCCTGCTCCTGACAGTTTTGCTTGCATGATACCTCTTCCCTCTGTGTCTTGTCCATGTAGCCATGAAAGAATTCAGGCATGGAGAATCTCTTGTTGTGTATTTGTGCAGCTGGGGTTTGAAGTCTGTCTGCTGTCAACTGTCACAATAATCCTTATATCTTGTTCCAGCAGTGGGGGCAGCAGGTTTCTAGGACACTTGCTAAGAAGTTAGCATCTATTAGGTGAGGGGTAGTAACAGCTCCTGTGTACACAGTTATCTGATGGCAACAGTTTAGTCCAATCCCTTTTTGCAGTAAGTCCAATGTCAGATTTCGTGCAGGTAACAAGTATTCAGGCAAATAATTTCACTCTGTGCTATTCCCTGCTATGGGGGTAAACCCTATGAATAGTTATGAAATACGAGGATTCTGTGACAAGGAAGACTGCATGAAGATGATATTAAGGTCCTTTCCAACCCTAATCATTCTATGATAATATGCTGAAGAGAAATGAAGTTGCAGAAGATAATGTTTTCATCTGTATGGTATCAATTTTGTATTACCTCAAAATATTCCCTACACTGGGGAGGGAATCCTGGAAATCCTGTGTAAAATAAATCCTCAGTTAAAGCGTATCAATTCCTACATCATTTTTCACACAACATCACTTTTGTATAAACATTTGTGAATATAGCTTTAAAATCACTTTAATGGGAGGCAAATAATGTGCCCTTTCCATTCAATGGAAGATTAACTCTGAAAAAAAAAGTAATTTATCACCCATTGTTTTTGTCTTTCGATTTAATGGAGCTTTTCAATTAATAACAATAAAGTAGGCTTTTACACAGTGTATTAATTTTATACAGGCATTATCCTCACCTTTTTGTCCAGTCCAGTGTCATAATTTCCCTCCGATTCTATTCTAACTCAGGGATGTTATTGGAAAGAACTGATAGTCTGCTATTGCTCATCTGTTGTAGCTACAAGAAGCCACAGAACATTGTCATGAAATGCCTAATGGGTTTTCAAGTGCTTTTTGGAGCAGAAAAATATCAGTGTAAATTGCAAATCTGTGTGTGTATTTCCCAAGTGTCTTTGCACTTACAACACCTTTAGTAGATCCAGTACATTTACTAGAGACCAGGGGACTTCAGCAGACATTGGTTGTTTCCACTGTCTCTGTGGCTCTGAGTTTAGCCTATTTCTAGTTCTGTGCAGCATGATCTCCCCAGCAGTCTTATTTCTTGTACCAGATGTATAGAGCAAAAGAGATCACACCGCCAAGAAAAGATGCCTCTCTTCTCAGTACTTTCTGACATGAAATGTGCACCTGAATTGACTGTTAATAGTCCATATGCAGGAGACTTAGAATCAGATAGCGGCTAATTCAAAGTAGCAACACTGATACTGTTAGGATTATATGAAAATACACTGAGGATTTGTCTGCTTTTTAAAAACACATTACTGGGGAGCCAGGCCCTTGAATGTTTTAATAAGCACAGGTATCAAACCTAACAGCAAATTAATAAAAACGAAATATAACTTGAATCTGCAAGGATTTGCAGTGATTTAACAGCAACTCTGCTGTTGACAAGCAAACACTTAAAAGAAATACTGTGAATTCAAAGCTTGATGCTGCTGAGAAGTTTACAATTAAATGATTCCATTAAATTTCCCCTGGGGCAAACATTCAAGTGCTTTGATGCATCTCAATTATGAGCACACAATCCACAACCAAGTACATTAATGACCTTTCCCACATCAGGGAGATTAGGGCATGTGTCAGTCCATGACTACTTTCAAAGGACTTTGTTCACATAAAGTGTGAGCAGAGAGCATTAATCCCTGCAATATCACTTTATCTTCCAATGTCCAAATATATAACACAAACCCCTACTGTTTCTAATCAGATAGCACGATCTAACTGATCTGTAGCATGATATCCATGATCTGTTAAAAGAATTTGTTTTCTACCTGGTTTTCTTGTACAACCACAAGCTCAGAGATTCTGCTTTGCTTTTCCTTCCTTTAGATGTAAAAGTTTTCAGCAAAAATCAGTTTTCCTGTTCAATGAATGACGTGGTGGCACTTCTGCAGACACCATATCAGAAATCTATGCCAGTGCTCTTCAGAAACGGCTCTCTTTTGTATGCCTTGTCTGTGAGGCATAGTAATTAGCCTGCAGCAAGTCATAGAATAGAATCATAGAACGGTTTGGGCTGGAAAGGACCTTAAGATCATCCAGTTCCAGGCCCCTGCCATGGGCAGGGACACCTTACACTAGACCATGTTGCCCAAGGCTCTGTCTGGGTTTTCTGATTCACAGAGCCTGACCTTTCACCCTTGCAGAAGACACAGTAGTTTCTTCTAATTTTTCTTCCCTCTAAGTCAAAATAATCCATGATACTATAAAAACAAAACTATAGATAGTGTCTTCTGACCTTTTTTTTCCTGGCAAACACACAGCATGTTCAGTCTTCAAAAACCTACTAGTTAAAATGCTGAAAATATGATCAGGATTAGAACCAGGCTCAAAATCATGCAGCTGGCTGTTTGAACCTCTTCCACTCATGATATATCATCTGGTATAAACTGGGAAGTCTCCCGCTGAAGCTAAGAAAGCTACACGGATTTATACTAGCTAAGCATTATGGGGCAATGGGCTGTTTAGAGAATTATATCTACAGCGCTTGGTTGTCAAATAAACAGCTGAAACTTCACTCACTTAAATGAAGTCTTCCTTGATTTATGCTGGTGCAGTGACAGCAGAATCTCACTCATGTTCCACTCCATGTTGCACGCAGTGGCATTTGTGAGGTTATGTAAAGGCAGCTACATTTAAAGAGAAGTTTCATTACATTTAATGAAGCTGCCCCTAGCAAAAAGCCACATTACTTCTTTATAAGACAACAGTAACGAGTTACTCATTTGTGTGATGCTTTGAGTTCTGCGAAGTTCTCTGTTATACACCACATTGTGTCAGGTTAGGACATGAAGCCTGTGATCATCTCTGTATTTCTAGTTAAATCCAGAGCAATTGCACACTAGTTAGCTGAAATGAATCATTATTTTGTCATATCAGAGACCATCTGCATTGAACTGATTCGGTTTCAAAAGTCACACCATCTATTGGCTGTCCCCAAAAGCCTTGAACCAAGCAAGACTTTTCTTTCTGCTCATGGGAAATGAGATGCTCATAATTAGACTGAGTTGCTGTTTGTGACACAAGCCTTATTCAACAGAGTCTGCTGTTTGATTGTTTTAAAGATGTTTTTCTCTTTCTCTTTCTTCACTGAAGATAATGTTTTTCTCTTTCCCCACCACACAACTGTAGTCTATAGGCAAATATATAAATGCAAAACAAAATATCGCATGGGTAAGCAACAGGAGACAATCAACCCTCTAAATAAATCAATATAAAGGCAAACAGGCCAAAGATTTGACCTTTATATCAAGCTGACTTGAAAATGTTCTACATTATTCTTCTCCCATGTGTTGCTCCACACGCACTTACGTAGCATCTTTCCTGAATGGGTGAGCAGACTTTCATCAGTGAGATGTCAAACCAAAGCATGTAACCCAGAGGGTGATTTATCAGGTTCCATTCAGGGATTGAGGGCTTGGAAGGTATGGGAGGATTTGCAGCATCTGACAAGTCAAGGATTTTCCAGAGGGTGAGCTCTTGGTAGATGTGTGTACAAGACTGCTCTTTGTAAAGGAAATAAGTGTTTGGATGAGCATTCATCTGTTGTATTAGTCTGTTTCCACTCATTTTTCTTTGTGAGATGGATGTCTTCAGTAGATGCATCATTGACTGATACAATTCTCTTTCATTGAGTTAAAGTCAAGGCAAGCTCCTTCTCTTCACAATGCCCCTGGGTAGGTTTAAGAACAACAGTGCACTCGCAAACCCACACTCAGTAATTACTAGATCAGATTTTACCAGTTCATGTTACAGCTAAGAACTGGAGGAAGAAAACATCAACAGTTTAATTTTCTTAATGATATAAAGAAAAAATACTGATGCAATTCTCATTTTAGTGCATGCCATCATTCAAAAGTAATAAATAATCATAGAAAACCTCTTTCTCAATACAACCACTTACATGGATAACTTTGAGAACCCAAAAGCTCTCTTTACCTGCATGAGATCCGTAGCTTCTTCTATCCCTCTCTCTGAATCTGGCCCTACTGTATGAGAGCACTGCCAAATGTGCTGTAATGGTTAGGTTTACAATTGGCTGTTTTCAACAGCCTATGTCCAACACTATAGGCATATTTACCTTCTAGAGAAGAAATAACCAAAAAATGAACCTTTCCAGAGATTACATTTGCTACGCCTCCTCTACTAATGGGAGATACTCCAGAAAACTGATGACTCACGGGTCATGTCCTTGGCTAGTCTCTATGAGGTCCATATCCATATTACACACCATTTGGCCATGTTCTCTTCCAAACCTCACGTGGTGCTCCTGTAAATAAACACATTTTGTGGGTATGTTTGTATTTATTTCCAAGGGCTGGAAATAATCTTAAAGACTGCAGCACAGCCCACCAGAGTAAAATTTTTGCAGAACATGTATCTCATGCTGTAGCTTGTGACATGAGGTGAATTACAACAGTTTGAGAGGGCAAGGTTATATGAGATAGGTTTTATAAGGCACAGGAAAACAGACATAGCGTGGGTTTGTCTGTATGGTTTGCATGCAGCAGTCCTGAAAATAAATGATGCCCATGACTGTGCGTGCATTTTGCTTTTAGCTGGTTCTCTCCCCATAAAAAGCCTCACTGCTGAAGTGAGATACATGCAGCTTGTGTGACTGTAGTGTCATGACCTGGAAATGTACTGGTAAGCTAAGTTATTTTACAGCATATACACCTAGACAAACTAGAGCAAGGAACAACAGTGAACATAAAGGAATTGAATCTCATGTGTGTCCCTCAACCTCTTCATATATACAGCCAAAACTATCAGCATCTTGAATCGAATTTAAGTTCATTAGCAAGGTAAAAATGGCTGTAAAACTTGTAGCAAAATGCAATTACTGATCAGCCTGTCTAAACCAAAATCTGGACATTGGCAGAGAAGTGAACGTTGCAAATGAAAGAAGGTATTTAAGTCCATTGGGAAGCAGGAAATTGGAATCACTAAGGCTTGGTTACAGTGTGACATTAATTTGACTTAAATATGTACTCTTGTTAGGAAAGTCTTGCCTTCTCCACAGGACAACCATTTTCCACCCATCCCTTGTTTTTGCGATATATGATGAACCAATCTAATAAACTGATTCTGCTGGAAAGAATTTCCTTTCTTTCACTTTTCATTTTCAGCCAGGTTAGTCTCTTCACCTATTTAAACAATAGTGCTGTTCCTTAAGAGAGTGTGGAAACAAGTAGTTGGAGGCAGAAGAAAAGCTGTGGGTGCATAGATATAATGGCCATACAGGTTTTCTTTGACTTAAAGTCACAATTTTACGAAGAAAAGCCAGGACATAAAGGAAAAGGTGAGAAGAAAGACTGAAATCTAGCTGGAAAAGAAAGAAGACTGATATTAAAAGGCAGGAGAGGAAAAAGAAAAATCAGTTTTGGAATTAAAAATTAGTTTTGATTTATGTTTTAAGCTAACAGTATCATCTTTTTACTGGAATATGGACAAAGATGCTCTGTCAAATACAAGAAAAGCAATGATAAGGTCTTACAAATGCAGGAGGGAGGATTGTGGCAAGCTATTCCTAGACATTTAAAAATCCATTCTCTATTTCAGCAAATTGTCTGGGCTCCTGTACACACCCCCTGGAAAAGTGACAAGTGTCTCCACAGTGGAGGTTACCTTAGTTAAGGCAGCTGTTTACAGGTGGTGATTCCTGTCACCCCCTCAGGTGACTCCATCTCTCTTGGAGCTATAGAAGAAACCTAGAAAATGAGCTTATCATAAATCCAGCTTTCCATGTAGGTCAGATAAGAAGAGATTAGCTGTATCCAGAAGTCAATTGCTCTAGTTTCAGGTAAACGTATCAGATGTGTGGCCATATTTTGTAATCCTGAGGGTCAAGAGATAGTCACCATCCTAAGGGAAGAGGTGAAAGGGAAGATTGCTGTGGATATAGGAAGAACACTGCAGCAACGTATTTAATAAGCAAGAGATTTAGTTTGCCTAGCCATGTATAATTTAGTTTGCTCACACATGACCAGCAAGTATTTATTATCTTGTCTTTCAAATAAATAAGAAGCTGCTAGGTCAGCTTTCTGTTCTGTGTAACATGAGGGTTTGGGATTCATTAGTGCTCATTAAGCTGAATTTTTCCTCTGAGTATTGCAACTGAGAATCATGCAGCAATACAGAAATAGAATCATAGAATCATTTAGATTGGAAAAGACCTTTAAGATCGAGTCCAGTTGCAAACCTCACCCTGCAAATAGTGCTGAGGCAACATTAATTTCCTCCTAGCAAGCTATGCAAACTTGGAGACACTTATATTTCTTTAGTCAGTGAAAAGTTCCAGCTAATTCTGCATGGGCCCTAGCATCTTTGAACTCCAGGGACAGGCACCACTGTGTGGAGCAGTTGCATTTGCTAAAGAAGTTTAATGCCAGAAGTTTAATACACAAGGTAGGCATTCAAGTTCAGTGATAGGAAGTAAAGGATTCAAGCTGTAAACCAATATACTTTTGTAACCTTATCTAGGTGTTCCTGCTCCGGCAGGGAGATTGGACTAGATGATCTTTTGAGGTCCCTTCCAATCTCTAGCATACTGTGATACTGTGATACTCCAGAGGTACCAGAAGGAAAGGTTACTACTCCCACCTACATCTTCATACATCTGCTGACAGCCAGTTCGGATCACAGACCTCTAATCACATGGATAAATCAACCAGTTTGACAGTAAAAGTATTTGAACTGTTTAACCTAATCCTACTGCATTTGCTTCATTCAGTGTGGATATAGCTAACTCATACAAACAGAGTGGTAAACTGAATCATCCCACAGAGTTTAACACTCATTAATGCACAGAGGGAATTACCCTTTTCAGTGTCTTGAAATGCTAAGTTTGTATAGTGCCTTTGTCTTCAGGGAAGAGGAGGTAGAGTTCTAACAGTACCTCTACTGTGGTAGAGGTGGACACAGCACTGTAAGTGTTTACACCTATGCTTGTATGAAAGGAGATATGATCTATACTGATACAAGAAATCTGGGATGTTGGCAGAAATGTGTGTTTAAACACAGGCCTTTAAACTGGGGTTAATATCTCAGTACAAATAAAAGGAACTGGGTTTAAATTCATTTTTCCCTGTAATAGACAGAAGGTAAAAGGAAATAAAGTAAAAGAACAGTCACAGAAAGGAAAGAAAAAAAGAAAGATAAGAGGAAAAATAATACTAATTAATGATATAAAACAGTGCCAAAAACTGGACTTAATTCATTCTCTCTTAGGAAGAGCAGTATCTACAGTTCCTTTTAGAGGAAATCTAGATTCCCTTCTATGTGCTCTGCCAAAACCAAGTTTCATTCAAGCTCAAAGTCAAGCATGAAGTACTGGATTAAAACTCAGAGGAACTGGGCAAAATTACGGGGGAAGGAATAAAACCTTTTCAGCTATTGGACTGTTTGGTTCGCTAACTTATAAAGGTTTAGGGTTGCATGGTTTGAAGTAAACTATGAGATTGTAACTTATTCATCTTATCTGCCGGATCCTCAGCACTTCACAAGTGCCTTTTGATGCGCTTTCAACTGTGGTGGCTTATGAAGAGCCATCCAAGTGGATATCTAGTTACTAGAGTGTTAATGAGCTCGTAATAATAATTATTTATTGCATATGTTATTTTGAGTCAATTACATACCAGGTTACCCATGGCAAACAATGTCATTTCCTTGAAGGCTGAAACCTCCAGAGGAGACGCACTTCTAATAGCTTGTCATATGCAAGGCATATGGTAGGTCTTAATAGGCCTTAATTAAAGGCTTGTTTAAATCAAAATGTTGCAAAAATATTTATTCTATTTTTATGTATAATTAAAGTGCATTTGTAAAATTATGTTAATTGCCAGACCCAGGGGGGAAGAAGATTCCCCCCCATCGCCACTAAATCCATTAAATAAACCTAAAAACACCGTACATTTACCTTACTTAATGAGATAACATTTACAAAGTGTTTTGAAGCCTTGAAGGGCTCCATTTCCTTGTAGTCATTACTGCTATTCCAATTGCTTTTTAAAATTTTTCTTTATTCATTTAATTTGATTTCATTTCACAAGGCACATCTGGTAGATGGGGTGTTAGGCAACAGAAGTAAAAGCTCTACAGGATCTTATTTTCCCAAGACAACATGGCCCAAGACCATGAGGAAAGAGTCCTCCAAGGACTAGAAACACAAGTTGCAGAACCGTTGCTGGTATTGCAGTCAATTCACAGAAAGATTGTTGCTGAAATCCAGCTGTTACCTTTGGATCTTTAGCAAAAGTCTCCCTCAAGTCTCTGTAAATAAAGGAATAGGGTGATAGCTTCCACAGGGGTCACTGTATACATCTACGTTAGGTTTTTGCTAAGCCCATCCTTTGCAGGAGACTTTCCCTGGCAACCTCATAGACTAAACAAGGAATATACCACTCAGCAATTCTCCTGTGACCAGATACATAACAAGACCTGTATTACACCCATAGCACTGTGCTTTGCTTCCAGTGCTCCGTATCTTCTGCACTGGAAGATACGGAGTCGTTTGACTTTACGTGAACTAACCAACAAATCAGGCTTCATATGGGGTTGTAGTCACAACTCCTGCTAAACTCCATTGCTTTTATTCAGGTTGCTCACACCAGGAAGGTTATTGAGCTTGACCCTGCGTGCAGAAAACCAATGAAAAGTCAGTCCCAGAGGTTAATAAGACCAAGAGAAGAGCTTGTGTTCAAGGTCAAGATGTATCAAGAAAGATAATTTTACTGTGCAGTTGTTTTACTTTTGGACTGAGTTTTGTCCTGCAAACACAGTTAAAGCTTCTGTTAAATAAAATGCAATTGAAAATATATTTATATAAATTATCTTTGTCACAAATAATGAAGTCAGATAGTCGTTAAGAATAAATAGGAGCCAGTGGAGTTGAATCTTGATGAAGTTTAGGTTCACAAACTCTATATGTTTTTCTCCATCTACTGTTTGAGAACATAAGGGGAAAAATTGGGTGGAAAAAGAGCCCAACTTTTTGTTTTCAATAGAAGCTTTTGAATTTTTCCATTTCACTGATTTGGCCTTCCTTTTTGCCCTTACCTTCTGTTTTCTCCCTGTATTACTTCTTTCTTTCCATGCCACTGGACTTTCTTTCCTTTTCTCCCAGTTCTCCTCTACTCCCACTCCATGTTTCTCTTTCCAGTAATGGCAAATAGACTACAGAGACTCCCTCATGGCCATATCTACTGACTGGCTGTACCAAACCACTTCTCTTTGTGCAGCACCAAGCTAGATCAATCCTGCAAATGCTCCTGAGTTTCCAAGAGCAAAGACAGTATCTTTTGATCTCCCTGGGAGCTGATGCTCAAAGCAGGTCTCAAAGAAACCCACCCAATCACACAGTTCATCTGCTTCAAGCCAGAGGTGGCAGAAGGCTTTGTCATATGCAGAGTGACTTTCTGAAGGACTCTGCCTCAAAATAAAGTTCAAACTATGGGACAGGGAAATTACTCCAGCTTTTGTGGAACACTTAGCAATAAAAAAAGGGAGGAGGGTGTCTTTTTGTCCCGAAGCAATCTTTTCCCATGCTTCTCAAAACCTCCTACAGGACTTAAGAGTTGTGATTGTCATCTGTCCTTACTCTGTCACTTCACATACCCTATTCCTGGTTTTGTTGCTCCCTTCCATGCTATGGTCCAAAGGGCCTCAGGAGTGGAGCAGAGAGGACAGCAGATAGAGATATCAGCAGAAACTCCATTCTTTCTCCATCTGCCCACCCTGCTGACACTCTGTATGTGAAAAACATTATGCTCGGTCACCATGTCTATATACTGTGTACATAGACTGGGGAAGACACAACTGCTGTCTGTTTCCTCCTTGTAGCAATGAAAGTGAGAGGTCCCAGAGGATGCCTATGTGGCAGTGTACATCTGTGCCTATACTGCAAGATCAGAAATGGAGAAAAAGGTACTGCAAAACCTTTTCCTTTCCTGTGCCCTCCGTACTGTGCTCCAGAACGTACCTACTGCCTATGAATGCCCTTCCTTTAAATCTTAGGTACAGTTAAATCAGCCTGCAAGGCAGTGCACAGAATTTCAATGTGCTGAATGCAAAAGGCTAAAATCCCTTATTTTGTCAGGAGAATGTCAATGTTATGATTTGAGGAGAGCAAGGGAGAGGAGAGACAATATTCTTTCCCCACCTGCCCCCGTAAAGCACATTGCACTGCAGAAAGCTTTCTGCTGTGTTTTTACACATCTCTGAGAGCACCACATGTCCGTCTTGGCCAGTCAATACAATGTAAATGTGCTTTGGATTTCTATCTCCCATTAACAGTGCTCTCTCTGTACCAGGGCTGGTGTGTCACACCAGATGTAACGGTTCTCTGTCTTTTCAGATTGCCCTCCAAAGGATGGATAATTTCATCAATGGATGGACATTTACTGTCTACTTTTAGGCCAGGAGGCTGGTGCAGTGTGTGGTCACATTCTGTACTTATCTTGCTTAGCTGAAAGTACAGCAGCATTTTCTCTTGAACAAATGATTGACCCATAACTCATAACAAGGTGGCTGCTGCACTGTTTTGCCTTGAAGTTTCCATCCATAAATGAGAATGGTTTGGAATTTGATGTGCTTTTATTGATGTGTGGTATAAAACAAATGCACAAACCGTACACAGTGAACACTAATTCACCCTGCAACTGCAGGTAACTAAAGTGGGTGCAGCAACTGTTTAAAACCTGGTTTAATGTTATAAAATAATACAAATGTATATGCATATGTATGTGTCATTGATCTATTAATGTATGGTATGCAGTGCAGCTTTCTTTCATTTCTTCTCATTTTTGGAATAGTTACTTCTACCCTCTCAGAAGATAATCCATATTCAGGAAGATCTGTTAGAGAACGTGGCAGTTATACAGTCCCTACACCACATAATCATCAGAAACCAAGAGAAAAAGGTAAAGGCACAAAAAAAATTGATTAAAAATCTGAAGTCAGAGAGATCACTGTATAAGGTAATCAAATAAGGAAATTTGGTGTAATCAAAACACGCATATTAAAGTACCCAGTCAAAAATAAACCCTTCAGCTGAGGGGGGAGAACACAGAGGTACCTGGGCCTTGGAAAGCTGCAAGACACACAGTAATTATTGAAATCAATGAATGTAACATCCAGCTCTCAAAAAAGAGACCAAAAAAGCACCATGCATTGGGAATATAGACAGGATTATGCAACCCCACAAAGTTCCCACTATGAAACTGCTCTGTATTCAGTAACTTCATGGACATCTAGGGGCTGGGGTACGTTATAGGATCAAGCAAGTTTCTGTATTTAGGTGCAGAGGAATAACACGACACCTACTGACAATGTGGCCATTGTGTCTTAAGAAACAAAATATCTAAGGTCAAAGATGAGAAGGAAATGATCTTTCAGTGCTGCTCTGGCCAGTGCAATATGCTGTGTGTGTTCCTCTACGATGTGGCATTTATCTATGAGGCCCATGGTATGACAATTTTCCAGTCTTTCATCTTAAGTATTATCCCTCTCCTTGTTTGATTTCTTTGATGAGAATAAGGAGAATGAGTAGCGGAAAAAAGAGTATTTGCAGTTTCCTAATTTGGGACTTCTTCCACTTCTGTCATGATTTAACCTGCTTTCCACCAGTGCTCCCACTCCTGACAGTGCATTCAGCAGCAGGTTTGGGTATGATGGATGGCTTTCACCAATTACTGTCCCCAGCAACCCACACCCCCTTGAAAGCCCACAATCTTTTTTAGCCGAGACAGATGAACACAACATTCATCTTTACCCACACAAGCCTGCACATCACTGCACACTAAACTCAGTGCTGATTGGCATTAACAAGACAGCCTTGCAAACAGTTCAGGTGCTGTTCCAACACCTTTTCAGCTGTTCCTGATTGTCAATCCACCACTGGATGCCAGCTTCTTGGACAGAGAACACTGTATTGAATCTTGGAGATTCCAGCTTATCCGTTTGCAATGTGTGTGTGAAGACAAGTAAAATACCTGCAGTTCCCTGGGAATTACCCACTCAAAAGACCAGTGGAGGACAAAATGCTCTGGTTATATCTCTTCATTCATGCACATCTCATATCTGGCTACAGGTCTCGGCACAACTGCTGTATTTACTCTCATGTTTCATTATTATAGAAGCCTGCCAGTACCTAAAAGGGGACTACAAGAAGTCTGGAGAGGGACCTGTTACAAGGGCATGTACTGACATGACAAGGAGGAATGGGTTTATCCTGCCAGAGGGGAGACTGCGATGAGCTCTTAGGTAGAAGCTCCTCCCTGGGAGGGTGCTGATGCTGAGGCGCTGGCACAGGGTGCCCAGAGAAGCTGTGGCTGCCCCATCCCTGGCAGTGTTCAAGGCCAGGTTGGACACAGGGGCTTGGAGCAAGCTGCTCTAGTGGAAGGTGTCCCTGCCTGTGGCAGGGGGTTGGAGCTGGATGAGCTTTAAGGTCCCTCCCAACCCAAACCATTCTGTGATTCTATGATTATGGCTTCTTTGCCTTATAACACATGAATATATAATGCCCTGTTCTTTGTTTCTTCTTTTGCCCAGGGTGCTAAACTGGCACTCTAATCCAAGGTCTTGGGTTGGTTCATGCTCCAACTCCAAAATGAATGAAGCAATGGTGAAGAAATGCCATGACCCAATGAGAACAACAAACAACTCATTCCACCCTTCAGACAGTATGAACACAAACCATCCCAGACTTGCAAGCTCAAGGCTCACAGTGGGTACCTATTACAAAGCATCTGCAAATCTAGAGGGTCAGTAAAAGAAATGACTTGGGGGATCAACATGTTCCCTGCAGTAACTATTGGAATTGCTTAGTATTCACCAAGAGCTTTTGGCTACAAAACAACTAATAGTAATTCTCCTGTAGCTTAGGCCCAGAAAATTCCTAAATATAATGGCCTGCAGCAAAATAAGAGGTGTGCAACAACTTGGCAGCTGTGGATTTGTTATACTGTGTTGTTACAAATAAGCCCCAGTTATTGCTCAGATTAAGCTATATGTTCCTTTTCCTGGGTTTGATGTTTACTTCTAGCTTGATACTTAATTAAATATTGTCAAAATAAAACCATTACTGGTGCCATGTGTTAATGTAAGCACTGTGTTTAGTCTGTTTGCTGATTTGGTGGCTTTAGATTAAGGCACAGACTGCACACTGAGGGAAAAAAAAGAGAACCCTCGGCATAAGAATTGCAATACAGCAATTCTTTACCCTTGGTTAGTACTTTTTCTAACTGTGACTCAGACACAGGCTCTTTTCCACCACTTGCATTTAAATGGACTTGTGCCTCATTCTGTGAGATGATAATGCCATTCTGGGTAAGCTGCATATCTCAGCCAGGGGAAACCAGTTACGTCAAAATGCCACTGGAGGTTTATGTATTCATGGCAAAGAATAAATGTTTGGGGGCTACTTAGGACACTGTCAACACTTCATTAAGAATATGCTTCCATGTTAGCTGATATTTTCATTACACTTAACTCCCATAGTGTGTATATATTGCACCAGTAACAACAATCATGCATTTTAATTTTCTGGTAAATACTAATAGTCCTTTCCTCCTTCTGTATGAAGCTACTTTATCTCCAAGAGTATCAGGGTTGTCCAAAGCCATTAAAATAAATTCTCCTAGGGAATTAAAAAACCTACAAGTATATTTTTGTTAAACTCCTGTTTCATAACATTTTCTTTCAGTTTAGCCATTTAAATGTGTCTGTCATACAGGCTCCTTTCCTTAGCCAGCCTGAGACTACCGGGACTTCCTAGACACAGCCTTGTTTTGCAGAAGGAAGTGTAAGTTTCGACTGGAAGTCTGACTTTTTGATGCCAGTCAATCTTTTTGTTAAGCACACCCTCGATAGCAGTCACAACACGAGCACACAGTTCAATTCTAATCTTTGTTCCCCTCTGGTGTCATCAAAGGAATGTTCTAGAGATTTTAGGACATCTCTAATCTTAACTGTAGCTTTTGAATCACAGGTAGTGAGAGGAAAGATGAAACCACTACACAGATAGACAAGAATGCATTGCCTGAAGGCAGCTTTGACTTACAAATAATAATTTTATTTACAATTTTTACTGAACTTTCCTACTATATGACAGGAAAAACTGCTATGGCAATGAGATACCCTGTGTTCATTATAAGTCTGATTCACCCAGCACTGTCTTCGAAGATCTGGAGTAACAAGACCATACTTGGTCTGCTCTGCTACAGATGTCCCTAAACAGTCTTATTACCTGTCCCACAACCCTATTACACAGGAAGGAAGATGGGCTGTTTGAAGAAATAGGCAACTGTGTGGAAACAATGCTGGTTTAGAAGAAGTACCAACTGCACTCCAGGGCTAACATCCTTATAACATGTCTAGGTATTTTCACTGCACTGTAACTAGTCAACCTGAGCTACCTTTGCCATCAGTGTGGAAAAGAAGCACCTCTAAAATGTGATTTATCTGTTCTGTTTTAGATGTCTGTTTTAGCACAAGATGAGTTGTGCTGTCAAATCCTCTCCATTGACTATAAGGGAGTCCAGGACAACAAGGTACAGTGTGGTTATCTACAGAAGGAATGCCTGCATTTGGTCAGATTAATCCCATTCCTGATACCTGGCTTTCAAGTCATCAACACACTCTTCAACCTGATATCATCAGTGCCATGAAGCATAAAATTGGGCCTCAGACTAACACAAATGATGGATATTGTGTCTTGCTATTCTGAAATAAATCACAAGAATTGGACTTACAACTGAAGGCTTGGTTACCTCTGGAGTACATCAGAAGCCCACTGTTGCTTTCCATATCATGTGTTTCGTAACGGTTGTAAAGCAAGGAGCAAAGCAACATAAACATGATGAAAAACAAATTCACATGGGTACTTACACACCCAGACATACAATAATATCTTTACCAAGCAAATATGACTCGGTTTCTCTTCTGTCTCTTTCTTCTGTAAGGCTAAGAAGAAGCAAATAAAAACCAGAAGAAACAGTTGGAGATATTAATGCTGCCCTGCCAGCATTTTGTAATTCATGAAGCAAAACTGATCTGTCCGATTAGCTTGATGTGGAGATAAAGCTCTGTATGAGAAGTACCCTTCAAATAACAAGCTTTGAGGCCTCTGATTAGCAAAAAGGTCGTTGATGGTTTAATGCCCAATTCCCAGATGCCAGATTAATGAGTGTAAACTCATTTAAAAGATTTGTGATAAGTAATTAGGCTACTGTACAATTGCTTCAGCATATTCCCCATCATTCCAAGGGCAAGTAAGAAAGAAGGATTGATTTCCTGTGTGAACAATAATGAGAGAGAAAGGAGACTCATTATTATCTTCTGCCTGGGTGTATTGGTGGGCTGCTTCCTTCCCCCACCATAATTGCCTTGCTGTTTGTTAAAGCCTAGTGTACTGAAAATGAGAATAAACCTTTGTGAATGACTGTTACAGTGGATTTCAGAGCCCTTGTGCATTATTGGTTGGGTGCCATGCAGGGTGACTGAGGATGAGTCACAGGAAGCCAGGAAAGCTGTGTGTCACCCATGTCTGTAGAGAAAGGACATCTGGGTCATAGAGTGAATCCAATAGGCATGAGTACTCTAACAAATTAAATCAGAGTCAGTGGAAGAGCACTTTAGCCAAAGGAAGCAGCACAGTACCTCTGTTTCTCCAGCTGTTATATATTCTGATGAAATACCAAGTATTCTTCTGTTCTTTGACTGACCCATTCCAACCCTCGGGGCAGTGGTATATTGTGTAGTATTGTGAACTTGCATTAGTGCACTGATTTGTTCTAGACAGGGTTCCCCACTTGGAAAACACTGTACACTCTGAGATTATGATTCTTCTCTTTCTAGCCATTAAACGTGTGAGTTTATAGACTGTTCTTTTCTTCTAGGGTCATTCTGTAGTCACTTGAGAGCACTTAATCCTGCCCTATGAGTTGAAGTAAGGCATGCCAATCTATCCTTGGAAAAAACTTCCTCTATTACCTAGAAAGGGAATTCCAGTGACAAGCATTGAAATAGCTAGAAGGAATGAGAGCGACCAAAGGCAATCCCTTCATTAGAGACCCTGAACTATAACGAAAGAAAGAAAAACAGGCAGACAGACTTGAGGGTTTGACTCAGCCCCTAAGGATGAGCAGAACAAAGTGATGGTTAGAATTCATGTCTACCGATTCCCATTAAGGTTGTTTTCTAGTGGAACTCATCACACAAAGCCTACATGGTAGGCCAGTATAACTCACTTAGATTTCTGCCCTGTTAACATCCATTAGCCTGTTTTTTTCACATTTTATTAGTTTCCTAGTTTATTCTGTTTAGCAATCATAGACTTTTCTGACTCTTCCCTGCCCGCCTGCAAAAAAGCCCTTGCAGGAACTAAACAATTAAAGGGAAGAGTAGCATAGTTCACGTATCTTACACTTTCCTCTTTCTATTTAATATTGGAGGTGTTTTAGCAAATAAGGAATGAAATGAAAATTCAGCTTAGTTCCATCAACAATTTCGAAAGGTTATTCAAGCTAAGCCCTTTAAATTGCTCAAAGTTTTGTCTTCACAGATATTTTAATTTGGGAACAACGTTTCAACAAGTTCACGTTTCCCCAGCTGTTTTGGGTAAAAAAAAGCCAAGAAGCTCTACTATTTCCACATACAAAGTGCCACTATAACATGGATTGAATTCTCCCTTGGCCTAAGGAGTTTGGGATCAAAAAATGCAATAGTTTCCTAGAATCCCAGACTGCACAAATGCAGATTTTGCTTCATAAAAGCAATCCCCTGCTCAGCCAGCACTTTCTAAAGACAGCTAAAAACTCTGCAGAGTTTTTTTTGAAAGAAAAAAACGAGAGACCTTGGCACAAGAGTCAAATCCCAGTTATATATTCTGTTGGCTTCTACTGTAAGATGCCATGACTGTTGTAAGCTTTGAGTCCCAAATTCTGGCCTTAGTGCTACTGATACCTGTAATCAAATGCTACCTTTGAGGGGCACTGGGATTCATGCAGCTACTTTTTAACCTGATACAGTTTTCTGTACACAGTGGTGGCAAGCATTCTGGTCCACTGCTCTCCTTCAACACCCAGCTTGGAGTTGTCAGGGCAGTTGAGAGTATTTCTTTCCATTCCAGCACAACTCCACACATTTGGCCTCAAAAGATTGGAAAGCGTGGCAGAAAAGAAGACATAAAGCAGTCAGAATCATTGTATTTCAATCCTCAGTTTCAGGCCACAGAAACTGAGTTTGTAAATTAAACACAATTCATTTCACCTCTGCTGCTGTTGAAAGGCAATGAAAATGTGCTAAGGCATTAAGTTACTTGGAAAACCTGGGATAAATTTACTGAGCTGTCTTCGGCTGCTTTGGTGGTATCTATGTAGAATAACTATCCAGGCATGTGAGATTTAAACCTCATTCACATTATGGCTGAATGGAGGCAGCTGCTGGTGAATTTGGGCAGTTGAACTTCAGCTGAAGTATTTACAGCTTGCAGAAAAGTGGCTGACATTTGGAAGTGATGTGCAGTGTTTAAAGATCTTGGATTTAATGTGCTTTAAGAGATCCCTAGATATAGATGCGTCCAAGTTAAGATCCTGGGGGTTTTTAAGTCACTGGATTTCTTTAGTGACTGGAGTGAGTTCTTTTTGGTTAACATATGGGAATTTTTCAGCCTAATTGGTTTGCAGCTGTACCTTACTTTCATGCTGGAGAGAGCTCTGATATGGGCTCTAGAAGGCTCTTTATTTTACTTTCCCAAAAGCTCTATTTGTAAAAGCAGAAAAGTTCAGTGGTTAAGATGCTAGTGTGCTACTGTGTTCCAAATTAATTTAGTCTTCGAAAGCCTGGCTGGATGATTCTCCAGTAAGTCACATAGTCTCCATGTGTGTCTATTCTTCTAATAGAAATGTGAATATGAAAGGCAATATGCAATGTTCAGTTACACCATGGCAATAAGGGCTTGTATCAGTCATATATGAATCCTCTGAGAGGTTTTGGTGTGACTTAATTCTCAGGCCATGCTTTAATTCTGACACTTTAAACTCCAATGTTTAGAATGGCTGTTCAGAGAACTCATTAGAATATCCCTGTTGTTGAGTAATCCATAGGGCTTTTCAAGCAGTACATATATCTCAATGATCACACGTATGTTTGCATATGTAATGCAAATATTATATAGATACTTTAATAAGTACTAGCACTAATTGACACACAGTGAACATTCTTGAGGAAGGCAGTATTAGTTCTACTGTTCTTCCTTCTCTTCCTCTTTCTCCTACTCTGTTCTATGTGGGAGTTCTAACATACTGTGTTATGACCAAAGGTGTCAGAAATAATTTTCAGATCTAATTACATATACAGTTTAAGATGCATATGAAATTAATATTAAAACCAGGGTACGTGGTTTCTTTTTGATTCTCACTTACTGTTTAAGGATCAATTTGGCTGGAGGTTGCAGTAGAACCTCTATAGTATTTAAGCTACCTAACTTTCAGTCTTTTCAATAATCACTTCATGAAGCCTGTCATATTTTTGGCCACTATGAATGGAGGTGGGAATGCTCTGAATATGAACTGGGGGGGGGGGGGGGGTGGGTGGGGGGGCAACAAGATTAATTCTTTTTGTTAGCTTTTCTATTAGCAGCCTTCCAGTATCTGAAGGCGTCCTATAAGGATGCTGGGGAGCGACTCTTCATTAGGGACTGTAGTGATAGGACAAGGGGTAACGGGTTCAAACTTAAACATGGGAAGTTTAGATTGTATATAAGGAGGAAATTCTTTCCTGTTAGGGTGATGAGGCACTGGAATGGGTTGCCCAGGGAGGTTGTGAATGCTCCATCCTTGGCAGTGTTCAAAGCCAGGCTGGATTGAGCCTTATGTAAGATGGTTTAGTGTGAGGTGTCCCTGCCCATGGCAGGGGGATATGGAACTTGATGATCTTAAGGTCCTTTCCAACCCTAACTATTCTAAGAGGTGCCATGTTTTTGAGATTAGAGAGTGAGTAATTATTCCTTACTCACATTCTCAATTTCTTCCTTTATTCATAGAAATCAGCTACAGCTTAGGTGATGCATTCTATGGTGGGTATTCTTTTACTATTGAGTTTCCTCTCTATAAAGTCATTCTGATACTCTGGTTGTCATTGTTGCCCTCATTAGAGGGTGTCCCGAATGTTAGAGGTATCCATGTATTAAATAAAGTGAAAAAAATATATAGAAATTTAGAGGGATATTCTATATATAGAAAATACATCTTAATTAGGAAGTCCCTGAGCTGAACATGATTGATAAATAGTAAAGCTCTTGAAGAAAATGTCATGTTTTCATTTTCATATGCCCTTTTGTAGATATGTACTATGGGCAATCTTGGGGACAGGGTGCTGGCTTGATGAACCAGAGATCTCACTGCATATGGCTATACTTCTCTCTGGTTTTTTTTCTAACTCCTTAGCCCAGTACTTCCCTACTTCTTCCTGTGCAATTGTGGAATATTTTTCCCCTTACCATGTTATGTTGGGGTTTTTGTTTGTTTTAATTTATTTGTTTTGTTTGTTTTGTGTTGTTTTTTCCATCAAATGAATGGAAATTGGTAAAACCAATCAGAAGAATGGCAGAACATTTGTGTCCCAAATAACTTCATTTGCTGAATTGGACACTCGATTACCTTGTTTTAAGAACAGTATTTCTCTGAGGTATTTCAGGAAGCTTTTGAATACAGAAATAGAGATATTTTGAATATAGATATAGATATAGACTCCATAAAAGTCAGAGAAAGTGCTTAAAGATCTACCACTGTATTCTTATATGACACCTTTTTCCCCAGGTTTATTCCTAATCTTTGAAACTACTTCTCTTTCTTTCCTCAATTCTCTGCTTATCCACTACCTATCACGTACTCCCTGTTTTTCTACTATTGCTCTTCTTTAACTACAAGTTTTTTAACTTGTTGATTGATGTTTTATTCTATTCAGTTGAATCAAGAATTCCCATATCTTATATACAAATAAGCAGAACAGCAAAGAACACAACACAACACTCATTCTTTTGGAGTAAATATATATAAGAAATTGATTGGTGTCAACAGCAAAAAGCCCAAGTGATAAAAGAAGCCTGATGGTTTTCAAAGTCATTTTCCCCTTCTGTACTTTCATTGATTCATTCCTTTTTCATTTGTTCTGTTTGCTTGTTTTTTTTTTTTTCTTTTATTCCTCTTTCCTAACACTGTTGGTGTTCTTCTGTTTCCACCTAAGGGGATGAAGTCTCCAAAGCCGTTTGTTTCTGTCAGGCAGCTCTGTAACCACATAGAGATAAACATTCCAGACAGGAACCAGTCCCAGACCAATATGTACAGTAAAGATGCTGGGATTTAGAAATGAACGTTTGGAAAATAGAGGCACTAGCTCTGGTCAGCCCTTTGGAAGGGCTAGCGTGAACTGCGAGAGCGGACAAAGCATCTTCTTGAAAGCAGAATGTTTGAGAATTCGTGGGGAAGAAAAGACCACAGAGTACAAATTACTAAAGCATGCACCTTCAAAGCTGCTCTGTCCTGGTGATATCATTATGAAGTTGTCAGATTATTTGTTTTCAACATTTAACCAACTTAAAGAGCCTCTGGTCCCCACACAATGGATGGAAAAACCAAGCAGTTCAGAGGGCTGAATACAGAAGGCAATACAGACAGCATCGAAGACCAAGATGGGTATAAAACCCACTATGCCCTATACGATAAGACAGATGAGTTTAGCAAATGAGTTCTTTTGTCCTTAAAACCTTTCAAACATCTTGGGTGTCATGGTTTAGTGTGAGGTGTCCCTGCCCATGGCAGGGGGGTTGGAACTGGATGATCTTAAGGTCCTTTCCAACCCTAACTATTCTATGATTCTGTGAACTACCCTGTTCATGGAAGTAGATCAGCTATTGTTCATGGATGCTGGATCATGCTTTCTGAAGGGAAAACAGCACAGTTCTCATAGAAATCTGAATTAAATTTAGATCATCTGACAGAAGGATAATACTCTGAATAAAGAATGAAGCCTTTGTTGACAACTTATGCAATTGAAACTAACACAATTGAATGGAGAGCTGGTAGTCCCGAGGAATGAAGGGAGCATCAGGAGAAAGCATTGAGAAAGAAGTAAAGCTTTTAAAAAATATTTGGAATTGGGCACTTTCTCCCATGTTATGAAAATAACTGGGACATTAAGAAAAAGATCAATCATGATGTTAACTGTTGTCCAACCAATACAAGTGACAATACATTGTTTACAGCTTATACCATTGTTAAGCACGCATGAATTGGAGACTAAGAAAATAGCTGCAAAAATAAGCTGGGTGAAAATAGTTCATTTCTTCTAGGACACAACTTTAATGTGGTTAGGTCTCATTCAGAAACATATGAAAATGTAGAGTAAGGGAGTCCCCTGTTCAAAACAAATTAGTGATTAGAAATCTCTTCACATTTTACAGGACAATCATATGAATATATTGTTAGTTGTGAGCAGCACATATAACAAAGTGTATTTAATATGGAAAGTATTTTTTCTTTTAGAATTTATAGTAATTCTATACTATGGTACGTGGTACCATTCTATACTATTCTATACTAAGTCTATACTATTCTACATGGTGCTTGTTGCAGCCAGAAGAGAAGTGTAACAACTAGAAGCTAAGTAACAGAAATATTAGGCCAAAGAGAAAAAAATAGAGCTCTATTTTCATTTAATGGTATTAAAATAATCAGTAATGCAGGCTACTATTGTGATCAGTTCTGCATGGCTGATTAGGAAGGAGGATGCCAACACAACACTTGGTTTTGCTGCAGTCTTCCATAAAATAAGAAATCACGTCTTTAATCAATCCTTATAGTCATATAATCTCCGAGGATGGAGGTTCCTCTGCCTCTCTAGGAATCTTTTTGTGTTGCAATGGCAAACCTTTCACAGAGGAATGTTTTCACATTGTCCTAACCTCTGTGGTGCAGATCTATTGCTAGTTTAGGGATGAGCAGTGCTTTAAGAATCAGCATCCTTAGAATAATCGGAAGGCGTTACTCTTGACCATTAGTCTGGCAGCAGACTAATATAGCAAATGCAGCTAATATATAAAACTAGCTGTGTTTGGCTGTGAAGTATGTTTGTACTTAATATTTTTTTCTGCTTCTGTTGCAGATAGAGATCCTGCACAGTTGTGTGTACACAGCAAAACCACTACACTAGGGAAAATCTTTAATACTAACAAGCATGTAGTTCAGGAAAGCATCTGTCTTGGTGTCTTTCCTAGATTAGTGTCAATGAAATCTCATTCCTCAGTTACTAGATTTTTGCTAAAGCTTCTCTTCTGTCAGCAGTAAAACAAGGTTATTTCAGAGGTGGCACAGAATTATTGTGTACTCCCCACCCTGTGAATTTTTTATATTATCACTTCCTCCAAAGATTTTCATGATTTAATCTAACAAAACCATTTTGATAGTCTGCTTTTACAGTGTCCATAAGAACAGGACACTTTATGTCATCCACAATGATTTCCTTTCACTTAAGAAGGCTGAGAAAGTTGAGACTTAGGCTGAGAAAGTTGGGACTGTTCAGCCTGGAGAAGAGAAGGCTGCGTTGAGACCTCATAGCAGCCTTCCAGTACCTGAAGGGGGCCTATAGGGATGCTGGGGAGGGACTCTTCATTAGGGACTGTAGTGACAGGACAAGGGGTAACGGGTTAAAACTTAAACAGGGGAAGTTTAGATTGGATATAAGGAGGAAGTTTTTTACTGTAAGGGTGGTGAGGCACTGGAATGGGTTGCCCAGGGAGGTTGTGAATGCTCCATCCCTGGCAGTGTTCAAGGCCAGGTTGGACAGAGCCTTGGGTGACATGGTTTAGTGTGAGGTGTCCCTGCCCATGGCATGGGGGTTGGAACTGGATGATCTTAAGGTCCTTTCCAACCCTAACTACTCTATGATTCTAAGAAGTATGAAATATGAGCTTCCTCAGTTTCCCTTTTCTACTGTTACACTAATAAAGAAGGGAACAATCACTGAGATTGAGGTAACTTCACAACCCACTTGTGAAAGCAGTTACTCCAAATGGAAGCTTACCCACACCTCCAAAAGAAAAGGCCCCTAAAGTGAGCCTTGTAATCCCAGCTCCTTTTAACACAGAGAGATCGATGGAGGCTGGAATACTCTGAAAATGCCAGTTTGGCTTTCACATCTGAAAACCACAATAATGCTGTTTCTCACATGCAGTTTCTTTCCAGGCTTCTTCCCTCTTATAGTCCAGTTCTGGTTGAAGAGATTTGATGGGCCATTGCAACCTCTACACTCTACTTCTAGTTTTCAGAGAACAGTTGGAACAATGAAAAAAGGGAAAAAGAGGGGGAGAAAAAAGACTTTTTCCCAATGTATGACAAACTGAAGCAAACATATGGGCTGAGAGTATTTTCAGGTGGAATTGTGAAATACACCAGGAGCCAAAGAAAAGGCTCTGAAGATAAGGCTGATATAATAACTTTGTGATTCTTGTCACAAAAAGACCATTGTACCCATTGGAACTTTGGTTTATCTTGGTTCAGAGACTGTACCAAACTGTGGGAAATGTCAAACTAATATTGAGCATCCCTGGCAGTGTTCAAGGCCAGGTTAGATGGAGCTTGGAGCAACCTGCTCTATTGGAAGGTGTTCCTGCCCATTGCAGGGGGCTGGAACTGGATGAGCTTTAAGGTCCCTTCCAACCCAAACCATTCTGTGATTCTGTGATTCGAACCTAAAACTATGCATTTCTATGAAAAGAACTAAAAAAACGCATGCGTTGCATTGCAATCTGTAGCAAACCTAAAGCTTCTCTTGAATGAACACATTGAAAAGACAAGCAGATCTTTCTCTTACCCCTGTGACCAAGTGTAATGAAACTCACTTTTGAGACAGCACCATTCTACTCAATATCAGTAACGATTCCACTGGTCTCTACTTTAACTCATCATATTAAAGCAAAGACTAAATATTACCCTACCCATGGGCCCTCCCTCTTTGAACTGCCCCATCAAGAACTGCTCTCTGCTTGAATTGCCCAATTAGCAGCTCCTCCCCTTTTGACCTGCCCCATCCGCGGTTTACCGCTTGTAGGATGCGGCTCTACCTTTATTTATCACTTCAGGAGCGATCCATTGCGGTGTCTAAGTCCGACAGCACCGCTCCTGAGGTCTGCTCCCACCGCCCTCATGGAGCTCCCTTGGATGCTCGGATGGTGCCCCCCGCCTCCTGCTTCAGCCCGACCCGGTGGGTGAGTAGCGCCGGGGGATGCGGGAGGGTGGCCCGGTCCAGCGGCACTGCCTGCAGTGCTGCCAGCTACCGAGTGCTCTGGGAGAGCTGAACGCTGCCCCCACCTCTCCCCATGGTTCTTTTGTTACTCTTGACCTGATGTAAAAGCCATAGGTAGCAGTGGTAGTGGGCTGGGGCGAGGGGTTCTGCAGGTGAATGGTGAAACACGTGTTTCGTTCCTCTTCTGATGAGGGAAGCTTGCTTTGTTTTAATAACTCCAGATCGTGTTCTCTGGTGCTGGAGATGGTTTGTTCTGTTAGGCCAGTGGTATGTTCTGTAGTGGAGGCACTTCTTTCTTACCCTCTGATTAAAAGATATATGGCCCCGCTTCCCACATTACAGGTGTGATAAATTAAGTATAACTCTCCAGGCTTGCTCAGCCTGGAAAAAAGAAGACTCCAGGGAGAACTTAAAGCAGTTTCCAGTGCCTAAAGGGGATGATGAAAAAGCTGGAGAAGGGCTTTGTAAAAGGGCATGGAGTGATAGGACAAAGAATAATGGCTTTAAACTAGAAGAGCATGGATTTAGGTGAGATCTTAGGAAAAAATTCTTCCCTGTGAGGGTGCTGAGGCGCTGGCACAGGGTGCCCAGAGAAGCTGTGGCTGCCCCATCCCTGGCAGTGTTCAAGGCCAGGTTGGACACAGGGGCCTGGGGCAAGCTCCTCTAGTGGAAGGGGTCCCTGCCTGTGGGAGAGGGGAGGAAATTGCTGTAATTAATTAAAGACAATGGTAACTTTTTGGGGTGCTGAGGAATTGAAAGGGAAGTAGTAGGTTAAATTTGTTTTAATTAATTAGGGGTTTAATCCACGTAAATAATTGGTTTTCTGGTTGATTGTGTTTACCCTCCTCCCACTTACCCCAAGCAATAGCTACATGTAATACCCCTTATTTACTGTATCTTATTGCATTTTGCCTTGTATAGGTATTCGTATGCATCATTGTAACACAAACCAGCTATGCTGGCTGATACTTTTGTCTTCAAGTCCATCACCCCATGTTGCGATGGGTTTGCATTATCAGCCGAGACCATTAGATTTATTATTCAGTGTAAAATTTGATGGTCTTGTGCATATTATCTTATTAGTGTCCAGGTACAGAGCAGATAGCTTTTTAAATCGATTGATCTGCTAGTGTTGCTGGTGGAGCATAAAAGCAAAGTTGCAGCTTTTTAAGAAGGAAACGAATTAAAGGTTAGAAACAGGGTAAGATGGGGGATCAGTAAAGGCCTTTGGAATACGTTGTAATCACAGCTGCTCACTTTCTCCTCCCAGGTGTCTCCTCTGCCCCCATTCAAACCTGTATCTGTGTAAGTTAAGGAAACTTATATTTTATAGAAGCAGGAAAATGTACCCACAAACAATTGGTTTTCTGAGTGATTGTGTTTACTCTCCTCCCATTTATCCCAAACAATAGTTACCTGTAATACCCCTTACCTACTGTATCTTAGTTTGTGCCTTTTGCCCCTTCCAGGTATTCATATGTAACTCACCCCAGCTATGTATTACAATGAAACTGACCTGATAATTGTATTTTTCTGGTATTTGTCTGCTATAATAACCTTCCTCCCCCTCAAACTTTCATATATTTAACTCTTTCAGCCAAGGTATTTCTACTTGCTCAGCATTTTTATGCTTGAGAGGAAATTAAATAAGCATCTAGTTGATATAAAGTGGGGAAGCCACTTCTAAGCCTTTTAAAAGTGGCTGAAGAATGTAGCTGGGGTAGACCTTCAGATGTAGGTTGTAGCTGTTGTCACTTTAAAGAGCTCTGCTGAGCACATGAACCTGTTTAGCAAAAGACTTCAGTTGCTTATTTTCACTTTTCCTATGGATTGTTCTACCCCTTTTTATCTAGCAGTCCACATCAGAAACTTGATGTGTTAGCAAACAGCTCCCACTTTTCTCCTTTGAAAATGAGTGTAGTTATTGTAGATCTCGTTACATGAGGTTTAAGTATGGTGTGCAAGGTGACATTCTAGTGAATGAAATTAAAAACACCTGCAGGGATGGTTCTTCATGTCAGTGGGCTCAGGCATGAAATGGAAGGCAGTATTCCTCGGTAACAGCTTCTGTGTTTGAGAACATGAATGAAAACACTTAGTCCTTCAAATGGTAAGTGCTGTGAAATCATTAACCACAGGGAAAAGCAAGTTGTGCTTGCTGTTGTTCATGAAGGACGTGGTGCATTGATCTTCCCAGGCTGGTGTGGCAGATTCCATGTTACACCTCCACAGAGGACCAGGTAATGCAACTAAAGCATTTTACCACTTGGTCTCCTAAGGGAATTAAGCTCAGGTGAGCTTGTTACACCGACATGGCTATAAGACTGCCCACCTCAACCATTTAGTAGTTTCTGAACCTTTTAGCCAGCTGAAAACAAATCTGAAGTCAGTGGTAGTAATTTAAAAGGTGTTTTGTTTCTGAAACTTGTCTAAAAGTGGATACCTTGGTTAAAGGGATGAGGTTATTAGCAACTCCATTGACAGGAGTATAATACAGTGCTACTCTTTGGACACTGGAGAAGCAACATCGCAGTAACAGATCTCCCTTAGGCTGTTTTAGACAGAAAGTTCACTTTGTGATACTTCTGCGTCCAGCCATGAACTTTAATGTTTAGGAAAAAGGCTTCATTACTTGTGGTGCTCAGAACTGGTTTTCCACTTCAAGTCTTTTTCAGCATAAACTTCCTGCAGCCAGTGGTTACAGGTAAGGGTCTGTGAACTGAACTGCAGTATTTTCCCCTAGCTTCTATTTAGGAATTAATCTCATATATGTCAGAACTTTGGTGTGGCAGTGTGTTTTTGCAGGGCATGTTCTGAGTATTTCCTCGTTCGCTAACCGTAGGGGAGAAGCAGAACTGTCTTGAGTTGTCTGTGCATGCTGCAATTCATTTCTGACCTTAATGATAAAGAAATTAATACAACATACACCACATTAGTTTTCTTGGTGTGTTCCTATTTGTATTTACTTGCAAATGATGTGGGTACAAACTTGGTAAAAAATGCTTTCAAACTGATACAAACTCACACGATTCATGATGATACTTCAGCTATGTTTTTCATATTGGCACAGCACAGAAACAGTAAAGCTGTTATGTGAGAACACAGGTTTAATTTCTATGCTGCTGGTAGTCAGATGCTGTTCTTCATCTGGCAGAATCAAAGTGGAACTGACGGTTTCTGCGATTTGGCATTTGAACACAAAATGATGTGGGATAGAATTCTGCCTAGACATCCTCATTTTAAGTGCGTATTAGTTCTCTTACCTCTGAGTTAAAAGCATTTTGATATTTTAATATAGGAAACCTTCATCTCGACAGCAGAAAGAGCTGATTCTTTCAGCAAAGCTTCTAAACAAGGTGCAGCATGTGATTGTAAGTGAAGAACTGATGTGTGAAGAGTGCAGTTTATACATGTAAGGAAACAGAAACTTATCTTGCTGTAGGGCTAGAAAAGAGAAACATTGCTCTGCATCCAGAATGAAAGGGGTAGAGATTATTTTTCTATTAAAGACAGGTCATATCTGAAGATGTTTTTGTAAGACTGGGGTCTTAGGATTTTGTCTTAGATGATATTTTACTTTCTGGAAGCTTTAAGAGCCTTTGAAAAAATCACAGCCTACATATTGCTTTTCTTATATTGCTCTAGAAGAAGAGTATGTCAAAGATTCAGAGCTGTTAGGATTCAGTTATTATTCTTTCCAGGTTATTTTGCCTGGGGTGGGATAAAATAAGCAGTGGTATTAAACATTTTGTCCAGAGCTAATGAAAAAAATCTATGTATTATCACAGAAATGAGACTTCATAGGCCATGAAATAAATGGTGGAATAAATTCCACTTGAAAGGGTAAGAACAGGATAGTGAGATAACAGTGTCTTCATCTTGTAGTTAGAGAGAAGAAAGTGTTAACTCTCCAGGGCTTGTCTACTGCTGTGCTCACTGACTCATCCTGGACAAATCAACCCCCTTTTGTTATATTTACCAACTCTGAATTGTTGTAGGTGCAATTTAATGACTTGCAAAGCATTTCCTATTTCCTAAAGGAAGATGTTGCAAAAGTATAAGCACATGGGGTAAATATAAATAAATTGAAATGCTGTCTAAAATAATGTAATGCAGAGGTGCACAAAAAGTTAGTGGAGCGATTGACAGCATCTTTATTGGCATTAGAGAAGTTAGTACTTATAAAGAAGGTGAGCTGGTGCAAAGGGTGGAGCATTTGTTGGTATAGTAGCAAGAAGTTGATGAGCTCTGAAAATGCTAAACTTTGTCTGAAAATGTCACCTGGTCTTATTTGGTTCTGTGATGGAGTAAAAGGCAAGTAAGATACTACATTCATAGACACTGGGAGGAACAAGTGCCACCAATGTCTGTGCTGAATGGCTTCACTCTGACATTTCAAATGAGAAAATGCTGTTTCCTCTACAGTATGAAGTAGCATTTTAGTTGATTTATGTTAGTTTTATCAGTTGCTTAACAAGCACGATGGCCATCACCAGAAACGTGATTATTTTGGAGAAGCTATTGGTGGAAAACATCAGTTACGTGGAGTTTCAAGGTCTAACTTTGCTGTATCATTCCATTCTCACTTGAGGCTACAGCTGAGTTCAGATTTTAAAGAGATTAGTTTCCAGGATGATGATTTGCTTTTGCCAGGCCTGGTGACATTCAGGCACAGAGCTATTAGGACAAGCTGTCCTTTTTCAATATAGAAAATACTACTTACCTGCAAGCAGTAAAGTATTATCCAGGGGAAAAGACAACCTTTATTTTGGGTTTCTTCATCTCATGTCAGAAAACAGATTTTTTTGCACAGTGAGGGAAGCTCGGATTTAAGTTTAGTTGATGCATTTCTCTGAGAGAGAATATCTTAATATGCAGGTGATGGACTATTGCAAATACTGTTCTTTGCTCTTCTGTGTAGATTTTGTGGCAGCACATTGTTCTTGACTAAATTTGTTAATGTGTCATTAAAGGAGAGAACTGGGTCAAACCCATTAAGATTAAATTCAAGGGTGGATAAATAATTTGCCACAAATGAATTGACAAGTGTAGAGTCTTGCTGTTATTATTGTACAATGTCAAATCAGTATCTCGAATGTCTTTGCTGCATAAGTTTGCTGGCTTTTCTCGTGAGTACGCACTTGCTTCTCCCTCCCCTGTTCTTTGTCTCTTCCTACCTCCTGTGTTCATAAAGCCTATGTTTTCCAAGGAGCATTTTGTACGTGATACTGCACATGCAAGCAGATTTTAAGTATCTTTGCCCAGATAAGTTTTATAGTGCAGACATTAAACTAGAGGATGAATAAAAATGATGATTTTCATGCCCTGAAATTCTGGCATACTATGCATTTCCATCCTTTGGAAAGCAAGACAGCTAAGGTAATGCAATGTAAGTAAAGTAAAGCAATGTATAGGCATCCAAAACAACTTTTTCCTTGAAATCTGGAATATTTCTTTAGGACCACTAACTTCTGTGATGTGTGGCGTTTTTTTTAATTGCTTAGGGCTTACTTTTAATGTGCTCTGAAGACCACACAGATTTGTAATTGCTGATATTTAGGAGGAAATTAAACCACTCTTTACATTCTATACTTAGTGGTGGTTTACGTTGCAGCTATTTACAGATGTATCTTTTAATCATCATTAAGAGCTGTCAGGGTTACATGTAGGTGAAATTGGGTAGAAAACAGCATTGCTGCAGCTTTCTTAGTATGAAGGTTACATTTAAAGGAGTTGAGGTGTTTATCTATTACCCTTGTAGAAAGAAAGGGAATTGAGATGCCTCCTGGCTATGCATGGGTCCCCTCTATCTCTCTTGCTATATGACCAACCTTCTTACGAGTTCAATACTCCTTCTACAGTAACAAAGGAGGTTGTGACTTGCTAAGGATCACACAGTCAAGGAAACTATTCTGCTGTTACTTATCTTTTTAATTGTCTCTGCTTTTCTAACATTGCTGAGATTTGTGTAAGGAATCATCTTTTCAAAGTCTCAAAGGTACTAAATAGGCCGCTGTCCTCATCAGTATTGCATGTGATATAAGTTAAGGAAAAATACTCTTTCTTGTGGGGCAATTATTGAGAAAGGCAGTGATATTTAAAGGCTACTCAATTCTGGCCTTGTCTGAAATTGAACAAAATCAGTTACAGCTTTTGCTCTCAATCCTGATTACAGGGCCGCAGGCATCTATTAATACACATTGGTGCTGTTCACACATAATGGAAGTGTTTTATAACACTCCCTATCATGGACTTTACAGCTTGTCTTTATTAGATACTTGTTTGGAAGGTGTAAAGAAAATGTTTCATTTTGGGGAGATTATGTTGACCTGAGGGCAGACGACTTTGTTCGTTCTCTTTTAGCCTGATTGTGGTGGCTTATTAGTGTCTTTTAGGCTGTCATTAAAAGTACCTGCAGTGTTTTGTTGATTATGTTCTCTTTGAGCCCAATCTTCTTTTTGCCCTGATTAGCTCTGACTGCAAAGAGAAAGCTTTGGGGCTGGTTTTAATAAAGTACTTTTGCCTGATCTTAAATGTTCACTGAAGTGAACAGACTCTAAGAAACTTTTTGGTTACCAACAGCTTAAACTAAGCCCTCCCAAAGACAAAAGAACCTGCTTCCTTTAGACTTCTTGTGTAGATCCCATAGTCATTATAGACCTTAATACAGACCAGCCTTTTTGATAGCCTTGAAGTATGTGATATAATATAGAATATAGAAGGGTGTATCTTTTGAGCTTTAGATCAGTGTGGAATTATTAACAATACATAAGCCTGTAAGGCATGGACTGCTGCTGTCCAGACATTTGTTGAAAGGCCTTAGAATGTCTGTTTTCCCTACTGGCTTCCATGGCATTTATATCCTGCCGTCATGGTTCAACCCCAGCTGGCAACTGAGCCCCACATGGCCGCTTGCTCATTCTTCCCACCAGCAGGATGAGGGGAAGAGAATTGGAAGGGTAAAAGTGAGAAAACACTCAATTTGGGTGGGGTTGAGATAAGAACAGTTTAATAATTAAACTAATTGTAATGAACAAATCATAGAATCATGGAATAGTTTGGGTTGGAAAGAACCTTAAAGATCATCCAGTTCCAGCTCCCTGCCATGATCACTGAGAACGTAACAAAGAGCAGTAAAACCCAAGAAGGACAAGTGACACAAATGAAAACAATTGCTCACTACCAAGTGACCAGCCAGTCACTGAGCAGGCCCTACCAGCCAACCCTCTCCATAATTTTATTGCTGAGCATCATGTCCTGTGGTTTGGGATATCCCTTGGGTCCACTGGGGTCAGCTCTGCTGCCTGTGTCACATCCCAGCTCCTTGTGCATCCCCAGCATCCTCGATGGTGGAGTGGGATGAGGAGCAGAAAGGGCTTTGGCTCTGTAAACACTACTTAGCAGCGACTAAAATGTCCCTGTATTACCAACAGTGTTCCTAGCCCAACTCCAAACCATACCCCATCCTAAGTGCTATGATGGAAATTTACCCCAGCCTGAACGATCACACTAGTGCCAGAAACCAGTTCATTCTTAGGAAGTTGTGTGTGTAAAATAGATTAAGGTACTAAACAGTTGAGCTCTTCAGAGTCTCCCAAACAATGACTGTAAATTACTATTCATTAAGTTAAAATATAATCATATTATTACTATCTAAAATATATAATAGTAATAATAGATATTTTCCTTCTTAGATAGTAATATATAGTATAAGACCAAATGCCTGTAACTCCTCCCAAGCAGACAAGCAGATAAGGGCTATAGAGCCAATTCTTAACATTAGAATTATTTAAATAGCATATTTGTATGGAACACCTGCTGGTTTTGTGTGCCTCAATAAGGACTAAAACCAAACCTAAATATTGTGGGATGTTTTCTATTCAGAGTTCCTTACTATTCCTGCTTATAGGTCAGAGACTATTATTGCTGTAATGAATAGCAAGCAGACATAAAATGTTATTTTTAGTCTTTTTACTATTCTTAATCCATTAACTGAGCCCTGAAAGTGCAAGGGCAAAACATTAGCCTAAGTAGATTAGTTTCTATTTTTGACAGGGTGAAACTGAAGCATAAATCCTTTATTTCAGCAGAACTTAGAAGTAAATATCATCTCTGCTTGGATTTTCCCTACTGATTTCAGTGGCAGAAGTGTTGGGCCATTTGTAAGAGTTTTTAGACTTCCTGCCCCAGGTGTATATAATTCACAGTTGTAGCTGAAGAATGTGTCAGGAGACAAACTTACAACTTCCCGATTAGTGCCCTTTATCCATTATTCCTTTGTCTGAAAATGTGTGTAAGTTCCACATTAAAACTGCTCCTTCATTCCTTGGCTCCTTTGACGCAGTTTTGTCCCTGAGCCTAAGGGAATGGATTGTTTAGAGGGTTTAGTTGGGTTTGGTTGTTTTTTTATCATTTCCTTCTTTTGATCTGAAGGTGGAAACAGCCATTTGCTTATGCAAGCGCAAAATAAATACCATTCATTAACACCTGAAAATCTTAAGCTTTCGTTTGTTCTGTGTGTCCATTAATGTGGTAGCATGAATAAAGCACAGAGCTTGCCACTGCAGGCCTTCAGTAACCCCAAATGCCAGAAACAGGTTTTGTAATGTAGGAGCTAAGTGTCTTTTTCTTTGTTCCTCTCCCTGATTTTAACTTTTCTTTGAGATTTGGAAAAGGGCCCAATCCTTAAACCCCATCAAAAGCTATGGTGGTTCTGAAACTGCTATGTTGAGCTGGTTTAGAAGTCTCTGGCCTTGAGCAAACTCATATCCCATGACTTTAATATAATCCTGTTGAGTTTTCTCTTCCTAAGGTGGTAAAGAAGCTGTTCCCACCACTTCTCTCACTTACTAAAGCATCTCTTCTTGCCTGCTCCATGCAGTGGCTGGGCAGCAGCACAGAGAGGATGTAGATATGGTTGGTTACCTGTGCTCCTGTAAAGCGTTCCCCTTCAATAAGCCCAGCTGTGGCTCTGTTGTTGCTCATTATTCATGAAGCCTGGACAAAGACATAAGGATGCTCACTAGAGAACCAGAGGCAGAATGATTTGTGACCCCTGTATTCCATGGGTTGTTCACAAGATGATTTACAGAGTTGGATTCTACGCAGCCTGACTAAACGTGGAGGGATGCAGGTTTACTTATTGAAGGCAATACTAAATAAAGGCTGCCCAAGGAGCATGTGAACCAGGCAATCAGTTTGCAACCACACAAGGGATACAATTGCTACTAATTCCTTGTAACCTGTCTGCTGCCAGAGAATAGCAATGATCTGGACTGTTCATAAAGTCTTTCCCCCAGGATATCTCAAGATGTCTCGAGCTGAGCCTGGACCATTCACAGGGTTACAGCTTGTTCTTGCAGATGCGCATCTGCTTGAGGAAGGAACCCTACATTTTTCTTCCTTCACCAACGTGAACAGTTTGCTCAGGTGACAGTCTTGTTGCTTGGCACAATTGGTTTATGCTTGGGCGCTGAAGGACTTTCAAAGCCGTGTGAAAGACCTGTGTTTGCTGCTGTTTATGTGTACGAGTTTTACCTTGAAGAGCAATCTGTTATGCGCGCCTTGTGATTATTCAGTTCAAGAGTCTCCTCTTTGTAATAGGTCAAGCTGACTTTGTTGATCTGACTGCATCTTCTTGTAGGTATGTTCTTTCCACCCATGGGACAACACTTTTATGACTAGTAGTTAACGTAACATCAGTACAAGCGGCACTCTAACATGTTGATAACAATGGCATTGTCATCAGCAAAGAATGTTTTATAGGTAAGTGGGGCTTGTAAGTTGTTCAAAGGCTTCCAGATACTGTTCTGCTTTGCTAACACATCTGCAGAAGGGCTTTAAAGGAGGGGAGAAATAGGAAAAGTATTTAAAAAGGAGTTTTACTGCACATTAGTAAGAAGGGAAATAGTTCTTACTGTTTTCATTCTGTACCAACAGTGCAGATCAACAGAGAAGGAGCTGTGTGAGCACTGGAGGTACTTGCATGAGGTGTGAAATCTGCAAAGCCTGGAGCAAACCTGTGGCAGCTTAAAATCACACACAGGCTGTGCAGGTGGGTATCAAGGAGGAAGATGCAGTAGGATAGCAATCCCATGTTTTCTGGCACATGTTCTTACCATGATGTCAAATGGCTGAACACATCCTCAATAGGGATCTGAATTGTGGCTGAACTTTGCGTGAAGGATCACGAAGGCACAAGAAACTGTCCTTTATTTTTCTGATTCCGTGCTTACTGCTTTGGTGGTGTGGATCCTGGGCCGTCATATTTCCTTCACTGACACGTAGGCCAATGCCTGACACCTTTGAAATGAATTTGCACCCTGGTCAAGGTCGGAGGTGATGCTGTTCTGCAGTGAGACAAGTGGGGCACAAAATCACAAAATGGAATATAGAAATCTTTAGAATTAGTTTTAGGTAATGTTAAGTTTGAAGGCTTTGTAACAGTAGCAATGGAAAATTACTGAGGTGCATGATACATAGAGGGGAAAAAAAGAGTACTGCTAGAGAACATACTGAGAATTCTCACAAGATAAATCGTTATAGTTGTGACATAGTTTTAAGAAAAACTGTCTAGAAGAACAGGACACAGGGATAAGGAATATCTGGGAATGGCAGGTGTCCAGGATGGGCTACAGTTAAACTAACAGATAAGTAGGAGGATAGGAGGATTATTATGTCTCTGGTGTTAACGAACCAATTAAACTGGTATGAGCATCTACCGCGTGTGCTCCGAAGGCTGCCAGAAGTGATGAAGATTGTTGGAAGAAGTAAACGACCCTCAGAGACCACCACCACAATTCTGTATGCATGCAGGGAACTTTCTGGACAATGATGTAATCCATATGTAGCCTCATGAATATGTATGTGTGCCCAGTGGCTATAAAAGGACGGCTTGTGTGGCAATTGGAGAGACACGCGTTAGGAAGAGCTATCCCCCTTGTTTCCCGGCGCCGAAATAAAGAATACCTGCTTGTCAGCTTGAAAACTTTGTTGGCAAGTTTGTTCCTGGAGTTTTCTCCGAATAAGCAGGTACAACATGGCTTTTTAAAGGCCCAAGTGGGAAAATTACACAGTGCTCCTTCTCCCCCACCTATTTCATAGTGAGTGGACAGGTGGCTCGCATCTTTATGTCAATGGCAGGCAAAGCCATTACTGCTGCTTAAAAGAAAGGGCCATAATATGAAATTTGTAAGGTGAGTATTAATACAATTCTGAGTGCAATTTAGACCCCAGAGTCATTCCTAAAGCTGCTGGTGTTGCAGAAAGAGCCTTACCCCCACCCCCCCACCCCTCCCCTGTAAATTCCAGCACTTTAGTTCTTACAAAACACAGCTGGAAGGGTGACTGATGGAGAGCAAACACAAAACTTGTATTATACCAAGCAGCATTGCTTTGAGAATACTGTGCTTGTTGTTAAGCCAGGATGGAGCTTGGAGCAAGCTGCTCTAGTGGAAGGTGTCCCTGCCCGTGGGGGGGGATGGGGGGTTGGAACTGGATGAGCTTTAGGGTCCCTTCCAACCCAAACCAGTCTGTGATTCTGTGAAATGCTGCTGTCTGCTAACATAGTGCTCTTAACAGGAGCATGTGTTGTATGCGGTCTAATACTGCCAGAGTTCAACTCCATGTTTACTATTTATTTTTAACCTGCAATATCCTTGTAATAATCTCATCTCAATCTTCTTTTCTAGTTTTAGTAATAAACATAAAATCATGAGATACTGGTAATCTGCTGATGTCAGTCATTGATGGCAATATGAAGTAAGGGTTTAACTTGGGTGTTTGCATGTTATGTAGGAATGAAAGCTCATCTGATCGAACAACCCTGACAGTGGCCACAGGCATCCCTCAACAAGGAGATACCTACAGAAAGGCATGAATAGTCTACGAGAAGTCCGTTCAACTGACCTTGAATATTTGTTTTATTTTTCACTTCATTTTTATTGTTGAAGAATACTGTCTTATTCTTTATAAATCTTAATTCCTGGATGAAAATCACTTCAGACCTGTAATCATACTTGCCCTTCTCTATGCTCTTTGCAGTTCTGTTATATTCCTCACAAGTTGAGGGAATCAGCAGTATGAAGTTTCCTAGACATGAAACAGAATCCCCCCTCCACCCATATCCACTCTCCTCCCTTCATCTGACTTGACTTCCTAAGTTCTGCTATGCACTAAGGTGATGTTTTTAAGGAATGCTGGGATAGCTTTGTAAAGCCAAGTCTGGTTTTCCTCCCTGAGCATCATTTTGTGTTTATCTGCTTGGACTTCACCTGCCATTCTACTGTTGAGATACTTCATCTTGTAAAGCTCTTCTGGAATCCTGGCTGTTCAGCCTGGAGAAGAGAAGGCTGTGAGGAGACCTCATAGCAGTCCCCCAGTATCTGAAGGGGGGCTACAGGGATGCTGGGGAGGGATTCTTCATTAGGGACTGTAGTGACAGGACAAGGGATAACAGGTTAAAACTTAAACAGGGGAAGATTAGATTGGATGTAAGGAAGAAGTTCTTTACTGTAAGGGTGGTGAGGCACTGGAATGGGTTGCCCAGGAAGGTTGTGAATGCTTCATCACTGGCGGTGTTCAAGGCCAGGTTGGACAGAGCCTTGGGTGACATGGTTTAATGTGAGGCATCCATGCCCATGGCAGGGGGTTGGAACTGGATGATCTTAAGGTCCTTTCCAACCTTAACTATTCTATGATTCTATAGCTGCTCCCATGCTTATTTCGCTAAATAGCTCTGATTAGCAAACTTTAGCATGTTGCTATAACTCTGAATAAGCTAAATAACACTTTTCTAAAGCTGACCCTGCAGAACTCCACTGAGATGTCCCTATTGTAGGAACTGACCACTCACTCCCACCTTCTGTGTTTGTCTTTTATTCAGTTACTTATCCATACTGGGACCTCTTTTAGTCCTGGTGGCTTTGTTTCATTAAAAGCATTTGATAAGAGACTTTCTCAAAAGTTTTTAAGGCAAAACTTTCATTTGCAAATGCCACAGTGACAGGAAGTGGATTGCATTTACCCAAATACCCACTTGACCTATTCCTTACTTACGGTTTCCACTAATTTGGGCTGTTCCTTCAGTGTCCCTTAAACTTTTTCAGATCTAGTTATTAATGCCACTTTTGCTATTTTCTAGTCCTTTAAAAGCAAGGCATAACACACTAGTAATGCTTATAGCAAACTACTTCTTATCCTTAAATTTTCTTAGGTTTTCTTAGCAAATAGCTGTAATTCTTTGTGGTGTTTTATGGTGGTTACCTCTAGCAATTCTTGAGATGTGGTACCATTCATTTTGCTAATCTGTCCATTATGTCTTGAAGTCACTTCCAGTTTTTAGTTTCTACCTTGTTCTACAGTGAATACTAATGAAAATAATTAGTTTCTCTGCAGTGCTTTTTCTCTCCTGAATTTTACATTCATAGCCCTGTGCTGATTTTGGCTGGAGTAGAATGAATGTTCTTCATAGTAGCTACAAGTGGGCTTTGTTTTTGTTCTGCACTGAAAACACTGCTGATAACAGGGATGCTTTAGTTTCTGCTGAGCAGTGCTTACAAAGAGCCAAGGCCTTTTGTGCTCCTCGCCCCACCAGTGAGCAGGCTGGGGGTGCACAAGGAGGTGGAAGGGACAGCTGACCCCAAGTGACCCAAAGGATATCCCAGATCATAGGGTGTTGTGCTCAGCAATAAAATGAGGGGAAGGTTGGCCAGGGGCCACTGGCTGGGCATCACTTGGTTGGTGGTAAGCAGTAGCTTTCAGTTGCATCATTTGTGATTCTTGGTTTTCTCTTATTTTCCTTTTCATTATAACTTATTACTGAATTATTAAACTCTTGTTGTTCTGGTGAAGTCTGTAACTCTCATTGAGGCTCTCCTTATTCTAGAGGCTGTGTGCTCCATTCCAAAGCCAAGTAATCCCTGCCAAGATCAGAACCCCAGCTGTTAATATGACTGATGGTAGCCACAGTGACCTATATCATCATTCTGGCATGGATTCAGAGCATGTACATTTTCAGAAGGATGTTCTGGAGATAAGAGCAAGCATATCTGCTTTCCTGGAAGAGGACCCCCAGTAAAATCATTTTCTCTTTAATGGCCTTTCAGACTTGCTCCTCCTATGTAATTGCCCTGGCATAATTCCTTGGAGCTCTTACGCCTCTCATTTTCTTCTAGAGCAGGATGGATTTCATTTCATAGAATCATAGAATACTTAGGGTTGGAAAGGACCTTAAGATCATCCAGTTCCAAGCCCCCTGCCATGGGCAGGGACACCTCACACTAAACCATGTCATCCAAGGCTCTGTCCAACCTGGCCTTGAACAACCCCAGGGATGGAGCATTCATGACTTCCTTGGGCAACCTGTGCCGGTGTCTCACCACCCTCACAGTAAAGAACTTCTTCCTTACATCCAATCTAAACTTCCCCTGTTTAAGTTTTAACCCATTACCCCTTGTCCTGTCACTGCAGTTCCTAATGAAGAGTCCCTCTCCAACATCCCTATAGCCCCCTTCAGATACTGGAAGGCTGCTCTGAGGTCTCCACGCAGCCTTCTCTTCTCCAGGCTGAACAGCCTCAACTTCCTCAGCCTGTCTTCATACAGGAGGTGCTCCAGTCCCCCGATCATCCTCGTGGCCTCCTCTGGACTTGTTCCAACAGTTCCATGTCATTTTTATGTTGAGGACACCAGAACTGCACACAATGCTCCAGGTGAGGTCTCAGGAGAGCAGAGCAGAGGGGCAGGATCACCTCCTTCGACCTGCTGGTCACGCTTCTTTTGATGCAGCCCAGGATACAGCTGGCTTTCTGGGCTGCGAGCGCACACTGAAGCCAGCTCATGTTCATTTTCTCATCAACCAACACCCCCAAGTCCTTCTCCTCAGGGCTACTCTGAATCTCTTCTCTGCCCAACCTGTAGCTGTGCCACTTGCTTGGAGGTAAAGATACTCAGTGGCTGCCAGTCCTCCCACTTAGCCCAGTTCAGTCACTTTGGAAGCCAGGGGGATCCACCACCCATTTGCACTATGAGCTTGCAAATACTACTCTCATAAAGAGCCCATTCGTACATTGCCCATTTAATGTAGTAAACAGGATAACCCCCCCTCTTACAGCTTCATTCCCAGCTTCATTTCTTCACTTTGAACAGATGGTGGGTATAGCCCGTATTGGCCACTGCATCCCTTTAGTCCATCCAAAATCCTTATCTGTTGCTCTCAAGCGTAAGGCTGGATTTGCTTTCACCTGTGCCTGAATTCCAACAGCAGCCAATGTTAGAACAATCTTAGTAGCCATGAGGAGAGAGAAGCCTTGGGGTATGCTGAGGAAGTTGTGGGATCTCTGTCAATGGAGATTTGGGAGAAGGTTAAAGGTAATTGGCAGTGGTTAGACCCCCTGTGAGACAGGAAGGCAGGCTGAAATTAGTTTCTAAGCTCCTATTTTGCTGGTCCTGTGAAGGCTCAGATAGTTCCTGAAAAGAAACTATTTCCCCTTTTAAAAGCAGCTATTCATTCCCATATATCAAAACCTTTCAAGCAGAAAGATTATCTTCCTCTTTTGTGAGTAGGCAATGGTGCATGTTCAGCTGGAGGAAAATAACACCTATATTCAAATTAGTTTGGGAGGCTGATGCTGACAGAGAACTGTATAGCAGTAAGATGTGAGGAAGGAATTCTTCAGCTATATTGAGAAGATAGGATGTAGAACTCCTTACCAACAAATGTGGAGGTTACTAACTGAAAAGTTCAAGAGGAAAATACATAAATTAGTTAAAGTAGAATCCATCAAGAATTATTCCATGTCTAAAATGCAGCCCTGGGTTTGAGTTATGAATATTTGAGGGCTGAGACAGTAATAGTGATGTGGGGCAACATTTTTTGTGCTTGTTGTGTGTATATTCTCCCCCCCACCACCCTCCCAGTGACTAATGACAAAAGCCTATGTGAGACAGACTGGGTTAGATGGGCCTTTCCCCTGAACACAGCCATATGTTGGGGAGATTCTAGAGAAAAAGCTAGAATCAGAGGGCATGTGAAAGTATTGATAAGAGTAATCCTCTTGTTAGGCTTTGCCACAGCTTGGTTGCTTAAATGCCATAACTTTCAGGTACTGTAAATCACCTTGATACACAATTCCAGGTCAATTAGTTATTTTTCAGAACAGTTATTAAAGACATTTTTTAAAGTAAAGATTAATGATGTTCTTTCTTTCTTCCTATAATTTTCCAGGCTCATGTATTGCATCAGCCGCACAGCATCTTGGCTTTCCTTCTGCAAAGGTGCAGATGGGACTATCGACAACTCCAAAAGCAGGGTGTGAGATGGCTGTGAACACTTCAGTCTCAGAAAGGTTACCATTGCTGTGCGAAGAGTAGGCAGTGAACTGAGGAAATGTGGTCTTTTGGGATTTTAGCCTGTCTGCCTCATCCTGCACACCTGTAGAAATGTTCTGAGCATTTCATATGCTCTGCTTTATAAATGTATTATAAAAAAGACATCAGTGCTTTTGGCAGACACTGCCTTGAAAAGAATGCAAATGAAATTATGAAGAGTTTCACAATTGCCGTATCCTTGAAGTGCTTCTGTCTGGGTATTTCTTTGTGTTTATGGGAGGGCATTTATACTGTGTTAATTCCCTTCCAAACACAGTTTGGGAAGAAAACAGATTAAAACCAAAGTGTAAAGCAGGAGAGTAACTTGAACAACAAAGAACAATGAAAACCAGTGCTAAACTGATGCCTAGAGTTAGACCCAGGGGTGCCTGTGCTTGGCTGTGTGCTTAATTTGAAAGCTCTGCCAAAGCAGAAGTTGCCAAAACCCAGCTAAGACTGAAATTGAAAGTCTATGGCTCAAATGATTTGCTCTACTGAAGTTTCCTCACTCATTGTTATTTAAACATTCTGAATTTAGTGTTTGGAGAAGATGGAGCAGAAAGAACTGGGAACTTGGTCCCTTTCTGGATGGAAATGTGATGCCGGTTTGTGTGCCCTAGGGCGTTAGTAAATTCTGTTCCCATCTATATTCTTCTTCATTGGTAAGCTCTGAGACTTGCAGTTGATTCCCAGGTCCCATTTGCAATTTGATACACTTCTCAGTCATGCTCTAGTGTGTGCCTTTGGGGAACGAAAGAAACCCAAGCCAACCAAACACCCTCAAAACCCCAAAGTAACCCCCCAAACAAAACCCTCAACCCCCCTTCTCTCCCCTCTCTCCCCTCAAAGGTATCCTTGTCATTTAACAGACAAAGCAGGATTAAGAAGAGAAAACATCATAGGAGGTTGGTGCTGCTTCTAAGGTACCTATTAATGTACTGAAAAACAGGCTTTGTATTGCAGTTCTGGCACACCTGACAAAGACATTCAGGGTTGTGTAATGCCTTTCTTTCTCCATCTCCCCTTACTGATTCTCCCATGAAGAGAAAACTAGTCTGAAGTGCTGTTTCAGAAAGCAGAGGCTCCCAAGTTTTTGAAGTCTCTGTTTAGAGTTGATAACTTAGAAACTTGATTTCTGAGCTGAAAATTTATTTGTGCTGTAAATACACAGGCTGGAAGCTTCTCAGGGCTGTATTTCATCTTGGAAAGAAGGTGGGGACAGGTATGAGAGAAGTCAGACTGCAGTGTGTTATACTGTAATCACCTGCTTGGTGGCAAATATATGCTTAGTGGAAGTTTTTCACCCCTTTTTAAACCCATTGGTGAGTGAAAGTTTGCACATCTTGCAAGGCTCTGAATTACCCAGCTGACACTTTAACCACCAGTATCAGAACAACACAAAAACCAGAATTCATGGCACAGCTATAAATTACCAAAGGTAGGATATGCATGAATAACTCTGCAACACCCAGCATATCAACTTGATTCTGTGGTGGATGGCATGATAAGCATGTGCAGTCAGGGTCCTTGTCTCAAAGAACTGTCATGCTACATAAAGCAAATGGATAAAACAGGATTATCCTGTTTTACTGATGCAAAACAAGATCAGAGAAGCTGACTCCTAGATATACAAATGTTGATCAGTAAGTCCTATATTTAATTCCTCTTGAAATCCTGGGTGTTCTGTGCCTAAATCCTGGCAAAGATTCACACATAAGTAAGGGAGACTAATAACTCCCTCCTTCAAAAGAAACTGAGAGATGTTGTTCCTAAGAACCCCCTCTAAACCCCTTGTATTGTCTGTATAGTTTGGACTTGGATCCTTAAAACATATTTAGCTCCCTGTTTCTTCTGATTCCAAGTGGATTTAGGAACTTAAATGTCTTTCAAAGACTTGCACAAATCCGTGCTCAACTAACTTGCTCAAAGGTGTATTAGGGACAAGAAGCCAACTCGGGTTTTTGGAAGCTTGGTGCAATTGAAATCCTCATAAAGGCATTGTTCAAACAATAAACTTAAAGGTATGTTTGAAAGCCAAAAGCATCATGTTGAGTGTGGCTCTAACTCTTCTTCCTGGGAGCAAGGAGAATGAGGGTGCTTTATGCTAGCTAATGATTCAGCACAGGTGAGAGATGCTGTGGGTGAAGTTGAAGTGATGTCTCTCAGAAAGGGTCTATCAGGATGAAATAAAGCCTACAGATGGTTATGAATAGAGTTATGAAGACAGGGATGCTGGCAAGAGGTAACATGGACAGCAGCTGAATAGCAACATGCTGAAAGTAAGTACTGTGAAAAACCTTACTCATTAGCAGTAGATATTTTTGATCCAAGGAGAAAGCATATAGCTGTTGTACTGTTGTTTTCCTGAGAAACCTTTTCCCATGCTCCCTGCTTCAGTTGGTGGACTGAGGAAATGCAGATAGCTTAAGTTTAGCGTTTTGACAAGAATCTGCTTCTGAGGCTTTGAAATCCTAAGGAATTTCAAGAACCTTGTCTTTGGTGCATTGGTTTATTGCCCATCAGCACTTATGCCCACCTTAAAGAGGGTAGTTTAAGTGTGGCAACACGTTTACATCTTTTTCCTTATGGGCTTGGGGTAGAATGAGCTGTGTGCTGGTAATAAGCCATCAGTGGGAACGCTGGCTGGTTTTACTGTGATGCCAATGAAATTAGTTTAAAAAGCCACACTATCTATTATCTGGACGGAAGAAATAAATGAAAAAAGAAATAAAAGTAAAGAAAAGGTTGAGATTGCTGTGATATTCCCTGTGTTGGTCACACCTGTAACATGATCTGGAAACTTGTTTGCTATGTTTAAACTAGCTAAAAGCTGGTTTAGGTGCTTGTGGGTGAAGAATAAAGTGGGCAGCAAGCAAGCAAAGCACTGAGAATGGTTGTTTTATTTTTAATGGATATGTTAAAGTCTAAGTTTAATGGTGTTCTTTGGCTTGTGATTTCTTTGAATTTAGAGTCATTCAGGGGTTGTGGCAGTGATCTAGCAGTGGATTTGGCTAGAACATAGACAAGAGGTCCTCTAAGGGAAAGGTGGCTGAGAGCATCTACAGGCTTTATGTTGTACTTGTTGGAAACCTCTTGGTATTACTTTCATTGCTGGAGCATCAGTTGATGTCAAGTTCCTCTCTATCTGATTTTATTCCATTTAATGAAATTCTGCTGACATAACAAGGTCTTGTAGGAGTTAACTCTTGTAGGTATAAAAAAAGAGGTCTTTTGAGGTCCTGTCAGGTATTAGCGTTCCATCCATAAGATTGTCTAATCTGAGCATTTTTTGTACCATACAAGACTTTTACCTGGCTGGGAGCAGGTGTATAGGAACCAGATAAAAACTCATCAAAATTCTTCTGGATGCGTTGCTGGTTAAGAATCTGTAGTGAAAATCCTTCTTTTGCTGCTGTCTCCCACTTTTCTGCTGAATCCATTTGAACCAAGTCTTTTCCTCTGTTTCCCCTCAAACTCTTTTTGTTTTTATGAAGTGACAACTTTATGGATAAGCAAAGTAAGCATCTACCTCTGCTAGCAACAGCTGAGGAATAACAGCAAAGCCAAACCAGAAGTCATTTACATTCCTTTTAAAATCTGTCAAATGGATGAATCTGATTCTTTTAGTAAATCACTGGGGAGCAAAAATAGTTTTGGCCTTTTCCAAGCTACCTAATAATGGTGTAGAAGCTTGCTATTTAGATTATAAATACTGTGTAATCAAGTCGTCTTCATTTGAACAGTTGTATGGTGTCTAAGCACATCAAGGTACCAATCTCAGCAGGAGCTGCAATGCAAATAGTAACAGTATTAACTAAACAGTCTGCAAAACTCAGTGCAGAGGCATCAATGCTACTATTTATTTGAGAACAATATTCCAAATTCAGATTCTCCCAACATCTTTGTAAACCTATAAATACCTTATTTACATATAAATGGCCCTACAAAAGACTGGAAAAAGTTGATCTCTGAGGACATTAGCATCTGTGCCCCCCGCCTCTTCCAGAAGCCATGGAATTTTTATTACTCTGGTTTCCATTACTCAGCAATGTGTGTCTCATCTTTGATCAAATTAATTTGAAGTAGTTGCACTTTGTACTTAGATATATCAAATTTATTAGTTAAAATTATGTATGTGCATACATAGCAAAAATATGTACGTTAACTAGTAAATGTTATGTTTATGCTACTTCTTGGAGTGAAGGGATTTTCTCATTAGGTGGTGAATATTCCATGGCAGGTTTTCTCTTCCACTATTTTTTGAGGAAAGCCATATTCTCTCCCCATACATCAGTGCATTTGAAACTCTAAATGCACAGTTACATGAAGGTAAAAGCAATTTTGGTTTGTCTTACATACGTACACATATGTATGTGTCCACAAGCTTAGGAAGAAGGCTTTATCTTTTTAACAGTTGCACAAAATATTCCAGCTCCATTCAGAGCGTTTTTAACGTGTTTGGATTCAAGCTTAGTCTGGATTTCGGTTCATACAGGCTTCCTTTTAGCTCCTCTAGTGTTCTTCACTCTGAATTAACCTTTAATTTTCAGGTATCGGTATAATTAGTTCTCAGTCACACAAAATGGAGTTGTCAGCCTGTGACTCCTGAGCCACTGTTTAACCATCATCCAGGTTTCTGGCAGGAGGTGAGCTGAGAGGAGCTGACAAGACAACCGTGACTGGAATAGCTGACGAACCTAATTGCATGCCTAGCCGTGTGCCCCCTGCAAAGTGCTGCTGAGGGACTCTTGGGAAGCTACTGTCCTCCCCAGACTCCCAGAGCTTCTTGTCTCCTCGACTCTTGTTAATGCTGCTGTCACTGTTTAATGACTCTTTAGATGACTCTCATGTGCTTTTGGAGAGCTGATAAAAGAATCATATTTCAATCCAAGTGTAAATCATCTCAAATATAAGAGACAAAGATACTTGGATTCAAGGTTCTAGTTTAACTGAAATGTGGGCATCCAGAACAAGAGTCCTGTGTTTCTTAGTCAACCGGAATCCTCACATGAAGAAAACAATGTGCGTAACTTTGGTTTCAGCAGGTTCCTTTTTGTCTGTTTTGTAATTAAAAATTGAGTCTTGCTCAGATAGTGAAAACTCTGAAATCTGAATTTGAATCAGTTTTATCCCAGGCTGCCAAGGTTTGGCCTAATCTGGATTCAAAAGTCACCATTTTTCTGAGGATTACTGCTATAGAATTGGGACTTTGGTGTGGATCACAGTTTGCAGAATAAGGTACTGCATATTGCCTTGCGTTCATCAGCTGATTCATTACTGTTGAAGGCAAATAAGTAAGAGAGTTTGGGAGAGCTGAGAAAGTGTTTAAAAAACACCCAAAACTAAACGAAAATCTCCACCAACAAAATAAAACCCAATAGAAACAAACAACCTTCCCCAGGAAATGAATTTTTTACCATCAGAAGACTTGTGTGAGCAGTCTGACAGAGACAGTGGGAATTTTGAGTCAGGCAGATCACAAGAGGTTAATGGCATCTCTTCAGTCATCAGGGACTGTAGCGATAGGACAAGGGGCAATGGGTTTAAACAGAAACAGGGGAAGTTCAGATAAGGTGTAAGGAAGAAGTTCTTTACTGTGAGGGTGGTGAGGCACCAGAATGGGTTGCCCAGGGAAGTTGTGAATGCTCCATCCCTGGCAGTGTTCAAGGCCAGGTTGGACAGAGCCTTGGGTGACATGGTTTAGTGTGAGGTGTCCCTGCCCATGGCAGGGGGGGTTGGAACTGGATGATCTTAAGGTCCTTTCCAACCCAAACCATTCTATGCTAAAAGACAGTTCTAAAAGGTATTTCTTTGGATATTTTTTCACAGCTGAATGTCTTGATGTGATTCTTCTTCAAGACAAGAAGAAAGAAAACTTTTTGTTCTTAGTCAAAAAGCACAAACTTTAAAGCGACTAATAAGAAGAGGAACAGAACTGATGGGATTTATTTATTATCAAGATGGAATAAGAAAGTACCTGTTAAAATTATTTAAAATAATGAATAATCCATGAAAGAAATTTGGAATTTAAGTTCTTTGTGATTCATAACATGAGACAGGTCATGTTGACTGAAACTGAAATCCAGCACATTCAAAGCTGTCAAAATGAAGTATATTTTTCATATAGGATGTGATTTTTACTACATAAGTAAATGCCCAGGAAGTTGATAAGGGAAGAACTCGGAATGAGAGATAGGGAAGAGGATTATAGAGCCAGTCACTGTTAAAGGACTCATCAGTATTTGTAATTAAAAAAGAAAAAAAAAACAAAGCAACCAAAATAATTGTTACAAGAGGGCTATGCTGGGATTGTAACTGTGCTAAAAACTGTAAGGTACAAGATTAGCTTACTCAGTTTTGTGAACTCAGTCTAGTACTACTGATCAAAAGCAGTTAAATTTCTGTTGTTTTCTCAGCTGCCTCACAGTTGTATTCTGGGTGAATGAATGGTCTTTGGCATCAGCATTTGTGTGAACAGCCTGTAGGTAGCAGGACAACTGCCTGTGCCTGCAGTGCTTTTGATGCTACTGTGCTCACCGGTCCCAGCCCTGCTGTTCACATTGCCCTGAGTAATGCCTGACTTTAATGGTGTGTGAGGCAAGCTAACAGGTCTGTCTGTAATCAGAGATGTAATCTGAGGATCTATAGTGCTGTGACAACAGTCAGATAGATGCCCCACGGGCTAGGGAGGTGGGCTTTGTATTCCAGCACTTGTACAGGCAGCTGGGGAAGGAGATGTTGCCCCCTGAGATGCTGAGAGCCCCAGCTAAAGATGCTGTGGTTTCCGAGGCAGAGTGTTAGTTTGCATCTTTCCATCCTTTGGCACAGTGAACTAGCTGCTATGTTACCAGCTTTTCTTGGTACAGTTGTGCTGTGCGGAGATGATTTTTTGTGTGTGTGTATTTCTGACATAAAGAAAGAAAATCATTGAAATCCAAAATGATTTCCTCCCTGTCTCATCCAGCTGCCACAACGAACAGTTTGGTTGTAAGAGAGCACAATTCTATGAGACACAGTAACAGTTATTTAATGATGATGCTTATTGAGCACATCTTTTAAGTGCTGCCTCCGGAGCACTGAGGGGCAGAATCTGTCAAGAACTGTGCACCTACATCCATTATATACTTTTAAAAATCACTCTCCAAAGTACTTGTGAACAAGCATAAAGATTGTATTGACATTTCAGGATTTTGAAGGCTGTGTTTTAACTCCTGTTGGAAGGGGAACAAAAATGCGTTGTTCCTTGTATTGACTTTCTGGTCTTTGAGTAGACATTTTAAAGAGGATATTTTTGACACTGTCCCACCTATCCATGGGTTTCTTCCATCCTGTTATCTGCACTCACTGGGATGCCATGTTGAAGACTAGCATGCACCATACACACAGACACACTTCTTTAAAATGGGCTTTCTATAATCGATCAAACTTTGCTATTTGTTCTGTCAATGGTCACTTTTTATAAGAATTGCCTCTGATAAATTGATCTATTATTATTCTTGCAGTGGTATGATATTAGAGGAGTTATGCTTGCGATAGTGCGGTGGGTTGACCCACAGCTAAGCATTCACCAGCTGCTTGCTCGTTCACCCCTGCAGCAGATGGGGGAGAGACCCAGAAGAGCAAAAGTCGGAATAAACTTGGGGGTTGCAAGACAGTTTAATAAGTGAGGAAGGAAAAAGAAAGCGATGCGAAGGCATTCACCACCTCCCACCAGCAGACTGGTGCCCAGCTGGTCTCTGAACAGTGGCTATTTTGGAAAGACTTCCCTCCAGTTTTATTGCTCAACATGGTGTTACATTGGCAAGGGATAATATCCCTACAGTCAGTTCAGGTCAACTGTCTCTTCTGCATCCTTTCCCAGCCTCTTGCCCACTCCCAGCCTACTTGCTGAGGGGATAGAGAGAGAATCAGAGAAGATTTTGAAGCTGTATGAGCACTGTTTGACCACAGCTAAAATGTGGGTGTGATATCAGCACTGTTTTAGTCACACATCCAAAACGCAGCACCATATGGGCTGCCATGAGGAAAATTAACTCTATCCCAGTACAAGGGCATAGCAGCAACACAAAACACTGAAAACGTCATAAATACAAATAGAATTACTGATTTAATGTCTGTTTGTTTTTTTTTTTACCTTATTTTACCTTATTTTACCTTTTTTTGCCTTATTTTACCATTGCTTAGTGCTTTAATGGAAATTGGACTATGCAACAGCAAATTGGGGAAATCAGAACTTCTCTGTGTATATACCCAGTGAGGTCAGTGGCATTGATGTCTTTCTTCAGTAGGCCCAGAATTCACTTTGGATTCAGAAAGTGCAATTGCAACTACAGGTCCAGTTAGAAAGGATTCAGAAGGAATCCAATTCCACAGACTGTTTTTCAGTGTAAGGTATTAATTGCTTCATTGCATTTGCAATCTTTGTGAAGTCCTTTAATTCAGAGCAATCGTTAAATTGATGGAGAAAGGCATTAATGAAATACTGAATGTATGCATCACCACATTTTGCTTCTGCTTCATAAAGCCATTCTGTGGCCAGACACAGATCCTTGGATTTTATTGTAGGAGATGTGATGAATATTTCAGAGATTTATTTCTGGTCAACAGGATTGAGATTTATCTCCAGTTCTTTAAACCAACAAGGTCTACATCTGAGTTAGTCACCCTCAACTCTGCTTCTTATCAATGGAAAGTACTAGGGTGAGTCATCTGTGTAATTCTGTCTGCTTTGAGGTGGGATGGAGGAACCAGAGGTGTTCTGCTGATGACAGTGTGGGCCGACGTGTACCGGGTCAGATATGGACTACTCTGTGGGTGGTAAATGTTGGATGAGGGTAATCCCACCCTATCTAAATTCAGTGTTAACTATAAAATCAGTGTCTGATCTAATATTTATCACCCTAGTTCCCTCTGCAGTGATAAATCATAGCACTGCCTTTAGATAGGGATCTTAAAGGCGTGCACCTCCCTGTGAAGAAACATGTAGACCACGTGTGTGTGGATGTCTAGATAATGGTTTGAAACACATACTAAATTTTAAGTTGAGTCTTTTAGGTGAGAGAAATGCTATTTCTTCCTCAGGTTAAAAGAGAACAGCTATAAGCAATGTGTTACTCTGAATTTTATGTATAACAGTATGTCCAGTTTTCAGTGTAAGGAAGCACAGTGTTTTTTATGATTAAAATGCAATCCTCTACCACTTTCTGTATCACTGTATTAATTCTTGCTTGAAAATCTGGCCCGCGCATGAAGGGCCTCATAGGACCAGTGGCTGTTTTTGTCTGCTTGCATATTGATGCAAGTGAGACCACACAGGGCTCATCTTGCTCATTTCCAGAATTCATGTCTTTTGATGGACTGTGTGGGATAACACCTTGCATGAGGGCAGACAATACTTCAGTTAACTCATTAGAGAAATTTCACACAGCAGTGAGCAATTCTTCTGAATGCCTTTGGAGACTGTAGTAGGCTTGACTACATGGGAAGCTGATAAAACGGTTCATTTGTCCCATTCTTCTGTTTAACTCAAGTCATTCATTTTAACAGGCTGTTTCAAGTATTGCTTCTGAACTTTATGCAAGACTTCTTGAAAATAGTTTTACTTTTGATACAAGCAAACCAACCAGGGCTATTCAATAGGAGACTCAATACCAAAGGTGCGTAAGGAGAAGGCAAAAATGACTAAAAAATGTTCATATTGACAATTGTTTGTTTGTTGTTCATAATGGCCCTGATCTTTACCATTAAACGTTTGCAGTTTATTTACACAATACACCACGTATTTTATTCCATGCTTTACAGATGGGGCCCTGCCACAATGTGGGTTATAACCTTGTGAATACAGCAGCACTTGTGTGTTTCAAAGAGTACTTGACTGTACAACTCAAACCAATCATCCTGAGGGATTTACAGGGAGTGATTAAAAGATGCAGTGCAAAGAATTGTATGTAGGCTTCCTGACCTGAAGTTCTATGCCAGAACAAAACCTACACTTTGTATGTCAAAGAGGAGCTGTATAATTCCTGTGAAAGAATGTGTAAGACTGGAATATTGCACTGTTTCCTTGGATATATAGTTTTGATTATTTCTTTATAAAATTTCCCTAGGAATAGGATAAAAATGGGGAACCTGGAGCTAATAGTATGAGTGAAACTGTTTCAATAGGCAGATAAGTAGCTCAGTAGGCATTCAGATATACACAATATAAAAATAAATTTTATATATATACATAAATGTCTTTATCTTATATAGATGTACATTTCATACATGAAACACTGCTTTGGACTGAGGAGGAAGTAATGCAGAAATGACAAGGTTTTCAATTTACAGTGAAGAAAACGCCTTCCTGCAGTTACTTTGTGATGGGTTGAAATGTGACTTATGTTTATCCAGAGGAAGCATATTTTGGATTAAATTGACTTTATTTACTAATGTTTTGCAGCTCTGATAAAGATTTTTCACATTGTTCAGGGTCCATTAGTTATGAATTTTACTGTGGGGGATGAATGGGAAATACTGGGAAATAGCTTTTTTACAAAGCAGATGTCATAATGTAAGGTCCCGTTATCCCTATATTCTATACAGGAAAGCAGGAGCTTCAGTTTTACTTCAGTGGTATATCTGGCAAGGTTATCACAGAGACAGATTCATCTGGTGTGTTTATATGAACTGCTTTATCTGTAACCCTAACTACATGCAGAAAAGTTACAGAAGTCCAGCTGTTCCCATCTATGCTGACATTGCTGCTTAAATAGCAGCAAGAATTGCCTAAGAACATTCCAGAAGAAAAGCAGGACACCGGCTGGAGATCATGTTCAGTGCTAGGACTTCACCATGAACCTTGTAATTGATTCAGCCTGGGAAGACTGCTCTGGACTTGCTGGCCCCAGCCCAGCTTGACAGCAGTAATTACCAAGGAACTGGATAAGATGAAGTGGAACTGTGAACAAGGATGAGCCATATGTTTATTAGGGACTACTCAAGCCCTTTGTTGCAAAGCAATTCAATGACATGATCCTATTTAACCATATCTTCTTCTTTCGTTGCTCATTGGTGAGGACTGGGATGGTGTAGGAGGTGTTTTCAGTGATCACAGAGGGTGATTTGCCCAGTCACTACCAATTACCAAGATCCCAATTTGCTAGCGGTAGCAATTCCCCTCAGGCCTCCAATGTTAGTGAATGAAGTCCTGGCCAAAGACCATTAGGTACTCTTGAAAAGGTTTGTTACAGTCTCTGGAAAATGTGGGGATGCTCTTTATTTATTTGAGTTGAGGAACTTCCTTTTTGAGCTCTGAATTCTGTGCAGTCTATTCGAAGGGGTTTATTTCATTTTGTAGGACTAGTCATTGCTGTGGGGCAGGAAGGTTTTGTTGCTTTTTTGTTGTTCTTTTCCTTCACAAACAACCTTACGTGAGACTCTGTCACCTAAGCCTCTTCAAAATGTACTAGTAAGCCTCTCTGCATGTGATCCATTTGTTAAATCTTTGCTGAGATTAGAGGCAGCTTAACTGCTTTGTTATATGCGATTGTCCATTTAAATCCTCTGATGTACACAGAAAGGGGAGAGTGTTATTGAAGTTGTATGTAGTAGGAGAGGAGGCACTCACCCCTGGATGTAGGGAGAGTATGGAAGAGATTCTTGTGATGTTTCTTCCTTTAAACAGTCTAGTGTCCCTGCAGAAGTGGAAAAGCACAGGAAAATTGACTTTGTTTCACACAAGCTATAGAGATGTTTGCTTGTTTGGAGAAAGGAGGTATGATTAGCAACAGCTGAGTGTCCAGGGCAGCAGAGAAATCTTGGATTTACCTACTCTCAGTGTGCCTGGAAGAGAGAAAATGTGGGGAGTGCTGCTTCTGGTTTATTTCTCCTTGGATGGAGAAACTAGGGGTATATATGTGTCACACTACAGTGCAGTAATCAAAATTGCATTGACCCATCCTCATTTGCACCGAATAGGGCTGAAGCACAATAAGACCACTTTACTTTGTTCCAAAAGAGGTAGGACATGAGTAAAGAATACTGATGTTTGTTTTTTTTTATTGAAGGTTCAAAGAGGCTCTAGAGAATCTTGAAGCAGTCAGTGTTGCCAGGTTGTCCTCCCACTGAGCTGGCAACTGGGAATATATGCCTTCACTTCTGCATAAGCCCCTCAGAATGAGCATAAATGACTGATTCAAATGAGTTTGTGCTGAAATGCTGGGCTAGCATTTGCATCAGCTGAGCCTTGAGTCTCTCTTACCTTTGGTTACTTGTGCATAGAACCTTTACCTTCCATCGATGGGTCACAGCCAATCTGTATTAACTGCTTCTTCCCCCTGTGCATATCAAGGCTCTCTTGATAGCAGAGGTGTAGGAGTTGCAGTGTTGTACAGTCCCCATACTTTGTTTGAAGAGTCCCGCTTATAGGAGATATCATGGAAAAGCTGATGTCCTGATTCTTCAATATGTTGTAGATTGGGAATTTCCTATCTTGGGCTCGTATTTTAAAACCAAACAGTATAAAACACTTCTGATGGCAATTTGGGTGCTATTAAGAGAATGTAAGATTCAGGAGTTCTCAGATAATTCAAAGTAAACATTGTGGTTTTGAATCAGTATTTCTTAGGCTAGATAAAACCTTCATATTGTTTTAAATTATTTTTTTTCTATGAAAGCTGGGGCTTTTAGAGATGAGTTTTAGCATGGGGCATTATCACTTCCTATCTCATTTAGAACTTCATAGAATCATAGAATAGTTAAGGTTGGAAAGGACCTTAAGATCATCCAGTTCCAACCCCCCTGCCATGGGCAGGGACACCTCACACTGAAGCATGTCACCCAAGGCTCTGTCCAACCTGGCCTTGAACACAGCCAGGGATGGAGCATTCACAACTTCCTTGGGCAACCCATTCCAGTGCCTCACCACCCTCACAGTAAAGAACTTCTTCCTTAGATCCAATCTAAACTTCCCCTGTTTAAGTTTTAACCCGTTACCCCTTGTCCTGTCACTACAGTCCCTAATGAAGAGTCCCTCCCCAGCATCCCTATAGGCCCCCTTCAGATAATGGAAGGCTGCTATGAGGTCTCCACGCAGCCTTCTCTTCTCCAGGCTGAACAGCCCCAACTTTCTCAGCCTGCATACATAAAGTTGATGATGTTCTCTGACCTCTCAGGGTCTCCTGGTGAAATTCTGTAGCTGTTGAGACTTTGGACTAAAGCCTGGGGGAGAGGGTCATGCTTTATGGCTTTGCACTTTCTTTTCATTTTAGTAGTGAGACATGTACCAACTCACTGTTCAACACCCTGTGAGCCCTAATTCTGCGTTCTAGACATTGGGCTTATAAAATGGGAATGAATTGAGGTTGCTGGCTTAACTGATGGCTTTCCTGCAGGACCAACTCCTGAAATGTAAGTGGAGTTTAGACCCATTTCTTAATGAATGAGACATATCTGTTTTAAAAGCCAGGGGGCTGTAATTCACAAATTCTGGCTTTATTACCACACATTTTCATCGTGGTCTAATGCTGTACATGAGTTATACCTAAAGTAATCACACTGAGCAGTCTTTAAAATCTGCCTCTGGGCTGTGTTCACTGAATTACATTATCTGTTCTTCCTGAGAACTACTTCAGGCTGCCTCACCTTGAACTGCAATAACGTTGAGCTGTGTCACACTTCATGAGGACAGAAACTATTTAGATCTCCTTATAATAGGACACAGTGAAAAGAAAGATATTTTACTTTTAAGTGAAATATCACAGATTTTTAAGGCCAGAAAGGAGGACAGTCATAATTTTATTAATCTAGAGTATTAAAATCCAGAGCTTTCTCCTCAGGCATTTCTGCATTCCATCCAAGAGCTTAAAGAATAAGCAGAAGTAAATTATTTTGAAAGGATCTACAACTTAGAATCATAGAATGGTTTGGGTTGGAAAGGACCTTAAGAGCATCCAGTTCCAGCCCCTTCCATGGGCAGGGACACCTCATACTAAACCTTGTCACCCAAGGCTCTGTCCAACCTGGCCTTGAACGTGATTGAAGGACTCAAGGTAGTTTTGATTTACCTCCTTCCTCTTCCCCATTGACAATTTCCAGTGGTTGATTATTGTATATAGTGGTAAATGCTCCATCCCTGGCAGTGTTCAGGCAAAGGCTGGACAGAGCCTTGGGTGACAAGGTTTAGTATTAGGTGTCCCTGCCCATGGCTGGGGGTTGGAAATGGATGATCTTAAGGTCCTTCCCAACCTAAACAATTGTATATTCTTTTAATAATTCTTAATACTTTTAAATTGACATGTTAATTAACAGTTTATTAAACAGATTAAAAAACTTTGATTGCCCAAAGAATTGTACTCTTTTCTTGACAGTTCTAAAAAGCCTCATATGCATGTTTTTTAGGCATTTGAAACAATTCGTTGTTTTGTTAAAAACAAGTTAATATGTAAATCAGTACAAATATGAGTAATTCTTGATGATTTCATCTTTAGTTGAAATATTTTCATGCAAGGAAGTATTTAGTTGTTACCACACAATGTACTGCACACATAAATCCATACAAACGTGATAATTGGCCCAGATTGACAGATGCTATTGACTTGGGAAATAACTTTTGATCTGCTTACTTTGGTGGGAAAAATCAGTTTCATCTATCTCTTTTTCTCTTGTCAGACGTACCCAAGAATCACAACAATGAGATTGAAGGGAAATAATTTTCTTCCTCACAAAATACCTGCAGGACTCACAATTCCAACCTGATAGGCAAATTTTGATTTGTGTTGCTCCCTTTTAAATCTGTTGTAGGCAGGATGGCTATGTGAATGAAAGCAAGGATGAAATTTGTCCAGCAGAATATTTGTTACTGATGGTTATGTACCCATAAGAAGAAACAGGACTTGATTTTCTGCTAGGAAGCAAGGCTAGGAATTATGAACACTTTCACATATAGTTTGGTGGTTTCAGAGGGAAATCACAGTAAAAAGGGACTCATACAGAGATAGAGTTGAAGTAATTTTTCGGATCTTGATGCATCTTTAAGAGGGTAGAAGGAGAGATTCAGTCAGAAAAGCCAAAATATACCGCTTTGAGAAAGCCAACCCTCCAGTTTCTGCAAATCAGGTTAGTTCTATTAATTCTTATATAATTTCAGGTAGATGCCAGTTTTTTTCTTTTTCCTAAGCATTTGATGAAATTCATTAGTTTTTGATGAAAATATCAATCCTTTTTTTTTATTTTTTGGCCTGTTTTGAAGTTTTTTGAAATGAAAAATGTAACTGATTTTAAAGTATTATCATGATCTAAAATTCATTTTTACAGCTGCTTCAGTAGGAGTAAATAATGAGATATATGGAACAAACTGGGATTACACGTGTAATAACAATTCCAACATCATTAGAACTGATAAAATGGAATGAAATTGAGAAGTTAGAATCATAGTGTCATGGAATAGTTAGGGTTGGAAAGGACTTTAAGATCATCTAGTTCCAACCCCTTTCCAATGGACAGGGGCAAGTTGTCTCTCTTCCATATTTTATAGCACCATGCACTTTAGGAAGTTTTTAGAAGCCTGGATATCTATAGCACTACCATAATACTAATGATTTGCAAGAAAAAGAATACTCGAAGGTAGCACATAAAAAGCTTTTATCACAGATGGCACTGAGCCTACTTTTCAAAGACTGATTATTTTTGGTAGTCTATCCTGTTCATTAAAAACTGGACCAGGTTGAGAAGGATCACAGGTATTAGGAGATGCCCATGTAACTGGGCTTTTCTGCTGTGTGATAAAAAGATAAAGAGACAAGAATTTAATCAGGTTTAATTTTCTTTACACTGAGAATACTATTGTATTCTGCTAGGGCTGCTCATGATTTCAGTGGGCTTCAAAGTTACATTATTTCAGTATTCGTGAGCCCACACTGTATTTTCAGTTGTTTGTTATTTAAACTCTATAAATACCTACAACATTATAGATACCAGAAACCGCCTTTTGTGGCAGAATGTGCACTCATTGCTCCTAAGGTAAAACTGCCCAGTGCCCATTAAACAGTTTCCTGCTTCATTATCAATTGACTACAGTTTTCTTCCCTACTTTATAATTTGATCTCAGGGTAAGGATTTTAAATCTCCCTTGAGACTGTTAAATAAAGGCTATGATTTGCTGAAATGCTATGGCATAACCAAGTCTTTGAAAACAATAACTGAAGGCAGTAAGGTAAATGCAAGATGAGAAAGTTGCACTGGTAGAAATGGGGAACTTGCATTAGTGTTTATTTGTACTGATAGCAATGAAAAAGTACTATTTGCTATGTCATGAAAGATACCACTTCAAATGATCTGCACAGGAGTGATATCGGACTTAACGTGAGAAGAGGAGTTGTAGCAGCAGCAAAGATGAATTATTCTTGTCGAGATGGTGCAAAATGTGAAGGCAAGAGGTTTTTGTATGACATGGATCCACATGGGAGAAGCAGCTGTAATGAGAGCTGAAACTTTAAAATTTACAGGTGCATATCAAAAAAGAGCATATTGGAGTAGACAACTCAAGTGTGGCAGTGACTGGACGATAATGAATGATGTATTAGGTATATTAACACCTCTTGCTTAAAGCATGAGTTATTGCAGGCCAAACTGTAGCAAATCTGTGTAGAAATTTTATTCTCTGAAAGAATGAATTAAAGAACTGTTCTCAAATGCAGGAGCTGCCAGGGAATGTCCCAGTGAAACAGGGAACTCTCAGTAGCCTTTGTGTAATATGTTGCTTCTATGTCATAGGAAAAGCAATCAAGACGTTGTCTATGCTTTTGCTCTTATCTTACCTGTTTCAAGAGCTTGCTTCAAACTCTTCACAATCCTTGCTATCTACATTCATACTTTGAATTTGTGCCCCATGCTGAAGTTTGTTTTTTGGGGATAATTTACTGGAAGCAGTAGAAGGAGACATGACTTTTGGTCATGGAAGTACAGTTGCAAGTTAGATGTGCTGTTCTAGACTGTGGAAGCTAACTGTGAAGGGAATGGATGGATTAGGTTGTGTCAGTAACTTCAGCAGTGATTTACATATATTTGTACTCCTGGCATACATTGCTAGTGATGAGCCTTTAGCTGGTTTTCATGTCACTGATCACAATCCTCTGAGCACAGCACTTGGGCAAGTTTTCAGTCCACCTCACTGACTCTTTCATCAGTGTTTATGAGGATGTCATGAGGGATATTGCCAAAGGCTTTCCTTAAGGTCAGGATTATGCTAAGAACTTAGGAACAACTATGCTAGGTGACATACAAGGCCTGTGTAGCCCAACAGCCAATCTGAGAGTGATCAGTAAAGGGTATCTAGGAAACAGTGCACAGGAACAAGGTAAAAGCACAAGCAGGCTGCTCTGCTGTATTCTTCAACATCCACAAACCTGTCCCATAGGTTTCCTGAGCTGTATGTTATGTCCTTGTGTTTGAAACCATAGAGTTACATAAGCTGCTTTTCTTTTCTTAAGGCTAATGGCTGCTATCACTTCCCTTTGCACAAGCAGGTATCTGGAGCTATGCATTTAAAGTTCTTTTGCAAGGATGGTGTTAATTCTGTCTCTAAAAAAGAAAAAGAGAAGAAACTGCTATAGAACATGCCTCATTGCTGATTGATTTATATGAACAGGTAAGGAGACAGGTTCTTTCTGGTAATAGCCCTGGAGAAAGGTGGTTGCATTGCAGGGAGCTGTGACATGCTGGCTGAGACAAGCTCGGGCAGAAACTTTGTGTTAATATTAGATCATTGTTTCCTGAGTTATATGCGAAGTCTGTATGTAAACGAAGTTCTAATTAAATAGACAATCAGAAAGTTGCCCAGGGCAGATTCTTTCGATGACAAGAGATTGACACAGCTTGCTTGCTTTCCTGTTAGGTCAAAACATATAAAGAGCCAGAAAAATGTCAAATATGTGTTGACTAGTGGTTGAAATTCTAAGTCCTGTCAAAATTCTATGGCAGTCCTTTCAGTCATGTAGCCAAAGGATATTTTCTTAGATTCCTCATTTTACATCTGCTTGAATTCACATTGCTCTTTCCATGTGAGCAGAACTCACATTTCCTTTCCTTGACTGCTCCAGCTTTTCCTAATTCATCCTTGCTATAAAATTCTGCCACTTGCCATAGGTGGAAAACTGGTGAATGTGTGTGATATCTTATAACTTAATAGAAAAGTGTCTCTTAATTTCTAAAAAGAGATCCCATTAAAATCCAAAATAAAGGTGGTGATTTATATGTTCATTCCTCAGGGGGATAGAAATGTCTACTTCAATTTAATGCTTATTTATTTAGAAGCTGGTTGGCTGTTGAAAACAGTCTGGGTATTGTCTTCATACTATGTACAGTGTAAAGCTTCTCTGAACATTGACTGCCAGTTCTGACAGATCTCTCAGTTCTGAAATTGATACTTATGCAAAAGGAATGTTTGGGTCACCTGGAGAGTTGGATGTAGCCATTGTGGTGGTGTGAGCATGCAGATGGATTCTGGGGATGGAGGAGAATTATGCTTTTGAGACTGTATTGTAAGCTAAACAAAAAGGATCCAGGTAGTCAAAGATCTTAATTCTCATCGTTGCCTGTTGTGGTGAATTATGGCAGGACTTTAAGAAGTGCATATAAAGGGTTTCTGAGTTAAGTTTCCTGACCTCCAGCAGTCAGAAGAAATCTCTGCACAATTTCCTTTTTCTTTAGTTTATCAGTCTAATAACCTTAATGAATTATCCCTCATGAATATGTCTAACCCATGATTTGAATCCATTGGCTTCCAGAGCACTCTACTCCAATGACTCCACAACTGAATTGGTTTTTTCTTTTTCACATTTCATACTTACCACTGGTACTTAACACGATACTTAACACTGTTTTTTTACACTGTGAAAAACAGAGTGGTCTACCCAGTCTTCCAACATTGCTGGACAAGACCATTAGCACAGGTTTGATTGCCTGGGGTACTGTCTTCAATACTGTGCACTGTTTCACTTTCCATACTGTGCACAAAATAGTCTAGGCTTTCAACCCCTGAACTTTGACTTCTAAGTCTAAGACTCAACACTAGATTTCTGCCTGACTGGCACTCTTGGCATTGACATAGCTTGCTGAATGCATACCTTAGTTGACTGCTATGTAAGATTGTTTTTTAATGACAGGCAGTGTTCTGTTAAGTAGCAAGACGTTAACCATTTTACAAAGACAAGAAAGTGTAACGAGGTAGTAGTAATAGTGAATAGTGAATATTAATCCCTATTCATAGCCACAATGTTATTAAAACATATAAACAAAATGGAAACATGAAGTGAAATCATTCCACTCTGCAAATGAAATGTTAAGATTTTGAGGATACTGTGTTTCCAGAGAAAAACTGTACATAAATTCCATTTCATAGATATGTTCTGATTTGGAGCACTGGTATTTTTTTATATGAGAACATGTAATGCAGAATACAAGTCTTAATGGTTTTATTGCCAGTGTTTTAAGTGCTCTTAGCACTTCGTATGCATCGTGGATAAGCATATGAATTATGGATGCATTGTGCTAGGCAGCTGTTAGACAAAAGAATGAAAGCTCATCTTTGAGATGAATGTGTTGTCAAGTAGCTATGGTATGTAATACTGGACAGTTACTGGCCACTGCCTGACATGCTCATCTCAGAAGGTTAAAAATTCAGTAGTTAGAATCCTGAAGAAAACAACATTGAGTGTTACATAGTTCCGATGTTTTTTACGGAGGGAAGCAGGGTTGGTTTTGATCACTTTTGTTTGTTCTTTCTTAATATTCTCTATGATTTTAAATGCAATATTTTAAAAAATACTTGCATTAATCTAGCCTGCAGTTTTATCTTAGAATAGGTTGCTACTAAATTACTTGTAAGGCTCAATGTTCCATATATCACAAGGAAAACTAAAGCAATATAGGCAGCAACAACATTGGATGGGCTCTGGGATTTTTAATAGTTTTAAATAATTATTTAATTTTATTTAATAATTTGAAATTATTATTATTAAAAGGTTAACAACTTTTTTTTTTCACTTCTCTCTAAACATCTCATCACAAATCTGTTTTTTCTCTAAATAGTTTCTGCATTCTCTATGCCTATTCAAAGTAGCTACCACTGTACTGTAACCTCTCTGCTACACACAGTCACTTTTGCTGCTTTAAGTCATTGTTCCACATTATTCATCCATTTATTTGGGCTTGGATTTCTCTCCTGCAGGCTTATTAGCATTGCTACATGTGACTTGGTAGACTGCACTCCCATTTCCTACTACCTATGGTAATGGCAGGTTTCTTTCTCCCTTGCCTTCTCTCTCAATGCTGGTGAAAAACAGCACACTGAAGATTATATGGAGCATGAAATAGCTCAGGAATGGCTTTTCTCGTGTTACTTAAACTTCATTTAATGAAGCTGAAATACAATGCCAACAGCTGAAAAATGGGATGGGAATTCACCTCATTGGCTCAGGAAAGCATCTGTTGTGGTGATCTGAAGCTGTCTTAGCTAAAGGCTAAACAATGCTATTTTTAAAGCACATTCCTATCATGGAAACAAGGAAATGGAGGAAGTGGAGCAGAGCACAGAGGAATGATGTGAGCTTCAAGATACATGTTGGAGGGGAGAATTCAGTGCAGCCAGTCAGGGAATTTAATGTTTAGGTCATTATTGTCAATTGCTATAAATTCATTACTCTCATCACTCTGTTTTTGATTGAAAGGTGATAGAGTTGCTTATATTGACTATATCTGAATCTTCTCCATCTCCTATTTAGCAGTAGTATCTTGCCACATTGATCAGAGTAGTTTAAGTAAGATTCATTACTTCAGGCAAAATATGAGTCCGAGACCGTTTCTACACAATACGGACACATATCAAATCAACATTAAGATTTCCTTTCTGTGTCTGGGTCTTAAGTTTGTTGACCAGACACATAAAGGAAAGCAATGAGAAATTTGCTGATCCACTGAAACAGCTGATCATCTGTACATTAGGAAGGAGTAGAGCTGGTGTATACAATCATGAGATAAACCAAACAGAAGTGGCTGAAAATGGGGAGAGTAGAGATAAGGTATCCCAGCTGCATGCAAATAATTACAATTAGATTAGTACAATTTGGCTGTTTCACTTTTACCAGGATGTCCATTTCGTGGTGTTCTTCCTGAGCATGTAAAGTGCTTTTTCTAGTCTGTTTATAGTGTGAGCTGGATACTCAGAAATGCAGATAATTTAACAAGAAATATGTTCTGACCCCTTTAATTACAAGTCTCCCACTGACAGTAGTGAGGGCAATGTTTTGCTTTAACTGAAAGGTACTGGATAATCCAACCCTTCCAAAACGCATCCTTGTTCAGATGCACATAAAGCGTTTGCAGATATTTACCCGTAACTGGAATATTTGCTACATGCTCTTTCAGATCCTACTCATGAAAATGTTTATGGGTACATTTAACTTTGCATGTGGCTTTCAAAGTCAAAGTCCTGAGCAGCTGGCTCTAGGTGGCCCTGTTTGAAGAAGGAGGTTGGACCAGTGAGCAAGATGTCCCTTCCAACGTCAACCATTCTGCATTTCTGTGATTTATAATGAAAATAAGGGTGGGTGAATACATGGTAATGTATGTTCTTACCAATTTGGTAGAAGAAGAAAATCTTATCCTCAGACAAAATCTCTTCTGTTGGGTAATTCAGTAGGGAAAGGTCTGTGTTAACCATCATGAAACCACCCTTTCTGCTACAGAGGCATAAGACCTTAAGGATAGACATGTTTATAATATCTCTGCTTTTTCTGCAAATGATGGCAAGGGTATGATCTCATAATCTGGGTTTTAACTGAAATCAGAAGAACTAGACTCACTGTATTTGATAGGCACTGTGTTTGTAAATTAATTATAGAGATGTATACATTTGTTATTAGAAATCTCCATATCTGACAGTATTTATTTGTGTAAGACATTAAAATTGGCATGTGTGTTTCTGCCAACTCAGCCATCCAGTTTATATTAAAACAACGATAGATTATTGTTAATCTCAGGGGACTAATGTACAGAAGAACTGAATGCATCACATTTATTGGACAACTGTATCTGAGTTACTTTCTGAATTCTGACACTGAAGAATCCACTGTTCAAGCAACGGTGATGTGCAGAATTGAAAGGACTCTACTCTTGTACAGAGAAGTTATCATGAATTCGTAACTGTTCTGCAGTGGAAGCTGTTTGAGATGAAAAGACACTATTACACTGTCATGCTGAAAGATGGCTCCTTTCAGCAAGCTCTGTCAGAGAGGTGTTTTGTCTGAAATGTATGAAAAACGGGATGTTTTTATAGCTTTCAAATGAAAAGAAGTGTGTAATAATGGCAGGTGTTTAGAAACAATGAAACCAGTTCACCTTAAACACCTTTCTTCAGAGCAGGCAATTTATACCCTACCTGAGGGGAAGGGCATCCACCCATGTACTCCTCGAAAGTGCAGCATCAGTTGTATTTGTATTTATGGTTTCTATTGTTAAGCAGAAGGATGAAGCATGAATGAAGCCTGTGATGGTCGAGTGGGTGCAGACAGCCCTTAGGACCTATAGGAAAACACAGCAGCCGTATAATGATGTTCTGTGCTTTTCCTGCTGCTTCTCTCTGGGTGAGGCTGGGCACGATCCTGCCAGACTGACTTGGTTCCTGTGCTTTAATACAGCAGTTTTGCGGCTCATGTTCTTGGAATGTTTCTGCTCGGCTCATCTCAGAAAGGACTGCATTTGAGTATTTAATGTTAGGCTGATTTTCAAGATCTAATCAGATTATACAAGATGGCTGATGTTTATATGTATTATAAACAAGTTTGCTGATGACACCAAGCTGTGTGGTTCTGTTGATACCCTGGAGGGAAGGAATGCCATCCAGAGGGACCTTGACACGCTTGTGAGGTGGGCTGATGCCAACCTCATGAAGTTTAACCATGCCAAGTGCAAGTTCCTACACCTGGGTGGGAGCAATCCCAACCACAGCTACAGGTTGGGCAGAGAAGAGATTCAGAGCAGCCCTGTGGAGAAGGACTTGGGGGTGTTGGTCGATGAGAAAATGAACTTGAGCTGACTTCAGTGTGCACTTGCAGCCCAGAAAGCAACCGTATCCTGGGCTGCATCAAAAGAAGCGTGACCAGCAGGTCGAAGGAGGTGATCCTGCCCCTCTGCTCTGCTCTCGTGAGACCTCACCTGGAGCATTGTGTGCAGTTCTGGTGTCCTCAACATAAAAAGGACATGGAACTGTTGGAACAAGTCCAGAGGAGGCCACGAGGATGATCAGGGACTGGAGCACCTCCTGTATAAAGACAGGCTGAGAAAGTTGGGGCTGTTCAGCCTGGAGAAGAGAAGGCTGCGTGGAGACCTCATAGCAGCCTTCCAGTATCTGAAGGGGGCCTATAGGGATGCTGGGGAGGGACTCTTCATTAGAGACTGTAGTGACAGGACAAGGGGTAACGGGTTAAAACTTAAACAGGGGAAGTTTAGATTGGATATAAGAAGTTCTTTCCTGTGTGGGTCGTGAGGCACTGGAATGGGTTGCCTAAGGAAGTTGTGAATGCTCCATCCCTTGTGGTTTTCAAGGCCAGGTTGGACAGAGCCTTGGGTGGCATGGTTTAGTGTGAGGTGTCCCTGCCCATGGCAGGGGGGTTGGAACTGGATGATCTTAAGGTCCTTTCCGACCCTAACTATTCTATGATTCTGTGGCAAGTTATATTATAATAGTTTTAATCTCTGATACAAGAGCATAAATTTACAAGCTTTATGGAAGTATATGTCTTTAATGTGGAAATGCATGCTATTATCAGTGAGCTACTTAAGGTAGTATTGTGTATTGACAGAAGCTAAGAGCTCGCAGAAAGCTTCTTTGGTCTGCTAAGAAATGTATGATTTGCCCACTTCAGAGGAATTCAAACCTCTAAATTGTGTGTAGAGATATGGAAATCAAAAAATGTGGAACAATCCTTAATGTTTTACACATTTTGTGTTGTAAGGCAAAGCCACTTCCAGAAAAATGGGGATTGCAACACTACTGGCTGCATACCATGCACTGTTCTATCATTTAGTTTGTAAACTTTCAGGGGGAGATAATAGTTCTGAATGTATAAGCACAAGAGAAAGTTACTGGGACTAAATTTGTGTCACATCAGCCATTCTTTATTGATTCATGGCATGGTTTGTGTTGGAAGGGACCTTAAAGCTCATCCAGTTCCAACCCCTGCCACAGGCAGGGACCCCTTCCACTAGAGCAGCTTGCTCCAAGCCCCTGTGTCCAACCTGGCCTTGAACACTGCCAGGGATGGGGCAGCCACAGCTTCTCTGGGCACCCTGTGCCAGCGCCTCAGCACCCTCACAGGGAAGAGCTTCTGCCTAAGAGCTCATCTCAGTCTCCCCTCTGGCAGGTTAAAGCCATTCCCCTTGGCCTGTCCATACAGGCCCTTATCAAAAGCAGCTCTCCAGGTTTCTTGTAGCCCCTTTAGGCATTGGCATAGGGAATGTAACTGCTACAGCAAAAGTCTCCCACAGGTCACATTCATCCTCAGAGAAGTCCCTACGCTAGTATGAAGCATCTCTTTCCAAAATGACTCTTTAGCCATGTCTCTTTTGTTCTCATATTAAGAACTGCTTCACATGTTAAGAAACTACAGCATATAAGTGAGAGCAAAAATAAAACAAAGCCCATGTTGTAGATGTTGACTGTATACCTTGTGTAGAGCCAATCAGAAAAGCTGTAAAGCTGTCCATTCTGACATAGCTCCTATAGCCTTTATAAATGAAGTAATTTGGGTTTGTCATTTAAAAGGAGCTATCTCTGGGTTCCAAACCAAAGCATACGGTTTATTACATCTCAAGAAAGAGTCTCTTTCTATTGGCCATTAGTAAACTAAAGGCCACAAGAACCTCAAATCGTCCATATAAATCTCCACTTTTATGATATTTGAGACTGCCACATCAGTTAACTTGTCACGATGGAGGGCACAGAGGCTTGTGAGATGGAAACTGATATTTTGCAAACTGTTTTGCTTTATTTAAGCTGAACGCCATTGTAACTGGGAAAGAGCTACGAGGAGACTTAATTTGAAAACACAAAGGCCACCAAAGCCCTGACAAATGGGAAGCCTTTGGCAAAAATGTACTTGCAGATTTGAGCAATACCTTTGAAAATGAAAACAAGCCAATAGGTGTTACAACAAATTTGAATGCACAGAAAGACTCTTGCTGTATCTACCTTCCTCAAGTGGCTGAGCGGACACAGTCATAGTACTGTTTCAACCAGCCAGGTCTATTTGCTATAGTTTGATGTGTGGTGTTAATAGTAAATAGTGATAGGAAATGCTGATACTGTTGAGCTGCTGATTAATGGAGCTGGATTCTTTAGCTCACATGTTGATGTTCACATATTTGGCTTTGAATCCACACCAGGCAGTGACTCTTTAGCAACTGGCCTAAAGGGTTAAAGATACTACAGAGATTTGCAAGGTACTGATGGCCACAAGCTCTAGAACTAGAGTACAAACCTGTCATCTAACCTTAATTCATTTGATTTTATAGAAAAAACATAGCTGAATTAGAGCACAAGCAAATTGGGTATCAGAAAGAAGAATTAGTAGCAAAAATAAAGCATGCCTTTTCACGAGTGGAAGTCAGAAAATAGGCTTAACCACCAATCAGCAATGGTGATGTGCATTCATATATATAAGCATATAAATATGTATGTGTTTATTCAATCGTGAACATATGGTTTATAGACTATTTAGATATTTACACAGATTAGGATAACTTTTTTAGTAGTATCTGGTACACACTGGGACAATTTTGGATTGATAAGATAATAAAGGATGGTTCCTTGATGAAGATGTTTTCTGTCCCTAGTTTTGTTCCTGAAGCCATGGCCTGAGCATCCCTCAGACCTTTGCAAACCAGTATCTGAACACAGATGAGGTAGGTGGCATTTTTTCTCACTAGAGTAACCATCTGCTCTTGATCTTCAATGTGAAATACATAGTAGTGATTACTAGTGTTTATTTCCTTTTATGTTTAATAGATGCATGTTTACTGTGTATTGTTTTCATGTATGATTTCTGTAATTTCTATTGCATTGTCATGTACCTATAGTGTTTTGTGCTGATGATTATAAGTAAAGGATTTTTTTGCTTTATAAAGATGTGGCCTGATTTTCAGATGTCAACCAGCAACTAATTTTCACTTATTTGCATTAACTTTGGAATAGTGTCCTGTTTTCTTAATACCTTTCTTAATTTTCACCATGTCTACACAATCGCTGTATACAGCTTCCATCATATTGTTTTCTTAGTTCAAATCTGCCAGCAAATAACTTAAAACCTGCTGGATCACCTTTGAATCTGTCACATTGTTCTCCAAAGTGTCCCAGGGGTCCATTTTCACCTTGTCACAGAAAGGGAGCATGATTGACAGGTTGTTTGTGAGTTTTGAGGCTGCAGTGTGGAGGTGTCATACGGCAAAATGGTGTGCAAATGGGCCACGCGTTCTGCTGCAACAGATCAGTTTTGTATTGTGTACAGTTGCATTTAATTTTCCATGAGGAGGTTTTTATCTTCTTGTTGTTTTGTTTTCTCACCCAGAGACATTAAACTCCCTATTATGAAAAATTAATGTCAAAAGAGTGAAGACAGCTTTAATGACTGTATTTCAACTGAGTGCATGTGCAGTTAGCCATGGATCCCGAGATCAAAGGGTATTGTGAACACATAATGCAGAACTGAATAGAAAGATAAGCCTGTTGTTGTTTTTTAAGCAAGAAGTGTTTTTCCTATTATGTGCCTGGTAAGTAATTACAGACATAGCATGGATACTACAATTACACACTGCCAACCCAGAGATGCTGTACTGGCTTATGGTCATCTAATATGCATCTAACCGAGCTGGTTCAGTTGCAGGCAGTAATGACCATGTTGGAACCAAAAGCATTCACATGAGGGAAGTGGCTTCACCCCAAACCTCATCTTGCTTTTAAACAAGTGCAAGCAACATGGTCTTCACATGGTGTTAATCTAACCTCCCCATCAGTTTGGTGATACCTGAAAGCATGGAGAAATGTAAGCATTCAGTTACTGCTCACAACCCTTCCTAAGCCTAGCATGGAAAATCAGTATGTTTACTAATGCAAATTGTATTCTTAATAGTTTTCCTAGTGTAAAAGCCAAGGTTATGGTTCCTAACACATAGGAAACAAATCTGATAGTAGGAGGCCTCTTCTCTTTCAAAAGGAGGTGTGATATGTATGTGTAGGTGTACCTCAAGGAAGATGAGGTCAGCCTAGAAATAAAATTTGGTTTCCCAGAGCTGAGGGAAATTAAACACGGAAACAGCTTTGGGAGGCCAGAAGGTCCTCAAGTGCTGTGTGTGTATTTTTCAGCGCAAGATTTAATAGCTTTCCAAAAGATAGGCTTTAATTCCATATCTTAGAAGAGCTTTATGGCTTTTATTTGGAGAAGACTAGGTAACTGCTATCTTTTGAGTATATAAAGTCCCTCTATATACAAGTCAGCTTCAAAAAAAACTCCTGCCATTAAATGTGGGCATTGAAAGGAGGGATGAAGAGGAGGAGAAATCAATAGGCAAAGGAAAACTATGTCTAAACAGATTCGTTTTGCCTGGATGGATGTTATTTCAGGAAGCTGTTCTGGAAAACCAGTCCTGGGAAAGTGGAAGCTCCCTACTGAGTCCCTGTACTGTGAACCCTAATGCCTGGGCTTAGTTTGTGCTTTTTAGGGTAAGAAGAGTCTGGTCACCCGTGTGAACCTAAAGATGCATGAAGAAGGATTTATTTTAATGTGGAAGGATGGAAAGGGAGGTGGTACTGCATGAACAAAAATATATAAACAGGGGAAGGAGTGGAAGAAATAGGAGCAAAATGCCATGATGGATTTAAAAACTAAAAGGTATAGTTTTGCAAGCAAGATGAATTTACTATAAAGCACTCTGCTTGATCAAAGTTCTTGAACTTCTTTGAGCTCAAAGCCAAGCGCAAATACCTCTCTGTGGTCTTGTATCAAGATTTATTGGGCCCTATTAGTCTGTGAGGGACATCAAACCACTGCAAACTGGACTTCTCAGGTTGGAGGTGATGGCTACGCTGCACTCATCCATATAAATAGCAGACGGATTTATGGCAGTCACGCTGTAATAACTGCTGCTCAGAATGCTTAATAGAACTTTCGGCAGACAAAATGCTGGGGCACAACTGGAATTCTTTTCAGGTGTAAAAAGAGCTGTTCTCCCCTATGAATCTGGGCAAATAAAGTGACTCTGCTGCCATTATTCACTGAAAATTAAAAAGAAAACATCAGAAGGGAAACATATTTTTTCATTAATCTAATTGACTTTTACACACCCATTTTGCTTTTTGCTAAGTGAATACCATTGCTTCTGTATCTATCAAAGCTGAACTGAAATGCTGCAGTTAAGGTTTAATCACTTTCTAGCTTTCATGAAAAAATACAATGCATTTTGAAGGAAACATTAACCTGGAATGCTATTTGAAATAGATTTGTCAAGGGATTCTCCTGCCAAACTTTTAACTACTGTCATGCCTAAATTAAGCCATAAATTCATAGAGACGTTGGCTAACCTACCTACAATGTGTTCTATTTCCAGAGGTGATTTTCCTTCCTATGTCGTGCTTTTCAGTGGGTGGAAATAATGCAGAATGAATTAAGGACTTGCTGTATGAACAGTGTTACTGGATGTGAAATTGAAAGACATAATCCATTTGTAAAGAGCCTCACAGATTTTTTTCCTCTTTGAGTTCAAGACATTTGTATTATTGCAAACATGTCTATCTGGTGGTCCATAATGAGCAAATGTTGTAATGTGGAAGCATAATGACCTTAATTGATGACAGATTGTGTGCAACACTAAGTATCTCGGGAAGCAAGCTGAGAGCTAATCATATATTGAGTCTAAGTCCAAGCCAAGGAAGTGCTCTGTCCATCTCATAAGCTCTTTGCTGTAAAAGTACTGTCATCTAACTTCAGTGTTTTAGATCTGAAGCAACATATAAGCTTTTCGACCTTAACCAACTTTAGCAATGTGAGTTTGAGTCCACTTTTCAAAACATTCATCCCCTACAATCAGTGCAAGGTACAGATGCTTCTTGTTAGCTGTGTTTGAAAATATATTTCTATGCTAATGAAAAGCTGGAAGTCCCATTACAGGTTTTTTTCTACCCTGAATTTAAAAGAGAGGTAAAAATACCAGTTTAATAAAATTAAAAACTTGAATTAGTTATGGCTCAGAAGTGTCTAAAAGCCTTTCATTGGCTTGACACTAAATTATAAGAGTCTTACACTGTGCTTTAGAGATCTCTCTGCTTGCTTTCTCTCAGCTGATCCCTGGCTACGAGGAGGAGTATTTCCCATTGTACAGTTCAGACACTGGCTCAATAGCCAGCTCATGGTCAGAGACTCCTATAATGGACCGAAACCACTGAGCCATGGAATGAAAGATCATTGTATGTCATAGTCAAATAATTTGGTATGAGAAGTACCAGTGAAAGCAATGTTCCACTCTAAAATTTCTGAACCAGGCAGAATGCTTCTGTGTTTTGGTTTGATTTTGGTTTCTAGGGAATTCTGGTAAAATTGAACTTTTTATTTATTGACATCACAATACCACAGAGTAATATATAGATCAGTTAATTTTTGGTGTAACTATTAAGTGTTACAGTTGTGTCTCAGAAAATGGGAGTTTAGAGAAGGGAATTCTATCTATAAAATAGCAAAAAGCAAACGTATTGTGTCTTCCAGCTCTATAGGCACACCTTACATGCCCTGCTTGCAATGGAGCACTGCAATTTGGTGTTGTATGTACTCCAGGTCTTACACTGGGTTTGGTGTTTATCAGGAGATAAACTGACAAACTATCTGAAAGGGAAGGACTGTTGAGGTTTGATTGTTGGCTTCTAAGAGGACTCAGGAAAGCCGATCGTGTGAGAGGTCCATTGAGTATCCATCAAAGTTCTGACCAAGGGTGACTGCTGCCACTGCTTACCTCCCTTGACCTTCTCAGGGCTGCAGTGATAAGTTTTGGCAAATTTGGGATGTCAGAGGGTATCTTCGCTGCCCTCCAGTTGTCACTCAGGAGTGCATGGGATCCCTTACTGCTGATGTTGTATGTCTCAGACTTGTGCAAATACTGTAGATCATTAGATGCCAGAGTATGTGAAGATGAATCCAGCCTCAATGTACTGTGGGATAGAATTTGTCTCTAGATGCATCTTTCTCCATTGACTACAAAAGTGTTAGTTTTCCTAAATGTAGTTGCCTGATTATTATAGACATGTTACTGTGGGAGATCTCAGTATGTTGATGCTTTGCAAGCCAACAACAGGCTTGTATAAGCACTGGAGACTTAAATAATAAAATAAAGATACATTGAAGTTTACAGTCCATGTAAGGAGGAGATGCAGCTTGAGGACACAGCAATGTACCAGTGGGGATGCAAGCTGATGGGCAGTTAGACTCTGTGTTGGAAACAAAGCACATACATCCATTCACTGTGCATTACACTCTGTGCAGTTCTCCTTGGGTAACACAGTGAATGAAAGCAAGGTGACGAAAGGCAAGTCTTGCCTTTGTTTGTGACCTCTGGCAAGTGTATCATGGAATCATAGAACTGTTAGGGTTGGACAGGACCTTAAGTTCATCCAGTTCCAATCCCCCTGCCATGGGCATGGATGCCTCACACTAAAACATGTCACCCAAGGCTCTGTCCAACCTGGCCTTGAACACTGCCAGGGATGGAGCATTCACAGCTTCCCTGGGCAACCCATTCCAGTGCCTCACCACCCTCACAAGAAAGAACTTCTTCCTTATATCCAATCTAAACCTCTTCTGTTTAAGTTTTAACCCATTACCCCTTGTCCTATCACTACAGTCTCTAATGAAGAGTCCATCCCCAGCACCCCTATAGGCCCCCTTCAGATACTGGAAGGCTGCTCTGAGGTCTCCACGCAGCCTTCTCTTCTCCAGGCTGAACAGCCCCAACTTTCTCAGCCTGTCTTCATACGGGAGGTGCTCCAGTCCTGGATCATCCTCGTGGCCTTCTCTGGACTTGTTCCAACAGTTCCATGTCCTTTTTATGTTGAGGACGCCAGAAATGTACACAATGCTCTAAGCGAGGACCATATCTAAGGGCTAACCCTGACCCTAGTTCCCTGCATGCCTTTATTTTCCTGTCATATAGGGGGTTAAAAAAGCAGCCTCTTTACATTCCAAAGAAATGACGTATATCTTTTTATAGAAAATACCGATCACAAAAGGATGTGCCTTCTTTTTTGTATCTTAAATCTCTGCTATGGATTTTGACAACACATTTTTCAAGAGTATCAATTTTTTTTCCTTGTTGTTTTCCCTTTTCCCTTTGGGAAAGTAGGTTTTATTGTTATAACTGTCAGAGCCTGTTCTTTTTGCCCAGATACTTGAGGAGGGGAAAGCAAAAATGGTAGAGAGGCTGTAATGGAAGTTCAGAACACCTGATAAGCTGTTATTGTGAGGAAAACATTTTGCTGTCATCTCCTGGCCCTCTCTGTTTTGTGTTCTTTTACCTTTCCGCCAACTGCTGGAAATGTTGTTTGCCTTTTTCTGTAAGTGGACTATTACAGATAGACACAAAAGAAGAGGCATGTGACTATTGTTAGTTCCTCCCTGCCCATCTCTTCCTGGGCCTGAAAGTAAACTGGTATATTTTGTAGTGACTTTTCAGTGTTTAACACAGGAAAAACAGCTCTTTAAAAATCCAACACTTTCTGTGTAATAAGTGAGCCTGTTCAAATACATACAAAGGCAGGGAAACTTCTGCCAGATCTCCCTAGCAGCATGTGAATGGTTGAAGAGATACAACTGTTCAGGTATTACACAAAAGAGCATAGAATCCCAAGGTGGAATAGGGAAAGGCAGTGTGGTGGCTCAGACTTTGGTCTGTGAGCCAGGAGACACAGACGGTGCTGCAAGGACTGACACACACCTGTACATGGTGTGATTTTGTTTGGGTTTCTTTGCTTGTTCATATATATGATAGGCCCTTTGAAGGGAATTTGTCTGACCACATTTTACTATCTGGATCTTAGCTAATTATCTTAAACTCTCTTTATAGTTGTGGAGAGGCATTCATGGGTGATTCATCTCTTCCTACATGTGTGAATCCTCTAAAGTAGGCCAGGAGAATGGCATCTTGACTCTAAAGACAACCTGAAGTATTGGCTGAGATGACAGTACCCATTCCATACTTAGCTCTCCCTTCTCTCTGGGTCAGAGGGCAGATCCTGTTATGGATGTTTGCCATGCCTTCTATGATGGTAGTCTTTGTGGCTGGATTCATCCAACTATAGTGAGGCATCCAGGGAAAAAAATGTTGGCATTTTAATCATACCTGGAGAAGATTCATTTTCAGTGAGACAGCAAAAGGTTCCATTTTCTTTCTTCCTATTGGATGACTCCTTTCTAGCATGTTATTAGGCAGAACCTCTTTGCTGTGAGGGTGCTGAGGCGCTGGCACAGGGTGCCCAGAGAAGCTGTGGCTGCCCCATCCCTGGCAGTGTTCAAGGCCAGGTTGAACACAGGAGCTTGGAGCTGCTCTAGTGGAAGGTGTCCCTGCCCGTGGCAGGGGGTTGGAACTGGATGAGCTTTAAGGTCTCTTCAACCCAAGCCAGTCTGGAGTTCTAAGATTCGGTTATTTGTGACATCCTTTATTCCAATAAAGAAAGTCTAGGGTTAGTCTTTCATGCCATCATTTGTTTGAACTACTCATATGTGTCCTATTCTGGAGTGTAGAAGAAGCTAGTTTTAGAGGTTTGCTATAAACTGTGTCACATAAACTGTTTATTTTCTGGACTAGAGTTGTTCAAACCCACTGCTTTTTATTCTCTTCCAAAATAATTTGAGAAGGGGGGCAGGGGGAACCCAACCAAACTCTAAACTTGTTTTTAGCTCAAAGTAGTGATTTTTCAGTACTCTTTTCACTGACTAACCCACTAAGATAAATTTCTGCTCTGTCTTACTGGAGATGCAAAACAGCAAAGAATTTCCGAGTGCTTCACAAGGATTACCTGAGTAAGCTACAGCAAGAAAGAGAAAATACTGTTGCAATGAGAGGCATCCATTAGAATATTAAATGATGGTTTAGGCATTGTTTCTGATGAGTTGGGAAAAAGTGCCAGAAATTGTCTGGTAAAAGCCATGTTTGCTCCCCAGCCTTGTGTTTCATGGGTTGCTTGCTTTGCATGGAATTAGTTCTGTGAAGAAAAAGGTCAAACAAGATATCAATTTCCAGCTTTTGATTTTAGCAAACTTTTGTAGTGAGCAGTGATTTTTTTTTTTTTTTTTTGGTGGGGGGAGGGAGAATTCAAGCCTAATCATTTGGTTGATGCTGGGAAAAATAACTGGTACAGAGCATTTTTACCTGTGTTTCTGCAGCTCATTGTTGATCTTGGTAAGTGCGAGTCTAATCTTCCTTTTGTTTAGAGGAGGGGAAGGAGAAGCTGTTTCTTGTCTCTGCCAGTTCCTCTTTGACCTTTAAATACAAGTTATCTGATATATATTTGCTCTCTTCAAAACTGAGCTAACTATAAGCTCTTCTGGGCTGAGTTTGCAGATCTCTGTATTCAAGTTTCAGCTGGCAAGTAGTGTAAAATAAAGTGGACTGAGTTATCTGAAAAATAGTCATGACTGCTGGTAAAGAGAAAGGATAGGAAGGCTTTTCAGGCTCTGACTTTCTTATACTTAGCTGCCCTAGATAAGGCTTTTATGGTTCTTCTCTTCATAAGAGTCAGTCCACAGCTGGAGACACTTAACCAGCTTTAGTTACTGGCACTGATGCTGGAGAGGCTCTGCAATTTCAGTGTGTCAGAATACCCTGCTAAAACTTCTGGGATGCTGCTGGTCCCCTTTTGCCTTCCCAGGGCTTGTTCAGACCCTCCAGCAGTAACACATAAGCCATGTCTAGGGGCTGAGGAGGGGACAGTGGGGAGAAATCAAAACACATTACCAGTGATGCAGTCATCTCTTCGCATCCTGTTCCATAGCTGAGTCAAAGGTTATGTCAGGCTTCATTTGCTGCTTAATTAAAAGATCTCGTAGAGGTCCTGTCTGTGACAGTAAGAGCAGTGTAGCATGAGTGCAAATTCTAATTGAATTTTCAGGCTTATGAAGTTGAAAGGGGAGTGAAATGTATAGAGGCTTCTATGAGCCCTTATTAGCTGAAAGACCCTGTCTTTGTTGTACAGACAAGGGCAGTTCAGCTTGTAGTGCCCCACTGTCAGGTTGGTGAGACATAACCATGTGAACTAAATGAGACTGTGCTCAGTTGTGTTTATTAGCATTAAATTAATCATCTATTTTAAGGCCTAAGACCCATCAGTATTAGGAAGGAGTTTATTTACACTTTAGAAACCTTTTGTCAAGCTTTCAATAAACAAAATATGTGGTGTCCCAGCAGGGTACTCTGCTGTCCTCTCCTTATTTCTCATAATGTTAAGTAGAATGAAATCTTGAGCTTTGAGTATATAGAATCACAGAATGGTTTGGGTTGAAAGGGACCTTAAAGCTCATCCAGCTCCAACCCCCTGCCACAGGCAGGGACACCTTCTACTAGAGCAGCTTGCTCCAAGACCCTGTGTCCAACCTGGCCTTGAACACTGCCAGGGATGGGGCAGCCACAGCTTCTCTGGGCACCCTGTGCCAGAGTCTCATATATAAGTATGTATAAATTCTAATCAATTCAATGTTGAATAGTTCAACACTTGAGTTCTGAGAAACACTTAAACTCACTAGCTTTCCATTATGACTGTGTATATAATTTTAGCACAGCAAAATTAATTCAGTGTTTCTCTATGTTGTGCAGATCCTTTGACAAAACACCTGCCCGAACATGGCTGTGTAAAAATAAAAATAATCAGCTTTGTGCAAATTTCCTGAGCCAAGCTGCCAAAACAGATTTTAGGAATGAATCGATTGCTTAACTTTATTCATATATCTTACGATAATTTCCTTTCCTGAAAGTATAAAAATGACATACAAGTGTTTTGTGGTCTTTTTTGCCTCCTTAGGGCTGTGATTTGCAAGTGAATTTAAGCACTAGAAATTAGTAAGGGCATAAGGAGAACCTGAAGCACTTTGCAGGCAGAATGCAGAGTTTGCATCTGAATCGTGGAATGGTTTTGGTTAGAAAGGACCTTAACATCCGTGCCATAGGCAGGGACACCTCCCACTGGGCCAGGTTGCTTAAGGTCCTGTCCACTCTAGGCTGTAAAGTAAGAACGTGCAGGTGTCACTACAGACAAAATTCATAGGTATTATTTCTGCCTTGCCTTTCCATGTAATTTAGAAGTCTTGCTCATTGCTGTGATGGGCTCCATACTGAAGTCAACAGGATCATACCTGGTAATGGAAGATCAGACCCTTGAGAAACATCTGGTGATTGTAGCTTTGATGTTAAGAGACTCTAGATGTAAAAGTCTCGGGGCTCATTCAGTTATTTCGTATTGTGGGTCTTCATCTGTGTAATTCCTACATGATCCTTTACTTGTGGAGCCTGTAGAAGAGGCTCAGTAAAAGTGATTGTCTAGCTCGGCAGTGATTATCTGGGAGAAGAACACAGAGAGGCTGGAAGCTATCCAATGAAAACAAATTATGGAAAAGAAGACTTGAAAAATAAGCTGCACCCTTTTTTTTTCCCAGCACTGGGAACTAACTATTTACTAATAACTTTATTATGCTTGTTTACTGCTCCCTACTGCTTAATTATTATTCTTAGGGATTTAGGCTTTATTTCATCATTTTAACATAACAACTGTTGCTTGAATTGAAGAAACAGAAAGGATAGAATCTGCAATACAGAGCGTACAGCTGGTTGAACTGTTCACAGCAAATAATTTACTGGCTCAGTTAAGCCTTATTATCTCTTTGAAAATTGTCCAGAAACAGACTTTGATTATTATGAAATTGTTAATTACTCAAAATTGTTTGACAAACATTTCATAGAAACAGAGTCCAAGTTATGGGCTGGACTCAAGCTGTCTGTTGTTCACCACCCTGAGATCCTGTTATGTGTTGGTGGGACAAATAACAAACTAGTTGTTTAGATATAAGAAGACAGCAGATGAGAAGCCAGTAGATGGTGCTCAAGGATGCAAAGCCAACTTCTTGGTTTTAGGGAGGAAGGAATTGTGTTGCTAAGCACTGCAAGTGTCTTTATTTGGCTGCATTTTGCATCTACGCTTAGCAGGTAAGTCCTGTAGTCCTTTGGCTTCCCACCCAACAGGTCTGCAATATTTGGAATATTTGAGGAGTGGGAGCTGAGAGGTTGCTGGGGAGTTCTGTAAACTCTTTCTGTGAGCTCATGTTGCCAGGAATATTCACTGCTCTGGAGAGAAAATCAGTGTGGAGGAAAGCTTAGGGAGAAAGTCAAACTGCACCCAAAGATCACAGTGCTCCCTTCTTCAGAGCTACAGTGCAGGAAGGATATTGACCTGTTGGAGAGGGTCCAGAGAAGAGCCACAGAATGATCATAGGGATGGAACACCTCTCCTATGAGGAAAGGCTGAGGGAGTTGGGGTTGTTCAATTGGGAGAAAACTCTGAGACTTATTGTGGTCTTTCCTTACTTGAAAGGGGCCTATAAGAAAGATGGGGAGAGACTTTTTAGCAGGGCCTGTTGTTTCAGACGAAGGGTGATGGTTTTAAACCAAAAGAGAGACATTCAGGCTGAATGTGAGGAAGAGATATTGTACACTGAGGATGGTAAAACACTGGCGCAGGTTGTCCAGAGAGGTGATGGATGCACCATCACAGCAACCTAATTTGGTTGAAGATGTCCCTGTTCATTGCAAGGGGTTTGGACTAAATGAGCTTCAAAGGTCCCTTCCAACCCAAGCTATTCTGTGATTCATTAGGAGACTTCTGGTTTGTATGACAACCACAGTGTCAACCTCTTCAGTCTTTGCTGTATACTGTATATTGTTTTCAGTTCTTTCAAAACAGTTCTACCAGTGACCATCCTCTAAGACTGATGTTCACACTGTCACTCTTGGTTTTCCAAAAGAATTTTCCTTTTGGAATATTAGCATAACCAAATATTCAGGGGCTTGTGTGAAGAATTCCCTCAGCCGTATGAATTCGTAATTGCCTCATTGCTAGCCTGAAAGATTTGGATTTGCTTAGTCTTGGGTAGTGAAATCCAAAGGGAGATTTGGTAATAATCTTCCAGTATATTAGAGGTTGCTGTGAAGTGGGAGGCCATAAATTCTCCATGTCCGCTTCACATAGTGCAAGTTTTAACAGGCTTAAGTTAAAGCAAGGGATATTTAGTCTGAACGTTAAGAAAGTCCTTTATAACCGTAAGGCTAATGAAGCATTGGACTAGATCTGAGGGACTATATCAACAGTGATTTTTAAGCATAGTTGAGAAAAACTAAGTTATAACATAAAGTATAATCTGTTCTGGAGAACATGTGTGCATGTGTAAAGATGATCTGGATGGGTTCTCAGAGTCTCTTCATCCTAAATTCTGTTTGCTCACCAAAAATGTGGGGTAAAGACTGCACCCATCCATACAGGCTTTTTCCCTGATACACCCCTACCAGCTTTCTTGCTGGTCTTATAATTGTTCTCTATTTGCAGCTTTTAATAGGTAAACAGGAGGCCTACTCATAAGTACCAATATTCTCTGCTTTTGATAGAGAGAAGATAAAAGACACATGAACCGTTAAGCCTGTGAGTTGCTGACATGTATATTTCATAAAGACAACTTACTGAGTAATATATAGAAGGTTTTTCCAGGCTATCTTTATGATACAGACACCACTTTGTGGGTGAAATACTTATTGATTTTAATAGAATTTTGCACAGGAAGGACAAACTGTGGCAATACTGCATGATGCTGCATAAGAAGGTACAGCAAACTAAGACTAAAATGGCTGTTAATATATATTCTGTGACCAGAACACTGTTTTATGACCAACAGAAGCAGCAATTCCATAATGCACAAGGTCCAAGGGCAATAAACAGGGCTTTGGAATCATAGATTTCACCAGGACTCTGAGCAATAAAAATGTTTAGGATGTTGAGCATTATAGTAGTGTATTGCTTAGGAAACATACAACAATAAGAGGAGGATTGTGTTTGCAGCAGCATTTTTGGAAGTTCTGGTTTTGCTCAGAGAAGCATACATTGACATTATAATTTTTGCCTGAATAACTTTGTGTTCCCATTACTGTTAACAGCTTCTTCCATGTTATTTGTCCTGTTTTCTCTTTACAATGTATTTTCCAGATTTAGGTACTTGTAGGAAGTATGGAAGAATGCATCTTCTTGTATATTTGGATATGGATAATGCCTATCTCGAAACCAACCCTGGTCTTTGGGGTGTTTTACAAGTGATTCTTTGTGAGTTAAATAATAACCAATTGCTTCTCAATGGTAATTGTCCATTTCTACACTCTCCACTCTCACCATAAGCAAGATGATTTGACTCGGCCCTTAATGAAACTAAACTTAGTCCACAATGAAAGACAATTCTGGTGGTCTCCCTCTAGCATAGATGTCTTCAAATGATGCAATGCCTTGTAGTATGCTACCAGACTATCATTAGATTTGGCTTTCATTTATGCCTGCTTCCCACCACAGCCTGTGCTTATTACATTGTGATGCATGACAGCAGCACAAAGCACAATGCATCTTCAATTACATTCTGGCTTTTGGACAAGGTGGGGAAGAGCCTAAATGCTGCTAAATCCTGGTTTGTATATATGTGTGTATATTTGTATGTTTATATATACATATGCACACAAATGTTTGTGTGCATAAAAAACCCAACTGTGTTGGGACCTGTGTATTCAATTTCATTTTACTGGAGTACAGTCAAATTTCATGCCACGTAAAGATGCCATGCCAGATTGAACAAAAGCTATGTAAGACTCTCCAGATGAAAAGGAATGGAGTGCACAGATGTGTATACTCACTCCTGTATTGTGTCCTAAAGCAAGCACTGTTAAATGGCAAAATAGCTTGAATCTATTGCAAAAGACAGATGGAGAAATCAGCCTCAGAAGTGATTTACCTAAACTGATGCAAAATCTAGCGGCTAGGTCGTTGTTAGAACGCAGGTTACCTACATCTCCAAGACAGTCTGCTTGTAACTGAGAAATAGCCATAGGAACAGTCTCGAGTGCTAAAGGATTTCTAATTCTGAGCTGTTAGTGTATTAGAACAGTTTTGCACCTCAAGCAGGCATATGGCAAAAAACATTTGGAGGAAAAGGAATTTTGCAGTAAAATCTGACTGAACCAGGCTTCTATGCTCTTGGTTTTTAACTGTTAATCTGGTTTGAGTTTAGTGTTAACCATTTGTGAGGAAAAAAAAGCAGGGAAAGAAAGCAAGAAAATGCTGAGGAAATGAACACTGCATTGATAGAACACCAAATTCCCGTGTATTTCAGCAGGACTTGCTCATAGTGACAGGCTTCCACATTGCTGCTGTAAACCTCATTTTTGTTTAATAAAGTTTACACAATCTGTCAGTTTTTAAATTAACTGCATGGCTGGCTCAGACTTCAGTCACGACACTAAAGACCATGTAACACAATCACTGGCTCTGAATGAAATACAGGGATGTGGAACTGGCAGAGACTGCAGGAAATGTGAAGGGAAAACTTGTCATTTTACTGACAAAACAAGACAGCAAAAATACATTCCTAAATAACTTCCCTACTGCTTTTATTTTTTTTTTTGAAGAATATCTATAAGATGGTTATTTACCTTTTCTTTTTTTTTCTTTCCATGAAGATATGGCTGTTTGTGTAGTTTGAATTTCTGAGAGTAATATTTCACATTTATTCCAAATTGGGTTTTAGTATTGTAGGATAATGTTAAAAAATTAGTTCATAAAATCAGACGTCATGCCAGTTTGAAGGAAAAACAAGGGGGGGGGGGGGAATAAAGGCCTATTTCTTCAGATAGCAGCCTTCCAGTATCTAAAGGGAGCCTACAAGGATGCTGGAGAGGGACTTGTCATTAGGGACTGTAGCGATAGGACAAGGGGTGATGGGTTCAAACTTAAACAGAGGAAGTTCAGATTGGATACAAGGAAGAAGCTCTTTACTGTGAGGGTGATGAGGCACTGGCAGAGGCTGCCCAAAGAAGTAGTGAATGCTCCATCCCTGGCAGTGCTCAAGGCCAGGTTGGACAGAGCCTTGGGTGACATGGTCTAGTGTGAGGTGTCCCTGCCCATGGCAGGAGGGTTGGATCTAGCTGATCTTAAGGTCCTTTCCAACCCAAACCATTCTATGAGGTTGGTAGATTTACAGTTCTGGCTTGCTGGAAAAAAAAAAAGCAAAACAGTGTAGAATTAGGTGTGAAAGTAAAGTAATTAATACAAATACTATAGAGTTGCCACATTCTTCTTTTCCTGAGCTAATAGGTGTGACTGTCCATACTGACTATATCTTCATCTGTGGTGATATAAAACGCCTATAGCCAGCGTTGGATTGAGAAACCGCAATGGATCACCAGTGCTATGCTATGGGAAGTCAATGAAAAAGCCTTTCTTTCAGACTACATCTCTTTCCGTTTTGAGGTTGCATATGGCTGATCTGTACGGCACAATAAGAGCCTTAAAGCTTTCAGGTGGCAACAGATGTATTGCAGCAGCTTTTATGGCTGTTAGGACTACCTAAAGAGTTATCTGTTAATTCATTTGATTGTAGACTATTCTCTTTACTGGGCTTACTTTGCAGTGTGATGAGAATGTGCAATAAATTCTCTGAGAATTCACAAACCATTGCATTCCTCGCTATCAGCTTCAAGTGACAATTGCATTTCTTATACATATTCTATCTGAAATTCTCTACTGCTGACAGTTTTCACCATGGGGAGAGGATGAAAGGACCAACCAGATAGATCTTAATTGTGCTGTCTAATGCAGCACTGGCAGGCGCTCAGACACACCTAGCAAAAAATCTGTGCGAGTCAACCTAAGCTGTAAAGGGCACTGTTGAATGAATGAATGAATGACAACTGCAGTCTTTTTTTTTTCCTAATATGCAATCTAAATCTCCCCTCTGTCAGTTTAAAGCAATTCCCTTTGTCCTGTTATTACATGCCCTTGTAAAAAGTCCTTCTCTAGAAGAACAGGGACGTTTTATTCCATGGGACCCATAATGGCCACTTCTCCTCCTGTTCCTTCTCTAATTCCTAATTCAGCCTTTAAAAAAAAGGCTGAATTCCAAATACAAGCATGTTGCAAATGTAAGAAAAACTAGTGCCTGCTGCTCAACTCATTCCCACACAATTCTGGAGAGTAGATACAGAGCTATCATTATCCTGAGAAATGAGACGCTTGTTCACAGTATGAAGGTAACAGGGAACAATAATTAGGATGTGTAAAGAGAAAAGTAATGACCACAGTTACTTTGCAGATTAAAACTGATAAGTTTTTAATTATTACAACTATTTCCATTGCCATTCCAAATTTCCTTACATAAGAAAGTATGTAAAGGAAGAAGTATTAAGGTACGAAAGTATGCAAAGTCAAAGCCAGAGCAGTATTAAGGTACAAAAGTATGCAAAGTCAAAGCCAGAGCAGTTTTGACTGGGGTAGAGTTAATTTTCTTTCTACTAGCTTGTGTTGTGCTTTGTTTTGGATTTGTGCTGAACACAGTGTTGATAACATAGGGATGTTTTATTTATTGCTGAGCAGTGCTTGCACGGTGCCAAGACCTTTTCTGCTTCACACATTGCCCTGCCAGTGATGAGGCTGAGAGTGGGCAAGGAGTTGGAGGGGACACAGCTGGGACAGCTGATCCCAGCTGACCCAAGGGATATTCCAGACCATATAACATCATGCTCAGCAATAAAAGCCTGCTGAGTACCAGAGGCAACACAAATACCTGGAATCTCCATCAGGAAAGTGCAAGATCTGATCTGTCCTGCTTTACCACAACTTAGTCTGCTTCTAGCAGATGCAAATAAATTTACTGTATCCTGGATCAGGCTAGAATGCATCTTTGATTCTAAAGCTGTGCTTTAGTGTTACTTCTGCCAGTGTGTGCTAAACTAAACTAGAAACGCATTTGTAGAATTTGATGCTGTCCAAAAGTGGATCCAGCACACAGGACCAGGCTGGAGACAGTGAATGGAACTGCTTTGGAATGTAAGCAGTGTTCTGATACACTGGCCTTAACACCAAGGTTTCACCCTTATTGGGGTGCTTTATTCACTCTCAGAATATCAGCTGGGGAGAAGCAATTGATCCCTTCCAAAAAAAGAAGCTTAGGTACAGTTTGGAATCTTGTTCATTCGAGAGATGGCTTTTTGAAGGCAATAGAGTGAAATTGCAAGCTTGGTTCCTTGCATCCTACAGAGTTCTATTACCCTGTTCAGTTTGCACCTCCTGCCATGCATGCATTGAGGCTCACAGCGCATACCTTCAGAACCATAATACTAAATGCCCCTTCAGTGGGATGTGGCAAAGCCCTCACATTGCTCCAGGCACGGGGATCTGAAAATGATACAGGTAAAGGGTAAGGCTACCTTACAAGCACAAGGGTGCAATATTGGGTGTTAGAGGAAACCCAGCTGAACCTCTGTACCTCCTACATGTGGCCAGCCTATACCAGAGAAGGCAAGACCTGAAAACGCAATGTGGGCTGTTCTGCACCAGGACTAGCCTGCGATGTGGAGGTTGCTCTCTGGGTAGATGTCTTTCAATATTTGGATGTAGCCCAGCTCTGTCTATCTGAACAAACTGTGTGCCATACTGGGACAATGTCAAGCTAAATGGTTTCATTAAGGAATTTAGACGCGGAAGGACTTATCTTCTTAGAACTTCCAAGTACTAAATCTTACAGGCCCTTATGTCAGAAACGTATTTGGTGACAGGTTCTCTTGATACCTGCCAAAATTACCATCTTTCCTTTAATTTGTCCTTTGTAAATAAACTCAGATGTTGCAGATAATGTGGAAATTGAAGCTCTCTTCAGGTTTGCCAAAAACAAAAGGTAGACAGGAAGTAAAGAACTCCAATAAGAGGCTGGAAATACAATAAACAACTGCAGCTGGTTCAATACTTCATATTCTGAATTCCCAATAAACTCAAAATAAATCTTTTAAGTCCTTTACCCCTTTTATTTTTTTCTCATTCTGTCATTTTTATTTACGTTCCTAAGACCGGCTGGATCTAAGACAATAAAAACAAGCATAAGGGTTTTGTTCTTAGGGCATTAAGATTGGAGTGAGCTGGGAGGAGCTCTGTGTATGTGAACTTAGAATGAAGCACGGCTTGGTTTTTATGGAGGATTCCTTTACTCATGTTGAGAATCAGAAGTTCAAGTTAAAAAAATGCCTTTCATAAAAATACTTCATTTTCTTCCCTTTACAGAGCTTCATAATTGTGGGTATTAGTAAAACTAAAGAAAAAGTGGAAACAAAATTGTTTTGCCTGTTCAAAGTTTTCCTCCAACTGGAAGAATTTTCTTACATAGTTGCTAATCCTTAATTCATTAAAGTGGTTAAACTATGAATCTAACATATGTCTTTGTATTAGGTTGCTGTTTGTTTAATTTTACAAATCAATGAGTAGTTCATAACAACCAATTTATTGTCATTAAAATGAGAAAAATATGACTATTTATTTCTGTAATTTATCACTCCAGCTCATATTGTAACCTTTACCTGTAGCTGCTTAGAGACAGGATCTAGTTAAAAACATTAGAGCGTTATTTTGTCTCTCATTCATCAGAAAATCAGTTTGATGCAAGAACTAATTGCTTCCAGGACACCTTTTGAGGTGTTTGATTCATCTTTCAGCTCAAACAGCTCTGAAGTAACATGAGTTGAGCATCAAACTAGATGCTCGCTAGAACTGCTGTTTGAGCACATGCTTCCTTTGAAAACAAGGCTGTCATTTGGGTATTGTGTAATTTTACTTTTTTCTGGGGCATTTTATGTGTTCAGTTTGACACACTCCATGTCTGCATATATTAGTGATCTCTGTGCAAAGGTATGATCAGGGAAGACAGCCCCAAACCTCTAGTATTGGATAAAGCTTTGTGACAGGTTGATGTTCCATACACTGTAGCTGGATACCCAATGATCATGTAGATACAACCTCTAAAACCAAATACGTTTACACTCTTGATTACCTTTTTACTAGAAAATCAAATGGGTTTGTTTTCATGGAGTTCATATGCTCCGTGCTGCATAGCAATAGCAGGTTTTTCTTTTATGTGGAGCAGGTGGCTAATACTGAAAAACCTGTTTTCATGGTGGGAAAGATTTATTATCCTTGAAACTCATTTCAGGATACTTGCAATTGGGTAGCAACTGCAGTGTGAAAACCATTGTAGTTATACAATGCAAGCACATAAGAGGGAATGCATAGAGGGAATGGGAATAATGTTTCAGCTATTTCGTCTTGGAAGCTTGTTTTTGTAAGAACACCCTCCCAGTTCCCTAAAAAACAACCTCCCATATGAAGACAGGCTGAGAAAGTTGGAGCTGTTCAACCTGGAGAAGGGAAGGCTGCTGGAGACCTCATAGCAGCCTTCCAGTATCTGAAGGGGGGCTAGAGGGATGCTGGAAAGGGACTCTTTGTCAGGGACTGTAGTGACGGGACAAGGGGTGATGGGTTTAAACTGAAACATGTAAAGTTCACGTTAGATGTAAGGAAGGAATTCTTTACTGGGAGGTTGGTGAGGCACTGGTACAGGGTGCCTAAAGAAGTGGTAAATGCTCCATCCCTGGCGGTGTTCAAGGTGAGGTTGGACAGAGCCTCGGGCAACATGGTCTAGTGTGAAGGGGGTTGGAACTTGATGATCTTAACGTCCTTTCCAACCCAAAACATTCTATGATTCTAAATTAAAGATTGAAAGTTTCTGGTGATACCTTAGAAATATTGTGAATTCTTAATTATTTTAAATTACTTATAAAAATGGCAGGCCAAACTAGTCTTGCAGTCTCCTGAAAGTCCTTGTTACTACATCGCATAAAATTATGCTGTATTTAAAAATAAGGTTATTTTTGTGTACTCATGTCTCCTATCGAAAGCCTTCCTCATCAGTTAGGTGTTTCATTATGTTTCTCCATACCTTTTTATATCCTACCTTTGTGCTTGAACTGGAAAGAAAAAGGACACTGAGAACAGGAGACTTTGAGAAACCTTTCTGATCTTCTTAGCCTTTTAAAGGTACCTCTTCATACTTTGTGCTGCTCTGACTCAAAATTCCAGGTCTGACTTACTTAAAATGCGTTGGCAGGATTAGATTGATTTCCTTGAGGCTTCATAGACTCATGTTAGCTATTTGGTTGATGTGCTAGGATATGAATTATGGCAAAAGAGAAGAAAGTAGTCTAGAATTAATATATCTGAAAGAGATTTATCATTGGTTTAAGTGCAATTGATGTGATGAGTTTTTCTTCCCAAATTTAACAAAACTCTGAACTAGGCATTTGTTGTAAGAAGGTTCTCTAAGCTCCATCTGTAATCAGTGGAGAAACGCAGCACTTAAATTCATGCACCAGGCACAGATAATCATGTCTGCCTGCTCTCTTTTAAGCATATTTGCAATGTAATAGGCTTGCTGATAAATAATTCAAACCTACAGACTTTAAGAGAAGAGATTCATTCTTCTTTGGGTGAGGAGCTAATCTTGAACAACAGGAGGAAACACAAGCAGATCTCAACTTGTGGGATTCAGAGCAGGGCTCTGAAGTTTCCTGCGACTTCACTGGAAGTTTTTGTGCTGAAGCAAGGTTGTTCATGTGGTCCTGATAGCAAAGCACTGGCATTTACCTCCTTCTGAAATGAGTTACCTTATTATGCATTCAGTTTTAATCCTATGTAGTGTCTGGAACAAAAGACCTAAAGCAGGAAGGCATATGTTTAAATTCCAGAGAAGAAAATGGGGTTTGTGAGGTTGAATGTTGCTCAACGTGAATGTTGTTCAATCAACAAGGTTAATCAAGGCTTAGAACTCGCAGAAAAGGCAACAAACAAAGCTAAGTTTTTTCATGGGTTTCTTGTTCTTGTTTTTTTCAGGATGTGACTTAAGCTTCCATCAGAGGCTCTGCTCACATCTATGTCCTTGTGTGAAAAGGCATATCCTTCCCATCTTCATCCATATTCAAACCCTAATAAACAGATGGCCAAATTAAAGAGACCCTGTCAGCCAGAAAATTAAATGAATTAGAAATTCACCAGATCTTAGTTTTCTGAACCATTCCTTCTTCCATTAAAATAAACAAACCAGCCTTCTTTTCCCTCTGCTTTTCTTCCAAGCACTTTCAGAGCCATGAGATCAAATAATTAAGCTGGTGGAAAATCCCTTGTTGGTATTAGAAACAGCCTCTTCTGGGAGGAAGACTAAGATAACAGCTGGCTGTTATAGAATAAGATATTTCATTACATTGAGCATATCTGCTTAAGAAAACAGAAAAGTCAGACTTTGAACTTATTGGATCAGTGATTATAGTGGAATTGGAACAGACTCGAATAGATATATTTTGTATTGTGGGGAGAATAAGGAGATATTCTAATGGGATTTTCTTGTTATACAAAATTTGGGTTATAAAATAATTTAAAAAGGTGGGGAATCTTCTGACAATCAAAGGAAGAGGCAGGCAATGAGGAAATTGTATTACTGCAGCAATTCACCCCAGCCCTTACGGCAGAGTGGTGACTGTACTGACTTCACCCCTGCCAGTCCAGGGGTGTTAATGGCGTTGGATCACAGCTAAGAAATAAAAGGTCATTCAGGTTGCACCTACATTAACATGTTGATTCAGTTGTGAAGAGAGTCCCCTGCTTGTCACTACTTGTCATGTGGTGGCTTGGTTTCCTGAGTGATGATAGTTAGTGGACGCAACTAAACTGTCAGCACCACTGGAAGCAGAAGCATTCTGACTACTGTTGGGTCACTGAAATCTCAGCCTATGTGCCAGGGGCATAGTGAAGACTTTTGCTCCATGGGATCAGGTTAAATTTATCTGAAATAGTTCTCATGAACCACATAGAAGAGATAGGGGCATCAGCACCAGTGGCGTAAGTCGACAGATCTATTCCTTGTACTGCACCAACTAGCCCCACACGTCATCCATGGGAGCTTTAATACAAATGTCTCACTGAAGATAGTCAGATCTTGTGACTATAGGATTTGGTTCCCACTTGGGTGGAAGATCTCAGTGTTGCAGTTCGAGATGGAATCCCTGTGGGGTTCTCCCTTATACCATCAGCAAGAGAAACCACTGCCAGCATGCACTGCACAGGCAGGTAGCTATGCCTACTTTGTCATTCCCTGGTAATCCACAGCCCTTGGTGAGTACAGTCTCTCTTGTACCTGGATTCCATGCATACCTAGAACAAGCTGAGATGAAAAATGCAGGCAATGTATATATTGTAGGAGATGAGCAAAACTTGCTTTTGCTCAGTCACCTTGCCCTGATTCTTTTGCCATCCAATTGGATGTAAGCATTGTGGGAAGAAAACTGATGCTTCACAGGACATGGGAACTGCATCTAAGATGCTTCTATCACCTCAGTGACAGCAGGCAAGGAAAGGCAATGGCCAGGAAAGGCTGTGTGAGATTATCAAGAGAAACCTGTGGAGATGCTAATGAAAGAGAATGATTTCTGCAACAGTGCTGCTGCCAGCCAACACTCACAGCCCAGCCACAGGCTCTGAAGGTGGGAAATCTGGTTAGCTGAACAGTGACAGGTCAAATTCTAGTAATTTTAAGGAGTGAAGCTCACTCTAATGGTAGGTACTAAGAGCTGCAGCAACATCTACGATCCCTCTGCATCCTCCAACAACATATAAGTCACCAAATATGAGCTTTACTAGGTAGCATTTCTTTAAGCATTTTCTATTAATCTTCTGTGCTCTTACTAGCAGGATTATGTGGGGCTCTCCTTTTTGTGCATGAGAAGTCCTAACCATTTTTAGATATTCTTTTTATCTCACTCTCCAGTATTTCAGATATAATATTGGACAAGATAGCATGTGCTCTCTTCTCCTTTCGCACATTGATTTGCTTTTCCTCCTTCTGACAACTAAACCATGAGATTTCTGAGAGCGAAAGAGCCCTGAACATACTGTACACACTTAATAAAGACAGTAAGTTTATCTGTTAATGTGTTTGAACTTCACAGTATTTGCTCCATTTTGAAGCATCACAGTCCTCACTTTTTCCTCTCATTTGTAACAGCCTCTTTATAACTGTTGTTTGGTTTGGAGTGTTCTGAAGTGACACAGGTGGGAATCTTTCCATCCGGTTCAGTAATCGCATTAGGCTGTGTGACAGAAAACTTCAGTCTGGGCAATAGGACATCAATTTCCTCTCATGCTTCCCTATGCTTTTAGGCACTGCCATCACCTGTGTTGTGGATGAGCATGAAGGTATGCTGCAATCTGATGTTCCATCCTTTACCAAGGACACGGCTGCACAGTGAGAGGTAGAGATGCAAAACTGACTGAACAAAGTAAGCTCAAGTACTGAAAGCTATATAATCACATCAGTGAATTCCCTGCCAGGATTAGAAGCATCTCGCACAGTTCTGTGCTTTGCCTTGTACACATACCCATAGTGAACCACCTCTTGCTTCTGTCAGTGAGCCAAGCTGATGAATAGTAGGTGTACTGATGGACCAGTCTTACTATTGCTATCACAGCTACTACTGCTCTTACTCCTCTAACAGCTTTTACACCTCCTACCTGGGATAGTTAATTCCACATGTACCAAGCAGTTTTCAGAGAAGAGCCGGGGTCTTTCATGCTCTCATTTTCTTCCTCTAAGAACATAGAGAGGCTGCTCTTGAACTCAGTAGGCCAGACTCCTCCAGAAGAGGAAAGTTGTGCCAGCTCATTTTCTTTAGCCAGTCTCCCCTTCTATCATTCTGCTCAGTAGATGAACTTGTGCTGAGAAAGATTCTTAGATCTACCTAAAATTCCCAATAGACTTTTGCTCTCTTAAAAACATCCATATTTATCCTCTCATGCTACTGAGGCCCTTAAGGAGACATAAATTACCGTGTCTATGATCCTTCCATTCATCTTTTCAATGTTTAAAAGTTCCAGGATGTGATGAATCTGGAAAACCCTATTTTTTTTCCTCCTTTTCCCAGAAAAAAAATCCTCCAGGTAAAGTTGCTTTCATTATCCCACAGATGATTCAGAGCTTGTTTTATAATTCAGAGACTATAAAATAGTCCTCTGGCTGCATTAAACAAATAATGGATTTCTTCATCAAGATTGTTCAACCTGAAGCAATCTACATCTTTTCATGGCTTATCCCTCTTTAGCCTCTTACTTGAACTCCCATAACTTCCATAAGGAAATAAAATCAGGCATCTACTTTAAATGAAAAAAATTCCACAGTAAACTGGGAACCCTGAAGGCTCATTTTGGAAATGTTAATGCAAAACATTTCAGCCTTTCTAAAGTGAAGAGTTTTGTTTCAGCATCTATAAAGCAGAAAGTTTTACTTCAGAAAAACTTTACTGCCGCTTTCAAATAAACAGTGTTTTCACACGTTTTCCCAGTTAAATTGATTTACTAAATCCAGTGCATGTTGATTATAAGACCAAGTTTTAAAAGTGATTTTACTTCCCTCTTTCTTGCAATTTGCTTGGGAAACCTGAAATCACTGCATATATGTTACGTATCTATAAACCCTCCCTCTGTATGCTATGTCTTACAAGCTGCAGTATTGCCTGTGAATAAAGGTACTTCAACTCCTGAGCAGAAAAGGGGACAAGAAACTAAATCCAACATCCAAACAAGAAACTGTACATTAAGTATGGCATAAGGCTTTGTGCAGACTGATATTACAGTATGTCTGTTACTGGTAAGGAAAGGTAATGGGAACGTTCAGCTCTCCACCTGGAGCATATGGCAAGCTGGCATCATTAATCGTTTGCTCAGAGCAACTGGTATCTTTTATATCCTTTACATGTAAATCCTCAGCATCCCTGTTAAATCAAGATGCGTATTAGTTAATCTGTCCTGACCTTTCAACAGTCAGGTTTGGCTTGCCAAGTCAGCGGTAGATTTCCTTAACGGAACAGAGATGGAACTTGTGAAATTTCTCAATTAACACTGAGAAAGCAATGTGTTGCTGAAGTTCTAAGGAGTCATCATAGAATGATTTTGGTTGGAATGGACCTTCTTAACTGTTTCTTGTACCAACATACAGCAAAGAAAGCATATTTCTCCCTCAAACATACCCCTCTTTTTGAACATCAGGAGGCTTAGTGTGCTTCATTCCCTGTTGGGATGCAGTGAAAGTAAGGATGCCATATGCATTTAAGCATTTTCCTTATGAAAAATAGGACTTTGGTAAAGTAAAAAATTGCTAACTATTTGCTTTCTCAGACTCTTTTACAAACAGCTTCCTGGCCAGATCTCAAGATGATCAATGTGGTCTTTCAAAATCATTCTTCAGTGGCAGACAGTTTGCATAAATGAAAGTTAAGGCCAGAAGAACCCAAAGCCATTTAATTTGTTATGTGCCAAATGAAACATAATTGCTTTCCTGCATCTCTTGTATTAGATTTTGCTAGGCGCTTTAAAAGAAAAACTCAAGGAAATTAATTTCTTGAAAATACTTACTTACCTTCATAGGAATTTTTAACCAATAGCTACAAGTATGAGTTTAAATTAGCCAGTATAACGTAGGTTAATGGTATCTCAAAAAACTGACTTTGCATTTCCAACTGATTTCAGTCTTTTTCATAAATCTAATGCAAACTTAACATTTCTCATTAACAGAATTTTGAAGTAAAGAGACCTTTTCGTATCTTATAGAACCATACTGGAAGAAGAAGTAATAAACCTTGTTAGGTCAAGTTATGTAGTGGAGAAAATCAAAACCACAACCAAACTCAACCAGAAAAGCTTTCTGAGACACAAACTCTTTCTCAGAAAGCTGCCTGTAGTACAGAGCAGTTGATGGGCTGCATATTCAAATCTCACATCTCTCGCTATAATACAGTTTGTCCGGATGTTGTGAGGCATGATATGAAGGTTAATGTAGGGTTAATAATCACCTTTTTTTGATTGTGATTTCTTGTAATGATTTCCTCCTACACAAACTTATAAATCTCTGTATTTCCATAAGTAATGAGTAAAACAAATGTTCACCTGCCTAAAAGAAATCTTGTGATGTTAGGAGGTTTATAACCTAATGTTTATAAAGCACTTTGAGGCTCAAAACAACCACGCAAGTATTGTCATTATTGACAACAGAAACAATTTTAGTGATGAGTACTACTTTTCTTACTGAAAATGAGCTCTAATTTGGAATAATTGCAGCATCCTTTGCACTTTAACAGGAATTCCTGAGTCTTATGGGGACTGAAAAGAAATATTTTCAAGTTTTATGATATTCATTGGTAAACTCCCAAGACTGCATCCTGCACGTTCATCTATTGCCCATCATTGTGACATTCTGTCAGAGTCCCTCGGTTGCAAACATAGCTCGAATTGTAAAAAATATTATCTGGTAATGATGCAAATTTATATGCAATAATTCTTCTCTATTGATTTGACTCCTATGAGCTTTCTAACCTAAATTAAAAATGTGTTTAGTAATAGTCACTAAAGAGTGTCATCATGAGTTTTTTTCTATATACTATAAATATATTGTAGCATGAGTAATTATCTCTATGCGTTTGATCCACTGTAATTTGTTTAGGATTAATGGACTCAGCTCATCAGTAAACATAGAGTGCCTCCATATTTCAGTAATGGGTAATCCATTAGCTGCACTGATGTTTATCTATAAGACTAAATCAATGAGCTTGATGCTTATCAGACATTGTGTTATTCAAATGGTTTGCACTTAATAATATCTGTAAATAAACCTTTGTGCCGTTTACCACAGTTTAAAGGAGAGCTGAATTACTTGAAGTTGAAAGCATTATGTGCTGGGGGGGTTGTTTTCTTTAGTATACAATATGAATAAACTATGTGCATGTAGCTGCATTCTTCACCAATCACTTGTCATTTCTATATCTGCAGATATTAATGATTTTGTAAATAATACAAGGAAGGCTGCATACTTTTAATCTATATTTTAGAAATACGGCATCTTTCAGGTTTAAGCAAGTCAAGAGTGAGCATGTCACATGGGGAAAATCACGTGTATTCATGGTTAATGTATAAAAACATACACAAGAGACAGAAGTTGGGTAATGTTCAGTGCACCGGGGAAAGCTTTCATATTTTATATCAAATAATATAACAGATGCTGTTATTGAGCAGTAGTTATTCAATATATTACTGTGCTCCTTACGTTTATTTGCTAAGTATCACTCATATGAACATGGTAAATATCGGAACCTTGTCCCAAAGAACAAGTGAGCTAAATAGAGGAAACAGTGAAGGGAGAGAGGAATATGAGATACTCTACATTTATTATAACAGTATTTTGGCATAAGCTGGAGTGTAGGCTTGCCAGTTTTTGATAGCAGCATCTGACTATTTTGTTTTGAATGAAAGACTACTGTAGCTTGAAAAAACAGTTGCTATGAACCCTTCACTTAAAACAGGGACATGTGTGTCCAGAAATGGTGTGGGATTGTGGACACGACGGGTATCATAGTTATTCACATTATTTCTTGTATGTGGTACCTTTTATTACGTAGCTGACAGTCACAGACTTTTTGGGACAGGTTTCTACTTGAATCACTTTTCCCCACAAAGCTTTGCTGTGCTTTTTCAGACTTGCATTCTGCAAATGGATCCAGCAGAAATGGAATCATTTTGTCCAGCTTGTCAGAATCACTTCTAGAAAAGGGAGCCATCATACAATGACAGCTGCTAGTCAGCTTGTATTTGCTGACTGCTTCTTTTAGCATCTGCAGAGCAGCATTACAGGGACTTGAGTGGAAATTGAAAGTAGATACTGATGCCTTCCCAACACTGGCTATAACTTTATAGACAGCAATAGCTACCCTGAAGCAAAGAATTCATTTTATGACCTGTCTTTTATAGAATTTGGCCCAACTGCTTTGTAATTTAAATGTATAAGCTTATGATCTGAATAGCTCCTAAACCAATGAAATGCTGGCAGAGGCATAAATCCAGTACATACCCATGAGTTCGCAGCTTTACAGAGGTACAAAAAGAGCCTCAGAACGACCAAGATAACTTAAAAAGAATGTAGCATCACTGTTCATACCCAGATATTCCTAACATGGTGTCTCTCACCAAGAAAAGCAGAACCACTCAGATGTTTTCTTCCTCTGAGCTACAAAATACTTAATTGAAAAATGGAGGGATGAAGATAATGTTTATTCCTTCATGGACTGCTGTCTGTGCAGTGTAGATGCCAGAGCAAGCTACTAAAGATTGTTCTGTCACAGGCAGGTATATGAAGAAAAGCATGATGTAGACAGGTCCTTGCTTCTTACATCATTCCATTCAAGAATCAGTGTAGCTGAACAATCCATGTAGACTTTGGGGTGAGATTCATCTGATCAAATAAAAGCATGTGTCTGACTGAGGATGAGTTGGATTACTTGCTTGACTCTACTGAGTGTGCTAATAAAATCTTCATGGAATTTAAAGGGAGTTCAAGGTGAATTGCTCAGGCATTGTTCTTACATTTATCAGGATGAAGCTAAGCCTTGGCCTGAAATTTAAGCTCTTTGGGTTCTCTCTAGAGTCTTTGATGCATGTGTTAATATGAGATGTATCTTGCTTTGGAGGGAAGAAATGTCAAGCTATTAGGTGGTTAAATTTAGGAGTTATTTATCTTGCCATAAACTGGCTGATGAGATGCTTAAAAAATCCCAGGTTTATATCTATTTTCAGTGGTTCATATTTCAGTTCTGGGAGCTTGGGGTTTTTCTTTGATGACATTGAAGTCACTGTTTCTTTTAATGTACTAATGCTTGGCCTTGATTTTACACACCAAGGAAGGACTATAAGTGTCAAAAATAGGAGGATCTGGCTTCCAGAAGAGTATAAAAATGCCCAGCCCATCCATCAAGCTGGGCATAGCAAAACTCAGCTTGTCATGACAACAAAGTAATCTGAGAGCTCTCTGATAAGGACTCTAATAAATGCTTTAGTGCATGAGAGCCATATCAGCAAAATGACAAATTGACAAAAGAGAAGGTTACACAGGAATGCAAATAAAAAGCTTTCAGTCAGTGTAAAGTATTTCTTCTTGCCTGGTAATAGCTGAATAGAAAAGAAATAAAAGAAATGCTCTTAACTGAAGAATCAAAAACACGCACATGGAAAGAAAACCCTTACATTATGTGTACAAAGTGCTTGACATAAGTACATTTATGGCACTGTTTGAGGAACAATAATGAGGTTCACGTTGACTAACTTGAGGTACCTAACCTTGGCTACAGAATTAGGAGTAGTATATACAGTCAGTAAAGCTTTTAGAAACCCATTCAGCCATCGAGGTTAGATGCTTGAAGGCAAAGATCATGATTACCCCATGCTGCGTTCAACTGCCATTGAAAGTACTGCAGCAGCTGAAGGATATGAATAAGGTTAAATGAGCCAAACTGGTTATTCCAGCTAGGCTTAAGAATCCTGAAAGAACTATTACAATATTTTCATATATTTGTGCTGCTTTAGAGTTAAAAGAATTGGTGTTACTATAATATCTGTCCTAACTTTGGGTTATTTAGACAAAGCTTTGGTGGTGCTGGAGGCATTACAAGAGAGTGATGTGGACTTTCATAAGGTTATCAGGAGGCTGATCTCATCAGTGCACTATCCTATGAGGAAATAAAATGTTTTAGCACCCAAAAAATACTTGCCAAGATGGTCTTGAGCCATGAGTTAAAAATACAGCATCAGACTGTGTTAAATTTCATTGGGAGATTTAAAGTTTGAATATGGAGTGAAGCTTCTCTTCTACTCTTACACAGAACCATAGAATGGTTGGAGTTGGAAAGCACCTTAAGATTGTCTAGTTCCAACCCCCTGCCATGGGCAGGGATGCCTCACACTAGACTGTATCTCCCAAGACTCTATCCAACGTTGTTTTATTCCTCCCATCTATGAAGACAAATGTGTTTTTAGCAACAGAGAATGTGTGTTTTGTCTATTTTTTTCTTTCTTTCAGCAGACCTGTGGTACTTCTGTAACCATTTCAGGTGTCTCATTTGACTTTCTTATACTGACAGTCTCGGAAATGTCACTTTTTTTCCTAAACCTTCTAAGATTATATGTACTACTACTTTAGAGACCTTTAGTAATCTCTTTAGCTTGCAAGTCTCCTGAAGATTGGGACAGACTGCTGTCCACCTCTTTTGTACCTTAGTCTTTCCCTAGCAAAGTGAGTCTTCTATGGAGTCACCCTAACTTCATGGTTAATGGAATCTACCAACCTGTCCTTAATGCGCACTTAGCTTCAGGGGAGCTGAGACTTCAGTGTCTCAAAAGATTCTGCAACTTTTGCTCTTGGTAATAGTTGTTTGGTTCCCCCCTGCCCTGCATTTCTGTCCCATGTTTTGTTGTGCAAAGTTAATAATTCATTGCAAATTGTTGAAATGTTATCTCTGATGTTTTTGGAAAGTGCTGCATGGGGACAACTACTTGGCTTTAATACAGATTGCATTGGTTTACCAAATGCACCAGAGAGCCAGTAAAAACTTTTAATGGCTCACTGCATCTTTCTCATTCCATATTTCATCTGGGTTCAGTTTTATTAGCAGAAACACCACTGGTATTGCCCTATCTTCCTGCCACACTAAGTAGGAAGAGCCCTTTAGCTATTATTTTGTGCATCTGTATGAATCACTGTATTTTCAAATGCAATTAAAAACGACTGGATATTTGTTTAGTCCTAATGAACATCTGGGGTGGTGCTTCCTCCTGAGATTCCAGAAACTGTGACTTCTTGTAATCTAACATCTGGGACACAACGCATAAGGTGGTAATTTCATTGGGTGGGAGGGATCGACAGCTGGTACTCCGGGAGCGTGAATGATCCTGTAGCATACTCGCGCATAGCTTTATTCACCCCCTTGCCCCTTCTGCAGCTGTACCTGCTCTGTCAGCATCCATATGTCATATCTGCGCCCATCCAGCTGAGCCTTGTCATATATGAAAATCCTCGCTGGGATTTTCATGTATGCTGTTAAATGGCAGGAGATGTGAGATGGACAAATGTGATTCATAGTTGTTATAAGCTGGGGAAAGCACATTCTTCAGTTTACTGTTGCTGCACTTACTAGGATTTTCTTTCCTATTTTTTCTACTTATCCTCATCTGCCAAGAAGGAGAGTAAGGATAAGGACATGTGCAGCCCTCTGTTTTACCACCTCTCCTTCCTTCACTGCAGATTGGCAAAAGGATCTGATGTAAGGGACTATATGATCTTGTGGACCAAAAGGTGTTAGTAGAGGTATTAATGTCTGCCAGCCCTGGAGTCCTGTAAGCTGCACACAGTTCATTCTTACCCTAAATCAAAGCAATGACATGGTCCCAGCCAGAAACACAGTTTAGCCAAGAGTGAAGAATTATTCTTCATTGACAGCATAACAGAACATGGCTTCACATGACAGCCTTACAAGAGCATCAAAATATCTATGATAAGTCAGACCAGAAGCCCATCTTCAAGTGTAAAATAAGATACTGACTTGTGATCTCATCTTTTGGCCAGCCATACATTTAGCAGATACTGACTGCTAATAACACCTTATTGCTGAGCAAGGAAGTGGAACATTAGCAGAAATGAATTTCCAGATGGATGTCTAACAAACAGTTAATGTTCATACCAGCAATAAAGTCCATAAATAAAGCAGAAGCTTTACATTTGCTGAGGTTCTGAAGCCCAGAGAGAGACCAGCTCTGTCTGAGGGGACTTTCAAGCAAGAAGGATAATCTTTCAGATGACTGTGATTGATTTTTGTTGCCCAAAACCTATGCTTGTTGTGTTAAATAATGTATCTGCCCTGAGAGTCAGGCTGTAATTTTCTCTCTGTTGGAGCTAAAAGTGTTCTATGTATCTCCCAACTGGGAGTAACACCCTACCTCTAACAGAGTCAGATGCAGGGATCTGGGCAGATTAAAGAAAAAAGAGCACGCAACAGCTATTCCTTTGTGCATTCTCCCAGCTTTCAGAAGCCTGCAGCTTGGTCCTGAATGAATTTTTCTTGCATGGATATGTCTAACTTTCTCCATCAGGCTCTCCTCCTGAAGCAGTGAGTTTCTCAGTTTAACTGAATGGCACAGAAGTAAGTTGAAACACCAGAGCACATTGTGTGCTGATATATATGGCAAAGAATCCTGCAGGCAAACAATTTTGATGCCCTTGATGAGGGACACTTACTCAGTGATGCTAAATAGAGCTGTATATGGAAAAAGGTGGGATTCAGCACTGTTAGGACATCATATTCATAGAATCATAGAATCCTAGAATAGTTTGGATTGGAAAGGACTTTACAATCACCCAGTTCCAACCCCCTGCCATGGGCAGGGACACCTCACACTAGACCATGTCACTCAATGCTCTGTCCAACCTGGCCTTAAACACTGCCAGGGATGGAACATTCACAACTTCCCTGGGCAATCCATTCCAGTGCCTCACCACCCTAACAGTAAAGAACTTCTTCCTTATATCTAACCCAAACTTCCCCTGTTTAAGTTTATACCCATTACCCCTTGTCCTATCACTACAGCCCCTGATGAAGGGTCCCTCTCCACTCAGATCCCCTTTGTGCATTAACCCAAAGTTTATGAGGCAAATGAATTGGTCAGATATGCTAAAAAGGTTCTGACTCTTCTTCTTGTTCTGCTGCCACAGAGCACAGCAATATAAAACTTACACTTTATCATCTAAAGGTTCTTTTCTTTAAAATGGAAGTGAAAATAAGGAAGTGCCTCAGAGGTAATTTCATGATCCAAATTACCTTTTGTACACAAATAGCAGAGTACATTGATACCGGTTCTAAGCTTAGACTGAATGGTTCACCGAGAAACAGTTTAATTTATCACATTAATTATGTAATTAAAACATGAAGGAAGCAATGGTTTAATTGAACACAGGTAATGTTTATTTGCTCACACAGGTATTTTGCATCCTTGTATATTCATCACATGAAGAAAATGTTTTCAGCTCTATAATTGGAGGGCCTAATTTATCCCTTTTTTAACTACCTCCAAATATATAAAAGTTGTTTGTTTATTCATGCCTGGAAATGGAGTAATTTCTATTTTAGAAAAAGGTAAAGGAGTGCAGCAAAGTTAATTCTTGTTGGATAAATTTGTACTGAAATGTAGAACATATTCATTTGTCTCCCTCTATAATCGTGCCATAAAGTAACACATGCTTTATTAGAATTCTAAAAGCAAATCTTATCTGCAAACCATATGCTTTATGATGACCTTATGCAAATTGTTGTTTTCATCTGACAATATTCAAGACAACTATTTTTAGTAAAGAGAAAAAGCAAAACAGGATAACATTTTGCTTGTCTTTCTCATCTCTCACACATCCTTATACAGATATTTATCATTACTGAGTGATGGGGGATGCATGAACTTTTGTGAGATGTAGAATATGGATGACCTTTCAGCTTCATTATTGCATGGTTTATTTTACCTCATTTATGCTATTATTATTTTCAGTCATACGAATCAGGCTGACATTACCTTGCAGTTCTGTTCTTTTATTTTTTACAGAGATGTATTACAAAACTAACATTAAATCACTGTTGTAAAAGAGTTTGCACCAGGAGGGGTTTGGTTTATTGTTTTTTCTATTTTGTTTTTGTCTCATTATTGATTTGATTTAAATTCTGTTATTTTAAAGGACCAGTTATGAAATCAGCAGCTTATTCATCATCCATTTAGTCCTTCCTCCACTGCAGTGCCCAACCTACAAAATGCAGTGAATAAATAATTTAGGCTTATGGGTTGTTATACATATGCCTGCTTTCAGTGGGGCTAATGATCCAAGCCAAGTGATTTAGATCCAAGTACTCAAGATGCAGGCCATAACATGTTGGTGGGTGGGAAGGCCATCTCAGCTGCAGGAGGATACAGAGATGAATGGATTCTTGAACTGCTACAGATTATCCCAGCATTCTTGGGCAAGCTTTTCCTTGAAAACAAGGGGATGGGAGGAGCTCAGAGCAAGATGAAGGTCAAGATTAGCCTCAAGAAAGATTAACATGCATGTTGCCAAGTCCAATGTTGACAAATTCTACCTTATATTTTCTGTCACTGTGTTTTTCCCCTTGGTTCCCATCTCATAGAATCATTTAGGTTGTAAAAGATGTCTAAGATCATCGAGTCCAACCTTTACTTCAGGACTGCCAAGTCCACCACTAAACCATGTCAGTAAGGGCCATTAAACCATGTAATGTCATATTGTACTCTTCTTTCCTTAGTTCTGTCTCATTTCCTTCTTATTCTCTGCTAGTCACATCTCTTCAGGTTAGGTGGTAGAAGTTTTCCAGGTTCAAGGCTTCAACTCTCCTAAGAGCGTTTGTTTCCTTCTTTCTCAGTATCCTATCAAATGATACTGAGAAAGACTGAAACAAAGCAAGTCTTAGAGGAGCTAAAACACTGCAGTCTAAAGGAATCAGGACAGGTATTTGAGGAAATGACTGATAGTTACTGTCACCTCTGTACAAACGATGATGCTTTCATGTTAGTCATTGCTCAGCCTTTGAGATGGAATTAGCTTTCCAGAGAGATATTGCATAGATGTATTGGGCTTCTGTTGCTCTTCAGACCCAGTGCTCCCGGTTCTCCTTAACATTTGAAACTCTTGCTAGAGCTCATGTTTGCCAACTGATTAATGAATAGCTAAAGAAGAAGTGTCATTTTTATATTGGAGTGTTTGTCTTGGATTATAGTGAAGAGTGGTTATTACCTTGACAGAATGCAAGCTTTTTCATGAGTGATTTTATAATGAGTTATGGGGTGACAAAGTGATGTAGCCTGCAGACACCTCAGAGGAGGTGCCTGTTCAAAGAAAATGAGTTTTAATACCAATGCAAATCCATGTCATTCAGAAGGAGGAATGAAAAGGATATTGACCGTTTTCAGGAAGTCAGGCAGATTGAAGAGTAGTTTAGGAGATGAAGTTCTTTACTGTAAGGGTGATGAGATACTGGAACAGGTTGCCCGAAGAAGTGGTAAATGCTCCATCCCTGGCTGTGTACAAGGCCAGGGTGGACAGAGCCTTGGGTGACATGGTTTAGTGTGTGGTATTCCTGCCCATGGCAGGGGGTTGAAACTGAATGATCTTAAGGTCCTTTCTAACCCAAATCATTCTATGATTCTATGAATAGGATGTCGAGAATGGTGTGGCAAAAAAGTACCATGAAAAATCCTTGGCTCTGTAAAAACAGAAGTATGTAAGAAGTACATTTACCTTTAGAAATAGCACAGCTGAAAATGAAAATGGAATATTGCATCCAGTTCTAATACCGTTGTATTCTCTGTTTATGTGTGTGGTCTTATCTCATTTTTTGTTCCATTCCTAACTGTTAAATGAGCATCTTAAGATTGCCCATCTTCCAAAAATGCATGATTTTCTTTTATTAAGAGTCCATTTTAACCCAGACCTAAAATCAGGGGCAGATTCAGAGATGTTCTTACTTTCTCTGAAGTGTTTCACTAATCACTCCCAGATGGCAATAAAACAATTGCCAGGGAAAACAGAAAAGTAATAATATTGTCACATAAATGAAAAGATGCCACAAATGAATGCATTTACAGATTATTTGCATGCTGAAAATATTTGAGAACAGACAAGTGGCAATTGGTTTGCAATGTCTCTGTTGGGAAACTCCATACAATTATAATTAGTGCTCTGCTTCTTATTATTCTAACTTGGTTGTGAGATAGACTGCAAATGATTTTTTAATGGCTTTGGATGTGTATTTTTCCTTTGTTATCAGACCATAACAACAACAAGAACAGTATTCTCACTCTACTCAATCTGCCAAAGTATCTTTTGTACCAGATGGTTTTGGCTTCTGTAAACTAAATTTAAATCATTAAATGATTGCACTCTATCCTGTATTACCGTCTTGACAGACCTGGCAGGTAGAAGTTGGTTTCCATCAGTAGGTTTTGGTCCAAGATAAAGACTTAGTCAATAGGGAATGATTTAAGTTTATCCAGTTATTTACTTTACTGGCACTTCCCCCTGCCACTCATTCATGCTCCTAACTTCATTCAAGCCCCCTACAATGCAAGATTGATGATTAGCGTTTTTATTGGTGGAGAAGGTTGGCGTTGTCAAAACATAGGGTCAATAAAAGTTCATAGGAGGTCATTTTGGTGGTGTTCTCATGTTTCTTGATGCTTCCCCCAGTGAGATCACCTGGGGAAACAATGGAGCTAAACACAAGATTAAGGTAGTTAGGAAAAATGAAGAAAGTAATGAAATTCCAGTCATTTGACAGCTAGGAGTGGAACATCAATAACGAGTAAATGCATTTGCAGTGTACACTGTGATAATCTAAATAACATAATGAGGTCTACTGTTAATGAAAAGTATTGGAAAATATTAAAGACAGCTTATTGTCATAATTTATTTCATGTACTATGTTAGTCATTACAAAAATATAGAAGGTTTTTTTAAAAAGGAGGTGTTCCATTTTTTCCTTTCTTCTTGATAAGGAACCATTGGCCATATTTGACAATTGTAAGGGTTGGTTTTTTTAAGAAAATAGAAGAAAGCAAAGACTAAAAATCCTTTTTACTGAGTTAAATTAAACGTTTGCCAAGTATAAGCAATCATGTTTCAGTAGTAGTACAGATTCATTTATTAATTGGCTTATTGGACCAGACTAAAAAGTCAGATGACATTTCAGTGAAGAACATTTCAAATATCCTTTCCTACCCTAAATGGGGGAAAGCAATTATTGATGCAGGTGCCAAAATCAATATTAAAGAGGCAAAATATAGAGACAGAAATAAGCAGTAGTGAGGGGAACTAAAAGACTGATATGTGAATCAGTGCAGCAAATGAGACTACTGGTTAATGATGTGATGGACTAAAGAAACTAAGAAGTAGAATGGGGAAGACAGTCTGAGAAAAACTTATTTTGTGAAGAATGATGGAAAGGTTCTAAAAGAGTGACCTATAACTCAGATATTGACTGGAGAAAAGTGGAGCACATCGATCAGTGATATGCGTCATCACTAAGTACTAAAGTCAGAAAGTGTTGCTCTTTCAGATTTCTTAGAATCACAGAATGGTTTGGGTTGGAAAGGACCTTAAGATCATGCAGTTCCAACCCCTGTCATGGGCAGGGAGACCTCACAATAAACCATGTCGCCCAAGGCTCCATGCAACCTGGTCTAGAACACTGCCAGGGATGGAGCATTCACCGCTTCTTTAGGCAACCCATTCCAGTGCCTCACCACCCTCACAGTAAAGAACTTCTTCCTTATATCTGACCTGAACTTCCCTTGTTTAAGTTTGAACCCATCACCCCTTGTCCCATCGGTTTGGTTGGCCGAGGATGAAGAACATTTGGTAGAATGTAGTAGTGAAAAATAAACTCCACTGACTGTGAGTTTGATTTATGCTGTATAGCAATAGGTAAAATTGTTCTGTTCACCCAAGATCTTTGATTGCAAAGGAATACATTTATAGATATTAAGAAAACATTGTAGTTAATAGCCTGAAGAGAACCATGTATAAATCCAACTTTTAACCAGCTAAAAAGGCATTAATGATGATCATATCATACCCCTAATCATTCCAGTATGGCAAGTGATCTCTTTGAAGTTAACATCCTTATTTTTATTGGAGTGTCATAAAAATCATATCCCAGAATCCTACTTTTAACTCTCTTCAGCTTATTTTTCTCTATCCTGAAGTGAACAGTTCTCTGCGCCACTGTTGGCTAATGTGGATGCTGATCATCTCTAATGTGGAAAACCAGGGATTATGGGGGAAATTAAGACCAGAAGAACTGAGTGAAAATGCAAGTAGTAGCACTAATGGAAGCCTCTGTCTTTGTAAAGATACTTAGTGTCCCCATTCACTTCTTGGTTCATCTTGCCTGCTCTCTTCCATGGCATGAGACCATATGTTTAACAATTAGCTCAGTACAGATTTTTCTGTGCAATTTTTATTGCCCTTATGTCAATCCTAGGCTGTATTTTGCATAAAATTAGTCCAAAAATCAGTGGAAAAAGAAAGGATCATTTTAATTGCAAATTGAAGTGCTACGATCAATATTCCAAACATGCTGAGCTATAATATCAGAAGCCTTACGAAGAATAACATTTATATGCAGCCATTCCTTTCCGACAGATTTTCTGCCTAAATACTGTGCCCGTTAAGAGAAAAGAAGACAAACAGTGAAAAATCTCATTCTGGCAACACACTGTGTGATCAGGGGAACAATGTAGAAATCAAAGATGTCCCTGAGGAAAATGTTTGTCTGACTCAGTTCAAAACCCCTGAAACTGGTGTTTCAAAAGAACATGACGCTCTCATTTGTTCTGTTCCGCAGCAATGTGCTGATGAATGCTTGTGCAAGTTTTGAGGCAGAGGGATTTGCTTCCTTTCACCCCTTCTGCTCCCTCTTGTCTTTGTGGACTCACAAGCTGACTAAGCCCAGATCCAGCTTAAGGATGGCACAGAAATTTTGTCACAGAGGAAGATAGCAAATATTGAAGCCTCTGCTGTTCTTCCTTGTTAGGGGAAGGAGGAAGTATACAGATGTATCATAGTATCATAGAGTGTTTTGTGATGGAAGGGAACTTAAAGCTCACCCAGTTCCAACCCCCTGGCATGGGCATGGACACCTTCCACTAGAGCAGCTTGCTCCAAGCCCCTGTGTCCAACCTGGCCTTGAACACTGCCAGGGATGGGCCAGCCACAGCTTCTCTGGGCACCCTGTGCCAGCGCCTCAGCACCCTCACAGGGAAGAGCTTCTGCCTAAGAGCTCATCTCAGTCTCCCCTCTGGCAGGTTAAAGCCATTCCCCTTGGCCTGTCCCTACAGGCCCTTGTCCAAAGCCCCTCTCCAGGTTTCCTGTAGCCCCTTTAGGCACTGGAGCTGCTCTGAGGTCTCCCCTTCAGGAGCCTTCTCATCTACAGGCTGAACCAGCCCAGCTCTCTCAGCCTGGCTCCATAGAAGAGGTGCTCCAGTCCACTGATCATCTTTGTGACCTCCTCTGGGCTTGCTCCAACAGGTCCAGAGTTTCATAGCTCTGTATTTACCAAAGATACATCATGACCCATTTTTCTCTGACACCAGAAATTTGGAAGGTATTCCTGGGGCCATCAGGTCTCCCCTAACAATGTAGGCAACTGTGTCACACAATCCCATGCTCTAATTCTTTGAGGAACACCTTAAATAGTTGCACGGTAGATATTACAGAAAAAGAATGTGCTCTTTTTGAGTATTAACCTCACAGTCTCTGCTGGCCAGAGTGTTAGAAGTACCATGGTGATGATCTCACATAAGAAATCTCTACTGAGCGGCAAACACCTAGCAGAAGAGGTGAGAATAGTGATTTCAAGCTTTCTTCACACACAGAGTCCTCCTCCGAGTTCAAAATATCACAGATATTTTTAGTTGAAAACTCATTTTACTGGAGGACTGATGCTGCTGCCAGGAAACTTGCTTCTTCACTTTTTTCTTTGCCCTGATCTTTTCAGTGTAAGCAACGAGGTTCACAAAACAGCTTCTTATATCGCAGCAGGAGGGAGAAAAAGCTTGCTTTAAAATACAGCATGTCATACAATTTCTGTGTGAGTCAGAATACAGAATACAAGGAAACTCGCTTCTCTGTAGAATATTTACCTGCTTTGGACAGAGTTGCAAGTCTTAAGGCAGTTCTAGAGAAAAAAAGAGCTGTGGTCTGACATCTCTTATAGTGAAGTGCCCTAAGAACCCATTGTGAATCACTTTGAAGGGAAACGGGAAAAGTAAAGTCCATCATTAAAAAGGCTAACAAAAAAATAAAGTGGCAGGAAAACTCAGCAGGAAAAGGTAAATAATATTTTGGATGGAAGGGAAAATAGATACAAGAAAGAGGATGCACTTTCTAATGTACCCATGAGGCACAGGAGGACTAATTGTGCTCACACATTAGGGGTCTCTGTTCCTTTGGTGGCTGGATCACATCAAGATTCAAGTCGTGTATATAGTTAGGGGTATCTTAACTGAGGCAGTACCTCAGCTCCTAAGGTGCCACATTCAAACCCTGCTTGGGACCCATTCAGAGGTGCTGACTGGTTACAGGGGTTAAATGGGCTGTCTGGCTAGGACCCAGCTAAAATGAATTATATGGATTGAAGCTGTGGCTGGAATTAAGCAAGAAAATGCTGTCACTGTCCTGCTGTAAGTGTTGCTAGGTCTAAGCAAGAAGTATTTGGACCAAAGGGAAGTCATGCAGTCAAGAACTGAACCAAAACCAAACCAGCGGGTTGCGAGCATGTTCAGAGACTGCTGTGTAAATCAGGAAGCCAGAAAGACTGTACAGATAGCTCGGGTATGACAAAAGAGAGTTGTTTCACTCTGCCCAGCTACTTTTGTTCTTCTGAGAGCTGTTTTGCAAACCATGTGCCAGCATGAAGAGTGGCTCTGTTCTCCCCTCCCCTGGTCCTGGCTCTTCACCTCTACTGCTTCCCTTGTAGTGTCAAGAACAGATTGAGTCTAAAACCATGGTTTATTGAGACATGGTGAGACAAACTGAAGCTGTCCTTATTTCCAGAAGGCAAGGTCTTACTGCATGCTCTCACCTTCTTTGTCTCCCTCCTCATCTGCTCTCCCACTGAGCCCACTGAAGACACTTCTCTGTGCACTAATATACCTCACTGAAATGGAGAAATAAAAGCCTAGGGAAATACTCGATATTTTTCTGCCTTTTTACTGAGTTACATTAGTTCAGTAAAAGGTCTGACAAGTGCTAGAGGCAGCACAAATGGCTGAAAGCTGAAGTTATATGGTCAGGAGTAGGGGAGGGCTGAGGTTAGGTAGAGCTGAGGAAGAGGAGGGAGTCACAACATGTAAGGCGTTTAGTTGGTCGAGTGTGTGGGTAGCCAGAGCTTGGGACACATAAATACGTGTCCTAGGGAAGAGCAGGAGGCAACTCCTAATGTGGCCCTGAGCGTCAGGCTGGTAAAGACAGTGAGGTGCTAAGTTCTAGCTGAAGGATGCCTTTTACTTGTGGGACTGAGCAAGGAGCTGAGAACATCAAATGTACAAGGATTTCACTGACTGGCAGAATCAAAAGAACAGCTGAGCCTTGAGACTGTGCTAAACTTTGATTAAGTTGATCCTGGGCTTATTGAGGCTAAAATCCAGTGTGTGTGTCTGCAATATCTAATAAGAATCAACAGATGTTAGAGACACTGACTTGTCTGTTGTCTTTATTACTAATGCTGAGCTTCCTAGAAGGAAAATCTTTGTGTAAGGCTAAGACAATGTATTAGTGATACTCTGGGATGTGGAGATGTGGTGCACAGCTCAACCATGAGCTCAAAGACTGTAGTTTATGTGACACCTAGAGCTAGCCCAGTAGCCACTAAGTGAGGAGAAGGTGAAAGAGGCAGGAGAAAGTTCAGAGGGACTTAAGAACCAGTTGGTCTCTAGCCATTAAGATCTGTTTAGAGGTCTGATCTATGGAAGGTAGATGGGGAGAGGAAGAGAGAATAATCAATAAAACCTTAATTTGGTGAGTAACAATCACAGTTAAAGCAAAGGAAAGAGCTGGGAACTTCATTGAAGGATCCAGAACTGGGAATGGGCTGGCCCGGAGCACAAGCAGACACACTACAGGTTTAGGATTATTCCAACTGGGATAAGGAGTGGGATACAGGCTGTGTCCACATGGCTGTGTGGCATGTTGTCAAAAGTAGCATCTGTAGAAGACCAAAGCAGGCTTAAAGGATTGTCTTGCTCTTTTGGGAGGTCACCTTTAATGAAGAGGTCATTTGCAGACCCCAAATGATGGAACAGAGCAGGTCCAAAAGGAGGTCTTACTTTAGTGAATCTGAATTGCTTTGAATTGCCTTGGCCAGGTGTACAATACATCTTATAGACACACATTTCAGAGGTCCCACAGAGATGGGATTAGTAGAAGTTCCTGGGTTTGATGAAAGTTTTTAGTTAAAAAGAACTGGCTCAGGCAAAGAAACATGCAAATGAATATGAATTTATCAGGCTTAATCTGGAGATAACAATATTCACAGTACCTAGAGACATGGCAGCTTACAGAAGAAGAGAGGATGAGACTGTAAATTGCAAGGTCTCCTGCAGGTACAAAGTCTTTGCTAATAGAATAAAAATTCATTTAGTTTGTCAGACTTGGGATGCTTTCATGTTGGTACTCAGGACACAACATCTTGAGTAGCCAGCAGGTCTGGAGTGCTGCTGCCAGTGTCCAGGTGGACTGGATCTGTATCCCCTGTGGATGACTGCTTTGTGCTGCGACTGCAGTCAGGAACTCACAGGAGATGAAATCTCTGTGCTTGAGACTGAGGTTGTCTGTAAATGAGCAAGTGCTGCAGCTCAATGGGAACAAATCTGCAGAATTAAAAGGTGCAGAGGAGACAGTGTCTGCACTTTGTGGGGTTATACTTGCAACTAGCTCTGCTCTAGTATTGCTGTGTCCAAATCAGGCTATAAACAGACCATCACAGATGATCAGGTTGCTTCTTCTCAGATGTGGCACTGATATTCTGGGCATGCTATCCCATTGTAAATATAAAGTAAAATCTGTCAGTCCCTTGTCTGTGGAGTTAGAAAAACATCTGACAACTGCTATGGAAAAAGGATGGAGGTGGCCTGCAAGGGAACCTCAACATCTAGATGCTGCAGTTGCTAAGCTTGAACAAATCTGGTAAATTGCTATGCTAAACCATGATACCTTGTTCACTTATGGCTGCCTGGATGTACTGTTATACTGAGCAGAGCTGCTGATATGCCCTGAAATGAAATGCTTATTTACAACTCAGTGCTGAATAGTACATGGCTCCCAGCGTAGATCCTCCCTTTGACTTTGCCCTGGGGGAAATCTGAAGTCTCTGATATTCCAGTTAACATTAAGCTGAGGCTTAGGGCATTCTCTGACCAGTTACCCACACTGAAGGATGTCTGTGGCATGCTTTTCTATACTTTTATTCTGGGGGAGAAGTCCACCTTTTCAGTCGAGTTTTCAGAATTCCACTCTACGACAATAATTTGTTCTTACTGTTCCTCGTGCACAGAATTAACCTCAGGGCTTGGCAATTCTGCAAACCCCATCAGACCTCAGTGAGGTGGCTGTCAGTGGAAGCAGGAGGCAGAGAAATGTCAATTTTAATTACAGACTTCACTTTCAGATGCAGTTCTGTTTATGTGATAAGGCGTTCTTGGGTTTGTTGTGCTCTCAACAGCCACACTGCGCCTGGCAGAACAAATGTCTCTGCCTTTTTAAAAGCAATGGCTGCTGCTTAATGCAATGAGATTTTGCTTAGTAACAACACAGCACATAATCCTGAAAGCCTGAGGGTACAGCTTAAGCATTTGGAAAACTGACCTTTTGTATTATGAAGAGAACTAGCTAGCAGGCTTTAATGCCTGAATTTTGTTCCCTCTGTGCCATAGTAAAGAACTCAAATCCTGTTTGTCAATCATTCCTGAATGTGAGATCTTCCTCTCCATCTTCAAAAACTAGTACACAGAGCTACACTTTCATGCAGACAGCCTTGCATGGAATTAAGTCAGGATGTCACCTCCCTGACCCAAGCATGTAAGAGAACTTCAAGTGGCACTCGGGAAAGGGACAAAGTCATAGAGCAAAGCATGGAGCTCTGTCTGTAATACTTACAGCGAAGGCAATCTAGCAAGATTTGAATTCTCACATGGGAGAAAATGCAGTTAAATCGAGCATGCGATTTGGAGTGTAAATTGCCATCAGAGAGATCTTCAAGTTTGCACTTAGTAGAGTAGAAATCCCACAGATGAGCCTGTGAGCAGTATCACTGTTCTCAAATAGTCTATCTCCTCATCCTTAAGGTCTTTCCAGCAGCTTCCCAATGAAGAACCATATTTCTATGCCATTGTGGCCCTGATTTCTGGATAAGAGTGACAGCAGCAGCATGAGACTTAAACACTGGTGCTGAAAAGAGAACCTTAGACACCATTTCCTTGATGGGACTTTGCTCACATATCTTGCAAGATTTTGGTTCCAAAGCATTAAGGGAAGTCCACCCTTCTTTTCCCTGAGATAAAATTTCTAAGTACCATGGAAGCGCAAGCCTGTGTGTCTCCCTAGGGAAATATGCATCTGGTCAGTTTGAATGTGGGTAGCTGATTTTGGATTGAGCTTACCCCCTCTTTAGCTAAACCCCATAATTTAGGTTGATGGTGGAGTTTGGAGGCTGGAGGAAAAGGTCGAATTTCAGTGAGTCTGGAATCTATCTTATAATAAGGGTCCCAAAATGTTTCACAAACTGAAGGTCTGAGCAGTGATTGCAGCACTGGGAGCTGTGTAGCTTAGTTGGTCCCCTTAATATGAGGCTCTAAATGGCAGACAACTGTAAGAGCAGTATCCTTGAGCATTTGGACCAAAGACACATTCATTCTTATGAACATTCTTCTGTCTGAGAATCCTTACTAAGATCTTCAGAGGTCTGCTCTGAAAAGAGCTCCTTAAGACTTCTGAATTTCCTTAAGGAAGGTGAAGAAATGTATTGGGCATCTCCCACTCCATAGTTCAGGGCTGTCACTTGGACAGTTCAGCCAACCGAATCTGTACTTCTTTCTTTGTGAGGAGGAAAGTTGGGGAGAAAAGTAAAAATAATTAACCACAAGCTTCTGTTTTCTTCTGATGGGCATTTTCTTTCAGTTATCTCATTTAACTCAGAAAATGTTATCGCTATAAAAGGATCCCCTGCATCTTTAGGCTTATTTTTGCTCAAATCAGATTAACCTAGCACAATGTTTAATAATGAATTCCACTCAGCATGTCAGGAGAACAGAAAAGTTCTTTTGTCTGATCTCAGACAAGACCTCTAATAGGTAAAAATGAGATCCACAGGGCAGAATATGCAAATGTATTACGAAAAGAATTTATTAGAATTTCTGAAAGCTATTTGACTTATCTCATGGCACATTTACTGCGGTTTCATGATTATCAGCCCTTTTCAGCTTGTTGCATTAGAAATGCATGAGGGGCCGAGGAAAACATCTGCAAAACTTTTTTGCTTCTTAACAGACCCTTCTCATGAAACTGCTACAGGATTTTGCTTTCTCACTTCACTGTTCATCCTTATTAGGAGAATTTGGGTGTGATCTCTAAACCCTGTATTAAACTGCTTTAGAACTGTGAGGAAACTCAACTTTCTGGGTGGAATCAATCTTTACAGCAGCCTGTAACAATGGATTTTAACTGGGTCCTGTTCTGGTCAGTGACTTATTTTGTCTGGTGGCTGGAAGATTACATATAATGTAAGTCCCTCAGGAACTTAATTCTGACTAATAAATGAGTCTTCAGCATCTGCTTTGTTGATGTGATAGATAATAACCAGCCTAATGATTGACACTTATGTAAATCACAGCAAACATGACGAGGTATGCTACTAAGAGTGGGATTAATGTCACCTAAAATTAAAGTTAGATGTGTGGTTATTTGTTATGATTGTTTTTTCATCATATTTTGTTGCCTTTTCTAACATGCAAATTATAAACAGGAATGGAAGATGTCTAAATTTAGGCACATTTGGATTAACTCACAGTTTTAATGTGGTAGATTGAGAACATTGGGATGAACTTTTAGGTGTAACATCCCAAACAAAAGGGGCTCTTGAGCTTTGTCCTATTGCTGCTCTAGTTTGCTGCTTAAGGCTCCTTTCTCATAACGGGACAAAATAATAATGCATTAGTCTCATTGGAGACAAAGGGGGGGCTAAGAACTGCATTCCTGAAGGTGTTTAATAATTAGATTAGGACTTAAGCTCTATTAACTGGAAGTATGACTTAAGTCATGACCAGCTGTAGTCTGGGTATCATTGCATAAAGTCCATGCAAGTAAACACCATTGAACTGAGGTATCTTGAGGCCAGTCTAATCTCAAGGTGGTGACATCTTCCTTCTGATATTTGTGAATTAAAAACACATGCCCTCTCCAGTGTTTCTTCCACCTCAGTGACTGACTTCAGTGATATGTACCAACACATTTGAGTGAATTTATTTCTTCACGTGCTGCAATCTTTCTAGAAAGAAAACACCTTGATAAAACACATAGATCCTTGAATGATATAGTATTTCTTACCTATTCCTGAATGGGCAGAAGGTCTTGCTGTGGGAGTGCTGTGAAGAACTTATGTATGAGTCCAGCTTAAATAAAAATGGCAAAGCTATTGGGGACCAATTCATAGCAGATGACAAGGAAGAAAGAAACAGGGAAAAAAATTTGGAACTGACATTTTTCTTAATGACTGCCTCTTTGAACTCCTCTTAGAAACAGTTCATTCTGCTGCCAGGGGTTCATCTTTTCCTGGGGTCTGTTAGGAAACTCAGTTGTGTTTTGCAGCTGTTTTCAAGCACTAAAACCACAGGACCTAAATATACAGACCTACATTGATGTACCTCCTCATAAGTGATAATGATGAACAAATGATACCAATGACTCTACTCTCCTTCTCCCAGCAGGTATTTGGGTTCACTGAGAAGATAACACATGTTCTTATTTTTAATTTATTTTTACTAGCTTGGAGTGTTTTTTCTGTCCTTTGCTCCAGAATCCTTCAATCCCATGAAGTAATTATAGGACGTTCTTTGAAATCTCTTCTCTCTACAGTGACATTTGCTTATCTCAGTCACCTACTTATGCTGTGTCTTACCCATATTATCTTATTGTGGTACATCAGTCAGAATTCCCACGGTCACTGTCTTATACTTGAGCCTTTTAAAATAACACCCTATATTCTGATCTCCAATCATCCAGCAATTTTTTGGCTTTTCAACAAACAAAAATTTAGGAAAAGGGTTTGCATGAAAATTGTGGTCTTCGAGGTCTTCTGAGTGCATATCACCGTGTGTGCAAAAAACCCTCGGAAGAAAATGAACTTTATTTTTTGCCCCAGGCCAGTATAGCCTCCTGTCTTTCTGTAGATAGAACCTTACTAGTGTATCCTATTTATATGCCTTGAAGCACAGAAATTGTAACCCAGGACTCTTGCCCCACCTGAGAATCACGAGGAGATACCTTCCCTAAATTATTCACTATGGAAAGTGAGCATTTAGCCACTTGTTACATGCCAGTTGCTTTTACTCAGGAACCATCATTCAGCATTTGTACTGTGCTTTCTGGTAGTGTCTTATCCTCACTAAAGAAAACAATGAATAAATTAGGGAACTTGAGCAAATTGAATGTGAGACCCATTGGCATTTGCTAAAGAGAGAGTGCTTTATTGACTTCAGTCTTCCTCCTCTTACTCACTGTGCAGAACATGTTTACCCATGCTAACCAGAGCAAGAACAAGGCATCTCTGGGTGACTGATTTGCTAGTTCACTTAACCCCTGTGCTCTACTCTGCAATGGGTAATCTCTTTGAATATTGCCAGTTTTAATGGTGTCATCTTTGCCTTTTCAAGCTGACGTCGGTGAAGTACATTAGCAGATCAAGACACAGTTAATAAAGGTTCATGCTCCTGTGGCCTGCATGTGAAATTGTTTCAGTGTGCTGAGACACAAGAACTGAAAGACTGGTCTTGTGTCATCTCAATTAGCACTAGGGACCAAACCTTAGATACCCACACTCATTTGAGATGATCTTTCAAAAGTGTAACTTTCTGTATGAAGCTTTCACAGAGTGCATGAACTCAATCTGCAAAACTCAACTGAACATCACAGCAGAACTCTCTGTACTGCAGTTTGCCTCCTTTCCACTCTACTGTAATCCTATGAAAAAACCTTTTCCATTATTTTCATATTGCCTGTTTTGGGGCCTCAGTCCTTTTGGGCTACATGCCTGACAGTGGTCTCAATGAGACTAGGTGAGAAAATCAAATGGCTTCTATTTGCAGGAAGGATTGATATGTGAAGGCTTCAAAAACTCAATAGGGAAATGAGTTGCAGGAAAATATTTGAAGCCTGGAAAGATGTGAATGTGAAACAAGGGTTTTTTTTTGCTATGATTTGATTTGAACAATCTCATCTAACTTCTTATCACAAACCCATAGCATCTCATTAATACATTAACCATAACCATTTCTATGCAGCAGGATCATTAGCACAGCTGCATGATTACAGTGTCTGACCCATGATCTGATTTTTCAGTGATAAATACAGCTGCTTGATTTTGGCTGAAAAAAAGGCCATTGTAGAAAATGTCAGGTCTGGGAACAGAACTTAGTCTTTGCTGAGTAGTTGGTAGAAAACTAGTCAGAAATGGAATGGCTTTTGTAAGGATGACTTTTCTTGTATTTTCTGCACTATTTGCTTTGCACATACACAGTAACAGATACTTCTGAAAGACTATAAAAAGTGTGGCTTAAAAACTGTTTTAAAGCAATGACTGTGCATTATTAAGTTGAAGTGGATTTTTGTTTACCACTCTTTAATCTAAATCTGCTTTCTGTGCATAAGCTTGCCTGCTGTGTTCTCTGCAGAATTGTGTATCTTGTGGTTTCCATCTGAAGAGAAAAAGAGAGTCCCTTAAGATTGGGATATTCCTGGAAGCAGTTTGTGTTGAAATTCCCTGAGGCTGGGAAGGGTATTGAACTTCCTCTCGCCTGCCTCAGAGGAGTGTTCTAACTAGGAGAACATTACCTATAAGGGAAAGCTCTTTCTCTCTCTGACTGTATCTCTAAAGAGTTGACCTTTACAATGATGAAGTCAAGAATTCCCATGGATTTGATTTCATTCAGAAAATTGATTTGGATTTACTGAAATCTGGGGATAGATGCAGGCAATTCTAGGGTAGTTTTCTAGGAATGATACTGTGTGCTTGAAAAAAGTCAGAATCTAGAATGATGTTCTTAAGGTTTTAAGTGCCAGAGTTGTGCTTAGGCTCTATTTACTAAGAATCTAGAACCTTTAATGGGTCTGGACATTCCTGAATTTCCTGTTCTCTTTTCTCTGTCCTTGCCATGATTCAGCTGGACAGTATCACCACTTTGGTTCTGCTTTTATACTAGAAGACTCAATCTCTTTTTATTTTGTATTTCTTTTTAGCCAGTGACATCCATTTAAGTTCCTGATGCAAGTTTCTGAGTGGGTTGTAAATAATTTATTGTCTTGCTCTGTGGAGTACAAGGAAGTGACCTGAAAGTGTTCTGTGGGTGTTTTGGGGGGAGTATTTGGTTTTTTTTTTCTTTGTTTTTCCTAGTGTAACCTGAAATGCTATTTATTTATGTTCAGTGAGATTCCTTTAGGATGAGAAAAGCTGTAATTTTGATAGTATCAAGTTTGGGAGTCATAGAAAAGAGGCCTTCACATATAAACAGGAGGTCTTCACATTGCCTGAAGGAAGAGGGAGGGTATATACATTAGGTAGAGAAAAAAAATCATGTAATATTTTATTCTCCATTTCCTTTCTTGTGCCCTTCTTGTGTGAGAAAATAACACAAAACATCTTTTGCAACCTGCAGTATTCCTTTTTCCTCAGGTAGTTTTTATCTCAATTCTAAAGCTGGATTGTTCAAAATGTCAGTGTCTGCTGGCTAAGCAAGGTTTGCATCCATATCCATTTTAATCTTGGAAAGGGGAAATAAAAAATACCATCTTTGTTATATAGTACAAGACAAAATGTTCTGGTTGAGGCTTAGGTGAGGCAAGAACACACATTATGATACTACAGTCAGAAGATCAGTCTTTCTGAGGACAAGCAGTTGATCCACTTTTGCCTGGAAGCAGGACATGCTGTAATTCAATCAATGGTACAAAGCACGTCATTGCCATTTAATCTGAATGACATTTTCATCCTTAATCCATGGCTTTTTGGGTGCCCTCTTACATCAATCATCTTGTAGAGAACAACACAGATTAAACAATAAAGGTACTGAAAGTATGTTGGTCCAAATTCTGTAGACCTCATATTGAGAACTTTTGTTTGTCACCTACGCTGGTGCTTAAATAGTTCATACCTTGCTTCATACCATAGTTCATATCTGTGAGATATTGTGGCTGGCATTCAACTCAAGACTAGTCACTTAAATGACTGTACCTTCATTGTAAGGTGGATGTCCAAGTTTCTTTTGTTGTCAGTGGGATTTAAGGAGAAAAATTAATGAAGTCTTCAAGGTGTTTAACTTACCCTGAGTTAACATGTACCTGAACAGCTCCTTAGACTCCATACTAAGGAGTCTCTGCTCCTACAAGGTCTCTACTGACTGTAATGAGAGATTAGAAACCCAGTCTGTTTGTAAACATTTATGTGTTGTTCTTAACTTGGAATAAAATCCCACCTTTGGGCTCAGTTCACTTGCCCAGACAGACCTTTCCAGTGACGCTTGAGATGCACTACATCTCTTAGGGTAATGAGGCTCTGGAGCAGGTTACCCAAAGAAGTCGTAAATGCTCTATCACTGGCAGCGTTCAGGACCAAGCTGGACAGAGCCTTGGGTGACATGGTCTAGTTTGAGGTGTCCCTGCCTATGCCAGGCTGTTGGAACTGGATGGTTGCAAAGTCCTTTCCAACCCAAACCATTCTATGATTCTATAATTTTTGAAGGATGTGGGGATGAGGGTCTTCCTTCACATGTGTCTGATAAATAGATTACCAGGAGGTGTATCATCAAAAGGTTTAAACTGATTGCCAAGTATAAGCCTAGTGCAAGTCTTTTCTCACACTTTGCTCTCTGAAATAGTCCTATTAAAATAAGGAAAATTATTACCTAGCTATCATCCCAGATTTTATCAATATTGAAAGCTTTTAAACAGAATACGTGATGAAATAAACCCTACTCACCAATATGGTAAAATAGAATAGACATCAGAGCAGCTAAAAACCCTCCTAAATCAATGTTGTAGCTCTGCAGCAAGTTCTAGAACAGAAGGTGAAAATCTCCTTAATATTTGATGAATGAAGGAAAATGTATAGAAGCAGATTTATAGGACACCACATTACTCTCTTAAAAGACCTTCATTATGTCATTAACACCATAGCGATAAAAAGCACTTCCATCATTCATCAACCACATCATGTCTGTCCTGCAGTTAAACAGATGGAATAGTCCCTGATCCAAATTCCCTAAACTTTTAGAGTATACTTAGTTTCATTTTCTTGCCCTAGGCCAATCCATTTAACAGCCCATCACAGCCAAGTTGGCCAAGTCTTTCTTCAATCTGAACATTATGAATAAGAAACAGATTGAAAGTGAACTTTATTCTCTTTCCTCCTTGTTCTACCAAAGCCTAGCATGTAACATGTGGGACAATATGAGAACGGGTTGCCCAGGGACGTTATGAATGCTCCATCCCTGGTGGTGTTCAAGGCCAAGTTGGATGAAGCATTGAGTGGCACTGTTTAGTGTGAGGTGTCCCTGCCCATGGCAGGGGGGTTGGAACTGAATGATCCTAAGGTCCTTTCCAACCCTAACTGTTTCATGATTCTAAGTCCAGGCTTTTGTTCTTTCAGGGACATTCAGGAATTTGCCAGCATTGGTAAATAAATAATAATAAAACCCAACCAAAAACTCCACTTCTATTTCAAAGTTAATTCTTTCAGTATTTCCACCATTTTTAGTCTGCTGATTGCTGACTTTTAGTAGAGACACAGATGGATTTACCTAGAATTGTGTATCAGTGCTGCCAATCATTGCTTGAGCCATTATTTCAGCCATTTAGAATCCCAGAATCATAGACTAGCTAGGATTGGAAAGGACCTTTAGGTTATCCAGTTCCAACCACTGCCATGTGGGTTATTTCAGTAACTGTCGACTGTGTACAGTTCCCAACCTCTGCCAAGAATGCATTTTGTGCTGTAACATGCAGAACATGAAGATGCTTTCTAAAGAAGGAAGATTGGGTTAAAAAAAAACCTCAAAAGATTCAGGTCCAGTTTTTCTCCTGCATCTGTTTTCTTCTTTGTGCAGCATTGCCTGACACATCTGTATCCTTCAGGTGCTGAGTTTCATAGAGTCATAGACGACGTAGTTTCTGTCAGCTGTCATTTAGCAAGCCCTCTCAGTTTGGCTGTCACCTAAAATTAAACAAAATTAGCTAAATCATAGGTCAGGTCAGGTCAGTTCCAGATGCTCCCAAACAGCTCAAATCCCCATAGTATGCAACAGAAAAGACTTATGCAAATATGAGTGGTAAGAAGGGCCCAGAAACAGGATAAGTCACAGACAGCTCATATGTAACTGCAATAATTGTAAAAAATATTTTACAGATATTCACATATATACACATATACATGCCTGAATATACAGTATTCAGGCAGTTAACAGGATACAGGCAATCCATGCTCTGCTTGCATCATAGCCATGATTGCAGCGCAGGTCTTTCACATTTCAAACAGGCACCCTGGTGATCAGGCTTTTGGCTGTGCTAGAACAGTAAATCTTCCGTCTCCTGTCTGAAAGCAAAGATGAATACTTGCATATTCATTACAGTACAAACTTGAACAGAGTTTTAACTCCTCTCAGGGAACATTTTTATGCATTAAGCCATAAAATAAATTAGTTTTCCTAAACTCATGATTGTTCACTTAGTTTTCTAAACTAAATATTCACATGAGGAGGCTGAGCATGGGTATTCTCGATTGGACACCAATGCAAGAATAAGAGAGCTTATTCTGAATGCAGTTGAGCTTTGATGCCATGCGTGAGCTGTTTACAATGCTCATCTCCTGCAGACAAGTAATATTCTATATTTAAGAATTACCTGGTCATTTCCCCTCCTCATCCTCTGCTTGTTTTAGCAGTAGCTACATAAGCAAATGGTGTGGCTAGGTGCAATAAAACCCATCCAGGGAAAAGTTAATGCTAAATGAAAAACCGTGGTAGAAGCACAGGGAGGAACATGACTACCTGTCTCAGAGACCTGACAAACATTGATGACAGTCTTTTTAGACTAAATAGGTTTTGAACAAAGAAACCAACTGTATGCTGGGCTGCGTCAAAAGAAGCATAGCAGCAGGCTGAGGGGCAGGCTGAGAGAGATGGGTTTGTTCAGCCTGGAGAAGAGAAGGCTCCGGGGAGACCTTAGAGCAGCTCCCAGTGCCTAAAGGGGATACAAGAAATCTGGAGATGGACTTTTGACAAGGGCATGTAGGAACAGGACAAGGGTGAATGGCTTTAACCTGACAGATATGAGATTGATATTAGATATAAGGGAGAAATTCTTTACTGTGAGGGTGCGGAAGCCCTGGCACAGGGTGCCCATAGAATCTGTGGCTACCCCATCCCTGACAGTGTTTGAGGCCAGGCTGCACGGGGCTTGGGGCAACCTGGAACTAGATGAGATTTAAGGTCCCTTCCAGCTGAAACCATGCCGTGATTCTATGATGAAATTGGACTCTCCCAAAGCATACCGCACCTTCAAGCCTCAGCTCTGAGAATGGTTAAATAACAGATTACCTTAGATATCTGATAAAAGGATATCTGTTTGATTGCATAGACATTCTTCCCGTATTCTTCTCTTCCAGCTGCCTTAGCTGACCCATTCAGCTGATTTTGGAGTATTACTTCATTTAGTCCCAAACTGCTCCCCTTCGTTTTATGGGAAACCTTGCGATCTACCATAGATGAAAGTATAGTGGACTGCAGAATATCTGAATATGAAATGATGTACTAAGATGGTTTTACACACTAAAGCTAACATTTATCTAGCAACCAGGGTCTGCTCTCCCTATCAACTGGTTACTAGATCTTTATGCATCTCATATTCATTACTTCTTTCTCTTTTCCCAAGCAGGTAGAGAACTGTACGGCTGAGAAGATGGAGGAGATTGACTGCTAATCTTGTATCCGTGTTAAACATTAGAGTTGAAATGGCTGATTAGTGAGATATCCATTAATGATACAGATGAATTTTTATCTTGTGGCTGAAATAACAATATGATATTAAAATTCTTGGAGGCTTGTAAGTTCTTATGATTACCAGATGCCCATTGCTCTCTTTTCCTCTTTAGGAAAATCTTTCATCTTCTGTTTCAAGGGACTTGATTCTCCATTGATTTATTTCTATTTTAGGGTCTGTTATCTCTCTCACTCCTTCTGTTTCTGCTTTCAGAACCTCTTTCTTTCCTTCAGGGGCCTATTTCTCTTTGTACTGTCTCTCATTTTCCGTGTCTGACATGTCTGCTCCCGCCTTTCTAAATGTGCAGTATGAGAGATGGAACATGGATGGAGAAAAGAAGAAAGTTTCAGTTCTCCCCATGAGTGGAAAGGTGACCTGCAATACATGAACAAAAAAGGAGAGAAAGTTCAATTTTATGTGCTGAATAGTCTGCCCAGCAAGAGAGACAGCACATTCAGGGACTGCACAGAAGGTACTTTAAGCACCATCTACTCCATAGTCCATCCCATTAAATTTGTGCTCAGTTGTTCTTTGTCTGTGTCCACATATATATGCAATATCATCTCTGCTAATAGAGGTCCTTATTCCTAACATGTGGAAGCTTTTCCATTGTTTTCAAAGGGTTTGGATCCTCAAACTGATCTGCCTTTCCTGCCATGAATTCAGTTATATACTACACAGACAAAGTAGGAACCAAGGGGTCTGATCCTTTGTGATTTCATATTTCACATTTTCAGTCTCCTAAAAATGTGCCAGAAGCTTTCTTATGTCTTTGTTTTAAAATTTCAGAGTCTGTTTTTGAAAAATTTTAAGGATTTGTAACTATTTGAGGACAAAATAAAGCTGAGACAAAATATTTTTATTCCTGGTTGAAAAAAAAAATCCCCTTTATTTTCTCTCATAATATATATATGTCATTATTATTGTGGTGTATCATGTTTTACGTGAGGAGGATCTGGGGACATCCTGACACATTGGAAGCCAGGGATGCAAGGTCCTGGCTGCCAATTCAGTAGTACAGACTTTGGAAGGTTTGGTATTCAAGCCACAGACCAATGTCAGGAAGCTGTTGCTGGAGGGGACCTGTGGTAAGACAGGCATTTTCCAAACATCTGAATTTCTTGTTCCACAGCAGGGTTGTTGGAAACATCAGTTCAGAGGTGGCTGTTTCAGAGCTGAGCGTGAGCTGCCTGCCCTGAGGGTACTGAGACCCTGGTTCTGGAAAGCATCCTGCAATAAGATTTTGCCAGATGAGAGCCATGTGGGAACAACTCCCATGGTGGAGCTGTTCTGGAGCACCTAGAAATAATGCATGTGGTCTTCTGGATATTTGGAAAATGCTTCTCATAAAAACCTATCCATGTTTGGTCAGATCATCTGAACAAATACTTTTTGACAAAGCATCACCTTCCTGACTAATAGGTAGGGGTGATTCCATATTTCATAGAATCATAGAGTGGTTTGGACTGGAAAAGACCTTAAGACCTAAGTTCCATTCCCCTGCCACAGGCAGGAACACCTCACACTAGACCATATTGCCCAAGGCTCTGTTCGATCTGGCCTTGAACACTATCAAGGATGGAGCATTTAGCACTTCTTTAGGCACACTGTGCCAGTGCCTCAGCACCCTCACAGTAAAGAACTTCTTCCTTATATCTAACCTGAACTTCCCCTGTTTCAGTTTAGACCCATCACCCCTTATCCTACTGCTACAGTCCCTGATGAAGAGTCCCTCCCCAGTATCCTTGTAGCCCCCTTCAGATACTAGAAGCTGCTCTGAGGTCTCCTTTCAATCTTTTTTTCTGTTTTAACTGAAAAAGTGTTTTGCTGGAAGATTTCATCTTTCTGTAATAGAAACTGCAAATTCATTTCACATATGCTACCTCAGAGTCACCAACTGCCATGGTAAATAAGTAACAATTTATAATACGAAGCAGTCTGAGAACATTCCCCAGCAGTTAACACAAGGAAGGCATGAATATGCATGAACCATTTGCAGGTTGTTACGTTGCACATTTTCATTCTGAAACAATTATGAAAAATAATATTAGAGAGATGTTAAATGTGTCAGGGAAGCGTTTTCACAGGGCTGTTTATTTTGGGATTTGGCTGTTTTCTTATATATGGATTTTATTTTAAACAAAATGATACTGAGAAAAAAATATCAGGAATAATAAGCTGATTCAACTTAAATTCAGTCAGACTTTTTCCATTTAAACTCTTGTTCAGGAAATCAGTGCCTGTGTTTTCAGAAGGCATCACCAAAGGTTTAAACATGGCCTGTTCTGTCTTTCACCAGATCATAAAGTGAAATGTGCCCAATTCAGCTGAAGGAGTGAGGATGGCAGAATAGACATTGCAGAGTGAAAAGAGAGAAGGTAATGGTTTGAATAGTCATAAACCCTGTGGAGTCCCTCACCCCCAGACATAGTACTGAGCTGCCCTGCCTGTAGGGATGTTAGCATCCCTTTCAAAGGACAGGGCAGTAGTGGGAAACACTTCCTCTATTGAGTACTAGCAGAGATGGCTCAAGGGATCTCATCAGGCTTTAACTGGATTTTGTGGCTTTCTCCCCAGCCCTATTTTTGCAGCCACAGAAGCAGTGACTAACATGCCTCTGATGTAGGTGAAATGGGTATGGAGATTTTGCTGCACTGACACCTTCTCTGTCTATGCCTAGGGCCAATCCTAGCATTGTGTTCACCAGCTTAACTCAGACTTGTGTTTCAAAGAGAAAGATTCCCCCTCCTTCCCTCCTGCTTCCTGAAGTTTTCTTCCCAAAGTGAGATTGTACTTTTTCTGAGGGTCTGGGACACATTTTGTCTGTGGTCCTCGTAACCTTGCAATAGTTTCTCTATTGCTGAGATGAGGCACACTGAAATCATCACTGCGTCATAGTGACTGAGACTAAGGGGTGGACTAAATAGCTGAAAAGTTCTTCTGTTTACTGGTTTGTTTCCTACTGATTAGCTTTCTTACGTTTGTAGGACTGAATCCAGTTCTTTGCTACAACAGTATTGTGCGTCACATAACCCCTGACATGGCATTATCAATCATTGTTTTACACCGTGTAAGTCCTCCCACTGCTTCTGCGAAACCATCTCATGATCTCAATTTGGATTCTCAGAAGCATTTTCTTAATCTCTAGACTGAATTTCTTTTGGTCATTTACCTTAACTTTTTCCCATGTGTCACTTCCTCAGAGATCACTTGCAAAGGGCAATCATGTCCCCTCTTCATCTTCATTTTGGTAAGACATTGGCACGACAAGAAAGTATTTCTCCATTTTGTGTTGCACAGTAAATCTTCCATTCCCAGTCATCCTTTTCTTGCTCCTTTGTTATCTTTGTGCTTCCTCTTGTTTTACAAACAACCTGACCAGAGCCGTATGTTGTGTGCTTATTAACACTTCACCACAGTCATGTAGAGCAGAATGAATAATTCCTCATCTCAACAATAAAAAATGTAGAAATCTAGGATTATTTTAGCTTTTTTATAGCTTCCTACTCTTTCTCATCTTCTATCATTTAACATTAACAAAAGGATATAGCAGTATTTTTTCTTAGTAGATGGCACTTTGCACAATTACACTTTTTTCATTCCTGTTATCCCAGTTTCTTTCTGTCTGACATTTTTCTCCTCGTTTTATTGACAGTGCTCCCTTACTTGCTGCCAAACCAAAGGATCAATTTCCTACTTTTTGTGCCAGGGTCACTGATGAAAATATCAAGTAAAATTAGTCCCAAAGATGATCCTCAGGAAATGCATCTGAGCATCCAGATAGGAAGCTTTTAGAATCACAGAATGATTTGGGTTGGAAAGGACCTTAAGGTCGTCCATTTCCAACCTCCTGCTATGGGCAGGGACACCTCACGTTAAACCATGTCACCTAAGGCTCTGTCCAGCCCAGCCTTGAACACTGCTGAGGACAGGGCACTTACCACATTCACCCCCCTCACAGTAAAGGACTTCCTTATATCTAACCTGAACTTCCCCTGTTTAAGTTTGAACCCATTCCCCCTTGCCGTATCACTACAGTCCCTGATGGAGAGCTACAGACCCTGATGTGATTTCTTATCGCATGATCCATTTCCATATGCTTATTAAGAGGATCTTATGGACCTGACAGCTTTTCAACAATCCCATCTTACTCTCTTTCTGTAAAAATTCTCCATGAGGCTTATTACATGAAATGCTTTCCTCAAGTCCAAAGAGATGAAAGCCCGAGCACTGCCTGTCTGCTGAAAATAATTTCTGTTACAAGACTCAAAGCACACTGAGTTAGTTTGGCTTAGTCTACAGTCGGTAAATTCATGTTTTATTTTATCCCATAATCCATTTAGCTTCATGTCTCTTATTAATTTTTCACTTGAAAATGTGTTCTACATCCCTAACGGATTACTGAGGTCAGCTTAATTGGGCTATGCCTGTTGAATTCCTTTTTCTTCCTTCTAGTAAGGGGAAATACTGTGCTTGCTAATCTGCAGCCAGTGTCCAGATTTGTTAGATCGTTTTGAAAAGCTGATGGTCATGCCTGTCAGTCCCACCACATTCTGAAACTTGGCCTCTCCTAGCTGAGATTTGCTTACAACCATAGGTAAAATCTATTCCAAACTTTCTTTCCCTTCATGCATTCTACCTTTAACCCTGGATTTCAACCCTTGTCACTTGTATCCTTTAACAAAGTGTTCACATCACCATCAAAGTGAGACAAATCTAATTCAGACAAATCTCAACAGCATCATTAAATCTACTGATGAGTAGCTCCTGAGTGGAGATGAAAGAAAGGAATTTATGAGTGGTTATAGATATAACCATAAACATATAAATGGTTATATATGTTATGTATAAATACATAACATAATTTAGTATATTATGACTGAAAACAGTTACTTTTGGAGATGAGCTTAGACTTCCCAACATGTCAGGCAAAGTGGCATTCTGCTAACCTGGAATGAGGGATGGGGGCCAGCATCAGCTGTGGGAATAGGAGTTGAAAAGCAAAAGGGCAGAGTTTTGACACATTCAGCTGTGTCTCAGAGGCAGCCGAACTGACCAGCAAGAGCATGATAAGTGCTCAGGGTACTGCAAGTACCCCAAGGTTTCTTTGGGAGATACAGTAGAGCTGGGGAAGGAGACTGGTATTTCCTCAGGTCTCTGCCTAGAATGAAGTCAGGAGTTGTCTTGGACATCCCCAGAGCCTGCAGTCGCTCCACTTGATATGCTTCACATCCCCATATCCTTGATGTTCTCTGAGATTTGAGAAGTAATTCTGTGAGTGTAAAGGAAGAAATTGCATGCAAAATCTATTTAATATTTAAAATCTATTTCAGTGCTTAGATACCTCAGTAATCCTTCCAGATATGCAAACACAGGGAATGCTGCAGTGAGTAGAAAGGAGTAATGGGGACTTTAGTTTCCCTTTTAGCACTGGCAGCATGCGCCCCTGCAGCAGTTAGATTAGGAAACATTTTACCCTCATATTTATTCAGACTTGTTTTCATAAATGCTCCCTACAGCTTCCTCATAAATGTTAAGACAGGCAGGGAGAATATTTTAAATTCTGATTCTGGAAGACAGTTCAGCTCCTTTCTTTGCCCTGTTTGTCTTCTCCGAGCTTCTTTCACCCTCATCTGTTTTCCTTATAAAACCAGGAGACCAGTGCCCCATTCCTCCTTTGTTTTGCCAGACTTGCCTGAGCAGATGGCAAATTCTCTGGGACAAAATTTGCCTCTAATTCTGTGCCTGAGCTGGGTCTATTATTTGCTAGTGATAGTAATCAATGCTAAAAATGTTAATTCCGCTTCCTTTTTGTTTACTGAAAGAGGTGAGCTGATATCAGGAAATACTAGAATAGAATTTGAAGTATAAATCAGCACGTAATTAGCACAAAGCCAATGTACCGGTAAGAACTAGGGCTTTATAATCATTTTGCTAAGGTTTTTTGCCCTAGTAAGGCAAAAAGTATTTAACAGCAATGAAATGATATTATTTTCTTAAGAGATACATGTTGTTGGGGTTTGGTTTTGGGTTTTTCTTTTAATCCCAGTCATGGAAGTAACAATGCAGCATCATATCCAAAGACACCAAGGAGAAACAAGCCGTAATTTTGGTATGCTGTGAAGAAGATGAACTGCATCTTCCAAAACACCACAGAAATCACACCCTTGCATTTGTGTCTGGGGCTTATCATTTAAATTATCTGGACTCTATTTTATAGCACCTTCAATATTTTCTTCTATCTCATAAATCCCAGTAAAATGGAAGACGCTTGTATTTGCAATTGAGGGAACTGCAGTTATGTATTTTAATTTGGATTCAGATTGCAAATCAGCCATATTTTTGTGCTGTATTTCCATAGGTTGAAATTTCAGCTTATTTCTCTTACTTCAGAAACTTCTGAATCTGCATCCAGATCTCCTCTTTAAAAACTAATTCAATCTGAAACTTTACAAGAGCCACTTAATCCACAAGCGAGTGTATTAATGCTACTCTGAACGATCTGAATTGCCTGTTCATGCTGGGGTAAAGAGATCTCTCCAGCACAAAGGAGCTTTTTTTAACAAATAAGGATAATTTCTAGTTACTGACCACTCATCTAAAAAAGCAATAGAAAACAATCATCTTAAAAAGCTAAAAACCGAGTGCTAGTATAATTTACGGAACAATGCTAAATTTTGCCTGAAAAAATATCAGTTTTGAATGGATGTACTTTTGGTTCTCACAGTTTTTCTCAGAGGCAGTCTTAGAAATCGTATACCACAGGAGGCTCCTTAATTTTGAGACTTAACAATAGGCATAATCCATTCTACAGCTGGGTCTAAAAAACAGCTTCTGATTACACCACCAGGATGAAAAATAAGAATCAGTGGGAAGAGATATGGACATGAGCTGGATATAACTGGAACCGATGGTGAAACCTGATCTAGTTGAAGAAGCTCTTTGCTGTAAGAGTGGTTGAGGCACTGGAATGGGTTGCCCAGGGAAGTTGTGAATGCTCCATCCCTGGGGGTGTTCAAGGCCAGGTTGGACAGAGCCTTGGTAACATGGTTTAGTGTGAGGTGTCCCTGCCCATGGCAGGGAGGGGTTAGAACTGGACAATCTTAAGGTCCTTTCCAACCTTAACTATTCTATGATTCTATGCTGGGGGTAGGAAGGATGGAATGGGTTCTGCAACAAATGACTATATCAACATTACAGGGAACATTTGAAGTAACTTTGAAGTGATCTGATTTACTTCAAGTGTTTAATTCTTTTATTATTTAATCCAAGTGTTTATTTTTCTGTTATTTAATCCGTTTCTGTTAATTTGCCAATTTTTAAATTAAAATGTCATTGTGAGTTGGAAAATGGAAAAATATTAATTGAAGAATCTCAAAAAGGAAAGATGCCACAGATGCACACACACACAGGCACATGAATGCAAACGTCTGTGTGCACATGCTTGTGTTCTTATGAGAACCAAAACACCTGGATAGCATGGAATATTGTGCTGACAAAAATGAGAAAACAAACACAGATTCAGCTGTTCATCTTGCAGAAACTGGACAGGGAATCATAGAGTTATAGAATAATTAGGGTTGGAAAGGACCCTAAGATCATCCAGTTCCAACCCCCTGCCATGGGCAGGGACACCTTCCACTTGCTTGCTCCAAGCCCCTGTGTCCAACCTGGCCTTGAACACTGCCAGGGATGGGGCAGCCACAGCTTCTCTGGGCACCCTGTGCCAGCGCCTCAGCACCATCACAATAAAGAACCTTTTCCTTACATTTAACCTGAACTTATCCTGTTAAGTTTAAACCCATCACCCCTTGTCCTATTGGTACAGTCCCGATGAAGAGTCCTTCTCCAGCATCCTTGTAGGCTCCCTTCTCTCTCATCAGCATGCAACACCACCAGCAAGCTGCATGTCTGATCTCTTTTACAAGCTGCTGGGACAGCTGATAGAAGTTTGAAATAGCTGATATTTTCATTTTCATGGTGAAACGTATGTCTTGCATAGATTACTGACAATGCCAGAGAAATGCAAAACATGCAAACATAACCCATCAAAGAGTACAAGCAGAATTGCTGGATTCTTGCCACTTTTTAAGCTCTTCAGCAGCACCTTATGCATTCTGTTGCAACTTCAGTGCCCAGTGAGGCTCCATATTAACCACTGCTTTTTCTCAGACCTGGTTTAAACTGCATTAAAGCATCCATCATGGAATTTTCATCCTTACCTTTGCTGCTATAATGCAAGTTCCACATTTAAAATCTCCTCTGTCGCATCCAGTCTGTATGTATCCTTTGTGACAGAAATCAGACCAAGAGGTGTCACAGGCATCAAGGCACACATTCCGGTGCTGTCAGGCTGTTCAATAAGATCTTATTTTGATGTCTCCACCACTCCTAGCCCACAGCAGAATTGGAGAATTACATTTTAGTTGTATTTTTTCCATTCCTCTAACTTTCTCAGGGAAAAATTCTGGGGAAGTCTATCAAGCTTTAGCCAGTTTATCATTTTGCCTTCATTATTTAGCATCGAGAAAAGATTGTGTTGTTTTGACAGGTTTGTATTCACCCTGACAGAGAGCAGTAGTAACTTGCTTATTCACATTGATGAACTTGAAAAATTAGTTTGTTAAAACTGCAAACAGCCACGTGGGTATTTTTCCATTATTATTTATTGGTTAAAAGGTTTCTTTCATTTTTTTCTTATAAATTCCAGAGATTCCAAAGTTGTAGGGGGTGGAAAGCAGGACTACTTTCTTCACAGAATCATCGAATGGTTTGGGTTGGAAAGGACCTTAAGATCATCCAGTTCCAATCTCCTGCTGTGGGCAGGGACACCTCACACTTGACCAGGTAACCCAAGGCTCTGTACAACTTGGCCTTTAAAACTGCCAGGGATGGAGCATTTACCACTTCTTTGGGCAACCCATTCCAGTGCCTCACCAGCCTCACAGTAGAGAACTTCCTCCTTATATCCAATCTAAACTTCCTTCTTTAAGTTTGAACCCATCACCCCTTGTCCTATTGCTACATTCCCTGATGAAGGAGATTCTTGTTTTTCTTTCTCCCTCACATACTTGCACATGCAGACTTGTGCAGATCCAAAGCATATCTTGCTAAAACAATGCCTATTAGCTTTAGTAGCCCTGAATTCAGAAGACAGGATTAATTAAGTTTGTGCAGCCCTGTCACTATGTCAGGAGTTGTTGCTCGAGAAGTTGTCCCTTGAGACAGTTGTTGCTTCTTGAGTCAAAGTCACTAGCAATTTCTTTTCCAGCGCAGTAAGAAAGTTCTAACCTTTCCCCCCCCCTCTTCTTTTGCATAGGAATGAAAACAAGACTTTTAGGAATGCTTCTGTCTTTATCTCTACCCTTCCAAAGTTCAAATCAGTTCAGTCTTGTTTCTTCCATGTCATGATCATGCGTCATGCATCAGAGATGTAAGAGGTGCAAGTCCAGGTCTCCTGTCTGTGCAGTTTTCACTCTGGGCTTTTGAAATCTCAGGAAGGCCTCTATCGGGTTTCATCCATAAAATCTGAGCTGGATTTAAGGGTATTTTACACATGAACATTTAAAAAAGTCCTTACTGCATAAAAAAGTTTTCTCATGAAGAAATCAGGTTTGCTGCAATTCTCTTGAGTTTAATGAGGTATCCAAGCAGCTAAACAGAAGCAGAAGTTTTCCTTGCCATTTTCCAACAGTGATTCCATCCATCATGTCACTAACAACTGTAAATGACAAAAGAACAGAAATTAAAGACGAATGAGACCTATGATTTATTTATGTTAATTTTTATAATCTGTAATAGAAGCAGCAATATGCCTGTGCCCTTTGGGACAAAAATCCATGGAGGGAAAAACCCCAGCTAAAATAAACTCCACAAAGGAAGACACAGACTTGTCAGTTCTGACAGAACCAGTGATCTGATCCCATAACAGATATATGGGAAGAATTTATTGATTTCCCTGCTCTGACACCAGCCATACACATGATCCCCATAACGGCACCTTTCAACCCCATTAATTTGGAGAAAGGCCAGTAGAATGTGGTGAAAAAATCTCTCAGTATAAACTAGAAGTTATTTAAAGAGAGAAGTAAAATGTTAACCTAGGTCTTAGACGTATAAAAAATACCAAAATTCCCATATGGAAGTGGTCTTTCCTTTAGGTCTAGTACTGCAGGCAGTAATGCTGCATAAAGGTCTCAGCCTGCATTAGAGGGGATGTTCCATAAATGCTGAAGGACTGTGACAGTAAACCTATTGATCCATAGGTGCAAAGATCTCTGAAATGTTAACACAGAAATGACTTTATCATTAGAGGCTGGTATCTGTTTGTAGAAAGTGGGTCTGCTAATGAATAAGGACAGGAACAGATTTAATCTGTTCAGATTTACAGATGAAGTAACGATAAACCACAAAGGTTTGGGATAGGAGAAATCCCAAATATCCAGTAGGGGATAAAAAGAATACAGTTCTGAGACTGAACTCTGGAAAAGCTCACCGAGATTCTGGTCTCAGAATTGCTGGGATCCCTTCAGACAGGATTATATTGTCAAATATGAGCCTTCGGTTTGTTCTTGCAAGACATGCTGGCTTTCAGAGAGAGAAGGGGCCAGACTGCTTTAGCGCAGCAGTCCTTTCTAAGCTTGGAAACTGGGAATCTGTGAATTGCTTGCAGTATATTTATGGCACCTACAAATCAGCATTAACAGGACAGTTTCTCTATGATTCTAAATTTTGTGTTTCAAGGCTTCAATTTACTACCTGAAGGGGTCAGCAAGGCACTGAGTTTTCTGTCTGCTCTATCCTTCTAATCTCACTAAGCCTTTCAGTGTCACTGCCATAATCCTGTTGCTAATATAGCCCTAAGGTGGTACTGTCCATGTTTAGTTGGGGGATTTCAGTCCCAGAAGATTCTGTAGTGCTTGTTGCTGCAGGTAGTTATTTACCTGATGTCTTTGTAACTTGTCTTCCCTTCTCACAATACCTATATTGTTAATACTAATTTGTACCAAATTTTCAAAGTATTTTATTGATTATGAACCTTCTATTAAATTCCTGAGACACCTTACAGGTGAATTCAACCCCTGGATAAAATCCGACATTCCATTCCCCCATCCTCTTTACCACTGTTTGCAAAGAATCATCGATATCTGTAGTCTTGGTCTCATCTATATACACTATATTAGTCTCATATATATATATATATATATATATATATATATATATATATATGTGATCATGTCTCTTTATGTGTCCTTACACAATGGAACTCCAGACAGGGAGTCAGTTTTTCATCAATTTTTGTATAGCTGATGTTCTTACAGCTTTACCTGCTAGGAGTAAGTTATGGCAAATGATGTGGGTTTTACAACCAAACAACTTTCCTCAAGCTGTCCCTTAAATCTTTATCCTAGACCAGTATCCTAAAACTATAACCTGTTTGCAGCATCATTCTTTATTCCTTCAGAAGGAGAAGGTTATTTAAACTGAAGGTGCATGTTAGGACCTGTTAGGACTGTCAATAGATAGGTACACTGTAGTCTTTAGTAAAGGGTTTCCAACACGTAGAGGAGGGAAGTTCTGGACCTGGTTTAACAATGAAATAATAGGAATGACAAACAGAGCTTGATTTTAAGGAGAGCTCAACATGCTTATGCAAGGTACTGTGCTTTGTAGCACCAGCAATATATATAGATGTGTCTCAACAGGTCAGGAGGCTGCTTGCAACCTTACATCCCTGGCTAGATCGTCCAGAGACATGTAGAGAGACACTCTTGTAATTGCTGGGCACGCTTACCCCTTGAATCTGGGAAGGGAGGGACTGATTCAGCACTTCAGTAGATGGGAAGGTTTTTGCAAGTATTCTAAATTCTGGTTACAGCAGTCAGAGTGTTTTGTTCTCTTCCCTCTTTGTATCATACAGTGCTCCTCAGTGGCTTAACTCCATCCTGGGGGGAGAAAAAAAGCATATGGCTTATGCCTCAACTGCCTGAGGTGCCAGGAAAGTGTGTGTTGGGAGAATATTGTTGCAGAATACCCTTTAAGTCAGTGCCTGAAAAAGAGGAAAACTGGGGCCTTGATTATTTTACTGTTGTCAGATGCTGCAGAATGTCTTATCTTTTAAACGTGCCCATAAAGGTAATCCTCTCACTAGCAGCATAATAAAGAAATTTTATTATGATAATTAGAATCATAGAATAGTTAGGGCTGGAAAGGACCTTAAGATCATCCAGTTCTAACCACCCTGCCATGGGCAGGGACACCTCACACTAAACCATGTCCCCCAAGGCTCGATCCAACCTGGCCTTGAACACCCCCAGGGATGGAGCATTCACAACCTTCCTGGGCAGCCCATTCCAGTGCCTCACCACCCTTACGGTAGAGAACTTCTTCCTTATATCCAATCTAATGGCCTGATACTAACTATTTACTTTCAGTTGCTTACAAACACACAGTACCGGATAGATGCTCCATACAAAGCAACCTATATAGAGTTACAGTGCGGTGGAAATCACCGTGAGGCGAAAGCAGTTTTCCAGGTTCTGTGATAACATTTCTAGACAAACACTGGAAATTCTTCTCAAAAGGAATATGCCCACTAAGATTCTGATCAGGCTGAATACAGGGTGAATGCTTTATGCTCTGAATAGCTTGGTGTTTTAATAAGCTATATATTTCAAATCAAATTGAAGAGTTTTAGGAAGAAAATTGTGAAAGCTATTTAGTGTTAAATGCTCTCCTGCTGGTTTTCATACCACTGGACAAAAGAAATCAAACAAGACAACCAAATTTCAAACAAAACCCCTTTTAAGTTTGTTCCTTTACAATTATACTTATTTTCAGTAGCGTTTGACCCATGCCTTCAGCTGCATGTTACTATGAAAACAATACGAAAGCAGTACGAAGGCACTTACGTTGTCCAAGAGTTTTCATTATCCATAACATATTATAGTTTTAAAATGGGAATTTGTAAAGGACTTAAATTTTTATGGCATTCTCTGGCAACTGTGTGAGACTACCTCTACTCTTAGCTCTGCCTCATGCTTCTTTCATATAGAAACACACTCCAGGTACTATATAGGAAGAAAAGCATGTCCTACAGGCTTATATTCCCCAGTGATAGAGATTTGCTTAACTGTGTAACTTAACACCCTATCCTTACATATATTGCTATAATGGATCGACCTCCCACTGAAAGATTTCTCTGAGACCTGGTTGGGAATTTGGCATGGGGTTTAATTTCTGATGGAAAATACACTGCTATCAAAATACATACCAGTCCAAAAAGATCTCCTCCTGTCCTCATTTCCTGCCACCAGGGTAAAACAAGCTATCAAAATAATCAATAAACTTCCAAACAGGCATTTGGCAAGATAAATTTTTAGTTGAAATGAAAAAAATCCTGAAATTGATTTTTAAGAATCTGTTTTCAGGGAAAAAAATTCTTTTGTTCACAGTTTGAGATGAAACATGATTAAAAGTAGATTTTTCAGAGTGGAAGTTTTCAGTTCTTTTTCTTTCTTTGGGTTCAATTGAATCCAGTGAACTTCAGATGGAATCTGAAAGGACAAGACTTGAAATGATACTAATGTGCATAATGCCATCAGCAAAAAAGGATCACTGCTGCACATTAATTGTCCTTAATGCATTAACATCAGTACTGGCTGATCTCATTAGAAAAGGTACAGGAGCTGAGACAGTGTATAGGGAGAAAGCATATTCCTGTGCGTAAGGCATGATTCAGGCTTTAGATCCTCCCCCTGCATTGTGAATTAGTTTTGCTTCTGAACAATTAGGGAGATAACCAAAAGTATTTGTTGGAGACCTCTAAGTTAAGCATCATGACAACTAAGTATTCCTGTGGGCATCAAAATTAATGTAACCTGCATTACAGGTTTCTCTCTTTTGCTGGAGTCACTAGTTGATCAAATTACACTAGGGTGTAAACTTAGACGTACTTATCTTAAGCCTCACTCTTACTGAGTTTCTCAGCTTTTAGCTCCTACCAAGACATTTACTAATAGTTGAATTTCAGCTGCAATCAGCCACAGTGCTCAGAATTAGGGATCGAGAGATTGATACTAGTAAAAAATTAATATAAACTAAAATTTATAATCAGGCTTAAATTTTATAGGCAAACTCCATGTCAGCCTCTTCCAGGTATTCAGAGTATTCCATCTGTGTTCACTTAATTTACACTTGAGCTTAGATGTCGTCACCAATTCCGCAGTTTTCCCTGGCAGAGGACCAGATGGAGCATGTAGTTGAGCTAATGAGGAGAGATACATATATATATACACACACACACACACACACTGTATATATATATACATATGTATATATCTGTGTGTATGTGTGTGTGTGTGCGTGTATATATATATATATATATATGAGACCTCACCTGGAGCATTGTGTGCAGTTCTGGTGTCCTCAACATAAAAAGGACATGGAACTGTTGGAACAAGTCCAGAGGAGGCCACGAGGATGATCAGGGGACTGGAGCACCTCCTGTATGAAGACAGGCTGAGAAAGTTGGGGCTGTTCAGCCTGGAGAAGAGAAGGCTGTGTGGAGACCTCATAGCAGCTTCCAGTATCTGAAGGGGGCCTATAGGGATTCTGGGGAGGGACTCTTCATCAGGGACTGTAGTGATAGGACAAGGGGTAACGGGTTAAAACTTAAACAGGGGAAGTTTAGATTGGATATAAGGAAGAAATTCTTTACTGTGAGGGTGGTGAGGCACTGGAATGGGTTGCCCAGGGAAGTTGTGAATGCTCCATCCCTGGCAGTGTTCAAGGCCAGGTTGGATGAGGCCTTGGGTGACATGGTCTGGTGTGAGGTGTCCCTGCCCATGGGAGGGGGGTTGGAACTGGATGATCTTAAGGTCCTTTCCAACCCTAACTATTCTATGATTCTATGATTCTATATACACTGTCCACCAGACTATATGATGTTATGATGGCATATTCACCACTTTCCCCCAAAATGAGACAGGAAAGAATACAATTTATAGCATCTGAATCAAGTGAGCAAAAATATGTGTGTGACTTTGGCTATTTAATTAAGTACTTGGGGTAAGAAAACTGGGGTTCCCTTCTTGGGTATTGTTTGTCCTCAAATTATATAGAAGAAATGCATTAGCTGGAACTATCATTAAGGTCTGAGAGTTTGGATTTCAATCAGAATTTCCCTTCTGAATATCTGATTGACACTGGTTTCTACAATCCATCATTTTTCCATTCTTGGATGCATAGTGGCAGCTCTACAATGGGATCCAGCATGGTTTGATGAAGGGGGAGAAAATTAAACAGTTTACTGAAGTGCCTCCTACTGAGACTGAATACTTGATCCAAGGACTGTATTTTGTAGATGAAAGTTAAGCACCAACAGTAACCACAGCTCATTGGGAAAAATCAGGTGAAGAAATAAAGGGATATGAAAGGCACACTCACAGTTCTGTAACTACCGGTACATCATGTAATCCATTTATAAATTTATGAAGCTCTGAACTAATGTTAGTGAGGTTGACGGAGATTTTGACAGTACCAAGAATCCTGTGGCGTGCCCCCAGAAGACGAAAGCAAGACAGGCTGAATTAAATTCAGGACTAGATAAAAACTTAGGAAGAACCTCAGGATATGGCCACACATGCTGTGGAGTGAGTGCTGCTCTGTGAATTCTGCAAGCAAAAAAGACAGCAAATATTACCTGTTACCCACTCTGCTGCTTCAGTGATAGAAGCAGGGCGGACGTGTTTGCATGTGGATTTTATAGCCGTGCTTATCACAAGCCTCGAGTGTGTGCTTAACTTTTTAACTACATGGATAGTTAATTTATCAAAGGTAAGCCTGAACTCGAGGTCTCTGCTGAGCCAGGCACAATGCAGCAAATGACCTAATTTGTCATGTTGGTATTGCAAACAAACATGCTGACACTTTTTCCCTTACTATACGAATGGGTTACCTAGCACTACTTTTCCCCTTTAGGGCCACACATTATAAACCCATGAATTAGTCCTGCATGCATTTCCCTCTCTGTTCTATGGTGTTACTGAAGTTCATACGAATATTGACTTGCTTCTTTCCAAGCATGCAGCTCTGGCAGAGATCTTTCAAGTCCTGATTCTTCTGTCTGAAAAGGTTTGTTAGGGACGTTCTTATTTTAGGTTGGGATAAAGTCAGCTTAGAGGAAAGTGACGAGAGTTTCACTGTTTAAACAGTTCATGTGTATGTTTTGCTTACTCCGCACTCAAAACTGCTGTCAGAGATGATCAAATAACCTTTAGTCATATGAAGAACAAGACAGTTACATAAACCTTCTGAGATTATATTGACTCATACTGGATACATCCCCCAGATGAAAGAAAGGGAGATAACAGAAAATAGTGAAGCCTTTATACAAATTTGACATGGGAATGAAACTGGTCCATAGAAGTTTTACAAGGAAATTTCTACTGCTTTCTTGTTTATGCTACAGACAGCCCAAGAGATAAGTCGGAACTTACTGACAGAGCAAAATGTGATCATTATTAAGTATATGCTCCTTCATCTTCAAAGCAAGAAGAAAAGAAGAAAAACCCTTCTTGCAGTATGAGTCCAATGGGAGGATCCAGCAGCTTTAGGAAAACAGAATTCAGATATAGTGTTTTAATGGAAGGAACAGCAAAATGTTCAACGCCAGGTTGGACAGAGCCTTGGCAGACATGGTCTAGAGTGAGGTGTCCCTACCACGGCAGGGGGTTGGAACTGAATGATTTTAAGGTTCTTTCCAACCCAAACCATTCTATAAATAAGAATAGTGACCATGATTCTGAATTAGATATAAATAAAGTTAAAATCATTGGGAATTGTGTCACCCACCCCTTACACGCTGCCTGCAGCATACCCTTCCTGTTTAAGACTGTTTCGAGCTACATACAGGTCTTTTTAAACCACTGCTGTCAGGCTGAACTGAAATGAAGTGAGCATTATGGGGGAGGTGGAGCAGCAGTCCATCTGAAAGTATGGAAATGGCTGACTCTTTTAGTTGTTCACTTCAGAATGCAGGTTTGTTTGAGGTTTTGGTCTAAAGGCGGTACAGCTTCCTTCACTTCAAAGCTGCCTTTGTATTTTCTCACTAGTTTTTATTTGTTGGTTTGGCACAAAGCAAAGAGCATGGGAGGGCTCTCCAGGAATTCAGTGACTTTGCCCTTTTGATCTTGATGCTTTTTGTTGTTGCAGAAGTTATTTTCTGTCATTTTCCGTGATGGTCCTTGCATGAACATGACTTACAGAGGGCACTGGGTACATTCGTGGTCCCATTGAAGTGAACGATAAAACTGTTACTGGTCTTACGTAGGCTAAAACGTAATCATATGTTGTGTGTATTTTTTCCCATTTTTTCACAGTGAAGCCTGAAAACTTTAATTTATCTCTATTTTCCTCTCTGTCAGAGCACAGTAGATTGAATCTGTTACCACTGAACTCACAGTTGATTATCCCATCTTGTCCTTAATGGACTCCTTACAGCCAGTACAAAAGAGAAATTTCTCCTGTTCTCCCTCAACAGCATTGTATACCTTTGTCAGATAGGTATTACATTACAGAGGCAAGAGAGGGAGAAAACAGGATGCAATTGTCTGAATGGAGAAACTAAAATCTCACTACAGCCCAATGTTCTGCTTCTGTTTAGTGGTAGAGGTTGAGAGAGTGTCTAACTTAAATACATTTCATAAGAAGGTACACTGTAACTTGGGCATATTCATCTTCTTCTTTAAGGGAAGATCACTGTGAGGACTTTGCCACTTATACTTACACTGAAAAGAATAATTTATCAATTCATGGTGGGTTTTTTTCCTGTAAAATTATGAGAAACAGCATTTCAGACCCCCGTGCTGGGGTAGTCCTTTGTTTCATGTCAACATAGCTCACAGTCTGTGCCACCACATATTTTTCATCCCAAGACAATATTTACTTCAGTATAATTTCCAGGAGAACTTCTGCCTGGACAAGATAAATGTTTCATTGATTTTTGTAGCACTAGAGCAGCATTAAGACCCCCCTTCTATTAAAAATGCAGCACAAAGACTGTCATGCTTTTAAGAACAATCTGGCATAAAAAGAAACCAAATTTACTAAAATCAACTAATGGCATTTCATCCTGTAGCCAGTTTACCAACATTGATGAATTAATCCTGCTGGCATTGATGTTAGTTACTGTGGATGAAGGCAAATGAATTGCCTGAAACTGTGCTGGGAAGGTTGTTTCTCTGTGCTGATGTTTGTTAGATGCACCTTGAAATGTCAGGCAGAGTCATTACCATTGGGGATGCACAAGTAACCTTTTTCTGGTATGGCGTAAAGGAAATGGGAGGTTATAAAGTCCTCCACAGAGCTGACTGATGCATTGCTTATTTCTCATGACCATAAGATAGCCCTCTATCATTTCAAATTTGGATTCAGAAGTTTAAAATCTTCACATAGCTCGTACACGGAAAATCTCCTTGTTTTCCTCTCTAGGAGGCTGAATACACTTGAGTCTATTTCCAACAACAAAACCCTGAGATATTTCAAAGCAAAGAAATAAAAATCCTTTCTTAACCAAAGGGTCACATTTCTGCAAAAGAATTATACATTTTTTTTCATGTCTGATTTTTCAGTACAAAAATCTTTTAAAATATTTTTTTTTGTAGTAGAAAATGTCAGTTTTGACAAATCATTTCTACAAAAAAGATTACTCAGGCATATGCTTTATAATTCTAGTATCGAGTCATCTCAGATACTTTTATACCCAAGAGTCTGTACCCAAATGATTCCCACAAGAGTATAAGTTCAAGAAACAGAAGCAAACAGCCTGATGACATGAACATCCAGCATGCTCAGAAGAACTTTCTTATAGCTCCTTTTCCTCAAGGTGATATTGGCATATTATCTGACATCACAGCCATGGTTCTCAATCCATAGGTTTAATAGACTGGGCCACCCTAGGTCCACCCTGTCTTAAACACCCTACTTCAGATCTGTACTAGGAATGTATTGTCTTTTATTGCACAACTCACAAAGGGACCTACAAAGGCCAATGCTTATTTAGGGAGGCCAAATCTTGCTCTGCCATTCTCTGTCTCTTAGGACAACAGAGAAAGGTAAAGAGGAGTATACATCCAAGAGTGAGTAGTCTGGATCACTTGTTATAAGGAACATCAGGGAGCTTACCCTTCCTGTGACCTTTGCAGTGTAACTGGAGAAGAGAAATGAAAAGCAGTTCCTTTTAGCCAAACCTAGTCTTTCAGAGCTATCTCAATATGATTTTTCTCCTTTTCTTTCTGCATCTTGGAAAACCATTGTCATTGCAAAAGAGTAAGTAAAGGAAACAGTACAGAAGATTAGTTGCAACAGTTTCATGAGAGGGTGTCGATTTGAAGATGCTTTTGAAGCTGACATTTGAAGATGCCTTAGCTTAGAAGAGCTGAGAGAAGAGTGAAATGTATTGTATTCTTTTCCTGCATTGCCAATAAGATGCATATACCCCTGAGTAAAAGTAAGGAGCATATAGAGCGTATGGAGATACTCAATATATGACTTGTAAAAAAAACATCAACATGAAATTTGAATAATGGTCTGTATGCCCACTAGTGGTAGAAGCATGTCTCAGTGAGAATGGAATATCTGCCTGTGTGGGATGAAAAATAAATGAAACTGGTAGGAATAAGAGATGTTTTAGAGAGCAAACTAGAATTGGGTGTAGGATGAAGAAAAGTATAGAGCTCTCATGCATTAAAAATGGAACAAGCTCTTGTTTAGTGGGAGTCAATTGGCTCATGTATTTTTGTGGCTGGTATAAATAGAAAAACACATGGCTTTTGTTTTGTTTTCCTGCTTTAAAATACTTAAACACATGTATTTATATTTATGGCATGTTGTCTTCTTTTAGTATAAGAATCTGTGGGTACATCAGTGTGATTTCCTAATAACAGCCTCCCTGGCCTGCCATTTTGTTGGCTTGAGAAAGCTGCAGAAAGTCCCTTATTTGCAGGTTTAATTGATAGGGAAGGGTTGAATATCTGTGTTGCCTCACAGACAAAATTAGACCTCAGAGGTTTTCTGTCATTATATCTGCCTTTGCCTCAAAGTCCAGCAAATGAAACTATGGCTACTGAGGAATAATCCTGTATTTAGTTGCTTGGCTGCATAGTACGATGTAAGCTGTATGTATACGTTCTGTTCAAACACTTTGATTTTCACATTTAGTCTTTCTCTCAGAACTTGGCAGCTGACTGTGTCTGTATGACTCAGGAGGAGCCAGACAAAAGCCCAAGTAGCTCTCATGTTTTCTTCCTTCCAGTCATGAAAGTGTTTAAAAACCGTGCAGATGAAGCCCTCAGGGGCATGGGTTAGTGGTGGCCTTGGCAGTGCTGGGGTTGGACTTGAGGATCTTAAAGGTCTTTTCCAACCTGGCTGATTCTATGCTGATTCTATGCTGATTCTATGCTGGAAGCTTACAGATTATTCTGAACTGGTGAGAAGTCTCTAAGCTTTCTAGAGAATGATGAGCATGCTTGTGGTATGTTTGGCCCTTCAAGCCAGGTTCCAGCTGGGCAGGAGGCTGTGCTTCCTTCCCCATTTAGTGTTTTGATGACTGGAGCACTGGAAGTGAATAGATCTAAGACATTGGTGTCACTGTTTAGGTCCCCATATGATTTGTTATTTCTAAAGGAGCTGGATACCTTCCATGGACATGGAACCATATATGGATGTGGTTCTGGGCAACCTGACCTAGTTGAAGTAGCCCTGCTCATTGCAGGAGGTTTAGTCTGGATGACCTATGAAGGTCCCTTCCAACCCAAACTATTTTATGATTCTATGATTTTGAACTTTTTTTTTCCTAAGATAAAATTTCATTCTGGCCTGATGTCCTGAATAGGGCTAATGCAGATGGCATCATTTCATCCTGGGTCTCTGTAAACTGTGTAATGTGTATTTGCTTTCAGCAAAAATGTTTTGCCCATGAAAACTGTGTAGAACAGAGTGGAACTTTTCTCTCATGGAAAAAAATATATACAAAAAGACTTTCATACTGTTTCCATGTTTAATGTCTTTCAGAATGCCTTAAGATTAAATAGTGAAAGGAGAGACTAACTGCTAAAGAGAATAAGACAGAGAGAAGACAGATTGAATACAGTATTCAATTTTCTTTTGTAGTATCCATAAACTGCTACTGAACTAGAACTTGGACATGCTGTTTCTCTATATCTTTCCCCTTGTACTAGTCTCCCCCCTCCCCCAAATAACAGAAACTTTCCGTGTCAGAATCCCAAGGGCAGCAAGGGACAGGTAGCAATGCTAAAATTGATTACTTAATTAGCTGCTATAATTTATTGAGTATAGGCAAAACGATATAATGAACGAAAGGGGGTTTTGCAGGGTACCTCTTCAATAGAGAATGATTGAAATGCTGTGGAATCTTACTGCTTTCTTCCAATGCAAACAGTAAAGGATGATTTTATGTAGATCAACAGAACAAAACCAAAATCTTTTGCCCACTTATCATTTTCTTTATATCAGTGCTCAGTGTCTACATCAATCAAATAATATTCAGCCTCCACTGTGATAAGAGATGCCAGTTCTTGTCTTTCCACTAAATAAATGTTGATTATATATTCAGAGGTATGAATCAGGAAACTGTTCCAATAATAATATGATATTTAGGGCTTGAAGTAAAGAAATTAATAGATTCCATCTTACTTCCAAGGGCTTGGGCTCCAGCTCCTAATGCTTAAATGCTTTTCAGATGAAACAACATTTAAAACAATTTCACAAGCAGAGCTGACTGACACTTCTATGCAAAATATCTCTATAACTAGCACTGAATATTTCTATGGATTGTTTTGGGTAAATAGCTTCTTTTCCAGATCATGGAAACACCTTACAAAAATACTGCTGATTTTACAGATGAGGAAATAGGAGAAAGGTGAACTCAAAACCAAACAGCAGGTTAGGCTGAAAAATAAGGGGGGGGGGGGAAAGGAAAAATGAACTAGTAAGCCTTGTATTCTTTAGAAGGGGGGATTCGGCTCCCAGAATAAAACACACACTCATATTTCTTTGCATGTGTTCATGTGTGAGATAGCCATAGTCAACGGAGCTGTTACCAGCACAGCCTTTGGGGCTTAGAAAGCTCCCCAGCTGGTCCTAGAAAGGTGTCTGTGTCTGGCCAATAGAATATCTCTTCATTCAGTTGGCTGAACATACTTGTATAGTATTGATACACCTCAATATAAGACATCCACACAGATGGATGTTTCAAGTCTTATAGAAACCTATGTCTTTCTGGGCGGGCAGAGAGCTAGGGTACAGAGGAATAACCTAATGTCTAAATTGTTGGTTTGGTAATGTTCAGGACTAAGAAGATTCACAGAAAGGGCTTCTAAAAATGGAAGCACTAATATTGCTTTTCATTTTCATGGCTGAAAAGTTCCAGAAAAAAGGACAGTGAAACATGAAGTTAGTATACTGAAATATAATGTGCTGAACATCAGTGTAACATGGATACACTTAGTCCTTTTACTTCTAATGTCTTACTCGTATGAGTCTTAAGCATCTTATTTATTTTGCAGGAAAAAAGTCTGTGCAAGAGGTTTAGGAATCTCTTTAGGAATATTTAGCACTTCTGTGCAGTATTGAGCTGTATTTTTGAGAAGCATTTTTTAGCGGGGAATAACTCTTCTGCCTTTTCTTCTATGCCATTATGTTGAAGTTATCCTACTGAAGTCAATCAAAGTTATGAAGTCATTATTCTTTTATTCTGTTTGAATTAAAAAGAAGTGAAACACATGTGATGCTGAACAATCCATAGGCAGGAGAAAAGCAACATAGTTTCCTGTACAGAGTATCAGAGATCCATTATTTCCTTTCACTGACCTACCTTTGACAAGGTGAAGGCCTGCCTCTATGTAGGAGCAGTGTCTTACTTGTTGCCAGGTTCTGCTCATTTTTTGGACACCAGCTGAGGACTAACAGATAAGAGCTGTATAATAAGTTGTTCAGCTTAATTTAAAAAATAATAATATCCCCCATTTCAAACTGAAATATTACAGAAAGGAGCCTGCAACCTAGAAGATAAAAATACAGCAGTACATTTAAATAAAATGGAGGTAAGAGAAATACCATTACACTGATGGACTGTGAGCGGTTAGCATGGGCATTTGACGCCATGGTATTATTTCAGAAACATAACGGGAAAGGAAAAAATAATGTCACTAATTCTGTGACTTTATTTCTGTTTGAAGGCATAGTAAATACAAAATCCATATTGAAATTTTAATAGCTAAGTGGAAATGGAAAAAATTACCACATGGCTGTAGGAGAGGATATTAGAAGTAAAGTAAGGAAGACTGAAGAACAGAGAAAACAAGTGAAAGGATTTCAGATTAATAGATTAGATTAAATCTGGCAAAAAAAATCAACAAGTTGTTCAGACAGGAGCTTTACATTACTATGTTAACCAGTTAATTTCTGTTGTGAGCTGAGATACATCCTGGGACAACACTGTTCTTGCATTATTTATTTGGAGGAATCATTAGTACCTTGGCAATCAGATAAAATCTGAGCCAGTGTTAATGTGTGACTTTGGGGGAAAAAGCTGCAGAAAGAAAACACTCTATTCAGTGTTTGTAACTGTTGAAGCAGTGTAATTGTGTAGAATTTAAGGCAGATTGTAATGGAATTCAATTATACACACTGTGTAAGGAGATGATTGCTCTTCAAAGACAGAATTTGTAGGAGTATGGTATGTGGCTGAGCTGGTGTAGGAGACCTCCAGGGGAGCTCAAGATTCCTTTCCATGTCCCCACTCTTACAAGAATTAAGAGTGGGTACTTTGCTTAGTACCCAAGTCTTTATGATGCTCACTGCTCCCCAGAATCATTTGTATACATTCCTAATAGACGATGGAATATCATTCTGCTTATATAGGAACAGAAATGCAACCCACATGCTATCGTTTATGTTTCAAAATCAATCTCTGTTTTAGCCCATGGAGTGGAGAAATCTTGAACTATTTGAGCCACTATAGATGTAGAAGATAGAACATCTCAGTCCACTTTTCACTCAAGAGCTTTATCCTCTCCAATCCTTTCTTCATCCACGAATAGGCCTTGGTTGTCTTAGTAGCACAGCTACTCTACCATGTCTGTGCTGGAGTTCCCTTACATAGGTGACAGTAGAAGTAGGTTCCTCCCACATTACAGAATGACTTCATTAAATTGGTGTAGCTTGTCTTCACCACATTCATCTAGGAGACTCTGGGAGCATGTGAAATTCTTCCAATCACTTTTAATAATGTATAACTATAATGTTGCTTTTAATGAACCTGTAAACTGATGTGGGTCCTTGGTAGAGAGCAGGTAGTCAGGACTGACAGAATGGGTTTCATTTTATTACCATCAAAGATGACATCTCCATCTCAGCTAGTCACCATGAGCTCCCTTCATCATCAAGTGGAAAAGTAAAGGATAGAGCTGACAGAGACTGAAGAAAATTTAGTTTACTGTGAAGTAGATATCTTTGAGTGAATGAATAATGTCTTGTACGATAATGGAGCAAAGGGGATAAAGACAACCAAATGAAAGAAATTTTGCAGTAATGACGCATTGTCTCCTGCAAATTATACTGATGGTTTTGCCCCAGATTTCTTTAATGTTGTTTTGCTATGGGATTTATCTTAACTGTGCGTCCTTATCTAATTTTTCCATAGTGTCAAACAGAACTTTTTTAGCAATATGAAAATCAGCAATGACTTTATCTTAAACTTAGCCCGGTTGTTTCATTCTGGTTTGATACCCATTTCCTCATTCCCATCAACTGTTCTCTGGAGAAGACAAAACAAAAAGTGCAAAAAATGATGTCTTTACCATGGTGTTCAGCCTGGAGAAGAGAAGCTGTGTGGAGACCTCATAGCAGCCCTCCAGTATCTGAAAGGGGCCTACAAGGATGCTGGGGAGGGACTCTTCATTAGGGACCGCAGTGATAGGACAGGGGGCAATGGGTTTAAACTTGAACAGGGGAAGTTTAGGTTAGATATAAGGAAGAAGTTCTTTACTGTGGTGAAGCACTAGAATGGGTTGCCCAATGAAGTTGTGAATGCTCCATCCCTGGCACTGTTCAAGGCCAGCTTGAATAAAGCCTTGGGTGACATGGTTTAGTGCAAATGTGTCTGTGCCCGTGGCAGGGGAGTTGGAACTGGATGATCTTAAGGTCCTTTCCAACCCTAACTATTCTATGTGGAACAGAATATTGACCCCATCTCATCATTAGATTAGCAGATTGAATTTACAGTGGGTATTTGAAGGGAAAATCTTTCTATTCCCCTAAAAGTGTTAATGTTTACAGTCTTCGTCCAGTCTACTATTGTATCTGTCAGAACAATGGTATAAGTGGAAATACATTATACTTATATAGTATCTCAGAATTATGTTTTATATTTACAATATTTTTCACCCTGGTTTCCATTTTATTCGGAAAGAAAAAACCCCAAACCAAACCCAAAAAAAAAACAACCCAGTTTCTGAATGCATTGAAGTAGCTTGAATATGACTGGAAATGTCAGATTTCTCCCAGACCTCAACCTGCCAGTTCTTTCCTGTTCCCTCCCTGTGGGTTGGGAATCCTTGTTATAGGGCAAGCAGACACTGAATTAAGACGGCTGCTCAAAGTCCTTAACAACCTCCAGGAGACTCTGAAAGTGAAGTGGCATGGAAGAGGAAGGATGAAATACACACCAAAGGTCATGATGAAGTCTTGATCAGATTTACCTTACTTCTCTGACCAACTAATTAGGTGATATGTATTCAAGCATGAGAGGTACATAGAGACACATCATGTTTAAAATGCAAGGAGGAGGGAGAGGTAGAAAAATCAATAGAGATATTTGTATTCTGCAATCAATGAAAGCTGTACTTTCAAATCAGCATAACATTGATTCTTGGATTGCTTTTTCCTAAAAAAGAAAACAGGTGTGACATGCATTTAAAAGCCAAGGCTGCATAATTTGACTTCTTTTCTATGTGTAGTTGCTGTCTGGTGAGAACAGCAACTTTGAGAACTCATCCTAAGCTGTAGCATGAGGAACCACTCCTGTGGCACATTGATCTATGTATACTGCTTTTTCCTATCACTAACAGATCCAGGTAACATGAGTCACAGAATCACAAACCACAGAATGGTTAGGGTTGGAAAGGACATCTGCAGATCATCCAGTCCACACACTCTGCTAAAGCAGGTTTACCTAGAGGAGGTTGCACAGGATTGTGTCCATGTGGGTTTTGTATATCTCCAGAGAAGGAGACCCTACAACCAATCTGGACAGCCTGTTCCAGTGCTCTGCCACCCTCAAAGTAAAGTTTTCCTTCTTATTCAAATGGAACCTCCTAAATTTCAGTTTATGCCCATTGCCCCTTATTCTGGCACTTATCTCATTCAGCAGTGGGCCCACATTTTCTCTAGTCCTCCTTTGCTATTGATGTACTTGAAGTTGTTCTTGCTGTCCTTGACATCCATTGTCATATAGTTCCAAATGGATCTTAGCTTTCTCGTCGTCTCTCTGCATACTCACAATGTTCCTGTATTCTTCCCAAGTATCCTGTCTTTTTTACCACAGTTTGTAAACTTCCTTCTTCTGTTTGAATTTTGCAAGAAGCTCCCCGCTCATCCATGCAGGTCTCCAGCCTCTTGTGCTTCATTTCTTACTTATAGGGATGCACTGATCTTGATCATGGAGGAAATGATACTTGAATATTAATCACCTGTCTTGGGTCTCTGCTCATGGCAGGGGGGTTGGAAATAGATGATCTTAAGGCCCTTTCAAACCCTAACTGTTCTATGATTCTATGACCTTCCTATCTTCTAAATCCCAGGTCCCTAACCTGTAGGACTCCTCTGAGTAAGTACTTGAAGAGGCCAAAGTTATCTCTCCTGAAGACCAGGGCTGTAATACTACTTACTGCCCTGCTTCCTCCATGCGGGATCCTGAACTCCACCATTCCATGGTCACTGCAGCCAAGACTGTCCCCAACCTTCACATCCCCAACCAGTCCTTTGTTTGTTAGTACAAGGTCCAGCAGCACACCTTTCCCTGTTGGTTCCTTCACCACCCATGTAAAAAAGTTGTCATCAATGCTCTAAAACACATCCTGTCATCGGTAATAGTTCAAAATCCAATCCATCAGCACAGTCTGTGAACTTATTTCTCTCTAGCTGTGTAGGTCCTTGGAACACATTTTTGGAAGGCAGCTGTGTTTCTAAACCTGTGTTCTCTAAACCAGCTGTTTAAAACCAATTCAGCATTAGTGTAAAACAGTGCATACACCTAAGTCATTTTAAATCGTCCTTTCATTTCCCCTGAATATCTTCATTCTATTTTTGCTGGATTATATCTAGCTATCTGGCTTGATACTTTCACTTAGGTGTTTGCTCCTTATTGCTTGGTTATTTTCCTTTGGAAGGAATACTTATGTAGAATCCATACCATTCATCTCCAGCAGTCAGCTCTCATCAGTTCCTTGGGCCAATGTCTCAATGGTATCTCTGCAGGGACCCAACAGCCTCTATTTCTTTTGTCATCCAAGTTTCTATACTAGCTTCTAATAGATGCTGCAGTGTAGTTAGTCTTCAACTCTTTCTTTCCATTCACTAGTCCCTCATCGTGGGATAACCCCAAGAGTTTTCATAGTATTTGTTATGTAGTACTACACATCATGGAAATCATTGTGAACATGGTAAGAATGATCTAGTCTTAATAATTGGCTCAAGTTCATTGCAGGGAATACTGCAGTTCATAGAGAATTTTTGCTGATGACAAATACAGTAGAACACTGGTGTAGGTTTCCAAGAGAGAGTGAGAGCCTCCCATCGCTTGAGTTTTACAGAACATGTTAAACAAACACCTGACAAACACACCAAGAGTGTATTTGATCCTGCCATGGGTAAAGGAATGACCTTTTCAGCAGCTTGATATCTATATCTGTGAAAAGGGCTTGAAGAGACTTCAGGAATGCTGGGTTGATGGGAATGGAGCCTGCTCAGGAGGCTTCCAGCACACCCTTGGATCAAACTGCTTGTTCAAAGAAGTTTTACAGTTAACTAGCGGATCTCATTAGGGTGATGTCTGCAGCTTCCAATGCCCTGACGTACTTCTCAACCCTGTAGATCAGAGGCAAGTACTGATTTATGATTTCAAGTCACAGATTTTGTGCTAATTGCTCCTCAGGGAACATCTGCCTCACAGCTTGATTGTAACTGAATATCATGAAGTTTGGTTTAAAGAACATTCTTCCTCCCTCCCTTTCAGCAAGGAGACCCTTGGATTTTGTGATTATTAGGCTTCATCTACTTCCTGTCTTCATTTTATTTAGTATTTATTTCTAGGGATAAAAAAAATGGCCATTTGATATATATTTATATCAGAAAAAAATGACAACAGAATCATTATGGGTGGAAGAAGGATCAAGTTCTACTGCACAGAAATAGAAAGTATGGACTCAAAGTCAAATAAAGGAAGCACAGTGGAAGAGGATTTGTGGACAAGATGAGATGAACCTGACATTTAGGGCCGGATGGATCTAAAATGACTAGATAAAGAGAAAACTATTTTTTTTTTCTGTTTGTTTTGTTTTTGTTTTAGTTTTGGTTTTGGTTTCTTTTTTCCATCACAAAAGGTGCAGGAGGTATATTGCATCTGATCCCAATTCCCAAAGGGAAGGTAGTACAGAAAAATCAACCTTGAAGTCAATTTTCTTTAGGAGTATCATAGAGTGGCTTTATCAGAATGATTTCAGAATGCCTATGCAATCCATTAGCGTAGCAAAGAAATTCAGATTTAAAGGTAATTACCAAAAAACAAGCAGCTTTTGGAGAAAAAAATCATAGTTGAGAAGCAACTCCTGCATTTCAAGTACTAACCTTAGTCACTACTTCAACTGATGTGAAAACAACATTTCTATTCTGATCAGGTTAGCTTTTCTGTTTATATACCACAATTTTCTGATTTCCTGACTACCATGTGCTTATAATGGACAGTATCATGGCATAAGGGACTTCAATTTTAACTTAATAATCCATTTGATTCACTCCCTGGAAGATTTTCTATTGCTCTGAGAACATTTATGGTCTGATTCAGCCCATCTTTGTGCTTACTGCAATCATGGTCATGCTCCTGGTTTAGTCACTTCATGTAGCATCAAACATTGCATTCTTTTAGGTCTTCAGATTACTCATAAGTATACAAGGGTTTTTAGTGCTTTTTTCGTCCTCATAAACATCTCATTATTTATCACCCTTAAGGACACAGATGTCTGAAGTTTTCCTCATTGAAATTTCATTTTAACTCCACTCTTCTTTTGAAGATATAGGTCCTTAGTGCAGCACTGAGGATTTTAACACTGTTAATTGTGTTATGTGTCTTGGAAAAAGAAATACCTATTTGATCATCCTCCTTGGTTAGCTTTTTATGTGGCACTAGAGCCCCTTGGTTGTCCTATTGGGATGGAAGTAGTCCAAATTAGAGGTGCGTTAGCACTGGGATATGATCACCTAGTTAATTGCAGACAGGCCCTTAGAGATGACTTACTTACTTTTGTGCTCTAATTATTTCTAAGGACAATATTCCTCTCCACTTCAAGCTATGTATATACTACATATAACAAATAAGTCATTTAAAAGTGGATAGAAAACCAACTTTTGCTTTCTTAATCCAATTGACATTATCCATAGATAGAGTTAACTTTCTTGCTTAACTGTATATATTGTATATTTCTACGAATGTACACACATAGCAACTGTGGTTGGATCTTGTGTTACATCTGATTAAAGCCCTTTAGCAGAACCCTTTACAGATCTTGAAATCCCAGGTTCTCTGCTTGCTGCCCTGATGTCACACAAGCGACGTCAGTTCTCACTTGCCCCTGAGAGAGGTCACTTGATGACTGACTGACATCATACAGATGTTTCATTCTTCAATCCTTTGGATGATGAACTCCAACAAAATACACCACATCTCCCTTTCAGACATGTGAACTGATTTTCTCTCTCTGCAGATCACGATGCTGGGAGAAAGAGCAAAGAGAAAGCCAAAGCCCTATTCATTTCCTCTATCTTCATGAGTTTAAATCAAGATGACTGGGGAAAGTCAGAAATGTCCTTAGTTCCCTTCTCATTCAAACATAATGTTATGGTTTTAATAGTAATTATTTGCTGTTCAGTGTGCAAGAGCCTAAAAATCCTTGGAGAGTATTCCTGGCAGTGTTAGATAGCTGAGCTGTTTTGGACTTAGGACTTGCAGGTCCTTAGGACCTGCCCTGCAGATCACTTGTGATTCAGAGATTCTTTTCCAAACTTAAGTTACATAGTTGGCTTCACCTTATTGCTAAGGAACAGCATCTGAGCAATTCACACTTTCTGTTCCCTGTTACAGGCAGCAGAAATGTCACAGTTAGTATAGTTAATGAAAACTGGGGCTTAATTCATCTCAATCAGAAGCGCGTATTTAAAATAGGTCAGATAAACTGTGCTCTAAAAATATCTATTTCTCTTTTTTTTGCTCATGAAGGCTGAGTGGCTGTCTCAGAAATAGAAGTGCATACAGTACTTTTTAAACTTGGGAAGAATAAATCACAAGGGGTTGTAGATGGAACAGTAAGAAATGCTATGCTTCACCCTTCTTACAAATACATCCATTTGAAATTGATGCTGGTATCCCAATAGAAATGATCTTGCAGTGGTGTTGCAGGAGAGACCATTCACTCCTGGTTTTCAGTCATGCTATTTTGTACTCTTTACAGTTGTATAGCTTGAGGATTTCTCCCATATTCTCCATTAACTCTAATGCTGACAGTGGTAGAAGAAACTCAAGTTATTAACTGTTGAAAGTAAGAGTCATCTAGGAAACATCCTTAATACCTCAGAGAACCCTGTACTGTGTACATTCACTCTAGGAACTCTGCCTTTCCATCCTCAGTGTGGTTTTCCTTCAAGAGTGCGTTTTGCAGTTAGAGTTGGCACAGATGTTTCTTGATTGAAGTAGAAGGCTTTCAGTATAGTATAGATTTTGGGGCTTTGAAAGTAACTGCTCTTCTGATGATGCTTGTCTGCCAGATGAGGAACTCTGTGATAAAAGGACTTTTTTCCTCTTAAAATGTCAGCCACAAAAACCTAAATGTTTTTGAGTGTACTGAATTCACCAAAGCTATGAGGAAATCATCTTTTAGCAAAACTGGGATGAAACTCAAAATGAGAGAGTCATGTAAAAATATCTCAGTAATCTGAATATTTGTCTGGAATATGGGGGATGTAGTTTCAAACCCCAGAGTGTGTGAGGCTGAATACATATGTGAACTTTCATACTCTTTACAGCTTAGGGGTGTGTCTGCTTCATCCAACTGTGATCTATTCTTAGAAGTAGAAATTAAATTATCCTTTCACAACAGCAGTTAACAACTATCTTTTATTTATATTCTCCCTTTTCCCCCACAAGGGGAGGGTCTATCAAATATGAACAGTATACAGTTATATATCAAAAAGAAAAAGCTGCTTTTACCACCCTTTCAAATGTCATTTAAGAAAGAAAAGGCCTTTAAAACTCTCAAAGTACGGAAAGTTGACAGTGCTTAGGGAGCACTAGGGAGGGTGACAAATAATTTACTAGGCTGAACTCCTGATAAATGGTGAATGCTTTTTCTGTTTGACCAAAATATAGCTTTGATATGAGTGGTTTTGGCATCTTACTGCCTTTTGAGAAAGATTACAGAGCCCCAGGTTTTGACTCAAGCAGATGCTCTACGGAGCATACAATACAGAGTGCAATACAGAGCTTTGTGTTTGATAAACTCCAGCCCTCATTCTGCCTTTACTCTGCTGCCATCTGACTTCAGCTGGTTTCTCTAATAATGAGAAACAATTCCCAAATAAATAGTCATAATGATAAGAAAAGAAATAAATGGAAGTCCAAAGCATCTAGCTGTTGAGTTGTAAAGAACTTTATTTTGACTTTTAAAGCAATGTGAGCAGAATGTCATTAGTATGTTGTCACCCAGTAATAAACAGGGAAATGCTACAATCCTGGAAAGTCAGAGACTGTAAAATTAAGTTTCCCATAACAAATATCCCTCTTCATCACTCTCTACCAGCCATAACTACCATGATAGGAGGAAGAGATCGTAGAATCATAGAGTGGTAGAATACTTAGGGTTGGAAAGGACCTAGGGCTGGAAAGTGTTGGATCATCTAGTTCCAACTCCCCTGCCATGGACAGGGACACCACACACTAGATCATGATGGATCTCTGTGCCAGTAGAATAGAAGAGAGAAGTCACAGTCATTGTAAGTGAAACTAAGAGTGCAAGATTTGTCTTTCAGAAGGAAATTTCCTTCAGCGAGCAAGCTGGGTATTGGATCCTCCCTACTAGGGAAAAGATATGGAGGATTTCAGCTCTCACCATCCCTCACTAGCCTCTAAACCATCACTACAGTTTTTAAGCAACCCACGTATTTCAGTATGATTATCCTCACAAAGCAATTGTGGGATGAGCATGTGTCATTTTCTCTGTGATAATGGGCGTCTTGGGGACACAAAGTCCAGAAGGACAGAGTCTCAAAAGGAATTGAGTCCCCAAAATGAGATGTAGAACATCAGGCCTAAGCTATCCTTTGTTTTTCAGGGTTTTCAGCATCACTGGTTTTGACTGTCAAAATTGAGGCACATGACAGGTACCCTATTTTCATTTAGTATTTTGAGCTTGTTCTTTCTGGAGGTTGTATTAATTAAGGCTGCAGATGGACACCCAGCAAGTGCCCAGGGCTGAGTGTGAAAACCGGTAAGTAGTATCCGTTTGGCTATGCTTTCATATACCTGCTTGATTTTAAAAGCATCCATTTTCATTCGAGTTGCTCTTTGCAAGAGTATCTTTCCAAATCTTCTCCATTTCATGGAATTTCCCAATCAGTTTTAGTTATTTAGAAAGAAGTTTCAACTATTTTTGGTATCTTTCTTCCCTCTATTCTGTTAACAGCAAATATTCGGAGTCCTTGCATCAAAAAAGGATCAAAAAAAAATCAAAAAACTGCTGCAATGTTGCCCTTTGCCTATAATGGCATTGAAACATCAGGCTTCATACTGGTGTGTCAACTGTTCTCTCCTGTTTATACTGCAACACTATTTCCCTGTGCTTTCCTTTTCACACAGCACTAACTTTAGTTTCTTTCATCCTGTGACTGCTTTGTGCTTACTGGTTTGCCATCCAATATTTAGTAGGGAAATCCATATACATTACCAATTTTCAAGTGTGGTTTTTAGTGCTTGATGCTTATATAGACATTTCTGTATGCACAGAAGGAGCTGGACTGGCAGCTTGCTGAATCCAAAGGTGCCCCATTTCATCTTGCAGGACATCTTAATTCAAATAGTGAAGAAAACAGATTTTTCTAATTCCACCTAAAAATCATGGGAAGCTATTTCCAGTGTAAAAAAGAAGTGATGGAAAAATGACCTATGAAATTTAAGAAAGTAAAACCAGACAGATTGTGTCAGTCTCCACTAGGAGAAATAATTACATTGATTTTTTGCTTTATATGTACATAAAACATGTTTATATATGTTCCTATATATGTCCTTAAGACTATACTAATCTTTGACGTATTCAGTAATTAGTAAACCAGAGTTCTAACCATTAACAAATGCACATGGAAACACTTTTTCCTCAGTTTCCTCTATTTTTGCACAATACATCCAGATGGAGGAAGTTTGTGTGCAAAACTATTTGTTTCCTTCCCATATTCTTTTGCAAAAGTTCCATGTATGTAAATTCAATGAGCTGGTTGACAAATACAGCCCAAAAAACTTCCACGTTTTATATACACACAACATTGTACACCTTTACAGCTTGGTTTCTGTTCAATATCTGAGAAGAAGCAACTTGAACTATGTATTGTTTCAGACACTGTGACAGAGAATATGTCTCATTTAAAGAAAAACAAAGCTTTTTTTTCACCTGTGTAGCTCAGAAATGAGTATCGATGCCTTTAGATTGCAGTCTAGAGACATGTCTGTGTCAAGTTTAACTAATAATATAGTTAGAAATAAAAAGGTTTTAAGTAGGCCCAATTGATCTGTCCTGTCAAGATTCCTCCTAGGAAAAAGAAAGGAAGAAAAAAAGGGCTACTAAGTCAATATGCTATGCCGTTTCAGGAAGTAGACTGCAGGGCTTAAAACCTCATCTCTTAAATTTTCCTTAGAAAAAAAAAAAGGGCTTGAAAGTGGGTAAAATAGTGAAAACCTGATATATCCCATTGGAAAATGACTCTTACTGGCACTAGTAATAAGTGAGGATAAACAAATACTTCCATGGAAGATTCCTATCTCTTAGATAAGGTAAGAAACTTGTGTCAGCTCTCCATCTAGCACATTCAGGTTTTCTCACGTGCTCCCCTCATTTAGAGGAACACAAGATGCTCCCTGCAGTCCATCCAACCTGCCTAATCCATATGGAGAAGAGTTGTGTGTCTGTAAGAGGGCTTTTCAAGAGAAGATGTTGGAAGAGCTGTTGCATACAGGGCCTTCCCCATCCAGCTACTCAGAGGCAGGTAAACCTGGGTTAACTTTTTGGGCAGACAAAGTAAAGGAAGTGTGAATAGGGCTGATGTCAAGACTTTTAAAGATGGATGTGTTTTTCTAATAGGATCCATCTTGGCTGAATTCCAGCTGAATCTACAGAAGAAGATAGCTTGTAGAAAATTGTTGTGCAGTCAAGCAAGAAATTACAGTTGGAGAGAATTGTTTTCCTACCCTTATTTTAGACCTGCTTCTCTTAAAATATTTAAGTTTCTTCTTTCTGAACAATTGTGGAATCCAATTGATTTTATTATCACACATACAAAAAAACGAGTTTCTCATCTGGCACCACTGGCAGAGGCAAGCAAACAGAATTACTATTTCTCACATGGAACAACCACACAGACGATTGTATTCCAAACTGGGCGATTATGATAATGATTCACCTGCAATATTTGCATGAAATGGCAGTAATGGAAAGCAACTGCTAAAACTCTGAGCTATCAGCTCTCCATAAGCATTTAGAAATCAGAGTTTATTTTCTTTTCAGTCTCTGAAATTGCTTTTTCCTAAAATACAACCCTCAGGGTGCCTCTTTCTCCAGCACTCGTGCTCTATTGATTGAAGTTTCTTTGTTTCTTACCCAAGCTCTGAGCCTGCAAGGGGCATCCCAGCTCATATGAGCCTTCGACACTTATCATGCTTGATTTTGTTAGCCGTGTACTCTCCCTTTCAAAACTCCTTTATATTCTCTGCCAAAGCTGCTCTGTGGTAGGTTTGGTCCACATCAGACTTGTGAAATTGCTGCTGATTCCGTGCCCCTTACTAAAACGTACCTCCTGCATGCATTGCCCTTGCTGTTGCTGCTCCCCTCTCAGGAGAGAATGCGTTTTTCTGTGCTCAATTCAGGACAAAGACAAAATCATGAGAAAATAAGCACATAAAGCTGTGTACTTTGCTCCCTGAGACTGCAGACTTTAGCTTTCTCCTTCTTTTTTTTCTCTGCTCACTCAAGCATGGACTCAAGAATGCCAAATTCCAGGTATGTATGTGGGGAGAAAGAACATTCTTACTTCTGCAGTGATTTGTTGTGTTCAAGTCTTTCCCTTAGCCACTAAGCCTTTGATTTGGGATGGCTGATGTTCAGAAAGTAGTCTTTCTATCCACTCATAACATTTAACTTTGCCCCAAACATCCCACATTCAACTGCACCCTGTCTTGTGACTGTATATAACTTCATAAGGTACATTAAGACACGCCTCAGGTCTTTCCTATTCCAAGTTAGAGATGGTATTACTCAAATAAGAAATGCTGGGACAAGACTTCAGTCACAAATTACTACTGCTGAGTAGCTGCAATTAGGATTTCCACTTTGGGAAACAAGAACAGCCTTTTGGCATTGGGGGCAAGTAGCTGTTTAGGGATACAGGCCACCATGGGACAGCTACAGCTGTCCCATGGCCCATATACATGTTTTACTCATGCCCATATTTGTATTGAGAGGGAATGGACCCATGAGGCAAAACCTGCTATCCTGTTCTGAGAAATCATAAGGCATCTCAGGTGGCTTTCAGTATAAAGCCTGTGATACACAGAATGGATTTAATATGAACCTGCTAAAGATGAGAAAGATGTAAAAGGTTGTGATAAACGCTTAGCAGGATGACAGAATTGTATAAATATAGCTGGTATGTAGCTGGCAGTTTAGAATCTGTCAGTCCAGAGCTTTTTCTGTGAAGATTTTGCCTTACTTCCCTTCAGCACTAGAAAGAGACATCTGTTTGGTGAAAATGCTACTTCCCACTGTTAAAAGGAAAGCCATGGGTTGGGTTTCTTTTCAGCCCAAAACTGCAATTAAAAAAATGGTGTCAGGGTATAACAACAAAATAAATCTCCAGTCAGACCTTAGGATGATATCCTTTTATATATACAGGGTTAGAAATCACATGTGGAAGTATAGGCAAGCTAACAGCCCTGGAAAAGATCAAGTCCTTCTTAGTGTCCAGGACTAAAGATTAACATTCCCTCCACATTGTCTATGAGGAGCTCAGCTGTCACCAAAATACTTCTCAAGATCCTTAAGGACTAGTCCTGGGCACTGTCACATCGGCATGCGAGGTTTGGCATTGCTGTGTCTAAGCTCACACATGGATTCAGCACCTGGGGTCTTTATTCCTGATCTACTTAGTAATCTTTTCTCATTTCGACCCATCTGGTTTTTGCCTTTATTCAGCATTGTAATGTTAAGACTTGTAAAGCTTAATTTGTGTTTGCCCAGGATATAGAAGAGCAGAGCTTCAATCTAATCTTGTGCTTCTAGAAGTGTTTTCATTATTTGCATTGCAGAAGAAGAGAGTGAACTCTTAAGAGTAAAAAAACAAACAAACCTCTTTTTAACACTTAAAGTGGAAGCGTCAGTATTTCCTCTTTCTCTTTTATGATGCATTATCCAGCACAGGTTTGCCAATGAGATGGTGACAGAATCATTGCTTTGTAGTTTTTATCAACAGTGGCTTTATGAACAGAATAATAATTTAGGTGAGAATTTGGAGTGGGTTTTTTTTTTGTTTTCCTTTTGCATCCAAACTATAGACTTCTAATTTGTTGCTATTCTGCCGGCTGGGAAATTATATCAAGGTAGAAAACACAGAACGTGTATATTTGATGGTCTGTGATGACCCCTTGGAGACTTACTGCTGATCTCAACCCTATGCTGTATAAATGTAGGCAAATATAGAAGGCTGTTTTTACCTTCTCTTAGCCTTGGAGTGTTAGCTGGCCTCATTCCTTCTTTTTGAGCAGGACTCAACTCCAGACTGGAGACATCTCCATTTAAATGTAAATCAGGTGTGTAAGCAGCTGGTGTAGTCAATGGAGTTTTAAATCAATAAGAAGGAACTTAGAAGGTATTTGTCTCACCCTGAAGTAGATGTACTTCAGTTGCTTACACATAGATGTTTAATGTCATTTGAGAATCCATTATTAATCCAACTCATCTGGGTCTCTGATAGGACCATACCTGCCTGGGTGTCCGGCAGGGTGCCTTCTGAGATGGCATTAGGCAGCCCTTCATGGACATCTGAATCAGCCTCACTCCATCTTCTTATATAGAAGAAGCATGATTTTGCATTGAGCCAAACAACTGCAAAAAACAAAAGGACAAGTGTAAAATTCATCTTGGTGCAATATTTATTACAAAACCATATTCAGAATCTTTTAACTCTGTTTTCTTGATACAATGTGTTTACCAGTAATAGTTTGTGTGCATTTCTCTATTTTTTTTTGTTTTTATTTAATAGTATTGACCAAAATAGCTAAAAACAGTTGTTCTGGTTTGGGATTAAGCATTTCATGGAGACAGTAAATAAGAGTTGGCTATTGAGACTGTTTGACATACAGCACTGCACTGGCAAATTAAAACCAGACACCCCCCCCCCCCCTCAAATCAACCTTTACCAAAAAACAAAAACAGCAACTTACCCTTTATTGGAAAATAAAGCAAAAGGAGACAAAATAAAAGAGCTTCTTCCTTCAGTGTTGGGAGAGCCTTGATTAAAACAGGTGATAAAGTGGGGCCTAATAACGAGAAGGAAAGGAAGAGCTTGTTGGATTTGTACTTCTTACATAAATACGTGTTTTACAGCCAAAAAACATGGTTGTTGGCTCAGTATAGAACATAACACACAAGCACTTTTCATCCATTTTTCAAGAATCAAACCAGTTCTCTATTTAATCTTGATACAGACAACCTCATATGGATTATTTCTTATTACTTACTAACTGCAAAGAAGCAATTGTTAGTATTAGTGACAAACTAGTTGTAAATTAATGTCCAGACAAGCAGGAACCTTTTATTTACCACAGACAAACAAATAAACAAGCAAAATATATCCTGAATTCAGAAAACACTGTAATATGGCTTAAATTCCATGCTTAAACTTCAGAAGGATGAAATCCAGGACAATGAATATCAGTTTTCGGATGCATAAGAGTCATCAGACACTTTTCGAGTGGCTTGTACTAAAAGGCAAACCCATTAAGAAGTTGTGTCACCAGCTAGACTATTTTCAGCCAGGTATTTCTAAGTTATACTCAATAAAGAGAGTCACCATGTGACGGTCACTGGCCATCACTTGTCCTTTCAGGCTTTCTGTGGTGTATAGGATGCAGGTTGAGAGCCTCATCATATGTGATGAGCTGGATCCCATATACACATATACTAGAATATCCTGGAATAATAAACATGATTTCAGCTCAAGAGAGTCGAGTGGAGCACTGGACCACAGCAGAAGAAAGTTTCTGTTACTTTTTGGGTCTGTGGTAGATTTTCCCATGTCAGCTCTATCTTTATACTCCTCAGCAGACAGTGGTTCAAGCTGCTCTCCAGCACTTGAGACTGAGCTACTGCAAGGTCACAGTGATAAGAAGATTTCTTTACCAGGAATTCAGCCACTGGCCCCAAAAAATTAAATGACCACCCAGCCCAGCTCATGTGGTGGTCTGCTTACCTTCATGTTTAGCCTAACCAAAAATAATAGCTTCATTTAGAATCACAGGATCACAGAATAGGTTGAGTTGGAAGAGACTTTAAAGGTCGTACAGTTCTACATGGGTAGAAACACCTTGCCCTAGACCAGGTTGCTCTGAGCCCTGTCCATCCTGGTCTTGAACACTGCCAGGGAGTGTTAGACATTTATTAAACATGTTTAGACATGATTTAAGTCTAGCAAACCAGTAAAAGAATTCAGATTTACTATTTAATCAGTAAAAACCTAGGCCAGCAGCCCTTACAGCATTTATCACCTTGTGTGCATTTGTAACTGTCCAGGGAGAAAAATGTTAAAATTCAAATCTGAATTGCTCAGTTCAAATGTAGGTCTGTTTTGAGCGAGTCTGAATTCCAAGCCAGAAGCTTTTCATTTAAATTCATACGTTTTTCTCAGAGATTACTGTCTAAAATACATGTACTTGAAGATGAACTGTTGGTCCCTATGAAAGCAATGTCAAAACTGCTATTTACTGTGTTGGCACTGGAATTTTTACTGGGTCATTACATCCAGCTATACCACTATATGTTCATTTACTGGTTGCTTTGTTCTATATATTTTTATCTGTGATTTTAAGAAACCTGGTATGCACCAGGATTTCAAGAGTTCATATACTTGCCTGTTTTCTTTCAGAGCCAGTACTTCGTAGCATTTCTGCCATATCATCAATCTTAAGATAGTTTTTATCCAGTCAAATAGGGAAGGAGTAGAAGGAAGTACTTACAAGTAATGTATTTCATGCACTTCCAGCTTAATTCTTGCAAAACCTAATGAATTAATTTGGGATTTATTTACTTTGTTTTCCTGTTACCTTTTTTCCTCCTTTTCTTCAGGGAAGGCTGTCAAAATCTTTCTCTCCCTGTTCTCTAACAAACCAACACAGCTCTACTACTGGGTCCAGACATCTGTTTCTTTGAAAGAAATTATCCTTTCTGATATTAATATGAAATAATAAAGATCTGCCCCCTGTTACACAGAAGATATATGTACATTCCCTGTTTCTTATGGTGTATCCCTCAGTCAAACCAGAATGGTATATACTGGATGACGTAGTATATCTGCAGACAAAAGAGAATCTGAATGGAAAAGATAATTTTGCAACCTAAATTTTCATTTCAAACTTTATTCGTAAATACAGTCATAAATATGTATCGAATGGGAAAGAGTTCATCTGTGAGATGTAAGGAGAGCTGACAGTTGGAAGACATCGGGTTATCCTGTAATAGTAGGTAAACATAATAACAGGTAGCGATTCAGGAAGTTAAGAAGTCATCCAAAGCCTAAACCTCTTGAGAAGACTTGGAAGAAGCAAACAACAGAGCTCCTGTAAAACATAACAAATACAGAAATAGATGCTGGAGTTGCTGGATAAAAATAGTGTAGATTTAATGCCTTCTTCAAACAGATGGCTCTAAAAATTTGAGATGACAAGTTATGATTTGTTCAGCCCAGAAAGAAGCCTTTCCAAAGGCTCGTGAATTGTGGTAGCGCTGTTAGAGATGACCTTGAGATGGGTTTAGATATCGTCAAATGAAAGCTTTTTTGTGTGTGAATTGAAAGCAATTATTAAGAGCAATATAATATAAGGATAAAATCAAATATTAGAATTCAGGATAACCAAAGGATTTTGCTAAGATTTAATTTCTTGTACTGTGAACAAACTAGAAATAGAGGCAGGGGAAACAGAAGATTTCTTATCTTTGATGCATTTTATGACACATTTCAATGTAGTGTCTACAGTTGTGGCTCACCAGATGGTCACCTGAAGATCCAGCATTCCCCATAGGCAACAGCTCTAGGAAGCTCAGCTCTATCAGAGGGGGTCTTCCAAGTTTATTTCTGCTGGTGAATCAATTTTGTTTCGAATGTGGAGGCAGAGGAGGGAATGAAATACCCATCCATATGTATTTTTATCTTCAGATGTTGCTCTAGTTAAAAGTGCAAACCATCTTCTGAACAAAAAGAGAAACACATAAACCTCTTCTGAGCTCTTTAGGAATGGGTTTGCCAAACAAGATTACCTGTAGTAGACAGAATTATTGACTATCAAAGTACTTAATACTCTAATGGCCTCACTTTGTTCATGGTTGCAAAAAGAACAATGAGACGCAGCCATGTTTCCCTAAGGAACTATAAGAATTATGGGTGTGATTCACTTTTGTATTGCTCCTGCCCTTATTCTGCAGCAGGCCCAAGTTGCTATAAAGCTGTATGATACTAGAATAATTCAGTGATGAAGGTAGCCTGTCATCTGAAACTAAATAAGTGAAAAAAATACTCTCCCAGGTATCTGTTTTATAAAAAACAAGCTTGTATTATTAACCTCTGCCACGTATGGATTTTCCTATTTTCACTGTTTCAAACTGAATAAGCTGCAGTAATGGCTGTATATGTGACCAACTTAATGTTTCTATAGCAACTACCTTTTTGCAAAAACCTTTAAAAGCATTAATTATTAGTAATCATATTTATTATTCTTGCACTTAATTAATCAACCAATTCCAGTGTGTCCAAAACTTAACAAACTGTGTTATTGAGACTGTGCTAGGATGAGGGCCAGGAAATATTTAACCGTTCTATGTGGATGCTCTGTATTATTCCTGAATTTCACCTTTTTGGGGGAGGTGGTGGAATACGAAGGAATTTAATTAACTTGGGAAATGATTTATCTCCTGCCCTTCACTAGGCAAGAAGGGTCTCTTGTGACACCTGTCCTTTTGCCCTCTTTCACTCAGCACTGGTCTTTGTTCAGGCAGAAAATAAAGTAATCAGCCACTGTAATCATAAAATGGTTTGTGTTGGAAGGGACCTTAAAGCTCAGTTCCAAGCCCCTGCCATGGGCAGTGACACCTTCCACTAGAGCAGGTTGCTCAAAGGCCCATCCAGCCTCGCCTTGAACAGTGCCAGGAAGGGTACGTATCACACCCTGAATTTAATGCAAGGTGAAGAGACAAGATAAGAAGGGAGAAGAGCAAGGTAAATCAGATCGAATGAATGGATATGTGAGACCAGAGGAGGGGCAGGTCTGGAAGAAATCATCACTCAGCACAGAATGCACTAAGTACCAAGAAAATCGTTCCTTATCAACTTACCATTTACCCTTCCTTGGTTGTGAGATGTGACTCTGCCTTCTGAGTCACATCCAGTAAATAACTTGACACCCTTTTCCTATTTGCTTACACTAGTAACTGGAATGTAAAAGGCATCATGGTAGGCAATTAACTGCTAGTGGGATAAAATGTGTGCTATAGTGTGTTACAGATGTGTCTTTTCTTGTTCACTAAGCTGCAGCATTGCCCCGAAATTGAAATATCTGAAATTAAAAGCAAACAAACTCTCTGGCATACTTTGCCAGTATCTAACTGCATACTTTGCTTTTTCTATTTTAAGGACCTGAGGAGAAATAATTCTCATAAGCAACTGCTTGTTAGTGGCAGCCACCCAGCTGCCATAAAAAAAGGGAGACAATGTATTTTCAGACCATGAAAGTGGCTGTACTAATGTGTCAGGCAAAAGTTCCATCTTTAGATCTGTATCTTCTATCTGGTAGTGGTCAAAATCAGATGCCAAAGGAAAGGTATAACAAGGAAATATGCTATAATGTTCTTGCACTGCTTTACATCTCTCTCTAATGAGAGCTCTGATGAAGGTAGCATCATCACTTGATCATGGCAGCAGTCTCAACACAGAGTTCTCCACTAGTGTTTCAGTCAACCCTTTTCTAAGTCGATACACACATAATCCATTTAAATGTGCTCTCTGACCATGCAGCCACTTAAAAGCAAGATTCCCGAGTACAAACTGCTACATGACTGTGTATTCAGTATGAGATATGCTTTCTAAAAAAGGCAATTTGCTTGAACTGGCCTGAGATCAGTGCATTTATTTTCTGCATAAATATATAGTCAAGTGTTGAGAAGAAACAGCACCCTTTCAGATGGTTTATTAGTGGTGGGTGAACTTGTACAGCCCAATTTCAGATCCACTCTGGCTTTACTGTGTAGTTCATATTTTGTTTAATATAGACTGTAAGTAAAGGGACAGAAAGGTTGTGAGCTGAATCATGCCTGGTCACTAAGGCTGCTCACCTATTGAGGCAAGGATAAGACATGGGTCAGTTCCCTGGGGTCTGCTGACTCCTCTATCTGACCTGTGCTTGACAGTAAAAAAGCAGCTGCTATGGCAGCCAAAATTTGTCTGGTTATAAAACAAGGCATTGACATTCTGCTCACTTTGTCCTCAATCATATCACTGGGATAAAGCAGTAAAGTTCAGGCAAGAAAACGTTATCTAGAGGAATCAGTAGGACCTTCGTCACTAACTTAAATGGTGACTAATTTTCACCCCATTTTCTTTGCAGGGCTTATGTCTATGTCTAGCCTTTATGCAAATGTAGAGCCTGGCATACAGATTTCAGGCTCCTGTTAGTTATACCTGAGTACTAGTAGATTCCAAAGCCTGGAGTCAAGAGAGCTGAGGGAATCTCATTGTTTCCTCCTCCCATGAACGATATTGCATTCCCTAACAGATATCATAGTGTTTGGTATGCTCAGTGTGTTGTTCCTGCTCTTCCAAGCCCTGGACACAACCTTTGTGTGTGCCAGGGTATAACTATACAAACTATTCTTGACTGATTACTCTGATATCAAAGGATCTACCTGGACACAACCTTTGTGTGTGCCAGTGTATAACTATACAAACTATTCTTGACTGATTACTCTGATATCAAAGGATCTAAGGAGCTCTATCATAATCTAGGCAATCAGGGAGAGGGTTGCTGTGGAATTATACTTTAAGTTAGAAAAGTGATGACTGAACATGGGTTAATATTTATTATATTTTTATGTGTATATTAATCATATTATATATTATTTATTATATGCATTATATTTAGCTTACTTTATTTATACATTAAATAAATTGCCATGCTGAAATTACAGCCATCATTGCATGTAATTAAAGTGACATTTATTTGCATCAGCTAAATAACTATGTTTTCCATATGGTCCAAGAGCCACAGATGCATTTATATGGTTTTGCAAAATAAAAGGAATTGGCAAGTGGAAGCTACAGCATCCTCTGTGCTCCCTTGAGTCACTGGCAACACAGCTGGTGATACTAAATGTGGTCACTCTCAGGTCTTCTGCTCCCTTGCAGATCTCACGGGTGCTATTATAAATTCTTGGTGTGGTAGAATTCATCATGTCCTTACTTAGTGCTTTTAATCACTTGCCCAATTGCTGGCTGAGTTCCACTTGCTCTCAGACCAGTGTCACTCATCAAACTCACAGATATTAGAAGCTGCAAGTAAAATTCAGCCAAATACGGAGGAAAAGTCTACATGTAAGAACTCAAGTGTGCAAGGACAAGTGGAGTAATGTAGGCAGGCAACATCACTACAGGAAAACATTTGGCTGTTTAGGCAGTGACACTGAAGACTTAAATCTTGCATAGACAGCACTGGTATAGACATTGTCCCAACTCAAATCATCTTCAATGTACAAAAAAGAAGGGTTAGTCTTAATGTAACAACAGTTTCCAGTAGCACTCTCTAGGTCTGTTCTCATCTCCCTTTGTGCAGTGTGGCATTCCCCTGTTAGATGACCTTCATGTTAGGCCATGTCTCCTATCTTACGAGTCAGCATCACATTTAAGCTGAATAAAATGTGGAGACTTTCCACCTTCACTTGGTGTTTTCAGACCTTTGTTTCATCCAGCCAGAACCAATAGCTCATTCCGTTATGTGCGGATTGCATTCTTGTGCAATTTTGGGATTATTAGCTATGCCAGGCTAACAGCATTAAAGCAAACAGAACCAATAGCATAGATTGGGAGAGCCTGAGCGATGAAAGGAATGCATACCCCCCAGCAGCAGCACAAAAGCAGATCTTTTTGCATGAAGAGATTGTTATAGGAATGGTAAACCCATCAAGGAAAAATGCTGACATGACCACAGCTTGACCATTCCAGAACCTTTTAGAGGGTATCATGGATCAAAATGGATCAGTGAGAGAAGGTGGTCAGATTTATTTCATGGAGTTAATGAGATTTGCACCATCGGGAGTCCTATCCCCCCAAAATTAAGCCTTTAATCTTCATATTAATATGTTACCTTTGGGTTCTGAGAATTGCATTTCCCCTCCTCTCTCTCTACTCCCAGCACACAGGCAGCAAAGTCAGAAGCTCGCCTGAATCCTGAATGTATAAAGGAGGAGCTGCAAAGCATCCAAAACATCTCTTCTAGTTTAATAAATCTTCTAAAATTTCAATATTATCTTTTTTTCTTCCTTTTTTATTTTTCCTCTTTTTTTCAAATGAAGCACCTGAAAACTCCTCTTGTGAGCAGAGTCAGCTCGCTAATCAGCAAGCTAATCCCTTCCTCATCATTTGGGATGATGTTTTATTTGCAAAAGAGTAATGTATCATAAAGAAGAAAAATGAAAGAAGAGACAGTTTCAGGAGATGAGCAAAGCTAAATCAATTCTTGTTAAAACCTTCCTGCGTGACTTCAATATTTCTTATTTGAAGTTATGCTGTTGTTCCTATGTTCTGCCTCACTTCACTGGCTTCTGGCCACCAATGCCTACAATGAGTATCTGTAATATTTCCTTAAAGTTACAGAATAAGCAAGAATACTGAAATGTAGACTCTAATCCACAAACTGCCAGTGATTTTTTTCTGAGGTGTCATTATATGTAAGATTTCTCTTCATATACCTCCAGAATGTCCATATTTCTTATTAGTTTTCTAGGGCACTGAGGTTAATTTCAGGAAATAATAAAGGTATCTTTAGCTTAATTTTCTGATGGGGATAGTGGTTCCATCCTTTCTTACTGCAAGCACTGTTTATTTATTACTTTCATTGTGACTAGTCAAGTGTAAGAGTATGATCACATGCAAACATTCAGATATGGGGTACCAGCAGCTTTGACTCAAAGCAAGATTTGCTCATTTTTTGTATCAGAGTGGATCAGACTGATGTAACTTGGTGTTGTTCCAGGGAAACCACTGAAGCTAATCTGATTGTACCAGTTGAAGAACTGTTCATTTAATATCCAAGTCTGAGAAATCAAGTTTAGTTTAAACACTGGGATTTGAACACAGCATGCTCCAGAACTAAAAGTGACAGCTTGGTCTAGAAAGTTAAGGTTAAACAGAGGCCATTGATCTGCAACTATAAATGCATCCTTGCTTTGGGATGCTATAGGGTACTTGAGTCACTCACATGGGGCTGGCAAATACAATGGATGATCTATGACAGACATCCATGCACCTTGGAGGCAGCAGCTGGATACCCTACAAAGTCCAAAATGGCATGAGATCGCCACATATGAGCCGCTGAACCAAGCCCTTAGTTTCTGTGAACTGGAGTTAGGAGGAAACCTAGGGTATGCACAACACTCCCACGAACACTACTGCTGGTCAGCCAAGATCCTCTTGACCACACTGGAGTTTGGCTGGTTTCCATTAGCTGAAAAAAGGGCCAAACACTTAGGGAATATGTGCAGTGCAGAACAGTACTCTCTACACTGATACTGAGGTTGGCACTAGCTGCTGGCCCTCAGTCAGTGTAGTCCCAGTAGGAGAAAATGTGACCAAGTGGATATAGAATCAGACCTTTTCTGTCCCCAGTCCACTTAATTTTAATGCATTCTATTCAGAGTGAAATAACTTCACAAAAAGATCTGCAAAAATGCTGCTGTAAAAGCTGACAGCTATTTCAGTGGCTAGAAAACCATGCTCAGTATGTTTTCTTAACCAAAGGCTCCCCACATCTGAAATGAGTACTCCACTTTTTGAGTTATTATTATCTCTCCTACAAATAACAGGAAGAGCAGATTACTTTCTTCGGACAATGATCCAAGCAAGAATTCATTTGACCTGTTGCCTGGAGCTCTCTAGCAGCTCAAGGCCCTGCAATTATGGGGCTAGATGAAGTGGCCAGTGGTGGCTGTAGATCAATTTAACTTCTTCTAATGCATATGTTCAAAATAGGTTAGGCAAAGCACACCTCTAAGCACTTTGTTCTTCACCTACTCTTGGGAGACTAGCTGTTGTGGTTTAAGCCCAGCTGAACCCAGGACACTAGCTTAGAGGTAACATTATGCAGATAGTATGAATATTTGAATGTTGCTGCCATAGACAGAAACCTCCAATGTCCCAAATGTGTGATCTTTGTTGCAGAGGATTTGCAGACCAGACGTAAAACATGAAGATGCTTCATTCAGATCAAAATGCTCCTGGAGAGGCAAAGCCCATTCTTTCTACTGTATGGCTGTGATTTGTGTCCTGTATTACCATCAGTTCACTGATGTACTCTTTCAAATGATGAAAAAGCCCAGGGTAATGGAAATGAAATTTTTGAGTCCACCAAATACAATCTGTGTTGCTACTATACTTTCTCACATCACAAACTGCAATTCAGTTATATTGTGCCAGGTATTATGTCTTGCAAAGCTTTTTGCCTTCTCTAAACTTGGACTAGTTTAGGCTGTCTTAAGCGGGGGATATTTTGTGGTCAGTCTTCAAATAAGGTTATTTTTTCTTTCCATTTAGACTTTGAGAGTACTGTCAAAAATAAAACATTTTAGCATACATTTGGTCATTGTTCATAAAGATTTCGTTTTATGCATAGAGTGTGATTCCAGTTACACTTGAAGGAAAATTGTCTCACATAATACTGTCTCGCACGCAGAAATAACAGAATGGTGAAAATGGATTGAAGTCGAAACAATCAAGCAGAACAAGTATCTTGCAGTGTGTATATTCAGACAAAAAGTAATGAGTTCAGCTAAGAGGCCTTTTTTTAGTCAGTCCAAATTTCTTCAGGGAGAAGCGATCTCCTGATCTCCTGATGCAGTTTCAATACCTACTAAATAAAGTGATAAGGCAAATATGAAGCAAGTTGATCTCTTTAACGTATAAGAGGCCATTATTTTCCTTGAAAAACACATGTCTCTAATATATGCTTTTTGGCATTTTTCCATCTTTGAGTTTTCACTCAATGTGTTTAGTTATGTCACTGATGTGCCATAAAATGTCATAATGTTATTGATCTAACTTCAGGTCAATGGCATAAGAAAGCTTTGTAATGACAACTTGAGTAGAGGGATTGCTAAATTTAAACTGATGTGTTTGCCTTCCTGTCAAAATAGTGCATGATCCTTCAGCTCATCCAGCCACCTGCCTGCCTGAACCAAGCTGATTTCAAAAGGCAATGCATCAATCAATATTGTTTGAAACAAGCTATATTGTTCCTTTGAGGCTTTTGGCTTTGTTTTCATCCTATCACACTTTCTTCAAATCTAAATATCAGGTTATAAAGATACTTATTTCACCTGAACATTGCTTTTGAGCATAGAAAGTGCATGTTGACACTCTAACTCTGTAGGTCAACTCACCAGCAACTAAACTGAATAGTTAAGGCTGCTAATATTTCATTAGTTTAGAGATTACATTTCTCCCCACTGCATCAGTTTGTGAGAAATTAATCATATTTACATGTGATTTGTTTGTGAATCGCATGGTATTTGTTTGTGATCGTATAGAACTGTTCTGTTCCCAAAATCTGTTTTCTCAGTTATGTTAGCTGGATTTTTCTATATAATCTGCCTGCTTTTGGGAAAGTCATCCCCAGTGGCCTCTGTAATCAATGATGGAAAAAAGGTGCACATTTCTGTTGCCCTTGCAGATACCCCATATCATAAGGTATCTAATACATCAGCCTGCAATATGACAAGGGGCCCACAGGAGGTCTGAATGCTTCTGGGGAGTCTATCTCCATGCTGCATGGACACCACATGAAATCATAGAATCAGAATCATAGAATGGTTTAATTTGGAAGGGACCTTAAAGCTCATTCAGTTCCAACCCCCTGCCACGGGCAGGGACACCTTCCACTAGAGCAGCTTGCTCCAAGCCCCTGTGTCCAACCTGGCCTTGAACACTGCCGGGGATGGGGCAGCCACAGCTTCTCTGGGCACCCTGTGCCAGCACCTCAGCACCCTCACAGGGAAGAACTTCTGCCTTATATCCAACCTAAATCTCCCCTCTATCTCAAATGATGGTAGTTCTTAATCAATGGACAACTAAATCAAACTGTAATAATTAGGGTATGATTTCCTTCACTTTCTTTTTACCCATTTATTCAGGATGAAAACCTGACAAAAGTGTTGAACGAATTATTCCCTATTTCAGTCCATTGATTAGAAAGACAGTGTAAGAGGGCCTTCTCATGAAGCAGGTATCTGTTCCATCGACATTTATATTTGCTGAAGAAAAGTCTGACCTCTCTTGCCAGGTGAGGGTTCTTCTGTCATGAGTTTTGCATGGTGTAGGTAGATGCTTTTTTTTTCTTTGTTAGCAGACTCTTGTGTCAGCCAGTAATATGCTAGCTAAGAAAGCACAGCTCATGCCCCATTTTTCTTTTGCCTTCAAAAATGAAGAATAAAAAATAAATGTCTTCATTTTGACATTTTTATCTGAAGTGTTTTCCATCAGTGTTTCAAAATGACTTTGTCTGAAAAATGGATTGAAATTAGTTTTTTAAAGATGTCCGAAGAAGTGAAAATATTTAACTTCAATTGGAAAATTAATTTTTTTTTAAGTTTCCCTTCCATTTGCTAAGAAAACAAACTCAACAGGTTATCCCATATTTACTTCATTTTCAAGGCAGATAGTAAGAAAAAAGTAAATTATACACACTTGTCTGAATATCAAGAGAAACTCTGCTCTATCCCAAGCTCTGCCTGCTCCTCTGTAGCTCATTGCAACCTTCTTTGAGCCAGGCTGCTTCACTGAGCAGCCTGCCTCATGAGTAAACATGAGTGCATATATTTGGGAAAGAAAGCCCAACAAACCAACCATGGCGTAGAAAGGACCAACATCAAAATAAGAGGAAAAGAAAGTTGGGGGAGATGGATGGTGTTTGCTAGGATAGGAAAAACCAGTGAGGTTTAATTAACTGTGCAGATGGATGGTTTCACCCAAGAGATGAGACAAAACAAACCTGAGGCATTTTGTATAAACCTGCATGTTGTATAACTGAATAGGAGTCTTCCTAACCCAGCAATGTGGTGCCTGACCATTACTTGTGATTCTCTGCCATTTTCTTCTCAAGAGCTTGGAGAAGGTCTGTGCAGTGAGAGCCAGCCGGGGGATGGAAAGGCCACCTCTGGGGCTGTTCGAGGAGATGTGTTCTTGACAAGGGATTGGAAAATAATGCCTGAAAATTGCAACTTGTGCTTCTGAAAGGCTATAATCAGAACTGTATCCTCAAATGGCTTCCCAAGCTGAAGCTACAACCAGTGTTGCTGCCATCCTGTCCCACCCCAGCTGCTTCCAGGCTCATTCAGACACCCATCCATGCAAATGAGATGCATCCAGGCTCTTGGCTGCTAAAACAGAGCTGTCCTTAATTTATTTCTGCTCACAGCCTCATGTTAATGCCATGGTCCCTTCCACAGCTCTTAGGGTTGTGACTCTCAGGGAGCCAGTCGCTGCATGGCTTGATAATGTCCACTTGCTCTCCAGGACCATTTCCCAGTTGGAGTTTGTGATGGCTGAGGGGTTTTGCAGCAGCAGGCTTCTTCGTGTGGCCACATGCTGGTTTGCTGTGTGCCAAGGCTGTGCATGGGCTGGAATCTGATGGAGCAGAGAGAACTGCCAGAGGACCAGCTTCTCCTTGTTGTGTTCATGGCAAAAGGGTTTAGAGCACAATGAGCTGTTTATAGGAAATAGCAGCAGAAACAAGTAAATTCCTTCCTTTTTCAGGAGTTATTCCACAGCTCTCACAAATTAGAGATGATCCATCTTTCAGAAATTGTCAGTTTTAAGTCGCATCAGATAGATGAGAGTTCAGAGAACATATTATGCTGCAAATTATTGCTATTAATAGGAAGAAGAATACATGGAAATCTACTTGCTTTGCATACAATATGATAGTTTTATATTGAGAGCTGTAGGATATGCTTTGGTAAAAGGTTCCTGTGATGTGCTCTGCACTATCCTGTTGCCAAGCCCAGATGCTTGTGAGGAAAACATAGTAAAAGCTATGGGAATAAGCTGACCACAGGAAGTGCTCCTCTGCCTGCTTGTTAGGCAGAAGTTTGCTGTTTGCTTGCAAGCTTGAATGTGAGAGTCCTCAGACTCCTTATTAAGCACTGACATTCACCTTTTTCCAAATATACATTCAGTTTCTTTATCTCAGCTTGGGGGATTCTGATGTTTTTCAGGTACCTTGAAAGGGGCAGGAGGGAAACAGGAGGTCAGAAGGCAGTAATGAAGGCAGTATTTAAGGAACATTCTTACTCAGGGACTATTGCTTACAGTTTTTAAGATCATACAGGTGTTTTCTTATACTGCACTGTGTATCACCTAACGTTCATTTACAGCACAGTCGTGTTAAAAGTAATTTTAAGTTCTAGTTCATTTACAAAGCAGTACCTTGCAGACATCCATTGACCAGCACAGAAGAATGTATTACAGGAGAATTATGCTGCTATACTCAGAAAAAGGCGATGCATATATATATTTGGAGTGTATGCTGGGAGTAGTATTTGTTTTGGAGAAATACCTCTAGTTTTTAAGGTCTTCAGTGTATGTGTGGCGGGGATTATTTACATTTTTCAGCCAATATTTCTGAGTCAATGAACACTTTTTATTCTTATTTTCCTGGAATATCTATGTGTATGTCTGTGCATACGAGCAGAATTTTCTGTACAAAAAGTCCTATAGGAAAATACCAGTTCTGACCAGCACTAGTAGAGTTAAGTTTTAGAAACAGGAGACTTCCCTGCAGCACCATGAAGTAATGTTTCAGGTGGCATTAGAAGATAAATAATCAAGTTGCTCTTGATTAAGATTACAAAGGAATGAGATGGTTGAAAACACATCAATATTGAAACAAAGACTGAACATACAGCCAAGAGGTGTTCCCTGGGTTGGGTAGTTCAATAGACCAAGACAACGTGGAATGGTATAACCCAGACAGAACATCACTCTTTTAAACATTGATTGTCATGCTTAACATCCTGTAGTTACTTTTCATAAGAAATGCACACAACAGAATCAGCTATTGAAATGCACCAACTGCTGAGTGCAGTCCACCTCTGCCAGGCTGACAGAGGTTAGATGAGTTATTCGGATATTATACCAATATGAAGCACTCAAATAAACCTCATATAGAGAGAATGATGCTTGTGAGAAACACATTCATTGAAAATGCCAATGAAAACTAATTCTTGAAAGACCAAATCTAAACAAAGATGGAGAGAAATGCTTGGAAAGGGTGAATCTTTCCTCTTACTGTAGCTGAACTGTGAAAAGGAATAAGCATAGCACAGTAAAGACTGGATACACACTGGGGTCCTGTACAAAGATTTATTGTAAAGCAGAAGAAAATCAGCTGTGTTTCTTTAAGGAATCATTATTTCCTTCGCTGTTGGTATCTCTCCTGGAATCATGCCTATACAGCATGCAGGTTTTGTGTGGAGACATACAAAGAAGCTGGGCTACTATGCTCAGTAATGCAAGATTCATGAGGGCAGAGAGAGAGGAAAAAAACAGCTTGATTTTGTAGCCCAGCGATGCAGTCATTCACATGAGGGTTTACTCTGTGTTCCTGGTGTTGTTCACATGTTTTATTCAAAGACTATTTAATTCAGTCTTGGTAACAGAGTTTGACATTGCCATCCCCAAGAAAGGGAGCACAAGCCATGAAGTTCCAAGTACACTGCTTTTATTTGCAAACTGTCTATCTTTTGTCCTTTAAGTTTGCTTTTTTTGGTAGTCCTGTGATACAGGAGGGATGAAAAGTGTCTTTGGTCCTGCCTGGTGCCTGTGCATTCTCCTTGGTGCATTCTCCTTGCTGATAGAAATTGTGCATTTAAATGCCTTCAGCCTCAGGGAAACCCTCACTCAGTGTCCTGGGATTTCTATCCACTGGGCTGGCACAGAGGGAAGGTGGCACCATCCCTGCCCAGCTTTGAGAGAAGAGAGGGAGCCAGTCACTCCTGCGCCAAACAGAGATCACTCCTCTTCTAAAAGGAGATTTAGTACCGTGAATCTAGGAAGGAGGTTCAGGCTGGAAATGCTTATGCCAGTGCCCCATGGGTGTTTAAGTAGTCACAGAATTACAGACTGATTTGGGTTGGAAGGGACCTTGAAGCTCATCCAGTTCTAACCCGTTGACAGGGACAGGGACCCCTTCCACTAGAGCAGCTTGCTCCAAGCCCCTGTGTCCAACCTGGCCTTGAACACTGCCAGGGATGGGGCAGCCACAGCTTCTCTGGGCACCCTGTGCCAGCGCCTCAGCACCCTCACAGGGAAGAGCTTCTGCCTAAGAGCTCATCTCAGTTTCCCCTCTGGCAGGTTAAAGCCATTTTCTGCTTTCCTGTCCCTACAGGCCCTTGTAAAAAGTCCCTCTGTAATCCTCACTTAATCAGTAGGTGCATTTATCCATTAATACAGGTTCTGTTATGGATTCCATTCTCCCATCCCAAATCTGTCTAATCTTATGTTGGCCTCTCTGCACCATTTTGTGAAAATTCTAGTAGGATTTGCATCCTTGTTGTCTGAAGCATTGGTCTTCCTCTGGGATGAATTATTTTCAAACATTGCACTAGAAGCCCATGCAGATAGATGACACCTCCACAGTCCTCGCAAGGAACCAAACCATATCAAGCCAAACCAATTGTGGATACTGTTGCATTGACATCCCCACCAATACTCATCTTGTGTACAAAGCATCACAGATGATACTTCCCAGACCACCAGTATCCCAGCACAATCCCACGTTCCTGTGTGTCTGCAAACATCCTTTTTGCTCCTCTGCTGTCAGGAGACTGGTGCTGCACAATGCAGGAGCACAGGGCTGATTTAAAGCCTGGGTGCAACACAACATGCATAAACACACTGCAGTGAGGCAATTTATTCCCTCTGAGCTATTACAATTCTTGTCTTACCTTGTCTTCCTTTAAACAAACTTTGCAATCTTCATCTCAACCATCTCAAATGGTACAAATTACTATTCGGTAATCAGCATTCTGAATTAGATTAGACAATAAGAACCACAAAACCAAATCTAGTTTAAGGGATATAAAATCCAGACACATTTTCAGCAGTAACTACATTGCAGTGTCTGTTAGTTCATTCCTTTGTGAAAGGAAAAATCACTTTCTGAATTGTTACAAAGCCACGGCCATTTATTTATCCATTTGCGAATCAGAACTACTTTTAGCAACACTGAGCTGTAATGGAACTGTTCAGCTTGTTTACCCTCTATCCTCCAGCCCTGAAAGGCATCCAGGTTATAAGATTTTGGATCAGAGGAAAATTCAGCTGGCATAAATCTACCTGGCTCCACTTACTTCTGGTGGCATGGATGCATCTGAATCCCATGCAGTTGATGAGCAGGACACCTGATGCTGTTAAATGACACATGCCATCAACTTCCGTATAGAATCAAGGACTTTTGCTTTGTTCTGGAGTGAAGATCAAACTCCAGGTGCTGGTCCAAGCAACGGGGAAGAAATGGGAAAAATCTTAAAAAATAAATAGAAAATCGGCTTTTTTTATTTAATGTAAATGGAAGTTGCTGTTCTCTGATGGTGGAGAGGTAGGAAATAACTCAGGAAATAACCATTGTTCAAGGCCAGTTTGGACAGAGCCTTGGGTGACATGGTCTAGGGTGAGGCATCCCTGCCCATCCCAGAGGGGTTGGAACTGGACGATCTTAAGGTCCTTTCCAACCCTAATTATTCTATGATTCTAATGGGAGAGCCTGTAAAGCCACCATCTTCACTCTATTAGCTCTATAGATTCCATAAAGGAATTGGCTTTCTAGGCTGATATTTTCAAAGCAAGTTACAAACCAGTAGGACAATATTTGTAAGGGTTGGTGACTGGTTTTTGGGAACCAGATCTTATTGAACCTATCTATATAATATTTTCCATATTGGAATAAAGATAAAAATGAGTCAGTTCTTCTCCCTGAAACTGTGAAAGCTGAATGAAATGCACACTTATTATAAAGACTATTTGCTAAGTCAGCACAGAGATGTGATTCACTGTCTCATACTGAAAATAAGGATCCTTTCAAACTTACTCTCTTTGCTGCCAAACTGATCAAATCCTCAGCCGGTGCACGTTAGCATGGCTTTGGCACCCCACTGCTTTTAGAACTGCTGTAGTGTGTTGCACAATCTGGATTTGTGGTTTCTACTGATCAGCCATGCTTGCTTTCTTTTTTGTCTGAAAAGAGAATGGCTTTTTTTATAAGCATCTGGGATTAAAGATTATATTGACCCAGTCCTTAGTTTACTTAAAGTCTGGCTTGTCAGGTGTCTTGCCTTTCCTCCTAACATTACATGTGTTAGTCAATAAAGACTTCCGTTGCTAAATAGGAGTTTATTAATAAGCATGTATGAAGAGGGGACACTCAGAGAAGATACTAAATAAAACCCATCCTTGACACCCAAAAAACCACAGTTGATTTGGTCCGTGGTTTAGCTTGTTTCTCTGCAGCATTTGCAGCAATTCTCTGCAGCATTTGCAAACAATTCTCTGCAGTGAGAATAAGCCCAAGTGAACATACTATTGCAAGCCTTGAGTCTCTGTTAGGAGACCTCATAGCAGTCTTCCACTATCTAAGGGAGCCTACAAGGATGCTGGAGAGGGACTCTTCATCAGGGACTGTAACAATAAGACAAGGGGTGATGGGTTCAAACTGAAACAGGGGAAGTTGAGGTTAGATATAAAGAAATTCTTTACTGTGAGGGTGGTGAGGCACTGGAATGGGTTGCCCAAAGGAGTGGTAAATGCTCCATCCCAGGCAGTGTTCGAGGCCAGGTTGGACAGAGCCTTGGGTGACATGGTCTAGTATGAGACATCCCTGCCCATGGCAGGGGACTTAGAACTAGATAATCTTAAGGTCCTTTCCAATACAAACCATTCTGTGATTCAATGATTCCTTAGGTAAGTTTTCTTTTAATACCGAAAAAAATCTGAGTTTGATGCTAAGATTTTGCTGTGCCTTCTCTCTATGTTGATTCAAATTTAAAATTTGATTAAAATAGCATTCTATAAAACAAGTTGTGTTGCAAGCACAGGAATCAACAGCATCCATACTTATCTTACAGTGTGTGTAAACCCTATGAAGACCAAAAGATACATTTATGCATTGAAGCTAAACAAAATAGAAGCACTTTCATAGACATATGTGGGGAAGGACATGCATTTTCCCCCACTTTTATTAGAAGATTTTTCCTTTTAATTGTTCAGTATTTGAAAAAATACCATTGTCTTTTAGCTTAAGTGTTTTTATTTTACTTGAGTTGGATTTCCATGTTCAGAAGGAATGTTTTGTGGGAATCAACACTGATTTAACATAGGTTAATGTGGGAGAAAAAAGGAACCTGTCACCTCCCCATACCATTAGTGATGCTTCATGCATCAATATGTTATGTGGTTGAGATGCCAAAACCATTTACTCCTTTCTTCTTCATAGCACTTTTACTGTGGTGGTTTATTTTACCAGTGTTCAACCTACATTATAAAGATCTGGATGCACCGAATCCTTTCCTGGAGCTGTGTTGCTTGATCAACAGTGCTCTTTTTGCATATGGTAGCTTTCCTCCTGCTTCTGCATATTGTTCTTCTTCCTGAAGGAAGGACTTTTCCTTGCAGAAACGACAGAGTCTAGGCATGCAGCAAAACACATCTTTAACCTTCAATTCTATTGCAATATAATTTAAATCAGGGACAAATTTTCCTCTCAAATTCTCTTTCTCACTAGGAGGGGTAACAGGGCAGATTCCCACAATAGGAAGTTTGACCCTTGTCCTCCTTTCAGCCCTTGGGAATCCCTTGATCTGGCATCCCCTTCTACTCTTGTCTTTCCTTCAGGTGCTTTTCAACCTCCTATATCTTCCCTTAGGCTTTTGCCTCTTCACAGTTCTTTTCACAACTTGGTCTATGTGCTGCATTATTTAATTTTTAGCTACATATTACCAATAAGCCTAGACAAGAATTTCTCCAGGGCGATATTTCTGCCTGTACATGGTTCTTCATGGTGCCATCCTGTGTTAGCCATTAGTTATTATGATTAACAAATTATTAGTAACAGCGTTGTTGGTATCACATGTTTTGGTCTATTTCTATGTCACCACACTGCTATTTGCTTTATTCAGTGCTACAACAGGCCATCTCCTCTTGCAAAGCTTACTGTTTCTCCCTTCCCATTCATCATGGTTTAGCACCAGTTATTTGCAATATCTATTCTCAAACAAGCTATCTATCCAGCTGGAGTTGTCATCCTCATTTAGTTTTCATTTCAGAGCAGTGTCACTGTCAGGCAAACTCTGGGTCAGCTCTGATACCCTGAAAATGACAACTGCAACAAGCAAAGCTGTCAGGATCCAAAAGGGACTATCGATTTCATTTTCTTTTAGGGAAGAAGGAATTTAACGGGCATAAGGGATGTGGCAAAGAGGGTGACTTTAAAAATATAAAGTTTGTATCCACTGTAAGGAAGTAAAATAATTAAAACAACAAATATGCCTGAAAAGGAACAAATCATTTTGGACAGCTTGGCTAACAGCACAGTCTTATTCTACATGCGCTGTAGGTGTTAAGAAACAAATTGGTATTTTGAAGTATGGCAGCAGAGAATGAGAATTGATAAATAGGAAAATAACATCAATATTATGCAATTACTGTGTATGTGGGGTGGGGGAACCAGAGTCTGCAGAGTTATAGGAGCCAAACCACACAAATGCAAAAAGCTTGCAGGTGTAATTTAATTCTTATGGAAAGTTGAAAGGCACAGACACACAAACCCAGAAAAGTGATGGTTCTCTACAGACTGTGAACAGAAAATGGGAAAGAATGGAAGATGAAATGTAAGGTTCTATAGCTGATGGGTATATGGTAAGGTGCTGGAACAGGTTGCTCAAGGAAGTGGTAAAAGCTCCATCCTTGGCAGTGTTCAAGGCCAGGCTGGACAGAGCCTTGGGAGACATGGTCTAGTGTGAGGCATCCCTGGCCATGGCAGGGGGTTGGAACTGGAGGATCTTGAGGTCCTTTCCAACCTAAACCATTCTGTGATTCTGTGATTTCCTCCAAACTTCAGGTTGTAATATTTTTCCAAAGAATTTCTGTACTGTTCAAAGGGGAAATAAAGGATCTTGTATAAATTGAATGAAAACATATTTTAACAATCTTTCATTTTAAGTAAAATTAATTTTGCTAGGTTTTTTACAAATAAAAAAAGATTATTTTAAACTTTTTTTTTTTTACTCTTATTTTTGAAGAAGAAAAAGTTCAAATTAAAAAAATGAGTAGGAAATAAGTTGGAAAAACATATAAATGGTTTTCTTTTGTTTCATTTTGTTAGTTTAAAATACAGCTTTTCCCCGTACGTTGAAGTATCCCTGAGTCTGTGAAGTGATTTCTTAAGTTTTGGAGTTTTATGCAAGACCTGTATGAAACTCAGTGCCTGAGTCTCTCTACCTGCAGAGTTATTTGGCTTGTTCCTAGTAAGACCTGAAGACTGAGCCAGCGGGTGGGCACTGCAGATGACCAGGGAGTTTGAGCATGGGCATGAACTCAAGCTGAGCTAAATTGACAGTACAGATAGAACCTCTTTCATCTCACATTAAGATAGCCAAAATTTTCCAGCGCTACATGTTGGCACAATTCATTGACATATGAAAGAATTTGATGAAATACCTTAGAGGAAATTTTGGCCTGGAGACAAGCAAATGTGATAATAAAAATATCCCGAGGCAGATTAAAATGAAAAAGTCTGGTTTTAGAATCCAGCAAAGAGAAAGAAATGGATGTAGTGTTAAACACAATGGGGATTTTTGCATATAGTAGATTTTTGTGTGTAGTAGATTTTTGCTATGGATGCACAAAAAATCCAAATCAGAATTGTTTAAGAGTTAATGCTCTACATCAAAACAAAGGTAACTAAATAGAGTCATGAGGCCAGCTTTCCACAGCCACTGTTTGGAAATAAGCACTGTGTGATATGTGGAATTTTCCCCTTAAATAAAAGCCCTTATAGAGAAGTAGTAGTACAGACTAGTTCTTCCATAAAAAATGTAAGATGAAGTCTTGACAGGGGCAATGTAAAACCATGTAAAAGGCAAAACTCACCAAAAGAGCAGCAATAGTTATGCCAGAAGGACATAGTTACACTAAAAGCAATCATTAGCCAAATCAAATCCAGTAAGCAAGCAAGATACCATATTCTGACGTTGATAGGAGGAAAAACTTGAGGAACTCAGAGTTCATGTTGTGTTGTGACAGCAGCAGAAACATTCTGATTTTATTCTCTTTCTTTAAGGATCTCTCTTTTTTTCATCTCTTGCATTTACTCTCTCCAAGCTTTGTAGCATATCTTTATGTTTTCTGATTCTTCTTTATGAATTAAATGTTAGTCATCTTCTTATTTCCCAGCAATAATTTTTGTGTGTTTGAGAAAATATATTTCCTAACCATAATACCAGGACAGTCTCAACACTGTAAAGCCCAAGTGGATTAAGGCTGAAGTTAAAGCAGCTTGGAAAAATCGCACCTTTAAGTCTAGGTCCTAAGCCTGTAATAATCAGGAGAGCTTCATTTATGTCCATTGTGGGACATGTCTCCTATGTTTTGTGGGTAAGCTTTGAAGGTTAGGTCAGTGCTGATTTTCATACTGGAGAGCAAGATGTTACTTTATCCTTAATTCTAATTTATATTGCTTCTAAATAGAAAGAAGGAGTATGGTAACAAAATCAATGAGGGCCTAAAAGAGACTAGAGGGTGTTTCCTACTCTTATACCTGCTCACAGGCACTTTCTCTTAGAAAACTTGATTCTTCATGTTTATATCTCTTATAAATTTATCTCAAGAGTCATGATCCACTGACCAGTTACCTTAATATAAATTCTAAAAGGAGGAATACAGTTCTTTTGAGACATTGCATGAAAATAAGTATCTTCAATAATATCTTTTTAAATAGGCACATACAAATCCCTCCCTGCTGAAGCTATAAAATGCCTCAGTAAATGCCAACACCAGTGTTGACCCGGTGTACTTAGCAGCTGAAAATCAGGCCTCCGGAAACACCTTTATTAGAGATACTCCCATAGGAAGCATTTACCTGGGAAATGCCTTTCCTTAATAGGAAGAAAAACCTCCTCAGAAGCATTGCTGTATTCCTCTGCTGATGAAACAGATTCTTCCTTCAGCAACACACTAAAATTCAAGGCTGACTGATAAAGCTAATGCAATAAATATGGATGTAGGGAGGGAAGAGGACAGACAGGGAGGGTGGAAGGAGAACAGATAAGATTTCATGAATACAGATATATTTTAGTATACACATATATACACAGCAAATAGAAATACAAAATGGAATGAGTTTTGCATTTTGTTAAGACTAATGGGGAAGAGTGTTAACTGCTTTAAACATCAAAATAAAAAAGAGAGGAGGGGAGTTTTAATGGTGCTGAGTCTGAGGGAGCTACAGGTCACACAATGCCAACTACTGAAAAAATCACTACTACATGGGTTTTGTGCCTAAGGGATCAATGCAACCAGTATTTGTAATTATAAAATCTAAATGGAATAAACCTGTGACTGAGTGTGCTCTCATTACTGTGAAGTTCAATGGACTGGATGGAGTAGATAAATCATGAAGGAAGGCTTGGTCAAAACAAGGAGCAAGGTGCTTAATTTCGATACATCTCTGAAGATTTTGGCCCAAGCCAGTCTGGTTTGGATAACGTGGATGAATGGTAGATGACAACAGACCAGTGGTGCCTTTCTCATGCATAAGTAATAAAGTTGCCTCCTGCCATAGCAGTAATTACCACCATAATCAGTCTAATTCATCCATTTAAGATCCCTGTTCAGATCAGACAGAGCAAATGCAATTGTATTGGTTTTAAGTGTTTTTGAGACTTCAATAGCTTTAAAAAACAAACATCAAAGCTGTGAATCTCTGTGTACACTAGCAACTCTTTTTTGTGTATACTAGACAAGGTTTAGGTTAGATTGATGTAATTTGCATTAGGTGCTGATTTGCCTTGTTTGATCCTACAGACAAACAGAACACACACCAATCACATTGTGGCTTTTTTTTTATCATTGTGGTTCTAAGAGATGAACAAGATCTCTAAGATGTGATCCAGAAGATAATTGCAATTGGAAAACCAAACAGATTTATACACATTACTACATGTAGGCATCCAAGCAAATGAGTGTGATGGGAGAAATCAACTGGTATTCTTCAAATAGACAAGTGCTTGCTTAGTTGTCGATGAGAAGAGAAGCTGTGTGGAGACCTCATAGCAGCCTTCCAGTATCTTACAGGGGCTACAAGGGTGCTGGAGTGGGACTCTTCATTAGGGACAGTAGTGACAGGACAGAGGGGAATGGGTTTAAAGTTTAGGTTGGATGTAAGGAAGAAGTTCTTTATTGTGAGGGTGCTGAGGCACTGGAGCAGGTTGCCCGAGGCTGATGTGAATGCTCCATCCCTTGCACTGCTCAAGGCCATGGACAGATCCTTGGGAGATGTGGTCTATTGTGAGGTGTCACTACCTGTGACAGGGGGGTTGGAACTTAAGGATCTTAGGTCCTTTCCAACCCAAACCATTCTATGATTCTATGAATATAACAGTAAATTAAAGATAACCTAGAAGGGAACTCATGCCTGGATCTCAGATTTTATAAACTGTTCCACCATTAACTCATTCTCTGTGTCTGTTTTACGTGTCTTGAACTCGCTATTTCCCAAATAAACCATTTTCGATCATACAGAGGAGTACAGATGTAAGCCGGTTAATGCTATGGTGCCTTGAAGCTGTTGCCCGTTCCCTGTTCCTGTCTATTACCATAGACATAACCGACCAAAAAAATGTAGCAATATGCTTCATTGGATAGATATATTTTACTTCGGTTACAGAAATATGAGAAATGTCACAAGGAATTGCTTTTTCTGTCTCTGATATTGTTAACATCCCAATGAAATTCCTGAAGCGACAGGATTACAAAATATTTATATCTTCTTTTATAGTTTTTCTGTAATAAAACTAAATAAAATCTCACAGATAGATAAAGTGCTTCTAGCTTTTCAGGGGGATGGGAGAATGGTTTTCCTGAGCTTGAAAAGAAACAATACAAGAAAAAGAAGTGAACTGAGGTAATCATGGACTTTTGAAAGAGTGGTAAACATTTAAAGGAAGAGCCATCAGACTGATACCTGGCTTCAAGCCTGGTGTCAGCAAAACTTGGGGGTTTTTGGTCATAGGTTGGTTCACACAACGCCAGACCTGCTGGTGACAGATGAAGCTGACACCAGACTCAAAGGGGGAAAGGATCTTTGCATAGGAGTTAGCAGGGATCATGAAAGAGCTTTAAACTACATTTGAAGGGACAAAGGAATCAAACCAGGCTTACCAGAGATAAGCCTGGGGCAGGACACCAGTGTTTGAGGAATGGTACTAGTGAGGTCCTTCTTGACTAACCTGATCTCCTTCTATGACAAGGTGGATGAACGAAAGGCTCTGGATGTTGTCTAACTGACTTTAGTAAAGACTTTGGTACCATTTCCTGTAGTGTTCTCCAGGAGAAACTGGTTGCTTATGGTTTTGACATGCATTGCTGGGTAAAAAAAAACTGGCTGGATAGCCAGGCCCTAAGAGTTGTGGTGAATGGAGTTAAATCCAGTTGGTGGCTGGACAAAGTGGTGTTCCCCAGAGCTCTGTTTTGGGGATGGTTCTGTTTAATGTCTTTATCAATGATCTGGATGAGGGGATCAGGTGCACCTTCAGCCAGTTAGAAGATGACACCAAGTTGGCAGGCAGCCTTGATCTTCTTGAGAGTAGGAAGGCTCTGCAGAGAATCTGAACAGGCTGGATTGATGGGCAGAGGCCAATTGTGTGAGATTCTACAAGGGTTAGGGTTGAGTCCTGCACTTGAGTCAGAGCAACCCCGTGCAACACTCCAGGCTTGGGGAAGAGTGGCTGGAAAGCTGCTTGGTGGACAAGAACCGCGGATGCTGGTCAAAGGCAGCTGAACATAAGCAGCTTGTGCCTAGGCAGCCAAGAAGGCCAACAGCATCCTGGCCTGTATCAGCACCAGTGTGGCAGCAGGACCAGGGCTATGATTGTCCCCCTGTACTGAGCACTGGTGAGGCTGCACCTCGAATCCTGTGTTCAGTTCTGGGCCCCTCATACAAGAGAGACATTGAGGTGCTGGAACAGGGCCAGAGAAGGGCACTGAGCTGGTGCAGGGCCTGGAGCACAAGTGTGATGGGGAATGGCTGAGGGACCTGGGGGGTTCAGGCTGGAGAAGAGAAGGCTCAGGAGGCACATTATCACTCCCTACAGCTACCTGAAGGGAGGATGGTGTGTGGTTCATGGTCATGTAAGAAGAGATAAGACAAAAGTAAACGGGCTCAATTTATGCCAGAGGAGGTTTAGTTTGGATATTTGGAACAATTTCTTACCTGAAAGGGTTGTCAAGCATTGGGGCAGGCTGCCCAGGGTGGAGTCACCATCCCTGCGGGTATTGAAAAGACCTGTAGATGTGGCACTTATGGATGTAATTTAGTGAGGGACCTGGCAGGGCTGGGGTAATGGTTAGATTTGATGATCTTAAAGGTCTTTTCCAACCTAAACAATTCTATTCTATGATTCTGTGACTGATATTACTGAGCATATTGCACATTTGAAATTGTCTTCCTTCTGTCTATAGATTCTGCTACATCATCTTCTTTTAGCTAGGTCTTTTATTGATCATGATAGAGAAGAAGCCATTTGAAACATAATTATATGGTGAAAGCTTAAAAATCTCAATTTATTTTGTGCATCTCTTCCAAGTTTATCCACTGAGATTTTAGGAGGTTTTTGATCTTCAGTTATGTGAGTTTCAGGGTAGTGTTCCCTAAGAAAAAAACAATGACTTTACCAGGTGTTTCTTGTCTTTATGATATGCTAACAGATCTTTCCAAAACCCACCAAGCAAAAAATGAAATTAAAAGTCTTTATTTAAGTGATTGTTTTTCTTCTGGCAAAAGCAAGAATTTGAGCATTTTTATGAAACATTTGAAATGGAACAACTTCTATAGACGATGATAGAGCTTTGTGCTCTGCATTAATGTTTTTACTATTTAAATACACCACTAATTAACAAACAGCCAAGTTCTACTTAGGATTTTCCTTCAGTTCAGCGTGAAGACTGAATTCTGCTTCACAGCTTAATGACATGGTGATTGACAGTTTCTGTCTTATGAGCATCTAACTTTGTGGGAACTTGCAGGTGATCTTACCAATACAGAAATTACAGAAGAATCATCTATGATTGATTGCTTAACTCTTTAGTCTAGAAGTGAATGGTCAGTAGAAGCTCAGCCTGTGCATGAGGGACTGGCAGCTGAGTGATCACTTTGCCCCATGCTGATGGGCAAAGGGCATTTTGATGCAGCTGTAGAGAATAGAGTTGTGGCTCAGCTGACTCAGTGTAAGTCTTGTCCATGGGCCATCTATCGCTTATTGCTGAGACTGAGTGAATTAGCATGTGTAGTTTCATCCATTCTAATGAAGAAATAAGACTCAGACCTCCCAGGCTAAATATGGGTTGCAATAGGGATTGTACCTATTGGTACTACTGCCACATCTACATACCCATTGGGACTGCGGACTGGAAGACTCAAGTAATGTCCTTACCTGCAGGAGTGAGTTGCCTGCCCGGGGAGATACAAATGTCTGGAAAAATTCTGCAAGAGCATAGGTTTTGGAATACTGGGCAGGAAATCTGTAACAAATCACAGGTGACAGATTTCCAATAGCTTTGGCTCTGGTTGGGTCCAAAATAACACCATTGTGTAGTCCAACTCCATCATTTGTCAAACACGGCATTTCTGTAGTGGCTAATGAGATGAAGTTCAGATTACAAAATCACTAGTGCCAGTGTAAGCCAAAAGTTTGGTGCAGAGCAGAAAATTCAACATGGAAGAATACTGTGGAGTGGCTGAACAGTGTCCAACAAAGACTCTTCAGCTAGCTCTCAAAGACCAGCTGAAGTGGGACTGTGGCTTCAAAGGGATTGTAGGCTAAGACCCACCCACCTACTAAACTATTGGGAAGTACTGATCAGAAAAGAAAAATCAGTTAATTTCTACCATACTGTTTGTTAAATCTCATTTTCAAATGCATATTTTTCTCCAGTTTACATATACCAGCCCTTGATTAGGGATAATTCAAGCATACAATTCTTCCAGGCATACTGACATGTTTTCCTGGTTAAAAATCATAGAATCATAGAATAGTTAGGGTTGGAAAGGACCTTAAGATCATCCAGTTCCAACCCCCTGCATGGGCAGGGACACCTCACACTAAACCATGTCACCCAAGGCCTTGCCCAATCTGATCTTGAACACTGCCAGGGATGGAGCATTCACAACCTCCCTGGGCAACCAGTTCCAGTGCCTCACCACCCTCACAGGAAAGAACTTCTTCCTTATATCCAATCCCCTGTTTAAGTTTTAACCCGTTACCCCTTGTCCTATCACTACAGTCCCTAATGAAGAGTCTCTCCCCAGCATCCTTATAGGCCCCCCTCAGATACTGGAAGGCTGCTCTGAGGTCTCCATGCAGCCTTCTCTTCTCCAGGCTGAACAGCCCCAACTTTCTCAGCCTGTCTTCATACAGGAGGTGCTCCAGTCCCTGATCATTCTCGTGGCCTCCTCTGGACTTGTTCCAACAGTTCCATGTCCTTTTTATGTTGAGGACACCAGAGCTGCACACAATACTCCAGGTGAGGTCTCACAAGGGCAGAGCAGAGGGGCAGGATCACCTCCTTCGACCTGCTGGTCACGCTCCTTTTGATGCAGCCCAGGATACGGTTGGCTTTCTGGGCTGCAAGCACACCCTGAAGCCAGCTCATGTTCATTTTCTCATTGACCAACACCCCCAAGTCCTTCTCTGCAGGGCTGCTCTGAATCTCTTCTCTGCCCAACCTGTAGCTGTGCCTGGGATTGCTCCCACCCAGGTGTAGGACCTTGCACTTGGCATGGTTAAACTTCATGAGGTTGGCATCAGCCCACCTCACAAGCATGTCAAGGTCCCTCTGGATGGCATTCCTTCCCTCCAGGGTATCAACCGAACCACACAGCTTGGTGTCATCAGCAAACTTGCTGAGGGCGCACTCAATCCCACTGTCCATGTCAGCGACGAAGATGTTGAACAAGACTGGTCCCAACACCGATCCCTGAGGAACACCACTCGTTACTGGTCTCCAGCCGGACATTGAGCCATTGACCACAATCTGTGCCAATCTGTGTCAGTTTCTTTCCATGAATGTCCCAGAACATGATCCACACAAATGATATGTATGAATAAGAGGTGAAGGAAAAAAAAAAACAAAAAGTGCAGGTTATCACTCTAAGAAGAAAAAGTTGAAGGAAACTCATGAGAATTTTCAGTCACCCTCGTTTAAAAGAAGAAAAGAAAGCCTTGCTGAGAAGAGTTCTTGAGTAGATTATTGATCTAATCAATTGATGTATTGATTGAGTAGAAGAAAAGTAGATTATTGAGCTAGTCACCCTGAGCAGAGAGAAGTAATGGGCTCCACTTTTACTAAATGTGCCACGTCAGAATGAAGGGTGCTCCCATTTATCCATCAGGAATGAAGTATGCTTTTATTTATCCATTAGTAGAACATGAACAACTCAAACTTGGCAGTCACAGGGTTCAAATTCCTAGTTTTAAAGCCTACCAGGGAGAAACAGCTTCTGGTAGGAGAGAAAATATGCATCCACATGAAGAAGGGCACTTCCAACGCGTCTTGTGGATTCAGCCATGATCAGTGTTCCACTTCGTTACTGCACAGGTATTCAGCCTCTGGGACAGCAATATTGCCCAGGTTTTTCCGTGTCTTCATGAAGAGAGAAGAAACAGATCTGACAGAAGCTCCCAGGCTGTGGAATCTGCCGATATATCACTGGTTGACCTGTGGCAAACAGAACATCTGTAAACATCTGTCAAGACAAAAGGCGATTCTCCTGTGGTGCAGATGAAGAGGTAGATAACCTGTCAGCTGTAGTCTATTCTCTTGCAAATTCAGTCTTCAGGGAGCTGTTGCCTGTTCTCTTATAAATTCAGTCTTCAGGGAGATTTTTGATTAGGAAAAAAAGAGAAAAAAAAAAACCAACCACCCATTTGTAGGGTTTCTTGTTATAATGCAAAGAAGCCAGGCACTGGAAGGCACTGAGCATAAAGCCAAATGTGGAACACTTTGGGACTCCTTTTATAAAATTTATCAGAAAGATGTTTATTTCTGTAAAACAAGGATTTCTCCAAGCCCACTGACAGAAAATTCACGTAGCATTTCTTATTGTGACTTATTATTTATCAGACTTGTTGCATTGTTTGCTGTGGAAAGGTATATCTCTTTTTTGGAGATGGCAAGGTATTGATGAGGTTTTAAATGCTGATGCATGAATTCCTTCATTCATGTCCTTTTACCAGTCATGTACTTAGCATTCAGTAGAAAACTGTTGTTTTGCACATCTCAAGGACAGCAGCCTTCCAGTATCTGAATGGGGCCTACAAGAATCCGGACAGGGACTCTTCATCAGGGACTGTAGTGATAGGACCAGGGGTAACAGGTTTAAACTTAACAGGGGAAGTTCAGGTTAGATATAGGGAAGAAGTTCTTTACTGTGAGGGTGGTGAGGCACTGGAAAAGGCTGCCCAGAGAAGTGGTGAATGCTCCATCCTTGGTAGTGTTCAAGGCCAGGCTGGACAGAGCCTTGGGCGACATGGACCAGAGTGAGGTGTCCCTGCCCATGACAGGGGTGTTGTACATAGATAAATTTAAGGTCTTTTCAACCCTAACTATTCTATGACTCTAATATAAGTAAACAACAGTTGCTTCTTAGGGAGACCTGAAGAAAATGTTTACATGTTGTTTCTTGGTAGGAAACAACAGCAACAACCTAATGTCAGTGAGAAAACTATCCATTTTCTAAGCAGAGCCCATCTATAGTTTGTCTGGCAATGGTGAATCGTAATCCCAATTCAGAGCTGGCCTACAGAGTTTATTAAAAATTGATTTCAGTCTAGCTAAGACTGTAAAGGTACATATAAATCATGTCTTCCATGTTCTTGAAATTAATAAAAACATCTCATCAGTTATTTTTTCTCTAAACTTGCAATGCTAGCACTGCTGGGAGAGAAGTGGAGGCTAAAATCCACATTCTGGCTGACAGTATTTAAATAACAATGTACTATATTAATGTGAATGTTATCTGGGGGCATTAAATCTCTTAGGCAGTCTTGCTTATGGTTTGCATGCCAATTGTTTTCCAAAACACAAGATTAGGTGTGTGGGGTGGTGGGGACATGATGTATTCGCTAGGAAGACTGCTTAGATCAGATAATTACTTTCTGAACCAAATTGCATGTCTCATTTCATTGAGACCCTGTAGGTGAGCATAATTGTTCTTTTTCTGTTGTCACAATTTAATTATGTTCAAATTGTCCTCTTCAGAATACAAGGAATTTGGCTCTTAAAATTTTTTATTAGATAAGCTGAGTCACATAAAGAATAGGTGAGTGAGAAATATTCTAAGGGCAATTGAGCTGCACAGGCAGGAATTTCACCTGCTTCATTCTCTGTCCCCTTTTAATTTTATGGGCCTTAATTATACAGCCCTTGAAGATAAGGTAGAACACAGTAGACAAACAAATATAAGAACAAATGTACCAAAGGGAAGAATCTGCTGCTAGCTGCCTTTTATGCACTTAGAAGCATCAACTGACCATAAGCAAAAATTCTCCTGACCAAAGGATTAGAAAAAGTGTGGGTATAGATCAGCTTCCCAGAAATATGGACTCTGGGTCAAAAAACTGAAAGAAACAGAGCTCAAAGTCATCCAGTCTTAATTTTATCTCAGTCCTTGGGATTAATGTTCCTAACTAAGTCCATCTGGAATCCTGGAGCCAGTTGATAAGAAGCATCAAGCATAGGGATTTAGGCCAGATAAATCTGGGCACTGGAAGGAGCGCTGACAGTCTGTGGGCCAGCAGTCTGGGAATGTGGCCCGACCTGGCCTTCATGGAGTTTCTTTTTGGCCAACAAATGCAGTCAAACCTCAAGAAAAGGAGTGAATTGCATTGTTTTCAAGGTTCTACACTGGTGAGAAAAAGGAGAATAACATAGGAAATAATGTTTTGGTGTGGGTTGTTTGTTAGAAAATTAAAATACAACAAAACTACATAACCCCTGGTAAGGCAGGCGCCTGCCTTAACATTCATAGAAGGTTTCATAGAGCTAAGAACAATGCAAACCATTTTAATTACAACTGGTGTATTTTAGTTGAACAATTGTTTTACGTTGTGAGACCCACCATCGCAGTCAAAGCCATGAGGTTACCAAAACATTGTTTTTCTGTTCAGTTGTCGTTGCCAAGTATAATGTGAATTTCCCCTAGTAATGTAATTTCATGCACCTTTAGGGCAGCATCTATGTGAAAATTGACCTATAAATTGTATGAAATATTATTGTAATATTTGTGTTGGAAATGGAGCATAAAATTATACTAATATGTACAAACAGGCCATATTTGCTTATTTTCAGGGCCTTGTTTCAAGACTTATTTTATCTACTAGGTCGTTTTCAACATGAATCTTTTTGAATCATATAATAAGAGTCTGGAGTCTTAATTTTGATGTAACAAAATTCAAATCACTGTAACATTGCCTTTCTTGTATGAAAACAAATGTCTTAAGAATCAGGCTGAGGTTATTAACACAAAAGATGCAATTTAAAGTCACAACTGGATTCTTCAGTTTCAGCTGTGACATCTGCAAGCACCAGATTTCAAATGTGTTGTATACTGTCCCTTTGAGGATCTCTTTCACTTATGAGACTGAAACACTTTGTTATGTATCGTACAGTAGAATTCTAGGACAAGCCCTTTGTGCTTTTGTTTGCATTTCATTTTTCACTTCCATCCCAGTTGTAACTGCAGTCTAAAAATAGAAGGTTAGAAATCTCAAATCTGTCAGTAATCAGTGAAGAGAGACAGTTACTCCTGTAGGAACCCTCATCTCTCCATCCCCAAGCTGCATGAGCAAGCTCTGAATAAATAACTTTTCTTTCTAATGTTTAGCTGGCTAAAGTTATGTGGGAGGAATCCAAGTGTTTGTGTCCAGATCCATGCAAGTTTATAGATACTTCACTCTTGCTGAATCATAGAATGGTTTGGGTTGGAAAGGACATTAAGATCACTTAGTTCCAGCCTTCCTGAGATGCGGAGTGTTGGAACCTCACACTAGACCATGTCAATTAAGGCTCTGTCCAACCTGGCCTTGAACACTGCCAGGGATGGAGCATTTACCACTTCTTTGGACAACCTGTTCCAGGGTTTCTTCACCCTCACAGTAAAGAACTTCTTCCTTACATCTAACCTGAACTTCCCTGTTTAAATATTGGAGGGATTTATACTCTTAAATTTCAGTGATTTTGGGTTTGATTATGCTCCCATGTAGAATTTTTTGGACAAACCTCCTGGTGATTCCTAGCATGCCAGAATCCTAGAATAATACAAATGGAGGAATTCAGCAAGAGAGAAGAAACTGCACAAAATTTAGTGCCCAAATCATAAGCCTTAACACTGAACCACTTATAAAAAAATCCTGATGGGAGAATTCAATTCAGTCTGAGCAATATTTGCAAATATTAGAGATGATAATAATTTGTGCATGCCTGTATTACCTAAAGTTTGTATTTGCTTATATTCTTAAATATTCAGTAGAAATGGCATTGCAGTGATTTCCTGAATGGTGTCAATTTCCAGCACCTTTTTATGCCTTCTGAGAGAGTTTCTACGTATCACAGCAGGGCTGCAATTACTCCGTCATGCAGAAATGTGCTTTTGCTATAGAAAGAACCTAATTACCCTCCTATTTCCAGCTTGTCTTTCTTGGTATGGCATTTGAAAGGTTTGTGTCAGAGCACTGCCTGTAATCATACATGACCAATTTGGGTCTATCTTTAGGTCTTGGCTGAGCACATGTATTGTGTTACTGAATTAATCTGATGGGTAGTTCAGATATCTGCAACAGTGAGTGCTGGACTTAAAAGAACCAAAAGAGAGAATGAAAGGCCTCTACATTCAGTCAAGTTGGTTAGAAAGTAAATATCTTCAAGAAGACAGAAATACTTGGATTAAGAAGAAATAATGCGAATTATAAAAGGGAAATAAATTTCCTTAAATAGGATAGCTCCTTGTCAGTGAAAGAGACAAACTCCTCTATCACGTTGTTCCTGCAGTCTGAGATTTTAGGCTAACACAGGTGCAAAATTCTGAAGGTTAGGACATTATTGTCTATATAAGTAGGTTATCTACACTCTGTGTCACCAAAATATTTTAGCAATGTGTTACTCAGCACATTTTTTCCTGCTTCATTAAACTTTAATATTGTCTTGGGCTTTCTAAGACAGTTAAAATGAAGGAAATTTCTTCTCTGTGCAAAGCAAAACTGCCACTGTAAGATGGAAGAGTGGCTCAAACACTGACCAAAAGACAAAGTGATTCTCTGAGAGAGAACTAATACCAGTGTATTTTTTTCTGTCGTACTTGATTCCACATCAGATTTTAGGAATTTCTCTAAATTTGTTTGTTATCAACTGGTTTGCAACTAGCTAAAATGAAAGTGAAGCAAAACCTTCTGACTACTTTTACACTCAGACTGATAAGTACTGCACACCTCCAGTCTCTTACCATAATTTGGAAGCACTATAAGAAAAAGGAGTTCTTTGGTGCAGTTAATAAACTGCTCTTCCTATTGACTTAATTTCTAGCATGACGATTATCTAACCTGCTCCGGCTTTTAAACTGTTTTGATCCTTCCCCACCTCAGCATTGTTACAAAATACGTAATTCTTTTACATAAACTACAAAAAAATGCTGAAATCAGAGGTTATTTCTAATTTCCATTGCCTACCAAAACACTCTTTATGGAAATGCCCACTATGATAAATCTGAGGGCCCTGGACCTCATCTGCGCTGATGACCACACTACAATAACTTAGCGGAACTTTGTGAGGGGCAATGATTTCAGATTTTGCTAGCAGCAAATTGATCTTATCTCAAGTGCTTTAAATTCTTCCCTCATAAATGTCATTTGCCTGTTGAACAGCAAGTGGGATCTTTAACAGCAGTCAGTTAATCTTTGTGGTGAATTATTATTTATAGAATACTCAAAACCTGTTAGCCTTTATGTAGACAAGTATGGTGGGGACAAGTCCTTGCCTCACAGAGTTCACGCTGAGAATCTGGTTCTTGAATAACTCTCTAACATGATTTTATTGAATCAAGCAGCCTCCCTGAACTCAGTATTAAAGTTCTTTCAGATATTTAAGCAAATACATGATTTTTGTGTGATATGTAATGCATGCATTAAAACCTGATACCTTTATTATATGTATCAGTTGAATCTGTTATATAACTCTCTCTGTTTAAAATGCCCAAACGAGGTTTTAGAACACAATTGTGAGTCTAATACTATTATCAATTTCTATTGAAAGGACAAAATGGAAATAAGCTTCCTACATTCAAGAGAAACAATTATAGAAGTACTAGCACTTCACTTTGAGGATGTTTGTACTTCAAGCAATAAAAGATGTTTCTTTGACATTCAAATAACATAAGTGGATGCAGCACATGTTACTGAATGACTGTAATCCTTGATTCTTCCCCTTTCTTTTTCCATCCTACCCTGTATTTCTGCCCACCATTAAAGGTGTACATTTCTGGTTTGATGGCTGAAAGCCAGTCCCTTGAAATCAATAGAATCCTTGACACTGAATTTAAGGAGAATAGGCTTTGGCCTTGAGACTTTCAAGACAGGAATATATCATCATTTAAAGTCATCTCTGCAAAGGAAGTGGTTCAGGTGTTTTGATGTGCCTGTGGCTGAACTGCCAGACAGCAGACATTGAACCTCAATCCTCTGGATCTTAATGCATGAGCTCTCCTGCCTTAGGTAAGGAAAGCCTCCTCTGTCTGTTCATTCACCTTTGTATCTGGGCCGGCCAATATTAGCATGGGAAAAAAGGGCACCAAAGCAGATAGGTTACAAAGGCCAGTACCAGCTTAGAGACTGTGGGTGAGACGTTATATCAAGCAGAAGAATTTTGCTTTAAGGGGCAAAGGAGAAATGAACATGCTGAGCACAAGCCCCAGCCACTGCAGGTGAAGGGGTGAAAGAAGGGACAGAAAGGATTGGTGGGCAGTGTATTCCCATTTACTGCAGCACTTGTCTCCATGTCTCTCTTTCCTTGTGGGATAGGAGTGGAGATGCTGCCCCACTCCCCTACCTATACAACAGCTTAGTGGTACCTGAATTTATGAGGTCTTACTCCAGCTCTTACAGGTTAGCTGGAAAATATTAACTCAGAGAAGTAACCAGAGTTACTTCAGAGCGCACAACATGAATGGGGTGGTGTTGGAGGAACAGGCATCTCCAAAACTATTCTTACTCAGATCTGTGCCCAAAGTAACAATCTCTAGCTATTTCAGCAAAAGTAATATGTGTTTGTTTTTTTTTTTTACCAGTGTTAAGGGAAATGCACTTATATGATGAAGACATGAAGCCATCCAAGACACTTTGGAGGCATCTTTTACATAAACCATCTAAAGAAAAAATGGCGCAGGCATTAGCTACATAATGGGTACATATATGCTAGAGTATGTGCATATATATATATATATTTATTTACACACATGCACACACACACCCCTACATGAACACACATGGAGTTCTGGCTCTTGTCATATTTTCATATGCTACAAATTTGAGAGAGTTATTCCCATGGAATCTCATTTAAAGTTAATGTAAATTATGGTACTTAATGGCCATTTTTAAGTTTTGGTTGACAGCTTGCTTTCAGTAGAAGATGCTAATATAATGATTTATATATAATAAGTGTAAACAAAATAGGAGAAGGAGCACTGGAGAAATTAGAAACAAGTAACTTTTGTGCTGTGACTGGAAGATAAATAAAAATAGTATTTCATTTTTATTTATGAGTAAAGAAAAGCAGAAAGCAGAGCTTCCCCCACTCCTGGCAAGTCTGAAACCTACTCTTCCATCTCCCTCTTTACTATTTTAGCTTGGTGTTTTCAGCTGGGAGCTATCATACCCAGTACACTGCTCACAAAACTATAGTGTGGCAAATGGATTCATTTGGGAACCTCAAGTGTTGCCTGTGAGGTGCTGTGATTAGGATTGACCAAATGGGACCTAGACTGGACTACAGTGCTTAAAACAGCCTACTCCTAAGGTGGGCTTTACAAGCCAAAAAGGCACAGTACCACTTGTGTGTGATGATGAGAGAGAATATTAATTCCATAGGTTACCTTCATCTTTTATGCATTTATATTCTTTTATAAGCTGTTTATTCTTGATTATTAAAACTCTGGCATCTTTGATTTGCTTCCATTAGACTGCACATCTTCTTTTTTTCATGTATCATGGAATGTTCTGCTTGTCTCTGAGATCTAATGCAAAAAAAAAAAAATCAAAGAGAAACCAAAAGACTTACTTCTTGTTCTGATTGCTAAACTGTAAACTGTGATTTACTGCAATTCATAGGGCAAAGGTAAGTATGGTCTTTTAAGAAATGATCACTAATTGATATGAATCAGGAACATTGGTATTGTTAACATTGTCATTCAGGGTTTCTACTGGTGCCTTTGTTACCCAACTGGGATTGATTTTCCAGGAGAAAAGGTCAAGGCTATGGTGAGAGTCTTAGTCAAAGAACTGAAATTACAAGGGCTTTATACGAATATGGATGTGAATAGCTTCTCTTTTTCTTCCCCCAGTACTAATGGTTTCCATTTCCAGCTGTCTGCCCTGCAGAGATGAGCCAGCTATTTGTGAAGCCATTGCTTCAAATTACTGCCCCTAATATAAAGATAAACCAGCACTTAGGTTATGGTAAAAGTCTGAACTCTGACGGGTTCAGCTGTTGCTATACAAGTAAATTAGTTTTCTCAGCAGCAGAAATGAGGTCAGAGCAGGCTAAGAGGGAGAGCAGAAAAAGAGGCCAAAACAGATGCTTCATGCTGTGTTGTCATTAAAATATGCAGAACAGAGATGAGACAGATGAATGGGATGAAATATTATGAATATTAAAGAGATAAGGACACATCTATATATATTATAAAGCAGTCAGTAGCACCGCTTTCCAAAGGATGTCAAAGGCTGTAATCAAGTACTTAATGGTTGCTGCTTTCTTGGTGAGATATATTTGCATGCTTATTTTGTATCTCATGCAAAATAATTTAGCTCTACCAGACAATACAGAGAAAATGATGAAGTTTGATAACACTGGAGGAAATGAAACAATGAAATAAAACACAGACACACGCTTGCATAAATATTGTTATAGAAAACATATTGCAATGATTCTTTATCTACCTTATCCACTTAGACGAATTAGAAGAGAGGTTTGACAGCTAACGGGTGTGCATGTCTGGTAGTGTACACAGCTGGTTTTATAAAGGAATGTTTTCTTCCTTTAACCAAGAACCATACAAGGAGAAATGATAAAAGATACTTTCCCTTAACTTTGTACATTTAGAGTTAACAGTTACTCTAAACTAGAGCAGCCAAACCACTTAACTAGTCAAATAAGTTTTAGTTGGAGTCAGTGGTGATCAATAAGGACTTCCAAATGACCAGTTGTCTCTTTATGGGACAGGTACCCTCAGGTCTGTCTAGAGTTTTGGTCAGTATTCTTAAGAATATAAAGCCTTTGCTAAAGGCTTAACCAAGTGCATCCCAAAGAAGGATTACTGACAGATGAGCTGTCCAAGCAAGAACATAATGAATTCCAGTAGCTAGGACAAGGTATTTCTTAATTCAGAAAGGGAATATAAAGGATATGTTTATGAAATGTAAGGTGGCCTTCCACTTCTGTGGCTTCTGTGACGGTGATGGAATGTGTCCATCCAGATTAGGTGAAATTTCTTATTGTTTTGTATCATTGTTTTTATCACTTAATAAAGAAGGAGTAAAGTATATACAGTTTGCATTGTCCTTGTGGTTGTAGAGTTGTGGCAATGGCTTTCTAATCAGTGCTCATACAGTTTTGGAACATAGGAAAGGTTCAGTGTCTCATAAGTGATAAATATCACTGAGTATTGAGCACTAGACTAAATCTTTGCATATTTTCTGTGAAACAGGATTAGCATCGACACCAGGTTGGACAGAGCCTCGGGCGACATGATCTAGTGTGAGGTGTCCCTGCCCATGGTAGGGGATTGGAACTGGATGATCCTTTCCTATCTGAATCATTCTGTAATTCTACGATTCTGTCAGTGGACAGCCAGCACAACAGCAGCGAGGCTTCTGTAATTGCAGTCCTGACAGTTCACATGTACTGCAGACAGCAGCAGCCACTGTGAAAATAGTGTTGAACAAATGGAAAGAAAGGCTCTGGTGGTGAATGGTCATAATGTTCACATACATGTGGGTAAGAGATCAGACCAGGGTAGGAACAGGCTGCTTGAGACAAGGCAAACAGGGACTCACTCAAAAAGACTGTGCTTTGCTAGAGTCACCCAAATGAAAACCGTGTGTTCCTTCCTACTTAGGCTAGCTGTACTAATGCTTGCAACCTATTACTGTTACCAGAAAGTTGAAACAGAGTGCCCTGGGTGACACCTGTGCATGATTCCATTCAGCCTTCAAAGTGCCACACAATGGAACTGAAACCCCCCCGAAAAAACAACCATCAGCTTCCTGCTTTGTACCTAGACCCTTTGCCTGCCCATTTATTCATAGAAATATATATATGTACAGAAATTAAAAAATAGAGGAATTTAAAGGGTTTTTAATAGCCTCCTGATTTGAAAATGTAGCTATGATAAAATTCATAATTTTGAAACACTGGTGTGAAAGTATATTTATTGTTATATATTATATTAGTTTTGCCAATTGTCTTGTATATTATCACATATGATAGAAAGAAAGTCAAAATTTGAACTTTGAAAAAGTTGAAATGGGATTAAATATATTTCTGTCCCCCTCCAACCCCAAAATGCCAGGGAAAGCAACGCTTTTTCATGATCATTTCCATTTTGATGGAATTGTGGTTTCAAACAGCAAATGATTCTGTCAAGGAATTTTGCACTGGCTCTATTGCTAAATCACTAAATCAGTCATCTGAAATGAGAAGCTGCACTGTGAAGCAGCCTTTCTATATGATCACACACTAATTCTGTTTGGGGTTCTGGGCTTGTTTGTTTTGTTTTTCCCCACAGAGTCCCCGCCTCTTTGAAGGTGTTAAATTGAAAGTAGCTGTTTAAGATGTCTCTTCCACTGCTATTAAGTACATTTTCTGCCTGCGTGGCTTTTAAGGCAGAACTAGTAATTAATCACTAGCCTTTTTCTTTGCATCCATCTCACAGTTGTGCAACTCAGACATGAAAGTACCTTCATGTCTGCTCCAAGATATGAACAATAGACTGTCTTCCTACCATAAAGCTAAAGAGCAAAGAGATGAATGAAAATAAAGCCATCTACTCCTTTGGGGTGTCTAATTTAAAGAACAGAGTTTTAAAGTCATTAGCACTTTGGAGACCTGAAGCAGAGCACTTATGTTGTCTCAAACCATGACTTAGAGCTCTTCTGAATGTCAGATACTGAGTTACCAAATCAGGCACCAGAAAATGAGACTCGGAGTACTGTGACATTTCAGGTTAAGTATTTTGATAAGCTGCACAGTTGGTTTCAGGAGAGGGCTCAGCATCAAAAGAAACTCCTCTCTCTGCTTCTCAGTGTAGCTGATCAGTCCTTGGGAACAGCAGAGCAAAAGCACACCCTTGCACCACTGACATAGAATCATAGAATAGTTAGGGTTGGAAAGGACCTGAAAACCACCTGGTTCCAACAGACACGTTACTGCTTCACAGCATTTTATGAATGGCCTTGATCATTTTGTGCAGTAACCTTCCTTCATTTGAACATACTCAAAAGTGAGCTTAAACTGCTCATCACATCTTTTCTCTGGTAATATTTGATAAAGAAATCTGTGTTTAATAGCAATAACCATAGTCAAGCTGCTCATTCTAGTACCAGTTTATGTCTCACCTTTGTTCCAAGTTTTCTGGAACGCATGTGTGGCTTTGAAAAGAAAGTTGGCAGACTGTTGTATCAGCAGTATATTTCATCATACGTGTTTTGCTCTCTTAAATACAAGAGCTACTATAATTTAGCTGTGTCTGTAATGAAAGATGGTTGGATTAAATCATGGGACTTTGTTTTTTTTGTCCATATTAATTCTTTCTTCCAAAACTTGGGATTTTGTCCTTTTTTCATTTGTCAAAAGCTGCTTTTACTCTGTTTTTGTTGCTGTCCAGCATCTCTTACCAGCCATTTGATTACAGTAAACAGGTTATTCTAAGCAGAGATCATTATATGAGAAAGATGATATAATTTGGTTTCTCCCTCCAGTGAAAACTCAATGAATTGTAATGAAAATAGCCAAATTGCTTTCAGTGATGTAGGGGTTCTCACCCATGGAAATTAAATAAGCTGCAGTCTGACTCATGTGAGGGCTCAGCAGCAGATTGTGGCAGAGGCTGCTTTGGAGAGCAGGGAGGGAACTGCCTGCTTTTGTGCAAGTAAGGAGGAGTGCGTGGCATGCTTCTAGCCCTAGGCTTCACCCTCCATGAGTTAAATTTACTGCTGATTGTGAAGCAAAGGGATTTGAGGGGATGTTGAGGGATCCTTGTCAAGCATACAGTCTCCTTAGCTCTCCAACACCTAACTTTCAGATGTTTATTACAATATCTCCTATGCCACATAGGTAGGGGAAAAGATGACAGTTGAAGTCCTCTACTGATTAAAAAATGACCTTCAGAATTTCTTATGTAGGGATCATGAAGCACAAGAGGTAAAATGTACATCCTGTATCCAGATATAAGTGCTGCTCAGGGTGTATTTAAAGTATCATCCCACTACAAACATCCCTAATCGTCCCTGAGAGGTGAAGAACCAGCCATCAGCTTTTTCACAGCTCTGTCCATACTACTGTACTACTTACTCTCTCTTCTATATTTTATTCCACTCCTTCCTGGAGTGTAGGAGGCACTCGACCAGATGTCTGTAATGTTAGCTCCTGTGAAGCAGTATGGGCACCCTGCATGGCAACTCTTCTCTGATATACCTTCATGTCCCTTGATTCGAGTGGGATCCTGAGACCCTGATGAAAGGAGACTGTCAAGTACAATATGATGAAGGCTCCACCTTCATCCACCTTTCATTTCAGTTTCAGAGGAACAGAAGTGAGAAATTATAAAGACATAACACAAATCCCTCTTTACTTTAGCCTTGATAAATTCACATGACAACCTGACTGTGTTTGATCTGCAGCCTTCTATGGAAGCAGCTGGGCTTTGAAACTACACTGTAACTTCCAACTTGATTTGCCTCATGAATAAGCAGCTGTTACCAAATCATCCACTGAAAGCAAATTATCTGAGTGGCTTTTTTTAAGGGTCTTGAGTAAGAGAAAACTCTGGGACCATTTTCAGACATGTCCTCATGAAGGCATCACTGTGTCTGTACCTGCAAAACACTTGAACAGTCTTACTAGGAGCACCAGGTACGTATTGCAAATTGTGACGTGAAATCAGGTTAAAGCAAACAAGCGAGAAGAAGTTAAGAGGAGTTACCTACACAACTCTCACTGCAGGTAAGCCCTTGATGGTTTTGCAGTCTCATTTCCCATCGCCGACTGAAAACAATGAACATGTCCATGTGCAGGTGCTGTCTTTGCAATAAAATACAACTTCTTCGGAGAATTTGCCATCCTGCATCCTCTCGTAATTCAGTGTCAGATCACATCTCAAGAAAACTAAGACTTGGCTGGCTTCAGCTGCGCCACGCTGATTTGTGGCCATTGAAGATATAGTCCTCAGCTTCTGGTATTAGAAGAGTCAAAACAGTTCAGCAGTTTGGAGGAAGAAGGTTCACAGGTTCACTTCAGAGAAGTGTTGGAATCACCATCCCTGCAAGTGTTCACAAAAAGGGTGAACAGACAAGGCCCTTGGTGATGTGCATTAGTGGTGGATGTGGCAGTGCTGGGGTAAGGGTTGGAACTGATGATTGTAAAGGTCTTTTCCAACCTGGTTGTTGCGATTACTCTATGATTCTGTGTTATGTCTGGGAGTGGACATTGTGAATTTTCTGATTTGAAAGGGGTATGGAGATTGTATGAGTAACTTAAAAGGTACCACACTTTGTGTAAGCAAAGGAGAGCTACAGAAAGACCTACTACAAAATAGACTGTTTCCCAGTTGCCAAAATTCTTTTGGAAAACTGATGATGTTCAAATAGCTGAATTTATACTGTTTAATTTACATCTCAGTAGAAGTTGTAACTGCAACATTAGATAGAAGTATTTAACGCCACAATTGTTTGTCCTTTTCATGCAACAAGTTGCAAGCTGTTACAGAGACATCAGGAAACCAACAGAGCAGATGGTTCAGGATTAGGGAAGTAATCCATGCAGACAGACTCATATTTCCTTTCCTCTTTTCCATTTCTTTCTACCTTCTCACTGTGTCCCTTTTGACTTCAAGGTTTAATTTTTTTTGGTAGTAAAATCTTCAGTGCTTACCTCTGGTGTAAACTGCTAAACACATCTGTCAGGATATTGCAATATGAGAAGAAGTAGATTTAGGGCCGCTATAAATCATGCCAGCTCTATTAAAGCAGTTAAAACTACTAGAAAGCAGTTAAAACTAGTAGGGAAATGCTCATTTCTGGCACTCTAGCCCTTCCATTTTGATATCCAGCTTTTCTTTATCTAAAAAAAAATCAGGACCAGGCTGTTCATAAGGATATCAAAGAACGGGGTATGTGCAACATATAGAAAATAATTGTTCTAAATTATTGTGGGTTAAAGGGGTTGAAATTATCTGCTCTGGATCTACCTGACGCAGAAGAGAAGGGGTTTGAACAATGGAATATATTCAATCTTCACTCTCACAGGTCTCAGAAAGCAAGTAGTTCTTACCTGAGCTGGCTCAAACTGCCTGCAGTGCAACAGAGCTTGCTGCTACCACACCGTTTAGGTGGCTACAACTTTCTTCTCCCCTGCTTCTCTCTCCTCCTCTTTACTCTTCCTTTCCTTCCCTTCCCTTCATTTTGTTTTCAAGTACTAACAGGAAATTTTGCCCATGAGAAACTCACTAAGAAAATGGCCAAGTTCTATTTTCCTAACTGGTTTAATCTTTTTCCTTTGCTGTCTGAGTGACAGTTTTATCTGTCTACTATCCAGTCAGCATTTTACATCACTGCACTCAATTTACACGACTGTGTAAGTAAATTAAATGAAGCAGATAAACTTTATTTCCCCCTCTACCTGCCCCCCCCCCCAACTGTTTAAGGCAGCATTTTGATTTTGTTGTGAGCCAGTTATCTTCATCTGACACATACAGGGTATTGTGGCATGATGCCTTCGTAGGAAGTCAAGCAGCAACAAAGAAGGAAATAAAAGGGAAAAGGAAAAAAAAAAAAGATATTTGCTGAGGAATAGATTGCATTAATACGTGTACTTTAATTGTTCTTGGCACATGAGGTGTTACACTGAGGAAATGCATCTTTTCATGTAGTAAGCAGCAAGTAAAGAATGAATTTAGGGATAGAGCTGGTTAATAAATAGCTTTCAAATGATGTTGCCCGTGAATCTGCTGCATTGACAAAGTGTATTGGTTAGGACTCAGTTACTCAGAATCCTTCACAAAAGCCTTGATGAATATAAAGATTATGAGAGTGGTTTAGAAAATATAGAAAAGAACAGAATTAGGTGTAGGCTATCTAATGAAGGGATTTGGAATAAATGTCAGAGGACAGCTAAAAATGAAGGGGATAATTGTCTTTGTAAGCTGAAATTGTAAGAGAACCTGAAGCAAGGTCAACACATGACAAAGATTTATAGCACAAGGATTTATAGCACAATGTGAGCACTTCTCTGGCATTCATGAAATTTGGTGTCTTTGCCTGGATTTGCTACAGAATATGGACTTAGAATAGAATCACAGAATGTTTTGGGTTGGAAAGGACCGTAAGATCATCCAGTTCCAACCCCCTGCCATGGGCAGGGACACCTCACACTAGACCATGTTGCCCAAGACTTCATCCAACCTGGCCTTGATCACTGCCAGGGATGGAGCATTTACCACTTCTCTGGGCAACCTCCCCCAGTGCCCTCACAGTAAAGAACTTCTTCCTTATATCTGACCTGAAGTTACCCTGTTTAAGTTTGAACCCATAAAGACTTGCAAAGATTACGTCCTTTCCATAAATATATTGCTTTATCTGTCTAGACTACAAATGGCAATTGCCTCTTTATGTGTTTGTTTAACAACTTGCTCGATGCGGCCAGCATGAGTCTAGTACCATTATCCTACTCACAACATGTGTTTGGTCCACTCAATAACAATATCAAAGCAAATCATTTTTTCAAGTGATTTCTATGGTTAATTTGTTTCTCGTAACATATTTGCCTCTATTAAATCATTTTCTTTAATTTCCTTCAGAGTTTGGGGTTTTTAAATTGTTATGTTGATAGACTGCTTCTGTGGCTGCAGTTGAATGTTAGATGCAACTTACTAAAGGAGAAGTAGGGATGTGAAAAATGCAAAGTACATTTTGAAATGATATACCTATTTTTTTTTTCCTCCTTCCTTTGGCAGTTTCAAATTTAGTGATAAAAGCCTCAACAGAGAAGACTGTCAGTTTTTCCCTACTTTAATTTTAATTTCTTGTTATTTTGAGCTCAGATGCTTTCCCCACATTTTCTTTAGCCCTCCCTTTTCACACTGCCAAAGTCACTGCACTGGAAGCCTGTACATCAGCAAAATAATAATCCCACCATTTGCCCTAATTAAATGTCTGTCTTCCATGGATTTGTTTCTACTCCATTCACAGATGCGATGGCCATCTGTATTGAGCTTCTCATGTTGGCTTTCACATAGCTGTCACAGCATAAACATGACATAAAAAGTGTTTAGTAAAAATTGTTGAAAACCTCTCAGGACTCTGATTAAACCCCTGAGAAGACCATCTTTAAATCCTTATCAACATGACTTCAACTCACTTGTTCTTGCTGGCTAGAAGCCAATTGGGAATGCCCTACTTGTAACAAACCCATGTCCTGATTTCTGTGTAGCCAGGGTCTAGAAGATGTAGAAAATATTCAGTGTCATACAACAGAAGAGTAAGGTCCTAGTTTTGGCATTCAACAGCATACACAGGTTCACTAATGGGACAGCTCGAGAACTTTTACTTCTATTTTGGTACCAACAAGAGACCCCTGAGTCAGCCGAGAGAGGAGCAGTGGGGTATCTGGTGCCCATGCAGTCCCTTGGTGCTGCCCAGTAACCCCTATGAATAAGGAATGCAGTATATGGGTTGAGGACAGCAGTACTGATGGCTTGGGTGTTTTCTACTCTGCACACATGTTAGGGATGAGCCTTGGATGTTCAGGGACTAGAAATAAATGTCAATGCCTCCTAACAGATGGGCCGTTTGAAAACTGCTGGAGGTAGCAGCACCAGGTTGGAGCTTATCATTTCTCTGAGCTTGTTCAAAATTACAATGATATGAAATAGACTAATTGACAATATTTTTTTCCTCAGAAAGGGAATTTTTCCCTTGGGTGTTTCTATCATGAAGGAAACGGGAAAGAGATGAAATCCAACAAGCCCAGACTGTTGTTACCGTTAAACTACTTTCAACCAATATGGTCCTTATTTAGTTCCTCCTTCAAGTTGAATGCAGGGGACAGAATTGATTCCATCCCTGATGTTGATACTCTATTACAACCAACAAATAGCAAGCAGTCTGTGGCAACAATACTTTATGAAGTGCCCAGAGAAATTAATTAAAAACCTCTTTAAGGGGTCATAGTAAACCAGCTATCAAATCAGTAATCCAAAACACACTGAACGTCTCCACATGACCGTTGAACCCGAGGCATTCACAGAAGGCTCTGTGCCTTTTGAAGTTGGCCTTCAGGTACAGTGTGCCTTTATGCTATTGTAACGTCCCATTTTAAGCCTACTTCAAATGCAGAAATGTCCCTTTTCCTGATTAGTGAGCCTTAAAATGGTGCAGTTGGAGGTGGCTTCAAGAATAGCAGAAGGTTGAGGAAAAACTTCCTTCTCCTGCCTTTGGTTACAAAACACTACACATCATTTGACACTGTACCTCAGAGTCAAACCCTGCTATGTACATGAAAGGAGGAGGAGACAAAGCTGAAGAAATGTAAGACATGAAAGTGCTCTTAGGAACTCACTAAGGAGCTGTGAGTGACAGTTTTTTAGTAGAATCTAAAACCTCTTTGTTTCCTTCCTACACTTACTGAATTCAGCCTTTTTAGCTGCTTTCTTTACATCCTCTGTAGAGCTGCAGGTGACTTGGATAGTTTTGTGAGGGAGGTTAGGACACTCTGCATGCAGCCCCACTCAGAAACTCTCTGACTTCACCTTGAGCAAGGATGCCGTGTTTTAGGCAGCTTTGTCTGCCTGTATTATTCTACTGCACTAGAAATGGGACAGGGATAATTTGCTGCAAGCGGGTAAGATTATTGCTCCACTGAAGGCTTCACCAGTTTATGCCTGCAGAAGATTTGGATCTGTATCTCTGTAATAGAAACTTTACAAATAATTTAGCTGTGGCTTTTTGTTTTCAATTTCATGCCTTATATGTCATAATTCTTCTGTTTCCAACAATTTCTTAGCATGTAAGGCATAGTAGAGAGCTGGAGCACTCAGTGTAAATTAGAATCTAAGGGTATGTCTGATAAATCTGTTGCATTTTCTACACACAGGAGACAGATAAGGACATTCTATTCCACCATTCCGTACTGTATCTTTCAAATGTTCTTGCTTTGAATGTTTCATGTACTTCTAAAGCCTAAATGCAATATTTCAATTATAAATAAATCTAAACATATAGTGAAGCCAATGGAAGATTCTTATATTAAGGTACAAGATATAGAGATGGGCTTTCAGTAGATTTCCAGTCTAAGATGTTGCATTCCACTCACAGAAGTAAATTCCATTACATAAAAGACAGTAGGAGACATTAGGCTTATGGTTGAACAGACATGGGTACAATGGTACTTTTATTTATTTAGAGAAATCTATTTAAACATCACTGGAATTCAAGTCCCCCTTTATGTGTGTCATTTGATAAAAAGAATAGACTGAAACACTGTTAGGAATCCTAAATTCTCTTGAGTTTTACCTTGTAGATGTAGATTAATTGTGAGGGAGTAGCATGAACAATTCCTGTTCACATAGGAATTAATTATCTTATATTCAAGTAGCCATTGATTGCCTTGCACACCTGCAGGTTCACAAGGCCACGGGACCTGGTAAGATGTATCCATGGGTCCTGAGGGAACTGGCAGATGAAGTGGCTAAACCACTATCCATCATATCTGAGAAGTCGTGGCTGTCCTGTGAAGTTCCCAGTGACTGGAAGGGGAAATATAACCCCCATTTTTAAAAGGGGAAAAAAGCTGTTGTGGTATGCCTGTGGAAGAGCAGTCAGAGATATATTTTGTGGCTAACACCTGGTGGTGCAGTCAAGATAGGCCTGGCACAGAGGTCAATACTGCTGTTCTGAAAACAGCCTTCAGATATGTTATTTAGGAAGTAATACAGCACTCCTTTCACTGGGGATGTAATCCCATTCTCACACCAGTGGCAGGAGAGTGATGAGTTGGGACACCAGGCTTATGCCAAGTCATGCAAATTATTATGAGGAATCATCTTTTACCCAACCCCCATTCCATCACTCATGGAATTCCTCCATTTTTCATACCTGTTTTTTATTACCTGGTAGCCCTGCTAGGCAGAAAATCCAAGATTTCTAACCTTGATTTGAAGCCTGAAAGCATTTCATTGTCTGCATCGTATCCTTTCTGAGCAACTGCTTCCCTATATAGAGTGCAACTTTCCTACCTGCTCACACCAGTCCAACAATTAAGTCCTTCCATCCATCTAAATAGCCTCAGCACTGATACTCAATATCACAGGACTTCAGCAAACACCTGGCAATTGAGACTCACTGTACCAGGAGGCTAATATGTCTGGTGTTGAAGATGGTGGAAGAGAAGTGCTGCACAGCAAGTAATAAATTATTATGTTTCAGAACAAAAGAACAGTAGGAAGATAAATCTACCACCAGGAAAACTAGCAGTGGTGCAAGTATATGTGGTCCTCATGCAAAAGCATAGTCAAAATCCCTACTGAGGGTTATGCTTCCAGCCTAGTAAAGGGCAGGAATAGTGTAATAAATAGGCAGTAGATCAAGGTTCTGGAAAGAAATCATCCTTTGGACCCTATCTACTTTGATCTGTCATAGAAGGCACTGACTCCATTACTTTCTTGTTAGAGAAGTTTGAAAGGATCTGGAAATCAGATTCAGTTCAGGTAAGCACCTCTTCTGAAACAAATAAAAGAAAGGCAGGGTGCTGTGACTTAAGTCTGAAATCTTATTAGTGCAAAATCCCTCTGCTATGGGATTTCTGCTCCTTCTGATTCAGACTGCTGTAAAGAGAAATACTGAACAGACAAGAGAGATGCACTATAGAGTGGCACAGCAGATACACTGCATCAACATGTTGTTTCTAGTTTGGAGATCGCTCTGTCTGCATGTCTCCAAATGCAGTTAGGACAAACACATACCTTGCTTCTTGTTGTTGTCTCCACTGACACCTGGAAGTCCAAATAAACCCCTCCTTGTCTTAATGGTGCTGTCACGTTAAGGTGATGCTGAAATCCTGGCCTTTTCCAGCTCCTTTGCTCTGTGCTTTCCTTTCCCTCTGGTGTTTTTAGAAATAACCACTTCTTTTTCGTTGCCGTCTGTCAGTTGCTGAAGCAGGGCCAGATGGAAGCCTCCAGCTCCTTTGGGATTTATGGTCCACTGTTCGGATGTGACTTCTTGTGCTCTGGATCTCCTCAGAATTTAACAGTCACTGAGCTCAGAATGGTGAAATAATCAGGGCCAGGGAGCAGCCTCTGAATCCACCCACAACGGCACATGCTGCTGAATTATCTGCATGCTACCTGTCATGATTTTGGCATGTTTCAGTAAATGTTGTCTCAGACAGTGCCCAAACATGGTTGCAGGCTTGAAGATGTTTATTAGCATTCAGTACATACAAAGCAACTGAGTTTTCAAAGGAGAGAAGACAGTTTAGCCATCATGACATACCACTGTGTTTCAAGGACAGAGGACAAGCTCTTTTAATTGATAGCATAGGCACAGCTTCAGACAGGTACTTCAGAGGTCTGGGAATATGGTACTGTCATGTTTACAGCCTCCTGGGTTGAGTATTTTTCTTTCATAACCTGCTTGGAGCAGCAGTGTGGTTACATGCTGAGTAAGTAAGACAAGGTGAAGAATACGCAAGGGTCACCACATCTCAAGAGTGAGAGGAGACCCTGGAGTAAATTTTCTCTTTTACAACAGGTTATTCACCTTTTATGGCAGGTAGGATCTTAGCTTCTCATTCTCTGCTTCCTCAGCTCTAACTTTTCCTTGCCCTTGGAAGTCTGCTTCAGAAATGCCACATCACCCCTGTGTCAATGAAATTCTCTTTTCCAGTGGCAGCCTGAACACATATTTTTTTGTATAAAAGCAACGTATTTCAGTAACTCACTGTTTGTCTGAATGGTTGATTTCAAGATCAGCACTTTTGAATGAATAGGGATGGTCCAGAGGGGTAGAAAATCTGATGGTTTAGATCAAGATAAAAAAGATATTTGAAGATCACTATTAAAGTCACCTGACAATTACTTTTTTGCAAGCATAGTTGGGAGGGATGCGAATTAGTTAGGAGTCAGGACTTCAATTTTAATCTCTGCCTCTGATTTATATTGTGACACTGAACTGGTCCCTCATTACTTTCCCTACCTCAGCTACATCTTTTGGAAGGGTCTGTCAACTCTCTGGCTGTATGTTCATTGCTCAGCACAAGACTGTGGTTTAAAAGAAGCACCGATTTAATGCAAAATGGACAGTTCATATTAGACAAATTAGTCCACAGCTAAAATGTTTAGATTCAGATCATATAAAAAGGTATAATTAGAAAGGCAGAAAAGAATAATATAAAGAAATTAATATATCATTAATTAAGGAGGAAGTTGACTTAACATAGATTAGTGGAAAAACTTTGCTATTCCTGTTTCCTGTGAGAGAAATGATGCGCACTTCATGTGGTGTTATTCTGCATTGCACTTAGCACAAGGCTGTCAGGTACTTAAAGAATGTGGGGAATAACCACACAGCCTTCAGAGTGCAAGATGACACCCATTTTATGTCATGACACAATGTGGTGTAGTCATCTACATGGTATAGTGATGAAAGGTTACTGGTTTATTTATAAAATCAATAATGAGCTCAAAAATAATGGTGTCGTAATTGATGAAAATTGCTCTATTAGACTGATTTATGCTCATTATACTAGCTCAAATTGTTTTTAAATGAGGCATTGGTTGTTCATATTTGTTGTCTTTTTTCTAATTTTAAAAGACATTTAAAATACCTTAAAGGAGAAAATTAATTTAGTAGGTCCAGAATACAAAAACAGTCTTGAAATGGAAGTAAAGTTTGTTTTAGTAATTTAAATGTATACTTCAAAAGAGATATGGGAGAAAATAAACAAAGCGATACTGTTTATCTGCAATTTATAGGTTTAGATGCTGAATAAATATGGAAAAGAAACTTTCTTTGAAACCAAAATGCTATTTTACTGTAATGGGGAAAGAAAGAACTAATTTCTCAAGGAAAGGTGTCATTTTTGTCAAAAGAAGAGCATGTTTCATTTCAAAATAGCACAGCAGCTTCAGCACTCATCTGAGATGTGTCTGGGTGTGGGTCTTGGGTGAGATGCTGTGATGTACCATGGCAGCTGGCTATCCCAAAGAAGCCTTTCTCCAGAAGTTTCTTTTTTTGGTTCATAGCATGGGATTTTACAACTGCTGAACTGTTCCTGAAATTAAATTATTTTTCTTATCTTTTCTGAAGCAAAACCCTAAGAGGATTTGTAAAAGTAAATCCAGTCTTCATTACCCCCTGTTCTTCACTAGACAATCTGGGCATAATTCTGCTCTTGATTTCACCAGTGGAAATGAAATTAGTCTGAATAGGAATTGGTGTAGTGGAGGCTTACATTCAGACTGCAGCCTTTTCTACCACTGGAAGAGATGCTAGTTTCCAATAATCCCAAATTTCCTTTGAATGGGAGTCATTCTGCAGTTGTCTGTCAGCTAGAGATTGAATTGCCTAGAGAAAACAGAGGAACCTCGTGAATACCAATGCCCTCTGCTGTGCTCTGTGGGATGTTTTTCTTTAGGAGGTCCAAACTCAGGTCAGTAGAAATCCATACAACAGCAAATAGAAGGAATTTTAAGACAGTCACATATATTTGTGAGCCATGCCAATGAATCATCATATCAGAGGCACAATCTGAATTTGTAATTTGTGCATATGAAAAGCCACCTCTAACATATAACACAGTCAATGACCAGTTGTTTTGGCATGGCAATGGCATGGCAAAGGCAATGGCAATGACTGTCCTTATATGAAAGTTAGATGCAATTATAGTGAAAACAGAAAGGCCTAGAAGTCCAACTCTGGCCTTCCATGCAGCTAAAAGAGAATATTATTATTAACAATATAATTGCAGAATGAATCCAAGGGGTGGAATGACTCACTGAGTTGTGCTGTACATGTAAGCATTGTGTGTTTAGGAGCTGCCACTTTAGAAAAAAAGATAGTAAAGAAGAATTACTTTTACTAAAGTATGCAAAAAAAGAAGAGAGTTTTAACAATTCCTCCCTTTTTGAAATGTGTGGGATAATTCCCTATTAAGCAAAACATATGTTACAACACTTGCCAGATGTTCACTGGGAGGAAGGTATTGTTGGAGGGATTAAAATAACCTCCATGAGACTTTCTGTCAATGTTCTAAACAAGTTTCCATCATTAGATATTTTTAGCTGCTAAACACAGATCCATTAAATGGGGGGAAAAACCCCTTCAAATCCAAAACAGTCATAAAACTTATTTGGATTCTACTGTGTGCTTGATCACTTCAATGAAACATAAAAGAACAGGTAATGACCAGCTATTTCTATAGCAGGGGCTAATTCCTAACCTTTCATGGGGAAAAGGGCAATTTTTTAGTTACTTTAACATTGAATTTAATGAGTACTTCTTTTAACAATTTAAATTGGAAGATTTTCCCAAATCATCACAGTTTTAATGTGTGTGGCTTAATCATGAAGTCACAAAGGGCATTCTCTCAAAATATTAATTTCAAAACTATCAACAAATTGTCAAATATAATTGACTATATTTTATAAAGTAAGGCCTCATAAGAAAAGGGCTTTGCTTGACTTCTGTTTCTAAGGGAAGGGTAAAAAAGAGGACAAGGTTTATTGCTGGTCACAGCTAGCAATGGCTCAATAATGAAAGACTTTTGAAGGTATAGATTCGTTATTAACAATTACTGTCAGTGTATAAAAGGAGTTACCAAAGCCTACCTGATCTCTATCTAATCATTAAACAGAATTAAGTATCTCCAATGTCATATTATCTCTTTCACATTTTTCTCTCCAGAGCACAGGCTTTCCATTTGCTCAGAAATTTCTGTTTTACAAAGCTTTTCACAGTAAAGACAGAAAGCAAGGTGTGAGTTTGTTGCTATTCCTCAGTACTGCAGTGTCTTCTCTTTCATGGGGGAATGAACATACAGGCTGAATCCATCATTTCCCTTCATGTCCATTCCATCATCCATGTAGCTGTCACATAAGTTTGTTTCATGTATTATTGTCATGGTTTAAACCCAGTCAGGTAACTCGTTCACTCACTCCCCCCCCCCCCCCGCTTCTTTCCCTCCCCCTACTCCTGGAGGGACGGAGAGGAGAATCAAAAGAATGCAACTCCCACAGGCTGAGTTAAGAACAGTTTAGTAACTAAGGTATAACACAAATCACTGCTGCTACTACCAATAATAACAATGATAAAGGAAATAACAAGGGAAGAGAATGCAACACCTCATCACCATCCGACCAATAACTCGCCCCCCCCCCCAGCCCGACCAAGCTCCGACCGATACCTCCTCCAACCCTGCAGTCCCCCAGCCCTTCCGGCTAACTCCCAGTTACATCCCGGGCATGACGTGCTGTGGTATGGAATACCTCTTTGGCTAGCTTGGGTCAGGTGTCCTGTCTCTGCTTCCTCCCGGCTTCCCCTCCTCCCTGGCAGAGCATGAGGCTCACAAAGTCATTGGCCAAACCAAAACATCCTTGTTATCAGCTCTGTTCCCAGGCCGAAAGTCAAAACACTGCACTGCACCAGCTACCAAGAAGGATAAACATGACTGCTACTGCTGAACCTAGGACAATTATTCATTAAAGCCATTTAGCAGCAAACTGCCTAGAGCTAGCATGTTAGAAAGCTCCTGAGAAAGAACAGGAAGGAGTAGCCTGAAGAGGGTGACACTTTTCAGTGCTGTATAAATTTTTCATTCATAAAATGTGTATAACACACTTTTTATGTATACCAAGTGAAGATTGGTTTGTGATGATACTGATGTCTACCACTACAGTTCCTGATGAAGAATCCCTCCCCAGCATCCTTGTTGGCCTCCTTCAGATACTGGAAGGCTGCTCTGAGGTCTCCACGCAGCCTTCCCTTCTCCAGGCTGAACAGCCCCAACTTCCTCAGCCTGTCTTCATATGGGAGGTGCTCCAGTCCCCTGATCATCCTCGTGGCCCTTCTCTGGATTTGTTCCAACAGTTCCATGTCCTTTTTATGTTGAGGACACCAGAACTGCACACAATACTCCAGGTGAGGTCTCAGGAAAGGGGAGCAGAGGGGCAGGATCACCTCCTTCGACCTGCTGGTCACGCTTCGAAATGCTGGTCACACATATAGTTCATGGCAATGACATTAGACAATCTTTTGTATGGCCTTTTAAAATATTGAGATAAAACTAGACTTGTTCAGTTCAGAATTTTAACTATGAGATTTATGGTTTAGAATATAGATTTATTTTTTCTGTCCTTTCGCCTCTCTCAGTGTAACTCCTTGCTTAGCTTTTTTGGTAGGCAGCAGAGAGCCAAGAGTCGCTCAGAACAAGATTGAAGTAACTTGACAATGTAGAGACACATTGATACTTCTGCCCTGTAGTCAGAGGAAATGAAAACTACTGGGAATAATTTAGTCTAGGGTTGGCAAGTTTTCATGCAGGCTACATCCTGTCTTCTAGACCTTGCTCCTTGAAAAAATGCAAGTTCAATCAGGTAATAAAATCACATTTTCAATATGACACCTGTAAGTGTTGAGCTTATTCCGGCACAAAACCTTTAAGATATTCATGAGTAGTTTGGGCTTATTTCCAAGCTATTTAAGGAGCCCCAAAACATATCTCAGGACTAGTAATTCTAACCTATTTTATGCATTATCTTCAATCTTATTTTGTGATACTAAGTCCAAAATAGGATTTATGTGAGTGAAGCTATGAGCTTGCATGAAGCCCTCCATGAAGTGTCTGTGGGATGGAAGGTGGCTGTGAATGAATCTAAGAAGTTATGGTCTGCTTTATATTGAGGCCGGTTGTTAAGTCCCATTTATTTGGCTGCTGTCATAAACTCTGAACCAAAGTAGCATATATAAAAATACCTATCAATTCTCCCAAGTATTCTTTCTTCTTGACTTTTAAGTTCTTTATATCACTCAATCAGTGTCCCATTTCTCTTCCTTTTTGATGTTGAACAGAACTATGCTCTTCAACCCTGAGAACTCAGAGTTACTAAATGTGAGCAGATGTGTCAAACCTTTCCACTAATACAGGGTACCATGACTGACTTCTTCAAAGTCTAATTTTACAACTTTGACATTGAAAATAGATGTGCATTTTGACATTAGTGTTAATTTCCATGGAGCTACTTGCAAAATACCATAGTCCTGAGTAGAAGTGCAAGACCTTTGAATTTTCCATGGCACTAAATGTGTCACTGAAACATTTGAATAAATCATGATAAGGTTAAACATCTCCTACGTAAGAAGTTTCTTTTCCTTCTGTCATGTTACAGAACCTTTTAATAACTGTGGTGAGGCACTGGCACAGGTTGCTCAAGGAAGTTGTGAATGCTCCCTCCCCCGCAGTGTTCAAGGCCAGGTTGGATAGAGCCTTGAGTGACATGGTCTAGTGTGAGGGTTGGAACTGGATGATCTTAAGGGCCTTTCCAACCCTAACTATTATATGATTCTATGAATACTTTGTCTCTGGGTATGAAGGAGAAAACCTCAGCCCCTCTGCAGGTATTATTTCATTTCATTGGTAGGTGAGGGATGAGCAAGGCTTTCATCTGCATGAAACAAGTTTTCCCTTTTCCTTAGCATAAATGACATTGAAAAACCTTGTCAAGTTTCATGCTTGAAACGTTAGTTAAATAAAAATAAGCTGGAAAAACTCTGCCTCCTTCTGTATTATAGCTTGAGGGAATGCAGTGGGAATCTCATTGGCTCATTATGGGTGATTATAAAGCAAGAGGTATTGACAGAAGAACTAACAGCTGTTTAAAAATGTTATATTATAAATTAGAGCAAAAATTCAGGTAAAATGCAGACATTTTGTAAACAATTAAAGCTAGAGAAGAGAGGTGCTATTTAAACATTGTTTAAAATAATCACTTAACACCAAGGACTTGGAATTCATTAAAGACGTGAGCAGTATGTACGCTTTAGATCTTCTTATTGTGGTTTAAATCCAGCCAGTAACTCAGAACCACACAGCCGTTCGCTCACCCCCCCCCACACCTTTTCTTCCCCTGCTCCTGGAGGGGTGAGGAGAAGAATCTAAAAAATGTAACGGTTGAGATAAGAACAGTCCAGTAACTAAGGTATAACACAAACCACTGCTGCTACCACCAATAATAATAATGATAAGGGAAATAACAAGAGAAGAGAATACAACCACTCACCACCCACCAACCGATACCCAGCCCGACCCGAACAGTGATCTAGCCCGTCTGAGTAACCCATGCTGTGGTATGGAATACCTCTTTGGCTAGTTTGGGTCAGGTGTCCTCTCTCTGCTTCCTCCTGACTTCCACTCTTCCCTGGCAGAGCATGAGACTCACAAAGTCCTTGGTTGGAGTAAACATGACTTAGCAACAACTAAAAACATCGGTGTTAGCAGTGTTGTTCCGAGGCTGAAAGTCAAAAACACTGCACTGCGCCAGCTACTAAGAAGGAGAAAAATGACTGCTACTTCTGAACCCAGGGCACTTCTTCATTAGCACAGGCTACTAATAAGAAGTTATGGTTTTGCTTCAGCAGTTCTCAGTTATTAGCACTGAAAAGCAGGGAGGCAGATGACTATGAATGCTTATTGATTACCAATGTTACCCTGAAAACCAGCAGTTTATTAAAAACTAGAGATAGGAGGAACAGTACAAGGTTTTTCAAAACCATAAACATCTAGTAACAAGGTATAAATTTGTGTTACATGAGTACATCCTTCCTTATGGATAATAAACCAAATATTTCTGTCGTTAGCATTTCTGTCATTAATACTTTAAGTTCTTGAAGACAACTGTTAAGTTGCTTACCTGCAAATGTACAAAAAGTAACATCTTCTTAGGATAGGGAGATACCGTATTCTAAAGAAGTTGAACTATTATGTTAATAAGTAGATTAGGCTCTTATAAATCAAAAATCATGCAGCCTTTAAAAACAGCTTCTAACACATGCTTGGCAACTCTGTGCCTCGAAAATTTCCATTCTTGCTTTATAGATTCTGATGCTTTCTGGTCATGGAATCCGCTTTCTCCCTGCCTGCTTCCCAGCTTCAGCTGTGTTTTGCAGTGTCAGGCTTGAATGGAAAGCAGACAGATCATGAATACACTAAGTCATTTGACAGAAGCCCCAGATATATCACTCCAGTCTTTCAGCCTTTCTGAACTCCATTTGATGGAAAGGAAGAGTGAATTCATAGTCTGATTCCCAGAGGGTCTCTCTGTGCACAGCAGCCATCGTATTTATACTGAAATAAAGGGCTTTGGTACAGACTATTACAAATGATTTGCATAAGGAAGGATTCACTGCATATTGTGGATAAGTGTGAGCCAACCTTCAGGTAACCCTTGACTATCAGAGCAGGAACAGATTAAGGAATATAGACTTCAGTGTATCCAGAAATGATAAAGCACTCTGAGTTTTGCAAGGCTTTATGCAGAGCAACACAAAGAGGATCTTCACTTCCTCTCATCCCATGGGTACTGGCAGCTCTCCTGTGACTCTCCTCCTCCACCTTCTTTAGCTCTCATCGGTCACAGAAAACAGATGTTTGTGACTGGTGAATCCTTAGAGGATAAAGGCCCTCCTAAGTAGGTTTGCTACTCCTGGGACATTTCAGGCATTGCAAAAACATTGTCATTGTTGTCAAAACCATTTTTCAGAATGTGAAAAGTAAGCGGGAGACAAACAGATCAATGTTTTCCTTTGGTTTTTTAACTCTGGTCAGCTCCAACGAAAAAGAATTCAGTCACTGCAACAGTGAAATAGGAATGGAGGATGTTGATATGGGGATCCATAAAGGTGGTGTGGTTAGAAGGGGAAATTACTGAACAGAGAAAAGCCTACCAGCCTAGGAGCTGAACCCAGGAAACATTTTCTTTAGGCAGAAATAGGACAGTCTGTGTCCCCAGAAGTCCTGGAGGCACTAAAAGGCTGAAAAAATCAGTAGGAAGGTAATGGTAAAAGAAATGGAGTTAAAATTCATCACCTACCCCTTCATTGTCTGTGAATCTTTGGTAAACCTGATGCACAGAGGTGTGTTTGCAGGCAATATGGAAAGAGAGCGGCTCTGTGGAGTGTTACCACAGGCCACGGCAGGGTGTAAGCACACAAGTGCCTAAGGGACAACTGGGCAATTTCCCATTGATGGTTGAGCAAACTCAGGCAGCTGAAAGCACAGTGTGACAGAAAAAGCAGCAGCTAAAGGCCAAATTCACTGAAAGTAATGCTAGTTTGGGAAGTGTAAGCCTTTTTGTTGGTGGTGGTTTGGGAGTTTTCTGCTTGGAGGAGGAGGAGGAGGAAAAGGAAGCAGAGAGAGGGGGAACTGGCACTGGGTTTTTTGAAATACCCGTTATATGATCATAAAGGTACTTCCTGATGATTAAATTATTCCAATAAACCACCATATTCTGTAAAAAGAATCGGGACAATATTTTAAAGTTTGTAGTTTAGAAAAGCTACAGCAATTTCTGAATATTTTATGTGTTATCATAGATGTTGTTACAGATGCATACTCTGTGAATAAGTTACCAGCTATAGGATTACTGTGCTGCTCCCTATAAATGAAAACAGTTTCAACGTTTCACTTTCTAATTGCAGGCCTATTTTATGGAGAGTTTCCTTCAGAACAAGAGCTTTCTGTGCTATGCTTGGGGTTTGGTAGTGGAGTTTATTCACATTTCAGCACACATGACGCAGCCTGAACTGGGGACACACTGAGTTAACACAAAAGGACCTTGTGACATTCTGCACGACAGCTTGGTACAGCCTGGGGAGCTCCTGTGTGCCTGCAGGACAGAGCTTGCCGAGTACAAGCCTGCAGACTCCTTCTGCCTGCCTCTTAAAGTCTCTTAAAGCCATTTCCATCCCAAAGCTCTTGTCTGCGGAGCCCCAAAGGCTTCCAGATGTTTTCTTGTCCCAAAGGTCAAACACAAAGAGAAGCCCTGAGTGACTTGTCTTGCTCTCAGGGCATTGTGTTCACTGGCATTAACCCATGAACAGTTTTCTGAGAAGCCCTCATGGAAATTGGTTTATGTGTTAGAAATGTGCAGAGGGCTGAACTGTAGCTTAATACATGGTGGTGCCTTGCTCTTCTTGGGCCTTCTTCCAGAATCACTGAATTCATCATGATGCTTCCTATTAAATTCAAGAGAGTTTGGATGAGGCCTTATATCCATATTTCTAACCTAGAGCTCTTTGACATTTTTAAACAGCATCTTTATGTTTCTCATTTTATTCCCTCATACTGGTGGTATTATTTCTGCTGAGCCTTGTCAAAAATGTATTAGACCTCCCAGTTAATATACCTTTATATGAAGGCCACCTGGTTTAAGAGGCAAGCACAGATAAACAGGGAGGATGGAAGAGCCAATGGCAAATTCTTTCCTTGGAAGAAGTACTCAGTCTGGGAAAGGAATTCTTTCAATTGAAAAGCTTCAGAAATTATTAACTGAGATTGTCTTGAAATTATGGATCCTCAAAACAGGTTTTTCCCTTCTGCGTGTTTGCAGAGTTTGCCTGCTTGACCTGCACAGTGAGTCCGGGGAGTTTCTCGGTGCAGACTTTGCAGGAGAACTGCTTAATGGTGTCAAAATGTGTGCTTTAGATTGCTTGAAGAACCACGGTCAGAGGTATTAGCAAAAGTGGTTTTAATATGAGCTTGCAAAAATGCAACCTAACAAAGTTTGATGGCAAGGGTCACTCTTACTGTGCAGCATTCAAAGAAAGATTCAAAACTATCAAGACATAAATCAAAGTTACCAAGTCACAAATCAAAGTTACCAGGCACAGACCAAAGTCACCATACATTTGGTGCAAGGTTCTGCACCATATTGGTCACTTAACAGAGATCTGCCGCTGGTAAAAGGTGTCTCTTCCTCAAGGAGCAACCCTGCGTGGTGCCCTGGCTCAAGGGGAGATCACCACCATGCAGCCATGCTGCCTGGCAGGGGCAGCTCAAGGAAGGCTGTCATATTTGTGGGATAAAGTGACTGGCTTGTAATTGCATTACATATGATGGGAAAGGTATGCATGAGGCTCCTTGTACCCACAACTTCCTTTGTTTCTCGATAAATGGGTTGCAGAAGAGTCACCCGCTATTCATGTCACATATTTGGTGTTACAAGCCTGTGTGAATTGATGCCCAATCTGTTCTTTGTGGGTTTTCAGAGAAGAGATTGGAACTAAAGGAGTTCTTGGCTGGGCTATGGCTCAGGCCTTGACCTCGTTTGGAGCTTGTATCAAACTACTGTTAGTTGGATTAAGGGACTGAGTGCTCCCTGGTACTTCTACTAGGGAGACAGTGTATACCTGTGGAAGTGCCTGTTTGCAGCTTCTCTCCTTTGGGCATGATAATGATGATGTGGCCACATATTACACCTGTTTCATCACCAAAATTCTTCTTTGTGTTGTAGCTTCTGTCATTGGCTTGGGATTTAAAAATGAAGGTTAACAGCAACATCTGCAATTTAGTCCAAAATTCCCTGGTTGGTTTACTAGGGACAGGAGGGGAGGAGGAAAGATGATAGGGGTCTACAGGTCCCTCATTTAGTCCTACAAAGATTATGCTAATAAATCCAGGCTAAGAAATACAACTGGCCATGGTTATTCTCCACCCCTGAGAACAAATGTCACACAGGAGCTTATACCTCTGTGTGCTGAAGTCTTTCTCACCTGCCCCCAAAGTACCTGATAGGAACCAAAACATGCATGTTGAAGGAAGGACATGTGCTTTTAGAAAGTCTGACCCATGCCACTGGCAATGTCTGTGGTTTCTTTCTGTGTAGTTTACTAGCTACAGCTGTAATATTGTAGGTGTTTTGGGTCATAGATTACTTCTCTCCTTTGGTATTGACAACCATAAATGCACAAGTATTTAAGTATGAGCAAGTTAGTAGGGATACTCTGGAAATTATTTAGGAGCTAAGTGCCATCCACTTCAGTGGAAGATGACCTCTTACGTGGTTTAGAAAATGCTGTCTTACTCTTATTTACATTTAAAGACATGGCCCAAGGCAGTAAGTCCCATGGCCTTCAAGGTCATGCTATAAAATGATCCATGCAGCAAGAGAAAGCTGCCTTTGGTAATCCATTTCTCCCTTCTCTGAGGTTTGTCCTCTGAGGTTAGCATAGGGAGCTCTGCAGCAAAGAGCAAGCTTTGCTGGGCGGTTTGCTGTGGCTTTGTGGCAAAGCCACCACTGAAGGAAGTACATGCTTTGAAATTTCAGATGTCTCAGGATCCAAGCAATAATTCAGGTCTAATACAGTGCCACTTTCCTCATTTAAAAATGGGAAATTACATCAAATGTGAAGGCAATCTGCTCCCATCAAGATGCTAAATACTGTTTTGGAGCTGGATTAAATAAATCTTAATTAAGACTCTGAGTGTATATTTACATTTATTTCCTTCCTTCCTCCCTTTTCCTTCCCTCATCACTCCCAAGGATCTGACTAGAATATGGTGAAAAACACTAAAAATCAAAAACATGGGAAAAAACTACACGAAACCTAAACGTGTGCATCTTCCCAGCAATTAGCATGAGTCTTTCCCCCTCATGATTGTAGCACACTTATCTGTGTGCGTGTGTGCTTTCACATATGCATGTATATATTAATATAAGTATATAAACATAAAAAGAAAGGACGAATACATTCAAACGTATTCTTTGCAGCTTATGGGGCAGAAAAATCTATAGAGCTCCAAATGGCTGCTTCTGTGATTCAATTTTCTTTGTAATGAAATCTAAAACCAAACAAGTATGCACATTGTTCAATTTAACATGGCCAATGAAAATTTATATTCCATCCCTTATTTTATTGTGAATTATATTATTGCAGAAAAAATATCAGAGGGCATGTGATTCAAAGGGGAAATAACCAGATTTCATTTTCCTGTTGGCTTTGGGACGTGAATGAGCAAGCTTAAGAGTGAAATTTCTTTAGCAGAGCAATATTTTGTACAGAGCCTTTTTGGAGACCTGTGTCTCTTAAAATTATTCTAGTGGAGTGTTGAGGGCTAATTTCCAAGTCAGAAGTATAACTCGGTATTTACACTCATGTAAGAAGTGCTGCTGCTCCCAATGGTGAATATGACATTTCAGCTACAGCAGCCCAAGCCATAAGAAGGGCTTTGCATTCTTTGAATCCAAATAGACTTAAGTTTTGCATAAGTTGAAATGAAAAAGTGGATTTTCATACATAGCAACCTCTTTTCAGCAATTCCCACTGCAAAACCAAATCAAACCAGCAACACTGCAACCCACAGATGTGTCTTAAGAGGGGCAACATTAAGGTCCATTGAGCTGACCACTGGGAAGCAATGTACTTGGCACAGCCTGGCAGTAGCAACGCTGGAAATTACTATTGGAAATGGTCTTGCTCTTTTTCACCTCCATTTTTTTTAGCTACAGAATGGGGGTGATGACACTGAATTTCCCAATGGAGAGAGGATTTAAGAAAAAAGGAAGAAAAAGGACTAAATTACTTTTGTAATAGTGTTATACCCAGACATTCATGTTAAGGTGAAATACTGGTAATGTCTGACAGTGGAAGACACCTCCAAGGTGACATCCTCACCCTGTGTGCGCATGCCTGTGCTCATACACGCATATATACCTTGCAGTGGATGAGATTCATGTCCAGACTCTGTGGCAAGTGAGATGTTACAAGTTGTTGCATGTAACTTGAATTCCTAAGCTAAAGAATTTGTCACAGTAATGCACTGTTTGGCATCTCCTACAGATCCTGTGTCATATGTGAGTCCTTCATGGATGCATTGGATACCCTAAGGAATGTTAAATGTGGTTAGGCACCTACAGTTAAGAAACAGAATCCCCACAGAATCTGTATTGGGTTTTGTATCTTAGCGCAAGACATTGCAGGTGGTTGCCTCTGCACAGCTACATCTATATGTCTTCACCCTGTGAGCTGAAACCAACCGAAATGACTAAAAGACTTGAGAAAAGATATATATTAATTAAGTGCAATACGGGATCTTCCCCCAGACATCTGTTTATCTGCAACCAGTATATATGAATTAATCATGAACTAGCTCAAATAAGTGTTCTTAAGGGAAAAAGCTTGCTATGAAAGGAATGCAAATGAGTCAAAATGATACAGATATCAGGATTCTTTCTGTTTAATTCTCTAATATCCACTGTTATGAATAAATTTATAAATTTCATCAGTCTTTCATTTAAATATTTAGATCCTTTTTGGTTTTTTCAGCATTTTGCCGTGACTTTGTCTTCTTCTTCCAGAAGTGGGTACAGGCAGCCTTGGCCTGAGGTTAACTTGGAAACAAATATGATATATTTGGGCTAACAAGCCCAAAACAAGAGGTTGAATTTTGTGGCTTTATCAACCCAAGTGTCAGTAAATGGGCATTTCTGTGCCATGATCCACTGTATAATGCAAGTAAACACAAATATGTTTTCATTAAGTGCTTTGAAGTCCTGGATGAAAGGAACTATCTGAAAGAAGGCATTGTTGCTTCTGTGCTGAAAAAAATTGGGCCACATCACGTAAAATAGTTTTCAAGTGTGTTGAAGTGCAAATTGGAGTTGCAGTGATTGTTTATTTAAGTAAGACAAAAAGCACAGATTTACTTCTCCAATTACACCAATTAATGGTGTTTGGTCTTACTTTTAACTCACAAAAATCCCACTTGTTCCCCTCTGCTCTCTAGAAGCATGTGGATCTCTCATATCCTCTGTATCGTGTCTGCCAGCCTGGGAAAGGTACTTCAGAAACTCTAGTCAATGAAGCTAACAGAGACCACAAAGTTATTCAGGTTCCCCTAACGAAAACTGCATTTCATCAACTGACCAGACTCTTTAGACCCTATTGCCTCTATTTACTAGATTTCCATTGAGTTGTTTAGGGCATATTCTAGTTGCCCATAACTGCGTAATGCCACTTTTTTTATGTTCTGGGCATCCTTTCAAACTTTTGTTTTCCACAAAGGGCATTCTTCTTCTGTAGGTCTTGAGGGCAACTCATAGAGCATTAAACATCCAGCTTTAAGCAACTGAAGCCCACTCTGGGTGACCAATTGAGTTATAAACACCTTGGCTGTGTATGCTAAGGCATTACATCCTCTGTGTTCCTGTAGCACATAGAATCATAAAATCATAGAATGGTTTGGGTTGGAAAGGACCTTAAGATCATCCAGTTCCAACCCCCTGCCATGGGCAGGGATGCCTCACATTAGACCATGTTACCCAAGGCTCTGTCCAACCTGGCTTTGAACACTGCTGGGGATGGAGCATTTACTGCTTCTGGGGTGGTCCTCAGTGTCAGAAGACAGGCAAACAACTGTGTAGCTAAACCACTTGCACCTATGTAAATAGCTGCATAGCAGGGAAATTTGCATTTGCAAGTATAGAAAACTATCCACATACACAGTAATTCCCACACGTCCACTACCAAAGAAGGGTCTTGTTCCATAAACATTCATTAAACACATTGAAACCAATGTAAGAAACTGCAAATAAATTTTGTGATACAATTCAAACACGCTTTTAACATCTTAGTTGTGAAAATCATCCGTCTACAATGCCAGAATAATGGATGCTATAAAGCATATGGAAGAACAATGGGAATTACAGGCTTTAGCGCAGTCGTTTTGTTCTTACCATGGAAGAAAATGTACATCCACTCATCCCTAATTCTGTTTCTAATACATTTCTTAAGTGTTGGATGAAGCAGAGTGCCGTCCAGTTCTCCACTTGATCACATTGTCTTTGACCCAAACTGGAGTTTGACTTGTACATGACTGTTAAGCCGTCTTTGTAAAGGACTCCTTCAAATCCTTTAAAATCACCTCTGCCATAATGAGCACATAGAATTGTCATCTGAAGCCCGCAAGGCAGGAGAGGAGCTATGGTTATTGCTGTAGGTTGGACTATGAATTGACCACAGGCCCAGGCTGTGCTGAAATAGCTCAGCATCTCTGTTGGATGTATCTATTATATTCCTTTTGGGGATTTTTGACTGTGAGCTCCTGGGTAAAGCTGCTGTCCTGCTTTATCTGTTTGTAGAGCTTTTAACAGAATGAGTCTCTAACCCATCCGTGGCCTTTGCCTAGCATAGGATGCTAACACAAGCAAAATAGAAAGGTCTTCCTTAAAAGGTCAGTAGAAAATGGTCAAAAATGAGTGTCAGATCTTGCAGAGAGGGCATATAGGGCTTGACTAATGCAACCCGTAATTCGCTACTCATTTCCTGACAGTCTCTTGATACAGTTTATTCCAGAATGAATCAGTTCAGCTAAGGAACTACTCATCACAAAACAAAACCCTTACCATGTTGCAGAGGATCCAACAGAGAAAAGTACCTTAGAAGGAAATTAAATACAACATAAAACCTCTTGAAATCTGATAGCGCAGGTTTTGGGCTCATCAGAAATCAGTAAATAAATAAAAAAATGCAGATGTGAAAAACAGATTAGAGAGGTGTTTATTTTCCCCAAGGAGAACTCGAACATCCACTGGAGACCAGGGAAGAGTGTTAATGAGGTAAGTAGCATCAGGGGAGCTACTTGACTTAATGCAGTCTTTTATTTTATTTATGGGGAACTGATTTTTCAATCACAGTGTCTGATGTGTGCTTTCAAAAAGCAGCCACAAGGGGAAAAGAAAAACCCTACAGGGACTCCCACCTTATTACAGGCTTTTAACTGATCAGTTAGTGATTTTATTAGAAACATACATCAGAAGCTCTGTCAGACTTTGGCTCAGACATGGGTTACAGCTTTGAACTCAAGGCTGAAAATTACACAGATTAACCTGTCTGCACTTTTCGTAACTTCATGGGTAGCACATTGGAATCTCTGTTTGGCACAGCAATTGCTAAAATGGAAATTGAAAGGGGAAAAGCAAGACATGGCTGCAGAATTGTATCTGTATTTGTCGATAAAAATAGGCCAGGACTTACTTCCCTTTCCTAAAGATGAGTGACATGGTACATCTCCCTCTCACTCCCCTCCTCCCAGGAGAAGGTAGCCCTGCTCTTACCAAGTATTAAGTATAGTCTCTTGCCCATTTTGCAACTAGCCTAAGAGAACTAATGGGTCGCACCAGAAGAGGTTGCCCAAAGAAGCAGTGAATGCTCCATCCCTGGTAGTGTTCAAAGCCAGGCTGGATGGGGCTTGGAGCAACCTGGTCTAGCGTGAAATGTCCCTGCCCACAGCAGGGGGGTTGGAACTGGATGATCTCAAGGTCCTTTCCAACCCAAACCATTCTATGATTCTATGACTGGAATTAAACCCATGTCTTTGTCCCTCTGGCAGTGAAAAGTTTTGATGCAGCCTCTCAGACTCAGGACTCAACAAGAGAAATTATCCAAAAGGTTTAACGGCCAGTGGAGTACTGGTGTGTGACTTAATGTTTCCTTGGTTGGAGCTTCTGTGGCACAAGAGCACAGCTGAGGGCTCTGAAAACTGAGCAAAGGGAAGCATATTGCCAAGGAAACTTTGCAAAAGAACAGATGGTCTGGAGCAAATGGTTAGCTGTAGAGAATTGATATAGCTCCCCTCATAATAGACTATAAAACTCTATTTTACCTTTGGGGAATAAATTCTCGAAAGAAGTTACCTGATTTGAGCTTCTAGCAGAAAGGGAAATAGTCTCTTTATCTTGTCTAGATAGTGCTACCTGGCTGTATCAGCGTAAATAAGCTGTGGCATCCCCAAGAGCCTCTTGTGTACTGGGAACTTCAAAAAAGGCCATTCCCAAAGCTCAAAACTATTGCCAGCCTGTCAGGTTAGAAGGGAAAGTGTTACAAGCCAGCAGATACTTCAGACAGGTAGTTTCTCAGAAGAAATCCCCCAAAACTCCAGAGAAAATCCCACTTTAGCTAATAAGAGATAGGAAGAAACTAATAAAAATATGTAATTTAGTTACTGTGTACATTTATATGCGACATTTAATGCAAATGGAAAAGACAAAGTGAATATAAATTGCAATCTTACCTTTGTAGGGGATCAGTAGGGAAGTTAAAAGAATCACTTGATCGTGTATGACTAAAGAAAAAGCTTGTGTTACAGGGCTTAATGTCCAGCTTTATTAGACAATAGAAACAGAAAGAATGATAGAGAAAAAGCAAAACACTGAAGGCATGTTTCCATTCAGTATTTGGAGCAAAGTCAGAAGATGTATAAAAATCATGTGATGAATCAACTAAACATTTCTCTCTTTGGATGGAATAGGATGTAAACCAGCAAAGAATAAAGCTTTATGTTTCATAAGTCAATTGTTTGAGGTAAGGTGTACCCACAAATGCTGTAGAAAAAAAGAAAAGATGATTCAATTTAACCACTCCTTTAAAAAACACATTATCTTGAAAACCCTGTGTGGGGAATGAGGGAAATCATGGAACGCAGAAGGTCAGTCTGAAGGGAAAAAATGGATTTCACAGTCAAAACCCAGGATATATGTAGTGCTTGTCAGTGTGCAGGCATGAAAAATAGGTATTGTCAGATAGGTTTTGTTGTTTGTTTAATAATGTGTACTTTTAACCAGCCAGTTAAGGAAAAAAAATGTTCTTTCCAATATCGATTTGTAGTTTATTTTGTGCGGATATGTAAGGAAACCCCAGAGTATGCAGCCCCTGATGGAACACACTGCCAGATTAATAGCAAAAAAAATCCAGTTTTCTCTATATGTAGCTTTTCGATGCTGCATTGCAAATTGGTACTGTTCCCTTCTGAACCCTTTATGTTTCTAACATCTTAGTGCACGCATCAGGGACTGTATGAGAAAGTGTGTCTACATGACAACTCCTTTTAAGACTGAGCATCTTGGATCTTAACTTTTTCACCTCATCTGGCTGGAAATGACATTTACTCAGACTGCTTCCCACTTGAACTTAGACATCTTTCCAAGCTTAAAGGCCATAAGCTCACACATGTGGTGTCTTTTCTGGCATTTTCAATGAAAATGAATGTTTAGAAGACATTTCTATTTATCTTCCTGTATTTGTCTTTAAATTAAGCACATTTCCCCCCCCCCCCCGTTTTACTTCCTTTTCTTCATTTTTTCTTTTCCTTTTCACCTTGCATGTGTTTCCATTCACATATACTTCAAAGATCCACATAATTTTACAGTGACCCCAAACGACATATGAGAAAAAACAACCATCATAGTACTCAAGGGGTAAAAATACCAATACTATCATGTTATTGCAGTTTCTTCCTGACTCTGCACCATAGCCTTTGTGCTGGAGGCTATGAGCAGGGTGACAAGGACATTCATGAGGGTTTTGATTGTACAAGTGACCCTTCCAACAATTATCTTCCCTGTGACACAGGAGATTTCTGTCTCAGCATTCCTAACAGTCATGCCTTATGGCTGAGTGCCACTTACGAGCATGCTGAAGTTAACACCTGTGATTTTGTTTCCCATACAGGTATTGTTGAACTCTCTGCTTCCTATGTACTACCACCTGGAGTAAAATAATGATTCCTCTTACTTCTTTTTCTCCTTTTCCATAGGTAGTCAGTGACAGAAAGCAAGAAGATTATATGTTGGAATAGCATGGCTTAACATTTAGAAATGTGTCTAGATGCCCACATTCTACCAATTTCAATTGCCTCCTCGGTTTTGACTCCCAAACTAGACATGAGTATATGCAGAAGCCGGAATGGATAGGCAGAGCTAACTTGAACTCTTGAAAACTACAGAGCATGAACTTACTAAACCAGTAGAAAACTATTTCTAGTTTGGGTTCTTTTCCTTTCTTTTTATTTTTCCCACCTCTTTCTCTTCTTTTTTTTCTTGGTGGCCTAGTTTTCTGCCCAGCTAGAGAACACAAAAGGCTCACTGAAGGTCAGATGAGTACCTGAGCTGCTACAAAGGAAGTTGCAGGAGAATGTAATCAAAAGAAGAGAATGGGAAAAGGGCAGGGAAATGGGACCACAGCAGGCATCTGTTAGATCAGCTCAGCCATCTCACTGAACACCACCGGCAGTCATATGGCCAGGGTTACACATCAGGAAATTTATAGCAACACAGAGTACTTTAAATCCCAGGAAATTATTTTAATCTCAGACTTCTGCCTTTTATGAAACAATTTATGAACTACTCCTGCAGAAAGGATTTAGGAAATTTAATTTTAACGCTAACCATGAAAATAAGCTCTCTTGTGGGTTGTATCAGTCTATTTTCTCCCTTCTACCTCAACATTAATTATCAGCGAGACCTGGGTTTTTGCAATGTCTCTCCATCTCGATTCCTGGCCTGCAAGGTGTTCTCAAGTCATTTAAGTTGTATACTAGAAGTGTGCACTGAAATGCAAAAGGAAAAGGCAAAATTAATCAACTTTCTTTTGCTTCACAGTGTTAAACAGATACAGCAAATTCCTCTTGGAAAGCTTTATACAAGTGAAAGTTAGCAAATCTAACCTAGCAGTTCTTAGAAAGAGATACAATAGTTTAATGTGTATGCAACTTTTGATGTTGTATTCTTGATGTTTTTATTTGACTCTATGTCTTCAATATTTTTTCTGTCACAATTTGTTCTCACAAGTTTTGCATTCAATTAAATTAAAGACTGTAGATTTTTAACAGGAGCATTATTTTTCATTAAACCTGGGGAAAATAAGCTTTTGAGCGCATCACCCTTTTTTCTGCTCTGGGATGGAAGCAAATGTCAAGCTAGGAACAGGGTAGGAACAACTGGCCCTGGTTTAACGAACTTGGGGAACATGGAGAAGAGAAAATGCTAACAGTGTGGCAGATGCTTATGCAGTTATGTCCCATGAATGAGATTTTTCAATGCCCATGTAACAGCAGTGGGAACAAACTTTAGCAAATAGAAACATCTACTCAGATGACAGTGTGAGAAACGAAAAAAAACAATTGTGAACAATATACAATAAAAGCAGAGTTCAGAGATGTTGTTCAGTGAAAATTATTTTGCCATCATCAATACCACTTTTAATGACAACTGAGGAAGGACATCATTGACGTACGCCATTTTTGGACCAGCCCCATATGATTCCCTTCTGTTAATTCTGCTGTCAAGATGAACAGTCACATTTCCGTGTATATTTGGAGACCCAACAGTGGAAAATTCTCAAAATGGAAAGCTCTGATCTTGATGTCGCTTTAAGACTTCTTAGGAAAAGTCTTCAGGAAAAACAAAGATGTGTAGAAGTTGATTCTTGCATGAAGAAGATATTGATATTGAAGCTGGGTGCCTGCCATCTAAAGGGTAGTAAGATCTTGCCTAACAAGCTTCATAATCATTCCTATCCTTTTCCAGAAAAGGCAAATAGTTGCTACTAGTACACTAAGTGAGCTGTTGCTTTGTTTCTTCAGAGACCTAGGATAAAATGAGACTAAAACATTAAAATCTGCTTGTTATGCTTGTCCTGCCTTAACATCTCAAGTGCTAACAAATATGAACTCTCATGTAATGTCCTCTTGAGTCTTGAACTCCTTCCATTTTTATTGACTTTAATCACTGCTCACCTATACCAACCACCATTTTTACAGTTAAACTGATGTCTGTTAATGTAGCCAGACAGACTAATTAATGCAGAACTGATGAAGATCCAAAACTAATATAGTACAATTGAACATGGCTTAATTGAGTGATTACTTTGTAGTTTTACTAAATGACAACTTCAGCTTCTTTGGTAATGTGGAAATAAGAGGTAGAAATGGAAAATAATTTGTCATCGATAGAGCTGCTCTTGAAGTACACTTAACGCCACCATGGGTTTTTCATTGTATACCACCAGCATATGCAGCTGTGTTTGTAGTAGTTTGGCTTACTTAGTAGTACCATTTCTCTTATAAAAGAGTAAATTACCGATTAAATAACCCATTTAGCCTTGATCCAGGTTTTTATGGGTTGCTTTTTCCCAAGAGGGAAAAAGAGGATAAAACCTTACTGGGAACAGAAGCAGGATGATACAAATGGGTTTGAAAAGATCTATCCCAATGAAAACTTGTTCCCTGCAATCTTATTTCTCTCAGCTCCTTTAAAAAACTTCTCCCCTGGCACTCTGTTGATGTAGCACAGGAACTTAAAAGTAGCAAATATGCAGACATCAGTAACACCGATAAGGTCTGTTAGACTCCCAGAAGCTGTATTGATTAGCTAGTGGGATACTTTATCAAGTGGTCAGAATTAAGTGCTGTTTTAATAGTCCCTTTACCCATTTAATTGTTTCTCTTCTTTATTAACAATGTATGAGGCCTAATGCTAAAAATATACCATTCTTTTCAAAAGGATTAGCAGTTTCTGCAGAGAATTGACTATTTTTTACACCTTACCAGTGTGTATTTTATCACAGTGATCAGTTAAAATCTTCTCTTGGTTTGTGCATTCACTGACTTCCAGTCCATGGAAACTGGCAGGATTCATAGCAGTTATCAAATGTGAAGTATGAGCTTGTTTGGTTTCAAACTGGTCCCCACAAACACTCAGCTCCTGCCCAGATATGTTGGAAGCTGTTGTGACAGTAGGCTCACTATGGCAACTCTCAATCACACTTTCTGTATCTTTGTTTTAGATTGGCTGCGAGAAGTATTCATTTTTTATCAAGATTTCCTTTTTTATGCATAAGAAAAAAATACATTTTTGTAAAAAATGCTTCATTAGAAATGGGAAATTTGAAATATTTCTAATTCACAGGAAGATCTAGTAGATCTTTAGCAGCAGTCTTATTTTAGCAGGACAGGTATCTACCAATCTCAGTAACAAAAGAAGCCTTTGCCATCACATACAGAAAGGATGAAGCAGCCAAAAAAGATACCCTTTGTGGTGTGTATCGTCTGTGCTCTGGCACATTGCTCAAGTTTCCTACTGGTTCTACAACATCCATCATCATTTTTACACAGTCAGTCTCCTAGACATACAGAACCCAAATCCATTCTCTAACATCACTTTTTCAAACTATAGGAAAGTTAATGATACATGGAAAATGTCATGTCTCTTATTCAAAGGTCAACAGGGATAATTTGTGACCTCTTGCTTTATTGGGGGATGATGACACTTCAACTCTTGACTTTTCTTTTTGATATATTCATGCAGGACTATGTCTAAGTAAATTAAATCACTTGAAGATAAACTTTAGAGCCAAGTATCGTGTAATGTTTCTTCCCCTTTAGCAACCTTAGAAGAGATCCACCTAAATAGCTGCAAATCATTAACTCTGAATATCACAAAATGTTTCAAAGAAACATGGTCAAAGAGAAAAATAACCATATTAAATGTATGAATGCCTTGACTTTCCAAGGGTAGTAAGCCCTTAAGCAGGAAGACAGCACACAATATTGCTAATCCACCTCTTACTCTGGCAAAATCTTCCACTTAATCAGAACCATGCAGTGACAAGGGTATGATAAGTAAATGCATATCAAGTGTCTGCAGCATTATCAAAGCTTAATCACAAAGATTAGAAAGGATCCATGGAAGCAACTATAGAAGCTGTGAACAGTCAGGAATCCATCACCCCTCACCCCTTGGATTTGGTCTTCCATGGAGATGGAGCCATCAGCAGTGATTGATGGGTTTGGCCATGAAGACTGGGAATAAAGCAAGGGATATTTCAAATACTGCTGGAATGTGGAAGCATTTTACTTTCAAAAGGCCATTATTAGAATGCATCAATGGGTAATGATCCTTGAGCCATCATCTGTGTGTTCTCCACTATGGGCTGGAAAGAGTGGAAGTAGTCCTTCCACATTTCTGTATAGAATCTGCCTATCTATGTGTAAACCTTTCCAGCCATATGGCATTGATTTAAAGTCATAATACATTCCTATCTTCCAAAGTCAGTCTGCACAGCCCTAACAATTGCTTGTCCATGGTCTTTAGACATCTGCAAGTCAAATCAAGCCTTGACCAAAATCTTAGTAGGTCTTTGCTGCACTCAGTCCCGAATGCCAATACCTTTCTTTGTACTGTGAGCCCCAAACTGTACTCTTCAGGCCAGAACTCCAGATGTGGCCTCACAAATGCCACAAAGGAGGGAAGGATCAAACCCCTGGAGTGATGCTGTATTACGATCCTAACAGCCAGGGATGCAGGGGCACACTGCTGACTCTTACATGGCTTGTCTTCCATGAGGATCCCCAGGTATTCCCTGTTCCCTAATCTGGATTATTGCAAGGAGTTATTCTTTTCCAGATGTAGGCTTTGACTTTCTTGAACTTCATGAGGTCCCTCTCAGATCATTTCTCCTTCTTTCTGAAGTCTTCCTGAATAGCAGCCCCATCATTCTCCAGGATACTGACTGCTCTCTCAGCTTAGTGCTGTGTGATCAATAACAAGGAAGATGCTTCATGAATAATTGTGTGCCATGTCCACTAAAGGGTAACTTGCTTGATTTTGATAGGTGTATTTCCTCTCCTTATTGCTGGCATGCAGCAATATCCAGATCTTATTCAGTAGCTGCCAATCAGACCCTGAGGCAGCAGTCCTATGCAGCTTTAGAACACAACTGTATTCTCAGTGGGCTACCATGTTTGACATGTGCCCCGTGGCTCTGTACCTCCAAGCAGCACAGTGAAAGCCTTTAAACAATTCAATTCAGGAAGCTCTGGGTAACAAATCATTTCAGGGCTGAAAGAACATTGTTGAAAAGCATCACCAGATGCTTACCCTGCTCTAATATTATTCTGTGAGCATCTGCTTTTGGGTACTTCTACAAACAGCACCCTTAGTTAGACCAGTCCTTTCTCTGATGCAGCACTGCAGTTGTTGATGCTTGTTGAACAGCGTCATTGTTTGCGTGGGTGTTCTGTGATTCCATGTCCCAAAGGGCTCAACATTTGACTAGTTACTCTACTACTGGTGTTGAATTGATTGTACTGAGAACAGCATCAGCCCAGTGCAGAGGATTTCTGAAAACCTGTCAGCCTTCAGAGGCTCTTCTCTTTTCAGAGAAACACAACATTTTGGTCTAGCAAAGGCACAGATCTGTCTCTGTACCAAGGAAAACTTCTGAAGATGAGAATTTAAATGGAAAAAGAAAGCAGAAGAGTTTCACTTATCCACACACATATGTTTGTGCTCTTAGTATTGTATGTATATTAATGTATTCACAGTTAATAACTGAAATATATGCAAGCCGTTTAGCAAGATGAAGTGGACATCTATTATTAATTCTTAAATTAATAAACCATAATCAGGCACAGACCTTGGGGCACAAACTAATTTGTCTGTGAAAACCACTTATCATGGTACTTAACTCGAGCAGCTTTTATGCTCTATTTAGGATGTATTTATGGCTTATTTTGCTGTTCAATCTGGGGACCTATATTACCAAAGTAATCAATACCTATAATCTGATTTATCCTCTGCATACACGACTGCTAACACAGATGAAGAAGAACTTCTGTCATATTTTTGATAATTTGAAAAATACACTCAGGTGAGGAAAAAAATAGAAGAAAAATGATTTAAAAGTGAGAAACAGCTCTTAAATTAGAAATGTTAGACTTCAATTTGCTTTGCTAAGCAAAAAAGCTAAACATAAAGCTAAAGAAAGTGAACTCTGAAACTTCTAATTTAAGATCAAGAAGTGATTTGATTATAGTGTAAAATTAAATACCATAATAAAGAGGAAATTAACACTGAGAGGGCTTTCCCCTACCTTTTTTTCAATGCTTCATTTCATATATACCAAAAAGAGACATAATAGGAACAGGCAGCCTTAAGCTCTAAGCTTGTGTATTGAACTTCTACATATGGCATAAGAGTTGTAATAAGGAACAGTGCTGTAAAAGTGATGATGATTAAACATGCAAGCTAGCCACCAAACTCTTCAATTTCCGTCTCTTGATTACTCCAGATGAAGATGGAGTGTATGTCTGAATTATTTGTTTCAGAAGAACATAAGGCATTGTGAAAAAAAAGCCATGATTGTACGGTCTGTGAGAGAGATGAAAGCAGACGAAAAATCAAACTCAGTGCTATAAAAATTCTCTCATCTCTTTAATTTATCAGTTTAAAATGGCTGTAAGAAAGCTAGCTTTTGGGAAGGTCTTTTTTAACAATTAGTGTTCATTTGGTCTAAAGAGAAAGTATTTAAAGATGTGTTTGTTCTTTAGCTGTAAAAAAAAAAAAAAAAGGAAGATTTAATGTTGATTATTTTTTAGGAAATTGAAAAAAATCAGAAGACTGATTTTATTCCAATATTTTCCTCAATTATTTTTCATTTTCAGAGAAATTATTTCCAGAAAATCCTAATGAAAGAATTAGCTTTTTCTATACCCTTTCGTCACAGTCAAAGAAGAGATTGTTTCCTAATTGAGGAGCTGTCTGATCCACAGGACACCTAAATACTGCTCGAGGCTCTGCAGGCAAAGTGTAGGCACTTAATTTCTTTTTCCTACACCCCCATCTAAGATGGAGGTAATGAGGTTTCTTTTCTTCCCTCATTACCTTTCTTGGCTGATTAAATACTGATTCAGGAGCTCTTAACCAGATGCCTTCTTGTGTTAGAGCCATATACTGATCTTTTAAAGACAAAGTGGTGTTATATTATATGCCAGAATCGCAATTGGTAGAATGAGGCCCTGATCTCTTCTGGTGGCTTCCAGACTATGAAAACACACAATAAAGGATATCTCTTTAGGCTCCAGCATACCTGAACATTTATCAGTAACTATGAATGGTTGTAATGGTCATAAGATAATATTAGGAAACCCATAAGATTATTTTCAAAACTCATATGAAAATGCCTTCTTCATAATTCTCCAAAACTTAATAATTTACTAATCCTCCGCTTCTAAACCCCTATTTGCAAGGCTACTTAGTGCACGCAAGTTTTTGTGAATTACAGCAGAAGTACTAAGTACAGAAGGAGAGAATTGAAGTCCTTTAAGGAAGAGCTGATAAAAGAAAGACACCCTGCTGCTGAGCTGCTTGTCTGCCTAGCTACCTGGTATGTTTGCTTGCCAAAACACATGGCATACTCTTTGAACGCGGTTAAGAAGAATATGATAAATACAGAAAACAGGAGGACATCCTATAGGAAAAGTCTGTGAGACAGGAAAGAAATGCAGATGAACTGCTCTATATTTTGTCCTGATGAAGGGAGCTCTATTTTTGTAGCTTTGTAAAGGCGGGAACTATCTGCTAGAGTAACGTGGCTGTCAATGATACCACCGTTGTGGTGATAGTAATGCTTTGCAGTCTGATGGTCTAAGGTATAAATAAAAACTGATTAGTAGGCTGTAGAATTATCACAAATTGGAGGCACTGACACGTGTGCAAAACAAACTTCTGAAGAAGGGTTTGTCTATCTGAACACTTGCCTGTTTTTCCCAGTTGTGAGCATATATAATAAGAGGTATTTATTCCCTTTCCTTACAAATTCTCTCAATAAGTATTAACCTCCACTCTTCATGCTCTAGGTACAGCTCATTGCCTTCAGCTGCAAGCTTGCATACTGAAAACTACCTCAATGCAGACAGAAAAGGACACGAGATTAATTTAAATGAGCTGTCTTGGGTTATCAAAGAGTTAGATAGGACAAGGGGTAATAGGTTTAAACTTAAACAGGGGAAATTCAGGATAGATATAAGGAAGAAGTTCTTTACTGTGAGGGTGGTGAGGCACTGGAACAGGTTGACCAGAGAAGAGGTAAATGCTCCATCCCTGGCAGTGTCCAAGACTAGGTTAGACAGAGCCTTAGGTGACATGATCTAGGGTGAGATGTCCCTGCCCATGGCATGGGGGCTGGAACTAGATGATCTTAGCATCCTTTCCTACCCAAAGTATTCTATGACTCTATGATTAGACCTTCCTGAGGGAACCTTCCCTAGGTCCCCCTAATCTCATAAAGGGATACATTCATCTGTTGATCCAGTCCATTAAAAACAAATAAGATGATTCACCCTCTTAATGTTCCTGTGTCTCCACTGGCTATGGAGAGAGGCCAAAAAACTTGTCTTCCAAAGGCACCTGCCATGTAAATCAATCCCCTTCCTAGAAGGACAAAAGTTGATTTAATTAGATTACCTATGTGAAAACTGTCTAGTAGAGTGAGAAAAGAGGATTTTATTACATTGGTAAGCAGTCCTGCACATGCTTACTTCAGACACGTTTCATCATTAGGTGTTTGGGGGTCAGTTTTCTGCAGACAGAAAAACTCTGATTTGTAGTATTGACACCCACCCTGGGTAGATATAAATGACTTGCACTGATGCATATAATCCTTAACTGACTGCCTAAAGTAAAGCAAACACAGTGCACAGCAATAATTTAAACACGAGGAGTTTAGCCAGGTGGGAAAATTGCAAATGGTCTTTATGGTCTTGTTTATTTGACTATATGGAAATAAGGTCTATGTGTGATGTTCATCATCAGATCTAATATAGAGGTGTCAAATCTTGAGGAAATGTGCTGCAGATCCTTGAAAGCTCTGCAACTTTCCCAGATAGGATAGGCTAGGAAGTCAGCCCTACAGTGAGGCAAGAAAAGCATAGGCAAGAGAAAGGAAATGACATTCCTGGAAGACTTGCATGTGGATATTGTGTGTGTTTGGGTCTCTTAAACCAGAGAATGAGTGCCATAATTTCTGACTATAGCACATTAAATGGGGAGATTATAGGAAAGAGTACCTTTTGAGGGTAGATCTGCAGGATGCTGCTTGGATTAGTTGTTTTGAAGATTATTACAAGAATCCAGAGGCTTCTCTTCCCATTCAAGGTGATTTTATATTTATATAAAAAATACTTCATGTTTCCCTTAGTCACATTACCTACAGTAAACACGTAGCTTAACTTTCTGTATATACCACTCATTTTCCAGAAAAAAAAAAATCCATTCATTTAAAATAGAATCCAGGAAAGAAAACAGCCAGAAGGATTATATGCTTCAACTGCTCTTTTAATTTAAAATGAGACTATGGAAGATTAGGAATTACGTAACTATACAAATGCAAAAATAAATTAAATATGTATAGTAGAAACACACACCAATTGTGTTCTTTCTTTAACTTTTTCTGTTATCAGCTCTATAAGGTGTAATGAATTTTACCTTCATTACATATTGACTTAGCAGAACTCACACACACACCAAAGGAGGCATTGGATTTAAGGAAACTAGAGGTCTGGGATTTTGTAATTACTCTATGTGTAATGAGAAATGCTGAATCCATGCTGATCCACTCCATATACCTCTAAAGCACTTTATCATTTTTCAGTCACTTAATAAACTACAGTGGGAGCCAGGCAGTCAGAATTCATGTTATTCTGACAATGTCAAGGGCTACATTTCATGAGATCTCACTCTTTCCTTACGTCTCTTGCTGTCACTATTTCTAGAGCACTGATGGCAGAGGGTTGGAACTAGATAACCTTAAGGTCCTTTCCAATCCAAACCATGCCATGATTCTATGACTGGCAGTTTCCAGCCTCAGCAGTGATGGCTGGGAGCAAGTCTAGAAGACATCCTGAGCACGTTGGCAGCTTGTTGGAGGTGTGGGGAAAAAGTGGTGAAATATGGTGAATCCAGCTTTTGACTTTTTGATGATTCTAGAAACACTTCATTATGTCAAACTCTCACTCTGCATGTGAGATAAAACATGAGATACATGCAGTGAAAAAGCTGGCTTGGTGTCATTGTGTGCGCAACAAAGTGAGGGAAGCTCTGTGCAAATCAGAGCTTCATCAGCAAGGTATCTACTTGACACTGATGTCATTTAAATCTACTTCTGTTAGACTCATAGAATCAGAGAATAGTTAGGGTTGGAAAGGACCTTAAGAGCAACCAGTTCCAACCCCCCTGCCATGGGCAGGGACACCTCACACTAAGCCATCTCACCCAAGGCTTTGTTCCTGAAAGACAGAAAATATTTGGAAATGGAGCACACTGGCATCAGCAAGCCAGAGTGAAATCATTCAATGGACACAAGCTGGGTTTCATCAGATGCATTTCCATGAGCATAGCTGTGAATGTGTAAGCCTGCACTTTTCAAGCTAGTTGGTACCTTCCTGTCAACATTGTCCCACAATTACTGAGGCTGGAAGGGTCCTCTGAGATCATGTAGTCAAATGCTTTGCTGTAAGCAGGGTCACTTAGAGCAGGCTGCTCAAGACCTGTTGGATCTGGAATGCTTCCAAGCTTGGGCACTCCACAATGTCTCTATCAATCACCCTGTTCCACTGCTCAGGTACCATCATGGCAAGAAGTATTTTTCTTATGTTTAAACAGAACTTTCTCTATTTCAATTTCTGCCCATTGTCTCTTGTCCCATCACTGGGTGCCACAGAATCTGTTCTGTCTTCTTCCCTCCTCCCATCAGGTAATCAATCATATGCATTGAAGAGATCTCTCTGAGCCTTCTTTTCTCCAGGTTGAGCAGTCCCAGCTCTCTCATGCTCTTCTCAATGACAATAATCTGTGTTTCCTTTTTCTGTAGTCCAGTGTGTTCATGCCTTTCTTCTATTAGGATGCTCTTGATGCACTAAGAAGAGCATGTAGTCACTAATCAATCAAGGTATCTTGTGAGCATAGGCAAAGAATACTGCTTTTCCCATCTTTGATTTCATACTAGAAGTGCTCAAATCTTCCTAAAGATTAAGACCTAAACTATGGAAGTCCTCTACTAAACTGAAAGCTGATTACACTATTATAGACAGTAACAAGAACAGAAGCGAAAACAAGATAAAACTGTACTCTTGTCTAAATTAGCAGATCCTCAACAGTCATCTTTAATACCTACTTATTACTGAATTTTTCTTTATCACTCACTGACTTTTACATCCTCAAGGGTGAAAAATAAAAGAAAGCCAAACCTATGCCTTAAATTACATAGAACTTATATGTCTCATTAGTGCACTGCTATCTACTGCTTTATATCTAGTGCCTGGTTCCGTTATTCATATTGTTTTCCCATTTTCTGTTTCACTTGTTTTAAAGCAGAGATGATGATACTGACATTGGCTATAAAGTCTTAAAGGCATTTTACATTGCAGTTGTGAAAATATAGTGTGGTGAAATGAGGAGATGTGTGGTTTAAAGTAACCCTAGTAATGTCCATGTTGCTGGTATTCGTGCTCAAGGAAGACAGTTTCAAGCTCAGTTTGATGGGTCCATTTTGTGCTGCACTTGAGGACTATACCTACTGAATACTGTTATTAAATATACATGCAGAGACTATAAAAGGTGCATTCAAGTCAATTATTAATATTAAAGGAATCAGTTTTCTTTGTATCAGTTGGCTACTTGACCTACTTTTCATTAGGACTGCTCTCTACCTTTCTCCCAAGAGAACCTTAAAACAAACCAAATCATTACTGAAACAGGAAGAAAAGTCAATAAAAAATACTACTGAAGTATGAAACATTATCTAACATTCCTAGTTGACTTTATTCTCTTGATGTCATCACCAGGTTTTAGTATTGTCAAAAGCAGGACAGATATCTCAAGACCCAGACTGTCAGATGAGCACAGTAGTGATTTTGAAGGGTACAGAAGATCTAACTAGAACAAACATGTTGGCATTACTCTATTACAAACCTCTTTAGTGAACCCTCAAAATACTGAAACTACTAGTAGAAACAAAATTTAGGCTCTCCATCATCAGATACAACAACCCTTTTTTCTCATAAACTGATATAACAGTTTTCCTAATTACATCCTCATGAATTAAACAGTGAGATTATGACAGAGGTAGATCAACAGGAGGAAGTTACTGGACTCAGTGATAGATAAAAACTTGTCATTCAGTGAGGTATGGCAATTTTGTGCATGCACAAGGTGATATCAGCTTTGTAATTATTACTAAGAATAAAAGGACTTTATCAGCAGATCTCAATGAGTGTGTTACAAAGAGCTAGAATAATTTGTAACGTTGGAAACTGTGACATATAGCTGCAAAGTGACTGACAGTCATCCAGAAAGCTAGTGTCAGCCCTGGGAACAGAACCAAGTACATTCTAATCCCTGGAGAGAAATACTCTAACTTACCACTTTTTCTTCCCCAAATGCAATTCTGTCAGTGAGTCATTATCTTGCTCTAGTAACACTGTTTTTCAGGCCTTTGTGCCTATTCATTTCTTGGTGTTCTTATGAAACAGATGATTTTTATCCCCCCTCCCTGTGATTCCTGTCATGGGAACATCTGTTCATGGGGACACACAGAAAAGTCCCCAGTGTACAGATCCTATTATCTAGCTACCAGAACGTGTAATATTCTGCTCTCTGCAAATCACAATGGATTTGATTCAACAACTTAAATATAGAAACCATCAATTTTCCAAATAGCTAATTATTTTTGAAAGAGATACATTGTTACTGCTGGTTTATAGAAAGGCAAATACTCAGGAAAGAGCTGGTTTGCACCCATTATACTTTGGAAATGTTCAGGATCAAAAGATGGCTGTTACTCATCTAAGACACATAACTGCTCTTCTAGTTTCAGTTAGCAAGAAGATCAGAGCAATAAAGAATGGTTTTACAAATACTTTCAATTCTAGCAGACTATCAGAACATGGAGGGAACTGCTAATATTCAAAGTTTGAGGACACTTTGGCTGATCCTGACCACCTCCAGTACCAACATCACAGAAGGTAGCAGTGAGTAGTCAAGTCGTTATTGCTTACAGCTGAGTAGCTCCTTGACTGAAGCTTCTTTCCACTCTTCTTTGGAATCTTTGTTCCTCATCTAAAAGTGTCAGGAAAGGTGAGTTGGTGACTTCCATCCAAACTTCATTTACATTTCTAATCAGATTGTTTGTTAACCTCTGAACTGGTTTATAGACTATGAGTCTTGTTTCCTGGGTATCTGTGCCCCAATTCATAAGACCAACTGTTTGCAATAAATCTAATTATTTCCTAATTCATTCTTTGGCATCTCATCTATGAATAAAACCCACAGAATCAAAGAATCTTCTAGCTCAGAAAGGACATCTGGGGATCTTCTAGTGCAATCTCCCCTACTTTAAGCAGGGTCAGCAGGACAGATCGCACAGGACTGTGCCCAGTTGGGCTTTGAATATATCTGAGACTGGAAACTCTATCTCATTTGGGAAAACTCTTCAGTCTTTGATCATCTTCACAGTAAGAAAACTTTTTTGCTTGAACAGAATTGTTTGTATTTCATTTTTTGCCCTTTTTTTGTTTCCTGGTAGAAGACAGACAGAAGTCTTCATAAGCAGAAGACTAAACAGACAGTGTGTCACACCAATCCAAGAGCTATTGCAGGCATCCTGTGGCCTTTATTTCAATGTATTTTCCTCCTTTCTGCCTAGCCACTTATTTTTTACAACTCTGTCTCACATTTATCATTTTTGCAAAACCTGGCTTTGATCCAGGTTGGTAGAAAACATTGGTTGAATGGACAAGCTGCTTGTTTCTTTAGGAAATAAACCTTTGTTCCTGTTTGAAAGTAAGAATTGTCCAGGGAATTAAAGGCTTGAGGCTAATAACAAAGATGGATTATTACCACTGCATACTTATAGCTTTGTCAGATTTCTGCCTTCTTTTATTTTCCTTTAAGTTTCTTCCTGCTTTTTTTCCCCCACTCCCTCCTTTCAGGTGAATTTCTTCTCAGTTTTAAAGGTGCTTCAGAAATATGGAAGCCATCAACTTTTAGTATAAGAAAAAAGCCTGAAAGCAACAGAAGCACTGATAAATGGGCTTGTGATGATAGTTGGAGTTGCAGATTACTGTATTTACAGGGCTTTAATTATGTACTTCTATGCTAGTGGAAAACTGCAGCAAAACATGCAACAAAGGTCTGTCTGCAGAACTTGTGTAACATAGAATCAAAGAACATGCCACTGTACAAGCCAGAAATGAAAACAATGAAGTGCCCAAGGCACAAACTAACATAGCAGTTTGTCCACAGATACCACTTGGGATGGAGCTTATTACAAGGTACAAGAGCAATGATTCTCCACCTGGCAGGGGACCTCAGGAAGTAAAGGAAATTAACAAAGGCATACCACCTCCACAAAGACATCCAGAAAAGGTTTTTGGTAGGAGGATGGGAGAGGGGAGGGAGTTGGATAATTTAAAAGATAAGCCCAAAAAGTTGTGTTTCTGTTGATTTCAGCGATACCTTTCTCAGTGGCCTTAAAAGGCTCACGAGATTGAATCTTCATTCTCTTAGTGATGCTTTGCATGTTTTGACCTACTGAAATGTTGTCCTCAAAGCCGTTAACCCCAAGTTCTGGAAAGAAAAAAAACAACTTTCAAGGTTTTGTTTTGCCCCTAGGAATCCTCTGTTTTCATTCTTAGTTTGCTGCACTCCACCACTATCTAAAATAGAGGGACTGTTGGACTCTGTGCCTTGTCACCCTTCCCCATTCACTGCGATGATCATTATTCTGTCACTAGATAGCTGGCACTGATACTGGAAGTGTTTTCAACATATGTGGAAGGTTGCTTTTGCTACATATAACATAGCAAGCAAGTGCATAAAAGGAGGTGATGGACTGATGAGCTTTCCTGAAATGACACTCTGATGCATTACATCAAATAGACTTAATGGTAACAGGTCGATACTGCCCATCTTGTCAATGTAGGAATTCTCCATCCTTTGTGAAGCCTTTCAAGACCTGGAAGCAGGAACTTTCTTTTATTCAGAAAGTGGTGTCAGAGTCCTGATATGGAGTATAAAGTTACATCTTGAAAGTTATACTGTGCAAAGAATGTGTTTCATGGCATTTTCCAAAATTGAAAATGCAGAGAAATAAGTGGAATTATTAATTAAAAGTAATTAAAAATACAGGCAGCTCATAAAGTCAAATAAAGAGATGAAGTTATTAGTTATTGTTATTTATGAGAGCAAAAAAAAGAAGGTTTTCTTGCGGTTTTTCAACATTTTTTTTCTTGTCTATCCCCAAAGCAAACCAAAGAAATTCCATCTTGAAACAGGGATATAATATATATATAAACTTTACCTTCTACAATAACCTCTCTCAATATTAAACTGTAAGAGAAAGGTGATAACTCATGTTTCACAGGATAAAAAGTGTATTAATAATGCTTGCAAATGGTATTTCTAAAAGTGAGTTTTCAGAAAACCGTAATTAAATATCAAGAGGACTTTAAGTTTCAGGGAAATAGCCCTGGATTCAACAGAAGATGATGAACAATGTTATCATCTAGGGAACTATTCACTATTAATTGAATAAAAGGTATTCTTATTCATTTGAAATCGGCTAACAGTCAAGCACTATTAATTCTCTTCAGTGAGCTTGCTTAAAGCAGTACCATGTAACCTAATGCCGTGATTCACTGGGTCGCAAAACACCATTATTTGTCTAAGTTTTCAAATATTTCTTGATCAAAAAAAGTTCTAAAATAAATATACAGTTTTCTATGAAATAAAATTATATAAAAGTCTATGAAAACTTTGCCTAGGAATATTAGTGATAGAAATTGGTGTTTAAACAGTTCAAAGAAAGAATATTCTAAGACCATGCAACAGTAACTTGTGATAACTAAGTATTCTGGGTGCAGTTCTAAGTATGTGCTCAAACCAAAAGGGAAAACAGCAGAAGAGAGGAGCGTGGCTGATCTGAATGTGAAGGTGAAGTGGTACCGTGAATCCACACAGAAGAACAGATGAATCATTCTCACTAAAAAGGCAGATCAATACAGCATAAACCCTGGCAAGGTTGAAATAGAGGATCAAGATATATAAGCCAGGGTCACTCTAACACAGGTAATGTTTCCCCTGCCTCCTAAATTACCTTCAGCCTGGAGGAGAGAAGCTGTGTGGAGGTTTCATAGCAGCCTTCCAACATCTGAAGGGGACCTACTAGGATGCTGGAAAGGGACTCTTCATCAGGGATGGCAGTAATAAGACAAGGGTTAATGGGTTCAAAATTAAACATGGTAGATTTAGGTTAGATATATGGAAGAAGTTCTTTACTGTGAGGTTGGTGAGGCACTGGAAAAGGCTGCCCAGAGAAGTGGTAAATGCTCCATGCCTGGCAGTGTTCAAGGCCAGGTTGGATGGGGCTTGGAGCAACCTGCTCTAGTGGAAGAAGTCCCTGCCCATGGCAAGGGGTTGCAAATGGATGAGCTTTAAGGTCCCTTCTAACCCAAACCATTCTATGATTCTACTGTGAATATGTCTATGGGGTATTGCACTGTGTCATCTGGAGAACCCCCAGTCTACTCATCTGTTTGCACCTACCTACCCTGTGCATGTACTTTGAACAAACACTATTGTGGCTATATTGCCTGTTCAGCAAAATTGACTGAAAACCTGAGTAAAAAAAAAACCCTACTGAGCTTCAAGTTTTTGAGAGACTACAATGGACTGTGCTTTTGTTGGGAGCACTGAAATAACAGTCAGCATCACTTAGCTTAGCTTGCCTAGCTTACCTGGCTATGGGGCTGTACTCACAAACAGGGGGTTTGAAAAGGAGATGCACTGATGCAGCACTGGATCTGTAACCAGGAGTGTGCATGAACTGTTGGGAAGCACTGGTGGGTGGAGGAGGAGAAAAGAGGGAGAAAGAAAGAAAGGTGCTCCCACTTTTCTATTTGTCCTCATAAATGTTTGGAACAGTTATAAATTATCATGGGCTTGCAGACAAAGATCCAGACTTGGGGTGCTTGTGTAATGATCCATCAATAACAATAATAATAAGAAGAATAAAATGGCTAATAGCAAAATAATAAAGACAATGCATAAAATAGATTAATAAGAATATAATCATGATGGTGATGATGACGGTAATAGAATGATTTGCATTGAAAGAAACCTTTAAAGGTAGTCTAGTCCACTGCCCCGGCAATGAGCAAGGAGATCTTCAACTAGATCAGGTTGCTGAAAGCCCCATTCTACCTGACCTTGAATGTTTCCAAGGTTGGAGCACCAACTACCAATCGGGGCAGCCTGGTCCAGTGTTTCAGCACTCTCATAAAAAAAAAATGCCTTCCTTTTATCCGGTCTGAATCTACCCAACCGATCTTTCCCTTTCTCTGCCTGATTCTTAACCTCCATACATGCTGGTTGCTAGTGATACGGCTATTTATAGGAAAGTCTTGATAACTACCACTGGAAATTCTCTGGATGGCCTTAATGACAGAGCTAACATATCTAAATCTTGTGCTTTGTATGCAAAAAAATCACCCTATAAACGAATGAAATTTTGCTGGCCCTGTTCAAAATGGGATGATAGAGTCAATCATTTTTTAAAAGGAAAATGTCTTGTTGCTAGCTCCTGCATATGAACATAAATGTTCATAAATGCATATCATCAATTTGCTCAAGATTACTTATTTATGTAAATGAGTACACACTACACACTGAAATGCTTATGCCAACATTCTTTAAGAGCATTTTTGGCATTTCAAGAAAATCTCAAGTTATGATGCCATTTATGTGTGTTGCAGCTTTTCTTCTCTCTTTGGGAGGCAAGGAATAAAAGTATCAGTATTATATACAATATACTTACTCCTATTTTACTAATAAAACATACTTTTATTTTAACACAAGAGATAAGAGATGTTCTTAGAAGATAACATATAGGCTGAGAGAAACCTAAATACATACAGAATTTGAGCTTAGTTGATTACAGTATGAATCAGGATCATATTGACAGTGAATCTTTCTCAAGGTCGATAGTGATGATAAAAAGTGTTGCCTGTTGACAGAATGCTTGTCCAGAGAAGATCAATGAATCATTGCTATTCCTTACTTGTTATTTATTTTAGGACTGGTCCAGTTTGAACAAAAGTCCAGTTGAGTTCCCTGGATTTGACCCCTTCGTATTATTTAGTACAGTCTTTCTCTTGTCATTTACTTTGAAATAAAACTCTTGATAAAATATGTTTTCTTGTGGATTATAGGGTGATCTGGATGATCTAGCAGTCACTTTTTCACCTTAATCAATATGAATTTTACTAAATCAGGGCATTACATATCTTATAGTCATTAGTGGTAAAAGCTTATAAAGCAGATCCCAAAGGTACTCATCAATATCATAACCCCATAGCTGCTTGTAGAAACTGATCCTGGCTGTTCATGCTAGTTAGGAAGGTAACAGAAAAGACAGCTAAATAGGAAGAAGTACCCAGAGATTAAAGGTTTCTCTTGTGGCCTTTTGGAAGGCCTATGAAATCAATATTTTCTAAGACAAGAATTCTTGTTGTTCGCTGTGGTTTAGCTTGGTCCCAGGAGACAGTGGGACGTTATTTCTGGAGTGGTTCAAACTGATTGAGTGGTTACAGCACTTCCAAAACAAGATAAAAATTGAGGACTTTGCATTTCTTCCAAGTTATGATAATGAATGTACCTCTTGGCAGGGAGATGGCTGGAAAACACAGTGTCTTGTGAAGGTTTTACTTGGCTAAAGATAATTTGAATAGACAGTCCAAGAAATCAAGGTGACACAGCATACTTTCTTCTATGGTGGCTGGTGTCCAGCCATGGACAGTGAACTGAGGAAGAACAAACCCTTTCGAAATTAAATTCCTTTACCTTCTTTCCATTTCAGGAATTCCTCAAATTTCCAACCCATGATAGGCTCTAAAGGTGCTGTCATACACCACAGATATGGTGTGACTGCACATCAGACAACCAATCTGAATAACTTTAAAATCGTGTTTATTGTTACTGTTTGCCAGACCAGCTTACAGAGATTTACACTTGTCAACGTTAAAACAGCTTGGTTAAATGTCATTATAAAGGTCTCAGTCCTTTTCAGCACTGAAAATACTTGTGATTTTAATCAGGATCATTTTTTCCTGAGTCAGTGTTAAGGTTAATTGTGGTGAGTAACTAAACATTGCTGATAAGAGCAGAGATAGCAGATGAGAGCCACACACCCCACATTACCCTTCCATCTCGACAATCTCCTGATTAGAGAAAATTCAGAGACGTATTTTGCTCACTTTGAAAGATTCCAAAGAAAAAGGAAGAGCTTGAATTGTTTAAACTGTTCTTTTCATGCTGTGTGTTTGTATATTCTCTTAAACAGTTTTTCCTTTTTTTAGCATTATCTAATTGTAAAATTTTATTTTGCATGGAAATGCAAAATGGAAAATGCTGGAAAAAAAAATAATCACAAAAACCTTTTTTTTTTTTTTTTTCTGTAAAAACAGCACCTTAAAAAGTCAATTCTAATTCTTTAAAACCTTAGGAATTTTGAAGACATTTCCAGTGTTTTTAAAGATTTTTTTTGTTTCTTTTTCCTGAAGTAAAGAGCAAACTAATCCATAAAACACTTTCTTTGACTGTTTTCAGCAGTTTTTCTGCTTGCATTCCATGTATTTACTGTTAGAGTAAATACTGACATAGACTTTGAGACTTTGGTTTATAGACTACTGGCTGGGTAAGCAATCTGTTATCTCTGAAGTCATGACCTATAGTTCTGAATGCTCTGAAAAAGGGAGCTTTTAGAGATAAAGTTTCTCACTGCTAAACAGAAAAGGTGCATGATCCCAATGGTCTGTGCAAATGTCATTGCTTGAATACCTCCAGAATGTTTCTAATTGCTTATTATATGCTAGGGAGGAGAATTTGTACAAATCTGTATTTATCCTTCACCTAGGGTGAAGGTTATGAACATTTCTGGCAATTTTATTTAGTTTGATTGAGTTTTTTCCTAAATACCCAGGCTAGCATAAGACTCAGTGGAAAGCTTTGCTTCCAGCTTGTGATTTTCACTTGCAGTAGCATCATCAATTCAATGTGAAGATGTCTGTTATTCATATACATGACTTCTACCTAATCATGACTAGGTTTACCACATCAGAAATTAAGGCTTAGTTGTTATGTATGGACCAAATGTATGAAAATGACAGCAGCAAAATATGGAAGCTCAAAACCAAATGGGAATTGGGATGCTCATATCCTTAACCTTTCTTCACTTTAAAAAAACAAAAACTTTAATGGAAATTCAGTTTATTGAACAGTTTGACTGCCAGATCTTTGCTTTTTTTTCTCTTGATAGGCCAATGATAACAGTATAATCATGGCCTATGACTGAGAATCTCCTTTAGCTGAAAGGAAACAACACAGACTCATATTAAACGCATGAGAACAGTAGCGTTGAAGTGAAATTGATAAACCTGAGAAATCAAAGATGTTTTAAATTTAATTGAATATGCTCTAGTAGACTGTATTATTACTATTATTAATACATTGATAAGTAACCAAATAAATATTATAATAATGATAAACCTCTTTCCCCTAAATGACTATGTATTGGAAAGGTTTAGACATTTTCTCCAGTATTTATACAACACAGAGGAAGAAAAGGGAAGGGGATAAAATGAGGAATTGGATAGTTTCAGGTCACATTTAATACATTAAAAAGACATCCATAAAACAATTACTTATTCCAGTGGCAAAAATTGAGCATTTGAGTGCATTTTTTTCCTTAGAAGAAATTGCCAGGTAACTCCCACGATAGTCACAGACGAGGAACAACCAGGTAATGAAAAGACATTCATCCCCATGATACAAAGGGATCATTTATTACACTGCGCCTGGCACATGCCCATGCGTGTGCTCTGCTGGTTCCTCACCATTATCCCTCAACAGGCCTTCATGGACAGCTTGGAAACTTCAGTGTGCAGAGCTGTCTGTGCCCAGCAATATGTCATCTACCCATGCTTGTGACATTAGGGAACTAAGCACCGAGATGTATCCAGGCCAGTGGAGTTTCATGTGCTCATGAGATTGGCACCTCACAGATTTGCTGGCTGCATAGTCATCCAGCATAGTCTGGAGTGAAAAGAAAGTCTAGACAAACCTAAAGGTGCTGTAGGATTGCTCTCACAGTGAACAGAATGAGTCTTGCTGGCTCCAGGACAGCAGCATTAATCTGAGGCTACAAAAATTAGGAGAATTCCCTTAGAAGCTCTTTTCCTTGACATCAAAGAGGCCAGGTTTTCTGCCTTGGATTTATGGACTCAAGCACTGCAAAACCCTTCTGTCCTGTAGATGATTCCCTTCAGAATATGGCCTGGGATAATCAGAGCCTGCAATGATATGTGTCCTCAAATGACAGTCAGAAACACTAACCAAAATGTGTAAATATTTTAGCTAAAAACATTTTCATGTGCCATATTTCATGGAAAAAGCTGATCCTGTGTGTCAGAGAAAATGGAATACATTAGAAAGTTCTAATATATTTTGCCTTAAGTGGTTTGCCACTGTAAAACTGATGCAATTTTCTTTAATTCGATCAGAAAAACACTTCCTTACTCTTGATAATACAGGTGATACAGCTCTGCTGCAGTGAATAGGTTGGAACAGCTCCATGTTAGAGTGTTTTTGCTAATCAGATTATTAATGGTGACTTTTTTTCTCCCTTTCCTCTAGAAAGACAAACGTTTTTCACACCCTTTACTAGATTCGGATTGCATTTTTGCATCCTTCTTTTGACAACTGCAACCCAATTTACTCACCAAGAAGCCACTATCCTGCAATTTCATTTCTAAATGCATACGTTATGCAAATAATAAGTGATATAAGATGCAGTGTTGCCACAGGTAGTTTGGTAGGTTTATATTTTCAAGCAACACAAAAGACATTATTTAAGTTTTAAAACATTAATATGTTTACATATATTCCCCAAAGCTACTGTATCAAAACTTACCATTTAACTGGATATAGTTTCAATCCTTTTGATATCTTCACTCAGGTGTATGGCATCTGAATCTTAATGTCTGTTTTTGCTTTCAAAGTGAGTTTCCAAGTGGTTTGTTTATAATGTACACCACATGGAAGATTGACAGGTACAATTAGGAGGCTGGGTGAGATGATCAGTCCCTGCTAGCTTTGTGTCTTCTGTCTATAGCCAGCTAATACCCATGTCACTCTGCTGATTTAATCTCAATAAAGTGCAGATCCAATATGTACTGCAGTGGCTATGAAGAGTGAGTGTGTAAGGAGAGTAAGTGGCAGTGGCAGAAGGGGAAACCTTTCCTCTGTACTTATACTCACATCACAAAGGAGGAGAAACAAACCCTCCATCAGTGCAGCCTTCTGTACAATGGTAAAGTTTCGCTGTAAAAAGGAACACCAGGGCTTAAACTTCCAGAGATTTAAGTCCAGATGGATTTTTCTAATTCAGATTTCTAATTTTAAATGTACTTTTTTTTTTTCTTTTTCCCATCATTTTAAACCAATGTAATTTCTCCTACTTGATTTTCTCCCACTGGCTGTACTTTACAGCTGTATTTGCTTGTCGTGAATACACTTCTTCGATTGCCAGTGCTGTCATGCCCCTGTGACTCACAGCTAATTTTACAAGACATTGCTGATCAGCCTGCAACCCTGGGATATGAATGTACATAGAAGAGAGAGCAGAGAGGAAAAACACCCAACATCATTTCCAGCTTAAGACATCAGAGAGGCAAAGGATCAGGTCACTGTACATAGTGGTCTTTACAGCTAAAGAAACCCTGTAAAACTGCTGCTGTAACTCCACTGTTGTGCTCTGCTTTTTCCTTTATGAACTGCGGTGCTGGTACCACAAGAGGGAGCAGGGACATGGATGATTTTGAACTTCGCTTTGTGGTTGCAGGTCTGAACCCAGGGGTTACAAATAGAACTGGGGAGGCAAATCCACTTCAGGTCTATGGATGCACTTGGCTGACATAAAAGTCAAGAAATAAATAGAGCAACAGTTGCTGAGCGGTAAGAGATATTTAAAGCCCTCATACATTTGCATCATATTCGTCTGCTCGGAAGAAGAGTTCATCTCTCATGGCTACACCAACAATTATGGAGACATTGGAGCTGACTCACAAGAACAGGCAATTTGTAAACGTAGGCATAATCAAAATCTGGACAGTTATTGAGTGGGTTTAGCTCCAAGAGTTTCATGTGAGCTTCTTGCACTCTCTTCTCATTTATAGCCACGCGTGGAAACGGGCACACTAGGTTTAATTTTATTTAAGTTTACAAAGAGCAGATAACCTAAATCCATTACATTTCAATTTACCTTGTTTATTCATCTGTTTAAGATGCATGGAGATGACATACAGAGATAGTTAAGATTAATGACTGGCTGATCAGTAGTTGGGTTCGTATATGGAAACAAAGCACCTGCAATAATTGCAGCAGGAAACTCATAGAATTTGATTTAATTGGTATGTGACGGTTTTGTTTGGTTTTGTAAGGGCCTGACTGCTCCAAATCCATTTCAATTTGTGCCACTGAAATCAAACACAGAAATGACCTTAATCCAACAGAATGTGGTAGGCACAGAAGTCAGCAGTGATTCTGTTAACTTTTTCATTTGCTACTGCAAAGATAAGGCCCTTATTTTTCTAAACACATAAGCATAAGATTTGCTTGAAGCATATGCTTATCTTTACCATTCTGATTTTGGCCGAAGAGAGATGTAAGGGCAACAGCAGTCAAGTGGCAGAGATATTTTTGCATTGGATGTGAAGCAAAATACAGCTCATTGAAATTAATGGCTAACACTGAAATTTTCCAAAGGGGATGGAAGCTCACCAGGGAATGGCTTTAAGCTGGTGAACAGAAGAAAGTTCCCAAATGTCAGATGGAATAAGAATGTTACAAAGCCTGCTAGTGGGAATAATTATCTGAAAGAATAATCCTCAGCTGAAGATAGAACTTGAGAAAAGGATGAAGAGGTTTATATGACACAGTTATCTGTGATATCAGCTAACTGGGCTCAGTGTTATAAAAGATGTCCTCCAGCCTGTTACTCCCTGAGGGCTTTGAAAAGTGAGTCAGAGCCTGAAACTCCTTTTCACACCATCCGCATTTCACCTGGCTGGTTTCCAGAATGAGTTACTTTTGGATAAAGTTGGGGCTTTTCAGCCTACAGAAAAGAAGCTGCATGGAGACCTCAGAGCAGCTTCCAGTATCTGAAGAGGGCTACAAGGATGTTGGAGAGGGACTTTTCATTAGGGACTGTAGTGATAGGACGATAATGGGTTTAAACTTAAACAGGGGAAGTTCAGGATAGATATAAGGAAGAAGTTCTTTACTGTGAGGGTGGTGAGGCACTGGAATGGGTTCACCAAAGAAGTTGTGAATGCTCCATCCCTGGTGTGTTCAAGGCCAGGCTGGACAGAGTCTTGGGTGACATGGTTTAGTATGAGGTGTCTCTGCCCATGGCAGGGGGGTTGGAACTGGATGATCTTAAGGTCCTTTCCAACCTTAACTATTCTATGATTCTATGATAAACCGCTCATCAATTTCCTCCCACCTGTTGTGTGCATCTTACTTCCTGAGTGCTCCTGTTGATTCCTGGGGCTCTGCTCAATGAGGACGATCTTGTATTGACATAAAATCTGCAGTTATGATGATATATGTGCCTGAGAGAGAAAGTAAGACAGAAAGTGACCTCTCTTCCTGATGACTTCTGAAACCATTCTTAAAAGCATTGCTGGCAGACGGAGCCTGTCAGTGCTGGCCAACACTGAAACCACTCAGCCTGTGAATCATTTCTCACCTGTAGCACATTGTGGTTTGGGATCTGTGTTCAGATCTGTGGGTTTAGGATCTGTGTTCAGAGAGGCATCTGGCCTCTGCACAATGACAGAATTAGCAAATAATTGGCTGGAAAAGTGTGATAAATTTTTATTCCTTTCAATTCTTCCTTTTAGTCCTTATAATGAAATATGATTTAGCACCCCATGATGGTTTGCTCCATGCATGGAGGCCTCAGGATGGACCTAATCCCTTTGCACTAGAGAGGATCCCACTCTCAGCTGGAACACAACAAGTTGCTCACCTAAGCAGTTCAACTTAATCTAACCATAATAAAAACTCTTGGAATTTACTCTTTCCTCTAATTTCATTTCTCATTCAATACTCCTACTTTGTCTGTTGCTAGCACAGTACCAATTTTCCTTGGTAGGTTGATGGAGACACAATCTACTAAACCACAATTCTCTAAAAATGTTCCTTCATATCTGCACAGTCAAAGCAAGTTACCATTTGATTGGCTTTACAGAGGCTTTGCTTCCCTAATTGCTATTCCAGCCTAACTAGCACTGAATCCCTCTCACCTTTGGGTGAATTTCATGACATTCCAGTGGAATAAGTGGTATTTTCTAGGAGAAATTTCATTTGCATTCCCAACCAGCCTGGGTTTTAACCTTTGCAGAGTGATGTCTAAATCATTATTAATGGTGACTTACTGTCTTGAAAGAAAAGGGAATGATTTAATATAGAAGAGGTGCTGTGGTTGAGTGAATGAAGCAGACACTGACAAGTAAAGAAATAATGCCGCTTTTCCCTTTGTTATTTCTTTTAATGGGGTTTGTTGAGTCAGCTGTTGAATATTTCCAAATGTAGATGATAATACTCACAGAAAATATCACCACTGTTAAACAATCTCTGCTTCTAAAACATTAAATCCTGACCCTCCACACTACATAAGTTTCATTTTGCAAATGTTTCTACCCATTTGCAACCACAAGGAGAGCTCATCAGAACCCAGAGAGGCCCCTTTCATTCCTTCATTCGTTCAGAAAAGCATACAAAACCACATCCAGAACACCTAAATTATTTATCCAGACTGCAGTTTTCCAGAATGTTTAGATATCAACATGGACTCTGACAACCTTTGCAATTCCCTGATCACTGTGATCACTAATGAAATTAGCTACAATAAAGATAGGGGGAAGATATATCCCGTTCTGAAAGACTCAGGTATCTTCAAGCTAATTCTTTTCATGATACAAGTCAGTCTTGATAAGGACCCTAAAGGAAGTGACACAGTAGTCTACTGTGTGTAGGAGACAGCACGACAAAAAAGTGAAGTAGTGGTAAATAAAGCCAAGATTAACCAGTTTGCTGAACCAGAAACACAGAAATAAGAAACAGTGGGAGACAATGTCAAAAGAATGGAGAAAAAAGAATATGCAGCTTTCAGTTCTTTCAGGATTTATATGGGAAAGTAGGTGAGAAGTTCATTATCTCTTTCTCCCATATATACATGAGAAATGTATTATTTCTCACTGATTTGGTGCAAGAAAGAGGTTTTTTTTTCTGGATATTGGTAATTCCCGAGTAGGAATGGAAGGTTTCTGGGGTGCTATAAAATACAAGTATTACCTTCATTTTGCATGAGGTCATGGAGCACTGACAATTTTATGTCATCATAAGATGTTTGAGAGAGAAATAGCATCAAGTTATAGCAAGTAAATGGGGCAAAGAGAAATAGTGTATTCACTGCAAGATGCTGTATTTGGGAGTATCAGCAATGCTGATCTAGGCTTTCCTATTTAAAGAGATTATGGCTGGTCAGAAAAGAATAGGTTTCAAGCCCACCTGATAACTTAAAAAGCAATGAGGCCAAATATGAATCAAATGCCTCACTGTTGTGTAAATTTGCACTACCAGTCTTCCTTTTTTCATGGTACTTATTGGCAAGTTATGCTGGCACCTGATAAATGCTCTTTGCAGAGACAAAAGAAAAGTTGCTCAGAGGAAGGATAAATCTCAGTGTGGGGGAATAAGAAGAGAAAAAAAGAAGTAAAAAAGACCCAACAGAACAAACAGTAAACTTGGGTATGTTCAGGAGAACCTTCTCAATACCACTACCTGAAATCCTGTTTTCCTTTCCATGGCTGGATTGCACAGCAGGGGGACAATTGGGACTGCGAGGCTTGCTCAGAAAGCTAATGGGACTGTGTCCAGGATGAAGAAAAGCTGGTTTATAGGCTACAGCTGAAATTGGGTTGATATAACCTCTGTGGCTTTATATATGGGAAACAGATACTTTGAGAGTGTTACAAAAGCCTGTATTTTTTAAGAGAGGAGTATGGTTTTGGTGCCACGAGTAGGGTTGAGAGCACAGGATGCTACAAGGCCATGGAGATATGGGTAGGAAAATGTAAGCTTCAGGAAAAAGATGGGATTCAGTTCTTTTCATTAGCAGTGTCTGTTCCTCTTCTTTTCTGGAGAATTATGGTTTTTCTTAGATTTAGCACTGTCTGCCTTTCATGATAATCCAATGGAAACAGTTACTTCTGATGGATATTACTATAATATATTGCCCTAATGATCACAGTGCTTCTAGGCAAAACTTACTGTAGTACATCAGTTTTATTCAGTGAGGATTTTGATTTATTTCCATCCTGCCTGTAAATGTTTTGGAAAGTTTGGTTTCTGGCTGGAATTTATGGGCTTGGTTGGGGATTATTTTTTTTCTTCAGAGTATTCTTTTATGTAGAGAAACCTAGCCTGTAATTTGAGGTTGGATCTTGCAGTGAAAATGTTAGGTGAAAACCCTACATTACTCAAATTCATCCCTGATGTTTCCAGCAAAATAACAGTCGTCATGTAAAGACTGTGAAGCCTTGGAAGTCTCCTTTGCATCTCTTCCCCTAAAAATTTCATCAGAGCTAACAGAACCCAGTGAAACGTGTTAGCTTGAAGACCAAGATGTTCTGCTGAAAATGTTCTCGATAGTTCTGAATCGGTGACACAGGAAATAAATGTCATTTTCTTTCTGAAAAAGGCAACTATCATTATACTGTTCAATATATGGTTTTCTGAAAGTGCTATAATTCTTCCAGGGAGGGCTATTTGAATTGTGGTGATCATTTTAGCTTTCTGAAGTAATGAACAGCATAATGGAAACTAAGCTGTTCACTATTTAACTGAAAGGGATTGGGTGGCTGTTTCCTAGGAAACAGGAAAGAAAGGGTTTGGGTGGCTTTTAAAATGTAAAATATACACATTCGCACTGCTATAGAATGTGGTAAAAAGATGTGCCATAGATAGCATAATTACTACTGGGAGTGCCAAAGAATGGCATACAGGTTTGCTGGGAAATCTCAGGATCTTCCTTATTCCAGAACCTGTTAGTTAATATTCCTTCCAATAGTCAAAATATAAGATGGACTAGAATTAAAGCCGGGGTGAAAGAAAATATTTCCCTTCTTCCTTAAAACACAACAACAGAACTGGACTTAAGGTAGTGCTGGGATATTTCAGCCAGGGTAGTGCTGATGTTTAGCGGAAGAGAAGAGCTGTCTTTCCTTCAAAGCTATCTGAAGGCTCCCCAGTGGTCTGGGCTTGATGCAGGAATAGAAAAGTGGGAGAAAACAGCAGAAAAGGTGAGAAGTAGAACAGGGAAAACCTTGGAGGAATCTGGCTTGTGCCTCTGCTGCTGTCAGGGAAGCAGAGGGGTGAAGGAAGAGATTTCTTGATGGAGCATCTCCTTAGAAAATCGCTTTCCAACTTGTTATAACTCATGTCTCAGGGGCACCAACAACAGCTGCCAGGGAGATACTCCAGGGTATGGTGTAAGAGAAGTAAGCTGCAGAACCTTGGCTGTTTCACTGCCCATGGCAGCTGCCTGCTGTGACTGTGCCTCAAGCTAGGCTTTGATCTGCACCCAGACGTACGCTGTATGTAATTAGGTATATCACAAAGCGAGCTAGGGTTTTTAGGTTGAAATCTGTGAAGAATGGTCATAACAGAAATCTTTGGTGACATCTTGCAAAATGTCGTCTGTTTTTTGCAAATAGTTCTTAAATTGTGGAAAGCTTTAAAGTTTTCCATTTCCATTTCAGTTGTACAGAAAAAGCACAGGAGGCACCTTTTCCTCTTTCCTCAAACGCATAACTTGATAGAATTAAGTTTCCCTGAAGCTTCACTTTACCTGTGCTGTGAATCACTGAATTGCAGAATCACAGAGCTAAAGTTGAGACAAACATCACCTACAGCTCTCTCCTCATCTACCAAAACAGGCATCTCATTGTAGAAAGCTGTCAGCGTGGTGAAGCATGATTTTCCCTTCATAAATTCATACTCACTGCTTCCAATCACCTTTTCCTTCATATATTTGGAAATGGTTTCCAGGAGGATTAACTCCACTACCTTCCCAGGGACTGGTGTAAGGCTTGCCTGTTGCAAGCCCCCTGGATTCTCCTTCTTGTCCTTGATGAAGGAGTGACATTTGCTTTCTTGCCGTCATCAGTATCTTCCTGTTATTGCTCTGACCTTGTTGAGATAACTGACAATGACGTTATGTAGCTCTTTCAGCACTTGTAGTTGCATCCTATCAGGGACTACATATGTCCAGTTGTTTAAATGTTCTCTAACCAGATACTCCTCTACCAGTGCTAACTACCCTGATCCCAACTTTGTCTGGTCTCAGAGACGTGAAAACTGGCTTTACCAGTAAAGACTGAGGTCAACAAGGCATTCAGTATATCTGCCTTCCCCATGTTCTTTTCCAGCATGTTCCAACCTCATTCAGCAGTGGACCCACATTTTACCTAGTCTTCATTTTGCTGTCAACGTGCCTGTAGAAGCCTTTCTGATTTCCCTTCAAGAACCTTGCAAGGCTCAACTCTATGTGGGATTTTTTTTTTCTAACCCTGTTTCTGCATGTTCAAATACTCTAACTCTTTAAATATGGCTTTAAATATAAGCAAGCATTCAAGAACTCATTCTCTATTCCCACTTCTTTTTTACTGGTATTTGCATAAGTAGTTCTTGAGTTCTAGTCCGACAATTATTTTTCTGGATAAATTTATTAACTGTTTCATGTCCCAGTGATTTCTTATACCAGTAATAAAGGTATCAAAACTTTTAGATCTCATAGACATACATGAAGTATTCTACAGATTATGTAGTACTGATTCTGACATATAGATATGCGTTTAATACACATGCATATGCATATGTGTATGAGGTATATGCATATGCATCTGCTAAAAAATCAATGCAAATTACAGCTTTCTCATGGCTGGGCCTCAGTAGGTGTTACAATATTCTTGGGTTTGGATATACGCAGAGCGTCTCCTTCTGTCTCACACAGAACTTCCAAAACACCAGGAATGTCACTCACATCACTCAAACCTAAGCCAAGAGTCCAGTATTTAGAATGTTCTGGCTGAATACTGTGTTGAGTCAACTCCAAATATCACATGCAGGATTAATGATTCACCAACGGTTAGTTTATGTCTGTAGTTCCAATTACCTGATAAAAGTCTTTCTTCCCAGGTGATGCTGTGACTTTCAAGAGAAAGCACATGTGTATGTGGAGGTGCGAATGAAACCAGTTAGGGCCATTCTTGTTTTAAAACTAGTCACACAGCTGAACTGGTGTGTGAACCAGCATTAAAGGTAAGGACACCATGAGGACCATTCAGGATTGATGCCTGTGAAACTTCCTCTCTCTGACATGGAGCTGCCACCTATAACAATTAACCTTGCAAAGTCAACATCTGCAAGCCAGTCCCAAGTCAGATTTCTCAGTCATTGTTACCTGGCCTCTGATTGATGCAGGTTTTTATTGGCATAAAACTGGCTGCTCTCCTTCCTGGCAACAGCACATATTTGGCAGGTGGCTGAGTGTCTGCCCATGGGCATGGCTCTTTCAGATGTCACTTCTAGTCTCTTCACCTCAAGATATCATGAAATGGATCCAGTTATATGTAATTAAGATTCTCACATAGATGCCACATGTCAGTTTCTTCTATGCGTCACAGATCTGACATGCCTGCCTTTTTCACACATTAAAAAAAGCCGTTTGGAGAAGGAAGAGCAGAATGACTTCTAAAGAATTCAAGTGAAAACTGGTCTACTTCCCCCTGCTTTGCTATAAATCATAAATGTCCACATGCAATGTTATACCAACCAATTTGGAACAGAGTCAAAATCAATACAGACTGTTAAGGAAAGCTAATTTCCAAGAGGACATATAGATATCATAGAGCCATTATGAATCTGTGCTGTTCTTTTCATATATATATCTACTAAGATATTTTAATTATTAAATAAAGAGTTTATTTATTACAGCTTTCTGTAATGAATGGCATACTGCCTCCAGTGGGCTGTATAGTCTTTGTAGACTGAGATGCTGCAGAGTGCAGATGAACACATTTCTGAGAAATGAGAATACCTAGAACAATTCCGAGACTTTATTATGGATCCAAGGATCCAATAATTATATTAGGGATCTACCTTCCCTACTAAGACAGCAGTTAGTCTGCTTTACCCAGCAGAATGCGTCAGGCATTTCTGACATTTTGTTGAAGATACCAGATGAATCATTTAAAATGGTTCATTCAAACATCTGTATTCAGCAGGTTTTGTTAAATCCAAGAAACGCTTCATGCAAAATAAGCTTTGTAAGGAACAAAGATACTGTTTCCAACCTTTGGTCTTCTTCCCTTACCCCCATCTCTCTTTGAGAATTGTGTTAGAAGTCAGAGAAGAGCAGGGTGTATACATATAAATTTAGTAGCCGTTTAAGCCAGTTGTGTAAGATCAACAGTATATAGGGAAGATGCTAAAAGCATTAGTAACCCTAAGTACCATTTTATTCTCTATGTCACCCAAGTAAGGACAGAAGATGGAGAAAGTTGTGCTGTTGAGACTTGATTATGTTGACCTAAGACCTTGTTTGTGCCCAATGCCTTCAGACAGGATCCTGTGCACCAAGCAAAGCAGATTTATCTCCTGAAACCTCCAGCCACAGGCATATCAAAAAAGATGCTCCCGTTTTCCACCTGCAGGGTAGGGGTAATGCTGCTGATTAGTTGTTCTTTTATTTTAGATAGACCTCTTGGCAGGTTGCAGTATGTGCATTGCCCAGCAACTGGAAGTACTACAGCAACACAAATAAAGCAAAGCAGCAGGTATGCTGAAGCAGGAAGGCAGCACTGAGCATCGGCACTGTTGAACTAGCATACAGGCATCAGAGTGAATCTCTGCTATTATCTAGATCTGTTTCTACCTACTTACTGAGTTATAATGATACTGAAATAAAAATGACAGCAAGATATTGGTGTAACAAAAACACTGTTTCAGGTTAATTTTGATTCTGTGAAAAAATGCTGATAATTCATAGTGGCAACTATTAGAGCTATCAGCTTGAAATCTGAGTGACAGCATCAAGTTTCAATATCTTTTACATGTAGAAATACGGCCTTGTCATGTAGCACTTTTATGTATAAAAGCAATGCAGATTAATACAATTGTCTTGATGTTTGAACTGACTTCATCCTACAAAGTTATCATGATCAAGTGTTTCCAGATAATAGGAATATTTTGTGTTCTTTTGTTTGCCATTGGCAGACATTTTATCAGTCAAACAAATCATCATTCTCCATTCTAAAATCCACCTTGTAAAGCTAATGAAAATGTTACTAAGCATATGGTAGTCTAAGCATCCTTTCTTTTATGTACTTCAGGAATGTATTATAAAAACCATCTGCTGTTGCAATGTTGGGTGGGATGTTCTGTAATGGGAGCTCCAGAAGATTAATGGCTTCCTGAGAATCTTTGATGTCAAGCCAAACAAATGGTCATGTACTTGCCTTAGTCAGAAATAGGCTGGTATGTCTCAGTAGTTAGATCTGCTCCTCAGCTGCCCTCATCTGTTGAAATGAATTGAGCCCCATTACTTAGATCTCAAGAGAAGGGAACTGAATGCTTTGCCTTGTTGCAGACCTTTAGAATATACTTACATTTTCTGTGATTTAACTCTTTGTCTGTAAAATGGTGATTCTATAATTTAAATGAAGTGTAGGAGTTTAAGGACAAATGAAAGAGAATTCATCTACACCACCATGTTCAGTGAGAGCCACAGTGAGATGGGGCATTTTTACAGAGATACTGTGAAACAGGGAGCTGTGAAGTGCATGAGAACCTGCTTTAGGATCTTTAAAAACTGTACATGTTTGACCCAGAATAACAGTGCTGTTAAAGCCTACAAGTGATCCATATAAGTTGCTTTTATGAATGAGAAGAGTAATAAATTCTGGAATATATTGAAGTTCATAAAGAAACACTAAGATGAGGAGTCAGTTTTCATTTCAACAGTTACTTCCGAGTTTTGTCACTCAATTAGAAGTAGAGGGTGGGAGTGAAAGCAGCCAGAATGTAATTAGGGTGCTGTAGACTAAAATTGTCTCTCTACGGTCCAGTGATATATGGCCATGTATTAGAATTGGCTTTTCAGACAGGTTGAGGACAGCATCAGTAGGGTGAATGCTGGGTTATCAGCGTGGCAAGACCAGAGTCCTGCTGAATGTCTGGTGCCTAAAATTTGGTACTTAGGAGATGGAAACATTAATTTGCTCCTCGGCATTGAAGTAGGCCACATGTGTTATGTTGCCGCATGATGAGAGATGGAAATACTTTTAAAAATGCCTAAGTGAGGGGAACAAATCCTGTTAGAAACAATGGACTCTCCTAGGTTACTCAGGTTCAGTTCCCAAATTGAAATCAAAGGGATGAAGTCTTTCTGGGGAGCTTTCATTGTCTTATGAAAGTCTGCATATGAACTATATGTTTTATTATTACCATTTTGTAGCAACATTGATTTGTCCATGTGCTGATTTTGACTGAGATAATTTTCTTCATAGTAGCTAGGATGAGGTAGGGTTTGGGTTTGTGCAGGAAACAGTGCTGATAACACAGGGATGTTTTAGTTACAGCTGAGCAGTGCTTGCACAGATACAGGGACATTTCTGCTCATCACTCCACCAGTGATCAGGCTGGTGGTGCACAGGGAGTTGGGGGGGACACAGTCAGGACAGCTGATCCTAGTGGACTCAAGGGTTGTTCCAGACGATAAGATGTCATGCTCAGTATATGCAGCCAGAAGAGGAAGAAGGAAGGGAGGGACATTCAGAGTGATCCTTTTTCTGCTTTGCTTGCATGAGTGGCTTTTGGTTTATCTATTAAACTGTCTTTATCTCAACCCATGAGTTTTCTCACTTCTACCCTTCTGATTCTCTTTCCTATCCCACCGGTGAAGAGTGAGCAAGCGGCTGTGTTGGGCTTGGTTGCTGGCAGGGGTTAAACCACCACATCCCAGCATCATCATATTCAGGTTAGTTTGTAAAGTTACTCTGTAGCCAGTCTTGCAAAATGAAAATGTGATTGTTTTTTGCTCTTATTATTTATTCTTATAAGTAAAAATAGTGGGAAAATTACATAAAATGGTATTTCAGGGGGGAAAAAAACACAAACCCTAATCAATATCTTTATTTTCCTAACTATTCCCACTGAGATAGTAATCTCTTTCACAACAGAAACCTCTTTGAGGCACAACAGCTTTTAAAATGTTTTCCTGTGCTGTTGTGATGGGAATAGATCAGTAATTCCAAAAGAACTCCTGTATTTAAAAATTACTGAGAATAAAGGAGTCTGTGGGGAGCTGGATCCATCAAGCCCTGTGAGCCTCTCTGAGCTCCAACATGGGAATTGAGACTTGCATGCTTGGATTACTCCCTATCCTTCTTAAGAAAGATTAGTATTTAGGAGGGAAATATGCAAATGCATACTTGCATATGCAAATAAAAATCTTAACATGTTTCTAAGTTAAACTTAACCACCACTAGACTAAATCCAATTGCCACCAATAGACTCCTACAGTATTAAGAGGTTTTAGCCATGCCTTTAAAAAGAAACAATTTCTAGCGCTCTGTTCTAGCTCGAGCAGAAGTTGCTTAGGGCAACAATGCCTAAGTAAAGGGTGATGTTTGATGCTTTCTGTAATGAAGGATGTCAGAGCAGATTATTGGTATTGTCCCTTCCAGCTCTCGCACCTCAGAAATGACACTCTTGCATGACAAGACACCGAAACACATGCCCTGTTTCTTTGTTGTTCACTGGGACATCAAGTTACTGATGCAGCTGCAGTTGAATAGTTGTATAAGCAGGGAAGCTTGCAAAGTGTGTCAGTGTTGCTCATTCCTGAGGGTTTGGTGATAGATAATGGCATCCCACATGACTACCTTTGCACCTTTTTGATCCTGATGCTGCTTCTAGGGCAGGGGAAATGTCAGAAGGTAGTTTGGAGCCTTAGTTTTGCTGGATAATTGGTAGCGTAGAAGGAATCATAAATGCCAGTTGTGCAATTACTACTTAAGCCTGCTAAATTGACTTGAATGCATGATTTGAAGGTACACGTATACTAATAAATACAATGGGTCAAGGAAGAGTTTTGATCACTCCTCTTTGATTGCTAACAAACCTGCTGCATGGGATCGAGGCAGGGAAACTTTCATTCTAGCTCAAAACTAGCTAAACTCTTGTCCAGTTTGGAGGACAGCACAATTCAGATGCTGTTTCCAATAGATAAAGTGGTTTCTCTTCTGGGAAAAAGGCTCTTTAGGTACTTGAATGCTACTCATGAAGTATCACTTGTCCCCAAGGCCATGGTAAACTCACAGGCCTGTTTAATTAATACCATAGATATGCTGTTGGAGAGGCTTAGCAGTAGTATCATCTTAGCAGCTACTAGAAAGTTTAGTGTGTGTTTGTAAGACCACAGGCTTCCTAGGTGGATTGATCTCTGCACTACACGTTCTCTTTGCTAGCATGGTGTGCAGTAAAATGAACTTAGCTGGCTGGCTATTGCAGTAAACACTGGTGGATGCCAGATGCTCTGGTACTATTGACACCATTCAGGTTTTCAGTGATTTGTCCTATATTCTCTCTAAAATGGGAAACAGTGTCATTCTCTGGGGTACATTGGCTGGCAACTCTACCTTTTGCGTGTGCTGCCTGGGCCACTTCCAAGCTGCTCAGCAGGGAGCTGGAAGATAACTGTGTGCTCCAGCCAGGTCAAGCTGCCAGAAGGTGTTACAAAGGGACAACTATCCATCTGGACTAATTTAAAGCTAAAAAAACCTGTGAATTTTCATTAAAAGAAGGAAGCAAAGAGAAAGGACCCTGCAGGTTATCCCAAATTAGATTTGCATGTAGATTCCCTATGAGTTGTGCACCAAGATAAAGCAGGAGCTTGCTCTTCAGTAATTCTCAATAACACAGTAAAGTAGTTAAAAAAATTTCACTTCCTCGAGGGCAAAATTGATTTTGAAGACAATATTCCCATCCTTCTGAAAGAAGGCTACCAAAAAATGCAGGCTTTTAATTCAGCATGAAAACCAGGGTATGACCTCTGAGCATTCATATGCCAGAAAGAGCTCTTTCTTGAACCCCAGGCTGCAAAAAAGGATGATACAGGAGACACTGCTGGACATAAATGTAAGACTACATTCTTTTACTGAATGCAATTAGATACACTGCACAAAATCCTAGTTAATTTTGGTTTTACATATCTGGGTTTTTTAATATAAGCCTAAAAGATAAGCCTAATAATTCTGCTAAGGGATTTTTCAGTCTTTGACTTATCTTACTGTCTTGTCTTTTTCTGATGGGGGACATAAACAAAGAGGATTTAAAATCATAACACTAGTAAATCACCTATCCGGAATTCATTTTAGACCCTAAATGCGTTCATAGAACTGACACTGCAAGCTGCAGCCCTCTCTCTCTGTATGTACATACAAATACAGCTGTAGACATAGACGTTGTACAGCTGCAGAGGTTATTATGTTTTCAGGTGGAGAGTGACATGTTGGCAGATCTTTAGCAGTTGAAGAGCAGGAAGATTCAGGGCTCCTGTGCTGCAGCCACAGTCTTTGATTTTGTGGTTATGCTCATCTCACAGAGATCTGCTTTAGCTGTTTGTATTATGTTTTCCACAACCACAGTTTTTATAGCACTAGCAGGTTTAAAGAATATTTGTGAAGGAAACCACTGGAAGTGCAAGCATATCAGAACTAATGTTAAGTTTCACAGCTGTTAGATTCAAGGTGGGGATGAGATGATGTCCCAGAAGGACTCTTTATGTGTATAAGGCATGTATTAAACTCTTCTGGTTGGTTACAAGAATTTAATCTTAAGTCAGATCAAAAGACTGCAAATGTTTGGCCACATATATTGCATGAGTGTTTTATCTATTCCTTTAGCAGTATATGTGACAAGATTTGCGTTAATTTAGGTGGGCTTTTTTCATTCATGTTTCTTTTGCTTTTATGTTCTCTCTCCTTTTTCCTTAATCAAGATTTTTTTTTTTTATTTATTTGAGAGAGCACAGAAGGCAACAAAAAAACTTAGACCATCATTGTCACAAATCTTCAAACCTGCATTTCAAATGCTCATAAAACACATCAACAAAACAGCATAATAAGGACCTGGAGAGAAACCTAACGTGACACTAGGTGGCTGTTTTTAAAGCATGAATGCAGAAGAAGAAGCACGTTTGTCCCACTGAAAGCAATAGCACAGATATTTTCATGAAGAAGAAGAACAGCTGCAGTAACATTAGCTCCAATGAAAAATTACAAGGGATGTCAATCCTCATATTTCAGATAATGACCTGATCACCAGCTGAAGCCAGTTAGGAATTTTCCCTCATGGTGTATTATCGTCCAATTAGATGCATTACAGGGTTTTAAATGCCCTGTTCAAGCACTCGGTGTCGGACAGTGTTGGGATTATGAGGATGCATTGGAGGGACCATTGCTCTATTCTGAAATGGCAATTCTGTATTCTTGTGTTTAAAGGAGGGAGACCATGGTAATGTTTAATGAGGCAAAAGGAAAGAATTCATACCCTTGAAAATTAGTTGTTGAGGGTGATACTTTCTGAGTTGTTGTCCATGTCCTGCCAGCCTGAAATTCTCAGTGATTGTTTGCTGCTAAAGGAAAGGGAGGTCTTCTTGTTATGTTGAGGCAGGATGGAGGGAAGAGCCACTCTAGATTGAATGCAGACCACAATAAAAAGGCCCATCTGTTTCAAAAGGGACTATCTTCATTCTGGCAAGAGAGGCACCAGAAGAATGACTGTTGAATAACCAGATAACACTAAACCTTCAGTGGGTTTCATTGCTAGATATAGGAAAGGGATATTTAAATTGGCTGGAACACCAAATATGAGAGCATGTCAGTCTAGGACATTCCATTCTCAGTTAAGTGACATGAAATGAATAGTATGGTTGATCTGGAGAAGCAAACATGAGAGTCATGATGCTGGCCAAATCTGAATTACCTGGAACTGCTCCCCACTGTTTACAAGCCTTGATTTGATTTAGTCATATCAAAGTTTGCAGACATAGCAAGCCAAATCTGCATCAGTGAAGTCAAGGATCATGTGCGGATGCCAAGTGCTACAGTACACTGCTGTTGTTTCCATTCCTTTTCAGGGGAAATGCTTAATACCTCCCAGAAAAGAAAGGCTCATCTATTGCCAGTAGTCCATAACATAACCGTTAAGCAAAAGGCTCATTTTAAAGGGGAAAAGGGGGGAAAAAAAGGGAAATCAAGCTAGTATTTTTATAGTTGTCCAGAGTTTACTTAGCCTGTCACCCAAACCACTTAGCTCTAAACCAGCTCTAGAACACCTCAAAGCTCATGTGACACAGAGCCCAAGCCAATAAATAGGACACGCAGGGAGGCACTTACGTTTGACACTGCATCTGCAGTGTAGTGTGCCTTGGTTTTCACCATGGCTGCTTTGCTATATGTCCATTGATTCCAGACCAGTGAAGGTCTCATCCTCTCAGCTCCATCTGGGGAACTGGACTGTTCTCTCTTCACTTTCTTGCAGCCAGGGGCACTGCTTATCATCCTCAGCTACACATTGAGGCATGTAAAATCTGCCACAGGTGTGAGATGATGTGTCCTGGGAGATTAAGAGAGAAATGTGCTGCTAAAGGGGATTTAGAGGAAGAAGTGGCCAATAATCTCAGTGCTACCTTCTGATACATCTTTTATCATAGGAGTGAAGTCCCATGAAGGTTCAGCAGCATTACAATATCTCATATTATAGATATAATTTCATGTCTATGAGATTAGTCTCATGGCACTGCATTTAGCATGTAAACTTCCAGTAACATCTCCTGCAATTCCAGTAACATCACTCTGCAGTAGAGTAAGTGGTCTCTTCAGTTTGTACTGTGGCAAGCAGCAGTCTGCAGGTACAACCTGAAGTGGAGCATCTAAGGTTGTGCTAATCTCCCTATCTGTTTGGTGAAACAAAGTGGACCATAGTAGGTGAAAAAAAAGGTTGGTTAGAAATTGATAGTTTCACTGAGGTTTTTGATCTCTGAAGATTGTTTTTCAGTCATTTTGATTGGAAGGGTCTTGAAAAAATACTTAAGAAAGGCAACAGATGGTATCAGATTTGTTCGTCACCAGACTTGAGTCCATGCAAGGAACTGTTTCATGATCACCTCTGAAATGGAGGTACAGACTGATACCCGTTTTTATAAGCCCTATTGCTTTAATATATCTAACTCTTCTATTTAAACCAGAGAGCAAAACCTAATGCATGGTGAGGGAAAATTACAAATTCACTAAAAAACTTCAGTGCAAGATTATTTTGAAGGAGGTAGAAGGAATTTCCTTTTTTGGGGGTGGGAGTAAGAAGCCCAGAACTGAGCAAATCTGTGTCTCTCACATTGCCTGCAGTAGTGAGACTCAGTCTAAAATAAGGTCCAGTTCTATTTCTCATTAAATAACTGCTGCTGATTTCCATCTTCTGTATACTTAAATGCTAGACATATATTTATGGCACACTGACATATTTAGCTCTTTTCAGACGCTATTGAAATCGCTGGTGCCATTCAGCAGTGCCTTATTTCAGCTTCTGTACTGCATGTCCCTCTTTTTAGCAAGGAGGCTACGTAATAAAATGCTGAACCTACATAATCCATGTAGGTTTTAATATGATCCACTTATATCACCAGGGAAAACTAGCTTCTAAACAATATTGCTACTATGCAGAAACACTGAATCATTTGGAGCAGAAAGAGGTTTAGCAGTTCAGATTGAGTGGTGGGAGGGGAAGGTCATTTTGCTGATTTTCATGAGAGAATAGAAGAACCTCAAACAGTGAAGACTGGGTTGTTAAATTAGTCCTGAAAATGAGCAGCAGCTCTGGTTCTTTCCAGAGGTACTTATTTCACTCTGTTAAAGCACAGTCCCGGATACGTGCATCAGGTGGTTCAGAGAAAGACAAAAATCCTTGCTCTAAAAATGTTAGCAATCCATAATTACATATAAATTCTAAGAAGCAGGAGCATTTTGCAGCTCCTTTGAGTTTCTTCAGGTGGAACATCTGCTTATATGCTTATATATTGGTCCCCTTAGAAGAAATAAAAGGCTGCAGGTCAGAAGGGAGCTAAATGATGTCTCTCACCTCTGAACCCATCAATCAGCCAGATATTGGGGCTTTCTAAAGTTTGGGCACCTGCAGTATAACTCATTTCACCTGAAAGTACATGGTGTGATCTGAACACCTAACGCAGTGTTAGTTTGGACTACCGGCTGCTACTGAAAACAGTAGCTTTGGTCTCTTTCAGTTGTGACTGGATTTCTCACAGCTGTATGGTCTCTTGTATGGAATCTTGTGATTGATCTACCTACATCAACCTTAGCTCTCACATTGCTGCAGGACGCAGTAAATGTTAGGGGTGCAGGCTGCTCTTCAGTGAGTCTGTCTCACAGTGGGAGCAATGGTTTAGTATTCCATTGTATCAGCCTGCTGAATTTGTTCATCCTGAGGTTGTGTGACCCTTAGGCTCAGTGCAAGGGAAGTAACTGAGAAGGGTAGGAAAGAGACTAGAGCACTTCTTTGTAGCAGAGACATTGAAGTGTAGACTCCAGCCAACTTGGTCAGCAGTAGACATCCATACTATATACATCAGAAATAAATTAAGATTAACCACCCCTTCCTCTCTGGGTTCTGTTGACTCAATGTCCATTTGTTGCACTAAGCACTTAAATCCAGCTCAGTCTAAAGGCTAGATTAAGTCTGCAGGAAGCTGTGCTATCTTGTGAGTAAATTGTTAGCCTAGTGACTCAGATACTGACCTAATTGTTGCAAAATTGGAAGTTCATCCTGGCGTTATTGTTATATACATTTGGCTTCCCTCATGAGAACTAGTTCTATCAGTACAGGTTTTGGGGTAAAACATAGCTTTGTGCACACTTGCTGGTTATTCCATTACTTCATTTTTAGCTTTCAGCTAAAAGAGAGAAGGAAAAATGAGCATTTGAAAAACATAATTAGCACATTAGTCTAATACTAATATTGATACTGATACTAATACTAACACTAGGATTGAATCAGCAGTGGTTTAATCCTGTGTAATTGTACACAGATCTCTGTACAGATATACTGATCTACTGACTTTGTTTTCTTACAGTCAGAACTGCTGGATATGACGGTAACTTCAAAGTTCAAGGTAAACTAATAAAACCTAAGTAGACTTCTGTCTATTAGCAAACACTGCCTTGAACTTACCTACAGATGCACTTTTATTCCAGCAACTTGTCTGTGACTCCTTTTAGAATTACTCAAATGGCATGGATAATGAGGAAATAAAAAAAAATGAAAAAAGAGACATAGAAAAAGAGCCTTGCAGGTATTTTTATTTAATAAAAATAAATGTTCTTCTCCACTTTATTTAATTCAGATACATTCTCTGTTTCATAGCCCTAAGAGTATACTGCAAAGATGAACAGATGTACTGGTAGATCTTTTTTATAGAAGTGTAAAAAGTCTAGAATGCAAATGGGACATCTTAGTCTTTATAATAACTTAGCCTCATATCACCCGCCATTTGTACATTCAGTTCAGCTTGTCTGGCCAGAGGAGTTTGTGGATTGATTATACAAGTCTTCTGGCTTGAAAAATAACACCTGCAATATCCAGAGGTTCTTCCCTGATTAATGTCTTAATGTTTGAAACTGTGCCTCACTGAGGCTTCCTAAACGCTGCTGGTTTGATAGACAGGTCTGGGGAATGCTAAAGGCAAGTCATTGATAGGACTTTTCTATGAACTCTAGTTTGTTGTGGGTTTGGGAGGGGGTGTTTCAGAGACATCAACTTAAGATTTAGCGATGACTGGGGAAATTAAAACACTTTTGGAGCATGATTTACATGTTTTTTTTTGCAGATTTTCCTCCTATACCTTTAGTTTATGTAGAATCGTAGAATCAGAATCACAGAATGGTTTGGGTTGGAAAAGACCGTGAGATCATACAGTTCCAACCCCCCTGCCATGGACAGTGACATCTCACACTACACCATCTTGCCCAAGGCTCTGTCCAAGCTGGCCTTGAACACTACCAGGGATGGAGCATTTACATCTCTGGACAACCTGTGCCAGTGCCTCGCCACCCTCACAGTAATGAACTTCTTCTAACCTGAACTTCCCCTGTTAATCGAGTCATTAATTATCCACTGTCTCATTAAAATAGATCAGGCTGTTGCGAGGGTTTTTTTCCTGTTTCCTACTGAAATGCATCCCCTCCGCTCCATGCTGAAGAAATATACGAAGAGAAACAGTCAAATAGCAGCGCAACCATGGATCACATTTTCTAACTCCTTTTCTTGCTAGGAAACAAATTATTTGAGTGGAGTACTTTGTTTTCCATCAGTAAATTAAACTGCACCTTCAAATTCTATTTATTTTGTCTTGTAAATGGCATGGATTTTATGTGGCTCTTCACTCAACTGTTTATAAGGTAAATATGAGCAATAACCATTACATCCCCCAAAGGAGAGTTCTACATATAATTTGTTTGCACACACGTCTGCATCCTATGAGGCAATTTCCAAAGAACTAAAAGAGGCAGATGTGTCAAGTGATGGTCAGGAATGGCCCGAATCTGGAGAAAGAGGAAAGGTATCATTTTACAGCTTATACTCCCACTAAAGCAGAGTGTGGTAAAAAGACCTTTGAATTACTACTCATTCATTATCCACTGTTTCTGCGCATTACAGCGAAGCGTTGTGCAGAAGTAACAGCTTGATGCTAAATGCACTGTAGATGTGTAACCATGGAAATGTATCAGCTAAGAAAGCGTGGAAATCATAGCGTCATAGAGATGTTGGTTGGAAGAGATTTCCAGGGGCCACTCTTGAAGCAGGACCAGCACCACCAGCAGATGAGGTCAGCCATGGCTTTGTCTGAATTAGTCCAGAAATCTCCAAGAATGGAGATCAACAGCCTGTCTGGGAAACCTATCTAGTGCTACAGCACACAGGTGGCAGAAAGGGTTTTCTCAGTGTCCAAGCTGAACCTCCCAGTGTTCAGTCTGGGGCTATTGCGAGTGCTAATAGTAATGAGAAAAGCTTGTGGTTTTTTTTTTCTTTCCAACTACTTTTCAAATAGTTTAGGCTGATATTAGATCATAGAATGTTTAGGGTTGGAAAGGACCTTAAGATTGTGTACTTCCAACCCTCCTGCCTTGGGCAGGGACACATTTCACTAGATCAGGTTGCCCAAGGCTCGGTCCAGACTGGCCTTCAACACTGCCGGGGATGGAGAATTTATCACTGCTTTGGGCAACCTGTCCCGGTACCTCACCACCCCCACAGTAAAGAACTTCTTCCTTAGATCTAGCCTCCTTTAGTAGCCTTTTCACCAGATAGCAAGGACCCAGCTCCTCCACCCTCTTCAGGCATGCCCAAGCTTCTGCACTGTCTCCTTGAAACAATCCCTCCACATCCCTCTTGAACTGATGAGCCCCAGACTGGACCTGTATTTCAGGTGCAGTTTCACTGGCACAGAGATAAAAAACACCCCTGATTTGAAAGTCCCACTCATTCTAAGGCAGATGAGGGTGCCGTTTGCCTTATTTCCCATGAGAGCACTCTGCAAAACCAACTGCTGGGATCACTGTGATGTGGAAATTTAAATCCAAAATTCTGTGTAAGCCAGTATACTCTTTTACTGCAAATCTTTGTGGCACTTCACCTGTACAACCTTGCCAAGGTAAGGTTTACTGTGCACTTACAAAAATGATTTGCAGACTTGCTGCTTGCCTGGTACGGGCAATATTTATTTATTAGGGTTTTGATTTACAATACTTATATAAGAAAGTAGAGTTTCCAAGCTGCAGGAGATTTTGCTGTAAATTAAAAATACGGTCACATAAAAGTACACAAGTTATTGCTCCTCCCAGAAAAAGGGAAAAAAAGCGACACCCAAAACTGCATGAAAGTTTGATTAGTGTCTCAAACTGGTATAAAATACAACGAGGATGTTCAGTATCTTCCATAGAAAAAGATACACAGAAGAAGATAAACCATTATGCAAGCTGCTCTGACTATTGCAAAATTGAGGTTGGCATAGGTCAACCTCAGTTTTGCAATAAAAAGTGCAAATACTAATGATGTGTGACTTTTATGGAATGTCTTGTCTAGGAAGGGTCTAAGGTTTAGCTGGTTTTGCTGAGTACAGCTATGGCAATGAGGTGCAGGGGCATGGACAGGTCCAAAGACACCTTTATGTTTCTGACTGACAACTCCAGTTCCTGGCATGAGTGCAGGTCTCATTCATCAATCACAGCTTGTTTGGTTGGGTTGTTAGCTCTAAAGGCTAAGCCCTGGCTTCTCAATAGAAAGGCATAAACTATAACTGCTGTGGCCTGAAAGTCATGGGTTGTTAACACGGGTTTCATAAGCCACTATGTAGTATTGGTACTTCATAAGTATCACTTCATAAGCTACTATGAGTGTGGTGCTAAGTGTGTGGAAGAAACTAGGAACATCCATTGAACGTCAAGAGAAAGGGGAGAGTTAACAAAGGCCACCTGAAGAGTAGAGAAGCTTCACATGGCGTGATTCAGTGTGGAATCTCTGTCACAAAATGATACACATAATAATAATGTCCATAAGTCTAGAGATGGTTGGACAATTTTATGGAAGAAAAATACCTAAGGGATATTTTTACAGTAAAAATGCATTTTTATTGTTAATGATGCTAAAGAGCAACACTAGTTTCTCAAGATGTCCCTAAAAGGTATGACGGAGGCCAAGAGGGTGTTCTGGGGAAGTAACCTTGTACACCCATGGAGTAATTAGTTTTTGCCTAGGTATTTGCTACAGTCACTGCTGGAAAGAGGCCTTTGGAATGCACAGAGCACTGATGTTCTGATCCAGTATGTCTTTTCCTGTGTCCCATGTCTGGTTCTTCCTTGGGAGACTGGGCAAAGTGCAAAACTCCTCTGGAATAGGATCCAGAGCAAGTCTATAGATTACCCTTTAAAGGAGCTTCTAAAGGGATGCTGAAGGGATGTAATACTACATAAAGCAAATGCTTTATGTAGTATGTGCATCTCTCCTTATATATTGTATGTTGAAGGGTCTATTACGATCATCTGGTCTCACCATATGGCAATACCAGGTAGAGAACTCTGCCTTGATTCTTAAGTTCTGACTTTCTAAAGCAGTCAGCTACTAAAGATGACAGCTGACTTCTAAAAGTATGGTGCTCTTCTATGCATTTTATTAGTTTGTTTTTAAGGAAGTTTCAGATTGATTTAAAAGTGCTCATGGATAGAAATACATCAAAAGAAAGGAGAAAGTCAGAAAAGGTAGTGCAAAAGTTTCACTTTCACAGAGTTCTAGGGCCTGAAACATCATTCAGCCTATTCTGAAACCATGAAGCTTTTAAATTTTCTCTCTACGTCCCAATGACAAATTGCTTTTTAATCCCCCACTGTTTTGTATATAGGGCTCTTCAAAACAAGTTCTAGTGACTTTATTTTAGCCAGGAAAGGTTTCCCTCTTTCACTTGTTGCTCAAGGAGAGAGGAATAATTTTGTGTGCTCAAAAACTGTAAGAAGAAAAACCTAAGGCAGAGAATGAACTTGGAAAGATTTAGAAAGGTGAAAGTTTCAGAAAGATCCTGGTGACACCAACCTAAAGATTATTATTAGAAAACTTCATGAATTCTTAATGATTGCACATCACAACCAATAAGCTCAGTGGGATGAATACATTCCCTAGAGTTCAGAGAAGAGCTTCAAGCAACATATTGCCTTAAATGCCTTAGGAAAAAGGAAGTAAATAAAGACATGCCAGTTACAAAAAGAAGTGTTGTTCAGCTTTTGTGAGATTGGTCCTGGTAAATCCTACCAGGTAAATAGCTAAAAAATCAAAAAGCTGAAAACCTGCAAAGGGTTCAAGAAAGAAAGGCAGCATTTGGACAGATCAGTAAAAAATCGAAAGTGTATATATACATTTTACTTCCTTTCTTCTTCTTTTAGTTCATTAAACTCAATATATATACCATTTATCTAAGAGAAGATAGAGGTGATCAGTTCACAACTATCAGTGGCTCCATCAGGAAGATAGATTTTTAATCTAAGAAGCATGCAACATATCATACAATAAACCAATCATTACAGCAAGTGATTGGAAGCAACAGCTAAACAGACACATATTAGAAATAAAGGGCAAAAGTTAAATGGAGAAGATAATTCATAAGGAAAACAGTTTTACTTGGAATATGGTGAAGTTTTTAAATGAAGATAGGCTGGTTTTTATAAAGGGATGTGTTCGGGGGTTTTTAGGCAAGACAAGTGAAAATCTAGGAAATGATCTGCTAAGATAACTGGGTGAGTACGCAATGATGCCTATTGAGGATGTATACACCTTAGCTCAGTGTGCCGCTTAGTGGCTGTTAAGTCAAGACTAACCTGAAGTGACACAGTGAAGTGACTGCTGGGTATAGAAAAGGTCTGTGAAGGCTTTCTTGTAAGCCAGGAAAGTGATGGGTTTAATTAGCACTCAAAACACAAAGATAGGAAGCTCATTATATTAAATGCTGGCTGGCTATAAATGATGCAACAAATAAAGAGTGTAAGGCTGACCTGCTTACACCGTTTGGTATAAGTGTCTCTGAGATTCCACCAGGCTTAATGCTTGGGCCAAGACGGTGTGACAAGTGTGTGGTTAAAATATTTAAAATATTAAAATACACCTATTACTGGGTGTACAATAAATACATGATGAAAATCAAATGATGAATAAAACCAAGCCGAAAGAACAGATTTATTGTGAGTGTGGGGTGCAGGAAGGTGGAGACTCATGTGCTTGGGACACCAACAGACAAATATTTCACCTCCTTCTGTGCTACCAAAGGCATGAATATTTGAGTTACTTAAGACTGTCCAGAGATGCTTGTGATCATTGGGGAAACTGGAGCTTTAGAGGAGCAGTCAACATGGGTTTGTTCAGGATCACAGCATCACAGAACACTGTAGCAAAAAGTCCCACGGGACTGGGAAAGATATTTCTGGGACAGCTTATTCTGACTTTAAGATGTGTTAATTTATGAGACAACTGTGGAGACTTTTATTGTTAGTTGCTGCAGAGTTTGCCGTTCATAGAGACAGGAGAGAAGTAACACGAGGTGAAATCTGTCTGCGATGGAAATTAAGTCATAACATTAATGATAATAAAATACTAATTACACCTGGAGCACCATTTTAAAAATGATAATTCAGATTATGTTAATGTCCCATTCCTTTTAAACATGCTAACTACCTGTTCAGATTTGAGAAGGTCAATGCAATGTGCTGCTGGCTCTCATTATTTTCTTCCATATATGCTGGAATTCTTCCCTGTCTTGGCTGGAGTCCATTTTCCTTTTTCAATCAGCAGTTTACATTTTAAATTCATTTATTAGGCAATAAAAAAAATCTTTAATTAAAAAAGTAATTTATTCTTAATGGCTTCAGGTCCTATAAACTGTCAAAAAGTATTGCTTTAACCCATTTATTAAAGTCTGAGTGACACATCATCTCCCAAGAATGCTGAAGAAATGATCATTATCAGTTGTGTTTACTCAGCTTACACAGAGGACTCATGCCTGTGTCTTTTATTACCCAGACAGAGATTAGAAGACCTGCTTGGGGACTACGCACCAAAATTATGCTTCCTATCAGTTTGATTAGCACACTTCCCAGCTCTCATAAGAAATTGGCAGGGTAAGAGTTAAGATTTTAAAGGGCTTCTTTTGGTGCATTAGCTGAGTTTCAAGATGCTGTTCACCAGAAGCTCAGGAAGGAGCAGAGCAAAGAAAGGTTCTTTGGCTACACAGGTATGTCTTTTGCCAGATCTAGAGATTGAATGTGAAAGATGCTGTGAAAGATGGACTGTAAGTATTAGCTGGATTTTTATATAGCATGGCCTTGTCTTATTCCTTTCATGACCAGGGTCAATGCTTTCAGCGCCAAATGACTAATGAACTAGTCTTGCATAACAGGGTGGGGAGGAGATGGGGAAGGGAAAGAAGGAAATAAATTAATCTTTTATGCTTTTCCCATCTGAACATTTTTCCCTTGGGCTTGATCCAAAGCTTAGTCAATGGAAGATGTTCTGTTGGTTTGGCAGGACATTGCATTGAACCCTGTATCATCATGGGATACAGCATTCTGTGAAATGCAGAATAGGTATTCTGTGGATTCTGCTGAATTAGGCTTTATTTCTACTATAATAGACCACAACCTAGCCAGGCAGAATTGTAATTTCTACATTCAGAGAATAAATTCTTCAACTAATCTCTCAGGAGTGGAAACACGAAAGTACATACAGAAACCCTACACACACCTTTGTCCAGCTCTGTTCTATAAGTGGTAATATGTATTTTGAGACTGTGTCACAACTGGAATGAACCAGGCATATGTATACACAACTCATATTCAGAAGGGAAACTAGGCTCTTAACTGACCTGTCTTGGAAGGAAATTAAGGTCTAAATGTCTGAGACTTGCTTTGTAAGTAGACAAGAACCCCTTCCTCAATGTTCTGTGTAAAGTTAGTATATTTGTAGATATTCTTCTCTGAGAATGGGGGAGTTGATTATTTGTAATGGTTGCTGCTGTTTTAAAATTTCCAATCACTCTTTTTAAGTATGACTTGTCTATTTTCAGGTTCGGAGAAAGGATTCCAGTGACATTCACAGAAGTTCAGCATTTATAGAAAATCAGTGCGTGTGGAGATCACATCACAAGTGAACACTTAGGGAACATCAGTTCATGATAAATGTAAAATATCAGAGATTAGCTCTAGAACTGCTCATCTGAATTCAGATGAAAAATGTTGTAAATAACCATTACAACTGTCATGCATTCAGCAAAGCTTTGACAATTATATGTTTCATGAATTCAGCCTTGTCAGCATTTAGAAGAAAAAGAGATGGAGAAAAAAGAGGGAGAGGGAAAGCAAGCGCAATAGTGATTTGCCATGAATTTTCCTTCATTGACAGAGGCTTGAAAAATATAAATGAAGTTATGAACAAGTGTAATGATAATTTGTGGTGCCATAAAATCGACTTCATTGCCTGCTGTGTTTCGAAGATCAAGATTTTGCACTGTCTGTCCAGGTTGACCTAGCTGAAATATTCCAGCAAGTTCTAGGATTGGGGTGCCTCAAGTGATGTAGGTTGGAAAACTAGAAAGCTGGTAACAAAATGTTCTCCACAATTACCTAATTGCTGTGGAAGATGCTTTCTGAATTTAAAGTGTCCTTTTCACTGCAAAGTTTGCATGTTATCAGATAGTCCCACTTTGAGGGAGTATTTCAGGACCTCACTCAGAGCTTCCTAAGGGAAAGGATTTTTTTTGACATAGAACTCTGTATTGAATTAATCTGACTCTCAAGACCTGATCAAAAATGAATAAGCACTAAGCAAAGAGAATTTTCTAATATATTTTAGCTCTCTGATCATTGATTTTAGTGCCTTTCTTGAAATCAAATTTACATATAAAAGAACTCCATTCCCTTAGAATATAGGAAGCTGAGAAATAAAAATATACAGCTTCATTTTCAATAGGTTTGACCCAAATGCTCTCAGTTCAAAAAAGGAACAATTATTTCTGCTGCAAACTAGAAATAGAAGCTGTCTCTTGAACAGTGCATGTCTGATCTTCCCTCCCACTCTTATCTCATTGTGTGTCTTATAGCACCTTAGGACGCAACTATGGCTGTCCCTCTGGTAGTTGGCCCTGACACTTCAATATTTGATTTTTATAAAAGACTTGTGGTTCTTAACCCACCTTCTCTTCCTCTTACATGTTTCATAACTTCAGAAGAGTAAGCAATTTTTCAGCATATGTTCGTGCTATCTGGTTTTGAGGGTAGGGTTCCCACACATACCATGGTATGCTTTATGAAGATGTTAAAAACTTCTCCATTCGTTTTCTGGACCAAAATAATTTTTGCTTTCCTATGAAGAGCTGATCAAATGATAGTGCAACTTCAAGTTGCTATGGAAACCAGCCTACCAGAAAGCAAAGCTACTTTACAGATTAAATGTTCAGTTTTCAGGTTTGTGATGTTATTCCTTTATTGTTTCAAACACTGGATAACATACTTAATGTTGTGATGTTATTCCTTCATTGTTTCAAACATTGGATAACATACTTAATGCATACGGATATACTTAGCTTAAGGAGTTGGTTGTGAGGTCTATAAAGATAAAAAAACAATATTTACCATTATAATTTGAAATAAAAAGCCAACATCTTCTGTGCAAAAGCATATTTATGCTCTATATGGATTCTCTCAAAACAGTATCTTAAACAAGTATCATCAGTTCATAAACTGAATCCAACTCTGGCAAAATATATAAGGAGAAACAAAATACTTTCACTAAAATAATTCCCAAAGGCTTCACAGGGTCATCACATAGTAAAATTCAATACATAAATAACAAAGAAAACAGTTGCCCACTTTCTTCTCTGACAGTGTTTGAAATCCAATTTACAACGAACTTCATAGGATACTGTTTCAGATGAAGTGCAACTGGTTTTTCTATCATGCCTTTTTAGGATAAATACCTTTTCAATTGGTCCTTCAACCAACAGAAATGATCATGGAGAAAAAAACCCAGACAATCAGATACTTGATGTTATGTCCATTTTCTGTAACTCAAACACTTTAAAGGTAGCTGTAGAAATTAGCCAACCATGTCCTGGGCTGCATCAAAAGGAGCATGACCAGCAGGTCAAAGGAGGTGATCCTGCCCCTTTACTCTGCTCTTGTGAGACCTCACTTGGTGTATTGTGTGCAGTTCTGGTGTCCTTAACATAAAAAGGACATGGAACTGTTGGAACAAGTACAGAGAAGGCCACGAGGATGATCAGGGGACTGGAGCACCTCCCGTATGAAGACAGGCTGAGAAAGTTGGGGCTGTTCAGCCTGGAGAAGAGAAGGCTGCGTGGAGACCTCATAGCAGCCTTCCAGTATCTGAAGGGGGCCTATAGGGATGATGGGGAGGGACTGTTCATTAGGGACTGTAGCGATAGGACAAGGGGTGATGGGTTCAGACCTAAACAGGGGAAATTCAGGTTAGATACAAGGAAGAAGTTCTTTACTGTGAGGGTGGTGAGGCACTCAAACAGCTTGTCCAAAGAAGTGGTAAATGCTCCATCCCTGGCGGTGTTCAAGGCCAGCTTGGACAGAGTCTTGGGCAACATGTTCCATGGGTGAGGTGTCCCTGCCCATGGCAGGGGTTTGGAACTGGATGATCTTAACGTCCTTTCCAACCCAAACCATTCTATGATCCTTAGGTGATTCTATGATTTCCATAGGCATTTCTATTTTGTTTAAGAACACAATTTACCAGGCTAGCCTGCTGGCTAGTGCAAGGAGGCTCAGTAGCTCATATCTCTTCAGGGATTTGTACCAATAGAGTTCCTAAAACAAAGACTACATTTGAGGACAATTTACAGAAAAATACTGCATATAAAGATTCCTCAGATGACAAGAAAATTTTCCAACAGGTCCTGAGTATTGTGTCAGTGTGAATTAGTTCAGTGCAGCAATTTGTACATATCATTTGGACTGGACAAGAAGACTTCTGCTTTCTGCATATGAGGCAAGGGAGGAAAAGCTAATTATACTTAGAGTTGCATCTACCTACGTCCAGTTAAATTATGTTGAAGGCTTTTGTTGCTTTTTTTTGATTCTTTTAATGTGTGCAATACAGTCAAAGTTTTTTGGCAGGAGAAGGTGACAAAAGAGAAACTCCTTAGCAGAGTGACAGCTCATAAAAGCATGATCTAGTGTTCTCCATTGAACTTCTGAGCTCCATTGACTCGAGCATGGTTTCACAGAGATGAATGACTGGAGTATTTTGTCACATTTCTATGAAATACTCCACCTAACTTTTGCAGTCTACAGCCTGAGTGTTTAGTCTGTGCCAGTCATCAAGCACTAGTTAACTGAGACAAACACCTGCACAGATTGATTTAGAACATCCCCAGAATAACGTCCAAGGTAGGTGAGATGAATCGCATCCTGTATAGCTATTACATGCAGAGAGAACCCAGACAATAACTGAGATGCTAGCTTTCAGGCACACAAATGTGCTGAGATTAATCCTATTTCTGGTAGGAGACAAATAATCTCAAGCAAATGGAGAAAACGTCATCTCAGAGACTGTGGGAAAACTTGTGCTTTCAGAGCAGCTGCATCCCAAAAGTGCATCTGGCAAGCACAGACCCCTAAGCATACAGGTGGACTCTCCAGGATGCTTCAGGAAAGGGGGCACACAGATTCGAACCAGTGAGAGGCAAGAGGTTATTTAAGGAGGTGATGCTCCTTGGCCGCTCCTGTTTCCTGTGCTTGAGCACGTAGCTCAGCAGAGGGAGATTTACTGTCTTGCAGACCATGCTGTGTGCCGGGCTGAACACTAAGCAGTGGCATACACACTACCTAGTTTAAGAGCAGCAGGAGTGCCTTTACACAGCAGTGTACTCTGCAGGGTAGGTGTACTCTGTGGCACTCCATGCTTTAATGTTCTTCAAGGAAACAGGATCATCAGACTTCCCTGCAGAGGAGCAATCAAGCATACAACAGTCAAGTTGGGACCAAGAAGTAGAATACGTAAGATCTGCAGCTATTTCACTGGTTGAATCTGGTACTACACCTCTCATCTGCCCCACAGGAGGTAAAACAGCAATGTTTTGCTGGCCTATGAGAATAAAAAATATTTCAGAGCTAGAATTGGTTTTTAGGTTATCAGCAAAGCTACTCAGGTTTACAGTGTGGCGGAGCTTGAATCCTTGTTCACTCCTTCTTAAACTTAGTGGTACTGGGTCTTGCCACAGGGTAAGATCTGCAGTGTGATGCACGAGTCCCACTGATTCAAACCATTTAACTCCATGCAGATCTTCACCCTGCCAAAATTCAAACTTGGATTACTGCTTCTTCTCTCCCTATCACAACAATCTGGGTGCATTTTTCTTCCCACAGCATTTATCGCCTAACCTCATGTCCTGTTCTCTGTTAATCTTTTTAAGATTTCATCTTCCTTTTCTTTGTGGATAGCTTTTGCACCCGCCACATGCAAAGACTAGGGACTGTCGCAGGATAAGAGACGAGGCTCCAAAGCACTGAATCCAACAAAAGGTAAGTTACTAAAATATGACAGATTCACCAATGTATTTAAGTTGAACCTGAACAATTATCAAAGGCCTTGCACTTCTTCATGTCTCCACCTACAGGATGTTAGCAATGCATCTGGTTCCAGCATTAGAAGGGTATGGATTCATATTAGAGGTCATCTTGCAGTTGTGTAGGCACATGAATATTTCACACAAATGCTTCTATGGTTGGGTGATTACTTCATCAGATAGACTTGCTTCATCACTAATACATTAAACAGGCTGCAGGCATCAGAAAAATCATGCTTGACAGAGGACAAAAAGCTAACACATGCTGCAGTCCATCACATCTAAATGACAGCCATCTAATACTTATTGCTATGTAATAAATAGCTTAGCTATGGGCTCAGAAACCTGGCTGAAATGATCATACTGTAGTTCCCATTGTTAGTGGTAAAAATGAAGGAAGGACAGGGGATATATCAGGCATGGCTTTGAAACTGCTTGCTGACTCTATGATATATTTATAATTTTGCAGTGTGGATAGTGTTTATTCTGTTTCTATTGCAGCACATAGACCGTGGTCTATTCCCATGTGGTACCCTGGTGTAATCCAGAAAATTAATGGCTGAGAAAAAGGACATTATTTGGAGCTAAACAAAGGGGTAGAGGTGGTGAGAGGAGGCGAGTCTTGTATCTCAGACATGGTAGAAGCAGTAAATAAATAGAGGGACTGGTTATACAACATGCTTAGGTGTTCCATTTGAGATATTTGGCATTTCTACACTCTGAGCTGCCTCTTACTTCTCTTCCTATTATTTTTCAACTAAAAAATGATGGAGTATTACAACTACCAAGCCCTGTGTTAACAGTGTGTTATTTTCACATGCCAATGCGAAAATTGCTACCATCTAAATCATCAATTCATTTGTTTCTTTATTTCCTGACAAAAATCAAGACTCTTTGATCCATGATTCAAGGTCAGAATTGACACTGCACTTCCAGGGGCACTGTCATTGATCACAGGAGGATGTTTTTCAGAAACAAACCTCAGCAGATCAAGTCAATATCTACTTCAGCCTTTTCACAGTAATGTTGTTTTTGTCAGAATTAGAAGAGAGTTGGGAAAAGGCTCCTTTCTAGCTGGTTATAAAGGAAAGTTGTTGGGTGTTTTTTTCTATGTCTTTGCAAAACAAGCCTAGAGATTTAACTGTGGTTGTTTTTGTTTGTTCACTATTGCAAACGCCAGCTTTCTCCTATTTATTCTTACCTGATCATGGAGTCACACACCTGAACTCTTTGCTTTACATTTACCATATGGGCAACAGAGAAAGGCAGAACCAGGATATGATTCAGTCCAACTCAAATCAGAGTAATTTTCTACAACCTGCCTTCACTGACAATATAAAGCGCATGAGTTCTATAGCTCCTCTGTGGAACAAAGGATCTCTTAGTTTTAAAGATTGGCATTTCTGAAGTGAAGATCATATTGCTTCTTTCTGCTGTCAAGAAAACTGTCTGTTAACTGGAAAGCGAAGCCCACAGCTGGCATTCAGTTGAGCAGATTTAGTACAAAAGACAACTCCTGATACGGAGGATGTAAGTGAGTCTCGAGATTCTTATTTTAAAGGTGATTTAAAGGTGATTTCTCTTTAGCTTCAGCTTCCAGAGTGCAGCTCTTTTATATACAGGCTACAATTTTTTTCCTCATAAATTTTGTACTTCACAGAAAGCTGGCTGCCTTTTTAATCTAAAAGGAACATTATACCTTTTAATTAAAACAGGGTTTTGGTTATATTTGAAAAGGAAGTTGGTTGTATTTTACATAATAATAAAAAAAAGCCGTGACAACTTCTAGGACTTCTGATGTGACCACACAAACTACCACCACCGTGTGTCAAACTGTACTTAGATCAAGACACATGCTGGATGCCTGTCTGGTTAGGTTCCAATTAATTCCTGGCCCTAAAACTCAAACTTAGCTGTCCCAGGTAGATGCAGTTAAAACTTGGCTATTGTTATCTCTCAGCAACAGGAGTAACAGATTTACCAGACAGGACCACAGGGCTGTACTCCTCCTCCTCTCCTGTGCTGTGATAGGGAAGGAACTCTAGTGCCTTATTATCACTGCGTTTCCATCCAAGCACAGACAGTTGAACTGGAAAACACATGTCGGATGCCAGTTGGTGCAATCAGATGCTGAGATTGTTTCATGGTAATTAATCCAGTCATACCAGTTATTGAAATACTCAGAAAGTTATGAGTTGTGCTCATCCATCTTAAATGTTTCACAGATTTTTCAGTAGAAGCATCATTTGATTAAATATTTGGTCAAGATGACTATTCCCTAAAAGGATTTCCATGAGAATTTCCAGACTCCCAACAAAAAAAGTTTCCACTGGTTTGCTGGCCAGCAAAAATCAGTGGCAAGAGACTTGAAAGATATTAATGGACAGCAAAAGAAAACATGCAAAACCTCCCAGTGTAACAGATGAAAAAACTATATGCCAGTTAATCACGCCAGTTATTAAACGAATGTTTGTAAACCACCCATATCTTTGAAGGCGTTCAGGATCAGTTCAGAAAGGGATCACATAAAAGGAATCAATTTAAACATAAATGACATTCAAAAGAAATGTTTTGACTAATGACGTGAAAGCAGAATAGATTAAGCAGCTTGGTTTGAAGGAGCTGCAGCTTACTTCTGAGAAAATAAGACATTTTGCATGCTAATAATCCTTTTGTTACATCATTTTTACCCTGGTATATGAAGCAGAGCTATTTCTTATACACAGTGCTGTACTAATACAAGAACATGGCTTGAGCTGATGGTGGACGTATGTGCTGTGCTCTAGAAATGTCTATTTACAATGTGAACAAAGCAGGGTATGAATAATTTAGGGGTTGTGGGGTCAAAAGCAATCATATTTGTACTCTCTCACACAGTTATAAATAAAGTGAATGAAAGCAAATCAGATGAGCAATTGCAGGGTTTGACTTGAAGAATATAGGGTCATAGAATAATAGAATCATCGAATAGTTTGGGTTGGAAAGGACCTTAAGATCATCAAGTTCCACCCACCCTGCCATGGGCAGGGACACCACACACTAAACAATCGCACCCAAGCCTCTGTCCAACCTGACCTTGAACACTGCCAGGGATGGAGCATTCACAGATTCCCTGGGCAACCCATTCCAGTGCCTCACCACCCACACAGGAAAGAACTTCTTCCTTATGTCCAATCTAAACTTCCCCTGTTTTAAGTTTTAACCCATTACCCCTTCTCCTGTCACTACAATCCCTAATGAAGAGTCTCTCCCCAGCATCCCTATAGCCCCCTTCAGATACTGGAAGACTGCTCTGAGGTCTCCACGCAGCCTTCTCTTCTCCAGGCTGAACAGCCCCAACTTCCTCAGCCTGTCTTCATACGGGAGGTGTTCCAGTCCCCTGATCATCCTCGTGGCCTCCTCTGGACTTGTTCCAACAGTTCCATGTCCTTTTTATGTTGAGGACACCAGAACTGCACACAATGCTCCAGGTGAGGTCTCACAAGAGCAGAGTAGAGGGGCAGGATCACCTCCTTCGACCTGCTGGTCACGCTCCTTTTGATGCAGCCCAGGATACGGTTGGCTTTCTGGGCTGCGAGAACACACTGAAGCCGGCTCATGTTCATTTTCTCATCGACCAACACCCCCAAGTCCTTCTCTGCAGGGCTGCTCTGAATCTTTTCTCTGCCCAACCTGTAGCTGTGCCTGGGATTGCTCCGACCCAGGTGTAGGACCTTGCACTTGGCATGCTTTATAAACCATAAATAAATAAACAATAGTAATAATAATAAAAAAGTTAAAATAATTTAAATTAAGATTATCAGTTCTGAGATAAAATACAAAATATTTGCTGGTTTTTACAGGGCATAAATATTGGGGAATTCAGGCAGACTGAAGACACTTTCTAGGAATGTATATACTGCTCTGTCCTTAGAGAAGCATGATAGCAGGTGATTATAAGGCAAAAGGGGGGAGCTGCTGGGAAGGTGGAAAGGGTTTTTCAGAAGTGTGTCTGAACTCAGGGAGAGGCTTACCTTTGTTGAGAAAGTGAACACAAAGCTAAAGGAAACCTAAAAAACTAGAAATAGATGTAAGGTTAAATTAAAAATAACTAAACCCCACAAAACCGGCCATTTCAAATGGCAGTTTTAGCAGCTTCCAGTTCCCAAATCTTATATTAAATTCCAGTCCAGGCACATTTTGCTTTCTCGATTTTTTTCATGTGATCAGTAGAAGATTTATGGATACCATAATTGGGCTGAAGAGAATGAATTTACAGATTGTGACTTCTCTGGCTCACAGTACTGCAAAGACGGGGCCAAAAGTGGTCTATGGTGCATGAACTAATACCGTCAGGTATTAGTTAAAGGTTGGGTGTATAAACAGAGAGAAAAAAAAGAGACTGAGACAACAGATACTAAGCAGAATGAAGGTATAGTCCCAAACCAGGGTCTGCCTCCCCTTTCTAGAAGTATTCTTGTTCTGTTTGATGATAAAATAGCTTTTCAAACAGTGTTGTACCCAGTGGTGCTTATAAGTAAACAGCCCTGACTTACTGCTGCTATGCCTCTATGAACTGCATCCACTCAGCACTGCTGAACCACACTAGGACACAAAGTATGCAGACAGCCTTTTTCTGGTTATTGAACAGATATATTTACCCACTATTTTTATCTATTCATTTTTACACCATTAATTTTAAGGAAGAGTTTGAAACAGGATAATGAAATTCTTCTTCTATTTCCTCCTATTGTTGATGCCAGGAAGCTCCTCTTAAGCATGAGTGGGCAGCTGGGTTAGGATTTTTTTTCATTTACTATGAATGACCAATATGAGCAAGCTCTTTGGAAAATGTGATTACTTATTTTGCAGTTCTAAAAGTAAACACTTTAGAGAATCTGTCCTGATTGCAAATGTCAAAAACTTGTTAATGAATACAAGTGTTTGTGGGGAGGAAGGAGAAACGCTAAAGGGTGTTTGCGATGCATATTCGCGGGGCTGAATTTCACCCGAAAGAGCAAATAAGGATGGTTTTGCTACGTGCGATTGTTATTACTGTATTTCTTATTCTTAATAGAGCAATATGCCTAGAAGAAATGGAAAACTAATTGGCTATATTTGATTGCTGTACCATCAATCATCCATCCATCCATCCATCCATGCACTTAATGAGACCAATGAAGTTTCCTTTGGAAGTAATAAACAAAACTATATCCTGCAACTAATTCAGGCATTGCAAGATGTCCGCTTGATTTTGCTGATTATACTAAATCAATTCTATGCTTCATTCAGTGCATTGCAAGGAGCTTGCTGGCAGGAACTTCATCTGTTATTAACTCATAATGCAAATGAAGGTAATGCTTTTATACTATGAATTGTCCTCTGCTGTTAAACCTGAAAGTCAATGGGCTAGACGAATAGCTGATTCCTTTTAAAATACAATAGCTGTATTCCTTTTGTCACATGTAATCAAAACCTACTAAAAGCTCTGACTTCCAGGATTCTTTACTGTGCTTTATGTCATGGAAGAAAAACCTCCTGTCTCTGTCTCAGGCAAAGCTAACTCTTTATATTCTCTGCCCTGTTTTTCAGATAATATTTTCTCTAGATACAAATTACATTAACAGAGTTAAATTTCATTTTTATTGATATGGATGACAGCACTACACTCACCAATATCTGTTCTAAACATGGACTTTCCTCAGTCCTCTTTCATTTCTTTTTTTAAGATACATTTCCTTAGTTACTAAAGGCAGTTTGGAATATTTGGGTGTCAGTTTTGGCACTTTGGATTCCTTTTCCTTTTCGTTTCATTTTGTTGTGTTTTGTTTTTTTTTTTTCTTTTATCTACATTCAGGTTTGAATGACACCAGGTTTCATGTTATTGCAGTTCTTTTTGGTTTCAGACCTTTCAGCATAGCATTGAGGAGCACATAAGTAAAATAAGCAGAAGTGAGATAAAACTTTCAACAAATCAAACATCTTGAGTTCATTGAGAGTGATTGAATATGCATTTAATGAAAAAAAGTGACTTTGCTGGGTCTCATAATAATTAAATTGAAAACTTGAGTTTTAAACACTAAAGCCCTGGCTCATCTGATAAGCCTGTGTTTGAGATCCATTTCACTTTACCTCAACCATTTAAACTTTATGGATGTAGGTCTAACTTAGCCAAAGGGTCCCTGTGTACAACATTGAGAGGTATAAACAACTTATTTTAACATTTCTTTAAGCTAGGACAAGCCATTTCCTGGAGACATTTGTCTTCTGCATTAGCCATAGAAGTGTTGTGAGATTATCTACCCTCCGTATCTCTGCAGGCTTCTGGTTCTTTTTTAGGGAGTCAGCCATTATTTAAAGTGATCCCACTCATTAGCTACAGAACTTGCTAGTTACTTTTGGATGACAAAGAAATATATCTGCTACTGTCAGGTGAGAATATCAGACCTGTTGAGTAGGTCATCTATTATAGTCCCATCTCCCTTACCACTTTACAGGTGCTTGTGTTGTTAATACTTCTCCAACTGAGGATTTCTAGTAACTCCTGAGTGCAGAAATACAATGACTTGAACAGTAAAAGAGCAAGGATTTTTGGTATAGATGAGATTGTGTCACTTGTTTCAAGCAGCTAACTCTTGAATCTAGAATCCTACCTCAAGTGCTATAACTGTTTGTGCAGCCGCCTTTGGGATTATCTGAATGGCTTCATAGACTTCATTAACTGTATTGACTTACTCTGCATTGACCAGGTACTTGGGTCCTTAGCTTCCATATAAAAAAAATAGCTGTAAGTGTTTTAATCCTGGTGCTGGATCTACATGCCAAATGACTACTCACGTACTTCAAATCAAAAGAAATCTGAAAAGACAAAATCATAACATCTGTACATTAAAAAAAAGAATTTGTAATAGGTCACTATCAATATTTATTACATGTTAATAATCAGTTCCATCAGTAAAAGACACACTGGGTTTTGAATGCAATTTGTCATAAAGACTGCTCCAGTTTACATGTCTAAAGATAAATATTTAAGCTGGAATGAGCCAATTGTAGACCCCCTAACAATTAATAGAAGGGAACAAGTACCTCCAGAGAGCAGTTTGTAACACTGTGATGGATGACATCTTTATCCACTGACTAAAGAATGAACAGACAATGCCGAGATATTTAACTTTTAAATGTCTACAGTTTGTTGAGATGAATACTAACCAAAATGTCAGTGTTGTCTCTTTATATATGAATAGCATTTCCCCCCATTTAATAAGTGTGATATTGTAAAAGTGGTATGCTAAAAGTTGCTAAAAAAGTACAATTTAATATATTGAGTGTTAAAGTTGGGAAGGGAAAAAGATATTATACACACGAATAAACATTACTGTCATCTTTTAAGTACTGAGGTAGCATATGAGTATTTTTGAACATGACCCTTCTTTTCCCTCCTCCAGAAAAATTAGATAGAAAACTAGTGGGTGTAGTTCAGTTCCCTAAATACAAGTGTGTGTTACTATCTCAGATGCCTTAAACTAACAGATGTACTCCAAAAGCACCTGGATCTTCCATAAGTTCTCTGCAATGTCTGTCAGCCCTTTCAGTATATTTTTGATACCCCAGTTTATCAGGTGCCCATAGTTCCCTGTGTTTACAGAACTGGCTATTATTGATGATGGAAAAAACAACATCACACACATGAAAAACAATCCCATCTTTTTGTTCAAATTCTGTATAATTTAGCTGAATAGAGCTGCTGAAATCTGTTGCCTGACCTAATATGCAAATAATCCTTTGGACGATGAAAGGCTATTAGGATTTCTCCCAGTGTGAATAGTTATTACACAGCCTTCAAAAAGCAGTCCTGGTTACTAAATATGATCAAAAAGTTGTATGAGCAATTCGGAAAGGTTTTGTTTTACCTTTAGGGAAAGTGTTGGAAAAGCAGGTCAAACAAGCAAACCAGCCAGGAGAGACTGGAAAGTATAATTGTTATCAATATAGACAAGCTTTGGAGCTTGTTATAAGGTAGGACACTCAAGTCTTTGAAGTGCTTGTAGTTGTTTATGTTTTTCAGTTTTCAATTAGATAGATGGAATAGGCCTTATTTTCAGGGGGTGCAAAACAGATCCCTTTGATTTAACCTAGTTTACACCTAGCTTTGACGTCCAGTACATGGCAAAATTGTTGGCATTGTAAATTTTTTGTGGGTAGCAGAGTAATCCGTTTGGTGGTAGAGAGGACTGACTGACAGGTGATTTGCTTCTCTTTCATTGACTTACTAAGAGGGTTAGCTTCTGGGGCAGGCAGAACAGACAGCTGTGGGCAGATGGAGGCAAGAAAGGAATAAGGCTTTCCTGTGTGTTTTGCCTCTAGGAGACCTTGGAAAAAGGGTCTTGTGATGCTGCAGACAACTGATATGATTGCAGCTATAGCCCTTCCCAAACGCACTAGTTACCCTTTCTCCCTCAGCTGTATCACCCACATCCCTCACTTATGCCTCAGTACAGACCCAGGCTGTTACCTCTGTGGCAGAAAAATCTAGGCTGAGAAGATCTAACGGTATAGAACATGTAGGTGCTACATGTAGATACTGACGTAGATGCTGGAGATACTGACGTTTTACCTGGGCTGGAGCTGGAAGCTGTGCTGCCTACAACAAGATTTCTTCAGGTTGCTCAGCCTTTCTGAAAACCCGAAACTTGTAAACGAGAGTCATAAGATACAGGCTCAAAAATAGGTGGCCAAGCAATATCAAGTTTTCAGGCTATTATCAACATTGCAGTGCTGTAGAGAAGTGACAAAGAAAACAAATTAGCTGATGAAAGCCTATGGTTAATACATTATCTGGATCTGTTACTGTCAATCAGTTGGACAGATAAATTGTACTCACTGGCAAATGCTCGTGAGAAAGTGTCCTCAAAAGCACTCTCCTCAACTTTTAAACAACTCATGTGTTTAGTGGTGCATACACTGACAGCCCACCTCATCTGGCTTTTCCAGTTCCAAAGAAAAGACAGGACAAGGTCCTCACCAACATGCTCCACTTGACCCTGTCTTAATCAGGTTTGAATTCTAGTTTGACTGGATGATCTCCAGTAGTCCCTTCTAGGCTCAACTACTCCTTCATTCTGTGAAAATCAATCTCAGAACTATTTACACTCCAGAAAAGTATATTGACTTTTCATGTGTATACAAATGTTTTTTGACTGAAATGAAGCCAAAAAATACAATGACCTCAGAAAGCATCATAATTGTTTTGCCAGTAGCTATCTTTAAAGACAGAGATGTTGGTGAAGCATCTGTTGGGTCTGTAAAAGTTTACTTCTTGGGCTTTCTCTAAAGTTACAAATGACATGGCCAGCATTAGGTGTTGTTTCTTGAATGATAAAAATGTTATGGTATTTCCCCTTCTCTTTCCATGGGTAAAATCTTCTTTCAGGATTGCACCACTGGACAACTGTATTTCCAAACCTGGGCTTATGGAATGAGACAGTACCAGACATGGTTAGGCATGTCTAAAATCAAAAGATGTTGCTGGTTCACGGCGCCAGTATATGGGCATTTAACCAGTGGGCTTTAAAAGATCTTTGTAACTCTTTGATTAAGATTTATAGATGCCTTTATGTTTGAAATAGCCTGATTTCTTAATAAGGAACTCCAAGATATATATATATATATATATATATATATATTTATTTATTTCTTTTTAACAATCCTGCCTTTTAAAATCATAGGTATGACATAAAGGGAGATGGCAAAAGTCCTATTTGCTTCTGAACAAGGTAGCATTTTAGATGAATGATTTGTTGTTAGCAGTTAATTTAAAAGCTTTTAGTTCCAAATATATTGTGGCAAATTGGTAATCAAGAAGTGTAAAAAAACTGTTATGGAGAACAGGTAAATGTGGAAGTGCTAAAAGAGAAAACAGGTTTCTTTGTAACTGTTTCTAGGGAGATATTGCAGGTAGAAAATCTGTTTCATTTACTGTGATTGAGTGCCAGGGCTGATGGATTAGTTTAATGTCATCCTTAGTAGGAATTTGCAGAGCCCAGCAAACTTTGCAGTGTTCTAGCAGGCAAACATTTTGAAAATTCAGAAGAATAGTAAAGGCAGCAAAAATGTCATTTGAAATAAATGGGAGATCCTAAGTCTTAAAAAAAAAAAAAAATAGAAAATCAAAAATCAGATTGTCATGTTTTATTTGAAATACAGGCTCTTCAAAGTCCTTGATAAACTGAAAAACATCCTCGCAAAGACTGAAGGAATATGTTTCAGGTTTGTCTTTCAGACAAAGGAGTACAGGACAGAACCACAGAGATAACCTGGCATGGAACATAATCACCCACTGGAATGTGTAATAATCCTGGAACAATAGCCCTAAATATTGTTCTTCACCTGTAGAAATCGAGCAGTTCTCAGCCAAATTTAACCTCTGTTTGCACAGCCTATGCCTGCATTCAGTTAACATGCTTTTATATTCCACGGATCATTTCAGCTGTTTGGTTCCCCAGTACAGTATAAGTCCTTTAAAATTCTTCTGTCCTGAAAGCTGACAGGGTGCCCCAATGCTCAGTCATCCTGTTGCCTTTTATCTCCACAGTAGCAGCAGCCACACTGCTGTCTTTGCAGCTTTTCTTTCAATTGCAATGATGGGTGAGCAGCTGAGAAAGTTTTCTTGTTATAGGTTTCCATTACCTATCCTTCTTTTAGTGGTGATCTGCTTAAGAGTGCACTTAAGATATCTTTCAACAAATCAAATGGTAAATTATGTATTGCACCAGTTATTTATCTGCATTTTATGAGCCAGACTATCAAATAGCAAAGGCATGTGCTTAGAGTCTGAGCATGCTTTACTTTACTGAGATAATGTTTGCGTTTCTGGTAAAGCAACTTGATCATACTGGTCATAAAGACATAAGAGGCAACAGGAAGCCAGACCTATGTCTCTTGTATATGAACTGCTACCTCTACCTGGTTCTGCTCCTCACCTATTGTGCAGGAATAAAGAAATCATAGTGGCTAAAATGGGCTTCAAGTTTTTCTGAATTTGTCTGAGCAAGGGACACACAAGATGCCTGAACACAAAGAATTCTGAAATGAAGCTTAAATAGTTAAAAAGGCCTTTTAAGAGTGAATCTACATGGGCACAGGAATGTTTCACCACATGCAAGCTTTTTGTTTATTTGTTGTCTTCAAGTCAATGAAATCTAAGAAAAGTAGGGAAAAAAGGTTTTAATCATCCCAGGAAAAGTATAGACTGTGAAAGGTACCAGATACCTCCTGTAGCTCATTTGGAAGAATTTATGAATATTCTGAAATTGCCTACATTTGAGTAAGCAAGCAAATACAAATCCTGATAAAAAAATCTAGCCAAAATTGAATTGAATCTCCCATGTACATAAATAAACATTAAATTCTCTACCATGCTATCAGTCAGGTTGGTCTACAGATGTGGGGTTTATGCCCAAAGGAATTAGTATTGCTTCTCTGAGACTTTCCTTTATAAATCACTCACAGGAGAGAGTCTAAAGAAAACTAAGCAAGAAAGCAAGAAAGTAAGTGTCTTGCATGTGATTTTGGTAGAAATACAGACAATACTTATATTGAGCTAATGTCTATTTAAGAAAACATATTTCTTTGAAGTGAGATGCCAATGAAAATTACCCTCAGGACCACAGTGACAGATGTTTTATTGAAGAATCTTCTCAAAGGGAACTTAACTGAACTATAGCTGGTTCAGAGCCTTTAATTACTGTTAAGCATCAGTGTGCCAGGGTGGAGTTTGGCACCATATCATCACCACTGCTCTTCCCCATCCCCATCTTTTCTGGTTTGGAATAACAGCTCTGAATTTCTTATTTTTGCTTTATTTTTTCTTTTCCTTTTGCAAGAGAGTTTATAATCTTTAATAGAAGCACTCCTGTAATGCCTCAGTCCAGTGCTGAGAGTTTCCTGGACAGAGACCTACACACAGGGTTAAAACCAAAATAGTTTACAGTTAAATACACAGCAAAGGGACAACATCTGCCTCTCATGGGTCAAAGATGCTCTACAAATTGAACTGCTCCTGGGATGAAGGGCAGTATGTAAAACATGATATTATTTCAGAAGTCATGTCAGTGTTGAATGCTCCATCCCTTTAGTGGGAGGTGTCACTGCACATGGCAGGGGGATTGGAACTACATGATCTTAAGGTCCTTTCCAACCCTAACTATTCTATGATTCTATTACTAGATTTAGGAAAGTCTTATTTCTACAGGCAGCAGAAGCCAAGAGAATGATGTTGCCAGTTCCTCACAAGGCACATCTAACTCCTTTATAAAGCTGGATGGATAAGAAACACATTTGTGTCAAAATCCTGTTGCAAGGCTCAGGATGACACTCTTTCTCGTACAAAGTTTCTCAATAGCTCTATTTGTCCCCCAGTCCTATCCTGTCCCATCCTGTCCCCATTTTTGCAGTTCTATGCCAATATGGTAATAATTACACCATCCTTTTTTTCAAGTAGCTCATCACATACAATGGACAATTTTCTCTGTAATGAGGTTAAATATGGTTTCTTTAATATAGAGAAATATAGTAATATAGACACATTAAGGTTCTATTAGCAATAAATGTTTTCCTTCTCTGTTAGCAAGCTATATATTCCCCTGCTCCCAGATGAATATGTATAGTGTGCACAAATTGGAAAAAAAAAAACAGCTTAGAAAATGCAACATTTTTGTTTTGCTCTAAACCTTTTCAGAGGTAACAGTCTCAGGAAACATTCATTGTGTTTTTAGACAATCTCGTAACTGCACATGGTGGAAATAAATGAGTACAAAATACCTTTTCAGGAATCATCTGATGGATGTGGAAAAAACCAAACCCAAGACAACAATGGAAAGCTAAATAAGGATGTGAATATTAATCATTCAACAGCTGAAAGATATATATCTGTGCAGTCCCAACTCAGCTGGTATAAATCAACAGAGACTTGTCAGAGCTGTGCTGATTTATGTCAGCTGGGGATCCAGCTTCATGTTGCTCCTAAAGTAGGAGACAAGATGTCTGTTCAAGACTGCTCATATCACTAATGGAGGGATTTTAAAGAACAACAGGATAATTAAGCTCTGCTTCCCATTTAAACTCAATGGCAATTTAATACCCAATCCCCATTAATGGCTTTAAGAAATATTTGTGGAAAGCTACTCCTTTACATTACTACATTTATGTATTCCTAAGGATGGATGCCTTTCCTGGAATGCGTGTCCAGTTAAGCAGACATCATATTTTTGTTGGGAAAAAATAAGCTCTAATTACACGTGTAATAAACTACTGCCTGAATGCCTGTTTTCTCTTTTCTTGACTTGGCCTATGAAACATGAAGGAAGAAGTTTCATGGTTTTGCTTGGAAAGTGTCATGAGTTTAAGTAACAGAATTATAACAATAATGTGAGGGAGAAATTCATCATTATCTTAATTTGATAGGATAAGGAAGACTGCAGTGAAATACATTGCTCCTGTTAATTAGTCTTCCAAATAAGCATCAAGGTAGTAGGGAAACATCAGCCAAGAAAACAAAATAATTTTATCCTACTAAAAATGTTAATATGAACTAGAAAAACTTGATGAGGTCACACTCAATCCTACTGTCCATGTCGTCGACAAAGATGTTGAACAAGATCAGTCTCAACACTGGTCCCTGAGGGATACCACTCATTACTCATCTCCAATTGGACAACTCTTTGTGGCCATCCAGCCAATTCTTTATCCACAGAGTGGTCCATCCATCAAATTAATGTCTTTCCAGTTTAAAGACAAGGATGTCATGCAGGACAGTGTTGAATGCTTTACACAAGTCCAGGTAGAATGCATTATTGGCTTTGCCCCTGTCTATCAGTTCCATAGCCCCATAATAGAAGGCCACCAAATTGCTTAAGCAGGATTTGCCATTAATGAAGTCGTGTTGGCTGTCACAAACCACTTCATTGTTTTTCATGTGCCCTAGCATGGTTTTCAGGAGAATCTGCTCCAAGACTTTGCCAGGCATAGAGGTGAGACTGGCTCGTTTAAAGTATAAAAATGTATGATGTGTTTATGTCTAGACAGATTGTCTGGGAAGACTTTGAAACAATAATGGAATAGCTCAGGAGAGGAAGAATGTACTTACTGAAGTTTTATTTGGATATGTGTCTCAAGGGATGGATTGGAACATAAACTTGTACTCTAATCTTTAATAGGCTGGCATTGCAATTATAGGCAATATTACAGTAGCAGATTTCCAGGTTTCAAGACTTCTGGGAGAGGGATACTCTGTCCAGGTGCTAAAACAGTGTGGCTCCAAGAGTAGTAAAGCAATGCAAATAAATACATAATTATTGTTGATGATACTGGTGTATCACTGAAAGAAGGGAAAATCTGCTGTCTCTCATTTCATCAGCTAAAAGCTTTTCATTTTGTCATAACTCAGATCAATATGGCAAGCTTACTGAAACCAGAATGCTTTCGTGTATCTCGTATGAAACATCCTACAACTACTCTAAACCAATGCATCTTAGTATAGGAAGAGACACCTGAAAAAAGAGATTCCCATCATCTTGGAAATTCTTTTTCCTATCCTCTTCTTCCCAAAAATATGAGTGAAAATTCCAATGTCATTTTCTAATAGCAGTGTCTCTAATTGCTCAGAAGGATTTCTCACTGTATATATATAGATACAAATCCATTGAAATACCCAAACCTAGAATGCTTGTACATGATGATTTATATCAACTGAATTTCATTCAATAGTGAGATACTTAGTTCAGCAGTAAAAACCCTAACATTAGCTAAGTATTCTCATGCAAATCTCCTTCTAAATTGTTTAAATTAACTTTGTTTTCTTTGATAGTGCTGAGGACCTTGTGGCTTATGTTTTCCAAACTTAAATTTATAACATTGGCTTCATATGCTTAATACTTTTTAAAAATCCACCATAGAATTTGGTCTTACTTTATTCCTTAAGCAAATTTTGAAAATCATATTCTTAAGGATGTTTTACTGAGTTGTACTTGCTGTTTTTAACCTGGTTCATTCCCCTTTCCCTTCCTTCTAGCCCTAGAGACTGAAAAGCTCTAGGGATCTGCACACATTTGCTATTGTTGTGCACTCTATAACTGTAAAATATTTCTGTGCTATTCAGAAGTAAATAAATCAGTTGTGGGAAATGAATAAAAGCTATGAAAAGTCCAGATGGAGCTTTCTAACCATCAAAAGGTAATCAGCATTTTGCTTAGCAACCAAACTTTAATTATGCTAGTTTATCTTGGAGGTGAAAACAGAAGATCTGATGCTTAACAAAAATTAATTGACTCCATAAAATGTCCTTGAATAAAAGGACGGAAATAATCCCACCTTAGGAAACTATTACACAAACAGTACATTTACAATGATTTTGTCACCTTGAAGGTGTTTGTTTGGTGACTTTTAAGTATGTTGCTATCAAGGTGTTATGATTTTCTAGTAATTTTGGTAGTTGTCTTTTGAAACAAAACAAGTTTTGGAGAGGGAATAAGAAGGTTGCTGCTACTTTCAGGTGAAGGAAAGGCATGATTTCCAATACATATGCAAAATAACAATAAGGCAAAAACATCCAGCTGTTAACCAGCCACTCTTCCAAGTAAAATTAGTTTTTCCATAAATGTAGACTGACCTGGTGATAACCATGACTACCAGAACAAATCTGGGCTGGAAATAGTCAGACCAAATATAAATCAATGGAGTCATGTACTGTCCTGCTACAACCAGTGGGAACAAAGAGGCACTTTCAGAGAGCAAGTCATGTCATGCCCAAAAGATGTTTAATATAGGTTGGCTGAATCACCAGTCCATGTGCCTTTTTTATTTATATATGATGGAAGGCAATTCATCTGACCAAATGCGGATATCTCCATTGGTACTAAAATAGCAAGATTTATCACAATCTAAAATATTCTGGAGGAATCTCTACTTAACAATCTTTCCACTCACTTTGTGAACTTTGTTTGACTCTCCTACAGCTCAGCTGTAAAGATTTTTCAAAGCCTTGGTGCTTCAGGTATGGTCAACCCAATTGCTAGTTTGGGATAGAGCTTCTAATACAAAAAGATAATGAAAAATTTCATTGACGTTCATATGAGAACAACTGCCATAAGCATAGTAAAAAAAACTTAAAAATCAATTTAGTATATTAAATCATCTTCTACAATTGATTCCTCAGGATCTGAAGGAAAGAAAACCTGCTGTCATCATGTATGATGACATGCTAATGTGCTTCTTTTTCATGTTTCATGTTATTTCTATGGAATATATATATAAATAAATCCTGCCAATATTTGAGTTATGAGAGCTCAAGAATTTCCTAGTAATGTTGAGGTCTCTTTTACGAATAGAAAGGAAAAAGAAAAAAAGAATAACACTATAATTTTCTGGTATCCTCAACATAAAAAGGACATGGAACTCTCGGAACATGTCCAGAGGAGGTCCACGAGGATGATCAGGGGACTGGAGCACCTCCCGCATGAAGACAGGCTGAGAAAGTTGGGGCTGTTCAGCCTGGAGAAGAGAAGGCTGCGTGGAGACCTCATAGCAGCCTTCCAGTATCTGAAGGGGGCCTATAGGGATGCTGGGGAGGGAATCTTCATTAGGGACTGTAGTGACAGGACAAGGGGTAATGGGTTAAAACTTAAACAGGGGAAGTTCAGGTTAGATATAAGGAAGAAATTCTTTATTATAAGGGTGGTGAGGTACTGGAATGGGTTGCCCAAGGGAAGCTGTGAATGCTCCATCCCTGGCAGTGTTCAAGACCAGGTTGGACAGAGGCTTGGGTGACATGGTTTAGTGTGAGGTGTCCCTGCCCATGGCAGGGGGGGTTGGAACTGGATGATCTTAAGGTCCTTTCCAACCCTAACTATTCTATGATTCTATGATTGTATCTTCAACTACACCATCTGGTAGTAGCTCATAATCTTGCAGTAGCTAAGGGTGATGATAGCCAATATAACAATTAATGTAGGTGTCTCTTTAGGGAATTCATTGTATACCTCTTTGATGCTATCCAGCAAGATTATGATGAAAAAGTCTCTTTTGGCCTTATTTTTATCCCATTCTTATGATTTTTGAACCTGGAACCACACAAATGATAGAAGGCCTCCATGTTAGTGGTAACCTCATGATAGAGGAGAATCATAACCTCCCCTTTTCTGGCTAATAATCATAATCTTTCCATCCCTTGCTGAAACTTAATAGCCTGCCTGGCACCCACTGTTTCAGAGGCATATGCTTGAAAGGCAAAATGTCTATCCAATCACCCTGAGACAATCGCCCTCACAAATGTGATTCCACTGATAACTGTACTGGATTTGGAGCTGTACAGCAAAATTAAACTCATGGTCTCAGAGGCTTTTAAAAACCGCTTGGCCTGACGATAGAATCACTTTCTGCCAGCAAATGCTTTCTTTTCCTATATTTTTTTTCTCATCTAAAGTATCCCCAAAGTAGATGGGGCATTGTTTCTTTTGTTTTTTAAAGATGCAATCAGTAGCATCGTGAACAAAGATGCAGACATCTGGGCTAGCTCTGAGCCAACATTTTTGATGCCTTTTCTAACACACTGCTTATCCTTCACATCTGCTGGAGAGTAAAAAGTAAGAAAAAGCAAACTGAAGCAATACACCCTGTGCACACACACTCACGAAAGCTTGCATCTACAAGACCTGCTGTTGGTCTTTATTGGCCTGAATAGGGGCAGTGAAAAAGGTCTCCTGGCTTTAGGTGTGTTTACAAAAGGCTAGAAACTATCCTGTAGTCAGTTATACAGATTACCAGAAACCAAAGAGAATGACAGGTTTCCTATTCAAAAACAAAAGCATAAACAGAAAAGAAAATCTTGAAGGAAGCACTTACTTAAACAGAATATGCAGAGCTTTCTCTTTATAGATTCCTTACTGTGATGAGCCTGTTTCTTGGTTCACCTCTGCCTTCCCTCTGACTTCAGTAGCTCTCCACATCTATTGCAGTGCACAAAGAAGTCAGTCATATTTGGGCTACTTCCTCCAAACTAGTCATATATTCTGCTTTTCAGATGAAGCTTATTTAGCTTTTGTGGAATAAGTAAGGGTACATGGATGTTTTTTTCTCTGGCCAATTGCTTCGGTAACACATTGCTTTCAGGAAAGGGAGCAAGAAATTATAAAATGCTTTTACATAAAACAGCCAGAATCCCTTGAAAACAATTGCTTTTACTGTCATTCATGGAATCATAGAATCATTTAGGTTGGAAAAACCTTCAAGATCATTGAATCCAACTGTTAAGCACTGCCAAGTCTACTACTAAACCATGTTCCTAAAGAAGCACATCTCAATGTCTTTGAAATACCATCAGGGATGGTGACTCAACCACCATATCACATTGTCTTATTTTCACTTCTTACAGCCAAAATCAGACCGCCCTTTTGCACAGTGGTGCTTTTAGTAGTGAAATTTATTCACTGTGCCTTTAAAAGGAAAAGGACACAAGAAAGGAAGAGCAGGTGTTCCTGACTCCAACAGGTATCCTTAATGGAGGTACTTCATATTTTTGATGCACCCGTCTGTGTGGCCTTACCTCAGGTGATTAAAGACTCTAAAAGATGTGACATTTGCAGCTAACTGATATCATATACTGGCCAGCACTGTATCAATCACAGCTGCCAGATGCAAATGCAGCCTGTCACCTAAAGACATCCTTTTTCCCAAAGCAGTTTTATGTCAAGATGAGAGCAGTGTGTTCCAGTTTGAGCTAACACAGACCAACTCTACTGAAGTCTATGGAAAGGCTAAACTAGGTTACATTGACCTATATAAGGTAAAAGCTTCTTTCATCTATTCCGTCGTAAACTCAGCATGACCACAGCAATCTCAGTGATGCTACTGAAGTGTTATGCCTCTGCACCAGGGGTTTGTGTGCAAATTCAGTCCCATGTGTTACTACTGGGACTAACTGGATTTTTTTCCATGGCTTGTTATTAGAATTGGGAAGCACTGACTATGGGAATGTAATATGGGACTGCAGTAATTTAAGCAGCATCTATAGGAGACTTCCCTAGAACAGCATCTGAAAGACATTAAGAATCCTTCCAGTTCACTTAACCCTTGGATATCCATTTCCTAAAAGACTAGATTCCTGGGACAGCTGGCTAACTATGCTAGAGGTTTTAGTAGTATTGGCTTCTAGATTCCTGAAACTTTGGACAGCTCCATGACTGAATCAGGAATCCCAAACTTCTGCATTTCTTTCATTGTGCTCTAGAACTATTAATATCCCTAGGATTTAAAAATAAGATATATGACAGGGCTTCTAAGGTTTTCTATTCCCAGATTTTTTTCTGTTCAGATGGAATTACGTTTAGTTTATTTAATATAAAATCTTAGAATTTAACACATTTCCAATCCTTCTACTGTCAAATTACAAATACTTAGAAAATTTGGCTTGGAAACATGTATCAGAACTGTGAAATTTCCCGTATACCAGCACTGCCAATCACTGTCCAATTCTAGTTTAATTTACTCTAATTCAGAGATCCTGTTATTACTGCTATACAGTTATTTATTGACAGTCATGCCCCAGTAAGTAGCTCGGGCGCAGAGTCATGCTAACATGATGTTTTCCAGGTGTTAATTTTCCTAGGCCAGCTCAGAATGTGGATGAAATTGGTGTGTGACTGACAGCTGGTGTCAGTATATACTGGTGTCAGTATATCCTTACTGGTGCTATCGAGCATCTAGACCCTTTCAGACCTTAAGCTACCCATTTTCAGATGCTCACATGAAGCACTTGAGTGTTCACTGCTTAAATTAAAGAATCCAAGGCAGAGTTCTGGAGTGCATCCTGACACCATGTACCAGAATCTTTCTCCCTTTTCCCAGATCTTGAGTTCTGTGCTATGAAACTGAAGTCACAAGGATAGGAAGGGGCTGCAGAACACTTGGATCAATACACTGACCTGGAAAAGGGGAATTCAAGACAATTAAGGCACACTGATGTGCATCAGTCATACAGAATGGAGGACTCCAAGTTTCTTTATGCTCCACTGATATTCAGTGGAAAGATATCAGCAGTTCCAGTTGGGGATCTAATCAGTCAAAACCTGAGTGACTCCTTGGAAGCACTTTACCAGAGAAGGAAACTAGGGAAACTGGATATATATAGCTAGTAATTAATGGTGAATGAATACTAACGCTTTGTGGAATGCTAAATGTTAGAGCAGGTTCATGACGGTTTCAGTGGGTACAGACTTATCTCAGTGTTTTATCAAACATGACCGCAGTTAGTCCCATTAACTTCTGGGGGGGTCTTTACAATAGCTTGTGGGATATGGCTCCAGAGAAACATGGTGCTTCTTCATCAATCGCATGCATTTCTCCTAGAGTTTTAAAGCTTTCTAGTCTTACAGCTTTGAAATATTTATAGATACTTGTAATTACTGAAAAGCCTTCTTGGGGAACTTTCAAGCTGTTCTTTTAAAAATATGTAAATATGGTTTGCTTTAACAGCTATTTCTGAGTTCAGATGTAAAATATGACTTCCTTTCACCACTTATTCACTCCACCTTTGGATTGCAGGTGGGGAATAGAAAAGAGTGAGTCTAGGCATTGAACTTTATCCATTTGCCTTTAAGGGCATTAATACTGCAGCAGTGATTATGGTCTGTTTTGTTAGCGGCAAGAGATGGGCAGAGCATTCATTAACAAAGACTGTAATCCTTGCAAAGGCTGTTGCTTTTTTCAATTTTTCAGTATATGAAGTTCTTTTTGAGGATAAAAGTAGCTATCCTTCTCTCTGCTCCTGCCCTTTCTGGGTCCATCATTTGAACTCTACAGATTGGATGGTGGGAAAATGGAAAGCTGAAACAATTATCGATTAGTGGTGGATTTGGCAGCCCTGGGATAAAGGTTAAACTTGATGATCTTATAGGTCTATTCCAACCTAGTTGATTCCATGATTCTATGAATTTCAAATAGGTGTTAGGCTTCCTAGTTTTGCATTGTGGTTTCAGTTCAGTTACAGGTGACTATCAATATAAAATAATAATAATAGTAATTACAGCAATTTTCTGAACATAATAATGAGCATGACTGTATCAATAATATCACATCACACTTAGCAACTTTAAAACTTACAGTAGTTTATAAAAAGGTCACTGTTTTTATCCCTGTAGCTCTTTTAATGGATGGTAAAACCAGGGAGGAAAGAAGAAATTAATTTGCTCAAGGTCACTCCACAGAGCAATGGAAAAGCTATGAACTGAAATCAGGTTTTCCGATTCCCAAGCCAGCTCTTTAATGTATGGCAACAATGCTTCTTACAAAGGATAGCAGCCACTTAAGCAAAATACCACAGCATTAAATGAAAAGCACCACATTAAAGATTTTTGCTTTGCACATTTTAGAGTCTAATCCCTTTCATGAATTCTAGAAATTCACACTTATTTACAAGACACAAAGGAGAAAGCGATGATGCTCAGTGACTTTTATTATTAATAAAGTTTTCAGACAGGTTTTTTCTTTCCTGAATAAAATATGTCTGGATACTCTTGCCCGTAGGATGTATAATGAGGAACAGAATTACTACTGACACTACTGTGCTCGGCTGAAGTGAAGATGTAGGCAATACATGCATAGATTGCCTAGTAGACCTAAACACTGTCTTTTTGCCTGCCTTTGTCGCAAAATGTAACACTGCCTGAGGAAAAACCTCAGGTTCTTACCCCCTGATATGATCTGGATGAGTCAGGTATCACCTAACACCATAAACAATTCATCATTGAAAGGTCAGCAGATGCCATTCATCAGCGTTTGAATTTCTGAAGGTATTTCCTATTCTAGCTTTGTGCATGGACTTTCTCAGTATCACTTTAAGCTAGTATGAAGATCTGGCAACCAAACAACCAAAAATCAAAACAAGGAGAGATACCAAGGTGGGAAAATCTACTTTTGCCGATGGTCTCAAAAGTTAAGTAAACACTAACTGGTGTGCAGTGTTCTTTGTCCAGAGGCAATCCCTTTTGCCAATTATTAACATTACTTTTGATTAGGTTAGCAAATCTCAAAGGGCAAATGTTGCATCAATAATGAGTTGTAGACATTAGCAGGATGTGTGAAGATCTTGCTCTATTTGCTGTAGGTGTTCCCTTTGAAAATATAGGGAAGATATTAAAATTATCTAGGTTCTCAATGATTTGGAGAATTTAGGGCATTTAGATTCTTTAAGATCCTTGTATTTTTTCCAGAATGGGGAGAATAAATGGGATTTAAAGCAGGCAAAACAAGCCGAAAGAACAGAATTAGCTTTTCAATTTTCCATTTAAACAATATCTCATTTTGACACTAAGTTTGGTGAGTTAACATAGTGGGTCATATTTTCCACTGGTGTAAGTATTTAAACGTACACTGGGTTTTCTCTGAGATACCTATTCCCATTTTCACCCGCGTTTCATAAAGGACTGTGGATCACTCCAATATGGAAGGGTGGCAGCTACGTCCAGCTTTTAATTGCTTCTTAATTGTGGAAAATGTGCATAGTTGGACTGTATGAATAATTGAACTGTATAGCCAAACAGTAAGAAAGAGACGGATTGGATGAAGTTGAAAATCCTAAATGTGTGTGTGAGAGGAAATATCCCATCCAACTGAAGATGACTATTTAAATTACAAAATAATACAAAGATGGCATTTAGAAGCAACTCCTTTGATTGTAAGGTTTTTAATAAAATAAGAAAGCTTAAAACAAGACCTGCTACCATGACTTCCTTTGGATACTCAAGAATTCACCGACTGCTTGCATAGGCTGTGAGAGCTGTGGGTTCAATTCCCAATTATTTATGGCAGAGTTCCTGTATCTTAGATGACATTGTAGAGTTTTATGATTCTGAAGTCTTTCAAATTCTTCTAGTTTTATTATATTTATTATATTTTATTATATGACATTGGATAACTACACATTCAAGACCAAAGCCTGTATTTTTTTATGTACACAGGGAATACCACAACTAAAGCACTATATTGCTGTGCAAAAACACATGAAATGGTGATAGAACTTTGAAAACAAGACTGCTGGTGATAGAACTTTGAAAACAAGACTGCTGTAGGTCCCTCATTCAGGCAGAGGGTAAACTTTTATCATGGATACTGGTCATATAGTTTGAGTCTGTACCTTCTACAGCCATGTCAGAGTACCTTCTTCTGTGTGAGCAGTCTACATTCAAAAGAGGATGGATGGAAAAAGGAAACTTGAGCCTTCCTCTACTTTACTTTGTCTTAACCACTGACATATTATCTCTAGCAAGGATAACACCACCTGACTTCTTACTTCTGTGAAATGAAATAAGAACTCACAGATTTTGAGGAATTGCTGTCTGCTTCACTAAATTTTAAAATAACTGAAAGCTGAGTCTCATGATAATTTTACTGTTTTCCTAGTATACTTATTAATAATAGCAGCACTAACACCAACACCAACACATACTGTTTTCACTATGATGAGGATGAGACTTCACAGAACTCAAATGAATGGGGGAAAATATATAGGCACTCTGAAGAGCGATGAGCAACTTCATTTATTTAGATTCAGGTGTCATTAAAATTGTTATTTGCTAGCATTGATAAGACTATGAAGAATATCAGATGCATGGGATTTATCAATGAGGGGCAAGAAGAGAAATATTTTTGTCACTAAACACATCTCAAAATGTTGTTAATTTTCCTTTTGTTCTGATTTTGTTGTGTCATTTGTGCTTGTGTTATTCTCACTTAGGTCATACAGGTCTGCCAGACTCCACTTAATCATCTTTATACTCTTCACGTTGTAGTAAGTAAAGAACTGTCTTTTGGCAAATGTGCAGTAAAATGCATTCTCAGAACTGTTTCTCTAGAACATTCCAAACACCTTTTATGGAGTACCTCCCAATGTTTGTCTTCAGTCAATGGAAATCTTTCTAGTCATCTCAATAGGATCAGTTCAGCTCTATGTCAAAAGATTTGTGTAGCACTATAAAGTCTTGGTTTAGTGGACTTGAGTCAAAATATGTCTGGACATCTTGTAGGCATAACAGCAGCTCACAGAGAAATGGTGCTCAGGGATACAACCGAATAGAGTACAAGATGAAGACATCATAATGTGTTTTCCAAGTGAATTAAAGAGAAAGGTATTATTAAATAATTGAAACCCAGACATTTTAATTAAGACTTGAAAATATTTGCATTCCAAATTATTTTCTTACACATTTCCTTACATCAAAATGTTTTTATTTGTTTCTATTTCTAGATGAACTTAAGAAGCATTTCTAAGAAAAGTGCAAATTGCATGTAGAAATGAAATATTTGATTATTTTCAGTTCACCCAAAACTAAATTAAATTTTCTATGCAAAACAATTGAATTAACCCTTCATCAGTTTGAATAATGATTCCTAGGGAAAGGAGCAATTATATAAAAAGATTAGACCTGAATTTCTACTTTATAATTAGTAGCATAATTTAATCTAATTCACTAGTTTTCTTCTTGTTCAATTTAGGATTAAATTAGGTTTTTAATTTCACTAATGTATATATGAATTAAATAAAAAGGTTTGGACTTCACTATACGCTAAATTTGCAGAGACACAGAACACCAGTCAAGGAATGGCTAATACTTTTTAAGGTAAGGAGGCTGATTCCTTCCTCTCTGTTTAATGTCTACAAGTCCCAAAGTTTAAAATATAACAGTAGGGTCACAGCTTGGCATATATGTGGAGCATGTGTGGTTTACCATGCTGAGGCAACCCTTCTTCCCAAACTATACCAAATAATTTGATGATTAAATATAGAAAAAGCATTTTTAAAGCTATGAAAAATAGTATAAGAAGATTTAAGATCAAAATATTGCAAGAAAACGAACTCATAATGTTTATGCCCATAACTTACAGTGGAAATACAAAACAACATCTATTTTCTTTAGTCATTAAATCTACTTTGATGTTATAGAAATGGATGGATGGATGGATGGATGGATGGATGGATGGATGGATGGATGGATGGATGAATGAAGGAATCAATAAGAGCAAAAACTATTCCATTATAGTAAGACTGTTATACACAGAATACAACATACTCATTTCATCCAAACATGTATACCCCTTAGATGTACATTATATGGTACATTGTAATAAAGAAACAATAAGTCCATGGCTGCAATTTTTCTGGTCATATTTGTCATTTTCTGTGGCCATTCTCTAGAGACTGAGAGATTCACATTGCCTCTAGTACACATAAATCAAAATACATGTTTTTGCAGAGTTTTATACTTTGATTCCTTAAATAAGTCAATGCAGACTTTGTGCTCTAAATAAAATAAAGCATATAGACTTACTGCCCCTCAACTGGGGAATAGATTAAACCTGTAAGGAACAGACCATAGTCTTCCAGCAGCACTTAGGCTGGGGTGGTTAGTCCTGCAAAATGTAGGCCTGTTACTGGAACTGAACCCTAAACCTTCGATCTTATTTTCCAAGAAAAGTTTTAACTCCTTTTTTTTTTGTTTCTTTTTGCTGCCATTTGTAAGTGTGTAAGAGAGATTTTTAAATCAGTTGAGAAAACAGTAGCTCAAAGATAGAGATTCCTGATTAATGCATTGCCTACTAGGGTATAGACTCTTAAAAAGCTTATTATATAAAATTCCACAGTGCGATTCCTACCCTGTCTGTGTTTTAAGTTCCAAAACAGAATTAGGGATTTTTGTATATTGGGATTTTCAAAAGCTTTTAAATTCCCAGGTTCCAATTAAATTACTCTGCATTTTTAAATGCCGAAATTACTAAATATCTACTTCATAACCCCTGCCCTTTGTGCCCATTGTGTACAATCCCTTTAATTATAACAGCTGAACACTTTGTAGTTATAAATGGATTTTATCCCTATGAGACAGGGAAATGCTCTCAGAGCTTTGATAGACTGAAAATAACATATGTAAGAGATTTAGAGGCTTTCCCAGATTGTATTAATACAGAGTCTGGGATGAAGCCAAACAGTGAACTCATGCACCTCAAATTCAATCCATTGCTCTATCTGGTCACCCCTTCTTAGTTCCTGGAAAGGCCCTGAGTGGGAGCAGGTAGGATGATGGCTTAAATACGGCTTTGTCTCTTTTTCATTATTGTCTGACTCCTTCCCTAATTATTTTACTCCTTGTGTTAATATTCAACAGATTGTCTTGAGCATGACATGGTCCACTAGAATCTCACTTCACTGCAACTTCATTACTTGGAAATTGTAATTGTAAGGCTTCATTTGTCTTTGATGTTACTTCATAAGTGATAATTTGGAGACTCTACAGAGAGTAACCTAATGTCTCTGCAGTCCCTAATGTGTCACATGGTAACAGTGCACTAAACACTCAGAGTTGCTGTTGCTCATGCTTTTTTCCACAAAGCTCTACAGGGTGAGATGAAGGCTAACTAAACAAATATCCCTCTGGACCAGGATTCAGGCATTGAATTGGCACTCAGGAATAAAGTTCAAGTGAGGTAAAATGAAATCCAGACAATGGAAAAAACTAGAATTGGGTTTTTTTTTGGGAAATCTCAACACCATGGATTTCCATTCTTTTTTCAGCACTACTAAGAAAATTTCTGTACTTTCAGAATGATTCAAGCGTGTAGTGAAATTCATCATAGTGGGGAAAGCTGCACAACTAGCTTTAAAAACACACGGAAGTTTTTCCTTGTCGGCTTTTGAATCACAGGAATGAACAATAATCAAATTTAATATAACAAAAATATAACTTTTAAAAGTGCTTGAGTTCTTTGCATAAAAAGCATTTTAAAGCCCTTACACGTTTTATGATTGTTTTGATCTTGTGGCTTTAAGTGAATACAGCATCCCAAAGACACCTCATCATCCATCCCAAATGTCATTAGTTTAAGAAAGAGGCTTATGTCTGATCTGCAGTTCCCCACTCCTGCTGCTGCTCCTTCAGCTGAGGTCATATTGAAGTTTGTGACATCTCAATCACAGGAACATAATTAGAGAGAATTATGACCTCAGGTGAGGGAGAAGCAGCAGGAATAGATGAGATGTTCAGGAATGAGTCTTATTTTTTATGTAGAAACATTTGTGAAATCAAATTTAGAGGTCAGGAAAAAAAGGTAGAAAAAGTACCACATGGCTGGAACATTCTTCAATGGATTGTTTTGCAAGTTTTTCTCAAGAAGCATCGGGGATTGAGACTCCAAATGCAGTGACATTTTACCTGCCAAACTAAAGCAGAGGAAAACTCAAAATGGGATCACAGCACGTAAGTGTGAATTAATATTTCTTTCGTCTTTATCTTCCTTTAACTTTCATATATGACCTCTGTCACAATAAAGTCTAAGAGTCCAGACAAACCTACAGTGATGTAAACTGATGTGGTTCTTCAGTGAAGCTTCATTAATTTGTAGTGGTGGAGATATAACCCTATTAACATCATTGGAATTGTACTTGATGCCTACTACAAATTCTGAAAATGGCTTTGAAAGACATGACTGATTATGCTACATTTGCTTCTTTGAAAGAAAGTGGATATTTCTCTCTGGAAGTTTTAATCCCCTATGACATTTTAAGTGTAACCAGTATAATCAGAATCAGAATTAAACCCAGAGGATCAAGAAATAAAAAAGAGTAATTACATTATCAGATTAGAGGAAAAATTAGCAGTTTTAAAGGGATGACAGAGGTTTAATTGCTATGTGAAAAACGTTCATTTTTACAGAAAAAAGGATTCTGAATAACATGGGTCAGTGTAACCTTTATGTTGTGTTGTGCTGTGTGGGAGGTGACACATGAGACAGCAAAACAGGCTCTGGGTTTCTGACCAGAGTAGGAAAACCTGGGTTTTGCTGGTCTGACGATGTGGTAATGCAGGTGCAAGGAGACGATCTGGGGTAGAATAAAGGGATGGGGAGAGGTGAACTGAAAATGGGAGCACAGGGAAAGGCTTCAACTCAGAATGGACTTGGCAAAGGCAGTTTCTACCAGGCCTTGAAAACCCAGCAGGTAAGTTCAGGTACTTACAATATTACTTTCTCACAGTTTATTTCTAATTATTTCACAATCGTTGTTTTACATAAACTAATGTGGGATGCAAAAACGTGATTCTTCCATCCACCTGTGTATTTCATTTTCTTTTGTTCTTGTTTTGCTTGCTGCAGTTATGAGTTGGTCCTGGGAACACCTTAACTTCATGAATATGCAGTCTGCTTCAATTATAGCCAGCAAGCTTTAATTGCTGATGTTCTTACAACAGAAAAAAATCTCTGTTTTTAAAAGTTTAATGTGTTTAATTGAATATAAAACATTACCTATTGAGTTAGACTACATTTGGGATTCTGTTTCAAATAAATCCAAAAAATCCTTACTTTTTATAGCTTTCCAGGCCTCATGGTGGACTTTAAAAATCTTAATTAATTCTTAGAGTCTTTAAATATGGCCTTTCAAGAAACTGGTGTTCTTTCTCCTTCACAAACTTTGGATAGTCGAGGGTAAAGAGAGGAGTAAAGATTTAACCTACATAAAGATCGTAGGAGCTGTATTTCAGTGTGCAGGTAAACATATATTTCTGCTCACAGCTCAATGTATTTCAGATTTCAGACTTGTCCTTTATGACAGCAATAAGAAGATTACTGATATGCCTTTAGCTGAAATAACTCATTTAACAAAATAAGGAATAAACATTATAAACAAGTGCTACTCTGTTTCCAAGTATGAACAATATTGCAATATTCTCTGAAAATTTATACATCAAACAAGTTGGTAATGCTCTGGTAAAAAAAGGATTATTTTTATCATTCTAGCAATATCCATGTTTCAGTAATACTGCTTTTCTTGAGTGTATGTGATGAACAATAATTATGCTTGCAACCGTATTGACATTGCCACAAGCAAGGCCTCACAACTGACGTTCCTCAGGCTTCCTCCGAACTTTTCCTGACCTGCCAACAACTTTTATCTTTATTTGGTGTAGCTGTAATAGCAACTTGTCTAACAGGCAAGGTGTCTATATCTAATTTGTTTTACTTTTCTTTATCTCTGTGTGGTACAACCATAGATTTAAATACAAAGCAATAAGAAACAGTGTCCCTAGGTAGAATGACATTTCTACAGGTCTGGCACAATGACCCAGCATGGAGAAACTCAGGCTTGGGGTGACAGCAGAGACTTGGAGAGGTGGAGACATGGGATTGAGGTGTAAAGGACTGCAGACATGGGATGCTATGGATTGAGGCACAGGCTGGAACTGGATATTCCCTGACTATGAACAGATCTTCAGGAGTCAGATAAAGATGGACTCTTGGGAGTTGCCCTTGGCATTCCTGCATTCAGCTTTGTGGGCAACAACATAAGAAAGATGTGGCAGCAAAATTTACTCTAGAAGTCCTTGGTATTTTGTCTTCCCCAAAGAAAACAAAAATAGATAATTAGAATCAGAACAAGACCTCAGATATTGTTGTTGGAGCAAGACTACTGAATGTCCAAGGGGTGAATGGGAATGATAAGACTGATAACATCTTTGGTGCTTTAGCCAAACACCCAGAAGTTGCCTGGAAGAGTAAAAAGTCTCTGCCTTGTTACACTATGATGTGAGGTATCCAGAATACATCTGTATAAATAATTTTTCTCCAAGAATAACTTACTTAGGGAAAACAACAATTTATGCCATATCTGTCTCATTTAAAATACAAACCAGAAAATCCATGTGGTTGAGGCATGGATCACTGCCAGGGAAATATCAACAATACAAGGAAAAAAAAATAAAATCAATGTTACATACCCACTTTGCATTTTTACTGCTAACACAATTGTTGACATTGTAAATGGACTCTTAACATCATAAATGGCTTCCCACACATTGTAAAGTAAATCCTGTAGACTTTTATTGGTATCATAAATGGCTTCTTAACATGTAAATGGTCTCCTTTGCATAGCGATGTAAATCCCATAGGCTTTTATTGACAACATAAGTCATACAGTGTACTGCATTTTGCTATCATTGTTGGTTTTCATTTAAAAACTAAATAAAAGTTTGAGGAAATAAAACACAGGGATTTGCACATTTCCAATTGTGGCCACCCTCGTTTTTCTGCTCCTGTGATGAATGTGAAATGTCAAAAAGACTTGATAGGCTTTTCTTGTGTTTAACTCCCCTTTGCAAAAACAAATAGCTGAACAGAAGTTCTCCAGCCTTGATATTTCAGTAGGGGCTGACAAAGCTGACAAAATGGATGTAAGAAATTGTAAAATGGTAACTAAAGTCACTCCTCCTTCTTTGGCACCTTTCAGTTGCAAAGATCCCAGAGCAGAAAATACACAAAATGCATGTCAGAAAGCAATACAAAGAAGTGTTTTTTATATTAAATATATGATATTGCCCAAATACTTAACTGCAGTACTGCTGTGTATTGCAGACCCTGAGATGTCTGCCTCCGTGAGAGTGAACAGCAATAGGTTTTTAACAGCTTTCAGTAAAACTTCACTATGGTTTCAGACATAAGCACAAACTCAAATAACTTGTAAATCTGGATGCCTCTGTGGGCCATGCCCTAATTATTCAACTAATTAATTGATTAACTTCCTACTATGAGATCCAGGATGATGATTGGTCTGCATGAACGAACAGATAATTTCAAACAGTTTAGGGATCGTAACTTAACAAGATGCTGCTCAGAAGCTACCTGAGTGGATATTGTTATGATTCCTATCGATCACCACACATACAAGATACACATCTAAGAACACAGTAATTCAAACATTTGTGATTATTGAAGCAGACCCAAAATGCAGAATTGAGTAGAATTCATCAAGATGCTGATGAATATCACTTACTGCATGTCAGTGAATCCATCGTACTCATCTAGGGTTTCTGGATGACTAGCACATGAGGAAATACATAGCAAACAAGCTCACAAGACAGCGCACTGTCAGGACAGAACACAGATCAGTTTTCATTGGAACCCCTGATGAGCTCCATCCAAATTACTACAACTTGAGTACATATCTACAAAGGTAATGCATGTCTCCCTTTTCTGCAACAGAGCGAAGAAATACAGCTTTCATATATGTCCGTATCTATGTATTTTTATATATAGGAATTAAAGCATTACAGTATTCACTGGCAGCACAGTGTATGTGGGCTAATTTCTTACCTTGCCCTAATAACATTGCATGTGAAAGTTCTCTGAAGTATATTTGCTTGGACAACTGCACCTTAGGTGAGGACAGTCGTGTTCTAATCACTGCTATGGGAACAAGTCCTGTATTTTATCCAGTGACAGTTTAATGCAAAGTACTATAAACTAGTGACTGTTTAACACAATGGCTATTCAATTCAGACTTCTGAGGGAGAGTTAGATGCTTGAATAGTTTTGAGGAGCTATATCAAAGTGTCAAAAGTCACATTTGAAAATGACTTTACAAGCCCTAAACCAATAACGTGATTGACCTCTTCTCATCAGCCCATTTTGAAATTAAGCTGCATGAGCTCAGCTAACCTTACGGTCCCAGGCAGTAAGTAAGAACCCTGACATTTTAACCTGCCTCATAGAATAGCAACTTTTTCTGCATTCACAAGCAGTTCCTTCCAGGTTTGTTTGATCTTTGGACTGTGGCTTAATCGCAAGGTCAGTGATCCTGTTTTAAAGGAATGTAGGCAATGACACGCTTCCTTTTTTTTTGTTTGCCAGTAAAAATGTGCCCCAGATTTCCTCAGATACATCTCAGCTCAAATATGGTTAATAAAACCCTGACTGCTTTTACCAAACCTGAGTTTTCCCAATATGCAATTACATTAACATACATATTACATTTCTGTTCACATAATGTGACTGGACAACTAGATCTTATTTTTTTTTTCAATTTAAGTCTGAGAAGCAATTGCTGAACACATTCAGACAGCACCAGCTTCAGAAAGCTGCCAAAATATTTCAATATCTTTAAGTTTCCTTAAAAATTGCCTTAGAGGGGAAAAGATTATATTGTGGAGTTGGTCTGACTTTCAAAGTCAGCTCATTAATCATAGTTAATGCTCCTTGTTATAGCAGATAGTAATCTGTACTTCTTATAAACCAACACTGCCCACAGCATGAAAATATTTCTAATCCATCTAATAAAAATTTATAGTGCCATTCTCTTCTAATGCTGGTGCCTTATATCCTTTGTAGCAGGTATCTATGAAGTAAGAAAATTTCAAAATGCACTTGAAGGTTTGTATGTATTTCTATTAATTTTCTATATGAGAATGTTTAAATGTAAACATACAGGCATTCAGTGAGACTGAAAGGATCACCATACTTTTAAAGCAACCCTGAGTGTTGTTTCTGTTCATCATCTCATGGTCTTCTTTTAGCTAATAATGATTATTTTAAACTCCTAGCTTAAAATCATTGGCTTGAAAACTGCATTCAAATCAGCACACTCAAATATATTTCTGAGATGCTTTCTACCACATTTCTTCTTCTTAAGAACATAATACGCAGTCTGGAAGTCATTGGTCATTCCTGCTCTATCTACTTGAATAAACGACCTGCCTTATCATAACTACACTTCCATTATAAATCCCTCCTGGGTGCGTAAGACAACATCATGCACAATTTCAGCTTTAGTATGTTAGTCAGTCTGGTAAGCCAAGACTCACTCCTGTGTGGAACTTCTCCAAGTGATGGATATGGTTTTCTGCCTCCCACCTCTGGAAAAGTGTGGTAGCATCTTTGTGTATGTCTGGATTTGTGAAAAGCTGTGCAAAAGCTGGTGAATGTGCATTCTCCGTTCTCCCTCTCTATCACTGTCTCTGCCTGAGAAGCATTTGAGTCATGAGAACCATCTGGCAGTGAACGCTGGCTCCTCATCTGAAGAAATAACAGTCAATACATCAAACAGAGCACTTGAGTACCTGAGATGCCCTTTTGGAAAAGCACAGAAGTCTAAACTAAAAATCGTTCAGGAAAATCCTCCATAAGAAACCATTAACACCTACATTTTCAGATTATGTTTCTTGGACTTCCTAATGGTCACTTTTGCTATACTGGGTATCTAAGTATCTTTTTCCTCTGATTTCTGTTAATGATGAAAAAAACACAAGTTACTGTTTGTCTGCACATCTGAAGGAAGTCTAATGCACTAAGAATATTTAGACCGTGCTTTATTCACTAGCACTAAACAACGTTGAGTCCAAAAACTGCTGCTGAAAGTCACTTTTATAAGGAACGAGTGACAATATTGGCTCTAAAGCTGGGATGCTGTGATCCTGCCCTTCTTGTATGGTATGAGTCTGAAGCACCTTCACCTGAAATTGAGATGTTAATCTTCCTGGGAACCACATTTCCTTTTGCTAATGCTGGGAGAAGGCAGGAGTAGTCACTGCATGGCCCATTGTTCAGATCCAGAACAGCAGAAAAGGGGGACCCAATTTCTAGTTTGGCAACATCAGCATTTAGCTGCAGACAAAGTGACTAGAATTCTGATTCTTAAATCACTTGTATTTTTTTTTAGCTAATGACTATTTAATATAAATTCCTTAAAAGGCTGAGAGAACAGGATCTACTATTCATATTTCCAGAAAAGTTCCTTTTTGTTCTTGCGCTTGCAGTCAAGGTCAGAGTCACATTTAATCCTCTTTTTCCAAGGTTTTTCAGGTTCTAATTTCTTTATAAACAGTGGCACAGATTCAGCAGAGGGGAAGAAAAAAACTGGAAATTGTGTATAGTATGTTCAGTAGAAGGGGCTTCTTTGTGAGAACAATTAGTTAAAATCTATTCAGGCAATTTGAGGCTTGAGATGCTGTATCATATTCAATTTATCTTAGGGAATCTGTGGTCCTGCAAACTCCATTAAACAGTTTTATATATATTACATAATTCTATATACATTATATATATTAGCAATATATGTATTATATATCTATATTATATTATTAGCAATCACAGGCACAGCTACAGGTTGGGCAGAGAAAAGATTCAGAGTAGCCCTGCAGAGAAGGACTTGGGGTGTTGGGGTATTGGTCAATGAGAAAATGAACATGAGCCGGCTTCAGTGTGCGCTCACAGCCCAGAAAGCCAACTGTATCCTGGACTGCATCAAAAGGAGCGTGACCAGCAGGTCAAAGGAGGTGATCCTGCCCCTCTGCTCTGCTCTTGTGAGACCTCACCTGGAGCATTGTGTGCAGTTCTGGTGTCCTCAACACAAAAAGGACATGGAACTGTTGGAACAAGTCCAGAGGAGGCCACGAGGATGATCAGGGGACTGGAGCACCTCCTGTATGAAGACAGGGTGAGGAAGTTGGGGCTGTTCAGCCTGGAGAAGAGAAGGCTGCGTGGAGACCTCATAGCAGCCTTCCAGTATCTGAAGGGGGCTATAGGGATGCTGGGGAGGGACTCTTCATTAGGGACTGTAGTGACAGGACAAGGGGTAATGGGTTAAAACTTAAACAGGGGAAGTTTAGATTGGATATAAGGAAGAAGTTCTTTACTGTGAGGGTGGTGAGGTACCGGAATGGGTTGTCCAAGGAAGCTGTGAATGCTCCATCCCTGGCAGTGTTCAAGTCCAGGTTGGACAAAGTCTGCGTGACATGATTTAGTGTGAGGTGTCCCTGTGTACGGCAGGAGGGTTGGAACTGGATGATCTTAAGGTCCTTTCCAACCCTAACTATTCTATATTTCTATGATTCTAGATACTGTTGTGCAGCAGATTGTAATATCTAAAGGCTTCTGCTGAAGGGTTGTCTTCTTGCTTTGAGGCTTATAATCATGGCTCAGTACTAATGAGTGCAGACAGAAAGATGTCTCTCACAATGGCAAAAAAAAAGAGCAGATTAGCACTGGAAACTTTTCAGATACTAGGACCTCAAGGTCAGATTTGTCGTAGCTTAAATGCCTCATTGGTTTTATACATTGCCATTTGTTGTGGTCTGAGGATTGCTCTTCACAAACCATGATGACAAGATGTCTCTTAGAATAATATTCAGAATAGATGAAGGCACAATCACAGGATAAACATAGAAGAGGAGAACTCCCCCAAGACTTCACTTAGACATGCTACCAGGAAAAGAAAAACTTTTCCTGGGCATTGTATGCAGTCTGTCACATCAGTGTTTTCCCTGGCAAAGAATGGGAATAAACATTTGTATGTGTTGATGGCAGTGTATGCTCCCCTCTTCAGCATTCAACCAGTGATTGCATCTCCTTTTTTATGGGCATCTGTCTTTTCCCATTGAATAGCATATTACAGCCTTTCTTTTACTAGTAGCTTATATAGGAGAATATGGGTTATGTGAGAGGCCAGCAAGGGTCATCAGCAGGGTTTTAGCCATTGAGTTTAAAGGGAACCTAAGAGAAGTGAGTTTCTGATGCTGTAGGTTATGCTGTGAAGTTGACAGCTGGGAGGCACTGGTTTCCAGACTAATAGTCCTGGGCTGCTTAGAAGAATAAGCAAGCAGCAGAATCAGCATCAGCGTTTTTGGGAAGGTTATTATATACACTGTTTTGATGGCAAGAAAAATTGAGCTTCCCAAGAGTTTCTTGGAATATAGTGAACTCTGTACACACTGTACACTACTCTGAACATACTTTTTAAGAAGTCTTTTTTTCTCTCTATAGACTGTATATGAAACCAATGCAAACAAGTTTATTAAAATAAATGGCACTAAGCAATAAGAAATTATATATGCTTTTCTGCCCTTTCACGAAAGCTGTCTAAGAGCATGTCAGAGTAACTACTTCTGTGTAAGATCTAAATCTTTTAGGTAATGACAGACATATAAAAGGAATCACAGAGTGAATTAAATAAGCACACTCCAAAACCCTGTCAAGAAAAGTAATTTTTCTGGCTTATTTCACTTCCAGGAAAGATATACTTCCTTGCAAACATCTCGTGTCTCTTTAGCAGTCAGGGTGATGGTGGTCTCTGTCGAGAATATAGTATGTGCTCTTAGACTCTGCTTTATCATAGAATCCTTAAATCATAGAATGTTTAGGGTTGGAAAGCACATTAACATCATCCCGTTCCAACCTCCCTGCCATGGGTAGGGATGCATCACACTAGACCATGTTGCCCAAGGCTCTGTCCAACTTGGCCTTGAACACTGCCAGCATGGAGCACTTACCACTTCTTTGGGCAACCTCTTCTAGTGACTCACCACCCTCTCTACTATTAAGGGCCAAATGTAAAAACAAAACACTGGGAGTTCTATGTTTGTTCATTTGTTTCAATAAAAAAGGTCTTTTGTTTGCCCTCAAAAAGTAGAGAAAATCTACTGTTCATGGTCTTGTTTGCTTTTCCCTTATTCTCTTTGAGTTTACAGTACTGAAGTCAAAGGATCTCCAGGCCATCTCCCACAACAAGGTGAGGGTGTTCTAATGCAGAACTAATCACCCCCAAATTTCAGAACTTAGATCAGAATTCCCAAAGGAACTGATTTTACCCTAAATGCTATAAAAAAAACTTATCTCAAATGCTGGATTTGGAGTCCAACGTCTTTGTATTTTGGATCCAGATTTTGCAGCCAGAACTTGTACTTGCAGGTGAACCCAAATCTTAACACAACGCCTTAAGTACCTGAATGTTCAGTATCTGTAACTTAATCTAAAATTTTGCTTTATGATCACATCCCCCCAGAAGCTACAAACAACCAACTACAAGCATTCTGATCAGTAGCATGTTTTATACACAATGGTTTTATTACTGCAGAGCAACTGAATTTCACATGAGAACAAAATATAGAACAAAATGTATTGAAATTCAAAGATCAGACTTCAGCAGGAAATTATATTTCTGTGTAAGATGATGAATTGTGGTATTTTCATTTAATGAAAGTTTTATAAAAAAATTGAGCCTGAGACTTCATCTTATTAGAGCATAAACAAAGAATAACTCCTTTGATCTAATTTGATGTAATCTATAATCTAATCCTCCCTTTTCTTTAGGTGTTTGTTATCTGAATGTGAGTGGTGTTCTGTGGTATTTAACAGAACATTGTATAATCATCACTTTTCCTCCCTGAAACCAGTGCATCATTTAGCTCATATATGCTGTAGGAGTCTAGAGAGCTGTTTAGAACAAGGTCTCCTTCTTGATGTGAACTTTGCACTACAATAGACTCATAGCTTTATGTGTCCCTTTGCTAAGTGGAAGGATATTTCTGCTTAGCTTGGAGATGAAATTGTTGACTTTGACAACTTTACTAACGTGTGTACTTTCCCCTTCACCTTTCTGCAACCCCGAGGGGTGGTTATTGCTAAATTAGATACCGTAGATGTCTTTTGTATAAGTCCAAGTGTGAGATGTGGATGGAATTCAGATAAGGTAGATAATATTTGAAAACCGTAAGAAAAGCAGTCTGCAGAGATACAGAACCAGTTAAGGCATTAAGTTAAGGCTTTATTTTCCTCATGAAGTAATTATTTGCTTGGGTAAAATGAGCAGCAGAAGAAAGTACTATATTCTACAAAGAAGTTCCAGTTTCTTTTTCTACCCCAGAAGTAGAACAACCACCAAGAGTACAAGAAGCAGTACACCACAATTAACGGTTCCAGTGTAATGTTAGTGGAGAGTACATTTTGTGTTTCTTTTTTCTAATCTCACGAAAATGCCAACCTACAACGGGTTTTTTAGAGCACTTCTCTCCTTTTATTTTTTCACAGAAAAGAATGTCGCAGGACCACCCCCCCCCCAAAAAAAAAACAAACCCACAGAACTAGTCTTTTGCATATACTCAACTTCTGGGATCAGGCACAAAAGAACAAGGTGTCAGTTCAATCAAATGCAATGAAATCCTTTGGTTTGTATAGCACAGCAGACTCTGAGGTGAACACCTGGATAGCTGCTAGGTTTGAAATAAATGAATATAGAATAGGCATTTTTCCTTTCATAGAAATAAAGGCCTGGAACAATCAGGCTGCGCTACTAAACCTGATCTCCTGGGTTCACCAGAAAGCACTGGAAACAGGTCCGAAGGGGGAAATGAGGAGCATCAGCAACATTGTAATAGCACTGACAGGATTGTTGAAAGATGCACTGCTTAAAAAAACAGTCAAGTCTAAAAGAAATACGCTGCAGTGGCATTTCAAATGGGTACATCCTCACCCTTTTTTTTTTTATAAAAGTCAGAACAAGAGGTTCCATGCTCTCATACCTTTATTTTTTGTTCACAGCTTAGGTGAAGTGGCTTCCTTTTTAATCTACAAATAAATTTGGATCAGCAGTGAGTAAGTTTTTGCTGTGAAAACTCATGTCATGAGTTCAACACAGTACTTTTCTTAGAAGTCTAAAAGCAGTGCAAAGGCAATTAAAAGACAGCACAAACTGACCATAGTCTGAAGACAGGACTCCAACTTGGACAGAGACAGATATTTGGGTGAAGAAAAGTATTGCATTGCTTGTTAAAATAATGACATATTAAAATAGTTACTTGTTAAAGTGTAATCTATAAAAGCAAACAATAGACTTTCAGATGAACTCGTAGCTCCACCCAATACTGAAAACAAGATCAGAGTGAAACACCTGAAGTGCATTATAGCTGCACTAGGTAAATGGAACTATAGAATCACAGAATCATAGAATAGTTAGGGTTGGAAAGGACCTTAAGTTCATCTAGTTCCAACACCCCTGCCGTATGCAGGGACACCTTACACTAAATCATATCACCTGAGGCCTCGTCCAACCTGGCCTGGAACACTGCCAGGGATGGAGCATTCACAATCTCCCTGGGCAACCCATTCCAGTGCCTCACCACCTTCACAGGAAAGAATTTCCTCCTTATATCCAACCTAAACTTCCCCTGTTTAAGTTTTAACCCGTTACCCCTTGTCCTGTCACTACAGTCCCTAATGAAGAGTCCCTCCCCAGCATCCCTATAGGCCCCCTTCAGATACTGGAAGGCTGCTATGAGGTCTCCACGCAGCCTTCCCTTCTCCAGGCTGAACAGCCCCAACTTTCTCAGCCTGTCTTCATATGGGAGGTGCTCCAGTCCCCTGATCATCCTCGTGGCCCTTCTCTGGACTTGTTCCAACAGTTCCATGTCCTTTTTATGTTGAGGACACCAGAACTGCACACAATACTCCAGGTGAGGTCTCACGAGAGCAGAGTAGAGGGGCAGGATCACCTCCTTTGACCTGCTGGTCACGCTCCTTTTGATGCAGCCCAGGATATGGTTGCTTTTTGGGCTGCAAGCGCACACTGAAGCCGGCTCATGTTCATTTTCTCATCAACCAACACCCCCAAGTCCTTCTCCTTGGGCTGCTCTGAATCTTTTCTCTGCCCAACCTGTAGCTGTGCCTGGGATTGCTCCGACCCAGCTGTAGGACCTTGCACTTGTCATGGTTAAACTTCATGAGGTTGCCATCAGCCCACCTCACAAGCGTGTCAAGGTCCCTCTGGATGGCATTCCTTCCCTCGAGGGTATCAACCGAACCACACAGCTTGGTGTCATCGGCAAACTTGCTGAGGGCGCACTCAATCCCACTGTCCATGTCACCAACAAAGATGTTGAAGAAGACCGGTCCCAACACTGATCCCTGAGGGACATCACTCGTTACTGGTCTCCAGCCGGACATTGAGCCATTGACCACAACTCTTTGTGTGCAGCCATCCAGACAGTTCTTTGTCCACTGAGTGGTCCATCCATCAAATTGATGTCTCTCCAATTTAAAGACAAGGATGTCGTGTGGGACAGTGTTGAATGCTTTACACAAGTCCAGGTAGATGACATCAACTGCTCTACCCCTGTCCATCAGTTCCGTAGCCCCATCATAGAAGGCCACCAAATTGGTCAGGCAGGATTTCCCCTTAGTGAAGCCATGCTGGCTGTCACCAAGCACCTTGTTGATTTTCATGTGCCTTAGCATGCCTTCCAGGAGAATCTGCTCCAAGATTTTGCCAGGCACAGAGGTGAGACTGACTGCTCTGTAATTCCCTGGGTCATCCATTTTCCCCTTCTTGAAAATGGGGGTTATATTTCCCTTTTTCCAGTCATGGGGAACTTCACCTGACTGCCACGAGTGCTCAAATATGATGGCCAGCGGCTTCGCAACTTCATTTGCCAGCTCCTTCACGACCCGTGGATGGATCTCATCAGGACCCATGGACTTGTGCACATTCAGATTTTTAAGATGGTCTCAAACCAGTTCCTCTCCTACAGTGGGCACAAGGTCTTCGTTCTCACAGTCCCTGCATCTGCCTTCCAAGACTTGGGTGGTGCAGTCAGAGCCTTTGCCAGTGAAGACTGAGGCAAAGAAGTCATTCAGAACCTCAGCCTTCTCCAAATCCCGTGTAGCCAGTTCTCCTAAGAGCTTCCTGAGGGGGGACTACATTCTCCCTAGTCTGTTTTTTATTTGCTATGTACCTGTAGAATCCCTTCCTGTTATCTTTATATACCTCTAGCTAAGTTTAATTCTAACTGAGCCTTAGCTTTCCTAACCTGGTTCCTAGCTTCCTGGACAACATCCCTGTACTCTTCCCATGCCACCTGTCCTTGCTTCCATTTATTATAAGCCTCTTTTTTCATTTGGATCTTCCTCAGGAGCTCCTTATCCATCCAAGGAGGTCTCCTGGCCCTCCTGCTGCACTTCCTTCTGGTTGGGATGCAACACTCCTGAGCTTGTAGCAGATGATCCTTGAATATCAACCAACAGACTTGGGCCCCTCTGCTTTTCCTATCTGTCTATGGAGTGCTTCATCCGCAGGTTCTCCTTGATCAGGCGGTCTGTAACAGATCCCCACAGTAATGTCTCCCATAGCTATATTCCCTTTAACCCTGACCCACAAACTCTCTGTGGACTGCTCACCTGTCCCCAGACAGAGTTCCATACTCTCCAGCCTATCCCTAACATAAAGGGCAACTCCCCCTCCCCGCCTGCCAGGCCTGTCTTTTCTAAAGAGCCTGTAACCTTCCATTCCAGCACTCCAGTCACAGGAGCCGTCCCACCATGTTTCTGTGATGCCTATTATATCATACCCCCGCAGATGTGCACACATCTCTAATTCCTCTTGTAAGGTCTATGTCAGGTCTTGCCATCACCTTCATAATTTCCCAGGGAGGAAAAGCAGCTGAGATATCTGTATCCTCAATCTATTCACATCCTGGTTTTATATGTTGTTTGCCCATAGGACAAAGAGACAATCTTTTCACTGTGGTCTCTTTTCTCATTATAGAAGCATAGAATCATCATCACATATGCACCATTCTCTGAAATTCATACATGAACATGCAGCATGTTGTCTCAAGACTTGAGATGAAGCTTTCCAGCACCCACCTCAGAGAACTGAGCTTTTGCAAACTTCAGATCAAAACGGTTCCACTATATGTGAGCACAGACATAGTGGATTGTATTCATGATCATAAAGGCATATTTTTTTCTAAATCTTGCAATGAGAAATGAAAATTCATCTCGGCTGCCCCTTCTTCTTTGTAAATTTATTCTAAAGTCATGTAAAAGCACTAAAATTCTGAATGTACATAGGAAAAAGATTCTGTGTTATTTTCTCTCCGTCACTGATAACCCAAATCATCCTCATATACATATCCTCCAGCATTTCACTCCCTGATAATTATTAGACGCTGAACACTTGAAACATTTATGTATCTTTCACTATTAAACAGGATAATTATGGGCTGAGATCAAAGCTTATTTTGTGGAAGAGGAACAAAATCCTGATACTTTTTATCACAAAGCATATAATACTTGAACGGATTAAACCTGCAAACATAAAATGTTCTTTGTCTGTGGTCCAGCCCTTGGCCAAACACCCTGCAAGTGAAAATCTAATATAAATCATGATCTGGTTTGAAGTGGAACAAAAAGTAAATGTTAGATGTATAACAAATCCAAATTTGATTAACTAATTTCCCTTTCTCTGCCTTTTCATGGTTCTTTGTTCTGACAGTTCTTGTTGAATATTTGCAAACGTGACTGCTCTTATACATTGGGGAGGGCTTAGGATATCAGATAAAACCAACAGGCTATGGGGAGCTGTATAAAAAACTAATTCACTGTTTCATATGATGTGCTATGTTCCTGTTTTCATCATTATTGTTTGTCACAATGAAAGGCTTTATGAGCACGTACCCAAAAACACTAACCCAAACCAACAACATCAAATCCAAGAAGCAAATGTTAGGAAGATCACAAGGGTATCTGAGTGAAAATGTGCTTTATTATATGCCTGCAGAGATAGTCAGAGATGTGTTTCACTTCTGGCTTCTAGGAAGCAGGTTTTTTCACTAACACTGTTAGTATCTCTTTTCTTAAACTCTGTTTCCCTGATTCCCTAATCCAAAGTTGTTAAGTGACAATAAAAAATGTAAAAGACATAAAAGGCAAGCAATATGAAATGCCATAAACTGCCTTCTGTTTTTCCCCCCTTCCTAGACATAGGGAAAAAGTTGTGCTCAGAGATGACTTAGTGTGCGTTCAGCCTCATCATCATCAGATTAGTGAACTGGATCCCTATGTGAGTATTGTTTTTATCTGTACCTTTTAAAACCATTGAAAGTTTCACCAGCACACTTCTGGTTTTCTGTATAGGTCATCTCCATTTCAGCTGCATGCTTCTCTTTTAAGTTGTGGCTTTGCCCACACTAGCCTTCCTTCCTATATTGTGTGCTTTTGTTAGAACTCCTGTGGGACTTATTTTATTGCCTTCATAGATGCCAGTCTAAATTGCATTAACTGATGGTGTGTGACCATCTAAGCTGACAAATTGTGACTTAAATGGGACAGTCTCAATTTTTCTCAGACAGGGCAAGGTCATCTCAAATTCAGAAGCCTGTACCAAAGTGACCCATTGAATCTGAGTTATTGGTTTGAAGGTTAACATTTCAGTGATGTACGCTGCCATTAACATGATTAATATTTGCTTTGTGATTGCCCAGTAATAACAGCAAAAACCATGGGACTGAAGCTGTTTTTTTTCTACGTCAAAACAATGTTGTAAAAAAGAAGTTTTGAAAATAATTGTGAGATGGGCCTGTCCTAGAGTCAGTGTCCCAGTCAATAACAGGATTGAGAAAGACCAGTTTTAATAAGGGGAAAGAGGAAGACCTGGGGAACTACAGGCAGGTCAGTCTCACCTCGGTGCCCAGCAAGATCATGGATCAAATCCTCCTGGAAAATGTGCTAAGGCACTTGGACCATAATTAAGTGATTGGTGACAACCAACACGGTTTCAGTAATGACAAAGTGTGCCTGACACATTTGGTGGCCTTCTATGACAGGATTATAGCATTGGTGGATAAGGGAAGAGCATCTGATGTCATTTACCGGGACTTGTGCAAAGCATTCATCCTTTGCTCTGGAGCCAAGCTGAGAGAGCTGGGCTTCAGCCTGGGGAAGAGAAGGCTCCTTAAGGGGAGACCTTAGAGCAACTCCAGTGCCTAAAGGGGCTACAAGAAACCTGGAGAGGGGCTTTGGACAAGGGCCTGTAGGGACAGGCCAAGGGGAATGGCTTTAACCTGCCAGAGGGGAGACTGAAATGAGCTCTTAGGCAGAAGCTCTTCCCTGGGAGGGTGCTGAGGTGCTGGCACAGGGTGCCCAGAGAAGCTGTGGCTGCCCCATCCCTGGCAGTGTTCAAGTGTTCAAAAAATCACATGGAATACATCAAGTTTGACTGCTTATGATCTAGGCAGTCTCTGACACTATCCCATGATTTACTCACTCAAGAAAACACCCCATATGCCTTGTTTACATCCCAGGACAGACAGTCTATGTTATCAATATCACAGTATCATAGAATCATAGAACAGTTAGGGTTGGAAAGGACCTTAAGATCATTCAGTTCCAACTCCCTTCCATGGGCAGGGACACCTCACACTAAACCATGTCACCCAAGGCTCTGTCCAACCTGGACTTGAACACCGCCAGGGATGGAGCACTCACAGCTTCCCTGGGCAACCCATTCCAGTACCTCACCACCCTTACAATAAAGAGCTTCTTCCTTATATCCAATCTAAACTTCCCCTGTTAAAAGTGCAATTCTCACAGGCTGAAACAGAACCCTTACATTATCTCATGAATCTTACTTATCACCAAAAAAATATGAATAGATATTATTTTAGCATTGTTATTGATAATAGGGTATTTAAAAAAAAAAAATAAAGAAATCAAGAAATCACATCCACACCTGGAAAAACTCATGATTTTATGGTACAAACACGGAAACTAGGATTCCCAAACTTGTTTTCCACTGTGTATGGTAAAGATTAAAGGCCAGTGATGAACTGTGTTCATGCAGAAAACCTTTTTAAAACTCTAGTGATTTGTTATGACTTAATAGTGGCTAATTTGAAATGATCAATGAATAAATTATAGCATATCGCTGCAGAATAAATACTAAAACCACAACCTTCAACCTGTGCTCATGGTGTGGAGATGTACATTTAAACCATTCTATGAATTGTATGCTAGGATCATAAATAGATCTACAGGATATTCTACTGACACTTGAAATGGTATTCATAGCTATATATAACAAATAAAGAATATCTTTCTTGAATGCTGCTTCTAAATCTGTGAATCACTTGACTTTGTGTTCTGACCCAATGAAAGATAAGGAGGTCAGGTTTTTTGTCCAGAGAATAACATTTTGAACTCATCTACCATCTTAGAAGTCTGTCTAAATTCATACCTATTACTTCGTGAATGAGGAAAGCTTGGAGTAGTGACTTATCTGCAATCATCCTTAAATGCTAATCAATTTTTAGCAGTAACTAGAGAAAGCTGTTTTACTGATAATTAATTAGTTATTGCCAGAGTCCCTACTGTGCAGTGCAATGCCAGAACTGGATTTCTTTGCTCTAGGCTAGCAAATTATTTTTTAATGGACCATATTTCAAAATTTAACACTAAGACAATATTATTTAATTATATAAAGCAAATGCTGAAACAATTTCAGGTCAGTACACAGTGCTTAGCGAAAACTAGCTATTTATCCTTCTAAAGATGTTATATATCCTTCTCTATATCGTAAATATCAAAGCAGTACCTCTGACGATCTATCTTGTCTCTTTGTTGCTTAGGTTTTCACACTGAATCTCTTCACTTGATGTGTTCTGTCTGTAACACAAAGAGGAAAATACCACAAATAAACAGGTGACACTCAAAATGGTTTTCTAAGGCAATAAAAAAAAGAACTGAAAAGCGCATCTTCTTGGCAACTATAAAGTACTGCCCTGGAAGCGAAGTTGAGAAAAGGTGATATGCAACATGATTTGATGATATATGGCACAGAAAATCTGGGGGGAACAAAACCTGACCTCGTATCAGTGTTAATGTTTCTGAAACAGTTCTGTGAGTAAAAATGTGCTATAAAACAACAGTAAAGCATACTTCTACACTCACTTTTAAACTCCTGCCTAGCATTAGAAGGGGGTTTCTGCACACTCAGTGTTTAACACATGGGCAATGGTAGAAATATATGATCTGACCTTGCTGATACTCCAAGATGGTGGGACTGGAGCTGACCTCAGCCCAAAAGCTGTGTGGTTTTTTTCTTATGTTGTATTAAGTTTTAAACATGGCATATATTGAGTAGGCTTCATTAATCTGAACTTGGTGATTACCCATGTGCTCACATATTTTTAATTACTCAGAAAGCCATCAGAGCTATTTGAATATACTCACAGTATAATGAGCATACAGCGACATGAGTGCATTAGTGTTGAATTTCACAGTGGAGAGAACATCTGTATTTGTGTTTATACAAACAGCGCTACCATCATATTCACATCTGGAAGAGCCCCAAGTAGTTTTGAAACAGTGTTTATAATTTCTGAGTGCAGATTAATGGCTTTTGGTGTGTTTGAGCTGGGGAGACTAAAAGAGCAAATCAGCAAGAAATGAGTATAGTTAGGTCATGATGCTGAACTTACTTTGCAACCACACATGAAATCGCCAACACTTAGAAGACAGTCAAATGCATGCTTCCACCCTGACCATTCACACAAAAGCACAGATATGGCCCAAGAATTAATTTTATTAGAATATCTTCCCAAAAATGCATCTCAACACCATCACTTTTACTTAGGTACTCAAGAGTAAGTGAGATTACTTCTGCTGTGTAAGTAAGAGAAAAATATCACCAGTTGTCTTGGCTCCCGAAACAGGTAGACAAATAATACTATGCTTAAATGAGACTTAAATGCTGCCTGAGATTATAATGATGGCTACATTTGTATAAATGAGTGCAAGGACATGGACCTAAGAACTGTTTCACCTTTGTCCATAGTGTTAGCACTGCTTTGTCAAGGTTTTACCCTATGACATGGTTTTGCCCCACGCCACCAGGATGCCATCAAACAATCCCAGGTACAATTGTTTGAATGTAGATACCTCTTCTGGAGAGTTTAGATGTATGGATGCAGTATCTGTTGTGCCAGTTTGCTGCACAGACATAAGGACTTTGCATTGGTTTTTAGTATATTTGTTATACTGAAGATACAACCATGAAGAAAATTATTTATGGCTGTGTTTGGATTGATTGTAGAGAAATAAAAGATTACCAACTTTAGTGGAATAGCTAACTGATCCATTTATCCAATCTAATGACTTTGCATTGATGTTATTTAATATAATGTCAAAGTACATTTCATGCAAAATAAACCGACTTTATTGTATACGAAATCAGTCCTTGAAGAGTCTAGTTTTTGGTAGGATGTAAAAAGAGCTGCAGACATAGGGGGGCATCTGTGTGTCTGCCTCTGTGTCTCCACATGGTAAAGGCTAAAATTGCAGACTGGTTTCCTTGGTAACTTGTCCTGTATGTTCTAGATTTTTATCCTATTTTCTTTAATATTTTAATTATGCATTCCTGCTCTCATAACCCTTAGCAATGTGTTAGTTTCTCTAAGTTTCTGTATTCCTAACTGTTTTTCTGCTGTTTGAAAAAAGTCTTTCCTTTAGCTTTTCTTTTCCTTCATAATTTTGATTACAAAAGAAGATATTTAGATTTTCTTCTTAAATAGCTTTAACATTATGAAAAACGACAGATGTAGTCAAGCCATTTTCTTTCCCCCTCATTTAACAATTGTTACTAAGCAGTAATTACTGAAACAGTTCTCAGAGGCAAGCAGAAGAGCAACAATTTAAAATTTAACAAAATCAGCTTTGCTATTCTTCAGCAAGGTAACAAATGCTTTTTCATTCAAAATGATCTCTTATTACATATTTTAGTGAGGACTATACTATAGAATATAGTATTTTACTAATAATAGAGAAGGTTGTTTGGAAGTTTACTAAATTTACCGCTTATATGAAGCAGCAGATTTACACCAAAGTGGATTTCTCGTCAAGACTGAGAACTGAGAAGACAAAATTGCTCATGGAATGAAATTGTCCCCTGACAAAAGGTCAACCTAAGGCGTATGTTGCGTCTGAGACATGTTTCTTCTCACCTCTGAAACTCATTATTAGAAACTTTAGGGTCCTCTTTACATAAGGGAGAGTGAGCACATCACCTAACCATCCAGAAGTTAAACAAAGACCTAAGAATAAGCTAGTCCTCTGGTCTATCTTTTGAATTAATACAAAGTTAAAAGGATTAACTTTGGCTGGATGCCTGACTTAGATATCTGCAGCTGAAATGACTCTAACACTTTGTACCTAAATTGAAAAAAATGCAGCTCAAAGTTTCCACCTAATCTTATCACCTATCACTATTATATGATAGCCTCAGATCTGAGCCACTTCCTGAAGCCCAGGAAGTTAAGCTGAACAACACTGTGATCTCATTATCAGGTTACTGACCCTTCAGATTTTCCAGTTTACCTGCATGAGTAGTAACTCTCTATAGTGATAATGTGAAAGAGAGGGTAGAAGGCATTATTATTGAAAACGTATATATCACTGTGAATATATGGCTTGAACCTGCCCAGGGAGACATCACAGCAGTCAGTATGCTGGAAAACTGGAAGGCGAAGGAATATCCATTCCTTGTCACAGTAAACAACAGATGGGGATAAAGGAAAGCAGCAACATCCTCACTTAATTTAGCAGTAGCCAGTAAGTAACACACGACTGCAGTGTGAAACTTTAGTCTCATGAACCTTGCTCATATCTTTTCACTGAGCAAAGCAGTTGTGTATAAATGGATATTTCCTATTTATAAAGACCATGGAACTAGGTAGCAGATTTCTGCAAGCTGAAAAAGTAGTTATCTAACTATCCAGAGGCACACAGAAATGAAATTCTTCATTCTCCTTCCAATGCCACCATGAATAGAACAAAATAGGGAAGAGTAATGAAAATATAGGCAGCAATCAGCCACTATTGTGAACATGACTTTTATAATCCTCCAGAAATATTATCTGCAACATAATTTTAGTCAGAATAACATTTCTCATTCTTTTTCTGTCCAGGAAATAATCTTCCAAAGTGTCTGACCAAGCGCACCGGCTGACAGTGGGAAGGGAAATAGATTCAAAATGAATTTATTTAATATGTTTGTTGTTGTTCCTTTGGAAGACATTCAGTGTTAATGACATTATTCACTCTGAGAAATTGAATAACATGAATCACAACAACAGTGGAATGGAAATTCACAATGCTAATAAAGTCATCACTCTAAAGTCCTTACCAGGTGCTTCTAGCCTCAAAACTGCTAAAACTAATACATGCACTCCATCAGTAAATTGTTGGCCTATACATCTACTGTGAATATTTCACATATCCTAAGAAACAGTCTGGCCTTTGACATGTAGGTAACATCAGTTCTGAGTTTACCACATTTGCTAAACATTCTCCAGATTAAACATAAAGGGCCACTGAACAACCAAAAAAACCCTAAATCAGCCATTTTTCTCTCTTTCTATTCACAAAGAAATTATTCAAGCACAGTTAATGTTTCTTAACAAAGGGAAAGCTGGTGTAAAAGAGGTAGGCAAAAGTATTAGCCATGAGGGATACGCTTATTGGTACCTGTTGTAACTCTTGAATGTCATTTGTCATGGATGAGTTTCCCAAGGCTACATTTAAAAACATATTTGAAAAGGACTTATCCCTAATCCTCCCTTTAAACCCTTTTCTGCTAGACAGCCAGCTGACATACTTTGATAGAAATATAGGAATCTAGAGTTCACGGTGATTTCCAAAGAGAGGCAAAAATATTATATTTGCTGTATATTTTCATATGCTGCAATTATATTGCTGCATGATGAATCTCAAGCCAGATAATTCTGGTTAGTCAAAGTGCACAGTGATAGCTAAAAATATTGCAAAACTCTGAGAACATTCTTATCTGTAATTCATCTTAACCTGATAGGATCTTTTTTAACTCATTCTAATTCTGGAATTAAAAATCAATCCATGAATAAATAACTCCCCCAAACTGAGGACTCACGGTTATTTTTCAGCCTAATTTGAAAAATTAAGCTTGCAGTGTGTTATAGCAATAAATTTATGCAATTGTGGCTTTACTAATATAATATCAACATTGATTAATATTTTTAAGTTTGGTTTTTTTCAATTTACTCGTAGCATTTTGTAAAGTTAACCTAAAATCATCTAAAATTCTGGTATCTGGAAGATGCAAATTTTGAAATTAAGTCCGCTGGTGAAAGATGACTTAAACAGACATGTGGATGTGGACAAGGACATCTATGCATAGTCTCTTGTCAGCTTATCTATCTGTACTATGGATAACACTGCTTCAAGAATTCTTTCTATAAATAGCAAATTTGTCTCCTCCAGACCAATCTTGCCTTATGATTCATGATGTTGATACGACATTGTAGCACCTCTTCAAGAAGCTCACATTCAAATTAACATGCAGATGTTGCCACAGCATTACTTCTCAGAAAGTTGTATATATCGCATATAAAGTGACAAGATACCATTAGAACTTCAGTGAGGTTCAGAACTGAAGTTCAGTCAGAAGAAATTCAAAGTTCTGCACTTTGGAGTAACCACAGGCATCGGCACTGAATAGGAAGTGACTTGCTGAGTGGTGCCCTGCAGAAGAGGGGTGAAGATGAGCCAGTGGTGCATTCTCACTGTGAATAAGACAGCCAGCGCTTTGGGCTACTTTACAGGAAGCATGACCACCAGAAGTCTTCCCAAATGCACTATGGAAATGAATGGGTTTCTTCCAAAGCATTGCCAAGCTTGTGCATCTTCCAAACTCACTGAACGCTTAGGTCAATGAATAAAGAGGATCCAGTAGCATTCTGATTATTCGTTGTGCATTATACTAACTTTGTAACTTAATTCCTCTTTTATCATTAGGTGAAATCTCTATTACCAGCACTGTGGTTACTTCCTTATGCACAATTTGAAGAATTTTAACTCCTCCTCATGGCTGTATAATATCTCTTGAGTATTATTTGTCTGTTTGCAGCTGCTCCTTCAAAACACTGTGCAGATCTGAGCCACAAGGAAGCAGTGTAACAGGCTGCAGAGAGAGTGTCTACATCTTTTGAGTTTTCAAGATCAGACTGGATAAAGCTTTAAACAACCTGGTCTGAATTCATAGTTGGCCTGTTTTTGAGCAGGGGAGCAGGTTAGACACTTCCTAAGGTCCCTTCCAATTCTGCGACTATATCTTCAAATCATATTTGGATAACTTGGTTGTCCTAGGATCATCCAAAGTGGCCCTGGACAGTTGTCTTTAGACAGCTGAATAATGGAAAAATATCAGCTCTCTGGAACAGGGCAAGGCCAAAGTTCTAAATGTAAAGAAAATAGTGTTTAAAGGAGATGATGCTCATAAAAAGCAAAATCTTCAGGTTTAAGCCATTGTTTCAGGACAGCTAGAAAGAAAAAAGGCACGGTAGACTGAGAGGTTCTGTATGAAGTCTGAGTTCTAATAAGACAGATAATCATTCTCATCAAGATACTATTTGAAAGAAGCATATGTTGTTTACTCGTGCTTATAAAAAAGACTATGTTGGATGAAAAATAATGTATAGAAAAACTCCCCCTCACACACATTTTTCCTTCTATAAGCAACTTTCCTGAATAAAGGATAGCAAGCAAATTCTGTCTAGCATTGCAGAAGTTGACAATCTCACTTGATGTCGGTTAACACACATATTGTAGGGCTACTGCTGCAGTTCATTATGCAAATTGCTGTAGTCCCAAGGAAACCAACTCTTTTATGCAATTAAACTGTTTACAAGCCTATTTATATCTTAATAATGGTTTAGCCTGGGTTTTTGTTTCTGCTGGGGCTAAGCATTTAGGCAGGATCTTTCTATTATCCATGTGACCCACACATATCTAAGGGTTGTATGCTGTGGAAGTGATGAAACGGCTCATTTCTATGCAGGGATTCTTTCCTGTATTCAAAAGACTTTATGAATAAAATATCCAGGGTTTAAGAAAAATTAAAACATTAAGTAACTGCCTCTTGCAATTTCACCAGCCGTAAAAACATCAGCTCACTGCAGAAAATGTGACGTTTCCTTCAATGTTGCAGTTTCTTCTGTGTATTAAGAAATGAAATGAATGAGCTAAATATATTTGTGAATGATGGTTTTTGGCCTATAAGAATGTTAATACTAAAAGCATGGAACCTTTCGCTAATAGAAAAGACTTGGTAAAGAAGCTGAATTTGCAAAGTATCTGTGTTTTAATTTGGAGAAAGGATTTTAGCTAATTCAACATTCTTGTGGGTTTTGTATACAAAAGACCTAGTTGAAAATAAGAGGCAAAGCCCATTCTTTTCATGGTTTCTTTTTCAGAAATCTATTCTTGACATTTTTAAGAAGAAAATATCAAGTCTGTGAGCTTGATTGGAATAGAATGTGAAAGAAAAGCAAACCAAAGCCAACAAAGTAAAACACATGCATGAACACACGCAACAAAACATGCTGAACCCTGCCCACTCATCTTTTCTCCAGTTTTCACATTTTAAAGCAAATATAACTGCTACATTTTGAAAGGTGGCTGGGTCACAAAAAAAGATAATAACAAGATATTTCTTGCTTTGTTTAATTTTTAACTCTGTGAATTTCTCAATCTTTTTGCTATCATGCCCTGCCTTCAGCAGAGAGCATTTCCTCTTCACTTAAATCATATAATTCTGCTTCTTAGCTTGACTGGGACAGAATTTATTTGAAAGCTGTGGTTTTAGTCTTGTCAAACTTAGAGTGTCATAACCTTATACATAATTCTTTAGTCTGAAGTTTTTAAGAAGATGCTTTGTGGAAAAAAGAAGTGACACCGCTATTAATTTCCTTTAAAAATAAAAAGAGATACCTACTTGCCTTTAGATGACTTTAATGTTAAAAGACAGGAAATCATTCTAGGCTGTCAATCCTGATCTTGTGCACATGCCTAGGTATTCCTATTCAGTACATACAATATATTTATTGAATGTAGCTTATAACGTATGTATACTTTCGATGTATTGATATGTTACATGAACAATCAGTGTGGTGCTGGGTGTACGTAGAAAGCCAAACTCTTAAGTACAATCATGCCAAATCTGCCTACATTTTTCCTCAGGACAAACATGATCTCAAGGCATCTACTGACTTTACATGGCTGCAGACAAATTTATGTTTTTAATTGTTCTTTTCTGCTTAGACTTCCAAACTTCATTAGACCTCAAAATGGTTTATTTTTACATATGACCCTTAATTGGGCAGACACCAACTAGGACTGAAGGAACCTTAAGTCTCAGACAAAAAGAAGCCAAGGACATCGAATAATTCCAAGAAAAGGCTAAAAATTAACAATATCTACAGTACCAAAATGAAAATTTAACGTTCTAACTTCTGTATTCTTCTGATGAATGAACAGTTTAAAAACCATTGATTTATTGATATAATCTTAATTATGACCTTCATTTGATCATTTCATTAATGCTGCTTAATGCTGGGTAAAACTGCAGCATATGAGCTCAGTACATTGCTTTCTGTAGTGTAGCTTGATTGTTTTCTAAATTCATTAAAATTAAACGGAAATACCTGATTCCACCTGAATGGTAAAAACCTCAGAAGCATCAGGTTGTTCAGAATAGGAATCATGATGTCGTTGGGTTCTGCTTTTTAATTTGCACATACATAGAATCATAGAATCATAGAATCGTTAGGGTTGGAAAGGACCTTTAGATCAAATTGCCAGGGAGGAAGCAAAAAGAGCTGTGAAAATATGCCCTTTGGCCCACCGACCTGAATTTCATTCCCCTCTCAGTGCATTGTCCCACCAGCAGTGCTTAGATCTGTCTCTGTCTTTGCAGTCCATGATGTTGCATGTCTTTTCCATAGTAATGGCAACCACAATAAAAGCTGTTAAAGCTTTAACTTTCTTGAGGCATTCATAGGATCTTGTCCCCTTTTATGCACTCTTTGTTGCCAGGTCTGTGCAGCTGATACAGAAGGAGGCCGCCTTTTTTTTCACATTTGTTGTAATTTAACATCTTTCAGCACTCTCATGAATTTGGTTGAAACTGGAAAATGTGTTCAATATCAGTGGGGAGCAGAAGTGCCAGATGGACTAATAAGAAAAGAATGAACTCATAAACCTTATTTCTTAAGGGCCTTTCGTAAAATATCCCTGTCAGAGTATTTTTTCTACAGAGTGTTAATAATGTTAATATAGATATTTTTGCTTATAATTCATGTAATAAACACAGCACTGCATGCTAGGCCTGGTGGAGTGTATCTATTTCTTCCTTACCTGTTCCTGTATCTTGCTTTGCTCCCTTTTCTTTGGATCTTCTCATAAATAAATCTGCAAAACCTGCTATCAAAGTCTATTGACAAAGCTGACATTTTTAAAAGCTAAAGTAAAACATTAATAATAATAATAAAAAAGTAGAGCTCCTTAGTGATGGATATGGACAGAAATTAATTTTTAAAATAAATGAGTTCTATTAATTGTCTTCTTTTAAATTATTAAGTTCTAACAACATTTAAGAAATGCCACATTAGTTTGCTCGTACATTGCCAGTATTAAGATCATTAAAGTCTTGTGAAATTAAGGTTATAAGTCAAGTCTGACACCTGATGGCAAATGTCCATCACTGGGTGTCATAATAAAATTACAAGTATTTGGAAACCATAGAGTCTAAGCTCTGTTTTTTTTGTTAAAAGACTGTTTTGTTGGGTTTTTACTTTTTTTTTTTTTTTTGCCCTGATGGTCAAGGTCCCAATCATACATTAGATTAAATTAAATTGTAGCTAACAGGAGAAAGTATTAGTACTACTACTGTGAAGTTTGTCATGGGAAATGGTATTACACCAACATCACTAATATCAGCTAATTCAAATACATCATTCCTCTCTTGTCTATCTGGGGACTAATCTGATACAAATTGATGCGTTGAATCAAGCACATAAAGATACTGACTTTCTTTCTTTTTTTCTATATCAGATACACTATTGTTCTGCTATTTGTTAAAAGAGATATCATCTTATGTCTCTGTACTCATGAAATGCTCATTTTCTTCTTCTTCAGCTCTCCCCACATTGCAGACACACAGTTATCATAATGGGCACACACGTTATCATAAAAAGTGTAAACGCAGAAAAAGAACTTGGGTTCTTTCCTCCCCAGCTGGAACATCGATGCCCTGTCCAACCTGTCTGATCTTATGCAATTCCCAGTGTAATATGACAGGATATACAAAGGTCAAGAACGAAGGTCTTTGGAAATGAAGGAAGTTGTTAAAAGTCAAACCCAGAAAAAATGGCAGAATCAGGTAACTGGTCTTCCTGAGGTCTCATCTATGCCATGAGCCTTAAGACAGCACATCAAACTCTAACTGACAGCTTACTTTACTGAAGTTAGGGTTTGAGCGGATCCGTGAACGTACTTCCACTGGGTTTAGAGAAAAGCGGTGATTTTCAGAAGCTAAAAATATGCACCTTCAAATACACAGTTTGACATAAAGAGATTTTCAGATACCCTTTGTTATGCCCCCTAGATATCTTTATCATAATGTAATGAACCACATATATGTTCTCTGCAGGGTAGGTTGGATATCCTAAGCTGAATCAGAAGAGTGACTGGAGCTTGGAGGTACAAATACATTTGGACGAAGATTAGCGGCTGCGCAACATAAGACAATGTAAAGTACTTAGTGGAAATTGTAGTGTTTCCTCAGGCTTCCTGAGACTCACAACTGGAATAAAATCTAGGGACTATTAGGTCCCTTTTACTTTTTCTCAATTAAAAAAGTGCTAAGGATAAAAACATGGTAATATATGCAGTTCTTCCTCAACATGGGTATTTTTCTGAACTGAGCTTAGTGTACACAAGCACATACTTAACAATTTCTACATAGATAATACTAGAATTTTATGCACTCGGTAGTTCTTCACTGAATGAGTTTTTGGACATCACTGCTGAATTTCTACCTTTATGACACATACAGAAAGATTATTGCCGACAAGAAAAGTGGAAGTGGGTTCACCAATAGTTTACATTTCTGTTTATCCCAATACTTCAACTTACTCTCTGGTGCCAGCGGGACAAAAAAATGAAGATTACTAGTGCTTATCCCACCTGCTGACTACACTCAAACATCTGCCATTAGAAGAGTGTACCCAGAGAAGTGGTGGGAGAAATAGAAAAGAAGAATGTATCCAAGGACTATTTTTCTGGCATAGTCATAACAGCAACTTAACATAAGACAGTGGCCACCAGCTCCAGAGAACATCCATCTAATTCCTTCAGGGCTGCCAAACGATGGTAGTGGCATAGAAGCCATTTATGACTTATCTCCACAAGCTAATTGTGCTGTTTTCTAGCCTCAACTGGATGCTTCTGTAGCTCAGGGATCTAAATAATGGAGATGACATCAGCAATATTTTGGCATACTGAGCTGCAATAAAAGGGGATAAAATAGTTTACTGGCTAGACAGAATAGCTTTGGGCAGATGTGGCTCTGCATTTCCTTTTTTGTCTCGTTTATATCAACATATTTAAGTTAGCAGACACAAAATGCAGGAGGCTATTGTGTCATGGCAATCCTCTTTCTATGATCTCTATCAAGAGATCATATACCTGAGGAGTATCAAGCTGTCCTGGGTTCAGCAGTAGCAGTCATGTTTCTCCTCCTTGGTAGCTGGTGCAGTGCAGTGTTTTGACTTTCGGCTCGGGAACAGAACTGATAGAGATGTTTTGGTTTGGCCAAGGACTTTGTGAGCCTCATGCTCTGCCAGGGAGGAGGGGAAGCCGGGAGGTAGCAGAGACAGGACACCTGACCCAAACTGACCAAAGAGCTATTCCATACCACAGCACGTCATGCCCAGGATGTAACTGGGAGTTAGCCGGAAGGGCTGGGAGACTGCAGGGTTGGAGGAGGTATCGGTCGGAGCTTGGTCAGGCTTGGGGGGCGAGTTATCGGTCAGCGGGTGCTGAGGTGTTGTATTCTGTTCCCTTGTTATTTCCTTTATCATTATTATCACTGGTGGTAGCAGTAGTGATCTGTGTTATACCTTAGTTACTAAACTGTTCTTATCTCAACCCGTGGGAGTTGCATTCTTTTGATTCTCCTCTCCGTCCCTCCGAGAGCAGGGGGAGGGCAAGAAAGGGGGGGAAGTGATCGAACGAATTACCTGACTGGGTTTAAACCACGACACAAGCATATTCCTTAACACCAGTGACATGCTGCTTCTGCATTTTTTCCCCTCCTATCTAGAACATATTCTACCTTCTAGTGCTGTGTAAGCATATGTCAGCTCTTTCCTAGTTGAAGCAGAAGTTGCTGGCAACTTGATGTCTCCTGTCCTCTATCCAACACTGCCGTGTGGTTTCGTCAACATTACCTTTGTATCAGTATCAGAATATTTTCTGATATAACTGAAAAAAAAAAAAAGCAGTGTAAAGCAGTTTTCACCTAATAAGTGAGGTCTAGAGCCTTGTGGTAGGGAGGCTCCAGCTGATCCCAGTTCCTGTTTCTGAAGGAACTTTCTGTTTCGTTCTGGTGCAGGTGCTGCCTGTGAATTAGTTGCTATAGAATATAGGAAATCACAAGCTGGTACTCTGCTTTACAATAGTGAACCAAAGATCCTTTGGGTAGAAAACGTGCCATTAGGACAAATTTACTGAGTTTGGTTTAGTTTTCTCCAACAGACTTTCAAGCGTCCAGGAGGTACAGGAGCTTTGGTTACACCATATCACGTTTCCTTCTGAGCTGCCTTTCTCCGACTCTTTCCTTGTTGCCTATGAATACACGATGTATTTCAGTTTTCAGCCTTATCGATCTGACATTTTCAGGAATGTTTCACTTGAAACACGGTGTGAGAGTGCTAAGGTCATGAGCAATGAGGTGTTGGTGTAACTCCAAGTATCTGGAGGGAAGCCTACTTAATAACTTTCTGCTCAGAAGTACAGAAATACATTCTTGTCTCTTCTCTTGCAAACATCTCCACTGTTCTGCATACTCATGTTTCTTCACCAGTGTCTTTGTCTGAGAGCTTTAGCTGTCAAACAAAACGTATTTTTGCAAAGGGAAGGGATTTTGTGGAAATAGCTAAAACTATCCTGTAGAGCTGCACCTTGACACGTACGATGACTTAAGACTGTCAAATAAATAGTTTTGGTGATGTATATTTTGAAGCTCCTTTCAGCAATGTAACTCATTTAGTCAAAACCTTTAACTCATCCCAATGATAAAACTCCCTCTTTAGTGTATTGTCTAGGAGCTATTCCTGCTCCTGCCCACACATAGCAGGACACGGGAGGAAGACTGACCAAGTTTTACTGGAGACATGATGAGTGTGTGTAAAGGACGTGTGTGACTGTGTCATGGGTCATCTGCATTCTGTTCCAAGAGCTATAGATGATGTTGTAAGGAATTCTTACTTGCTGAAGTTTTAAATACCTTTTAGGGTTTTGAGATTTGGGTTTGTTCCTCAGCAGAGCACAGACAATACTTTGAACAGTATTCACTATTTTGAAATGTTTCCTTTTCAAAAAAGCATTGTATTTTAACCATATTTAATTACCTTGAATATATTATTTCCATTTTAAGCTAAATAAATCTGGTTTTGGTATTTCAGAAGAGTATATCTGAAAAAACAAAACCAAACTTGTTGTCCTCATAGGTAATGGGAATTTGTTGCCTAGAAACTATACACATCTTTGAACTTCTGTAGTGTTAAGGATACGTCAACAGCAATGTCTAAGTAACATACATTGCGTCATGCAAGAAAAAACTAAGGTTTGGAAGGGCTGATTTGATAGCAAAAGCATAGGGACATGGTTTCATAGTGTAAAGAAGCACTAAACCACTTAGAAAGCAGATGGATAAGGATCTGTGGAAGATCTCAGTAGTAGTTTAAGATCTACTGGGACTTGATTGAGAGCTTTGAGCAGTAACCCTCCATTTAAATATTCACTGCAGTACAGGCACTGTATATCACATGTAAACCTATGCAATGGTTGCATTCACATCGGGATTTGCCTGGTACCTACTTTCAACGGGCAATGGGGACCGAGTGGGTTTTTTTAGCTGCATGCTCATGATGACAGTAAAAAGCTTCACTTTCTCTTGTGGAACAAATAAATGGAGCTTCACTAATTTGATGTATCCATCTATTTACTTACTATTTCTCTCTTTTTCCTGTTACAGGACAAATAGGTGATGGCATATGAGTCTGACAAATGCCATTTTAAATAGATTACTGATCTAGAGAAATATGCAAAATTATTCCATTAAGGACATCCTTTACAGTCTACTGTTGAAGTGGCTGCATTAAAAGCCATCTGTAGGGACAAAAAATAAAAGAACATGAATTAATGTCTACGAAACCATTTTAATAAGCGAATATCAATGGTTTTCCAGCATAGTTTGTGCAGAGCTGCTGACATACCTACATTTATATTCAATGTCTAAAAAGGGCTCTAAAAATAAACATTGGGAAAGTAATCACCAGAGATTTGACACTTTAGAACCAGTGGTTGAAATTAGTATTCTGAAGCAATGAGGCCATAATGAATGTGACTGAATAGTTGCTGTTACTGGAACATACTGATTTATCACCTTATGCAAGGTGTAAAAGTAAGTTCAAAAGCTGTATAATAAAATCTCATATGACAAAACTAGAATTTTATTAGATTGTTTTTACATTGTGGCATTTAATATCCAGAAATTGGACATTAAAATTAGTTAGAAAAGAATGTTTTAAAACAGTTTTTGCAGATCAATAACACTCCTTTCTCCGTTCCCCCCCGTAACTGGACAAACCAGGTGTGGCAATGTTATTCTCTATGCAAATGGCTTTTTCAGAAGCCTAACAGCATTAGAATTTATTGCTACTATTATTATGGACAAATGTTTTTAAACACTTCAGGTTAGTTGTCATTTACGGATGCCTCCAAAAATAAAACTACTTTAAGTGGGTTCTGAAAAGGTTTACTTCTTCATACTCAAGGCTAAATCTTTTAAAATTAAATTATTAAGTGAATGTAGAACAAATAGCACTTACAATGGCAAATTAAACTGCATTTCAACATACTTCACTGGAAGTGTTTCATCTAAGGAATTACATTTATGGCATAAAACAAACCAAACCAAACCAAAACTAAAGAGAGTTCAGATTAGCCAGCTCCTTATTTCTACACTCACATTTTATAGTTTTGTTTAGTATCACAGTTGAAGAGCAACTGGAGAAAAAATGGGATAAATCAGTCAGTGGATGGATGGATGGATGGATGGATGGATGGATGGATGGATGGATGGATAGATAGATAGATAGATAGATAGATAGATAGATAGATAGATAGATAGATAGATAGATAGATGAAAGAAGGGAATCTCCTTTCCATTCTCCTCAGAAGTATAGGTGATGAGGATAATGGTACATACAGACCCAAGTTTTCAAGCCATCCTCTAGTGATTGCAGGTACTGGGCTGGGAGCCCTTGTAAAACGAATTCAGAAGCCTTTTCGCTTTTGCCTATATACAAACCAAGGCAGTACTAAGTCTTGATGTCTTTAGTAAGCTGTGCAGGACCTTTGGATAAGCTCCAAAACCAGAAGAGTCAGTGCAAAGGGTTGCCAAGAGGTGAAATCACTAAGAGAGACAAGTCTTGCTATAAACTCCTGTTTTGTTAGCATAGAAACTAAACTGGCAAATGAAAGTAATCACCACATCTGAGGATCTTGCCCTGTACTGGACTATTTTCCCTCACTTTCAGCACCTTTTAAAAGGGATTTTTCAACTCATGTTTTTTTCAAGTTATTTTAAAAATAAAGCAATATCTCAGGAAAGGTTCAAGGAGAAGACAGTGAGCAGTAAGTCCCACTGTTTCAGGGACTGAATCCAGCAAGCGACTGGCAAAGGATTTCTTATTTTGAGCAATAGGTTGACCTCTCACCTGGCATTCTTATAAATGAAGGAAATTGCAAATTATTAACTTGGTCTTTTGCTTTTATATGTCATAAGCCCTCTTTCCAGTATGGTTTTCTGCACTAATATTGATTAGAAGGCCCAAAATGACCCAGCTCATTTAAGAACTAACCTCAAGAGTATTTTTCTTTTCTTTTACATTGTTTTTCTTATACAATGGCTCCCATCCCTGCAAATTGAAGCCCCATTTGAAAGAGCAAGTGAGAACCAGTTTCTCAAACATTGTTGAAGCTGTGGCTATGTATGAAGATGGCTGTGGTAGGGTGAAGCCTCCTCTTGCCTTTAAAACAAAGGGGCTGCCTAAGCTTATACTGAGTAGCTGTGATCACTTTTCCAACTTAAAGCAGTCAAAGTAACATTCAAGCCTCTCTGAGGTGGTTTAGGCTCACTACTTATTCCATTCCTTCTGTCTTTACTCAGGCAAAAGTTCTGCTGACCTTGAGGGCAGCTTTGCTGAGCAGCAAGCTGAAGAGAGAGATAACTTCTATCCCTATTAATGCTAGAAGGCTTATAGAATACCACCTTCACATTCCCTTCAATTACACCAAAGCATGTAAAAGGAAGAGTTGTAATTTCTTTGACATGCACTGTTTCAGTTGCTGGCATGACAAGATGTTTCTTGCTGAAGTTCTGTAGAATGCTATTGATTTTGGCAGAATGGCTAAAATGAGCTACTCTTTGCTTCTAATCATCTTCCATAGTCAGACTGGCTTTGGAATCATCAGGTTTTCACTGGCAACTTCAAATAATGGGCAATACACATTAAATGGTTTAGGTCCAATATTGTTTTGTCGAAGAATACAACTCTCCTCTTGACAGTTTCAATAAGATGACTCCTATTACCTTGCCACTTTCAGCTTCTCCAGTGAATTATTGTTGGTGTAATTTTTGGCAACATTCTATATGCAAACAGGCTCTGTACCCAGGATATGGGGCTCCCATATCTGAAGAGCAAAGGAGAATTCATTGTTCACCATCTCATAAAATTCTTCTGTTTTTATTAGAACAAATACAGACAAAAATTACTGTCTACTATGCTGTGTTTTTTAAGGTCCTTGTTGTTATGAAGATTCTTTTGTAAGAATACCAAAATGAAATATCATGCGGGAACAGAGAACAGAAATACACCACTCTGATAACATCTTGGTGTAGCCCTGTAGAAGTCGCTAACACTGGGATTCGAGTATGATTTTCCGGTAGGCATTTGCTTTATTTGATTCTCTCTTTACAAGATGTCTTTTATAACTGTAAAAAGGAGAAAGAGTTTGCAGAAAAATGCTTTGCAGCACAGGACTGAGCGATCCATGTACTCTTCAGCAAAGGTCTCCTGTGGGTTCACTCAGATTGGAGTTGTCTCCTCTGCAGAATGACAGATTTGGCATCATGATGGAGACATGGTCACCACACAGAGACAAGGCAGGATGACAGCAGGACCATCACTGCAGGTCTACACCATATAAGAAGCTAAGTAGTTGTCCTGGGTTCAGCAGTAGCAGTCATTTTTCTCCTTCTTAGTATCTGGTGCAGTGCTGTGTTTTTGACACTCAGCCTGGGAACAGTGCTGGTAACACCGATGTTTTTAGTTGTTGCTCAGTAATGTTTAGTCTGACCAAGGACTTTCTAAGTCTCATGTTCTGCCAGGGAGGAGGGGAAGCTAGGAGGAAGCAGAGACAGGACACCCGACCCAAACTAGCCAAAGAGGTATTCCATACCACAGCACGTCATGCTCGCTATATAAACTGGGGGCAGTTACCCAGAAGGGTTAGATCACTGCTCGGTCGGGCTGGGTATCTGTCGGTGAGTGGTGAGCAGTTATATTCTCTTCCCTTGTTATTTCCCTTATTATTATTATTACTGGTGGCAGCAGCAGTGATTTGTGTTATACCTTAGTCACTGGACTGTTCTTATCTCAACATGTGGGAGTTACATTCTTTCGATTCTCCTCCCCATCCCCCTGGGAGTGGCTGCATGGATCTGGGTTGCCCGCTGGGCTTAAACCATGACAGCAGTCATGTCATCTAACCCTGAATATAAGTAAAGACGGAAGAACATGGCTCTTTGGTACAAGCTAGCTATAATATAGTGAGATAATATTGCTTTTTTGACTTTCACTCTTTAGTTCAAACTGTAGGATCTCATTTGGGTGTCTCAAATTCCCAGTTATTAGAACAGACCCTTGGGTGGTTGCTAGGTAAGTAGGTGTGCATTAAAACAATAGCAGCAGGAACAAACCGTGCAAATTCTTTATGGCACAGATGAGACCTGAAGTCTGTGCAGTCTTAAACTAAATTAAGTACTCTGTAAGGACAGTGGAAAAGCAGGTCTGTAATTTTCATATCTCTTTGATATACTTAGGATCACATTTATCCCTTGTCTTAATTCTGATTTTGCAGCTCGCTTACTTCACAGGAAGTAGAATAATTTGTGAAGTCTTTATCAGCCTCAGGATGAGCTGGGGAATGTCCTACAGGGGAGAAATGATGATGGCTTGCTCTCCTGGTAATCCCTACCTCCCTACCTGAACTATCATCTGCGATGTGTAACCAGCCATACTTTTACAGTAATGCTGCTAAAAACTAGTATTAATATTTTACTGAACAAAGACTCTGCTTTCATTAACTCTCATTAGGATTTGATTTATTGATGAGTACATGGGAGTGCTTTCCAAGGACAATACAGAAAAGTTCGCAGCAGCCACAACAGCCCTAGCATTTAAGAGTCCACAAAACACCATACAACAGCAATGCACCAGTGACAATACTCTTTAGCTATAAGGCAATATCATGATGTGCAATGGCTTGTGAGACTGGACTGAGTATGAAAAGCTCTTTTGTTTATCTGGGAGATCTTCGGGGGGGGGGGGGGGGGGGGGGGGGGGGGGGGGGGGGGTGAGTGTCACACTGCAATTTATTCTAACTTCTTAATTCCAGACATTCTATGAAACTGTTGTATATTGTGGCACATCTGCAGCCACTTAGGTCTTTATAGCTGCAGTTATTTTTTGTGCCTTAGATGTCTCCTGTTTCACTGCAACAGTGGGGATACAACCCATATCACTTTGCTTATAGCGGCTGTTAATATTATGGAGCCTACCGAAGTTCTGGGTGCAATGCCAGCTGCACATACGTATCCTAGCTCTTTACCTCCAGTACTGTATCATGAGGGATATGCTTTGGGTGTAAGTCACTTTGCCGACCATACAATATGCAATATAGGATCAAAAAGGCACTGACAATTTAAAAAACTTGCATTAAGGCAGATGGCAAATTAAACATCTTCTGCATTGTTTTGTCTACCTTGCTTTCTAACACACAACCACACATCCACACATGTAAAGGATAAATTAATTACATTAAGGAAAATATAGAACATTATAACATTCTGATCTAGGTACTAGAGACTGTAATGGGTGTCTTCCTTTAAAGTGATCCCTTGACCAATAATAACCTTTTGCATTCACTCTCTTTAGTTCCCCTTTATAAACCATTAATGGGTATATCAGAGAAAAAAGTAGCCTCATAAGAATCATCTCTGGAAAAGATAATCTGAGATCATCTAAGTTCATGTGCCATTAGTGTGGAATTGTTCTCAATAGCATAGTTTGAGAAGCTTTATTCAGTCTAATATCAGGTAACTCAAGCACAGAGTTATTCTTCCATTTCTCCACAGGCCCCATCACTAACTAGCTGGATAGTTCAAGAGGAAATAAAAAGTTTTATTCATTTTCATTCCATTGCACTTGATTTTTGATAACATATCGCTTAGGATGACCTATAGCTTCTTTCTTTTATGTGTATTTATTTGAACAACTTTTCAACTATATTGTTACAAATAGGGAACAAAAACCTAGAGATTAGGGTCCTTTAGTTTTGTTTTTAAATTTCATTAGAACACACAAGTTCATTTCCCTGTTGATATTAAAAAATCAGACAAAAAATACATTTATATATATATATACACACACATTCTTCAGTCTGCTGTAATGGTAAGAATCATGGACTTTAGGCCTTATTTCTATTTGAAAATCTGACATATGAGATGCATATTCATAAGTTTACTTGGGCTTATTCTTCCATCCAATTTCTAAGAAATATTCAGTGACTGATATGAACATTGTGTAACAGTGGACAGACACAGAAGTTCTTTCTGGCCTTAGAACCAAAGGGCTCTCATAGCAGACAGAGATGTGAATTCAGACTCTAAAATACCTCCAACTTGTAAGAAACATATTATAGTCAATGGGAGAAACGCAAGAAGAGCATGTAAAAGCTTTATGCTTGAGCTCCTGCTCTGTACTGCCATACAGCAGAGCATCTCTTTCCAGGATACCCATAAGGGACTAGCATAAGATAAGCACGTATCTCCCAATAATTCTACTAATTATAACAATCATAGAAGTCTCTGCTCTAATCTTACTTCTTGTTTGAATCTATTACTATTACTACTCTATTTTCATTTCCTGCAATATTTCCTGCCCTCCCATCTGTGAGAACCCATGAACACACAGCCCAAAGTAATAAGAAAAGTCCCTTCTACCCATAGCTCAATTTCTTTTTCACATTGTCACATAAGGTCTTTCTTGACCTTAACATGGAAGAACTATACTTAAACACATCTCAACTGCTTGTGTAATTATGCTTTAGTCACTTGTTAGGCATAAAAAAACCCACCACCCTGGTTTTAATTCATCATAGAGGCACCATGGACAAGCTGCTACCTATCACACATTAACTTAAAGTTTTTTATTTGTTTTTCTGGTAATATATTGTTAGTTATCGTATCTTGAAAATTAAAATGCAGCAACATGCTTTTCACTTGAAACACAGAACCTAGAGGAGGTGCTTTTAATTATATTCTCAAATTAGATATCTCTGGGTAAGTTTCATACTGAAATCAACTGTACTCAGGTAGACAGAGAATGCAGAACACACTGAAGTGCTGGAGTGAAACAGAACAAGGATCAGAAAGGATAAACTTATGTAAAATAGCAGATACAAGTCAAGAATAGATGGGAAAGAAAAGTACATGCTGTGAAAGGTAGAAAGAAGATAACATAATGGGTAAGTTCAGATAAATAGAAGATTTAATTGTCATCTGCTCTTCAAATAGTGTTCTTGTGATAAGCGTGGTTCATCAGCTTTCATCCACAGAAATGACAGGATGTAGACCAACATAAATCTGGAAGTAGCTTCTCATAGATCTGATTTAGTGATATTAATGAAAACGTCAAGATACTTATCAAGACATCATCAGGGCTTCAAACTCATAGAATGTGCTGAGGAGAGAAAGAACTGGTGAAAATATAGAGACAAAGCATTAAAAATTTTCAGGGCCAAAGTTTCTGTTGATGCAAACAAAGCTTCTAAGGCTTAGTAAGATTCTGGGTATATGCATTGAGATAATTCCTCTGCAATGTCTGCAATATTGAAATATTTAATTACTGTACTGTTCGAGATGAACAGATATTGGGGAAAATCAATCTTTAAATAGCATCTATATTCCAGGAATGTAGGACAGTCCCTTTTCCTCCTGTAACAGAAATTACTTCACTGACTTTCATTTACAAAATTTCTAATGGAATGCTGTTTCTTCACCCCCAGCTTTCTATTTAAGCTCTGGTTAGACTTCACTAAGATACTTCTTGGTGTTATGTATAGTGCCTGTTTGAGGAACTCAGATGCAGTAAATACATTATCACTTCTCCCTGAACCATATTCATGTCCTAACAGACATCTTCCATGAACGCTTTGGTTTTGGTAGGTGATTTGGTCTAGGATCTGGTGACGAAAAAGGTACTCTGTTCCATAGGAAAAGGAGGGTGGAAATGACTGTCAGGGTTTCTGGAAAGAAACAAACGAGGAAGATACCCACCCTGGGTATCCAACAACTCTAAGATTTGGGTTAATATTTTACCTTTTTCTGAAACCTAAGTTCAAACATTAAACCTACTTTTTCTCCCTGTTTTACATAGCACCCTTTCTCTCCCCTTTTAGTGAGTACAAAAACTGAAAATTACCTTAATTTACCCATTTTAAATAATTTGACAGTGCTGGTGAGCTTTTTTACCTAGAAATATGCATTTCTGCTGTATCCTTTTCAAAGGATACATGGCATGGTACAAGTGCCAGCTACCTGTGATACAGGGTGCACATATACAAGTAGGTAATCACATTTCCATCCAAATGTGGTAGCTCCTGAACTAACAGCCATGTTATTGCTAAGCATGTTACTCGTTGCAGCTAATTAGTCCTGCAGTAAATGGGACTTGGGAATGGGGAGGGAATAGGCACACCTAGGAGTGTTAATGGGAGAAACAGGGCTCCTATAGCAACTCCAGCTTGCTTCTATGTATTTATGCTAGCTATATACCAAGCTAAACTGTCTATAATGCTTCCAGGATGCAAACTTAGAGCTCCACATTGCTTATACATGCTAAATCTGAGGAGGTGGAGGATAACTCTGTAATCCAGCAAACATAATATTTTTGGGAATTGGTTTAAAAATTACAACAAGGCTTTTTCTTCTCCTTGCAACAAACCCCCCATATTATTCTCGGTAAGTCTTCCAATTACATTGCATAAGTGGTTATTTCATGCTTCTACTTTCTGCTTGTGCCAGCAACATGCCAGGCATGTTTGGTCAGAGAGCAGGTGGAGTTTCTTACCAAAGCACCAGCAAAGTCAAGGGGATTTTTGTGCAAAGATTGACTGTACAGCAGAGCTTACTCTGAAAGTGAAAGAGCACTCATGGGGAAAATAAAACATTACTGAAGTTTCAGGTTAACAGTTAATGATCACACAGTTCTTTGCAGGCAATTACTGCAGTCTTTTTGAAACCCCTTTTGTGGCTGTTGAAGGGGCCCTGGGAGTTTCCTGTACTACTGGTACCATTTTAGCAAGCAATCAGTTTGCTTACATCTCAAAATGCAAAGTTTAACATTCTACTTCAGGGTAGTGTGTAGTATTCTCCCTCACAGTCATTCGGCTGAATGTGACTTTTATTTTTACAATAAAGGGAAGCAACAATTGAGAACGCTGATATGGTCTCAGAGCACTGAGACTGGGATCTTTGAACAAGCTTAAAATGTATGCGGATCTACCACTGGTAGCTATGATTTAAAACTATTATCCTGTTTATTTTCATTATTTTGAGAGTGTTTCTATTTCCCCATAGGTTCATAGTAAGCAGGGAATTCTTTAGGAAGTGACACTAAGAAAACACATCACAAACACTGCTCCTGTCTTAAGGGCTTTTTCATAGAAATACATGCAATGGAAAAAGACTACAGTTGGTTCTGCACATGAATTGAGATTGAGAATGAGCAAATAACTTTAGCAATGTTCACTGTATATTATGGTTCACTCTCCCACATGCTGCCTTCTCCCCCTTGTCCTGCTGCTTGGCCCTACTTTCCTTCCCAGCTCTGCTGGGCCCAAGGTAGGAAGCATTGTGCATCATGTCTTTTCACATGAGCTATGGAAATGGGAGAAATATAAGCGCTTGTAAATCTCTGCTGTCTTGTAACTCTCTGTTGTCTGTTGTCTGTATCAGAATATGTTTTTATCCTGGCGCATCACCAAACTATCTGCTGCTTCTGGGACTTAAAAGCACAACTCCATGATACATAAAAAAAATGAGTTTATGTCTAATTGCTGTCTTTTGGGGAAATCTATCTGTTCATCTGAGGACAAGGAAGCAACTAGACTCACCTTGCTTTAGACAATGCCAATGTAATCACTGCACCAGCCACACTAAACTCCCTTTGTATGCAGTAGGTAGAAATAGGATTTAACAGGGCACAATTCAATTAATTCCAAAAAGGGTATCTGAATGAATAAAACTACCTAAAAGCATCCATCTTGCTGGAAAAAAAGTATCCAGGGGGTTATGTGGGAAAGACTGGATATGTTCTTGTCTGTATTTTGGTCAAGGAATGACACTTTAGCTGTCCCATAATTGTCTTCCATCTTAAAATCTTGAAATGTGATCAGTTACAAAGCATGGTTTTTGTACTTATAAAAGGTGAGAGGGATAGAAAAGAATTAATATCTGATGATAATTTCTGGCTTACAACTACAATAATGACACTTTACCTCTTGGAAAATCTTTATTCTTAAATCAAAGATATTTAGTTACAAGTGGAACTACAGATAGCAAAGAAAATTTACAAACTGATATTCAGTGGATTTGGACATAGGCATATCACCATTCAAGACAGAATGCTAACAAAACCTCTTCGAGGTTGTGAATGCTCCATCCCTGGCAGTGTTCAAGACCAGGTTGGACGAGGCCATGGGTGATATGGTTTAATGTGAGGGGTCCCTGCCCATGGCAGGGGGGTTGGAAATGGACGATCTTAAGGTCCTTTCCAACCCTAACTATTCTATGATTCTATAATTCTATGATTAAATGGTGCCATATTAATATGAAGACACATGCACAAAGGTAATGCACAAAATGTCACCTGATCTGAAAATCACAGTGTATTTTTTGTTTCACTTTTTCTGCACTCACTTTTTTGAAATAATATTAAGACTAGCATTTGAATTTTCTGTCCATGCACATATACTACATTTATTTGCCTGCATCGGTAAAACATAGATTTAACTGCCATCATACTCTGAAATACTTATAGGAATGTACAGCTTTTAAAATTTCTCTTCTAAGAAGATTCACATTATCTAGGTCAAAATGCTGCACTTATAACTCAATGCATTTTTTTTATTCTACCCTGTTTTATTCTTCTATAGGTCCTTTGATATTCCCTGAGAGTTCTGAAAAACAAAGCAACTTCTTTGGTTCAAAGTAATCATGGGAAAGATTGGATTATGAATGTATTGAAGCCAAAATAGGAACTGACATTATGGTATTCAACATTAATGTCTTAAAAGGGACAGAAATGTTGTTTATATTTCAGTGACTTTGCTGTTTCATTTTTATATGATCCATGAGCTTTTCTTTTCTTGCTTCAGGGTGGGTCAATACAGAGTCAGGTCACCCACCCATCCATGTATTTTTAATCACTGAATCATTTCTTTGGGTAAGAAAACTACATAAATATAAGTTTTTACTGTTCCACCATTCCATATTAGAAAAAGCCTTGTTACGACCTACTGACTTCTTATTGCTTTTGGAGAGATCAGTGAATGAATCTGTGTAGGTACAGTTCTTTGAGGCATGGCTGTCAAATAGTACAAGACGTTTGGAATCAGCCTGAACTTATTGAGTAGTTACTATAAGGATTTAGGAATAATTAGAAAAGGAAATCAGTCAGTCTGGCTTTTTACATAAATTAACAAAGAGATATCTATGAGAAATCCTTCTTGTTCCACTCACCTCATCACAAATTTTAGGCTGTAACTTTTTAAGCTGTACTAACTTTCCCAGATCAAAGCAGAGTAGGGCTCCTGCTGTCCATGGTTTCTGAATTCATTGCAGGAAAGGGAAGTGTGGCATCCAATTTATCTTGGTTTATAAGGTATTGTTACTTATTTGTCTGTATCAGAATAGGTGCTTTTCCTTTGCAAAAAGGTTCTTGAATCCTGAGATGTTATTAAATCTAACATGGGTTTTTTAATTTAAAAAAAACAAAGTGTATTATTTCTTATTCATTCCTCTTTATTTCTTGTTTTTAATATCCGCCACATAATCAAGTCTCACAATAAATATGTGAGCAACCAACATAATAAAATGCACACAGACTATTGGATATGGCTTGACCCTGAGTCCAGTGTAGAATAAGTTCCATTAATAGCAGTATGTGACAGACTATATCTGCAGAACAGCATCTGAGAAAGCAGTTAGCAAATGATTCAGAGCTTGGAAATTACTTAGAAGTACATTTGTTTGGCAAATTCTTATGTATAATAAACATAATAAACTTGTAGAGTATCAAAACCAATTGTAAGCTATTTACTAACAAAACAAGAGAAGGCATTTCCAATAAAGACTATCCACAGCAATAATCTGGCTTTATGTACTGCAGTACTGAATTCTTGTTGTCAGAGAAAGAACACTCCACAGGCATATGTTAATGTGTTTCCCACAGCTCTATTTTCAAGGTGACAAGTCCTGTATTCATTTTCGGCTGCAAATCTGGTTTGCAACAAATGCCTAATGGTACCCAGTATCAAGAAACCTTTCCTGTTAAAGAAACTTTAAGTACATCTCTGTTTTTTCCCTATGTAATAGAGGAAATATCTCTAATAATATGAATAAAGTGTGACTGTGCTAGTGCAAGTCTATTTTGACAATTTCAAACCCTTTAATCACCTGAGCTCCTCCGTGACTCCCACAGAACCTGCACAACTGTTTACTTTTTGTTCATGCACTACAATGAACCCCATATTTCTTTGTGATATGCTAACTGCTTGTCTCTTAGAAAGGCTTACCTTTTTATCTTGGAAGAAGAGAGAGATGGGGAGGGAGACAGAGGGAGGGAAGTTATATATATATATAGGGATTGAAAGATGGAATTAAGCTGTGTCTTAGCTACTGATGGATTTCCTCTGCTTCAGATATACCCCCTAAGGAAGTTTCAAGTTGTCTTATACCAGATGGTTGATGAATATGAGCTTATAGAAGACCTGATGGATATGAGCTATAAGAAGAGGTCATAGAGGTCTCATAGTCAAAAAAAGGGCACTTATCTCCAAACACACTTCCTTTAATTGTAATGAGGCTTTAGCTCCTGAATATCTTTGAAATCTTAAAGCTTCTTACAGTCTTCCAGGTGTTGACTTACAGTCTTCTAGTTCTTCTAAAGAATGAAATACCTGCGCTTCCAGCAGAGATTCTCCCCTATACTCAGTGTCTAATTTGCGATTCTCGGCATCAACAGAAAGGCTTAAAAAAGTACATTTTCTCAACACACTCCATGTGTTCACTTGTATCTGGTCTTGATTATATTACCTCCATACCTACTATTGCTATGATCATTTATTCTCATCACAAGTGAGGAAAGGAAAGGGGATAATACCAGGAAAAGTACCATAGGTCCACTCTCAGCTTGTACAGTTTTGCCATTAGGATTGGCATTAGGTCCCAAAAGATCAAAAGGATTGGCCTTTTGCTCATGTTTTTAATTACCCAGGTGTTTCTCAGCTCTTGATGAAGGTACTGATACATTTTTGCTAGTCTCAACATAAATGATCAAATGAACAGTTTCACCAAAGTGATAAAAGTTATGTCAAAGCGCGCTTTCTCCCTTCTTTTATATGTACTGTATACATCACATAGCACACACTCCACAGTGAATTGCAAGAATGGTTGAAAAATCCCTTTCTTTTTACATAAATATTTGTAAACACTTTTTAATGCTTATTTTGTGTTTGAGCTCTATATCTTAGGGAGAAACACTTGTGACTTGGTGATGCTTGATACTGTTATCTGACAGCTTCATATCAGTGCTAAACCTGAGCATTAGTCTCTGGGTCTGGATATCTTACTTTAAGAATCCTTTCTTATTCAATGCCTTTGCTTTGATATATCTTGTAACTAGTGTGCTCCTGTGCCACCCTAAATAAAGTCATAGAATGAGATTCATATCACCTGACTTGTACTGTCTACAACTGTAGATATCTACATATGAGGTAAGCATCTAAATTCTCTCTGTATTCATTGGGAAGACATAGCCATTACTTGAGCGCAATTCATCTGGCCTAATTTCAGTGTCTTCATTAGGGTGAAAGGAATTGTGTCCTAGAAATGTCCATTTCTTTGCACTGGCTGTAAATGGAGAGACTAGATCTAGTGTAAACGAAGATATACTTGTAGATATCTCAAGTTTAGCAAGGCAAGTTTAATGCTTGCCATTTTCAACTGTTCTTTAACCATTCATTTTGGTTATTTTGCTTTTATTTCATAAGAAAAATTGGAAAACCATCAACCACCTCTTCCCCAGACACTTTTTTACAAATATTTTACCTTATCTCGTATCATAGGAGATACATTTGTATCTTCTGGTTACATCCATCTAAAAAGTGACTCTTGGCAGAAATGTACTGTTCATTTGCTTTTGGAACTTGATCCAAGATCCAGTCAACTCAGTTTTATCTTGCTTATATTTGGCTGTAGTTATATTTATAGCAATTATAATTATACACCTGTGTTTCTCAGTATCATTGATTCCACTCAGCCCTTCCTCTCAGCATTCCATAAAACATGAGAAGCCAGAAAGTCTCCATTATCATATAGACTGTTAACTTCTTCCTCATCCTCCTGGCAGGTTCTTTCTTTCATATCCAGAGAGTAATTCAAACAATTAACCTCTACCTAATTCCAGCCATACAACTTCAGGTCATTTATACAAAACAGTTGTGAAACTCCCCCCTCTCACTTTGAATCATTAAGTAGCCTTTTCTTTCATGATGTGCAGCTGAAATAGGAATATAACAAATTGAAAAGCAACAAGCAGTCACTTTGGTAAATCTTACATTGTTCTTTTATCTTGTTTCATTTTTTACCATTATTTTTCTGGTGCAGCCCATACTTTCCCGTATTCATTTGTCTACATTTCTCCAACAAAAGATTCACTTTCATCATTTAAGACAGTCAGAATCGATTTATGTGATATACTGTAAAACATTTTTGCTTCAATCTACCTGATGTGCAAGTTGTTTTTTTTAATCTCATGCTCTTAACGACTTTGATCTCCATCAACTGGTTCTTCATCCCAAAAGCATTCCCTCAGCATTTTTTTTTTTCCTCCACAGGAAATATATAATTAGTTTCAAAGTTTGTCCAGTTTTTCACTAATGTTTCCATCAATGACTCCAGGCCATAGTCAAAGCAAGTTACATGTTTTTAACTTTTAGCATCAAACTTTTTCCCTTTTATTTTCAATTTAATAAGCAAGGTCTTTTCTTCAATACTCAGTTAGTGGCTTCTTTCCCCAGCATTTCTGTTTTACAAGTCTGTTTTCTTACAGTGATATTCTGGTTTGTGAGTGTTTGTTGCTAACACTCTAGCAAGTGGTCTCTGGTGTGTCTAAGTAAATATACACAGATTTGTGTGTATATATAATGTTTTCTGAAAAGCTGAGGTGAGAATTTTACTTTGGAAAAATCTTTTTATCCTCTTTTAGCTTCAAAAGTGGAAAATTTTATTGTCATCTAGTACCAAGACACATATGGAAGCTGAGAAGTGGGTTATGCTGTTCTAAAGGCCATCTACATGAATATGGCTATACTGACATTTCAGTTCCTGACTGACATTTTATTTACTGGCAGAATTATTGAAAACTTTGCAGCAAAGAAGTATTTCAAAAGATGTCACTCATGTGGTGCTACCAAAGTGGAAAACAGTGTCACCAAGGTTCTGCGCCTAGATAAGTTCATAGTTGCACTTTTTTTTCCAGATCTAGTCAATTCTGGGTGCAGAATGAACATGGGATGACCCACAGAAACAGTGACAAAACAGCTACTTGTTCCTTTCATGCTTGTTTTTCTACTTGCCCATGTTCCTGTTTCTCTTTTAACGACATTATCTACCTAATGGCTTAATAGCTTCTCTGTGCAAAACTGAGAGAGTTCATAGGCGAGCCCCATGAAGCCTTAATCCTGATTCAACAAATCCTGGTATGATAATTGGAGAGGACTCTGGTGTTCACCTTTTCTCATCTAGATAACAGTTCTGCTTTGTAGTTCTACAGGAAGTCTCACTGTACATCCAGCAACAAAGCTTCACCAGAGTTCATGCGTTTCTATCATACATGGTCTTAGATTTTCTGCTGGTTTTCTGCAAAGCATCTGCCTACACTTTGCTGTTTTCATTTATTCACTGTAAGCTCTTTCCATTCATCATCATGAATTTTTCCCACATTTCTCTAGTGTGAAATCATATTTAAAGTAGTGGTAGACCCTTTTTTTTTCCAGAATGCATGATAACAAGTCTAATACTGAAGAAAATTGCAAAAATCTATAGGCAGCTTCTTTTCCTTTCTTTCTTGGTTTTTTATTAGCAAAGTCCAGTTATCACAGATTTTCTTATATTTATTCACATTATTGAAACACTTTACTCTAAAAGTTATCATAACAGCCACTATTAAAGTCTATTAATCTAGAAATAAACTATTAGAATGCAGTTCATAAAACAAATCCTATGATCCAAATGTTACCTGTAATTTGGTGCTACTTCTATAGTCCTCTAAAAAATATTAGTTCATGCATTAATCTCCCCCATACATCCAAGGACTATCATAGAATCATAGAATAGTTAGGGTTGGAAAGGACCTTAAGATCATCTGGCTACAACTTCCCTGCCATGGGCATGGATGCCTCACACTAGACCATGTCACCCAAGGCTCTGTTCAACCTGGTCTTGAACACTGCCAGGGATGGAGCATTCACAGCCTCCCTGGGCAACCCATTCCAGTGCCTCACCACCCTCACAGGAAAGAACTTCTTCCTTATATCCAATCTAAACTTCCCCATGTTTAAGTTTGAACCCGTTACCCCTTGTCCTATCACTACAGTCCCTAGTGAAGAGGCCCTCCCCAGCATCCTTATAGGCCCCCTTCAGATAGTGGCCACCCCACACACACTCAAATTTACTGCACCCAGTACTATGAATATTTATCTTTAAACCCCACAGAATTCTACTAAACCCAATAATTCCATATCCTGACCTCCGACCTTCTGCTCACTTGCTCCTCTTTTCAAACTATGTATTTAGTTCCCAAGTCAGCCTGATCCTAACAGCTAGCTCTGGTATCACCAGAGAATCTATATTAGCAAAGTCCAGAGAGCTGGATATATCTTTCAAGTTCTGGAAGAACAAGTTCAGAACAGTGCATGTAAAGCATGACAAAGATCAAGGAACAGGGAAAGGGCACTGTGAGGGTTGATCTGATTGACAGTTCTATTTCTCTTTAAAGAACAATGTAGCTGGTCATACTGTACAGACACTCATAGTATGGTTACTGAAATACTCTAAAACTACTGGGCTTTTGGCACTGGATGTTGGTTCCCCACATGGGGAATCAAACCTCTTGACAATCTTCTGAATAATGATGGCAGTGTCAGTTGCAGGACTCTACGTGAAAAACCTTCAGCTACACTGGCAAAAACTGCCTGAACCACTGCTATGCTGAACTTTTATGTATTCAGCCAGCTATGCAGGATATGCAGGATTCATTATAGCTGATTATCTTAACTACATACAAAAAATCTCCTACCTTAGCTATGTACCACATTTTTTCCATAGAACCATTTCTGCATCTGCAGAACACTTTTTTTATAGGTTATTTACAACTTTCTTATCTATATATAAGGGTCAATTCTGCAGCAGGAATTGCTTCAGGGGTCTCTGAAATGACCGGATCCTCCATCCAGGATGTTAGTTAACATATATAAGCATACAAGCTGTGCCTGTCAATTGATCTCGGTACTGTGTCAGGGAACCTGTGGGACAGTTGAAAATTTCCATCTGGAGTGTTCCTGGGTGAATGAGACAAATGCTTTCTTGCAAAGATGCCTGGGAATTCTGTCAACCATCTTGTCTCCGGTAAGCCCACTTTCTCCTCTGTGTAGATATCTAGATGGGGACTTCCAGGATCACCCAACAGCTGATGATATAAGACCTCAGGGTGAGCCTGCAGGCACAGTGCTGATACCCTGCACTGCCACATTATAGCTGTAGGACTGTCCTGGGTTCAGCAGTAGCAGGCATTTTTCTCCTTCTTAGTAGTGGTGCAGTGCTGTGGTTTTGACTTTCAGCCTGGGAGCAGCACTGATAACACGGATGGTTTTAGTTGTTGCTCAGTAATGTTTAGTCTGAGCAAGGACTTTTCTGAGTCTCATGCTCTGCCAGGAAGGAAGGGAAGCCGGAAGGAAGCAGAGACAGGACACCTGACCCAAACTAACCAAAGAGGTATTCCATACCACAGCACATCATGCCCGCTATATAAACTGGGGGCAGTTACCCAGAAGGGTTAGATCACTGCTCGGTCGGGCTGGGTATCTGTCTGTGAGTGATGAGCAGTTATATTCTCTTCCCTTGTTATTTCCATTATTATTATTATTATTATTGGTGGTAGCAGCAGTGATTTGTGTTATACCTTAGTTACTGGACTGTTCTTATCTCAGCATGTGGGAGTTACATACTTTCGATTCTCCTCTCCATCCCTCCAGAAGTGGGGGAGATGAAGCAGTGAGAGAGCGGCTGTGTGGGTCTGCGTTATGGCTGGGCTTAAACCACAACAATGACAAATTTTAGTTTCATCACACTTCTCACTTCTAACCGCATCTGAGAGGTTTGTGATCCTAACCATTGATGAGCATTAACCAGCTGCCTAGTATGGCTTTGGCTGTTCTGCTTGCCAGAGGTCTATGCAAGACTTTGCAGTATTTCTCAGCCCACACACAAAACTTCAGTTTCTCCTTGGTGGACTTTGTAAGTCCTTTTCTGACACAATTCTCCAGACCTTCCTTGTCTGAAACTTTACCTTTTGGTGTCTCAACCTCTTCACATAATTTCACATAATCTGCAAATTCCCTGAAGGCTCACTCTGCCTCATCATCTAGACTTGCTAAGGAAAGGAACAATGTGGGCATCTGCTGTATTCATGACTACCACTACCTAAGCTGTCTCATTTATTAGTTAAATCATAAGCTCTGATGAACCCCATCATATTCCTACCTCTTTGGGCAGTATGTTCCATTAGGTTATGGCCACTCTTAGTTTTCCCCATCTGGTTTATTTTTGGTCACCAAATCTCCACATTTGTATGTGGTTCATGACCTGAAATTAGCTCTGGTCAGAACTTAACAGAAAGGCTCTCAAACCGTTCACAAGTTATGGTACAAGATGTCATTCTCATCCCCAACAACGTTTAGAAAATGATGTAATGGCTGATCATTTGTTATTTAGATGCAGAACCATGTATTAGGCACCAAGCAAAGTTAATTTGTGTGAGTGAAACAGCATTCTGTTCAGTAATGTCAGTATGGACAGTTTATAACTAGCTCAGCAACAGCCAAATTGATATGTAAGTTATGCAAATTCACACTCACCAACAGCTGCTCTCCCACTTGTATTCTCCTATCAGTCCCTCTCCTGCTGACTCATTCAATTTATAATTCATTACAATTATCTATACTCCTTTGAGTTTAAGGCAGATCTCATCAACTTACAACGAAGACAAGCAAAGCATTACCTTATGTAAAAGAATAACTCTTACGACTCATTTTTCATTTAATTTTCAATAGAAATCCTTTGAATCATTTGTATTATTAAGTGCATTTATAATTTAGATAAAATTATTGCTGATGACTCTCTGTAAGAATGATTTTTCTGTTGTACTGGCCAGAATTAAATTATGAAAATGATATAACTTAAGCTATATCTAAGGTTATTAGCTACAGTATAAGAATTGGAACTTTAAAGAGAACTGTGGAATAAATTACCTGTCATAGCTGTTATTGATCCTAGAAACCTAAAAGAAGAAAAGAATGCATACAACATCTAACGGACAAACTTTGCAGTAGAACTTACTAGCTTCAGCTGGTATGGGACTTAAGTCATATTAATAAAACACAGTGATTCAAAGTACCAGCAGAACCAACCTTTTTCTCACTCATAGTAAGATCACTGCAGCAATTCTGGATTTAATGCAACGTAGGTTCCAAACTTCTAGATATCTACTGAAGAAATCTTCTCACCTAATATTAGATGGATGAAGACTTTTGTATCTGAAGTGATCACCCAAGGCTTTGGTTGTGTTGCAGCCTGCATATGATCTGGCATACAACCTAGTCATTACTGGTAAGATACCTACAAATACAATAAAGTTAATTTGTGAGGCTTGGTGTACTCAAGTCTTCTGATAGCACACAGCTGTATTAGTGCCTGTGACTTCAAACTGCAGAGAGAAATGCACTGCATCACCACAGGTAGTGGCATCCCTCCCACAGACAGAAAAGACACAGGCAGATCTGAGTGGCTATAAAATAGCGCAGCTCTTTACACATCCGTTTGGTACCAAGAAAACTGAGGACAGCTATTATAATCAGTCATAACCTGGGCAGACAGAAGGTGGGAAACAATCATCCGAGTTTCAAATTGACAGCACTGAATTGTTAGCACTCCTGCTATTACAAAAAATAAAGGGTACTTTACACACTCACATGGACTGTCCTCCTCAACTGCATCATTTCTAAGGGATCACACACTTTGGTAATGCTTAACTCCCCACTGGGAAGTTAATGGACACTTCCAGTTTACACCAGCTGAGTGCCAGTGTGGTGCGGTGTCCTGGGCATCGAAACACAGCTTGTAAAGAACATGCTGTTCTCGGTAAAAGTCAGTTCCTGAAGGCAGATATCTAAGTGTGTTTTCAGAACCTTAAATCAGTGGTATGATTTTCTTTATGTATAAAACTCCATGGGGCATAGGCACCGAAAACAGTTCCTAAGATAAAATTGGTAAGGTTGCAGGGCACACAGAACTAAGCATGTGCATCAAGAAATGCTGGTTTGACTCTCTTCTGCCTTTATACATTCTACTATTAAAAGTACATAATAAAATTCATCCATTCATAGGTGTTATAAATCTTAAGCAGGTTTTGCTATAACACAGCGTAGGAACAGCTCATCTTATTGAAAGCTGAAAAAATAATTCTTATTAAAAATACTTGCTCTTCGCAGATTTGAGGTGTACTGTATGCATATTAAGGATAATAATAAGTTCCAATGCAAACTCATGCAAATCAACTTGGCTTATTGGCAATTTGGGAACTATTAAAGTTTACCAATATGTATAGTTTGATGAGGTATTACAATAAGCAAGACAGCCAACATGAAATATTGGTACTGTCCATATTTACACTTCAGTAGCTGCAAGTAAAACAAATAGATTAAGAAGACACCACGCCTGAAATTGAACAGCTTAACAAAAATCAGCACACATCTGTCTTTGTTATAAGCAAAGGAGTGAGAGCACTGGGAAGTGAATAGCTAAATGGGTAAAAAATCCCTAGAAGGTATTTCTGAGCATGAAGAGAACTGCTGGGAGAGAAAAGGGGAATAAGGGAGAGAAAAAAATTGCCATCATATTGATTACATGAATAAGTGGTTTATTTTTGCCTCTCTGACTCCTGGAATGATAAATGTAGGACTCTGAAAAGTGGCAGAACAATACCATTTGCTTAAATACAGCATGGGTAAAGGGTTAACTAAAAAGACCTCTTCACTGACAGTAAGGAATGGTGATGAAATTCCAATAATATGACTTCAGGTCAATCACACACAGAGCATAATAGTAAGAGAGATGCGATGCACAGTTCCAACACACATTTAGTAAGGAAGAAAGGCTGTTTTCATATGGAAAGCCCATTTTGGAATTCCAAAGGTTGAGACTAAGTTGCCAGCTCTGTCACAGTTGTGTTACTGTCTTCCTGATTTAGCTCTCTGTAAGAAGGAGAGAATGACAGTTTTCCATCCATCCTCATCATTTCTGTGGTGACACTTATGACCTTTCACATGAGCCAGGAACTGACTTTAAGAACTTTTAAAATGTGGATCTAAAGCAGATTTTAATGACAACAGGAGACCGGAAGCAAGAAATGGCTGCAATACAGATCACAAAGGACACGGAAATATTGATGTTTTATTGTTCTGTAAGGGAGGCAGGACTTATACAGCTGAACCTCTGTCAACATTTCTTAGAAGTACCAAGTCAAGGGTAAGCCTCAAGGAAGATTTTGACCTGGGATAATAGAAAGAAAGGGCTATTTCTTCCCAGTATGCAGGAAGCTGTATGTCTCCACGGAAAAAGCATGAACATACCTGCTTGCAAACTGAATAAGTTAGAAATGGATGTTTGTGCAACGGATAGGATGAAAGTGGGAATCAATTTCTGAGTACCTAATAATAGAGAGCAGTTGAATGATGAGAATGAAAGGATTTGAGATAAACGACTTGCCAGATGCTCCAGAGACAAGTGGGGAAAGGTATATAGAATAGTGTGAGAAGGCCAAAATGATAAGGTGAGCTGGACAAAACAAGATTCAAGTTGTCAAGGTCAGACAAAATGGGATAATGGAGATGAAACACCTTGGGAGGCTGGGGGAGAGCTTTCTCTGCCTGTTGTTTCTACTAAGATCTCCAGTGCAAGACTTCTTCCTAGCTGTGAAAGGGGCACGGGTTAGGTGAAAAGCTGGACTTCTTAGCTGCCAAGACTGGGATTTGAACTTTTTACTTGCTATATATTTCTTTCTTTCCTTAGCACAGGGTAGAGAGGCATTGTCTTTCCTGATGGCACCACCGGGCATTTCAAATTTAAGTGGGGAATCGGAAGGTTTGTGCTCTGATTGCTGGTCATAATAGAGAAATGAAGACAGAGATTCTGGATGTTTGTATCTTTGAGTTGGCTACTTTTTCTGTTCTCTTTCTCTACAACAAAAATTGAGCAGCATGAGGCATAGAAGTATTATTTTCCTATATATCTTAGAAACAGCTATCTTCAATGTAAATTGTTATCTTGTCTATAAATGGTTTGCAAGGACAGAAAGAAAACAAAGCAAAATAGTGCAAGCAAAGAGGTAGGGAGAGAAAAGGAGAGATTAAAACACGAAGATAGCAAAGGACAAGCAGTTAGAAGTACGCAAGCACAAGCAGAGCTAAGAATTTGTGAGAAAGAAAAGGTGGCTGCAATAAAGAACATCCCAGTGGGCAAAAGCCTGCCCTAGATTGTGCAAGTTACTCATAGCAGCTCTAGCCCAAGGAATTGCAGACACTGAGCTAGGCTGCTTTATACGCTTCCTGGTATGCAGATACCAAGATTGCACTTCCAGCTTCCAGCTGCTTCACAGCAGTGCTGGTGATTCAGTTCTGGGAGCAGAACCAAAATATTTGGCTGTCTTTGTGTGTGAAATGCAGAGCAAGTTCCATCTTCATGCTCTGTGCAAAACTGTAAGATGGGAAAAAGAAAATCCAGGCCATTAAAACTACCAACAAACTGTCCTACTAATGTAGTGTAATTGTTTTTTCCTGTTGGGGAAAGAAGGGGAAAGATTCCTTCTGAAGAAACAGAATTAAAAAAGGTATTATACGTCAAGTTGTGCAATTGCTGCTCTGCTAAATATGACTCTGATAAAGTAAGAAAAATAAGAATATGCATGTATTACTGGCTGGATGGAAAGCCTGCTTGTTGAGTACTGGGAAACACATTCATGGCATCGAACTGGGGTTACTATGCTCCAAGGGCTTAAGATGGAAACCAAAACTGCAGTCCATTTGGCTTTTGATTTCTAGATTACGCTCATTTGACATTTTCAGGCTTTCTGCTGCAGCTGAGGGACAGAAAATTACTCTCTGCTCTGGACAAAAGCTCAGGTTCTTTAGCTGGTTGGTTGGTTTGTTTTGATGGTTTTTTTTTTAATAGCTGTAACTTTCAAGGATAACAAGTGCAGAGAGACTCAGATGAAAATTGTGTGCGATGTCAGCAGGAGCCATTTTCAGGGTTATCCAACCACTGAGATTTGCACACCCCCTGCCTATTTTTCAGCAGAGAAAGTTTCCCTCGTAGCAAATTTAAGGCAAAATAAAGTGCTTTTCTTACTTACCTCTGTCAGATTCCTAACTAGTACCCACAGGTACACAGAGCACAGGCTGATGACAACAGTTTGGGTTTATCTTCCCTTCATACCGGAAGACCAAGACTTTCCAAGTGTAATTCTTCACTGAACAATTGATCATATCTATCTTTCTAATACATACTTTGATATGCATTTCATATACATATACTTCTATCCCTATAGTTTTACAGCTTCAAGTTCTACAAAGACAGTTGCTGGAGGATTCAAGTAAGTTTTTCCAACGATCAATTACTTTCACTCCAAAGAAACGTGCCCTGTGTAAGGCTGAACAAAGTGAAAACCTTTCCAGTCACCGTATCTCTTGTTATGCCTATTTCTACTAGAGATAAAGTATTGTTTGTTTCTATATATTAAACTTTTGGCAAATGTTGTGAGTGATGCCCTGTGTGAACTTCAGGAGATTGGAAGAGAATCACATTATTCACAGCAGGAAGGGGAAAAGGGGAACTTCCTATCTTTGGGGGCTTTTTGGTTCTTTTTTCCCCTTTTCTGATACTGGCAGCTGCAGAGCTGAGAGACCTTCATGTAAAGAAGCATGTCATTGTGTCATCTTGTAAAGAAGAGTGCAGAGTGTTTGAAGAAATTGTTGAAAGAGACCCAGTGGCATAAGAAAAATATGCCAAGGCATGTGTAGCAACTTAAATCATCATAGATTAGAGGAAAAAAACAAGAGGAGGAGGTCATAGCCGAGCCATTGAACTGACAGTCTGTGTCTCACTAGCATGAAAGACTGAGACACAGCTAACATCCATCCGAATAACCAAGCTGATATACTGAGTGACCTGTTCTGTTTTCAGGGACTCTTTCCTGTGCAAGTCACGTAGGGTTTACTGTTGTAGTGCACTGGATCACACAGAGGATTCATCCTCCCTCTTAAAATAAAAACCTCTGCATTTTGTGTTGTTTAGAGTGGAAGTCTGTGTCCTCGTACAGGCCCAGAGCACACACTGGTGCAAACTGGTTTTGCTCAAATAAAGTCAGGGTTAATTTATAATAGCAGAGTCTTTTTCCCTCATTTTTCTTATATCCAGGGAAGCTGAATGAATCACACACTCTTAGTTTTGATCTTTGGATATTATCTTATTGTACTTATCTAATTATTTAAACACTTCATCTATCCTGAGTACTTTGCCAAAAATTAACAGTAACGTGCTAAATCCATCAAGGATCATCATCTTAGACACTCAAGAGAGCTGGAGAGATCACAGCTGGGATTTCAAAAAGTTCCCAGTTCCTAGACTGAATGAGTTTCCTGAGGACACAAAGCAAGTTCATCCAGCAAGTGAGGGAATCCGAAGAATTCCTTAAACGTGAATCCTCATGGCTTTCAGATATTGCTCTGCTCAGTGTTGGTCTGACTTAGTTGCAACTGGGCTAGAAGCAGTTCACCATTCCATATGAATTTTGAAAAAGCTCTCTTCTCACTGCTATTCAAGGCACTATAGAATAGATATTGTACAACTGCATGTGGCTTCTTCCCAGTTCTTATATCTGCTTCTTGCTGCTTTTTTTTCCTTCCCCTTACAGCTATTTGAAACATTTGTAGGATTTGGCAGAAAACACAAAACTTTTGTTGCTTTTCTATTTGCAGTTCTGGCTTCAGATGAAAACAGAATTATCAGCCTAAATATTTGCTGAAGAAAAAAAGGTATTTGACATGTTTGCTTTCCCAGAAATCTGCATTAAAATCACCAGTCTAGACATTTTATAGGTCAAGCTTGATGGATGGCAATTTTTCTCTGAGAAATAATAAGAAAATACACTGCAAATGAAAAGGTGACAAGCTGTGAGTTTCTTCCTTGTCTCAAGAAGAAGAAAATATCTCTTTTAACCTTGACTGACAATAAAGATAGTTGAAGGCATCATTATTACTCTGTGAGTTTTAATTGTTTCTTTAAATGTAGTGTATGTTCCACTGTCATCGTGAGCTGGATGACGGTATCATGATAGTATGAAAAGGTCTGTCTACCAGTGACTTGATGAATATCTCTGACCTATTATATTTCTCTCTAATAAGAAAACGTCATATGAATCTGTATTTTCAAATATGCTCCAGCCCTACCAGTTCAACCTCTCTTTAATTTATTACCACATAATAAATGGTTGAGGAGAATGAAGGTTTCTTTTGTCTTTCCTTCCTCTTTTGTTTGAGGTTTCCCAAGCAATGCCTTAAACTTCTGTCTTGCAGTCTTATTTGAGTACATTTGACTGCAAAACTTTCTCAACTGCATGAGTTGAATGGCTTTTAGGCAGAGGATAATGAGTTTCTTTTCCTGTGCTGGCAACAGGGTTTGGAATTGCTTTCTGATGCACAGGTGTACATCTTTATGCAACTTGCTTATGAGAGGAAAGAATAATATCATTTTGCAAGCTATATAAGGATAGGAATCTGAAGATTATTCAGTCTGCTTTCCCTCCCCTGATATTTTATTCATGCTAATGTAGATCTAGACTTTTACTATAATACAGTAGTTAACTGATCTATAAAAGCACTATATCTAATGAAGAGGTTTGTTTGGGTTTGTTTATTTTTTAACATGACTAGCTTCTTACTGGTTTAGCAACTACAATAGAGAGATCTAGTCCTCATCCACACCAGTCAGAGAGATGATGACCTCTAAAGATAGCCATGAGGTTAAGAGTGTGTAGGACTGGGAAGGAAATAGTTTATATGTGACTCTTTCATTTGAGCTTTCAAAGTGCGTTTTTAAAGTGAACAGGTCACTCAGTGAAAACATTTGGTAATTTTCCAAGTTTTCCTCTCTTTTCATCTTATACATGGAAAATTAATTATATTAACAAAACAGAAGAAAACAAGAATTTAATTGCAGAAATATCAGCACAGGGACCTCAGCAGCATCACCCCCAAGTAAAAAACAAATTAACTACAAAAGTTAATTTTTCTTTAATTATGTTTTGCTTTTACAAAGTAACATTTCTGCTGGGAATCTGTTTGAAAAGTCTTATTTGCTTTAAACGACAAAAAAATAGTCACAAATACGTGTGAGGCTTGAGCCCACAGACCCCGCACTTATTTTGTGGACAGTGGGCTTCATGATGTCAAAACCATTTTCAACTCCCATTTTCAGTAACTTAGCTTCTTTGAGAAGTCACAGTAGGGATCTTTCTGCTACTTAGTACTCTGCAATAATATTTGAGATGCTTTGTAGACAGATCTTTTTTTTTCCATTGCAGTTTGAGAAAGATCCCTATTTTAGCTAGTTACCAGTTTCAGGACCTTAAGCAAAACCTTTTTCACAGAGATAACTTGATCAAAGCTTCAGACTTGCAGGATTGCATGACCAGGGTAGCAAAACTGAATTCCCTTTTATATTTTTCAAATAGCACTGTTCTAAGCATACCTAACTTTCAAATATATTTTTTGGATGTGTTTCTGAATAACTAACAAAGATTCATCATCCTCTCTTCACAAGAGCTTTGGAATTGAGCTCATTGGAATTGGGAACGTGCTTTAAGTTAACTCTGGATAGAGGATCAAAACCCCCTTATAAATTTACATGCTGTGGTATGCTGTAGCAAGTAGTTATCCCTGTCCAGATTTTTTTACTGTTGTTTTTAACACACTATTTGTCATGAAACCATTCCTGGCAGAACATAACACATGCCCTAAGATTCATGAAAACTTAATGGGGACTGACTTTAAAAGCATGGAGATAAAAATAGATGCTGGAAGAATATCTTAACATAGACTTTTTTGTTAAAACATCTCATGTCTCATAAGATAATGTCTTACAACATTAATTCAGTCCTTGTTTCCTGTTAGCTCCACGCTGCCACATTATTATTTGATGAGTCTTTCTTGTATTTCGCTGCCCTGGTTAGCTACACTTTCATTTTCCAGTTTCAGGGGATCAAGTAGAAACAACCTGCAGATGACAGCCAGTTATCCAGATAACATCCAGTTCCTGGCAGGATTATGTCAACAGGCCTCTCTTCTTTCTAAATCTTTCAAACTGAACATAATGATCCCCTACTGCACCCTGGATGACCCCAGGAAGCCATGGGTGGCGTAGAAAAAATGGATGAAGATGAGTAAATATTGGAACTTGTCAGATAATGAACTGGGATTAATAGAATCATAGAATGGCTTGGATTGGAAAGGACCTTAAGATCATCCAGTTCCAACCCCCCTGCCATGGGCAGGGACACCTCACTCTAAACCATGTCACCCAAGGCTCTGTCCAACCTGGCCTTGAACACTGCCAGGGATGGCACATTCACAACATCCTTAAGCAACCTTTTCCAGTGCATCACCACCCTTACAGTAAAGAACTTCTTCCTTATACCTAACCTAAACTTCCCCTGTAATCTATCACCTAATCAGGCAAAAAATGGATAAAAAAGAGAAAATGAACAAATTTGCCCATGGTCACAAAGTTGTTCACTAACAATAGGGATGGGTTTGGCACCATGATATCTATCTCACCCACTATTCTCTTTTTATCCCTGACATCCTCCACCTAAATTTATGCAAATTAGGCATTCACAGAAGTTTTCCTCCTCCTACAATGTGAAAAGTGTTCAGGTTTTACCATGGCTGTCCATCCTTCAAAATCATGCTATGGTAACTGTGTAATCTGTGGACACCAGAGCCTGGAGAGCTGTGTGCTGAACGATAGTGTTTATTGCTAACAGAAAGCACCACACTTTTTTATAGTGCAGCTATCTTAATAATAAAGAAAATTTTGTCTCTACTTGGAATAATAAAGTACACTCGTTACTTAAATCCAAACCTCTGAGTTTATATATGCTTTGAAATCTTTTTAAAGCAAGACCGTTTATGGGACATTCAGGATTTACAAGATTAAGGTATTTCTGCTTGCATGTAGAATAAAATTATCACTTAGAAAATAGAGTTTAAAAGTCTCCACGGGGTTGTGGATCACAGTTTTTTTAAAGTTAATTGCCTAGATCTCCCCCCGAAATCCTCTGAGTACTACTCTGGATCAGCCTAAGAACTTAGCTTTGTTTCTCTGCCGCTTCCCTGGAGCTTCAGAATAAAACAGGTCTATTCCCATGCCATTTCATATCTGTATTGCCAGGGTGTAGGTTAAAAATTTACTTGGATACCAGCTTTAGAGAGAAATAGTGAAAAGAGGTGGAAGGAAGGAAACAAAAACTCCACAACAAAAACCAGCAGAAAACAATTCATTAGTCACCTTAGCTTAAGGACAGTTCAGCTTATATTCCTCAGACTTCATAGCAACATTTCATTTTATCTTTATATTATGTGACAATCTCCCAGATTTAGCAAATGAATCTAGGCTAAAATACCATTTTGTAGGAAAAGCCCTGGAGAATCAGCTGGTATATTTTAGTTAATCATGCATTTATTAACAGAATTTGATTAAATCAGAGAGGGAAAGATGGAAGTCAAGGAAGTTGTTTTCCACTGATCTAATATATGAACTTGATCATAGCACCTGGTTACTCTGTTACAGCTCCCCATTATATAACTGATATAATGACAGATATCTTCCTATGCTTTTCCTCTTTTGGACACGTCATTAGCTTTAAGTCCCTCAGTGCCCACACAGCAGCTCTGGATGGGAAATAAACACACCAGTGGACTCTTGAAGGAATGGGAAACAGACTGCCAATCTCTATAAACTGGGGCTGCTTCTCACTTCCATTTCCATAGTCATTTTGTCCTAATGAAAAGAATATAATTTAATACTAAAGGAAACAGACATTTAATTAGTAAATGATATATTTCTGTGCCAAAGATTTGCTCCCACCTGTGTCCACATTCCATATTTCTGTTTACTTAGAGAAAGGAAAGGATTGAAATAAACCTGCTGGGTTTTTCACTGTAACATCCATGCTTGACAAGGTTACTTAACAGGATTTTTGCCGTAATGCTCTCCCACCTTAAAGCATCTAAAAGCCCATCTGTAATTTATTAGCTTTTAAAACAAGTTTTCTGTTACCTTGCTTTTTCCCTTTAGAGAATTTATAAATGGCAAGAGCAAGCCATTGAATTCAATAATTTTTGAGCAAAGCAGTAGTGTCTGTAAGGATCTCGGGATACAAATGTATCCCACTTTTCAGTTTTTAAGCATGGCAACAAATGTGAAGGCTTTACAAACATGTGGTCCTGGGGTTTATACCCAACACTGGAGCATGTAATTAAAACTAAAAGACGTCTTTCGAAATTAGCTGGATAAATGCACACACCCAGAGCCCAGCTCTGTCACGAATCAACACCACATTTGGTATTCAGTGTGCTTCGTGCTGATCACAGCTTTCAGTCAGGTCAACCTCATCTGCTTTGTTTACTAACCACATGTATCACACCATGACAGTCTTTATTGATTTGAATTTCATGCAATTCCACTGACTGCTACCAAATGCTCTAAGCTGCGACTAGCACTTGAGATTAAAGCTGCAGAGAGCTGCATATAAACAACACCACTCCTAATAAAGAAATGTATTTAATTACTACTGTGACTACAGGCTGAACGGTTGATGTAGAACAGGCCCTTGTTCTGAGCTGATGCTATGCATTGCATGACGTGTCACCAAACTGAGCCCGGACAAAGTATGAAAATCATGATCTAATTAACTAAACTCAGCCCAGCAGCTTTTAATGTAGCCCTGTATCCTGCTAGCAGTTAAACCACAAGTATCTGGGTTAGCTGCAGAGAGGGGTAATAAATAACAGAGCTAAACTTGAGGTTGTTTAGCACAACAGATGCAAAAGGGATTCACTTGCTAAGGACCCTTGGTTCAAAGCCTGCAAGTGGTCATCACACCAGGGACATGGCAAACAACTGCTTAAAGGCAACCACAGCTTTTTATAAGGATATGCAAGCAACCCTACTAATCTGGGCAGTGGAAACTCTCTGTCTCTCTGTATCTTACATAGTTCCTGGCTGCACAAGATCCTTTTCTAATACTTTGTTGGCTAAAAAGCATTCATTCCACCCTCAGAAATCAAACCTCCAGGGACTCAGTTGTAAACTAACCACAGATGCAGCTGGGATGGGAATGAATCACAGAACACGATGACAAGTGTAAAGTTTGAAGGTAAATGTGAAGTCCTTTTCCCTAGAGAATCTGACATCTGAAAGCACTCTGCTTTTACCCCTGTCCTTCATAGAGTTACAAGATCCTGAAATGGGTTTTCCTGATTGCTGCCAGCATGACTCAGTGAGGGCACAGCTCTCTTCACAGAAACTTAGCATAGGTACACTGGTAAGTATGCACAGAACAGAGGGGATTATCTCTCCATTGGAAAGGAGAAATGTAGAACAAATTTGAAATAGGTAGATTGCATTACTAGAGCCCATCAGTATTAAAGTTAAAATTACTAGTTTTACTTACCTATCTACTTTCTTCTGCTATGCTAGCTTCTATAACCCACTAGGTCAGAATAATAGCTTTAATAATGCAAAATAAATCAGTATTTTAAAATAGCAGAGCTATTCATGAGAGTTATCATGAAACTCAAGACAACTGAAAAATATTCAGGTTATTTTCTTGTTGGAGTTTTGGGTTTTTGTGGCAAGGTTTTGGTAGCAGGGGGGCTATAGGAGTGTTATTTGTGAGAAGCTGCTAGAAGCTTCCTCCATGTCTGATGGAGCCAATGCAGCCAGCTCCAAGACAGACTCACCACTGAGTCCCTGATGGGCCAAGACTGAACCCATCAGCATTCGTGTCAGCACCTCTGGGATAATATATTTAAGGAGAAGAGAAAAAAAGCCCTTTGCAGGACCAATTGCATTGAGAGAGAGGAGTGAGAATATGTGATAGGAACAGCCCTGCAGACACCAAGGTCAGTGCAGAGGATGCAGGAGGTGCTCAGGTGCCAGAACAGAGATTCTCCTGCAGCCCATGGTGCAGACTATGATGAGGCAGCTGTGCCCTGCAACCCATGGAGGTCCATGGTGGACCAGATATATCTGCAGCCCAAGGAGGTCCATGCTGGAGCACAGACCCATCTGCAGCCCGTGTAGGACCCTATGCTGGAGCAGGGGGATGCCCAGAGGAGGCTGTGTCTCCATGGGAAGCCTATGCTGCAACAAGCACTTGGTAGGACCTGCTGTTCTATGGAAAAAGGAGCCTATGCTGGAGCCAGTTTGCTGGCAGAACTTGGGAACCCATGGAGAACCCATGCTGGAGCAGCCCAAGTCCCAAGTGAACTGCAATGATGGTGAACTGCAAAAGCTAGAGAGCAGATTGTTTTCAGCTGCACTTGTTGCGTATCACTGCCTGAGATGGTTTGGCCAAGCTCCCTCCATATGAACAGTTCCATACTTATCTATATCATAATCACAAAGCTATAGTGGTGTCAGTTATCATGTTCCTCCCAGTCAGGTAACCTTGTGTGAACTAAAAGTGTGTCTCAGTTTGCCTCTTTGGAAAATTAGACCCACAAATTTACCTCAAGTTCTATTGAGCTTAAATGAATTCAAGGGAAACTCAAAATTGAGTACCTATAGTGCCAATTTTAAGGTTTTACATCAGGGAAATGTATGGAGCTTCCACTGCACCACTTGTCCAACGCAGATCAATTTGCTCATTTAAGAGAAGTAAGGTATTGTCAGTCATCGGATGTGCCGTTTAACACTGGTTATTAGCATCAGCACACAATCTGGAAAGGAAGAATCAGAAGCACATTTCCGAAGTGACCTGATATGCTCTGTACAGTTTCATTCGCTACTTACAGGGTCATCAGGGGGACAGAACAATCCAGTGAATATCATATCCCTTTCCTGTAGTGTACATTCTCCCCTCTGGAAAGTGCTGTGGAAATTATGTCTGAAAACAATGGATAATCACTATCCTGATGTTTTGTTTGCCCATTCTTTTTAAACCTTGCAACCATTATGACCAATCCCCATGAAAACCCTTATGTTTCAAATTGGAAAGAAGATGGTTAAACAAAAAAACACATCCCTCCAATGGAGCCAGAAAAAGCACTTAATCTCTGCAGTTAAAAGACAGTAGCCACTAACATGCATGCACCATTGGACCCTTAGGTAGCATAATCACTGCTCTGAGATTTCCTAGAAGCTATTTTACCTATATTACTCTCCAAAATTGACCTTCTTGTAGGATTATTAGACAAATCACCAGCCTATTTTCTTGTTTCATTTGCACCTGCTCTCCTGCATTGTGTTCAGGTACAGAACTCGGAGCATGGCTTTCCTGATGTGAAAATGAAGTACAGGACACAAGAAAGTGTGGTTTTGGGGAGGGGTGTGTGTGTGTGTGTGTCAAAACAGAGAATTGTGGAATGGGTTTGCTTACACCAAGGATCCCTAGGTTAATTACAGATAAATTCGGAACTGGTTAATTAATGATACATTAGAAATTGCTTTTTCACCCCAAATGCAAAGATTTACTTTCAGATTCCATATTGTATTAACCCTTCCACTTACTTTATATTTTCAATTAAAACTGAATTTTTGAGCCAGTTTTTCACACCACCAACAGAAAGAGCCATAGCATTCTTCATTTAAAAAATTTCCTCCCTTACTTCTTCCCAAGTATTGGGAATAATTTTCTCCTCAAAGAAATTAACTTTTGGTAACATTTACTCATCTGTATGTAACTAAACCAGACAGTTAACCCAAAGTTCACCACTGCTAAGTAAGGGAAAAGTAGTATTTCTCCTCTTCAGCATCAAAAGATCTGAAGTGTTATTTGGATTATGGGCACAGCAATCATAGAGCAGGTAACCCAACAGAATGCAGTTCAGTATTTTACCTGAATTCATGAGAAGGAAGCAAAAAAATCTATTAGCTACATTGTACCAGGACTGTACAAGAAGTGCTTACAGAAATGCACTCTACCTGTGCTGAGATATGGTTGACATCTGAATTTCCACTGATTACCACAAAACAGAAGATATTTGCTCATTCCTGAGAATGGTTTAGACACCAAATCATGTCAGTAAAACAAGGGTGTATTTTCTCCCACCAGGAATGAAGTGTTTAAAACCAAACTGGCTGGAGGGTCACCCCATGGATATAGACACTGATATGACAGGAGATAAGTTGGGGGATGGAAGCATTTGAGAACTGTCTATGAGATTTTGTCTGACAGTGATCTGAGCTGCCAGTTACGTGATCCTAGCTTAGGAGATGTCTTCATAAAGAAGATTCAATTTTCTGAATCTTTCTTCTTTTTCATTCTTAAACAACTGCACAGCATTCTGCTTGGAAGGAAAATACATAACAAGAAAAATCAGATTAGAATGATTCTTTGATCTTATTCTGATGCTTCAAAACAAAAAAAAAAGAGTCTCCTAAATAATGTAATTTTATTGCTCTTTTTTTCCCCCTGTATTTCAGTATGTAGATATTTTGATTTCAAAATAGGGTCTTGTAACTATAATGAAGACACTTTTTCCCACTTTTTTGGACTTGATGATGAATTCCCAGGAGAAGAATGTCCATGGTCATACTAAATCACATTTTGGCATCCTGAAGACTTCAAAGGTAATGTGGCTTATTTAGGCTCACTTCCAACTCTTTTTAGCCCCTGATTTCTCTTACAGAAATCTGCTGACAATCATTTCAAGAGGCATTTGCATTAAGCTGGGAGCCAGCAAAGCACTTAAGTTGGTGTACTTAATAAAATGCATCTTCCATTGAAATCACTGTGACAGACTGCAAGCTTAAAAATAAGCACATGCTTCACTGCTCTGATGAATTACAGGCGATCAGCAGTTTTATTATCACTGAAGTCAGAACAGGTCCTCAAGTTTGTTATTTCTTCTCTCCTTTTAGCCCATTGTTAAAGTGAAGCTTTATAATTGGAAGGTTTCAGATTTTGATTCAAAGCCAGTCACAGTCCATCATAGGAAGGATGTGGAATGTGACAATTTGAGACAGTCACTCAGTTTTAACTTGAATAGCAGTGATAAGTTTTTGCAAGCAGTCGTCCCTTTGTCTGCCTGAGACTGTGAATTCTAGGCCAGCAGTTGCTTTCCTGGAGTCACCACTTGCTCTTCTTTTCAGCAGTCCAAAAATTGATAGTAAATTGATATTGATAGTAATTATTGATAGTAAATTGATTATTGATAGTAAATGAGACAGTGGTTTAACAAGATTCAATGGCAAGGTACACTTCATAGAATCACGTAATGGTTTGGGTTGGAAAGGACCTTAAGATCATCCAGTTCCAACCTCCCTGTCATAGGGTCACTTGAGTATTTCCTTTATAGAGGGCAGATAACAACAAAACTGTCAGAGAGACCCTTCCACTGGGTCATGAAGTTCAGAAAGGACTTCCTTGCTTTCTAAACTCCTCAAAAAGTAGTCTAAGTGTGGATAGATCCAGAATTAGTCTGAGGCTTGGTCAGGTTTATGTCTAAAGGGTTGATTGTGAATATATAACCCTTTATATCACTTAGCTAAGATTTCAAAGTTTAGCATGCTTTTAATCACTTACTGAGGACCTGTTGCAGCAGGGAATCTCTGAGCCTTAAGGAGTAACTTTAAAAGGAGTACCTACACAAGGAGGGGGAGCTCACTGCCACAAATTCAGACAACTCTTAGACCTTCCTTCACATTGATTTAATTGAACCACTACCTTATGTCAGTGCTGTAGAAGACTTGAGCAATACTGACAATGTCAAGATCATTGAAGACCTAATTCTCTATGAAGTTAGCTACCTGGAATAGGACTTCCCTTAGTCTTAGCCATTAGTCTGGGAGTAAATCAGTACTGCCTTTACCTGGTTATCTAATGCCAAAACAGATGAATAGGATAAATCACCTGGAGATACATCCCTCCAGTGTCTAGTGAGAAATTTTAGCTGAAACACATAAATCTAGACGCAGCAGTGGGAAGATGAGTTAGCTGCAAGGCCAAGGCATAAAGCACGTTTAGATATTCAGCTTCTAACAATAAGTTATGCAACCAATTATACAATTATTTGGGCTTAAAGGCACTTTCTGAGATATCTTTCTTGGCAACTAATTAGACTAAAGGCAGAGATGACAACAAAGAGAGGGATTTGGGTTTTTTTTTGCCTTTTAGCCATAAAATTCCATACATCACACAATATTTTTTATTCCATTACTCTGTTTTATGATGAAACATTGAATGCGACTGCTCTGCTGAGATTCTTGCCTTACAATAGATTGAAATTGAAAAACATTGAAGTTTTATAGCAATAATTCTTCAAATTATAATTGCCTTTCCATACCAGAGATTTGTTTTTGCGTGATGCCATCAAATATTTAACAGTAGACCTTTACATAAGAGCAATTTTATTAAACAAAATGTAAAAATACAGCTGCTTAAATTATTGGCATCAATCCCTTGGAAGTTTCCTGGTAGTGCAATTACTGCTTATTTCTGAGGGAGAAGAATAGAATAATTTTAGGAAATATATTATTTGATATTTTTCAATATCATATAAATGTAAATGTAAACAAATCATTCCTGACAAATGACAGTATGTAAAGAACAAAATAGTAGTCTCTGGTTTACAGCTGCAATATTCTTGTCTGAGGAATAAGACAAAACATTCTCTGCCGCATTTGTTCACCCACTCTGACAGTGGCTGAAGACTGTGTAAGACAGAGTAATTTCTATGATGGCCAAACAAGAATTCCATGTATAGTCAGAAAGCGACTAAACCCCTGTTTTAAGGAGCCTGATGCCCATGTCTCAGGTTTGCTGTGAAGTGTGGAGCTCTGGAAGCACTTTTGGTAAGCTGTCTCAAGGAAAAATGCTCTGCAGCAGCTCATCTCTTTACTCCTGAGTGATAGCAAACCTACATCTTGAAGAAGGAAGCCTCAGCATCTTTTGGCAATACACCACCTGCTTTGTAAACCTGCAGATCAAAGCCAGCTTCGCCAGTGTGAGTTGTTTAAGTGGTGCAGAAGTAATTTTGTAGGGTTAATGATCAGTCATTCAGTTTTCCTTATGCCTGAAGAGCTTTTCATATTTCACGTTTCAGAGACTGAAAAGTCAGTTGCCAAATTTGAAGCTTCTAAGAGTTTTATATGCAAGCCTTGAGCTCACATCCATGTGCTTAATGTTACAAAGAAGTTGGTCTGATGGGCAGTCACTTCATAAAGGAGTGCTTCAGTAGACACTTCAATTGATGCACTGACCTCCTTATGAGACATTTTTCTTTGAATTAGGAGGTTGCGCTTTTCCTTCCAAGCACAGAGAAGCAGTTGTCCTACTCACCTATCAGGAAATGCCTCCTGAAAAGCTTGGAAATGGCTGTCTGGACTTTCAGTGCGTCAACGGCTGTGTCATCTTGTACTTCCTGTAAAAAGCATGGCTCACACACAGCCATTCATCTGTTGAGAAATGAAATCTTATAAGAAAACCTAGGTAACCATATTAGTAATACCATGCAAGGTCAGATTGTCTGGGATATGAATAATATTTATGAGGCCATCCAGGGGTAAACCATACCCGCTTTCGTGGTCAGGAGAACCAGGGCAAGATCCAGGCTAAGAGAGTACCAGGACAGATGGAAGGAGCATCCTGCATCACTGTATCAGTGATACCACAATTTCTTAGCACATGCAGCGTATGGTGCCTGTGTTAAGGCAGCTTTCTTCTGAATCAGTGCACTACGGCAGACTCTGCATTTCACAATGCTTCAATCATTCAGAACCAAGTTTGCTGAACACAGTAAGGAGCCACAGAGGAGGTAGCTATTAGACTTTGTATACTGATAAGTTTCTTTCTCTTGTTCCTATTATTCCAGTGCTTTCTCTTGTTTCATACAGTAGCACTTCAATAATTATAACCTAAATCGATTGCTTGTATTTTTTCTGCCATATATCAGAACCCACCACACCTAGAACATTAATTTGCACAGTCAAGTCAAATACATGCTTAGAAAAATGAGATACTAACAAAATCAACACCTCCGGCTGTATGCGCCTATATTCAGTGTTGTAAAATACACTGGCTAAGCTGCTTGCAATTAGCTCTTCTTTTGTTATAGAGCAACAATAGCAAGGATTTTTCCTAATGCCTTTCATAGTTCAATTGAATGTATATATATATATTAAAAAAAAAACCAGCTGAATAAACTGCAGAATGACTGTGGGCAGAAAGGAACAACTAAACTCATCCTGGTTTAAATTCATTTCAAAGATCAAATCTTTCAGCCTTTCTGCTGATGTTGATGAGCACGCTCAAACACAGTAAGGTGGTGTCATGGTTTAAACCCAGTCAGGTAACTCGTTCACTCACTTCCCCCCCTTCTTTCCCTCCCCCTACTCCCAGAGGGATGGAGAGGAGAATCGAAAAGAATGCAACTCCCACAGGTTGAGATAAGAACAGTTTAGTAACTAAGGTATAACACAAATCACTGCTGCTACTACCAATGATAATAATGATAAAGGAAATAACAAGGGAAGAGAATACAACACCTCACCACCAGCCAACCGATAACTCACCCCCCAAGCCCGACCAAGCACCGACCCATACCTCCTCCAACCCTGCAGCCTCCCAGCCCTTCCGGCTAACTCCCAGTTACATCCTGGGCATGACGTGCTGTGATATGGAATAAGGGGTGGATAATGTCCTGGGTTCAGCAGTAGCAGTTGTGTTTCTCCTTCTTGGTAGCTGGTGCAGTGCAGTGTTTTGACTTTCGGCTCGGGAACAGAGCTGATAACGATGTTTTGGTTTGGCCAAGGACTTTGTGAGCCTCATGCTCTGCCAGGGAGGAGGGGAAGCCGGGAAGAAGCAGAGACAGGACACCTGACCCAAACTGACCAAAGAGGTATTCCATACCACAGCACGTCATGCCCAGGAGGTAACTGGGAGTTAGCCAGAAGGGCTGGGAGGCTGCAGGGTTGGAGGAGGTATGGGTCGGTGCTTGGTCGGGCTTGGGGGGTGAGTTATCGGTTGGCTGGTGCTGAGGTGTTGTATTCTCTTCCCTTGTTATTTCCTTTATCATTATTATCATTGGTGGTAGCAGCAGTGATCTGTGTTATACCTTAGTTACTAAACTGTTCTTAACCCGTGGGAGTTGCATTCTTTTTGATTCTCCTCTCTGTCCCTCCGGGAGTAGGGGGAGGGAAAGAAGGGGGGGAGTGAGCGAACAAGTTACCTGCCTGGTTTTAAACCACAACAGGTGGTTAGGAAGACAATGGCAAAATGGTTGGTTAAGGGACCAAAACTTGTGTTGAGGAGGTTCTGTGAATTTCAATGTGAAGCATGCTGAGTACATGTGATTGTCTGAGACATCTGCTCTGTTTTTAGGGTAAATAGTTTTCAGTATATCAACCAGATTTTCAAGGTTTTGGAAAAGATACAGGACTTAATTCCAGGCTGAGATGTCTGTGTCAGTGCCTGATTTTAGCAGATCACTTCACTGACAAAAATCCCCATCAAGGAAACACTTTAAAGAGATCCAGGACACTGTAGCTTCTATCCTCCTCCTTTACCCATTCCGCTAGCATAACCTGAAGAAAGACTGAGTCATCTTAGAATAGCTCTACACCCTCACCTTCTGTTCTCACCCTTCCACTTGGCTTAACAGCACTGTGCCCTAACAGTTACAGATTTTGTTTCATTGTACTGTCCCCATTGAGGTTAATTGCAGTAGCTTTAAGTCTTCTTCACCTGGAAGTTTACCTTGACATGACCTGCTTGAAAAGCTTTCCCCTTACTGAGTCAGACTCCTTTATGTCTAATGACCTCTTAGATGTACTGAAAGCTGTTTCTGCTTTTACGGTCTTGCAAATATGAGGTGGTACGCATTTAACTCTAAGTAGTAAAATAGTGCAGTTCACTATGAGAAGCAAATACTTACACACCATCCTGTTACACATTCTGAATATATAAACTTAAATACATTTTAGAGAACATATTTTAAATGGGATTTTAATAGCCTTTTACTACTGAAATATCTATTTTTCATAAGCCTTGACATGGTAAGGTAAGTGTGTTAAGTCACTGTTGAGTTGTCAGGAGCTGATGTGCGTTTTACTTTGGCAAACAAGCCTCTTGTTTTTTGACATGTGGATACAGTTTTAAAAGGTAGAAAGTGATGCTAAAAATAAATGTGAACTAAGCATCTGATAACTCTATGGATCCTGGAATAGCCTCTTTCCTACAATTTCACTCTGAAGCACTCATATCTGAACAAAATTAACTGCCCTGAGAGAAAGGACTGGATCCCTTTGACACCTTCCCACCAGGTGGATGCTCTAACAAGCAAGAAAGTCCTGTTGTCTGTGGTCCAGATATGCTGAAAGCACACAAATTGGAATATATGCTGTTGTTTCACTCATTCCCCATTCCTCAATTAACAGGTTTATCAGAGGGAAATAAGGGATGAACAATGGCCTCCAACTGGTCAATATTGTGAACAGAAAAGATTCTTTCCATATATATTTAAAAGGGTAGAGCAAGTCCTGCTGAGCAATTTTTAAAAGAAAGGGTATCTTTTACATTTAAAGTGTACCTTAGATTTATTCTCACAGCAAACATGAAACAAGGTGTATATACTTCTACAGCACAGAGTATTACACCTAAATCCCAACGGTTTCAGACATTCATTTACTGGTTTTTGAGTTAGCATTTTTCCAGTTTAAGCATTTTTTCATAGGCCATGTTCAGAACATCAGATCCTATTCCACAGCATCCAACTGTCCCTGAACGGTCCAAATCTCAGAATCCGGGTATCTGTGCTAAGTCAAAATATCTAGCTCTCTTCCAACATCTGGCCTGTCAGGCTGCTATCCAGCTCCAAACTGCGAGCTGACTAGTCCAGCTCATTTGTTTGAGCTCATCACTCTGCTATGGAGGACAGCTAGTTAACAGGAGGCAAAGGAAGCCAGCATGTTATCTCGAAGTGCATTGGTGTGTATAACTCCTTCCCAGCTCAAAGGCAGCTTGTGCTCATCCTACTTGAGTTTAGTCTGCTTAAGCTTACTAGTATAAAAATGACTTTCTAAGACCATTCTTGTTATAGTACATCGAGCCCTAACTGTCACTTTTTTAGCCAGCTGGAGAGACAGCATAAGCTTTCTAGCCAGAGAACTAAAGGAGTGAGGACAAAAGACTAATCTTTCTGCTGAAGAACTCCCTTTTCGCCAGACCTACAGAGAATCTTCTCTGCTATTTCTGCCCTCAATCAAGAGGTCAACACTGCCATGACCCCTATGCATGCTGAGCTGTTCTCCTGCAGATTTAAATAAAACACCCCAAAGGAAATGCTGAAGTGGAATCACAGACCACAGGTGATTCTTCCTTTTTAAAGTTAGTATTTAGATAAGTGCTGTAGCCTTTAAATGTAAGAATGTGAAGGTATTATTATGAGGACTTGACATGAAATAGCGGTGTATGGATTTAGAAGGTCAACTTTAGTGAGATATCAACTAAGGTTTAAATATGCTAAGAATAGTAAAGAATAACTCATTTTATAGAAGAATAATAAGAGGAGAATCAATTGTGAGTCCGGACTGAACCTGAATTTGGAATATGGTTCATCTTTCACAACTGTGCAAAGGTGATACAGCTGCTGTAGAACAGAAGTCTGCCCTTTTGGAAATGCAATGGAGTTATCCTTACTCTCCTCTCAGTTGTAAAATTTCCATTTAAATAGAACACATCTAGGCAGCACACAGACAGAAATAAGGAATAAGTCTGAGCAGTGCTGAAAATTTTGGAAGGTGAATTTTATCCAGGTTGGGAAAGCTAATATAAAATGAGCTCCTGTTTTCAGAGGGAGTTTTGTTAGCTTTCATTGTTAAACCTGACCCTATCTGACAACGCATTAGACTTGGTTGTTCTAGTGAAGGATGCTGGTTTTATCCACAGGCATTAGAATAAAAATAATGCAGTGGAGGCTGCAGTCAGTGAAGCTTTTTAGTTATAGTGTATTAATATAGTTAAAGTATATTCTACTGATTCCTTATCATTAATGATCATATCAGAAGCAAAGCTTTTACTATAGACACCCAGCACTGTGTAAAACAGAAGAGACCATCTTATTGGAGGGACTGACTAGCAATAATGAAGGTATCATAGAATTACTCAATGAGGCTGTTAGCTAAAACAACTACCTCTGTTGAAGAGCTTAGTTAGGAAAAGGGTTTGTTCCTCCAGGGTCAAAATTTGCACAATTATCTTCTTTTTTTCAGCAGTTGCAATTAATAATCCTCAATGATGATAAACATGAAATAAAAGTGGAAAATTGTCTGTAATACAGTGTTTTACTATGTCCATTTATAGAGGTTTGTCCACATCTGACTACTGTAGACCTTGCAGTACCCAAAAGTGGACACTTACAGCTGAAATTACTGACATGTTACAAAGCATGTCAAAAAAAAGAACAATCAAAAATTCATTTCAAAAAGAAGCCTGATGACAGCCATCACCACAATTTCTGTTCAGCATGTATTTCTTATTGGTACAGATTAGCAATGTCTTTGCAAGGGCAGTGTTTGAAGTAAAATCAGTGTTCAAGGATTATTTACCTACTTGTAACAGAGACAATTAGCTAATTGTAATGGGAAAGTGTAATTTGCTAGGAAAACAGTTTATGAGAGACAGAAACAAGGTCAGAGCGAGCAAGCAGTGGACAAAGATTTTATTAGAAACATGAAGAAATAGAGCATGGAAATAACAATGCTTAATGTGCATCTTGGAGGCAGGGACAGGAATATGAATTAACCCAAAATCTTCAAAATCCCAGATGAAACCCATGACCAAAGCCTCACTTTCTAGACACTGTTGGCTAAGGTACCCCTTCTGCTTGCAATGTGCCACTTAAACACTATTCCCAGGGATCTATGTCTATAAGGAACAGCCTTCTACAGATTTACTTCTGCTAGTAATGAACACTCTCTCCCTTCCAGAATAACTCAACTGTGAATCTCTAGGCTGATCAGATGTGATTGTGTTCCATATTTCTAATATGGGCAGTACCAAAAGCCAACATGAATACATTAGAGTCAGTAGCCCAAAGACAGCATAAGTTCTTTCCTCCTAATTAAGTAGTTGTGAAAAATTTGCAATTCTCTAATTCTGTGTTTGAATCCAAAACTCTTCATTAAGTACTTTTTAAAAATAAACTTATCTGTAGCTGAAAGAGCTGAACCATGGAATTCAGGACCAAAACTGACATATGGTCTGCACGAATTATTAGGAACCCAAGACAGAAATGCCTGGAAAGCCCAGTGGCAGAAAGCCTTGCTAACCTTTCAGGTCATGAATCATGCAGAAATAGTAAAAGCTTTCAAGGCATCTGCAGTTCATGAGCTATGAGCTGTCCATCCCAAAACAGGCAGTACTAGTATAAGGCAGGCTGCTGTGTACCACTGTTCTTAAACTAGGAGATTGAGGAGAGTTTGTTGAAAGACAGAAGAAAATAATCTGCTTTTGCAAGAAGTCTTCTGGCCATCTATGATGTGCAGACAGGACTCAGCCACTGAAAAGAAAAGTTACGTATGTACCCTGCCACACAGCATCACAGACTGGTTGAGGTTAGACAGATCATCTAGTCCAACCTCCTCAAGCAGGGATACCCAGAGCACATTGCTCTGTCCTTTGTATTTCCCATTGCTCATCTTTTGATGAAGTTCTGTTGATCGGGTTGCACTTTGATAAATCCCAGTTCACCCAGATGACAGTTCTGGATCCCATTCAAATGGTCTACAGGGATGTTAACTGATGCCAAGCAATGCACTATGCAGATTCTCAAACCAACACAGACTGAACTGGGTCCACACCAGAAAAGCCATGTTACTACTTTCTTCTTCAAAGGGACATGGCTTTGCTAGCTTAGGATTCAGTATCACACTAATGCAGCCTCTGGTACTATCCTAACATCTCTGCAAAAGTCTGTAGTTTATCATTAAACTGTCCCAAATTCAACTGGTGTTACCTCAGACGTTTGTGGACCAGAACATGTTTTATAGCCTACACATGCAAAACCACTTCAGACTCTGTATATATACTCAATAAACCCCCCTAGATTTCACTGTGAGGGCCAGACACTCAGTGTGATGCTCCAATGCACAGCATTTAGGTACCAAAATATTTACTGGATTCAGGCCTAAGTAATTAATTGCACCAAAAGTTCAATATTAAACTAGTTCTTTAGCTATTGTATATACTCTTCATTCAAGTGCAAATCATTACCTTTGCTGTATCTATTTTACAAAGGCAGAGAAAATATTCCTTATTCAAGCTTAAAGCAAAAATGTAAATTCAAGAACACCACTTAGAGTTTTTCCCAGCCTCAGGATGTGTTTGCTGCATAATGAACTGCTCCTTCAAATACAACTTCTCATTTGGAAAACACTGTAGCCACATTTTCATATCTAAAATTGTAATATTTTTCATTTAAAATATAAACCAAAACAAGAAAAGGCTTGACCAAAATCCTGTAGGAATGCCAAAAAAGAATTTCAAAACACATTTTAAGTGAACGCTTGAGAAGTTTGGCTTTCTTCTTCTGATTTAGTTGGTATCTGTGCATCAATTTCACTATGAGAATGATACAATTAGAAGCATGAAATACTACGATTTTAAGACCAGCAAGATTATATGAAAACTGTTCTTTAACACTTGTTGAAAGAAGCTAATACAGTGTTCATTTGTCAAAATGCAAAAATGACATGAATTCTCTGAAACAGGTTGATGAGCATTTAATTAGCAGAGTATACGGGAAATTGACCATCTCTAACAAGGAAAAGGGAATGAAAACTTAAATCTCATTGACACTCTTTTATGTCAAAGTGACTAAAACTCTGTCTAGTTTTGTAAAGTTAAAACTAAGTTAAAACTAGCTTTATTCAGAGCTAGGTGAAATCCTGATTCCACTAAACGAGGTGAATGCAGAACATGTGGCTCAGGATTTCACCCTTTAAGGCTTCTTAATATCCAGATGCTTTTACAAATTGTTTTCTAAAACCATGCATTGTATCTACTTCAAAATGTGCTGATTTTTGGATATGCTAAGCAACCTCATTTCCCACCATTATGGCTGCAGTCTGCAAGTGTTCAGATGCTCTGTGAGTTGGTTGTAATATATATTGATGCCTCTACATCTGGATAAAGGTAAAAAGCTACAGCACAGTTCATACCTCTAAGTCTGTCCTTTTCAGTACTCCTATGGACCCCATAAGATTCAGTGGTTTATGACATAAAATTTCAAGTGGTAACAACAACAGCAACAACAAAAAAAATAGGTTCATAATGAAGATAATGTCATCATAAAAGCATAGAATAGATAAAAAGTATAAAACAGACAAAATCTTCTCTTGGCTGTGGCCTGGATAAAGCCTCTTGCCTAAATTCAGGCTGTCATCATTCTGCTCAGGAGGCTCCTTCCAAGAAGACTATGAACATCAGTCTGGACAGAGTAAGTTTATACAGGGGAAATCTGATGGTTCATTCCACTACCTCTAAAGTAAGCATTTTCCACAAAAAAATTCATGTTGCCAACAGAGAAATCCAGCAACAGCTTGTAATTGGTATCTTCACACCACGCTACTCCAGACACTATGTATCCAGGGAGATCAATCCATGGAGAGAAGACAGACTGTAAAGAAAACTAGGAACTTGATAAAGTTTATTCTGATTTTAATTTACCATTTTGGAAAGAAAAGTGCAGCTTTGTATTTTACCTTGTAAAGTTTCAATAGGTTCTCATTTCATTCTTTATTTTCATGGATCACATCATTTTATTCCTTTGTCCTGCTTCTTCTTTCCCTTCTTCTCCCATTAAACATACACTTATATTTTGTCTCTAGTTGAAGGAATTACATCCTGTACCTATGTAAAAAGGAATTTAATGTTTCTGTCTTTTAAAATAAGGAAGTTGGATATCTGGGCTCTGATTACAGATAACAAAGTCTATTCATTACAGCTGAAAAATACTTAAAATCTAAGAGACATAAGTCCCCCCAAAAATCAGTAGGTTAAAAGCCACATCCCAGAAGTCTGAAGTAATAGCTCCTTTTTCCCTGTAAACACTTGTAACCATTGCTCTGGATGATATAGTCTTCAATAAAAAGATTTTAGCTAACACGTCTTGTACCAAGCCCTATGAGACCACTTAAGACCCACAAGGGCACGTAGGTGCATTCCAATAAAAATGAACAAACAGGCAGGACAAAAAACAAGCTTAGAAGACTGATTTCTGTACTTGCTATTTTAGCCCAATGAAAGACGGAGAAATAAATACCTTTCAGAAAGGTACAGAGGACAAGCTTAGAGGGACTCTTTCAGAAAGACTGAGTGTAATGCTCCCCAGCTCACAGGAGATGTGATGACCTTTCCCCACCAGCCAAACCAATGGGGGTTTCCTGTTCCCAGGAAACACAGTAATTAGAGACATCAGAGGTAGTCACTTGTCTGTCTTGTTGTTTTAAATTGGAGGATCCTGGGACAAAATAGTAAACAAGCTCTTAAGTATTGGCTTTTCATCATGTAAGATTTATGACCAGCTTCATAAAATGGGGCAAAAGAGAAATTTAAATACTCCATGTCAAACAGGGAAAAAATAACTGGAAAGATAATTTCAAGAAGAGAAAGATAATAAAGAGTATATTCACAAGCTTCACATTCATACCGTCATCGTTAAGGAAGAGTAGTGAAGCATCACCAAAACATGATTTTCAGCATAATTGTTACACTTCTTGTTTTAAAGATCATGCTTTTACAATCACAAGTTCAAAAGGTGTCCCAAAGAATTAAGAATCTGTGGATCTTGGTTTTACATGACTTGGAAGTCATCTAAAGGAAAGGAAGAGACTTATCAGTCAGGGGCATCCTATCTCTCATCTTTTCTATTGTTGAAGTCTTGGATATAACTACAAGAACCCTTTAGAAAAAGAAGGTTTTCTGCCCTTCTCACCTCTCCTTTCTTCAAACAGTTGTGTAGATCTCAAAATATGAAAAAAAGCCCACGGGGCCAATTTTTCAAAATGAAGAGGCTGACTTTCACTTCTTGACTTTGCTAAGTCAGAGTTCAATGAGATTCTTCTGAAGATAAGTGAATCCTGCTCTCACATGCGGATGATGTCTATTATGGTGACCAGAGGCCTGCACTCAGAGATCATCTTCCAAGAGGTGCTTTATTCTGGGTCCTTCACAACTGCAGAAAGTCAAACGCCTATCTAGTTTAGTGTTTCTATTAATGTTAGCTTCAACTAAGGAGCCACATCTTGCACTAGCTGACCTGTACAAGCCTTTTCCTTAACTAGCTTTTAATTTGTGGATAAATAAATCTTGTTAATGTCCCTCATTCTACACCAGTGCCTGAGAGCAGGATCCAACCTCTAGCTGAAACCTTCTGCACCATCACTTATGATGATATTAAGCCTATATTCATCCTCCTGAAGACAGTGCTGTGGTTCCTCAAACCTTGGACCCTTTGTATACCTAAAATTTGTCACTTAAGCCAGAATTGTGTCAGACAGACATTCTACCATTGCACAAACCATGCTAGCCAAATTTAGCTCATATTCTTTCATTAAACTGTAGTTTTAGCCAGATACTGATTTTGTGATACTGTAAATTACTTTTACATTTAAGAAGCCCGTAAGTTAAAATACAAACCCAGATTAGTCTCAGGTTCCCACTTGCTCAAAAAGTAAGATATTGTTTTTTTTATATTTCTGCATTTGTGGGATAATTTTTAATTAAGAATTATATTTGGAACTCATTTTCTTAAATGGAAACAGGCAGCAGATCTATGAAATTTTACTTCACTTCTAAAAAGTCTAATAAAACTTTTGGCATGAATGTATGAGCAATATGCTTAAAATGCTTGAATGCAAGCATCTTTTCTAGTATATATTTGTTATCTTCTGCAGGTACATAGTAAATTGCAGATGATGGTAATTATAAGATAATACTAAAATCAGAATTCCTTCCTCAAGGCCCTTGCCCTCAGCCACAGAGAAGTCAGCAACTGTTTAGCTGAGAAGCATGAGTTACCTCAGTTACATAAATGAATATAATCACTCACAATTCAACTGTTTGCATTCATCAGAGTTCTGTAATATTCGTTGGTAATAACAACCCTTGCTTACCCAAGTAACGTATGCACAAATATTCACATCCAAGTCATCCAAATCACACAGCTTGTGAAGCATGTGTCACCTTTTTCCCCATTCTGATTTACAGTGGTTGCACTAAAATGTGATATTATTATAGAAATTATACAATACAGATTATTATGCATCTCCTATGTATAATTATATATGTATAATAATTCTATGCATAAGTATTTTATGTTGTATTATAGAAATAATTGCCTAAATGCTAAATGCTGCATTCTTCTTGATTAAAACTTCCCTAATCCATCCACATTCTGCTTTCATCTCCAGTAGACTTGCAAGAACTTTCTTTTTTTCATTGTAACATCATCTCAAAAGTAAACTCTACAAAACAAAGACAGTAAAAAGATGCTAACATGGAACAGTCAGTTGATGAGCAGACCATCATTATTTTGCTCTCAACTTCTGTCTGCTAGTATCTCAGATATGCTCAAAGTCCAATGGGTTGAACAGGAGAAACTTCCTCTTTTCCATTACAGCCACCTTGCTCTGCTCTGCACAAAGAACTGGCTGATCAATAACCTACCAATTACCACGACCAGACACTGTATCCTAGGAGGAACATTTGTTATTGGATAATTAAATTTTAGAGCAATGCACTAAAGCTGGAAGTTTTAAGCTTGATGGATCAGTATTATGCTCCCTCCAAATGCAATAAAATTCAACACTAACATTTATAGAAGATCTCAAAGACCTGAGGATTACTTATGGTGTATCAGGAACCAGGAGATAACATCACTCAGATACATGATTTACCACCTGCTGTTCCCAACAAAGGTTTATTTAGCTTTTAATGCCATATAAAACCTAATCCCTTACTACAAATATAAAAATATTAAGGGAAAAGAAGAACATGCGACTGAACATGAGTAAAAATGAGTGACAAGAGGGTATTGATCAGGAATTTAGACATTTACAATCCATTATCTATGAAACAGGTACTTGCACTCTTGGCTGATGACAGAATTGAAGCCTACAGCTTTCTGAAATACTTGAAAAATATAGGCTTTTACTAAATCTGCAAATTTAGCACCAAATGCATAACAGTTCTCTAATTAGTTTTGTGAAGGCTTTTTGACAAAGAGGAGAGGAATAGTTCCTCCATTACTGTGTATTCATTGAAGTCAGCAAAGGTATTGGCAGACTGAGCACAGCTGAATCTTAGTTATGGAGGCAGACCTGGGCTGCAAGATCACCTTTAACAGGTGACTTCTGAGAGCATTAAGAAATTTAGGGTGAGCGTTGACATGGACCAGTGGAAGTCACTCAGTGGAAAGAGTCTGAAAAGCTACAGAATCTGATTTTGCAGTTCTAACACATCAGTATTTCAACAGACTTCTCAAAAGACTGCAAAAAGTCCTTATGAGAGACAGCTATTGGATACACAGACTATCTAGGCAGGACTATGCAGGAATGAATTTTGTGTGAGTTAAGGTGGCCAAATTTTGCTGGCATTTGCACTCTTGAGTGAATGTAATGTAATACTTGCCCATTTTCAGGGGAAATAAAAATGCTGACATCGCATTGTCTGTGACTGTAATACAACAAAGCTCATAAATTGATTACGTGTCACTGGAGTCATTAGAGACCACACTTCAGCTGAGGCAGACACAGTGGCTGTCCTAGTTCCTCAGTGCTAAACTTTTTCTTCCAAAGCTCTACTGTGTCCTTTTTTTTTGCTGTGGGTTTTTTTTCCCTTCCTCATACTCCCCAAAAGACGATTCTTCCCATTCCGATGCAAGTCACCAGGTCAGATATTGTTCTCATTGTTCTTTTTGTATCCAACAACTACTAAAAAAGACAGCATTTTTTTCTGATCCACAACCTACTTTTTATGTGATCCAATTCAATTTCACTTAATGCAGGACTAGAAAGAACCTCATTCCTGTATTAGAAGTAGAATTTTTCATCCTGGACTAAATTTACCATAGGTGTGTAGCTTCACTGATGCAAGGAGCTTGATCCATTATACTATCAGAGAGCTTGGCAGAACACATCACATTAGAAGCAAAATATACAATGGTGATAATTTGCCCTCATGCAGAGCCTGTGATCTGAGAGTCTCAAGGTTAACCAACAATTTATGGTCTGTTGGTTCCAGGGACTGGTTTAACATTCAGGATCAGTTTTGAAAGACACCACAAATTTTCCTAATGAAAAATGTAGAGGGAAGTGGAAGTAGAGAATGCGAACAATAGAATTCACTGCCCTTTTATCACCAGGCAAGATAGAGCCCATGCCCACACAATAGTAGTCGTTATGTGACCCCTTACCTCCTTAAATCCCCAAAAGTCTCCTGATCAATATGGATCATTCAATAGGACCTCATTAAAGAAATGAGCATGGGATAATTACCCAGCCCAAGGTTCCTTCTCTGCCCCTGAAGATCACAGTATCACAGTATCACAGTATGCTAGAGATTGGAAGGGACCTCAAAAGATCATCTAGTCCAATCCCCCTGCCGGAGCAGGAACACCTAGATAAGGTTACACAGGAATGTGCCCAGGCGGGTTTTGAATGTCTCCAGGGAAGGAGACTCCACAACCTCCCTGGGCAGCCTGTTCCAGTGTTCTGTCACCCTCACTGAGAAGTTTCTTCTCAAGTTTAAGTGGAATCTCTTGTGTTCCAGTTTGTACCCATTACCCCTTGTCGCATAAGCCCAATTTACATTCAAAGTGATTCAGCTCTTTCTTCAAATACATGGTAACAGCAAATATAGTGCTTTTTGGGATTAGTCTCTGGAATCACTGCTCCCTAATGCTTCCCTGGGAAATCACCCCAGAAAGTGCTCACTGGTATCTAGTATAACCCAGGTTAGGGACTGGGCTGGAAGCTAGTGAATTAGATAATCACAGGTCAGTGCTTGAGCCCAGGCCCTGATCCTATTTTATGAGTTAGTATGGATACAGTCTATTTAATCCAAGGTAAATCCCCACAGGTTAATCCACAGAGAGAGTCAACCACCTCAATCATATTCAAATCCTTCCAAACTTCCTCTACACTGCCAGTTCCTTACCAGGAATTCTGCAGACTTCCACTGTACACATTGTGCATTGATACTGTATTTACATCTGTATACCAAGGCAAATGCCTCAGTCCCAGAGCTCTGTTGAGTTGCCTTCTGGCTTACTTCAAAATGTTCACTTTGTGATGAGTTTCAGAATAGGTGGTGTCTGACCTGTTCTAAAATCTTACTACTACTTGATCTGGAGCAAAACTCTGACTGTTATCTCCATTGCACAGCTGTTGACCCAAGACAGTGGCAGCTGAATGACTTGCCAAAAGGGGTCCAAATGGCATAGCAGGGGCTGATCCATATCTTCTGAGGCCAACACATCTGTCTACCCAGTCAGTTATATTCTCAAGTGATGCACCTCAGCACCCAATGAACAAATGATGAAGAGGTGGGTAACAAATAGGAGTTTTGGTCTGACCTCAAACCTCTTCCAACAGCACCCATGGAAGATGCATGAATGTGTTGAATTAAGTGCATATGATGCTTTAAAAACCTGAGCACACCATCCCCAAGAACCTCATGGACAGGAGAAAGCAGATGAAGCAGTGTAACTGGAGATGTGTAAAACTACAATCTTTTTTGGACTGCTAAATAAAATATACACATTCAGATGTTTTTCTTTGGAAAGTCAAACCTTTTGCATATCTAAAACTTCCAGCCTAAAAGTATAATTCCAAGGAAATGATCAAGTGGGACGAGTTAAATATTTTGTTTGCTTAACTTCTTCACTGAAGCTGGAACAGTCCCCCGGTATTGTGGGTTTTGATGAGATAATCAGTGCACTTGATCACTCATGATGGATGGCTTTGTTGTGGAATTAGTGAGAGTGATTTGGGGGCTGCAGTTAATTTCTCCTACTTCTCGCTTTGAAAATATTACATATGCATCAAAACACTTGAAATTAAACTTTCATATGAGGGAGTAAAAAGCTGGGTGTTCAGATTTTAAAGAAACTTTTATGTTGGTGGATTTATGCTTTATTTTTCAGTTGCTAAATGTGATTAAAGATGCTTATTTTCCTCTAACAACATGAAATCAAGACTGTATGGCACACTAAGTGTTGGAATATAGATCCTATCTCACCACCTCCAGCTGCTGAGAACCTCTGCTGTGATTAGTTACATACTCAACCTTGGTTTTAGCCTTACGACTTTACCTCTCTCTCCCTGTTACAGTATTTGTCCCACAGAAGCTTATGGACTTTGTTATGCTTCCATTCAGCTAAATCCAGAGGATATCTAATTCTGGGGATGACTTGCTACATTCATCCTCTTATTCCTAAGAGACAGATGTGCAGCATTTCATCTATTTCTTCCCCTATTATACCATAACCTCATTAATTATCACAGACCATACTGTAGGACTAACCTATGATCAACGTTGTTCAGCTCAAGCAATGGAAAAATTATCTTCCAGTTCTATAGACCCTGGCACAGACTGATGAGGCCAAAGTTGCCCCCAAGGTTTTATAATCCACAAGGCGGGATAGAGTCTTCAGTTGGCAGAAACAATCATTGCTTTCTGGAAGTCAGTGCTATTGCAGTAATACTCAGCAACTTCAGAGAGAGCTTTCCAGCTGCACATTTCTGTCGCCAGGACCCTGCATTCGGACATCATACATTCCAAATGAAGTCAGTTTTGGGAAGTCCATTAAAAAAACAACAAAAATTGACAAGAAATAGAGATCATAAAGCCAGATTCTTTCTCTTTTTCCCTTGCACATAAGAGCATCTAGTAGCTAGTAAAATTCATACAAGCTGTTCCAATAAATTGGTAGTAGTTCCTTTTTTTCCTCAGTTTCCTGAACCTGCTGAACACAAGACAATAAAATAATCAATATTTTACTACTGTCTTAATGGTGTGGAATGTGGAGTTTTCTTCTTGAAGTACTAGAGAGAAATATTGTTTATACAGATACTTGCATGAAAGCTATAAATGCTAATCAATGTATTAGAAACAGTGGAAGGATTCTTATTGATTGGTGTTTCAAAACATTGAATTCAGTCCTTTATTTCTTTGAATATTTTGATTGAGTTTTACAATTACACCTACAAAGAGGCTCTTGTGTTTACTTTTAAAATACATTCTCTTCAATGACAAACACCATATGTAATTTCATATTATATAGTGACTTATAATGGTGAGGCACATCTGCTCTGTAACACAGCATTCAGTATCACCAAGGAGATTTCTTTCTGATGAGCTGTGGTGAGTCTTCAAAACATATTTACCTGCAGCTGACATAGAAATCCTTGAAGCTGTAGATAACTGCCAACTTCAGAAATCAAGTAATTAGCACTTTAAAGTGGATTAAAGAAATGTACTTCCAAGTGTGAAATTTGGGGTGCCATCATTGGCAGTATACATTGTTCAAGAGGTATCTATGAAGTTAGGAATAATACTACAACATACTTCAACTGAGCTGATACTTGACTATAAGAAAGATTACATGCCTTATTGATAATACTGAATTTTGGACTGAAGTTTACAGTGTTGTAAATTCTAAGCTTGGTGTATCAAAGCTTCTTGTTTAGAATAGAGCACAACCATGATTAAAACATGCTAATCAAATACTTTTACTAGAATAAATTGAAATTTGTTTACAACCTTGAGATCAACATTAATGTCCATTTCTAATAATGGTAAAAATTAAAGAGAAACGAAGAAGAGGACAGTTTTAGAGTTCAAAAAGTAAACAGAAAATAATTGTTTTCTACTTTTTAAAATGTAGATGGTGAACATGTATACATACATGCCAACTGATCTTAGCATCCCTTCTCCTCCACCCCCCAATATCTTCTGTAACTTGAATTTTCAAATTTAAAACTGGTGTAAGTGACTTTTTAGGCATTTTCTCATAGCTGTTTTTCTGCCCATATAACGAGGTTGGTAGCAGCAAAAACGTAGAGGGAGCTGATCCTTCCTTGGAGCATCACTCTGTGGTGTTATGAAATATTACTTTCCTATAGACATCCCACTTGATCCAGTACCTGGGTGGACACTGCCCCTGTTTCATGAGGTGCAAGTGAGAAGAAATGTTCAGCAGCATCTGCATAATGTGACAAGGGAAAAGAAATTGCACGAAACATTACTGTTGGAGGCATGAAGTCTTCCTCCTCCCTGACAACTGCTCCAGAATTTCTTGATGTCACTACATTTATGTTCTCAACTTTTTTCTCACAGTTAGGCTACTAGCATACAAATGTATGGATTGCTCTCCAGGGAATCTGTCTGAACACTTGACCTATTTTGTAGTATACATTTAATTTCTAAGAACTCTCTAAGGGCTTGAAAGGCACATCCTACTGCTCTGGCACTTGGTTTCCACTGGGAATCATATAAAAAAAAAATGAGTTAATAACATTATGTGCATAAAAAGAAATAAAACCAAACTCAGTAAAAATCTTCAGAGAATGTTTTAGAAGCATTTTACATACATAAATCAAAGCTTATAGAAAAGATTTTCTACTAAAGAGAAGCTGAAACTTTACAAATATCTTTCAATGACTGTATATCAATTAATGAACTGGCAGAGCTCCAGTGAAAGCAGCACACAGGGTACAGCTGCTGACATATCACTTGTGGATCCAGCCCCAAATATTCAGGCACTGACTGCAGTTTCTGATTGCTTTAGTGTACTGTTAATGCTCTTGTTTATTTAGTCTGTAAACTTCATAGTGCCGGATGTAATCAATATATTCTCCTTTATCCTCAAATATTTAGTAAGCATCTTAGCACGCAGTTAATACTTTGCATCATGTTTCTTTTTGATCAGTAAAATACTCAGTAAGTTGCCTTCTCAAAGTCACTAGAGAGAGCTACAATGAAAATTCGAACAAATAAAACAAGGACCTTTTTGCTTATTGTCTATGAACAGAAAAAACTTATGAACTATCAAGTCCAAAAATGCAACCAAAATTTGTGGTTCCCTGAGACAGTCAAATCAACTTGACTTGGAATTATCACAGACTTTTCTTCCTATTTTTAGGGTTGTCTACGAAGAAAAAAAAAACAGACCTCCACTGATCTTATTATAACTCATTCATGTTTATCACTCCTATGATTGAGGTCTGCTTTCTCAGGACAAATTTATTTCACAGCCTCACAACCTTCCAGTGCTGACTTTCATAGTCCAACAAGTAAGGAAAAGGTGAGCCATGGTGACCAGCCCATTGGATCTTTTTTGAGCAACCTTTCCTGGTTTTGCGGCTCTACCACAAGGAAAGTATTCCCTTAACAATTTTTTTTTTTTTTCTCTTTTCCATTTGAAACATCTTTGCCTGGGATGTAGGCTCCTGAATGATGACACTTTAAAAACTTGTAATTCCTTTGCTTCTCCAGATCTTTCTGCTGTCATTTTCATATCAGTATCTTGCAGAAAGGTTATCTCAAACAATAAACATTTAAAACTCATTTAACACAGAAAATAGGGCATATTTATGCCTACGAAATCTTGCATTTCAAGAGGTGATTAGTGCTGTCTCCGATCTTCTCCATAAAGATAGAATGAAGTAATAATAAAAGTTCACAACAAACATTTGTCTAAGTTGTTCTTAGAAACACGAAGTTGCAGATTGCAGAAATTCCCACAAAGTCCTATTCTAGTGATTTTTCTACGGATGAAAAGCTTTTCATGCTGTGTAACCCAGACTGCCTTTGTCGCTGCTTAAAATCCACTCCTCACTTTCTTCGGATAGAATATGAGAAGTTCACTGTCACACCACAAATGTAGACTCTTGTTATCTCTGTCTTAAATTGTGGTATTATAATGCATGACTTGTATTCCACGGTCTTTCTCTTGTTTTTCTCAGTGAGTCATGTTTTGCATCCCAACAAGAGAAACACTATGTAAATTTCATACTCAGAAAGAAATCAAAAGCAGAACAAAATGGATGAAGGAAGAATCAAATCTACAGACTTATGAACTTAATTGTGCAATTTACGTCTGTTTTATTATTGCTTTATTTATCTTTTTGCTTTGCAGTTAATCTTATATTCTTTGGTCCAATAGATGAATTCTGTATTATTAAAATATGAATTGTAGCAGGGGACATGCTGTCTGAATAAAATAATATCTGCTTGTTACATGTTGATATATACCCAGGTTAAGATCCAAATATTCAAGCATTATCAATCTACAGCATATTCTAACAACATAGCCTAAACCTACTAATTGCATTACAGGATTTAAGTTGTTTTTTTCTCCTAAATGGCAACAGGAAATAATGAAGTAAACAATTTAGGAAGCATAGGATCTCTCAGGGTATATTAATGTACCATTGGAGAGACTCATGAACTTCTGTTCAAAAAGATATGAGAACTCTCAAAAGTAAAGCCTCTTAAAAAAGGCATGTATGGGAGAAATCAGAACTTTTGAAAGAGAATTGAAGCTGATTGATGTCTAAAACATTTAATTTAAAAGTTGCTTAATGTACAGATAAGGGAAATGATAACCTCTGTTGCTATTGCAGTAAAATCTGTTTGCCAGACTGTGATCAGAAAGCAATGTACTATATTTTTATTATCATTCTAAAATTAATGCTTCATTCATTTTTCCAGTGCAATAAATAAAAAAGATTTAATTGTGGTATGATGAAAACATTTTATTCCTGACCCAGTGTCATAATGCATGGCCATGGAGAACCTGCTGGAATCAGGTTTCATTATGTCAGAAAGACATAATCAGTCCAAATACATTGCAGTCCAAATAGATTTCCATTCACTTCAAATTGCTGGTTTCAGAACTGCAGGGAGCATTAAAAGAAGTATATTTGCTTTTTATAAGAGCTCATCTACTTGCTCCTATGCATCACAAGCCAAATCAGCATTTGGATTATAACTAAAGATTGAGCCAAGGCCATCCAGGGCTCAAATGCTGAGCCTCAGAAGGTCCAGCAAAATGTGATACGATGGAAGCTGAGAAAGGAATCTGTTACTGATCTGTAATAAATTCAGCTCTTCATCCCTCCTCACTCTGAATTATACAAACAGCCCTATCACACTAGATACATTCTTTTAAAACTTCCTTTACTTTCGGGAGGACGATGATAATCATCCTAGAGCATTTGGGCATGTTTTTGATATAATTACAAATTTGATATAATTTTGATATAATTGCAAAGTACCTTTTAAAGGTGAAAAAATTGTAATGGGAATTAGTCTTCAGTGAAGAAGGAATAATTTGATTAAACAATTTCAGGCAGTATGAGTTAGCCACAGGTCCTTTCTCTGTTTGCTTCAATATTCTATCAATGAAAGGTGACTTCTTTATCTCAGAAAGGTTTGGTAAGGGTTTCACAATATATAGACATATACATGCACAAATCATAGAATCATAGACTCATAAAATCATAGAATAGTTAGGGTTGGAAAGGACCTTAAGATCATCCAGTTCCAACCCCCCTGCCATGGGCATGGATGCCTCACACTAGACCATGTCGCCCAAGGCTCTGTCCACCCTGGCCTTGAACACTGCCAGGGATGGAGCATTCACAACTTCCTTGGGCAACCCATTCCAGTTCCTCACTATCCTCACAGTAAAGAACTTCTTCCTTATATCTAATCTAAACTTCCCCTGTTTATAATGCAGACCAGGAAAGAAGCAGGGAAGAATCTAGAACACGTTCACTTAGTAAACATAAAACAAGTCAATTTTACATACTATTCAGAGTGTTGTGTAAATGTTTGTGATATCAAAGAAGAATTGAAAGCACAATATCTAGATGCAAAAGTGAAGGACTTAGCAAATTCTTTGACTGATCTATCCAGATCCCGATGTTCCCACTTCTGTATGGAAAAAAAAAAAGCATACATAAGGAAAAACTACCTCCTTTATGAACTTGTTATTGTCATTAATTGAGACAGAACTGAATTATTAACAGGTCATATTTCAGAAGGGAGAAATGGGATATTACAGCATAGCCCAGGTATGAAGCTTTATGCCTTTCAATACACCCCAAATTACAAAGATAAAATGCCACAAACTGAAATAATTTAAAAAGGAATTATGAATCCTTGCTTTTCCCAAGCGAATGGTGAAAATGTTATTGCTCTTTGTTCATTGTTCATATTGCTCATTAGGAAGCAGTCTGAAATTAATCTGTACAGTGTCCAGAGTTCAAAACCATCATACACACCAGTAAGTGCATCCCAGCGTGATTATGGCAAATCACTGTGCTGTGTTACTTGATTTGTAAAAGCCATTGCACAATGATCTGCAATTACCCAGATTTGTATACACAGGCTATTATCCAATACATAAGTCACTCAGTTGAGTGTCTATCTCTCCTTTTGAGATTTAGCTACAGGAACTAGAATTAGAGGAAAAAGAGGTAGGAGAAGAAAGAAAAATAAGGCATTAAGATTAAATGCTAATGAGTCATTTAGGCTCAAAAAAGAATAAAAAGCTAAGGTGCTAGGAAAAATCTTTTTGTATTCTACACTTTCCACTCTTTAAAGTGTAAGTGTTCTGATGACAAAGGAGTAATACACAAAGTAGTTTATACAAGTGGCTCTTATGTTTTAAATGTAATGGCTTCAAGGCATTTGTCCACACCTGGCAAATTCAGTATGAACGTTGGCACTGGCTGTTGATACTGGTTTGCCAAGTATGAGCCTTGGTACCAAAACAATCTCTCTGCATTCCTCAGATGCTGGCACAGGACATAACCTTGTAATTCCTACTTCTGGAATTTCTGACTTAAAATTACATTTTGTTAAGACAGATAATGGTCTAAGGAGGGCAGGATAACTCCATGACGTCCCAGTGGAGTTTACCATTGTGTGTCAAAGATCTTATTTAGGTCATGAACAGGATGATTTCATATATGTATCTCATATAGGCACAACTTGTTTTGTAGAAAAAAACCATCTGTGACTCCTATTTTCCTATACCATTCTCTTGCAGATAGTCTCATGCTATCAAGTCCAAAGAAATCCAAATCAGGTGGACAAACTGTAATGAAATATATTTCATTCTACGATTCTATGCTATTTCCTCGCTATGTTCTCCAGGGTATGATGTTTCCTTCTTCAGATTATTTGCATCAAAGGATAATTCCTTGTCCTTGTTCAGCTCAGAACAATGAACCAGAAAGGCAAATTTTAGGCACATCCCACCCTGTATCTTTTTTTAACTCTCTTTCCTAAAAAGTCTGCATTCATCTGGAACAGCACTCCAGGCAATAATCCCAATGAACCAGCAGGTCTGTGGCTCTGAACAGACCTCTATTTCCTGCCTGGTTCCCTTGTTGCTTTCTCAAAGACAGTGCTGAAATCTCATCATCACCTTCTCCTTCCTGTACAGAAGCTTCTCTTTGGTCTTTAGTCTCCACCCCGAGGCTAACCTAAGCTTCTTTACTAGATGAGCAAGCTTTCAGCAAAGATGCTTTTGTATGGCTTCATCAGAATCATCCTATCTTTCTACAGAGGTTTTTATTCTTCAGAGTAAGAAACATGCGAGCAAAAGCTCTACCTATGATACCAGATACAGAACCAGATAATGGGATGGAGGTTCCTCATGACAGCAGAAGGACCAGAATGTGGATTATCTTGCTTCTGGGATTCCTCGCTCCTTTGCTAATAACTAAAATATGGACTGGGAGTCACCAAAGTCTCCCTATGCATTGCAAAAGGAATCTCCAGTGGGGTACTCTAGCTGGACCCACAAAACTAAAAAAATCAGGATTTGCAAAACCTGATTAATGTGTTGTATACATCAAGTTAAACATTCTTGGGGCCAGGAAAATGATGCACTGAACACTTCTTTACCAAACAGAGCAGTATAGATATGGCCTGAACCTACTTTAATTTAACTTAGAATGTCCTGCTAATTCTAAGTAAAATGGCCTTAGAACGTAATGAATAATATGAATACTACTTCAGCTTTTAAGGGAACATAGGGAATTGTGAAATAAGATAAAAATAAATGCTCTTTTCGACAACCTTTTTATTGTTATAACCTCCTGCCTGAATTAAGATATTAATTATAGGCTTAACATTGCAAGTTTCCTTTCGTAATGTAATTAAAAGCTAGATATTGCTGTCTGAGAAAACTTAGATATAATGTCATTAATTCAAAATTAGGCAGCAGAAAGCAATCCGTTATGATTTTATTAACTTTTAAGGCATCTAGTTATGTTAAAGCATTCTGCTGGTGTTTGAAAAACCATTTGGATACCAATAAAAAGGTAGCTAAACTGCGCTAATTGAAACTTTGCAAGTGGGTTGGTTGGTAACTTGTAGCTGCTTTGAAATATCTCAGTTAAAGTCTAATCATCTCAGTAGATTCCACTTAAAATATTTAAATCGTCATAATTAAATCTTTCTTGTTTATGTGAAATCTTCATCATAATTTGCATAGAAATTAGATAGGGAACTTCATGTTACTACTTAATAGGTGCCCTTGTTATCAATTGGCATTAAAAAAAGTTGCAATCACTGTTCTTTCATGTCTTGAAATCTAAATTGAGAATCAGTACTTTGGAAAACATGGGATTAATATAATTATCCAGATTTTACATAGTAATGGAATTGCTACACTGAATCAGACCTATAGACTGTCATCTTCCCTGACATTTGCAAGTACCAGATGTTACAGAAGAATGCATAAATCCTCCCATCCCTGCTTAACAGATGTGCGATCTGTCCCCAGGAAGGTCTCATTATAATCCCAAGGGATTTGGTTTAAACCACTAAGTACAGGGTTCATTTTGTTTTATTTTATAAATCTCTGAGAGTTTTAACTACAATATGTCTAAATATTTTTTTCTCCATATAAACACAGTCTCTTTTAGAACTTCACTAATTTTGGCTATTTCTTTAGTGAAGACTACTATAAGTGCATTAAAAGGTGGCAGTAACTAAGTGTTTCCAGAAAGTCCAAAGAAAATCATATCTGAACACACAAATACAGGTCTCAACTCCAGATTTGCTATATGCTTTCTATGAGGAACAGGGACACTAGAAAGAAAGTAACTAAATAGAATTTTACAGAAATTATTTCCTACCTGCAAATTTCCTTGGAAGAAAATTACTATTCCCGGTATTCCTGAAAAAAAAAAAAAAGCTTGAAAAAATAAGAAATATATAAAGAATATCAAATGTGTGTGCTGCAGAAGTCACATGTGTACCCCAGGAATCAGCAGCAAATGGCTAAAACTGGCATGATTCATGACAGTATGCATTAGAAGTTGGCAGGACCATATATTTGGCCAGTTCTGTCCTAGGGATGCCACACATTTCACAATGCTTGGCTACCTGTCTGTCTGGCCAGCATGAATTCATTGATGAGCTGTTTTCCTTCTCTCCTGAAGTCTGGCAATCTAAGGTACCAGCTGACCTGCATGACTAGAAGTCCCAAGTAGTTTACACATAAAAGTTGTTTAGTAAACAGAGCAGTATAGATACGGCCTGAGCCTACTTTAATTCAACTTAGAATGTCCCTTTAATTCTAAATAAAATGGGCTTAGAATTTAATGAATACTATGCATACTAATTCAATTTTAAAGGGAACATAGGGATGGCCTCTGTGTATCCTGGTTCCTAAATAACATTTCAGAAAGGCTGATTGAAAACCTTTCTGTTTTTTAGCAGCAGTTCACCAAAACTAACATCAATCTGACCTTTCTTTTATGAAATGCAGACGTTTTAACTGAAAATTCTTAATTTTATTCTTCAAAAATGTTAAATTCAAAGTATGATTCCTGAGGAAGGACTTCTCAGGGTGTACTGAATAAGCATACCAGAGTTCCCACAGAATTCCCAGTTTTTTTGTGCTTCCTCCTATTTTTCCTAGACATTGCTGTGAGCCTTGAAAAAATGTTCACACTGTGCCATGAGGCTTTCTGCAATGTGGGCACTGGACAACGGCAGATAAATTCATATGCACTGTTATATTCACTTGGCAGGCGAGGGTCAGACTTTCATCCCTAAGTAAGAAGCACGTGGAACAGGATCCAAAATTTGATTGTACAAGTCACCAATATCATACAGAGAGAGAGCAATGTAACTCTATAGAAGAACCAAAAAAATCTGACACACACACAACCCCACAGGACCAGAGACTTGGAAAATGTCTTGGATATAACAAACTGGAAACACTAAACACAGGTATAAATAGAAACTCATTCATTACCTGGCTCCTGAATCTGGAATCCATTCTCAATTATAGATTTAAACATATCTTTTTAAAGAATTGAGGATTAAAGTGATTAAAGCTTCTACGTTCTTCCTCCCACAGAAAAGTTACCAATTACCGCCCTTTCCCTGGTAGTGGGTAAAGTATAGAAGAAAATCTTAGCCTACTGGTTAAGAGATCTTACCTAGGAAAAGGGATTACACGTTTAATTTCCTAGCCTATTTGCAGTGGACTAAAAAAGGAATTAACCCACAGCATCCAACTACTGCCCAAGCTTCCTGACCACTGTGGTGCAGAGGAAGTTCATACCAGTCTAAATATCCTTTTACTCATATATTTTCTGAATGGCAAAGGGTGCTTAGGAAAAGATTATAAAAAAGAAGGAAAGCACTAACAGGGAGAAGGAAGTGCTCTGACCTTGGGAGTCCTCCTTTCCTTTCTTCACAGTGACCTAGGGTTAACAAAAGGTACAATTCTATTGGAATAACCAAGGACACATTTTCTTTGAGACAATATTCATGCCATGACAGACACATAATCTTCAAAGCCATCTTCAGTCTATCCATCCATCAAAATTCAAGGCATAGTGAATACTATATTTAGTCTCCAGCTTCCCAGATACAACGTGTAGAGCAGCAGCAAAGAGGGAGAAGAAAAATGGGCTGTGCTGAAATTGCAAAGGGATGTATTACATAGTAATTCATGAACCTACTGTAGCTAATGCTGTTACCACGAATCTACTACTATTTATGGTGCTATGGCATGCACAGAAACACTCAATTCAGTTTTACATATGTAAATTAAACATATAAAACCGCACATTTATCCTTATTAGGCTGTGAAATGTTATGACTCAAATGTGGCAAATAAGTTATTCATAGGTAACAGTGGCCATTCATTTTATACTATTCCCAGCAGACCACAAATACCTTTATATCCTGATGAATTTCCCAACACTCTGGCAGAATGAGCCAAATAGATTTTAAATATTTTAAAGCATTTCTGAATAAGATAGTGGGGAGTCCAGTCTAGATCCTATTACATTCCCCAGAGAATAAATGACTTTTCCTCTTTGCTTTTCTTTGTGCTCAGTTTGTTTGCTTTTGGGCTACTTGAAAGTGTTGATTGATTTTAACAGAGATGAAAGATTTGAGTTAAAAGCCACCTTGATGTCTGCCACATTAAATCTTCCTGTAATAACACAGAGCTGAGACTGCCAGAAGTAAATACGTTTTGGTGTATTTTTGTCCTGGGTTTAGCAGTAGCAGTCATTTTTTTCCCCTTAGTAGCTGGTGCAGTGCTGTGCTAATGTAACACTAATAATACTGCTAATAATGTATACCGCTATTTCCCAATGTAACTATGAGTTTACAAAGGAATTAAGAGACCTCCTTAGGTCAAAAGCAAAATCTGTGGTGAATCAGGGGACTCAGATTTGAGTTCTCAAATCCTAGGTTTCTGAGTGACAAAATTGTCCTGGGTTTAGCAGTAGCAGTCATTTTTTTCTCCTTCTTAGTAGCTGGTGCAGTGCTGTGGTTTTGACTTTCGGCCTGGAAACAGCGCTGATAACACCGATGTTTTTAGTTACTGCTCAAATGTTTAGTCTGACCAAGGACTTTGTGAGCCTCATGCTCTGCCAGGGAGGAGGGGAAGCCGGGAGGAAGCAGAGGCAGGACACCTGACCCAAAGTAGCCAAAGAGGTATTCCATACCACAGCACGTCATGCCCGGGATGTAACTGGGAGTTACCCAGAAGGGGCTCAGTTGGCGGGTGATACCATATTCTCTTCCCTTGTTATTTCCTTTATCATTATTATCATTGGTGGTAGCAGCAGTGATCTGTGTTACACCTTAGTTGCTGGACTGTTCTTATCTCAACCCATGGGAGTTACATTCTTTCGATTCTCCTCCCCATCCTTCCTGGAGTGGGGCGGAGGGAAGAAAGCTGGGGGAGGGGGGAGTAGGCTGCGTGGCTGACTTGCCGACAGGGTTTAAACCACGACAGTTCTTTTTGGGTTTTTTTTTTGTTTGTTTTTTTTTATCTTCCACAGCTTTGAAAGAGGCCACTAGAAACTCACAGACTCTCTGCCTCCACTGTGCACACCAGCTTCCAGTTCCTTCAGGATTTCCATGCTCATGTAATGAGAATGAATGCTGAGCCACAGCTCATTGTCCAAGATCCCAAACATCTGTCTGTGGGAAAGAGGTTTTGTGGCGACGGCACCCCAGAGAGAACTGAGTCAGACAATGAGATTCATTTCCCGAATAACCTTATAGACACTTGGGCCAAAGAGCATGGCATTGAGTGGGTATATCACATCCCCTACCACGCACCAGCCTCTGGGAAAATCGAATGGTACAACGGGCTGTTAAAAACTACACTGAGAGCAATGGGTGGGGGAACTTTCAAGCATTGGGATACACACTTACCAAAGGGCACCTGGTTGGTCAACACCAGAGGATCTGCCAACAGGGCTGGTCCAGCCCAATCAGAACTTTTACATATTGTAGAGGGGGACAAAGTTCCTGTGGTGCACATGAAGAATTTGCTGGGGAAGACAGTCTGGGTTATTCCTGCTTCTTTTTGGGTTCCCTGACCAGGAAACGAACCTGGGCCACGGCAGTGAGAGTGCCGAATCTTAACCACTAGGCCACCAGGGTGCTGCTGTACTTGTCACTGGGGTGGTGTAGCTGCTGTGCTTGTCGCTGAAAACGCCTGATATCATCTGATCTCGGAAAGCGCTTGATTTTATTTGGCAAAAGAGACAGCGTAGCAGCAATTTAGTGGGCGTTACAATTCATATTCACACTGGAGACTGGGTCCGCAGAGATGGTGGACTTGGAGCACGAACAGATTCATATTAGGAATATTTATTAAAAGCCCATGTTTTGCTGGGAGATGACAGTTTCCTGGAAAGATTTAACTTACTATCTAGAAGTAGGAGAAACGCTCACTGAAAACTTGAACAAGTATGCAAGAGTACCTTGTGGGTTTGCTGCAATGAAGGATGCTCATACAGGAAAATGGATGGCCAGTCCCAACCGCCTGCGTGTCAACGCTGGGAGCTCTGGCTGCCGTGCCACGAGGGGAGGTCAGTGGGTGAGATGGGCCAGAGCTGGGCTTAGCGGCACCGGGCAGGCAGCTGTGGCCACGAGCGGAGCTACGGGCTGTCAGGGGGGCGGCGACAGAGATGACGACCGGGGTCCCCGCTGAAGGAGATCGCGGAAGCTCCTGGCCCTTGGCCTGCTCTCTGCCTCCTCCGTTCTGGCAGCCGCCCCAGGCGGCAGGGCCATGAGCAAGGAGGAGAAGAGCCCGTTGGGAAACCAAGTGCTTGAAATGTTTCATCATGCATATAACAATTATATGGAGCATGTGCATCCAGCTGATGAACTCATGCCTTTAACTTGCCATGGACGAGCACGGGGTCAGGAATCAAGTCGAGTGGATGTGGATGATGCCTTGGGAAAATTTTCACTGACCTTGACTGATACCTTGGACACTCTTGTGGTGTTAAATAAAACCAAAGAGTTTGAAGAGGCCGTAAAAAGAAAGTAATAAAGGGTATTAATTTATATAATGACATAGTAGTATCTGTCTTTGAAACCAACATAAGTCCTTGGGGGCCTCCTAGGTGGGCATTCAGTGGAAATTATGCTGAAGGAAAAAGGTGAATATATGCAGTGGTACAATGGTGAACTTCTGCACATGGTGAAGGAACTAGGCTACAAGCTTTTACCTGCTTTTAATAAAACTAGTGGTCTCCCTTATCCAAGAGTTAACTTAAAATTTGGTGTAAGACATGCAGAAACACAAGCAGGTACAGAAACTGATACCTGTACAGCTTGTGCAGGTACCTTGATCCTTGAGTTTGCAGCTTTAAGCTGATTCACAGGAACATCTATATTTGAGGAATATGCCCAGCTAGCTCAGTCAGTAGAGCATGCGACTCTTAATTTCAGGGTCATGGGTTCGAGCCCCATGCTGGCTGCCTAAAAGAACTGTTGTGGTTTAAACCCTGTCGGCAAGTCAGCCACACAGTCTACCCCCCTCCCCCTTCCCTCCCCTCAGAGGGATGGGGAGGAGAATCTTTGTAATCTCATAGTTACATTCTAAAATAGCGGTATACATTATTGGCAGTATTATTAGTGTTACGTTAATAGCAGAAAGGAAAGAAATGGGGAACTGATCATGATCGGTTTCTCAATCCATATTGCTCAGAAATGCTGACAGAAGAGACACTGTGATCGCTCAAAGCTTTGTGAAAGTAATCCCTAACTGAGTGTTGGAAGTCTGTCTTTTCCCATTAATTCTTGGCTTGGGAAGACTAGGCAAGGGAGGAAAAAGTAATTGAATTTTACTAAACAAATAGAGAAATGAGATACTCTTGCCTAGTCACCTCATTCTTTTTTTTTTTTTTTTTGTAGGTATTTGCTTATGATCACTGTCCCTAAGGGACTATTAAGCTTGAAGAATCTTTCCTTCAGCTGAGTATGGTCATCTCTTAATCTTATGACATGGAAGAAAAAGACATTTTCCCCCAAGAAATAAGTTTGTAAAGTGTAATTCAGAACTATTTCAAAGTTTTCTCTTCTACAAATATTTCATGTATTTGAGACATTACACTGTGCTTCACTGCTCTTTGGGTTAGACAGCATATGTTCAAACACACTGTTATATTAAAATGCAGTATTAAGCTCATTTTTAAGAAGACATAGAAACTAACTTGACTGGCTTTACAACAGCACTGATTAATGTTTTGACGTTTTAACTTTTCTCCCCTATCACAAATAACTCATGGACTGACTGCTGTGAAACAGTCAGATTTTGATGAAACTCCATTATATAATAGTAAGCTGTGCCATGAACATGATTTTTATATAATCACTGAGTTCATCTCATGTTGTTTGGAATTCAGCTAAACTGTCTTATACTTTATGAATTCACTGACCCTGCACTACCATCTCCAACCTTTTGAAATGCTAGGCCTGCTTGGGTTTGCCATTTTCTCCATTATCAAATTAACAGACAATTTTCATTTGGTAAATTGATTGCAATCCATTTGTTTCTGATGGTTCTTTGCATTTTGTGGAACAGAGGGTCAGACCTTCAGCTTCTGTAAATGGACACAGAGCTCAAACACAGGTGAGGAATACACCGATGTCAATGGTTTTAGACTTCTTTCTGCTTAGTACGTACAAAACCAAGAGATGTCAGTGATTTTTGTTCATGGAGAATAACAATGATCCACTAACACATCACATTATAATGCCATTTTTCTTTATTGTTAACTGTATTTCCTGGAAATTAAGAGTCTACTGCTTCAGTGAATCCTTACTGTTACTAGCATGTATATATTACCTATATTCTAGTTGGCTTTTCTACAAAATTCTCCACTTTGCATTGATTTACATGGTAAATCATTATACAGATACAGTGATTGTGCAATGAGGAATCAATCATAATTTGTTAATAATTTAAAACAAGAACATAATAAAAAAATAAATAAAAATAAAAAAAAAAGAAAAAGCTCAACCCAAATCCATAATGAAAAAATGACAAAACTTTATCTGATACCTGTTTGAAAACTGTTTAAATTAAGGAGGTAGACCAGTCATCATAAGTTTACAGGATGAAAAGAAGCAAAATAAATGTGTAAAATTAATTTCCCCCATGCCGAAAGACCATGACAAAGCTATTTGTATTTGACTGTACGCACTCGCAGGAGAAATGAATGACATAAGCAACACAAATAGCCTTTCAGAAATCACAAGAATGCAGTACAGTGCAGGAAGTCCTTGGAACACAGGCATTTGAAATATGGATTGTCTGTAATGATTTATTTGAAGCTTGTCTCTCTCACATCTCATCTTTCTTCTCTCTAAGCTATTATTTATTTATTTATTTATTTATTTATTTATACTTGTGTGCTTTCAGGTTTTTTTATTCTTTGGATACCCCATGACATCTCTGACCTTTAGAATAATTCATTTCTTTTGAAGGTTGCATTGTATTTTTCATACATTTAACGTTTAAAACAGATTTTTACTTTTAATGCCTGGCAGAAAAAGAATAAAAAAGCTCTGGTTGTGTTTGACACAATTTTTATTTCTAAGTATGTCAAGTCTAGATGGTGTAAAAAGATCCCTGGTATGCAGTTTTACCACTCTCAGCCCCAAAGAGGCACGTTTAATGTTTTTTAAGCCTTCTCACTGAAGTGCTTGTATACTTCACCTGTTAATTTGGTTTTGCACACTCTTTCACATGTAACTTAGAATCACAGAATCACAGAATGGTTTGGGTTAGAAAGGACCTTAAGATCATCCACATCCAACCCCCCAGCCATGGGAAGGGACACCTCACACTACACCATGTTGCCCAAGGCTCTGTCCAACCTAGCCAGGGAACACTGCCAGGGATGGAGCATTTACCCCTTCTTTGGGCAGCCTGTGACTGTGCCTCGCCACCCTCACAGTAAAGAACCTCTTGTATCTAACCTGAACTTCCCCCTTTTAAGCATAAACTCATCATCCCTTGTTCTATTGCTACAGTTCCTGATGAAGAGTCCCTTTCTGGTACCCTTGTATGATCCCTTCAGATCTCTTTATGAATCTTGGTAAACTACGAGTTTTACTTCTAAAGTTGCTTCTTGGATCCAAACAGTACTGAGAAACATGGGATAAAAAAGGTCTACTGCAAAGGTCTATGGTCTGAGTATAAAAATGTTAACTCAGCCTGACCTCAGGTTTATGGGGGGACACAAGATGGCAATGAAACATGAACTGGCATGGCAATAATTTCAGCACATTTTGCAAAGATCTGAAATACTTTTCCAAGAGTTCACTAATGAAGGAATGAGTTTATTCCAGAAGGGAGCTATCACATTTGCTAAACACAACAATTTCAACACCAATCTCACAAGCTTTACAGCTCAACACATCACTGAAATATTAGTCTGGTTGTGAGGACTTTTCTGAGGATTTCTTTTCCATGTTGAATCCCAGAACTTATTCTAACCATAAAGATGCAAGAAGATGTTAATGGAAAAAGAGGTCTACCTCATTAAAGTCTCACTCCTGAGCAGTCATGGACTCCAGTCATTCTGGAATAACACAATGGAAATAGCTCTTGATGTTCTACTTCTTAGTCACTAACAGGGCTTGAGAAATTATACTTCTTCATGGTCTCATGGGATTTCCTGAATTACAGAAAGTGAGGCGACTCTGATTCAGCAGTATTAGATACCATATCCATAGTTGTTTCTTCTCCTATCAACGAACTTCACTGCTTGGTCAATAGGAGAGCTAGGTTAGAATCAGTTTCAGGAGTTGTGCAGACCCTGTGCCTAATGGCTGAGAAAGCAGCACCAATAATTGCAAAAACAGGTGGTTTTATTTCACTATGCATCTTATGACTTCTTTTGGCTTGAAAATGTACACAGTGATGTGCCCTAAGTTCTTGTCAATAGCCACTGAGACTGCCTCCTGGCACTGCAAAGGTGGGGAGAGACCTGGGAAAGGGGAAACATTTGAGACTTTCTCTTCCAGTGGATTTCTAGGATTAGGGATAAATCCGTAGGTCAGAATATTCAGGTTAGGTTTGTCAACCTCAACTGATTGGAAAGGTAGAGATTTGATTGAATAAAGCACCTTTGAAACCTACTGAGAAACTTTCCCAACTTGGTACATTTCTGGACCAAACACATACATTTATATTTATGATTTATCACATCACACCGAGGGAATGTTTTCCCATTTTTAAATGAATGCAAATTTTTTCATATACTAGTAGTGGAGATGTTAGCTTTAATCCATGTAATTTACATAGGTTTGCAAACTCTGGTGACAATATAACTTGCTAGTTTATACTGGAAAGAGGTCTGAAAAGAACTGAAAATTGTGGTCAGCAACAGGAAAATAGAGGAAGAAACACTTGATCATTTTGACACTACAGCATTATTAGCAATTCCTGTGCTTCTGGAGAATGACAACTTACTAAATGAAAAATAGGCTACTTTCTTGATAAGATTTCCATGGCTTTATAATTAATGATGATTTTAACTAGAAGATCAAGTAGGTAAGCCACTGTTGTAGGGTGAAACAATTAAAAATCTAGGCAAATTATAATTAAGAAATGTCATACTCCATGTCAGTGTCAAAATATAACCTTGGAAGGCTCACCCATCATAACTTGAAATCTATTTCCTTGGGGAATTCATTAACAGCACGTTCACTTGCACGTCTCTGCCTGTCTAGATGTAGTGGCTTGTTATTATATTTGAAAATTATACCTTTACCTTTTCAAGTTTTGTGTGTGTACGGAAAACCAAATCTATTTCCTCAGGCATATTTTTCTACTTCCACAAAGCTAGACAGATCTTGGTAATATAATTCAATATTCTGTCAAGTTTAATATAACATAAACTCCAAATCTAAGACTGTAAGTCCAAACAGTAGAATAGAAAATAAAATAGGAAACTATGAAAAACAAACTAATACTTTGATTGAACAAAATGAGTAAGCGTGTTCTTAATTTTAAGCATACTCATAGTTTCACCATCAGTCAAACAGTACTGAACAGGACATTCCATAAGCAATATTAAACAGTGTGCTCTGGCCTACTTTAATTGAGCTCTATACATTAGCCACATAACTGTAGCTCCCTCTGAAAAGTGGCAAATCAAAGCACTGGCTGTATTCTGGAGAATAAAGAGAATTATGAGGCCATGTTATCAATTTCTGTAAACAAAATTAGAAGATACATGAGGGAAACTAGTTGGTTCAACTCCGCTTGTAAACCAGTGCCAGCATCACTAGGTCTTTCCAGAGAATATTTACTAAAGGTCACTGTCTCCTGGAGCATCAAGCCAAATGAGAAATGTAGGTAAAGAAAGTAACAAACAGACAATGTCAGGGAATCCTTATTCACTCTCAGAGCAACAAACATTTGGGACAGCTCACTTCATGCCTTTTTGTCTTTACAACTACAAGTCTTAACCCAGAAAATCAGAAACATATACACCAGGGAGAAAAACATATTGCCCTTGATGATGGCTGAGTTCTCTACATCCTTTATTCATCATCTGATTTTACTGTTTTCTTATCTAAGTTTCTAAATCACATTTTCAGCAAACTAAAGGCGCTCCCAATCAAAGAAACCAAAACTCTTACAGATTTATTCCTCAGCACCTAGTAACTAAGCAAACAAAATGAATGCCTACGCATAAAACACATTTTGGTGCATAATGACAAGAAGATGCGTTCTCTGCAGAGCAGCACTATGTTAAAAAAACTAAATTATCTACCCCTAAACTCCTATCTACCCACTCCCAGAAATATTCTCTTTCAACATTTCAACAGTGTGTATATTTATGTTTGGGAAAGTGAAAAGCACAAGTAAAAATATGCACATAATTTGAAACAGAAAATGAAATCTACATTGCATGAACAAGCATAATTTTCAGTGTTATTATTACATTAATCAGTAATTAAGAATATTTTAATAATAGCATATGTAGCAACTAAAAAAAAAAGAAACTACCTAAATATTGCAAATAATAAAAGTGTTAAGCACAGACTTTAGCAATAGGATGTTCTCAGCTGCACTTATTTTTGTAACTCTCACTTTCATAAAAGAATTATGCTGCAGCTTCCATTCTGGCCAATAAAAGTTTTATGTAGAGTTTCTACGGAGTAACAATCAAAACGTATTCTACGTTAAATCAGAAATTAAAATATCTCCATTCATTTAATAAGACTGGCCTGAATAACATGGGATTTCCTTACTGACTCCTCTGGCTTTATCTGATGGGATCCCTTCTGGTTGGATCCTAAGCTGCAGGATCTTTACTTTAACCTGTTTAGCTCGATCCTTCTGGGCACCAGTCAGGGATGAATTCCATCTGGGTACTGGCTATTCCAATTTTTCAGAACATTTCAAGAGTGTTTAGGGAAAACCCTGCCTGAATGGTTGCCTGAGCTATTTTACCACCATGGTGAGAAAAGCAACCAAGAGAAAAGATAAAGAGTATTCTCTCAAACACCATTTCCTCCAGGACACAAGTGCTTAGACATCTCTATTTCCTCTCATTGTCCTAAAAGAAAATGGGACCTGATGCCTACCCCTTCAGTGCTTCCCCACAGCAACTCAGGAAGGGATAAATAGGGTAGAGTGTTTTTTGTCTCTGAAACCACTGCAAACAATGGGTCTGGAGGGGGAAATGTAGGCAGATGTTCCACAAAGTGACATCCCAAATATGTCACTCCAGAACAGAATCAATAAAGAATGGACAGGAAGACCTGATATCAAGGAGATTCTGCAGAAACACAATAGCTTTATTTTGTTGTTTGCTCACCTTTGCTTTAAGTAAAGATTTTCCTGCAGTTCTATTGACTAGAAATGATGTCAGGAGATAAGTTCAGGAAAGGAAAGCAATCAGTTCCTTATTCCTTGAGAAATCCATCACAGAATAGATTAAGATGGCCCCATATGATATTTGGAGCTGATTCTTCAAAGTGAAGAAAAAGAATTGAGACCAGAGTCTATCTGGAAGCAAACCTTCTTGAGTACGTCAAAATAATAAGGAGTAATATTCCAGGAATTCACAGATAGCTTAGGATCGATTTGATCTTATTTTATTCAGCAAATAAACTTTTATATATGCACATGCATATTTACTTGAGCTTGTGTTTAATTTTCATAAATAATTTAACTTAGGATGCTTTCCCATTTTGTTAGAAATGAGAGCTGTGCTCCTATCAGTACTGAATCTCACCCTGTACAGAGGCCATCAGTGTGTTATCACACTGCAAAGACACGATATTGGGTGGCATCCTGAAAAAAACCTCACCCCACCCTCAAAAAGGAGCAAATAAAACTCCATCTTTCATAGTGATAGAGTATTGCTGTTTCAGCTCATCATACTACAACATGCTATAAATGAAGTAATTTGTAATGTAATCTGAAGTGCTACTCCATTTATGCTACTTTGTCTCTCAGAATATATTACCATATGTGTTCCTTATTGGATTAAAACTTGCCTCTCCATCAGAAACAGATGTAGCAGTTCACGTAAGGTGAATAGCATCTGTTTATAAGCAAAACACATTAGGTTCACTGACCATCTCTATAATTCCCCTGACACCAGTGCATCTTTAATTCGTAGTCATACCTAAACTCATAATGTCCTTTTTCCTTCCTGTTTTTTAAAGTTGTCAGATGTATTAGTGGTCTAAATACTCTTAAAATAATCATTATCACCCTCTCCCCAATGTTTTTATGCCAGAACCTTTTGCTGATGGGCTTCAATCATTTATGAATCCCATTAGCGGTGATTGTGTTTGTGTGCAGAAACTTAGAATATCATTACAGCAGACAGCTAGGACATTTACACTTTAAATGCAAGTTATGTATTATAAGGAAAGCAGCATAAATTGGAATTGATTTCATTAGAGAAATTTAACACCAGAAAAATAATGGCACTGATTTTTCTTCAGGGACACTATTGCATTACGATGCTGCTTCCCTAAATTGTTATCAAGTTGGCAGTAAAGTCTGGAATGTGTTACTGTGCAAACTACAAAGTCGGTTTAATGGCTAAGAGCTCACATGTAACAATGGAAACATGTGAGACAGTGTTTTAACGAACACAGCTAAAGAAAAAGACCCCCATTTTAACACTAGGAAACTCTGAGAGCAGAAAATATTAAATTTAAATATATATATATATATATAAATGCATTTTGTGAGTAGTTTAATGATACAGTAGCACTGCTGCTGCTATATTTACCTTTTACTGTTAATGAAACATTTATTGATTGGAATATCAAAACAACTAGAGCATTCATATACTGGACCGTAAATATTTATAATTCTATCAAATTAAATGTTTCACTCAAATGTTTAAATTGTTCTTCTTATTATTTTTTAAACCACATAAAAAAAGTAGTGGGGAACTGCTGAGACCATTCTGGAACCCATAAAATCCACAATGCTGGTATGAAGAGAAAATACTCATTGATATATGAGATTTTAGTTGAAGGGGAAAATATTTGACAGGTTACTATTCTCCTTCATTGAATGAGCAGTTACAGGAGATGAGATGCCTGTCAACAGCTATCCCAAGGATGTATCTTTACATCTGTAGCAGGAACCTTATCAAATTCTTCCTAAAGTGAAATAAAGATACTAACACAGGCAAACCATGATGATACATTTGTGGTGGAATCTATCCTATCTGAAGTGCCCATATTCCTCTTTATTGTCAAGCTTCAGAGACACCCTCAACTTCTAGGCACCGATGTGAAGATCAATAAACTCAATTTAGATACAAAAATATCAATTTAGATACAAAAGATATCCAAGGAGAATTAAGATGTGTTCAGATGATGAGTGTGAATTCCATTTGCCATCTGAGAACAACAGAGCTATATCAAAATCCCTGGGTAACCTCAGATGCTAATAATTACTTGCATCTAGAGTCACCTGAATTGCTTGCTATATACATGACATGAGGCAGTCTTGCATCTGATCACCATATTCTCTTTTTCTGTGCAGCATTACTTATTCATAAGGCTACTTGGTACATGCTGTTCCAAAATTTTCCTTTCAAATATTTACAGTCCTACTCTACTTTAGCCACTGGAGCTGAAATGTTCTATCTCAGGCTTTTTATGGAAAGAATCTATAAAAAAACCACAATTCTATTTGAGATCAAAATAGAAGGAAAGACATAAATTTTCTCAATATTTTATAACTATCCTTTGAAAGACTCTGTCAATGGTATAATGACATTGTGTCTTTTGCCAAACCCAAGAAAATTCAGCCCAGTTACAGTCTTTTTTTTTTTTTGGGGGGGGGAACAAAAGGAATCACATACCTTTAATAAAGACTTCTAATGCTTGAAAGAGACTTCTATTCTGAGCGTGCTTCAGTTACATGCTTCAAAGTTACCCTTCCTAGAAGGTATAACTTAATCTAGATCTCATGGTTCAGATGAAGTAGATTTTTTGCTTGTATTCCCAGTTGGCAGTCTGTGAAGAGTTTGGAAGAAGCTACAGTTTAATACACGGGTGTGGGAATAGGGAAAATGGGCTGCTGAGAAGGGATAAAAGTGCCAGCATTTTGACAAAGGAAAGCAGAAATAGGTTGGGATGATATATATAGTGAAGTCCAGAAGGTTGGTGGTGAGACCTCAGGTTCAGAGAAGCAGCTACCCTAGGAGCTATGGAACTAATGAAGCCTTGTTTTTTCATCTCTACATCCACAGACTCCCTGCATCTCAACTCCATTCCATTGTCACTCCGGAGGCCCCTACAACTGCCCTCAGCTCTTCCTCAGTCTGCCCTATGCACTCCAATACCAACTCCTAGAGAAAAAGCTGTGAAAGAAACTATATGTGTAAGGACCCACCAAATTACACAATAACTGGCTAGTCATGCATAAGAGATGAGATTTGTTCTGCACTTACTTTTCCCTCAATAGGAGAATTTCAAATAACTTTTCTTAAAATTTCATCAAAACTTGTAGCAACTTATATATTTTTTAAAAATAATTATTGAAGAATAGGTTTAAAATTTGCAAGAATAAACTATCCAGAATTGGACAGGCATAATAGGCCCTGCCAGCAGTCTTCTGTGGGAAAGCTGGCTTAATACAATAGCATGTTATGTACATTTCATCACAGAGTAAATTAGAATAGCAGATATAACTTCAGCACTGTTATGTTTGGATATTTGGAGGTGTTACAACTTTGTCTAACTCCAGTACTGAAGTTCTTAAAAACTGGTAAATTCTGGATACTCAGTTTTTTAAACTGGCTTTTCTTTATCCTCATGCCTTCTGAATAACACAGCTATATAAAAGCACACTGCACTGAGAAAGCAAAACCAAAAGATCGTTTTCTTATATGATTTTCATTCCCTCAGAACAGAAGAGAGAATAGAACTATTTGCAGAGATAAAAGTAGGAAACTCTTTCAAAGGTTTTGCTAATATCAAGGTGGATGATCCTACAGTTTGCTGCCATGAAACACTTTGAGCACTAAGCATGCACTTATCTTTCAGCACATGAATAGTCCCAGAGCAGCTTTTGTTGTTCTTTGATTGTTCAGGTTTTGTTCTGTATTAAAGTCACAATTATGAGCATTTCACAGCCCTGAGCTCTGAATTAGTGTATCTAGGCTGTGTGTATGTGTATGTATGGGGGGGTGTGTGTGTGGCGATAAACAAATACTCCATCAGGGGAATCAGAATAAACCACTAAACATCATTTAGTTTGTGTCTCATTTCCCAGGGCTGCTATAAGTAAATAAAAAACAGTGATAGAAATAAATAAAGTAAACAGAGGAAACCCTGCAGCAACCTCCAAAGGGCACTGCTTTAAACAGAAGGAAAAGAGTTCCTGGACAGACAAGCCACTGTTATGTCTAGGGTTTCCCATCATTCCTATGCAGCCTCTTTTCAGATCACTCAGTAAGTAAGGTGAGGAAACCAGGCTCCTTTTGTAACCTCTGCCATGCTGTTAGGGCAAGGTTTTGTAAGCATGCAGTATCTGTGTTGAGACATTTTCTTGTTCCCTTATGTTCAAACTTGCAAAATACATACTTGCAAAATTCAGTGACAATGTCAAATAAACAACTGTCCTGATTTCAGCTGGGATAGAGTTAATTTTCTTCCTGGTACAGTGCATGGTACTTAGTTGCCTACTGGGGTTAAACCATGACAACAACAAACTTTTTTTCTCCATGTGAACACATAAAAATGGAAAGGGGAAATTGCCCTGGGAACCCATCTCTTTTCTAACCATTCATCACTGTGTTAAGCTTGTCTTCACGCAATGAAAGAAATTCCTTAAAGAGTTGAACTGGGATGCTAATGACAATGATATAGGATTTATGGTCAGGTATTGACAGGAAGCACTAAAAATATCTAAAGCTGCAGATGATTTATGAGGCATCACTCCCCAGCAACTTCAAATGCAATTTAAACAGACTTGTAAGAATTATGGCATACAACAGTACTTTTAAAAAGTAATTTTAAATGGTAGTATGCTAAATGTATTTCTTTAATGAACAACAAGCATGAGATAGAAAAAAATGTACTGGAAATATGCTATATATATGAGAGGAAGGAGTAACGAAAGGAGGGGGGAAAGTTTTATATTTGCCAGAGAAAAGCAGGATGAGTTCAGAACGTTCCTTGTTCTGCTTATGGTCAGATGTGAGCGATGGCTGTGGTGGCAGCAGTTCTGGCACGTTTTAAGTTACCTGATACCTCAAGTTGCAAGGAGAGAGATCTATAGGCATGTGCCAAAAGATGACCACCCTTGGTCACCTCTCCCTGACCTCTGGGTTAACTGTGCATCTTCTCTTAGGTGCTCCTCACCTGTACTCTGCAGTCTCAGAACAGGTTTGTGTCACCTCTGCCTGAAGCTTAGTGGTTAAGATTAAGTTGCACAGTCAAAGGAAAAAACAAAAGAGAGACATTGCCATTTCTGTGGATTATTTATTCCAGCCAAACAGCTGTTGTATTTAAAATGGGATTAATTACTCCCTGTAGTTGTCACTTTCTACCTGGGTTATAGAGGAGTGTGGGTGATTTGGTTAGACTAAGTCTTTTATCTTTTAGAGGACTATAATCAAATAAGAGGGATCCAATTCTCAGTGAAGACCTCCTTTTATAGAAGCAAACTGAAAAACAGTGAGCTTTCCTGTTTTCAGGTGAATTACAAACTTAACTGTGTTCAAGTCATGAAAAAAGAATTTACTTTGCAACGGCATGCTGGAGAAAACTGTCTTTTTTGCACAAATGTATCAAATCTATTTCCAACAAAAAATTTATTAGTGAAAGCAGATGTATGTTAGGAATGAACTTACACTGAACACACTCAAAAAATACCCAAACCCAGGCAGTCTAGCAAAACTAACATCCTACAGGTTGAATTTGTATTCATTTCTAATGGGCTGAAAAATTTCAAGGGTAACTTAAGAGCCAACATTTCAAATTATTAATATCATTTAGGGACTACTCTGTGTAAATGCAGCACACGCACTGGGATAAATACCAGGAAATAAAATGAACAGAATACGGAAACTGAACATGGACATGTAGAAAGGGAGATATAGAAGATTCAGACTGAAATTTGTGATGGCAGAAGATGTACAGTCTGTGAGAGAGGACCATTTTGAGCTGTGCCACTTGTAAGTGTAAATCTCATTTGGGTCATAAGGAAATTCTTTAGCAAGGTGTCAAGGTCTCTGAGAAAAGCTTGGATATTTTATTTGCAATCTAATCAATTAAGGGCATCTTAATTGAATTCAACAAGGAATTAGACTGTCAAAATTTAGGCCCATAAGCTGTGCGCAGTGTCTTAAGGCCAAAGATGCTTTCTTCCTTTGTACTTGAGCAGTGTATTTAAGTCAGAATACACACTAAGTTCAAAAACTACTTGCTTCCCACAACTCAAGTTCATAATTATTTATTCATTTCTTACGCCTCAGGGTATGGGTCTGTTCACCACCCTATTTTTCCTTACAACCATTTTTGTTAAAGACCTTGTGATCTGAGCTAAAACTGATTTGAAAACAATGCAAGTATTTCCCAGGCCCTTTAGGGAATTTATTTCATTTTAGATTACCTCCCTAAAAGTTAGAAATTTAATTGAAATTGCTCATTTATTGTTCACAAATACTCGTTGAATAAAGGTATCTTTAGAGGCAGATTCATTCCATCCTGGACTAGGCAGCCACCTACAGTAAACAGGACTGTACTAGAGACACTGCTTTCCCTTCACTGAAGGAAATGTTAAGACATTTCTCTAACGAGTTAACAAAATATCAAACATTCTATTCATTTTACTGATCTTTAGATGATCTTTAAGGTCCTTTCAACCCAGACCAATCTTCTAAAACTAGGATGTGAAATACAGAGCAGAGAAGTCTGATCTTATGATAATGTTACACACCTTACAGGTATTATCAGGTCCCTACTTGTAGGACTGCATCTAATAACCTGGAAGATCTATAATGGATATATTTCCATTACCTTTTTTTTCCTCTCATCCTTCCTGTTTTCTCATCTCTTCTTCTTTCCCTATAATCTTGATTTCCCCATGAAATCTGGCCTCTACTACAGAGAGAAAACAGAGCTCCTGTTTTTGATTTGCTACAGGCCTCTGTTAAAAGGTCTTCAATGGACTTCACAAGCATTATGTCACACTTTCTGTGCTGTGGGAATGCAAATATCTTTGGAGTTTTGGGCAAATGGCATTGGGTTTTCAAAACAGTGACCTTTATGGACTGGAACATCATTCCAGTAGACAGGAAAAACAGGAATTACAGCAAAACCACTGGTCCATGTTATAAATAAGTGCATTTAAAGAGAGTTACAGCAGACAAGCTTTCAAATCCCTTGTTTCAGATCCCTTATCTCCCAGTGTCCCTGAAGAATATATACAGTAGAAACAAATATATCCTACCCTTGTTTTGAGGATCAGTCTTTTGGAACACTTCCTCTAACATATCCTGGAAGACCCAATTTAACATCCAGTTCAACTAACAAGGAGATGAAACATCTTCTATTCACTGATCTTGTTAACGGGCACTAGAACCTTGCACCAAGACGTACTGGTATCTGCTGCCTTAAGGAAGAGAGCCCAGCTCATGAATAAAAGATGTGAAAGATGTGGGTCTTGTTCCAGTAAGGCATTGAAGACAGTGCCTCATGGGAAATTATTGGTTGAAACAAGAGAATGAATGAGATGTAATTTAATAGTACATAGTAAAAATTGCATACATTTGGTAAAGACTGCACTAACAAGGCACAAACTCAGTTGGAAGCAACAGAAAAAGATGAATTGGATACAAAGCCATCAGAGGATCTCTAAAGTCTTTGATGTCATTGGGATTTGAAGACCTACTAGGTAAGATACCTTTACCAGCTATAAGAAAGCACTTGCACTGTTTGTATGAGACACTGGCGCAATCTTAATACGTATACTATATACAGCTCTTTTTACCTACATTCAAAAGATGTTGACTACAAATGGGAATGAGGAAATGAGTAATCTAGGTAATCACAGAACACAAATATTTCACTTATATTTATACTTTATAAATAATGAGTGAGAAAGAACATAGTTTTTGCTAGTATGTTTTGAAGAAAGAGGAGTTACTAAAGCAGAACAGTAGTGTGGACCTGAGAACTGCCCATGAAGACACTCAAAACAGAGATCAGGTGAGATTATAATGGATCTCAAATACACTTCCATCAGAAATGGTGAGACCTGGGGAAAAAAAAAAAAAAAAGCCCTCCAAACCTCTGTACAGTTTTTAGGCTATGAATTTATGTCATTTGTGTTAAGAAGAAGCTTGAACCACTGATCCATTCTTCCATGTATGCACGTTGCAAGGTAAAATGTTTTACAAGAAAATTCAAAAGCCTGTGTCAAGCAGGAAAAATGTTTAGATTGAGTTCTATAATGTGTTACCATTGTTTCAATTGCTAGTAAAGGCAAAACGTCAATGGACTTGTGCACTAACTGCACATGTGTGCATGCATGAGTTATGCTAAATGGGTAAAATCTGGTGGGTTTTATGAACTGCTAGTTCTGGGAAGGATGTGGCCAATAGCTGTAACGCCTGCAAAGCAGCAAAAACCACTTCATAGGTAATACTGGGTGTAATTAAATTTATAAGCTTGATTTAAAATGCCATACCCCCCAAAAAAACCAATCCTTTTGTAATGACAGGGATCACAACTGGAGTTTCCACAGCTTATTATGAATGCAGAGGTATGACAATGCTCTAGGGCAAATCTTTAGACTACCTCAACTCACAAAGTGATTTTTAGACTATATTGCTTTGCATGCCTATGTCATGAACAAGCAACCATGAATCCTTAGACCTGCTCTTAGCTGATGTTGAGATATAGATGAGAAGCATGTTACCTCCAAGGGACATGACCTCTAGAGAATGACTATTTTTACAGAGCTAAAAGTTTGTCAAATCAAAACTGAATAGGTTCCTGGATTACCCTCAGGCAAGTGACGAAAATTTCCTTCTTGACAAGAAATTTTGAGGTAACAAGCTGTATTTTAAAATGGTGGAAAACTCTTGTCTGATCTGACATGAGTTATGAGTTGCTTTGAAGTGAGCCCGCTGTGCATGTCATGAATGCAATGCCATAGTTTTGATAGATTGGTAGTGTTTTAATGGAAAGTGAGAGGTAGGAGCTGGAAAGTATTTATGCCTTAAAAGTAGAGAATATTGAATTTTGTTTTAGAACTTTTCCACACTTATGACTAGGGCACTGAGAAGCATATACAGCCACAAAGCAACTATATTCCATTACCCATAGGTCTCTATTAAGCATTATCCATATCTACAGGGAACTGAAACAGATTTTCTTGAAGGCAGGAAAAGCCCTTCCGAGTATAATTAACCTCATCAAATTGAATTTTTATCTGTTTACTTCCACGGGATCTGCCCTGTGTGTATTTACTGGCTTGTGTTCCTTTGTGCTATATTGTTTTGTTTTAAAATAATATTGTTTGCTTCAACTTTGTTAAAAATTACAGCCCTTCAGGGGGATTAGTCAGGAGTCTTCTACAATAAACCTATAAAGAAGTGGAGGGAGTATCAGCCTGTGATTAATCACAGCACGCAAAAAGAGTTTTCTTTTCCTTTTATCCGCATCTCACGTGCCATCTCTAGCCCCCACGAGACAAAGTTGAGTTTATCTGTGGACTGGCAATAATAGCATGCACTGTGGAGGTGAAGAGAAGATAAGCCAAGATGCTTGATTAAACTGCTGCTGGCAAAACAAATGCCCTGAAGAGCTGGAATTGGCAGTTAACTCTAAGCTGTTTTCTTCAGAAGTATAAAAATGGTCTTTAAATTTTCCACCACAGAAAAATGTGAAACTGCATTTGGAAAAGAGAATGTTCTTTCAAAACGAGAAACAGAGAACTATTTTAGGTTGCTGGGTGGTTCCTTTCATATCAACTGCAAGGTTTGTACCCATGCTGTTTACTCAACAAACTTCAGAGTAGCTTTAAGGTTGTGTTTGGGGTTCTCTAAGCTTTGGGCTTGGGATTTAAAATGACCCAGTGTATATACCTTCCAGTTTGGCACATTCTCTTAGGTCTGATGTGGATAATTCTGGAGTACGTCAAATTCTCCAAGAGATTCCCTAGGGAACTAAGTGACTCAAATTACCATAACCTCAGACTACATCCCAGTGCTAACATCACACCATACCAGACCTGCCACTCAAACACCTCCATCTGCAGGATTTAAGGAGTTCACTGATTTCTTTTCAGGCAACATAACTGGCCAGAGAGGAAAAACCAACTCCACAGTTAAAGCAGACACATGAATACTCTTTGTGGTGGTGAAGCTGGAGTCTACAGTGACCTCCACAACAGAAGATTTGGTATTATGAAATTGGCCCTGGAGTCTGGGCTGATCATGTTCCCAGTGCCTGGAAATTACTTGACAGGAGCAGATACTCACAAAGTTACCAAGCTGTTGCTGCAGAGATAAGGTCAGATTGTCTCACATGATCAGGATTTCATTATATGCCAGCCTTGTTCCTTTTCTTGTAATGGAACTGACCAAACTAATCAGAAACGTTCAGGATTCACTATTACTCATTTATAAAATCGGAATGCTCCGTTCATTTCTAACACAGGCATGTGCACATATTATGTGTCTGTTTTACAAGCATTACATAGCATGCAATTCCTTTGTTCCAGAAGTTGAGACCTCAGCTACAGAAATTCTGCTTTAGACTGAAAACTGGCATGCACTGCTTCCTTCAGAAGTGTAATTCTTTTGGCAAACTGCCCCTGCATACTTCAACAAGTCTTCTTTCTTGAAAACAGCTTTATACTCTTTGCATTTTTTTCTTGATAAAAAAAAACTTAATACACTTGATCATGTACTACTTTTTACTTCACAGAAAGTAATGCAACACTCTACTGTATTCTTGCTTAATGTATGGTCAAAAGAAAACTGCTGCCACTGGTTTTAATCATTCACAATATCTACCATATTTTTTCTTTCCTCTGATTGAAATACACATAGGTAAAAGCCCTTGCATTTAAGTAGGACATGATCATGTTTTAATCCCTCAGTGCATCTGAATAAAAAATGTAAAAATTAATGAAACATTAACCTTTAATAAGAGCCAACATGTGTATGTCATTGCTAGGCTGTATGTCAGACTGTCCTTATTAACAGAGGACCACAGATGGGTCTCTGATAAATCCATTGGCAGTAAGTAAATCTAGGATTGTGAGGGATTCAGTGTTGCACAAGACGAACACATGGCATTTTTTGAGAGCACTCAGATCCTTCTTGAGCCAAAGACTGTATTAGAGTTTCTATACTATGCAAAACAGAGCATTACTTGTCCTTCCCTGCAGGAAATATTAGCATTTTGGTTAAAACAGCTACAGAGTTTGTGAAACACGCTGCCCTTTTTACTTTGCAAAGAAAGAGTCTGAAGTCCTTCTGCAAGAACAACCTGGAGTCTTGCACGGGGCAAGGCACCTTTCCATGACTGAGGAAGGAAACAGCTGTGCGCAGGTTACAGTCTATAATCCCAGAGCTAGGGACAATTTGAGACACCTCTTTACAAATGCCTAGTTTAAATTCATTCTAAGGAAAGTCTAAGATGGTACCTCATAACTATGTTCCTCTGGATGGCATCCCCCCAGTCCTCTGCTTCAACACACCTATACTCCACCTTCTCATGTATCTGGTTGTAACAGCAGGTATGCCTTTCTGACTCTGCCACCACTTCCAGTATAGCCAGACCTTTGTCCTCCTCATCCACTGGCTGGCTTTCAGCTTTCAGAGTCTCATACCTGTTGCACAGAGGCACCTGGGAGGGTGAGGTAAGCAAAGAGAGTTTTCAGCTGCCACCCTGAAGTGCAGACTTGTGTCCATTCACTTCTTTCCCTGCAGCTACCGCCTTCAGTCAGACAAGGGGTGCTCAGGACCCTGCGGATCTTGTGTTTTTTTCTGCTTGTTGCTCCTGTTTCAGTGACCGGAGCCTCCACCAGTCTATCTCCTCAGACACCCTGATGCTTCTCAATCTTTCTACATCCTCCTTTAGCTCTGCCACCAGGTTGAGAAGATCATCCACCTGGTCACATCTGACACAGCTGCTGTCCCTAACGCCACTCTGGTATCAGAGACAGGCTCTGACACACCCGGACAGCCTGAGACCTGGTGATCTCCACCTCGCGGCAGCCCCGCCTGGGTGGCTACATCCTTCCTAGCGGGTGCAGAGAACATAACTTTGCACCCAATGTGTACCATAGCCAAGCTTCTTCTGAGACCAACACAGCAAAAAAGCAATAGAGCAAAAGTCCGGAGCTGCGAGCTCCCGACAACCAGCCCTCACCCACTCCTTCAGCGAACTGCCGCAAAGCGACGGAAGTGCCGCAAAAAGTGTCGCAAAAAGACGCGCAGCCACCGACTCTCGCGAGAGCCATCCTGTCGTGGCCGGTCACCGCGGGTCAATGGTGGTCCCTTGGGGGTTCCGCCGCTCCGCTGCAGTGCGGGCCGGCTCCGGGCACCTTCCCTCGGCGGCTTCCCGGCGCTTTGAGACAGCTCTTTACTAACGTCTGGTAGAAGTGCATTCTGTGGAAAGGCTAAGCGGGTATCTCATAGCTATGGCTCGTGCACAGTCCAGGCCACCTGCACCACGTAGAATCATCGAAGTGTGGGTTGGAAGGGGCCGTCAAAGCTGATCTACTCCAACCCCCCTGCAACGAGTAGGGACATCTTTAACTAGGTCATGCCCAGAACCACATCCAGCCTGGCCTTAAAATGTCTCTGAGGCTGGTGCATTCACCACCCCTTTGGACAACCTGTGCCAGTGTTTTGCTACCTGCATCGTAAAGAATTTCTTCTTCAGCCAGCCTAAATCTCCCCTCTTTTAGTTTAGAGCCATTACCCCTCGTCCATTACCCCTTGTCCTGTCACAACAGGTCCTGCTAAAAAGTCTCTCCTCAATAGACCCCTTGTAAGAACTGCAAGACCTCAGTAAGGTCTTCTGGAGTCTTCCCCAGGGGAATACTTAATTATTTAGAGCTGACTATGCCCTTTTGGGTTCCAAGTTGTAGTTCTTAAACTCAGGTCTTGTTACCTTTAGCAATAACAACTTTCTCCTCACAGGGATGTTGAGAGGCTAAATAAACTGGGGAATGTGGGGCACACAGAAGTAGTGTTGATGTGGTCCATGAAACTGCCTAGGACAGAGGAATACAAACTGGGATACTTCCCTTAACAGAGCAGCCAGTCCTTTAGCAGACTTTATTGCACTCACAGTAATGTGAAATTGCAGAAGCATCAATAAACTGGAGAGCAGAAACATCCCCAAAATCAAGTAAAACAAGTAACAGCATGGTGGAGGTTTTTTTCCTCTGCCAATAGAGACTTCTCTGGTCAGAGTCTAAAGATAGTCATAATTATTCTAAGTTACCCAGAAACTGATTTAAAGAGTGAAGGGAAAAATTAATCCAGCCTGGAGCCATCTAAAAGATGTGCAAATCTGAGCTAGTTAAGCCTGTGTTTGCCTTACAACCAGTGGAAGAAATATAAAGAACCGTCAGAGGGAAATTCATCCAGTTTATATAAAGAGATCTGTTAGTGTGCTATGGACCATTCGCTATGGGAACCCAATTCCTAGGATGGACTCACACATCTAACTTTTAAACAACAATAATAGACACGAACTCTACCCTCAATTTAAGCTTTATCTGGAGTTCCCTACAGTATTTTTCCCCATCATTTTGCTTCCCAAGCGCATTTACCCAGCAGAATGGACAAACTGCCCTCTTAGCCTATGTATGCTGCTTGACTTGTCAAAAGATGCTATTTTCATTTTACACAAGGCTAGCTGATAAGATTTGACAATATCACATTGGGTGTGAAATTATTCATGTAACTCTAGATCTTACTGCTTCTCAATGCCATTTTTAATCTAATCACCTTTACATATTTATTAGCTTCCTCAGCTGGTTCCAAGAATAAAAGAACAGAAATCATTGCAGAATTGAGGCCTTATTTCATCAAACACTTATATGAAGTTCAGCCTGGTACCAGTCCCTTAGTGTCAGAACAGCAAATCACCATTTAAAATAAAGAAACTTTATTGTGGGAAGACAATCAGCTCTGCTCATGTAGATCTGAATGTTGTGTGAATCTTTAAATACTTCTTTTAAAACAGGAATTACTTAGCTTTCATGTATCACCCATCAAATCTGATGTCTCTCTTAAAGTACTTCTTTAATTACGCGTCCCCATTCCTTTTACCTCTGTTGCAGGCTATAAATTTCTCTGCTATAGTTTTTGTTCCAGGTACATTTACTTCATGTATAAGTAATTGGAGATAAGACCAGTAAAGTAAAACATGCTCAGGGACACACATGTATGTCTGTATTTATCATACATACTCTTTCCCATGTGACTTTATCTAAACAAATGAGATAGCTTTTGTTCAAGGCAGAAAGCTAGGCTAGGATTTAAAAGCAATAGGAGACCTAATACTAAATTCTTTCAAGCAAACAAACAAGCAAACCCAAACCAGCACAACAGCTATTATCGCTAGCAAAACTTGAACTTCAGTTATTTAACTGAAGCATCATACTTTAGAGCTAGAGTGTTCACATAATGAAAGAAAATAAACTACATTAAACATTATTTGATTATAGTTGTGGAAAAGTAGTGTTACGAATGTCTAGAGGCTTTTGCAGGTTAGTTGTGTAAAGTCAGCAATCTCTAAACTGCTTTTTCATCTTTCTTTGTATTTCAAACTACTGTCAGCATTGAGACAGCTGACAGAATAGGATTTAGGCAGCTATCACAGTATGAGAGAATGTAATAAAGGCATGACAGCCATGCAACTGAGTTAAAGACATATAATGTGCTTGAGGTCTTGAAGGACCAGACAGCCACTGAAGTTTATACCAGAAATCAAACTTCACCCAGCATTTTCTCCTCTTCCTCTATGAAATCTAACATAAAAGTTACAAAAATCCTGTGTAAGCAGGATATCCAGTATGGAGATGAACTTAACCAAGTTCTATCTGCTCTAACTACTGTTATTGCAGTTGCTTAGAAAAAAAGAGTAAGATAAAGAGTTGCTATGAACTAGTAGCAGCCGAGTCTGGAAAGAGTCTGATTTGATATGGGTAAGGGAAGTGCCACAGATGAAAGATACATTCTGTCCATTAGCTTGATAAAATGAGATATGCACAGATCAGAAAGGCTGCTTAGATCCACCTATCTTGCTATCTTTCCTGCTTTGAATTCCTTGGATTTCTGGTTCTTCAACATCTACAGGTCTACTTTCTAGTAGTTACCAACATATTTCTTGAATCATCACTATTCTCTGAAACAGTGGAATATCTGGGTGTTTTAACCATAGCTTTTTCTGGTTGGACAAGCTCAAAGACTGATCAAAAGACCTTGTCAAGAGAAGCACAGAAGGAACTGAATAGCCTTTAGCTCAGAAATGTGCTCAGAAAATTACTCCAACACTTACAAGTTTTATTAAAATCCAAGCCAGATGTGAATTAGTAGTGTCAATAAAAGAGGATGCAATTGAAATAAGTTCTAGCCATGGTATTTATTTACCTTGCTTTACTATTTGCCTGGAAAATGGCATTGTTTGAGATTTCAATGCTACTGTTTCCTTTGGTATGTTATTGAACAGTTTGGAGACTGCATTTAGTTTATAAAATGTTTATGAAAGCCACAACTACGGATTTCTGCTCAGAAAAAGTTTTAGGAAGGTGATTAGATCCCAGTGGAACTTGAATGAGTACATAAAGTTAACTTTCCCTGAATCAGGATTAAAACAAGCTGTTATTTTCTATTTGAGAAAGCTTCTGATAATAGGCAGTAATAAGTTTAAGAGATAAAGAGGAGCTGTCAAGCTCAAATAACATTGGCCTGAAAGGTTAACCCTGATAAATCATGGATTGGCAGAGATCTTTCACCTATTTCCACAGCATTGAATACCCATCCAAATAAGTAGAAACAGCCATTCCAAAATCTCTAAGAATTAGCCTCAAATTTTGAACATTTAAATCCAAAATCCTTACTTTTGTTTTGGGTTTTGCTGTTTTCTTTCTGGAGAGAAATTATGCACATCTACATGAAGAAGCCACCCAGTAAGATACAAGCCTATTCAAAATAGATCATTTAATAAAGCAGTAATTGAATTGTGCTTTTGTCACAATTAAAACATACAATACCTCTGTAAGAAGGATAAATGTCAAATGTTATCCAGGTTGTGCAGTGAAATCCACAGGCATTGTGATTTATCCACCCAGGTCTTTCAGCCTTACCATTTTCCCCTGCAGCAGCTCCACTGGGGAACATCAGATCCTGGTATATGCCAGTGCTTTAATCCCAGTGCCAGGTCTTTTCAAGTAAGGTGTCAGAGGAGTTAAGCTTTCAGCTCAATCCATTAATTTAATATGGCTTTCCTATCCTGGGACAGATTTGCAGGCACAGCAAAGAGGACTGGTATGCCAAAGCCTCCCTGCTGCCTCACATGGTGTGTGCTTGGTGATGTGTGAAAGATGCATGGAGAAGGTGAAGCACAGGCAACACAGGTAGTTCAGCCATTTAGGAAAGGAAAAGTAAAATGAGTAAAGGGGTCAGAATTAAAAAGGGTGTGTGTATCATGTCAAGGAAATAAAACAATTCCAGTGCTGGGTATTTTTTCTCTGAGTTTTCTGAAGCTTTTGGGATTGGCAAATTCTGATGATGGGATTGGGTACAGAGATTAGAAGGGAAACTAAACAAATCTAACAGGACTGCCAGGGTTGTTTAATGCCAAGACTCTCACTCCAAACAGCTCTGCAGCATTTGGCAAGAATCGATTCCATTTGTGAAATAGGAGGGAGAGGAAAAAAAGAATATTAAAGGATGGAGCCATTCAGTAATTACCAGCTGAGATTCAATTTATGGAACAGCTGAAAGGAGTATGAGAAGGTCACCTTGAATTAGAGGCCAAAACTCAGCACTCCTGATCTTCTTAGCACCTCTGATTTGCTGTCTTGGAACCAAATTCCACTTGCATTTACTTAGACCAAGATCAGACCTCATCATTTCAGTGGTCTCTGGGATTTCTTGCTTGGAACACCAATTCCTGGTGCTGGTGACAAGAACCGTGGGTAATGATGAAAGCAGTTTGGCTACAATTTAGAAAACAGTTACACTATTTCCAAGGAGAATGGAAAGCTACAGATCTGAATCATCTAAATTAATAGGCACTTTGGAAGGAAGTTGAAAAAGAGGTTAGCCAAAACCTTTGCTGTTAGAAAACATGGAATTGACGGTTGTATATAGCCAGCTGTGTATGTATTTTAAGCCTTTATGAGGTAGTCTGAAGCCAGGGGTTGATTTGCTGCAAATTTAAATACTGAGAAAGCAGATTTAGGATGAATATAATACTTTGCAGCATTCCTGCTTATGCTAGCCAAAATAAAATTTAAAAGAAATGCACAAAAGAAAAGGAGAAATCTGCTTTAGCTTGCTAAAGAAATAACAGGACGTTTATGCCTGGAATGGCAGGGGGTGGGAATGAGGGGGAAGAATAGGAATGAGAGGGAAGAATAGAAATGAGAACTGATAGAGAACATTCATTGTATGCAGAATTGACTGCAATATGCAAAGTACTCAAGTGCGTGCCTGTAGTGTATCACATACAAAACATGTGCCACCCGTAGGAAATCAGTGTTTCTCTGTGCCTGGTAAATTCAATAACTAACCCCAGTGTTTATATATTGTATGACTTGGATGTGTTAAAATACATCGTTACTTCCTAGACTGTTTAAGTGAAGTCTATTTTGGAGGGCCTTGCCAAAGCTAAATCCTGGGTCAGACCTACATTTGTGGTTGTGGCTGAATTAGTCTTTTTAATTCCCTTATTTACCCACCTCAGCTCAGTCCAGTGCCCTGTGCTTTAAACTGGAATCTGGCTTCTTTCCAAAGACTAATAGTTTGCTGAGACAACACTGTGAGCATTTGGCTGTGGCCGCTTATCTAAACAATGTCCCAGCTTCCTTCAAATAGGAAGACTCTTAGGAGGAAGGGATTCAGCAGCTGAACATGTTTATACTGGTGAAACGCAGTTATGGGGGTATTAAATCACAGTTTACAAGTAATTATGAGGGACACAAGGCACTAGGTATTGCATTTTTATATTGCAAAATACATGGAGAACTTATTTTATTAACTTACTTTCATTCTGGTTGTGAGGAAATACAGGATTAATGTCTACCCAAGCAGTCAGAAAGGGAGGGCCAGGGAAAGCAGCAGTACTCACTACTATCATTTTTGAAGCTTTTCAGATGAAATGAAATGGGTAAATTGCATATAGCAAAAAAAGAATACACCTTTTGCCAGGAGAGCTTTTTAGTGTTCAGCACATCTAATCAGTGAATTGAAACAAAAAGAAAATAACTTACTGCAAACTGGTTTACTCTCAGTTCCAGGCCATTGGCACCATGTTGAGAAGCAGAATTTGGTGCATGGAGTTTAATGGGTTTGAAAAGCATCTGTTGTGTCCCTTCACCAATTAAAGGCTGTTTTCAAGCACCTTAAATAAATAAACAAACAAACCATGAATAATGGTGCTGAGGGCTGTTACTTTAAAGACACAGGCTGCTATTGCAGGAATTCTGTGATGCTGGAGTCTAAGTGAACTTTACAAGTGGTAAAAGAGCTGAAAGTTTTGCCAACGGCCGTGTACTTTGCTTGTGCTCCTAAGCTGATACATAAAATACCTGCTCAAAACACCATGGTAGTGTTCAGAATGGTGTATCCCTCAAGACTTCCCACGTTCTCTCATCTGTTGCAGTCTGTGCTGCAGGATGGATTTATAGCATTGTGCTTAATAGCTGCCAAGGGAACTTGCTTCCACAAAGGTGTCTGCCTTGGAACCCATTTATGCGTCTGACCTTCTGAAAATCCTGTGGCAATGAATTCCACGGTGTAATCATATCCTGGATGAAGAAGTGCTTCATTTTGTTAGTTTCAGACCAGCTTATTTGTTTTTGTGTTTCATAGAGTGAATAATGCAAGAACTTTCTCCTGACTATTCTCCATGCAGCATTTTGCATGCCTATATCATACTCTACCTCACTGTTCCCATCTGAAGTCCTAAACTACTTGCTGTTTCTTTATAAAGAAGGCTCTTCATGACTTTTCATTCTGTCTCCTTTTTCAGATGAAAACCAGGATTTCTGTGCAGGCACAAAGATACAGGCACAGTGGTTTATTTTATTTTGGCTAAATGTTTTTCATGTTTTATTGTCTTCTGGTTTTAACAGCAGTGCTTTATTTGCTTCTGTGATACCTCTTTATTGCTGAGCTGGGTTGCTGAGGAGACCAGAAACACTGACTCTAAGAATTGTAGCGATAGGACAAGAGGTGATGGGTTCAAACTAAAACAGGGGAAGTTCAGGTTAGACATAAGGAAGAAGTTGCTTACTGTGAGGGTGGTGAAGCACTAACACAGGTTGCCCAGGGAGGTGGTAAATGCTCCATCCCTGGCAGTGTTCAAGGCCAGGTTGAACAGAGCTTTGGGTGACATGGTCTAGTGTGAGGAGTCCCTTTTCATGGCAGGGGGGTTGGAAGTAGATGATCTTAAGGTCTTTTCCAACCCTAACCGTTCTGTAATTCTGTGATCCCTTTCCAGACTGGCAAAAGCTAATTTAGAGATTTCCTCTGTTTATGTACAGTGAGAATTTCTCTCCTGTGAGTATTGCTTTGCATTTAACAAGAATTGCCTTCCATCTGCGATTATATCTCCCTGTCACTCAGCATCATGAAAGCCTTCTGCAACTTTTCACAGTGTATTTTGGTTTAGAATGTCCTGAATCCTTCTCTGTCATCTGAAAATTCTGTCACTTTGCTACTTGTTCCCTTTGGTGAAGCACTTACACATATTTCAAACAATGCAAGTCTTGCACAGATTCCTTTGGTGACTGTGAAAACTGTGAAAACTGGGCTTTTGTTCTCAAATCTTGAAATGTCTTAGTCTTGACACCAATTTTTTTTTATATATCCTCAAGTAAATAGTTTTGTTTTGGTTTATTTCTTTTTTTTAAATTCCAGCTGTACCATAGAAGACACAACAGATTTATTCTGAATTTTGTTAGTTTGTTTGGGCGGTTTTGGTGTTTTGTTTTCTGAGTACTGATTGGATACTGATGGAGATGAGAGAAACAACTTATGTCTACAAAGTCTTTTCCACAAACTCTTTTCCACTGTATCATAATTAAACACATGGCTGTTAATTCTATTCTTTTAAATGCATTTTACCAATTTACACAATTGGTAATTTAATCTATTAGTCCAATATAGAAGTAAGACCTAGATATCCATAGTCTTGCTAATATTTGTCAGTGTTACTTTAACATACCTTCCTGGGATGCTGATTTTGATCTTTTGTTAATTCAAAGCATATCTATTGCTATTCAAAGATTTAATGCAAGAATAACCTCTATGGTATGGTCTAACTGGTTGTACAGGAAAAAAGATCGTGTGGGTTTTTATTTTTCTTTCTTCTTCCTTGAATTCCATGATACACTTTCTTTTCCTTCTTCCCTTAATTACCTTCTCATAACCCATTTGCTCTATGAAATTACAATTACCATCTCATTCCATGGCTCAGCATCCCTCCTCCACCTGCCATAATTGCCCCTTTGCTGGTTCACACTCTGGTGTTACATCTGTATCCACTGGCTCTGAAAAAGGAATATGTGCTTGAGTTTCTTCCCTCCCCCCAAAGAGATAATCTGGTAATGATGGGTTTATCATTAAGTCACAGGAGCAGTAGCTGATGTGAGGTTCCTAAGGAATCGGAGCCAGGAGGCAGAACAGGAGGTCTTATTTTTATAGCAGCTGCCCTCAGAACTCCCAGAGAAGACTTTGAGCCTTCCTTATTTGCCCTCCTGTTTGTCTCCCTCTTTTAGACAATAAATAGAAAACATCATGCACTTAGTTATTTTATATCCATAATGAGCTAGGCTTCCTTCAAAAACATAAAACATCAGAAGTCAGGTAGCTTTGATTTTGCTTTTTGCAGTTTCCTTTCTTCTTTGTCATTATCAAAGTTGTACATTTCCCAACTCACTGTCATCTTCCAGCTCTAGAGTCCAAATATCTTCTTGGAAAAAATTGCACTCAGAAAAGGACATTGGTCTGTTTCTTTCCCAGTAATTGACTTTATTCTGTGTATTTTCTCCTGATATGGATGGATGGATTTCCTTTCCAGTAGGGCATTCACACTTCCCAACCTCTTCTTTTATGTGCATAACTACACTTAACTACATAGTTACATGTATGCTAAGTGTAGTTAATACATAACTACAATAGTCTTCTTGGGATGTGTAAAAGAGAACTATGTTATGCCCTATATGGATGTTGTTCCCAGCAGTTGGAAGTCCCAGAAAATTCAGTGAAGAATTATTTGAATATATAACATTTACTTAGGTGGATAATGAAGTTTGAACTGGTGCTGAAAAAGAAGAATACAAGGAAACTCCAGTCCTTTATGAGTAAGTTAACAGAATAACCCTATTCGTCTCTTCTTTTACTTACACAGAAGAGTCAGTCTAAGAAACACCTATTTTTTTTTTTTGGTATTGATATATTTGATTGTATTGACTCAATTTTATTCCTTTCAGAACGTAGTCACCAGTTCTTTCATTTAGTATAGTGTACTGCCTTCTTTTATTTGCTGTCCACCAGATTTTGTAATGTTAGGAAAATATCCTCATGCTGAATAATATATTCCTCTAAGGAACAAAGTGAACCCACCTATTGTTCTGAATAGTCAGGTCAGCATGCGAAAGGATCAGAATCTATCCTGAATTATAAAGAATAGCAGAGTTTCTGGTTTATGTAGGAATTAAATTGCCCTTCAGCATGAAAGCTTCAGCATGTATTGTATTAAGTGAGTCCACATCAAGATTACTTCCTGATCTCTTCAAAGATTTTGCTTTTGTATTCTGTTTAATTCTCCGAGTTGAGATAATACGGATTAAATTATCTGCAAGGATTATGGCTTGCTGTGGACATCATTACTATGGAAATGTAAGAGACAAAGCTCATGACAAACGTCAAGAACTGTAACTTCCCTTTGGTTTCAAAATGAAGACTCCTACTGGGATAAAATGTTCATAGCAGGGTGTTTTTTTACTTCCCACATAAAGACAAGGTTAATTTTCATGTTGCTAAATGACAGGGTTACAGTAAGTACAGATCTTCTATTTTACAAAAATCAGTGAATGCAAAGGATAGTTACAAGAACTTACACATCAAGGATAATTCTGATCTTCTTCAGCTGTATTTATTTATTTTTTGTATTTGAGTATCTCAAGCAGCTTTTTGTATTTAACCCCAGCTCTCTCAGCCTGGCTCCAGAGCAGAGCTGCTCCAGCCCTCGCAGCATCTCCATGGCCTCCTCTGGAATCACTCCAACAGCTCCACGTCCCTCTTGTGCTGCTGCCCCAGAGCTGGATCAAGACTGCAGGGGGGGAGGTCTCCCCAGCGCACAGCAGAGGGGGAGAATCCCCTCCCTGAGCTGCTGCTCAGGCTCTGGGAGTGCAGCCCAGCACATGGAGGGGGGGATTCTGGGCTCAGTCGCACACTGAAGCTGGGTCATGGGGAGCTTCTCATCGACCAACACCCCAAGTCCTTCTCCTCAGGGCTGCTCTCAATATAAACCAAGATCTGAGAATCCAGATGGGTTTTCTTCTGTATTGTTAACGGGTCATAGTGCTAATAACATTTACCAAACAAACATCTCATTTAACTTCTTGTAGCAATTGTGACAGAAAAGGGTTTCTTTCATCAGAAGAAACAGACACTTTTCCTGAACTGCTGGAATTTGAAATTCAGTGTGTTTGTGTTCCCACCACCAAGTGTTGTACCTCCTCAGCAGAGGATGTGAACAAATAACTGTAGCCTGGTTTCAACATGAAGCAGTCGCACCTACTGATAAGCTGAAAGGCTAACACTGAGTTCTGCTTCTTTCCTTTGACCAAAAAAACTAATTTTGTTTGTGCTATCCACCTGTCCATCTTTATCATGCTTGTCAGTACTCGGTTATCTACAAAACTTCTATCCTTCTTTGAAGCTTGGTGAAATTGGTCAACAGATCCAGACGTATCTGTTCATATCTAAAGACAGACTAGCAAATGAACAGCCAACACAATCACGTCAGCAAAACTTCTTTTAGGAAGCAAGGCAGTAAAAAGCTACTAGCAAGAGATTAATGGCAATAAATTTAGACACCAGAATGGGAAACTGTGACAAGCCTTGATGAAGCTGATCCAGTTTTAATGAAAGAATTAAAGATTCATCAGGTTACAGGGAAGGAGTAAAAGAATCATGACTCTGTCTAGTGGTTAGGGCACACGCATAGCTGACGAAGGATGTGAGTTGTAATTGCTTGAAAAGCACCAGTGCTCAGAAGATAAGTGATGAGAATTGCTCCCGCCATATACTTTTCACATCTGATCGGGTGCAGCATTCATCTGTGATGTGTGGTTTGTCCCTTCAGGTGAGGAGGAAACTAGATAGGAATTTCTTGAGCCTTTAGCAATGTTTCCCTCACATAACCACTGCTGCTGAAGCAAAGCCTGGTTGTGGCTGAGGTCCTGTGTGCTGGGCAACCTCCAAGGCTACCTCGTGCATCAGTGTCTGTGGGTGAGGGAAGAAGAGGAGTAGCCAGCTTGGAGTGTAGGCAGGGCTTAAGAAGGATTCAGAACAACTGTGAAGACGATGCTTTCAGGCTTTCTCAGAAGCAAATAGACTGCAAGGAAAAGCCTATGTTGAATGACAGTCATGGCATTGATGACTTTGCAGTTCTCTCCGTAGGTGGAATTAAACCAAGTTAAATGCCTTTACTGTTTTGTGAATGTGCATTCCTAAATTAGGTTAGGTGTTGAGGGCCCCACCAGCTGTAGGACCACATGCTTTTTTTCCAAGAAACTGGACTGTTCTAGCAATCTAATAACTATACAGATACTAGTTTCAAATTATATGTAGGTTACGAACGATTCTTTATCATCACTGATTTGGATTGGTTTTGCACCAGAACCAAATTGGAAATGAGAATTTATTATTTCCTATCAGCAAAAGAAAAAAATTACCTAGTGTGAATTTTGCCACCATTTTTGTATTAATCATAGATTATGCCTGTATGATATATTGAAGTAACATTTTTGCCTGTAGATATATAGATGAAAAACATATGTGTGTTTGTGGGAAAAACAGAGGGAGAATTAAAGCCTATATAATATCTAATTTAGGAATATATCTTCGAGTGGTAACTTGGAAATTGCTGTAACCTGTTAGTACAGAATTAATTGCATACTGTTGGCAGAACAGGGGGAGATTCAGCTGGCACCTCACATAAATTTACAGTGTTAGCCATACAAAGATTTAACACCACATGGATTTGTACTGTCACACATGACAAATTCATCATTTATAATTGACTACTAATGCTGAGCACTTCTGAATAGTCCCCGCTTTCCTCACAGCAGTGCACAGGACCAAAGTCAGATTACAGGAGATCAGTGAAGAGCCCAAAGAATGACTCAGTAAATGCCATAAAACGTCCTGGGCCTGTCTGCTACCTTCTTACGTATTAAGACAGAATGCAATAGCTTCACAAGGACAATTTCTTTGGAAATTCAGTATAACTTCACTTGCACTTTTTAGTCTGTTTAGGATTTAAGTGGGAATATAGTACTTTATGTACATGGTTTAAGCAGTGCTATGATAAGCACAGGGCATTGCCCTTTTAGTTGCTTTCCCATCGCTGGATGTCACACTAGCGCTGAGTGTCAGGATGCTAATAAAGGTTAGGCTAATACAAGTCAAAAGAGTCATCGAGATTAAAGCCCCACATTTAAAACAGTTTCTGAAGTAGTCAAAAGGGCACAGGGCAGTATACTTCAGGAAAAAATAAAAAAAGGAAAAATAAGGGAAAAATAAAGTAAAGCAGTCCTGGCTTCAGCTCGGTCATGGCGACTCAGGTGGCACATCCACATGGACATTTTGCAGGACGTGGATGCTAAAGGAAACAATCCCCCTAAAATGTTTAGCTTGAGTATCTGCCTGTGTAATAAACTTTCATCAGGGAGAAGAGTACGGCCCTCTGATCCCTTTTAACCAAGCTTTGCAAGAAGATGGCGTTTCACAAGGCAAGCGATGTCAGCTTTCGAGTCTGCTTCATTACCAACATGCCTGTGAGCTGCTGGAACAGAGCAGCCCATCTTTGATCTGCAAGAAGCTGGCTAGGAACACTGTCTGCTCGTCTCACTTTAATTTTGCAGAATTACAGCAGGTAACTCCAATTTCACACCCTGCTTCCCTCACAACTTCTCAGTGAAGGTCACAGCCTGCTCTGGATGTGCCGAATGGATTTCTCCTCCAGTCTTGCCATCAGCAGCAAAAGGAAGATGGAACAGGTGGTTTCAGTGAAAAGCCTGTCTTTCCCTCATATATGTGACTAGGGCTTGCAAGATGCCCAGGCTAGCTTTAAATTAGCTGGCTTAGATCCCCAAAATATTGTTGAGAGTGGACTGTGCAGCTGAGGTTACAAAATACTCTCTCCATCCTTGAAATGCATTCAGGTACCGACTTGTGCTGAGCTCCTGTTAGTTCCAGAGCTATTACTACTACAATTTCTCCTCAAAGGCTAGGAGGGATACATAGCTGGATTCCCATGGATGTACCAAAATCAGAGGCCCGTTATCTGTGCAAGGTCCAGCTCTGCATTTTGTGTACTTGCCACAAATTCCCTGAACTTGCCCTACTATGACTTCTGGGTTTTTTCTTGCTAAACCAACATCCAGTGGTAACGCTTTATCACCACTAGAATAAAGAATCAGGTTGCATCTTGAGATATCTAACCTTAGGATGGGAAGAGTAACTTTTCAGACTTAATGGACTTCATTCTTCAGGGACATGTCAGTAGCTTGAACGTAGTTATCTACCATCACTTTAGGTTCTGTAGAGCATCACACTTGGCTACTGCTTCAGTTACTGCTCAGGAATGGCAATAGGCCAAGGTGTACTTTTAACTACAGTTAATTATTAAAATGTAACTAAGACTGCTTAGTGTAAGAGTTTCCTTAAAGGGAGTCACTGACAGACTTCCCTGCCTAAGTCTCAAGGTCCCTAGCAGGAAGACAAGCCAATAAATTCTGAGGCAATAATTGAAAACAGCCCACCATAGCAGCCAATTCAATTATACCAGCTCTAAGTATGAAAGACTCGATTCACTGGATCAGTGGGTCAGTTTTTGTGGATTCAAAGTGCACATAGGCAGCAATGTTTGCTGCTAATACTTTAAAAAAAAAACAACCGAGTGGTCAGATAAAAAGTCAGAGCTTGTTCCTAACATTTCTTTGCTGTAGATGCTAGAATGCTCAGCTCAGTAAAGGACATGGGGATCTGTTTAGGAAACCTTTGGCATGCTCATACCACCTTCAGGTGGTAGACATATATTCAATGCCATCCTTCATGTGGGAAGGGCTAGTCAGTTTAGAGGATGGTAGGGTCATGAAACATAGCTGAGGCTTATTTAATGTAACAGAGGCTTAAAGTGAGGAAATTCTTTCCTGTTAGGGTGGTGAGGCCCTGGAATGGGTTGCCCAAGGAAGTTGTGAATGCTCCATCCCTGGCAGTGTTCAAGACCAGGTTGGACGAGGCCTTGGGTGATATGATTTAGCGTGAGGTGTCCCTGCCCATGGCAGGGGGATTGGAACTGGATGATCTTAAGGGCCTTTCCAACCCTAACGATTCTATGAGTCTATAACTACTAGCATTGCTGTGAATATGAGAACGATTTTCCCCATAAAAGCACTACTTATAAATTTACTCTTTGTGCACTGAATTTACAGTCTTGAAGAAATCTGCAGGAAACTTGCAAGGGCATGTAGAATAAGACTTGATTTGAGAGTGCAAAAATGAGATGCATTCAAACATGTAAAAGAGGAGGTGTTTATGTAGAAAAGAGAGGAGTGGCATAAACTGAAATAAGAGATTCAGACTATATAGAAGGAAATGTTTGTTTTTTTTTTCACTTTGTGGACAATCACGTAGAGGTGCAGATTGCCTGGGAAGGTTTTGTGATCTCCACCCTTGGTGGTTTTCAAGCCCTGACTGGGTGAGACCCTGAACAATCTGGTCTGACCTCAGAGCTGACCCCACCTTGATGAGGATGTTGGATCAGAGACCTCTTAAGGTCTTCTCCGTCATAAATTGTTCCATGGGCCTATGATTCTTTCTCAAAAACAAAGTGTATGTTGTTCATGTCGCTTCCTCCTCCAGGCACATTGCCTACCAATTTTCCAGAACATGCCCCCAAGTTTGAAAAATTGCTGGTGAAGTTAATCTGAAAATAAAAAGCACATGGAGCATATGACAGACAAAGGGCACCCTCATAGTCATTAAAGTAGAAGGGGAAACCTAGATATAAAAGCAAAGCTGGTCCAGCGCAAGAGACATTTTGATTGGCTAAGGAGGTTTGCTCCCAACCTAACAGAATAATAATGTTCTTTCAGTGATTAGAAATAAATGTCTTCATAACACTATTGATTTTTTTGTAGTGTAACATAATAACAGAATATTTTATTAATCATATACTTTGTTAATCATATCTTTTCCATGACAGCAGAAACACAAAAAGAGTGAAAAGCATGACATAGGATCCAAAATCAGACTACATAAATTCTAAGCAACATCCCGTTCTAAGTAGTATCTGACTCAGATTTTCATTTTTGATAGATTTTGGAAATATGTTCTCATTAGGAATTAAAACAGTTGCTGAAATTTTCTGGAAGTAGGTGATTTACTATTTCAACCCTATCTAAGAAGTACACATGCAAGAAAGAAATTTCACTTAGTTGTCGTGGTTTAAGTCCAGCCGTAACTCAGAAGCACGCAGCCACTCTCTCACTCCCTCCCCTTCCTTCCCCCCGCTCCTGGAGGGATGGGGAGGAGAATTGAAAGAATGTAACTCCCATGGGTTGGGATAAGAGCAGTCTGGTAACTAAGGTATAACACAAATCACTACTGCTACCACCAATAATAATAGTAATAATGGTAATAACAAGGGAAAAGAATACAACTGCTCACCACCCGCCAACTGATACCCAGCCCGACCAAGCAACGAACTCTCCCTTCCGGGTAACTGCCCCCAGTTTACATCCCGGGCATGACGTGCTGTGGTATGGAATACCTCTTTGGTCAGTTTGGGTCAGGTGTCCTGTCTCTGCTTCCTCCCGGCTTCCCCTCCTCCCTGGCAGAGCATGAGGCTCACAAAGTCCTTGGTCAGACTAAACATTTGAGCAGTAACTAAAAACATCGGTGTTATCAGCGCTATTCCCAGGTCGAAAGTCAAAACCACAGCACTGCACCAGGTACTAAGAAGGAGAAAAAATGACTGCTACTGCTGAACCCAGGACATTAGTTAAATGATGTATTTAAGAAAGAGCTATGTTTGCCTTAACTTGTCACTTCAGAATATAGGATACCAGTTAGTTATTACTAACTGCTTATTTTACAGAAGAATTAATCACCCTAAATATCAAAACTTTGACACAGTACTTCCTTTCTCTTTGACAGAGAGATTAAAAACAAAATGCCCAGTGAAATACTTAAGAAAAGTTGGCTTTGTTTGAAGTAACCCTTTTGTATCTTTCATATAAAGATAGCAGTCATAATAGTTTCCATCTAGTATATGTCCAGCTTTAGAGGGTTTTTTGTATTACCCCATTGAAAAATATTTGCTGTAATTTACAAAGTAGTCTTCCAGTCTCTGGTATAATTGAGCATACATGCAAAGGAAGTGTTCACACACTTGTCAGTACAGTCAGCTGTTTTCAGACTAATGAAATAAAAGCATTTATGTTTTATGAGAAAACACTGAGTCCCTATTAACTATTTTTGTTTTTAAACATAACATTTAATAGTACTGTTCACACTTGGGAGAATTTAAGTCATTTCCTCTCTTCATTTTATATTTTCCTGCTTATATTCTTTTCTTTAAAGCATTTTAATTGTTTTTACTTCTTTTTTCTTTCTTAAATTCCATGAAGAATAATTCTGGATACCTGTGGATCTAGCTGATATCTCACTGTACCTGTATTGCAGTTAATCAGTACATTCACTCACAGATGCTGAAAATGTCAGTAACTGGAATATCATTCCAACACCTTCTCCTTTCGTAGTGAGCTTAGCAGCTCCTGCGTTTCTATACTATGTGAAGAAGAAAAGACAATCCTGTCTTGAAAGAGGAAAATGAGAAATTCTTCCTACAACCATATGAAATGCAGTTGACATTTTACATTTATGTATTAATTATAAATTGTGTACTTTGTGTGTAAATGCTCATCTGTGGCAGTGTTCAGGGCCAGGTTGGACAGAGCCTTGAATGACATGGTCTAGGGTGAGGTGTCCCTGCCCATGACAGGGGGGTTGGAGCTGGATGATCTTAAGGTCCTTTCCAGCCCTATTCTATGATTGTATGAATAGGAAGATGAATTACGCGCTTGATGTTAAGGACTGGAAAGACCAAAATTTGGGCTATCTGCAGGTCAGACCCCAATAAGCATTTTACTTAGGGCCCTAATGTAGGAATGAATTAAATGGAAACTAAACACACAAGCATTTAATTAATTAGACTTCATCAGAAACGTTCCTAGGCATCAGGAATCAGTTTAAAAGAGTGGTCACTGCTTCTGCTAGGAAACTTTCCTTTTAAAAACAGGATGGCTACACTCATCCTGACTACTTGGACTGAACCCTGGAATTTCCTACATGTCAAACTCTGCATGGGAATGATTCCTGAAAAATGTCAGTTTAAAGAGACCAAATTAATCCCAGGGAACAGCGTGTCAATGCCAGGGAAGAATGGGACCGGGTGTGTTTGAATTTAATGCAATGGATTTGGTATCACCATCACCAGAGGGTGACTGTAAAACTGGTCGGAGACATGTCTCCTGCATGATCCTGTTTGTGTTCCCCTTCTAGGCTGCAAGCTCTCCAAAGTGGGAGGGATGAAAAGGTTTCTTTGGCTAAATATTTATTTAGTGATTATTGTTATAGTATCCTAATATCAGGTGAGGGTGTTGTGTTTGTGACAGAATATAGTGTCAGTCACATAAAGCTGCACTAATGATCACCAAGTACAATGGTTTCCTAACTCTGTACATACCCAGCATATTTTCTGTGTATGTGAAAGCTATGTCCAGAAACATCTTTTTTACATATATTTTTGCCTTAAGATATTTCCTGTGTTTTTACTAAAATGCAAGTATTTTGTTAGATGACATAATACGTTTTTTTAATGCCTGAAAAAAAGTTCAAGACTTAAACATGGCTTTTCTTTTATATGCACATATTATTCTTATTAGTCTACAATCAGTTCTTAGGGGACTGACATTTTAACTTCAGCACGCAACGGCCTCGCTTCTTAATACTACCATAAAGGCTTCTTTTACATCAAAATGAAGACTTAAATTCTGCTGTCAGATACACTGATGGAAGTATGTTGACATCAGTGGGACAGCACCAGAAGGATCTGGCACTACTTCTGTTCCCTGAATTTGACAGCCCCTAGGAGTGCGCAGCTCTTTTTAAGATGAGGATGGTTTTCTCTGTCATATTCAATAACTCAAATGATTTGAACTTAACAGCATATAGGGGATTTACTGTAGATGCTTAGAGTACTGGAAAGAGCCCTCTGGCACAAAAGTTTGTTTTGCTGTACATTTTATTAGCAGTCAGTAGGTTGGAGGAGAATTTCTGTTGGTATTTGTCAGCTACTCATGGGCTCAAATGTGTATTTCTTTCTTGGGTCAACATAGTAGATGATTTTTTGCTGCCTTTGTATTCCTATTTCATGATAGTGGAAGCTTCCAGCCAGGACAAAGAACTAAACAGGTCTCAAGTTTTTGGCACTGAAAACTCCCAAGACAGTATTTTCCCCATCTCTCCAACAGCAATATGAATAAAAATACTAACAACGTTTTAAATACATTTGCAAATGGTTGTGTGGACTAATACTTGCAATCTCTCCTCAGCTGTTTTCCTTCAGTCTGTCTTCCAATTGAGTTCTTTTATATCCTCAGTCTCCAATAATTTTGCACAGATACTATAACTTTATTGCTTTTCTAAACTATTTAGTTAGCACTGTTGTATCATGAGCAGTGGTCCACTAGAAAATTAGAAGTTAGAGTGCGTTGTTCTTACATAGCAGTAGGAAACGTTTGGGAATTGTCAATAGTATTTCAAATTTATTTTATTCCACCTAGTTCTTTAAGTCCAAGTCATGCAATCCAGTTTCCAACCTGACAAAGGACATAGTGGGAGTTTCAGCACAGAAGCTGGGGACTGATTACTCAGCCAGACCTTTATTACTCAATTTGTGGTAGTATGTAAAAGCTGCATTTCCCAACCAGACTCCTGTTGTGCTAGGAAACTTTTCCTTAACAATAACAAACTGAAGATGATGGATAGACTGGGGCAGGTGAACTACTAACCCAATTGCATGTAAAATAGCGGCTCCCAACCTATCAAGCTAGCACATTCTAAGACCTTGCAATTCCTGCTCTAAGGAATGTCTACTGACTTTATAACTGAACCTTAAGAACTTGTCTGCCCAGGATTCAAGTTGATAACCCAAATACCATTAAAACCTGACAGCTTTAGCTTAATGCTGTGTCTAAATTTAACATACAGATGTCTAAAGTTGATATACTGAGAAAGTCTTTGCCCCAAAGTATTGTGGATGCTGAGTGCTGACATAAATCAAAATATATTGCCGTGGTTTAAGCTCAGTCATAAATCAGCCACGCAGTCTCTCTCTCACTCCCCCCCCCCACCTTCCTCTTCCCCCCACTCCTGGAGGGATGGGGAGGAGAATCAAAAGAACGTAACACCCACAGTTTGAGGTAAGAACAGTCCAGTGACTAAGGCATAACACAAATCACTGCTGCTACTACCAATAATAATAATGACAAAGGAAATAATGAGAGAAGAGAATACAACTGCTCATCGCCCGCCGACAGATACCCAGCCCGACCGAGCAGTGATCTAGCCCTTCCAGGTAACTGCCCCCAATTTATATACTGGGCATGACATGCTGTGGTACGGAATACCTCTTTGGTCAGTTTGGGTCAGCTGTCCTGTCTCTGCTTCCTCCTGGCTTCCCTTCCTCCCTGGCAGAACATGAGACTTAGAAAATCCTTGGTCAGACCAAACATTCGAGCAATAACTAAAAACATCGTTGTTATCAGCGCTGTTCCCTGGCCGAAAGTTGAAAACACAGCACTGCGCCAGCTACTAAGAAGGAGAAAAATGACTGCTACCGCTGAATCCAGGACAGTATATACAGGCAAAATACGTGGAGGAAAAAATCATGGAAGAAAAATATGTCAGAATTCATTCTTGAAACAAAAACTGCTGGAACTTGGAGTGTTTTTTTGAAAGTATCTCTGCACATTTACTTTGTTCTTACACTTGTTTTCAGGTGTCTGCTACTGGCTGTTTTTTGTGAGACTGTGTTAAACGGACTGAAGCAATGTAGAAGGTGTTACAGTTTCATCCAAAAATGAGTTCTGAATTGGACCTACTGAACAAATGCCCAAGATCTGAATGCAACATAGCTCCCTGTATGCAACACTAATGTTTGATCAAAGGAGCTATATATCTCTGATGTCCAAACCCTGGTGAACACGGGCACAGTGCCCCGGGAGCACTCTGCTCCCATCGAGAAAGTGGAGGTGTTTGCATAATGCTCCCCAAAGCTTCAGATGTGTAGCTTATGGAGGCAAGCTCCGTGCTATGTATTACCTGCCCCATGTGGCTTCCAGACCAGAATGCATTTTCACTTGATCGAAGCAGAACAAGGGCAGAAGAGTACAGATCTTTCTATATGCATGCCTTCACAAACAGGCCTGACTGACACAAAGAAGCTCTACAGACTCTGCTTTTCCTCACATCCACCTGTTTCTTAGAACCAATGATCTGGTCTGTGCAAGGGTCAGGATTATCTCTGTTCTGGGTACTTAATTTAGTTGTGATATATCAAACTATAATAAATCCCTGCTTAGAAACAAAATAAGCAAAAGAACCTTGTGTGCATTGCTCCAGCTCTTTTCTAATCTTCTCTTAATCTTAAATCTACAAAAAAAACAAAACAAAACAAAACAAAACACCCTATTTTCTTAATTTTAAAGAAACTTCCACCATATCTGTTACTGTTATGGATGACTTTTAAAACCAAATTGAGTCCAAGAGTTCAAGCTAGAAAATTGCATTTTGGCTGAATACTAGAGTCTGATTCTTTAGAGGCAGAGCATTAAAACAGCAATGTCTAGGGGATGTATCTATAAAAGGCATATTGATTTTTAATAAATATAATGGACCAGTCACTTTGTAATAGCAAAGACACATGCAACACAAGGCAGAACTGGTCTTTCTCTGTAGATTCATATGTAGGTATTGACGTGTGTGTATTTATAATCCAGTGAGTACTTTGCAGAAAGCAAAACTGTCATGTGCAACATGTATACACACACAGAGGTATGTATATAAATATATGCATTATATATATAAATGTACACATATATATGGAAAGGTCCTCTTGCCAATTTTTATTTCTCTCTGGCCTTTAGGACTACTTTCAAACACCAGGGTTTTTCTTTCTGAGAATGAGGTGTTTTCAAGGGTACTTGGCTATTTTAGCAGGTAGTGCAACAGAAGGGGAGTAAAGACAGTGTTGCAAAGCTCTTAGGGACACATTTTGTTCATAACAACTAGTCAAAGATACCTTCTGTGTGATATCAAATGTTACAGAACTGCAAACTACGACTGCCTCCCCACCTGCCCAAAGGTTCTGTTATTAAAATATCAATCCCCATTGACTTTCACACACCCCTATTTCCCTTAATGGATTACAAAATTAGCATGATGATCAATACCCAGCAAATGACCTAATGAGTCAAGAAAGTTGGTTAGTAAAGTTGCAATTCCAAAATAAGCTTTTCTGACTTCTACAACTTCCTTTAAAACACCTGGAAATCCTTTGTGCTGAAAGAACTTCTGATTTTCTTTCCTTCCCTTACTACTTTTCTGGCACACAGGGTGTCTAGAGGGCTTCTACATCTACAGTTTTTAACTGTCCATGACTGCTGTTATTCCTTTCTCATCTCTCAAACCACAGTTGGTCCAGGAAGAGCAGAACAAATTTAACCAGTTCTATAGACAGTTACTGATCTCACTCCTTTCCTCATCTGACGCACAGTCTGATTCTCAAAAGTAAACTTCAGTCCCATCACAACATGGTTATATCAATGCACACAGCAATGAAAGTATTCCTAAAAAGTGGTTATTTGCTTCAACAGCAGCTAGAGACAGATAGGAAAAGCCCTTTTCTCATTTCTGTGTCCATGTGCTAAATTGCATGGAGTAGTCCCCAATCACTGATTGGAATCTGTCCCCTAGTTTAGTTAAAGATGTTAAAAGTACATTACTTATCCACAAGTCAATGAATAAACAAATAAAGGTAATCCTGGTGAATAAAGCCAGACAAAAATAGTTCAAGGACTTTCCAGGACATGTGCCTGTGTATTAGGGAAGGTTAAAAGCAATTCAGAGCATAAAATGTCTTATGCTACTTAGAATGACATCTTAACTTAGAATGACATTTTAATACAGATCCTGGTGCTACTGAATGGACAGAAAGTAATTAGTCTTGAAAATCTAAAGGGATGGTTTGATGTGAGGAAAGGTAGTGCTGGTTTTGGCTTGTTTTCAGCTTTAGACACTGGGGAAAGGAAAATGGAAAGAGGGTAGTGAGGAGTTACACACCACTGGAGGAGCCACTAGCCAGCAGTAAGGGATCGCTAATATCACTAATATATAACTGGTTCTACAAAGATTTTGATTTGAATGCATTGGATCTTTCCAGATCTTGGAAGCTGAAGTGCCCTGATCTTTTCTTGGTAGCTGGATACCACGCCACCTGGAAATTTTCCACAAGCTAACTAGGGTTAGCTAAAAGCTTTTATTTAGATCTGTGGTTCATATGGCTTTTAGAAAGAGAAACAGTAAACATTAGGAAGAAATGTGGCATGCCTAGCTATCATCTGACACAGTCGTGATCAGCCTTCAGGAGCTAATGAAGGCAAAATGGAGAAGGGAGGGAAGAGAGAAGGTTTTTGTTTGAGTATACTTGATGTTTTCAGTTTTGCTATACAGCAGAAGGAATGGTACTGAAGTCTGTGCAATGGTACTGAATGGTACTGAAGGAGAAGGAATGGTACTGAAGTCTGCTCAAAAAATGTGTTAGACCCAGAGGAATCAGATCCAGCAGATCAACACTCCCACCACCTAAGTGTAGCCTGCAAACTTACTGAGGGTGCACTCAATTCCCTCATCCGGATCACTGATACAGATATTAAACAGAATGGCTTCAATATTGAGCCCTGGGGAACACCACTTGCGACCAGCCACAAACTGGATTGAATTCTACCACTCTTTAGCTGTGACCATCCAGATGGGTTTTTTAATGCAGCGAAGAATACACCCATCCAAGCCATGAGCAGCCAGTTTCTCCAGGAAAAGGTTTTTAGGGCTGCTGTTTACTTCAACATGTAGTAATCCAAAGGAGTATGCTATGACTACTTTACACAACAAGCAATTGTTATGCCCCATATTATGTCGCAGTGGTCCAGCATAGCTGATAAGATCAGTGCCAGTATGTCTGCAGTAAATAAGGTAAAGGTGACATATTCTTTACTGAGAGATTAGTATTCACTTTGCAGACTGCATTCTAAATGGGAAATGCTGTGTCATTTAAGATTAAGTACCTGCTTTGGTATCATAACAGATGTTTTGAAAAACCTATTAAAAAGAATCATAGTGATGTTTCTGTCTAATAGCAGAAAAAAAAAAAAAAATCAGTTACTTTACCACTACAAATTAACAAATTACACCTTAGGAAGTTTCATTAAAATACCTTAAATCAACTTTCACATTGTTTTCATCTCATAACTTCCATCCACAGATTATTTGTATTAGTGTATTAATGTAACTGGCTTTCTTAACTGTTTTTTAAATATGAGCATATTTTGCATGTGTGTTCTTGTATTAAAGGAGCTACTCCTCCCATAACACCCCTTTTGAGGCATGCATGTATCACTGTTCTCACTTCTGAGCTGTAAAGAAGCCACAAAAAAGACAATGTAGATGGTTCGACATGCGAGGGTCGATATTAAATAGTTCAAGATAGTTTTCATGAGGTTGGTAGTTGTCAAACCAGTCACGTGTTTATTTAAGAGTGAGCACTCTGTATCTACACTAGGAAAGATACTGGGTACCCACACATCTCTGAATGTATTAATCTACCGTTTTGACATTACTGAGATGCTGAATATCTTTGTAGAAGCCCATAATCACCAGAATTCCCACCGGTCTCCAACCACAAGGCTTCATGTTGATGATGTGAATCTACTCTCACAGCAGTGACTGTGGCTTCTTGCAAGATAAAGATATGGAGGCTCTCCATCTAGGATTCCTTAGCAAAAATAATCTGAATTCGCTCCTGTTCTATATAGCATACTGCACTGTACAGTCTATAGGCTGGAGCTAGTGTCTGCACAGCTATCTTATGTGAGGAGAAGGATTGTATGGCAGTTGTACTTCACATGCACATTGAGTTACTCAGCCACACGAGTACTCAGCCACATGGTACTTCTGAACTCAGCCACACATCTGCTCCTGTCCTTCACAGTTGTGCTTATCAAACTTCTAAGTGCAATGCTTTATGTTTTTCTAACTGAAGATATGGGTTTACCATCCCCTTATCAATATTTCTTACAATCATTTGCAGCTCTCAGTGCCCTTCTAACTCTTCTTGACATTCATGATACATTATTTAACAAATAAGGAATGGATAAGTGTTGGTTAAGGGATCTAGGATGATGATTCAGAAGAATGATTCACTGAAAAACAAAAGTTTCTGGTTTTATGACTTTAAAAGCACTTGAGGTTGTAGTTCGTAGAAATAAGTGAAGGTTGAGTTGTCTGATGTCAAAACACAGATAAAAGTAGTTTGGGAAACGCAAAAGAATAAAAAGCATTGGAATCCCACATTCTGTTTTTTGTGAATTATGAGACATTTTTTCAGAGCAGGCATCAGTTAGAAGAGAAATTTGGCTAACAAGCATTCAGGTTTTTGCATCATCCTTCCAGAATATTACTATTCAAAGAAAAGCAGAGAAGAGCAAAAAAAGTGGTAATACTCTCATACAGAGAAGCATGGCTATGTGAAAAAGACTTAATACTTCAAATTGCTGAGAGTCTGGCTATATTCCACGTAAATTTCCATTAAATCCTTGTACTCTGAATTAAAAGATTTAGCACAAAGTGTGTAGCGTGCTTTGGGCATAAAAGGATCACGTAACATGAAATAGCAGGAACAGGCAAATCCTGAAACAGAAATTCAAGCTCTGACTATGGTCTTCTGAACTCCACCCACAAAAGAACTCAACATACATTTGAAGTCTTCTTAAAGCTTAGTCCAGCACTTAGTGGTTTAGTAAATCATGGCCCACAGTCTGAAGCTCTTGTAGGAGCAGGGGTGTATTGTGTGCTTTGTCTGGGAAAATATGAACTATTTCATTTCTCTTTAGAACACCACTCGTTTAGAAATTCCTTTCGCAACCAAAAAGTGTGATCCTCTGTGTTTATTCATATTTTAAAGAATTAGGCTTAAAAAAAAAAATGTATTTATGCTCCACTTTGAAAAAGAGGGGGGAAAGGGAAAAATATTTGTTTCTAATGCTATTTATTAGAGGAATTTAAAACTTTTCACTCAAATCCCAAATGAAGACTCTGCCAGGCTCTTTCTAACTTTCAAATGCCAGTTGAAAAAGTTGCAAACCCTGAGATCTTTGGGGCTGTGGAAATCCTTTTCAGATGTATTTCCTGCCAGCTGTCTCCCACCTGAACATTTCACAATCTGCCTGCTGCTCAGACTGATGCCAAATGATCTGCAATTGCAGTATGATTAACCTGTAATCTGCTATTAGCTCTGAGCTTTGCAGAAGGCAACATTTAAGTCTAGCAAATTCTTTAATGTCAAGGAAGAATTTCACACCAGAGGATAATCACTGAAGTGTAGATGACCAAAATGCATATCCATTTAACCAATGCACAGACTTTGTGCCCATTTTTCCTTACTCTGAGCTACACTGCAGTTACAACATAAAAAAGAGCATCTAATTGCTTCATCCCAAGAGGAGACTGGCATCATCTCCTCCTCCGTGGTGCCTTGTGGGTACCAGTAGTGAGTTGTGTGCTCAGAATTCCCACCCAAAGTGCAGGACAATTTGGATGCATTGTGAAAAAGCTGTATAAACAAGCCAGGAATAAACCGTAGAGAGCAGCAAGGATTAGATGCCTAACTGAATGAACTAAACAAGGACAGGCTCTCCATGGAATACATTGATATTTTTCTATGCCAGAAGAAATTGTCACAGAGGATTTTTTTCCGACATTTCCCCATTGTAAAAGTTATTTGCCTTTGTTACAGTGCAATGATAGAAATTCTTCTTGATGAACTGACGTTACGGATGTAGCTGAATTACTTATGTGCCAGAGACTTTAGCAATAACAGATCTTCAGACCTGTGGGTGCTCACAAAGTTTCTCCAGAACACTCGGTCTTTTCAACAAACAGTGAAATTAATCTAATTGTCCTTCTTAGGTTGTTGTTTGCTTTTCTTTGTTTTTAACTTGTTCTCAATATCTTCAAAGGAATGGGTAACACGTGAAAAAGCCAGCCAGGCTTAATTCTAAATCTATTTAGGATAAACATGTGAATGTCAAGGAAAACTGAAACATGCCATTACCTTTCACATTGTTGGGTTTCTTTTAAGGATTAAGAGAATAAAACTCATCAAAGAGATGTGAAGTGGGCCCTCACATTCATTTGGTTGGGGGAGAGTAGAATACATACACGTGGTACTGCTCTGGTAACTGGGGTGACTTCACAGATTAAAGGATGGAAAACAAACGTTATTTTATCTGTCGGATTGATCTTCTCAATAGCTGTAATTAATCAGTTACTGCTATAAAGTCACTGAGAGCTCTCTCTTAAGGAGGTTATATGGTAATGAAACAAAGTTATTCTCTCTCATATTCCTTCCATAAATTGTCAGCAAATATACATGAGCTGTCTTTCTCAGGATTTAATAATCCATTTAAAACTATTTAATGCTGGCAAAGCAAAACCATAAGTGACCTTTGAACCCTCCAAGGACATTTTCTCTTTGATTAGTTTATTCTTTGCTTATGGATGGTTCAGAGCCGTATGCACAGAATAACATTTCGCAACTGAAAGTCACCTTAGGCATGAGTAGAATGAAAAACTTAACCTCTTACCTGAATTTGTATTAGATTACATGGCAGTAATAGATGTGACATGATACTCTTAAGTAGGCAGAAGGCAGCGTGATACATCGCTACAGGAGACTTGTGTGAGTTGGCTGCTGGTAGAAATCCACTGACTTGATGAAGTTTAGTTCATGTAAAATAGCTTGGGTACGACAAAGCTGTTCCCAGTATTTACATGTATAGGTCTAAAATATGCAGTGTTTCATCTTATCTCTGTCCTGAAAGGGTGTTCGAGAAGATTTTACTGTTGTTATTCTCTGTGTCCGCAACATGATCAAATGTTAGAACCATTATTGCTGCTCATATCTGGGTTTTGAGTAATAAGGCCCAAATTCAGCATAAGTAACTGAAAACAAAGATTGTTCCCCAAAATACTCATCTATCAACCTAAACACACTTGGATCTCACTCATAACTGACTATCAGGACGTCCCCAAATAAGAATAGAGATGAAGGTAATGTTCATTTTGGGATGAATGCTTGAATGAATGCTTGGGATTAGGAAAACAGAGATTTTATAGAGATTCAGGAAGGTACTGAAGTTATTTTGCTGTTCTTCCCTTTCCATCTCTCATCTCTGGCAGGTAACTGAGCAGTGATTGGCAGAAATAACCAACATGACTGTATTTCTTTGGACAGTGTCCAGGTGTACATCTCTGCATCCCTATTTGTATGAGCACACACAGTCTTAATGTTGCAAATGTTGTTTTTTTTCTTCCAGAGCTATTAAACTTGGTAAGTACACTTTTTAGCTTGATTTATCTCCCATTTATAGGAATTTAACTGCTGGGAAAGGAGCAGATGTGATACTGAATAACAGAATGGACAGAGCACTAAAAGATACCTCTCTAAGACCTGTAAGTGTTGCACAACTACACTTGAATGATGCAATCATAAGGGAAAATTCAGCTAAATTATTATAATTGAGAATTTAATCTATCTATGTTTCTGAAGTCTTATTTAAAGGGTAGACTAAGGGGAATATTCTCTTTTCCTTAGAGCAAATATATACTAATCTCTCAGCCACTGTGCATCAACTTTTAATAATTGATTGCCCAATTTCAAAAGTAACTTCAGCCTAGGAATTGACCAGATCTTTTCCTTTGAAAATTCTTCCTATCTATTTCTTCTATACATGCACAAAAATCATAGGTTGCCTGTTGCTGACAGTGCACTGCTACCTTTTCATTTTAAAAAACAAAGGTCAGTGCTACATGTTTGCTACACTGAGGTAGAATTTCTGTGCTGTATTCTATTTTCTAAATTCCTGCTGTCAAGAGAAGACGACAGGGTCCTCTCTTTGTGTTTGCGTGTGCTGAAAATTGCTACTTTATATATACCTTGAATAACTCTTCCTGTGCAAGAAGGCAAGATACAGAACCATTTTTCTCCCCAGATCTAACAAGGACAGCATTTCACAGACTTCCAAGTACAAAAGTGTGGGTTTTTTTTCTTTTTCAAAACAGCAACCTATAAAAAACTACATAGCCAAGGGAGTGAAGGAAACAGTATTGCAAAGCTAGAATTACCCCACGACTGTAGTAAAAAGTGCTTTGGAGAAACTACAGAAAAGTGCTGCTGGCAGATTACACATTGATCTGTGTCATAGAATCATAGAACAGTTTGGGTTGGGAAGGACCCCAAGGTCATGAAATTCCAACTCCTCTGCCATGGGCTGGGACACCTCACACTAGACCGTGTTGCCCAAGGCTCTGTCCAGCCTGGGCCGGTATCAAAAAAGTAAAGTTGTTGAAAGGCAGGCAGCAAATCTTTGGGTGATAGTAGCACATATTATCTTTTAACATAATCAACCACACACCTGCAGAATGTGAAACTTTGTTCTCGTGCTCTCAGGTATAACTGTACTGGCCAGCTAAGTTCTCTTCGCCATTTGCACTCCTGGAATAGGATGTGCTACTTGATGTGAAATACAGAAGACCCTGCACAGGCTTGTTATCCAGATTGCAGTAGTGTCTACCTCCAATCTACCTCCAGCTTCCTCCACCTTGGTCCATTTTTGCGGCTGCAATATGTGAGTCTCCATGACGTTGGAAAATGGCAATTCAGTACATGGCTGTTGATCCATGGACAGTGAAGAATGAGCAAGGCTTTCATACAGAGCAGGCAGGGACAATCACATTCCTGCTTCAGTGCCTACAACATTCAGCTGGTTTCTCAGGAAAGAAGGAACAGCTGGAATCACCATGAGTCCAATTTTAGACATTTTGAGCAGCTTGTAGGGCTAATGAGAGAACTGTGGAGAGCGAACAGCACTTCTGTGAAAGGAAGAGATTATGGTTTACTTTGCCTCTTCCCTTTATAATTTATATGAGGTGTTTGGTTAGAGTTAAATAATGAGGTTTCCCGGTACTTCTTAGGATTCTTTGTTTTTTTAATGCAAATTTATCTGAACTCAGAAAATTAAATGTTTTGAAAGGAAAAGAAAATCTGAACAGAACTGCTATTACAGAAGCAAGTAGGTTTTCCTTTCATTGTTACTTCAGTTGTTTAGTGAAATTGATAAAAATATCAGTTCTACCTAGTAGCTGCCTTAAATCTTGGGGTTTAGTAGTCTGATTAGAGAATCTGAGGCTGCGAGGCTTCTAATATGATGAGAGGAAGCCTGGAAGTCTTGTCATCATTTGCTCTCTTGGCACTATAGACCCTGGAAACCCTTGGTGTCCAGATCTTCTAGGGATAGTCCACCTGGCAAGTCCCCCTATGATTCACAAACCCACAGTCCTTTTACCAGGTTGATCTGCTCATGGGTCTGTCTAGAAGCTCAGAAGGTAACCTACCAGTAATCCAGGTAGGATTGCATTGGAATTATGTCCGGGATCCACTGGAGAGTTACATTAAATGCAACTTTGTTGAAATAATTTATTGTTTCCTGAAAAACCTGCCTTTCATCTGAATATATTCAGCCTTTCAAGCTGAGTATCTGCAATGACAGTCTTACTGCATGATGTCTAGGTCTTAACTCCCAGGTTAGCCGAGAATGGATATTTCTCTGCCTTTTTAACTCCCTAATCACCCAGCTTCCAGGTCTAGGCCCTCATCTTCCATTGGTCTTTGAATATGCAGGAATATGGGGTTTTTTTTGCGAAGAAGCTCTTAGCTTTTTTTCCATGGCTATAGTGACAATTGCAAGGGAACTTGCCTTCCCACTGCATGTGACTGTGGAAGGAGCATTGATGGTTTGCTGCCACTCTAGTCGTCTTGCTTACATCCTCATACAAAGCTGAAGCCAGTAGCAGCCAGAGATAAAATTCTTCATAGTCTCATAACCATCAGCTGAACTTTACCCCTTCTAGAGACTAAGTTAAATGTTTGTGTTTCGTGCTTGGTTTTAAATATATTTTCTGGTATTTAATTCAGCTATGCAAGCTTTACAGGTGTCAATTCAAAGCCTTGATTCTTTGTTATTCTTGGGTACTTATTTACTCTTAGGCAAAGTGAGTGTTATATTCTGCCCTAGAAGCATTTTACATTTTCCTTTCATTAAAATGGTAACAAATTGAAAGTCTTCTTATGTTTACAAACTGTTGATTATAGATTAGAGATATAAAGAAAGCAATCAGTCACCTAAACAAAGCAGCTCAGAGCATATTTAGTCACATGTGAAAACAGAAAGCATATAAAGCTTGTAAGACTAACAATTGTTGCTTATATTCCTAGTGCAATTAGCTAAGAAAATATATCCAGTCAGATAATGTGAATAGATGAGGGGATAAGTCTGTCATCCTGTGTTTAATTGTCCGTGGTATAATGTAATAAATTCATATTCCAATGAAAGCTTTGGAATGAGATCACTGAAGATATTTCAGAGAGTTCTGAAATTATTATTGATTCAAGGATGTTTTTACTGAATTGTACATATGCAGAGAACACTTCACACTGGAAAGTGCCTGGGTGTAATATAATAATCTACAGAACACTATCAATAACAGCCTTTCAGGCTCTCCTCCCAGAAGTGAAAATATATGTCACATATGCAGTGAGACTATTTATTTCATTCTATTTCTCAGTGATACATGCAGCCATACATAGTGGTTCCCTTTTTTCACTGGAGGAAGGAACCCTCCCTTCCTGATAGAGACTTGGCAATAGACACTGCAGTGATTTAATTCATTATATCTTGATGTCACTGGAGTTTCTATGTGTTTGGCTTCACACAGTAGATTTAGAACAGGATCTGGCCTTTAAATCCAGATGATTAATTGGGATGGATAGTTCCTAGTTTAGACACCAACTTGGATTGTTCTAGTTTCTTGTTGATTTCCTGTCTTAACAGCATCCCTCTGCTTGTGGCGCTTACTACAGTCATATACCCAAGACCCAAAGTAGCCACCATTATGACTTTAGTTATTCAGAGTGCAGGTTGCTTTTCCACATCTCTGCTAAGGTGTTTCAAGGTCTTCCCCACTCTCTTCCCTACTCCTAAGAAATAGTCCTTAGTAACGGCAGTGTATTTTGGCTCTCCCCACTGTGTGTTAGATAAATCCCATCAACTCAATTCACACAGGCAATCAAACAACTAACTGGCAGCAATAACTTTTCATCACTGATGACCTGGACTACATTCAAACTGGTTATTTTGTGGTGCTTCAGGACTTATTACTGACATCCTGAAATATGCAGCCATTGTTGAAGCTGTTGTGTGCATGACTGTGAAGGTAATTTCTTTGTCACTGCAGTTATATATGCCACAATTTCTTTAAAGAAAAGGTTACCTCTGGAACTGGCCAGAAATTATTATAGAATGATGTGCCTTGAAATTTTCCATTTAAATAGTTGACAACAGCTAAAATCTTTGTGACAATATCACCTTAATCACAAATATTATCTAAAAATTCCCCAGCTATTTCCTTGAGTTGAGACTGTATTATACTGTGAATGCGATGGTTGAATGCTTTCTGGCAAATTGATCTTTGGGTTGACTTAATAGTACAGTTTATGTCACAAACTAATCTGTGCACTCTTCATTTCACAAGATATGTAACATCTCCTACCTTTCTGGTTTGGTATATAAGGAATTGTGGAATCTTCCCATAGAAATGAATTTTTAAGCTGAATTTAGGTGAAACTACAAAACAAACAAACAAGTCACTTAATTTCTCCCAAAAGGAAATTAAGTAGGAATCATCTTGTTTAATTCCAATATGTAGATAATTGGGATTAAATGTAGGTAACAATTGCCACAGCATCTTATTTGGTCTCCCCACAGTGATGTTCTCAACTGCCCAAGGTTTCCATGTCCCATAACAGCCCTTTTTTACAAAATCATTGAGTTTTCTTTTTACTTATGACTCTTCCCAGCCAAAACAGCTTCCTCTACCTTTCAGTTATACTTCTTTTCTCTATTATATTTCTCTGTTTTTAAGTGCTGCACATAATTTTGTTGTGGAGAGCTAAATGACACATCCAGTGTTGAAAGGATGCTGCATAAATAACTGTTTTGTGCTGAATATGAGAACACATGCCCTGACAAACGCATAGTCTGTAATGCTAGATTTATTTGTAATATGATGAAGAAGGGAAGGCAAAAAAAGAGAGTGTACATAAATCTAATAAACTGACCCCTAACTTGTAATCAATATAAATGCTATAGTTTGGCAATAAACTGAGTATAAAACATATATAAGAAGAGGCGCAGCATTTGCTGTAAAATCATTTGGGCAGGATCAGTATTTCAGAAGTAAACTCCAGCATAAGTGTGCAATGCAGAATTGCCACCAACTAACTACAAAAATCCCATTCATGCTTCATTGGTTTTAGATGAATCTGAAATGACAGAAATTGACTGCCTCCTGGGTTAACTAGCAGAATAACAAGTTACATGCCAGCTTATTTTAGAAAAGAGAAAGGGCATCTTTACCTTAAAGAGAGAGAGAAAAAGTTTCCAAGTGCAGTATAGACAATTGACTGCTTCATGATAACAAAATGAATATGTATTGTTAAGTGTTTTATACGCCATATCACTATGCCAGCAAAGACCACTAGCACTTGCTCTGGATGAGTTATGGAGAGCAACTCCAGTTTTCATGATCATTTATGTAAATGCAAGTCAAGGTATGATGAATGTAATCACAATTATCTGAGCTTTTGTTTTCCAAACCAGCTAGTGTTTGTTATTTCAATGATGAGGATGCCATCACTTTCTTGCCAGGTGATTTTAGATAAAAGCTAAATTTGATGTAGAGTACAACAGTTTGTTAAACACTTGAAAAAAGGTTATCATTAATAATATAGAAAAAGAAAACCAATTTATAGAAAGTTGGTGTGTGCAATCTATGGAGTTGAGGGCTTTCCCTGATGTGATAAAAGATTATTTGGAATTAATCTTATTCCAGAGATACCATTCAACAACTTGTGCATGAGTTGGGTTTCCTATACAGGAGTCTCAGTTAGTCCACTACATTTACACCTATCACCAAAGAAAACCAAGATGCTTCGTGCTAGCAATATCAGAAGACAGTCAGGAAAGTAGAAACAAATTCCTAAATTGGATAATTTAGTCTTCATTCCTAACACAGGTGGTGTGATCTTCCTTATTTTTCCTGAACTAATCTTCCATCAGGAGTCATTATAGGTGTAACAAACACCAAGACCGGCTCTTTGTCGGGTTTTATTTTTAGTGAATCATTCTCCCAAGACTTCTGAGAACATTCATGATTTTATCCCGTTAATATTAAACACATTTCAATAGCCTTGACTGCAATCATTTGGTCTCCTTCCCAGAGCCTTTTGTTTTATTGCCATGACAATTTGTGACTATTTCCTCAATTACTTTATCAACACTTTCTTTGATAACTAAAGCAGATAAATGTGTTCTAGCTTATGTGCCTCCAATTAGAATGATTCTGATGGAAACTGCACATAGCAAAATTTGAACATGTCCTCCTAACAATTTAGTTTCATAACATTTAGAATAATATTATAAAACCTTTGTATTATCTTTTCATGCCTGATTCCAAGTTTTCCTCAATATGTTAATCTTCTTGTGATATGACTCAAAAAGAACCAAAGACCTAAATTTCAGAACACAGGAGACAAAGCCGAAGTGAACACCCACATATGCTCTATCTAAAACTTGATTGATGTTTTTAAGTGCAAAAACTTAGGGAACAGCTTCTGTAAGAGAAAATAAAAAGTCATGGTAAGACCAGAGATTTATTTAATGGCTTTTTACTCTTAATATGCCTTTGTAGTGTGTACAAGCAACAAAAATATGTTTATGGTTATAATATCTTCTAATCAAAGAGCAAACATTACCAGATAATTTGCAGTGCCAATGCTTGATGTTGGTCTAATGCTAAACGACTGAACTTCCCATACTCAATTCTTCCTGTGCAGAGCTAATCATTATTTCACAGCCTACACTGCATTCGTACAAAATAGCCATCAATGAACATGCTTCGAATAAGCATTATAAGTTGTTCATGAGTGATTAATTCCATATTAAAAAAAAACAGGGATCAACCTGCTACATCCATTTTCCCCACAGATGGGGGCAAACCATCCCACTGGAGATTACCAATACAATTGCTATAGACAGAATTACTTGAAACAGATGCTTCAGCTGTTGGGATACACAGGGGAAATTAAAGAGCTCAGTAGTCTCAGTTTCATACTTTTACCAGTGATAGTGAAGATGTGCTGTTGTGCAGCATAATGATCAGGGCAAACTCAGCGCAAGAGGCAGATCTTATTTCTCTAGAGCTTCCTGCTCCCATGTATAGTCATACTCTGGAAACGTACATTATAGTAGATCATTTTGGCCCAAGGTTACTAAAGGCATGAATTTGCTAAGTCAGTCCCATGAATCTTAGCCAGGAAACCTTCAGATTGATACTCCCATTAAAGAAACTAGAATTAACAGATTGTTGCAGATATAGAGACAATAAACATAAATACAGTATTCTTAGGGGTGATGTAGTATAAACAGTTTAGCCTTACAGCTTAACATCTTCTATGGCTATTTGTAGAACAGGCAGAATGTTTTACAACTGTTTATATATAGGGTTCTTTCACGGAAAATAAATATTTAGACAGAAATACTACTGATGCAAAATTAAATGATACACTATCTAATCATCTCATAAATGATGATAGCAAATATGATGTAAGTGCATAACACTTGATTCTGTGAACGACAGTAAAGAAGCCAGGATTGAACTTCACCATCCCTCTGGTGAAACACAGCCAGCTTTAGAAGTGGACTACTTCAAACTCCACAGACATGGTGAATAACCGTATCACCTGAGAACAAATAACCCTCTTGATAGCACAGTAAAACTATCAGTGAGTACAAAATAACTTAGGGAACACCCAAATATGCCTTTAGCACGGATCTCGGATGCTTCATGTGATCATGGGACATGGCAAAGTGGATATTTTTACCTTTACTTCCTTCTCCTTCAAAGATCCATCTTTAAAGAGAAAGAAGTGGCAACGTATGTAAACTACACAAAGCAGTTTGCTTGATCTTGTCTGAGGGCACGGACTGCTATTATTTGCTTCAAACATCTGCCCAAGATCTAGAAGCCTTTCGGTATTGAGTGAGATGTACAATGTTTTCCTACTGTATCTGCTACCAAGAAGCCAAGTTGTTTAACTCAAACACAACTCTCTGTACTTTGTACTGAGATGATGTGGCTGCTCAATACACTGTTGTTTATCTCTAGGCTGCTGCTTTATCATAGTCTTTATTATTTAAAGAAACTAAGTTAAATCAACACTTATTTTTGTACTTCGTATATATAATCCACTTTCACCTGCTCCTTTTTCATTGTCCCAAGCCTCCCCAGGGAGTGGTATGCAACAAGATTTTTGAGAGAATAATTCACTTAATCTAAAAGCATTTTCTTCAGGAACAGATTGAATAAGCCATGAAGCTGCATCTCGGAGAGCTTGACTTTGACAATACTTCCAATCAGCTTAATTATATGCTACCAAAATACAGAGTTCTTCGGAAGTCATCTTGCAGCCATCTCCAGATAATGATACTTTGGAGTAACCACATATACTCATTTGTGTAGAAGCATTTAACAAAGGTACTCCCGTGTTCAAAGTAGCAGTTTTTTAACAGGATAAATTTGGAGTTACTTTATAGAAAACCATAAGCACTCCTGGCTTCCTCAGTTTCAAAATATATATTCAAATGGAAAAGTTTTTGAAACAAAGCCTCTCTGTATTATGGTTTTAATTCAGCAGAACTAAACCACAGCAAAATTATTTTTGAAGCTAAAATATTGTTCTTTTTCATCTATCAAATAATTTGCTTCAAATGGAAAAGGAAACCCATTGTGATATGGTATAGCTGGAAGCAAATATGCTATAGCCAGACAAGTAATTTCATTTATCTGTATCTATTTACTTTAGCATTCTGCTTGAAATAAAGAAAAGCAGAAAAGGGAAACTACAAAACAAAATAGTAACAACTTATAAAATCAATGTACTATCTTATCAACTTGTACATCACTTTTTTTGTTAGAAAAAGATTTTTGCAGTCTATCCATCTTCCTACTTCCCATAATACCAGTTCTTTGAGATCACTTATTTATCCTTTTCTCATGAGTAGTTTTAACATGAAGAAAAATAGCATATTTCTGTGATCCAAGTGTAAGGTCAACAGCCACCCAGATGCAGCCCCATTTCCTCCACAGCAGGATCAGGTGCTGCCAGTTTGGGTCGCCTCAGATCTAGCACAGTCAAAATGCACAACAGGGAGGTAGTTCTTTTATTCTTCCCTATTCCAAGAAATCTCTCTGCATCTGTCAGCTTTGAGTAGCCTGAATTTTGCCTGTATTTATCTCTAAAGTTAATGCCTGAAGTCAGAGAAGATTGCAGTGAGCTTTGGTTGAAGTCTACATATCAAACTGGAATCTACAGCCCTGCACTATTGAAATCTAAGGTCGTACAAGGCCATGAGAGATTCCCCTTGCTGCAGGAAATAATGATGTAGAATGTTGCCATTCCCAGAGATCTTTCCTCCTTCCTCCTGGCCTAGGTGAGCTCCCAGGAAGCAAAGGATTAATTAGTTTTAGCTACACCTTTGGCACTCGTAACTCCCTCCCTTTGAAAAGCAGCTGTGCCAGGATTGAGCGCTTGTATAATTTACTGAGTTAGAACACTTGACCTTTAGGGGTCCCCTAGGACCAGCACACGTCAGGGTCTGCCAGGACTGAAGGGATTTGGAAATCCTTGCTAGATTCTGGGTCACTTCTCAGGCAGCATTGCTATCAAAGTGTATCATTACGGGGTCATTAATATTCTTGTCTCTCTCCAGCCACTGCTTTCTCCCAAAGGCTCAGAATCATCCTTTAGGAGTTTGTTGAGGTTTTTGTCTGCATCAGTAATTTCTGTTTAATGTATCATAAAAAGAAAATGTCGTTTTCTAATTATGCCAACTATGAGCTGAGTTGTCCCTTGTTCCCAGTGCTTAGGAAGACGCATTGCCATTCACAGCTAGGTCAGTGACTGTGCACACCACCTTTCATATATCTTAAATGCTTCGTAATCAGACTACAACATTAATGTTTTTTGCACAATGGAGAAAGACTGCAGCAGTGTGTCTAGGACACTGCAATGCAACAGAAAGCAGATCCAGTGTGGATAGGAAAAAAAAAGAGAGAATGCACATGCTCAATGAGCCTAATTCATCCCAATTCTTCCATTCAGTGTGTGTTCTTTAACCTACAGTCATTAGTAATTTCTGTATGTGTGCATTACATGTCCTGAAGAGGTTTCTACTTTCTATACAAATCAAAATTGTGAATTCTATTTTCCCCACTTACTTTAACAGAAATATCCGTTTGTGAAATTCATGGAGAAACTTGTTGCTGAACCTTGGCTTTACTGTGAATGTGTGCTTTCCCTGCTCCCCTTGTGCAGCACCAGAGCTATTGATGTGAAAATAAGACTTTGGTCATTTTAAAATTGATAATTTTCTCCTTTTATAAATGGTGTGTCTGATTTCCTAACTTCCTTGGTGAAAAGTTGTTCACTAGGGTTGTTTGTTTTATTTTTCTGTTCCTTTTTAACAGTTCTGACTTTGGCAGAGTAGTGACTGTTTTAAAGCATGACACTCAGTAGCTGAGAAGTGTTTAGGAGAAATTAAAGTCACCATGGCACCCAACTACCCATGCTACAGTGGCATTGCAGGAGGGGTAGTTTGACCCTCAAGGTCCATCCTCCTTTGCCAAAAGAAAGGCGGTTCACTCTTATGTCTCCAGCACATAGGATATTTTCCACAACTACTGTATTTATTTTATGCTAAAAATATGCTGTTGCCAGAGAAACCACCCCTTTTCTCACTAATCAGGCTGTTTAAAAACCAGTAACTTGCAGATATTATAGTGTCATGGTTAAAAACTTGTCCTTGCAGATAGGAGATGCTTTCTTCTCCAGGTCAGCTGCCTTACTTGATGCTCAGTTGAGGTACCTGGCTTCTTAAATAGCTCAGTAGAATTTGCCTATCTTTGTCCAAATGAATATTTAATCCATTACTCCCAATGGAAAAGTTTTCAATTTATCTCTTGCTAAAATATCTACCTTGATTAAAACGGGCCTTGGTATTCAGGGAGAAGTTCTTTCCACACAAGCTGCGTGACTTGACTGACGTCTCCTACATCTCAAGGGCATGTAGCAAGAACACTATTTTTTAGTGGGTTCTCTCATAGTCAGAAAGAAAAATGAAATCTCAAAGTACCTGCCTTGAGAAAAGAAATCAGAGAATTATAGAAGAGAGCAAGACAGTGTCTTAGCTGCTGAGGTGGCCTCTTTCTTTGCATTTTCTTCCTGACTACTCCATAGAGTTCACTGCTTAACTAACTGTATTATTATTATTTAACAAGAGTTCCTTGCCTGGGGTGACTAACTCTGTACTCCCAAAGGGGACCCTGAGGGACTAATTCCAGGCTGCAAATTCAAATAGAAAGCTGCATAGCCAATGTGGTGCTCAGCAGTGAGCAAACTGAATAATTGTGAGAATCAAGCTCTAATTGGAGTTGACAATGTTTAATTCTAGAAAGAAAATTCAGATGACAAGGGTGATAACGTTTGTAACTCACTAGAACCAAATCTTGCTCCTAGGACAGTGTCCTGTGAATTAGAAATACAGTAATCTTTTCTTCCATCCCTTTCTCTTTGTACAAAGGTCAGTTGTCAGTAATGAGGATCTAGTTTAGATGTGAAATGTTAAGATTCTTCAGCTTAGGCTCTATTTTCTATAGTTACTGTACATTTGTTTTACATTCAGTTCTTATGAATAAGAGTACTCACATCATTGCTTATATAGTCACACAGATTCATTTACAGGCAGAGATTAATTCCTGTTGACTTTCATCTGAGTTTTGAACCCTTAAATTTGGCAAAAAATAAATTAATTTAACTAAACAGTGTGGAAATAAAATAATATGTAATTGGATTAGTTCTGTTTTCGAAGATTCTGATAAATTCATAGACTTTTCTCCCTCTTTTTCAACGATCTGAGGGTTTACTTCAAGATGGACTGAAGGGAATTAAGGATTTCTGTTCGATTGATTTACGTACATCTGCAGCAAATATACCTCTTTTGGGCACGGAAGGATACTTTTGCTAAGAATTTGATGTCTCTTTGTTGAGTTCTGATGGATTCACAGATATATTCTGCTAAATTCTAATAAGTTAGAAAAGGGAAAATGAGCTAATGCAGGATTTCTAACATTAAATCTGAGGTGAGCATGACAGTCAGAATGACCAGGTCTCCATTTTCCTAGACAAAACAGTCTGCACAGTGCTGCTACTGATACTGTATCAGAAGTGTAGAGCCTGGATTTGACTCAGAAGTCACTGAAAATACAATTTTGTGTAAAACAGAGAAGATGAGTTAACAGCTGGGGACTACCATATGTGAAACCTTGTGCCATTACCAGCTCTCATCCAGCTCTCTCAGAGGGTCGTATCGCAGCAGAGCTGCGGCATTAATATGAGCTGCTGTGCCTATGCCCAAATATAACTCAGTGTTCGCTCCAAGAGGGACTGGGAAGCTTAGTCAACTTAATGCAGCCATTAAGCCCCTCTCTTTGCAGAATTAGGCAGTCTTTACTAAGCAGTTGGATAATTAAAAGCAAATCCTTTGTATGCCACCACAGCAGGACTATCAGAGACACAGAAGTAGACTAAACATCCAAATTTATAATGGACTCCTCTGTGTGTTCAAGCTTCAAGCGACCTATGTGAATGATACCACTTGTGTACAGTATAATAGAAGTATTACTATGATTGTCAAGATTTATACTGCTTTTTATGTGAAAAAGTCTGGCTCAAATCTGTGCAGCACTTCAAGAGAGTTTAAGTCAGGCAAAGCCTGTAGCCAGGACCATGGTAGAGTTGCTAACATTGCATCCATCTACCATGATACTTGATGACAAGGTGGCAATATAGGTGTATATCATTCTGCAACTTTTTTATGTGCTGCCCTATTAATAGTGACTGTTAATAAAATATTATTTTGATTAACAGTGTACATCTGATAAAATGCATATTTATTGGTTTTGAACTTTAAAATCCAGTATAATGTATGCTTATAAAAATGGTATTTTGTGTTTTAGGTATGTTTTTGAAACATTCACACTTGCATTTCCATAGAGAAAATTTCAGCTCATTCAAATGCACTACACCTTATGACACACTAGCGTATTTTCGCTTGCTCTCTAATAACACTGCTAGGTTAACACAGCAGCCTGTGTACTGTGGAAATTAGAGCGCTTCTGCAGTATGTTAGAAAGTAAAGTGGCTTCCTGCTGTTGACAGAGGCAAGATCCCTGTGCTCAGTATTCAGATTTTTCCATAAGGTACCTCCAGGTTATTTAGTAGCTCTCTGCAGTTCATTTCCTTCACTTATTCATGCAGCCGGAGATTTGCCTCTCAATTCCTATCAATAGAAACAGAAAATAAGATTAAAGAAATATTTACATTAAATATTTGGGGGGGTTATATTTTCTTTTTGATGCCCATTAAACGCTTAGGCCCTCAGTTTTATACTAAATGGCAGTTTTCCAGTTTTCCAAGAAGTGTTTTTGTGTTAGTTATAATTTACTTGGCAGCTAATATATATTATGCAGGTCGTAAGATGTAATTTTTTATTATATCCCTATAAGTATGTTTATTTCTGTGGCTCTGACAGTTTAGATCAATGAATTGTATTTTACACGTAACACAATCAATCATATTCACTTAAAGTCCGTCAGAAAAAGAGGCAAATGCCTAGTACCATGTACCATATCCTTGCTATATGAAAAGCAAAGAATAGCTTCTCAAAACAACATTTAGTTAAAAAAGTTACGCAAAACAATAGCCCCTGTATCCTTCTATTGTCTTTCAGTGACAAAGAGAACATCCAGGTTTTTTGGATACAGAAAAGAAATAATAGGCACAATTTAGGCTGGGCATTTAAATGCGTTCCCTAGGAGAATATTCCTTCAGTATCTCTCTCTATTGGATTGGATCATGAAAACAGTGAGAGAAATCTGCTTTTCTGGCCTCAGTGAAGTCAACCCTCCATTTCAACAGGTTTTCACAGCAACGCAAAGCCACATCAAACCGTCGGGACTGTCAGTGGTCTAAGCTGGTTAAATCCAGAGAGTGAAAAGAGCTGCATGCTCTCACCAGCTGTGACTATTACTCATTTTTTCTTTGACAATCCTCCCATCAAATGGGATTACAGCTCTGTATGGTTCATTTGTGTCTTAGTGGTTACCTCGAATGGTTAAAACGGGTGAAATTGGCTGTCATCTTCAGAAACTGCCAGCTGATGTATTTGAGCCTTTTAAGCAGGACTCACTATTGCTTATGGTTTTATTGACAACTAAACCCCAACAGAAAATTTGGTTTTAGTTGAAAAGCATTGAGTTTGTAGAGTCAGGACCAATACATGGCTGCAGGAATTAGAGCTAGAGAAGACAATTTAAACCTTTTAAGATATGTAACTTTGTTGCAATGGAATACTTGAAAATACACTGGGAGATACAGCCTCAAAAGATGTCTGAGATCAAAATATATTTATATATATATTCAGAAACATGATACTGGTTTTTATTTCCTAAAATGGAGAAGACTTGATATGTATTGCTTGTTCATTCATTTGCTGAATAAGTGTCTTAATGAGACCATACTCTGCACTTTTTAAACAATTTCTTATTATGGATTTGGAGTTTCTCAAGTGCTTTTGATAGATAATTGTGTTTTAAAGTTTAAATACTTTTATGATGAATTTTTGAGGCAGGTGGTGGTTTGATTAAATTTTTAAGGGCCCTGATTATGCAAAGAATATGAGAAGTGTTGCATACATTTGTAAGCTGTTTCTCAATAAAACTTAAACACTATTTTCTTTGGGAAGAATGGAGAGTAACTTCCATTTTCTCTTTGGGTGTGTTAAGGTCAACTTAAAACTGTTTATGACTAATATCCTAAATCCATTTTTTGTCTGAATGGAGGGGTTTGGAAAGCTTGAAGAAGTTTATTGTTTGGTTGGTGTTGTGGGATTGGTTTGACTTTTTTTTTTTGTGATGCTCTGGCATTCTTGTTGTGGTTGGTTGGGCTGTTTTAGTAACATGAATGATTTAATTATCCAGATTCTCTAAGTCTGAAATGAGCTTAATATTATCCAGACAGTATAGCATAGCAAGAATCTCATATATTCAAACACGGACAAACCTGACTAAACTGAAATTATCATATATTTAAATATCCCAGTGGAAAGATGTAGTGAAAGAAATGTACTCCAACCAGCTCCTTTTCATGGAGCATTGAGCAGTCAACATCACCAAGCCCCAACAAAATCCAGGCACTATGTAAAGAGTTTGACGGCAAGTTGTTGATCTGACAAGCTGTGATTAACACATGAACCAGACATTATATTCCTAATGATGTCAGTTCTTTCTGTTCTTGTGTGATTTGGCTTGCCATAAACCATCTAGAAAGTGATCATGGAACAGATGTGGGAGCGCAGTAGTGGGATTCATCAGCTTGTTTGAGCCATTTAGAAGTTCAGTGACCAGTCAGAGCTCTTATTTTGTATATCTTTTTTACAGTAAACAAAAATAAAGAAACACCTTAAAAATGCAGTCCCTCACATCCTTTTATTGTTAAAAAAGATATACAGAATAAATTGCCGTCTGGAGCTAATAACTCTAGAAGCTACTCCTGCAGTAACTAACTTTTAACAACATGAGAACACAGGTTTCTTTGCACAGTGAGGATGAACCAGGAGACTCCTAGAGAGGGATTACATGACTCAGACATAAAAAAGTTGCCTTAGTAGAAATTTCCTTGAATCAACCAGGTTGTTCTAGAGCCAGAAAAATCCCTAGAGAGTGGTTAGGATTAATGCTCACACAGTCCAACCTGGCCTTGAACACTGCCAGGGATGGGGCAGCCACAGCTTCTCTGGGCACCCTGTGCCAGCGCCTCAGCACCCTCACAGGGAAGAGCTTCTGCCTAAGAGCTCATCTCAGTCTCCCCTTCCCCTTGTCCTGTCCTGACAGGCCCTTGTCCAAAGCCCCTCTCCAGACTTTTTGTCAGCACCTTTAGGCACAGGGAGCTGCTCTCTCTAGAGCCTTCTCTTCTCCAGGCTGAACAATTTGCTCTGTAGGGGTTGCTAAGAGACTACATACTTAGAGTACTCATCTCAGACCTGAATGAATGAAATTCAGGTTCTAGTACAGTCTGAGCTGAAACAGTAGATGATAAATTGTTCTGACTCAGAACTCCACAAAGTGAGTTTCTGAACCTGAATCTCCAACACTCCTGGCAAGTGCACTGACATGATGCACAGTGCTGAATGAGATAACTACTATAAGATTTAAATTTCCAGTCTATATTGATTATGCATTTTCTGCTGAGCACATGATTCAAGCTACTGGATGCATTAAACTGATCCAAGAAACAGCTACAATGAGTTGTATATCTTTATTTGGGTATAGGATGAATTACATACCTCCTGGCAAATACCATACATCAAGGTGACAGATATGCTAGTAATACATGTTACTTGCAAGGCAGTTCACCGCCAAAAGAAGAGTTGGAGGAAAGGGCTGGAAATTTTGTCATTGGAGGCACAAGAAAGGAAATAACATAAAAATAAAACAAAACCTACACAACCTATGGTCCTGTTCTAAGACAACTGGAAAGCACTGAGATAGTATTGCCAGAGATCAGAGAAATCCCAAAAGGGGGACAAAAAGACATGACCAGCACAGCACAGTATCAACTACCTTAGACCAGAATAAAGAGTTAAACAGGAGGTGAAAGTATGGTTGCAAAGTAGTTCCCATGGATGATAAAATATCCCAGGTAACTATGCTAAAAAGCCACTAAGACAAAATACCCTTTCATTTTCTGCCTTTATTAAGATGTCTTGTACCATGAAAGCCTGAGTTTGCCTCTTCTTTCTTTTTCACCCATAAATGCTTTGGCTGTTATGTTTTCTGTAGTATGTGAAGTGTTAAATCTGCCAGTGAAAAATTTTCCACTGCAGTACAAAATGCATTCGTATTTATGAAATCCCATTAATATAGATATATTATTCATACACAAGCTTAACATACCCACAGAAAAGAAGATTTAAAAGAGTCCAGGCTGCAAGATATCCCACACAGATACTTTGAAATGTAGGAAACAGTTTTGCTTCAGCAAACAGAGATTGGCATCCTCATAGTTTTGCATTACAAGGTGGACCTTACTTATAAAATTAGATGCTATTTTTTTCTGATGTATTCCTCACCTATTTAGGACTAAAGATCATAAAATCATGGAATGGCTTGAGACAGAAAAGACCTTGAAAGATCATCTAGTCCAACCCCTCCTCATGGGCAGGGACATCTTTCACACATATCTCTCTCAATGACACAAAGTGCATGATTTTCAGGTCTGAAGTCTTTCCATACATACAGGCAATAAGACTACTAAATCTGTAGTGATCTAGGTTGTCATATAGGTTCAAAGATGACGGACATCTCTACAGGTTGACCTCCTTTCATAAAATATTTGATGCTAGATGACTTTCAGGGGTACCCATGCTTGAGAAATTCTATTTAACGCTGTGAAAGAGTAAAACTGTTTCACCTGAGCCTTTTTGTCAAAAGCAACTGGAGCAAATGTGTGTTTAAAACTATTTCAGTAAAGAAAACCCATGCAACAAAACAAGAGGCAGATACATGGCATGGGTAAAATGAAAACGAAAGCCTCTTCAGTCTAAATCATTACTGTTTGATGTTAGAAGTAATAAAAAGACAGTCTTGTAATGTGAAATGCCAGGAAAACTTAATAATAGACAGGGGCACCTTGTAATGTGGAATATCAGACAAATTTAATAATAGCCAGTGGCATCTTCCTGGAATTCTGTGTTTCAGTTTGATCATCAGATGGTGATGATATAATTGTCAGTGACGTAGAAGAGACCAAAGCTCCACCAACTAAGAATATACAAACTGCAGCCTTCAAAACAGGTGATATTTTTCATCCATCAAAAAGTGGAGTTGTAACATTTCTGAAATATGCATTACGAGATTTTATTGGAAGTCTGCTGAATATTTCATTTTCAATCATCTGAAATAGTCAAGTTGAAAAAGAATGCCTCTAAGCTGAAAAATGTAGGTTTACAAGCAGAACAGCCAATTTGGGGGAATGACCAGTTCTGGTTTTGTGTTTCCAAGAGGGAACTTTTATCAGCTGGCTTTGCAGTTTCTATTTTTTAGCGTTCCATAAGACCCTGCTTGCTGCATAATGCTGCCAGTTACTGGTCACATCGTTTGAAGAGCATATATTTTATTGCTGAGTGGCAGAATAAGTTTTCTCTCAAAAATGCTGGCTGCAAACATCTTTCCTGTTACTTTGAAAGCAACTTTAGATCAGGAATGCAATGAGCTAATTCCAAATCTGCCTAGGACTGAACAAAATTGGCTAATTGTGATATATAGAAAGGGCTGTTTTCATAGCATTTAGACCTGAATATAATGAAAATACACTTTATCTAATTTTCAGACATTACTGAGGTTTTAACAGCCTTCCTCTGGAGATGCCCCTTGCCAGTGACCACAGAGGGGAATCTCAGCGCTTGGATTTGAATAGAAAATCCTAGAAACTTCCAGAAAAATGAAACCAGATGAAACGAATCTCATCCTTCAAAGACATAACTACTTTGGCCTGGATTAAAAAATACATTGGTCTAACCAATGTGACATCTAGCTGTTAAGTCCTTCTTAATTTGTGGAGAGCTGGTGACACTTCTTCAGATTTTGAGGGAGAAATCTCATTGCCTTAAAACTTAGGAACCTTCAAAACCTAGGGAATGCCTGAAAATCCTGAATTTATTCTAATGAACTCACAAACAGAAGGGCCTAAAGAAGCAATTGGTTTGTTATGGCTTTTCTCAACTTTCTATAATCTGCAATATGAACAGAATTTCCTTGGTTTTGGAAAAAGTGAATATTCATGCTGCTTTGGGTACAGCGGCATACTGAAATAAACAGTAGCTGGTAGAATGAGAAACTATCATCTCTAAATCTTACCCTTTAGGAGTTCATTGTAGGGAAAAGAAAGGTTTCCTAAGTTTCTAAGGAAGTTAGAGAAAACAATTTGGTTAAAAAGGTACATGCATGGGACAATCACAATGGTATTCTGAAAGACAGAGTTGTCTGGAACTACCTTTTAGCTGTTAAAGGCTCTCAGTTCTTCTACTGATTCGGGATGGTAAATCTGTACATACTTACAGTTACATAAATAAGTCACAGTGATGGTAAATCTGTAATTACAGTATCACAGTATCACAGTAGAGATTGAAGGGACCTCGAAAGATCATCTAGTCCAATCCCCCTGCCGGAGCAGGAACACCTAGATAGTGTTGCACAGGAATGCGTCCAGGTGGGTTTTGAATGTCTCCAGGGAAGGAGACTCCACAACCTCCCTGGGCAGCCTGTTCCAGTGTTCCGTCACCCTCACTGAGAAGAAGTTTCTTCTCAAGTTTAAGTGGAACCTCTTGTGTTCCAGTTTGTACCCATTACCCCTTGTCCTATCATTGTTTGCCACTGAGTAGAGCCTGGCTCCATCCTCGTGACACTCTCTCTTTATATATTTATATACACTAATAAGGTCACCCCTCAGTCTCCTCTTCTCCAAACTATAGAGACCCAGCTCCCTCAGTCTTTCCTCATAAGGGAGATGCTCCAATTCCCAGAAGCTTAATTACTAATCTAAACTTTATCCGTTATTATTTCTCATAATTACAGGAAAAGGTAAATATTTGCATTCTATGGGATAGGGAATAAGGCACTTACTAGTTTTATTCAGGCTGCTGCCATTAGCTAAAATATTTCTCTATTAATGGAGAAAAACTTTGAGCTTAAGAAAAGATTTTACAATGGTTTTAACGTTTTTAATGGGTATATTATCTAAGCATTGGGACTGTATTGCTTTGCCTGTTCTTATTCATTTAAAATTACAAGAAAGGCAAAAAAAGGTCTCTATTTTCATTAGTCAAAATTACAGATTCCGTAGGCTGGAATAAAATCCATCATCTTTCTGTTTAATTTTAGGCTATTCTTTGGCAGAGAAGGGAGCATTAACACCTATGAATGAAGGGCAACTAAGACTGCTTTCATGTGACTGCACAAATCATGCAAGTCATACCATGAGAAGATGTACAAAATTATGTATTGCTGCAGGAAATACCACTGTGTGCATCAGACAGAAAGAGACCTCAAACTATATATGCTCTGTAATGGGAAATATGGTGAGGAGAGAAGAAAGTTTCTTAGCATCCCATTCGTTGCTATAGTTCTTCCCACCCACTGCAAAAAAAAATGACTGATAAAATAAGTTTCAGCAGTGTACGTATATAATTGTAGCATAGTTTAGTAAATTTAAGTAAGTTCACAGCAGTGCAAAGATCAAGTATATGAACAGAGACCATAAGCAAATGGGGCTGATGCGTCTATTTGCACACAAGGAAAGACTCCAGAATAAAGACCCATGTCTCAGTTCTCTCTGATGCTCACATGCTTCAAACCAGCATCAGGATTTACTACCTTTAGCTCATCCCTAATTCACACAGTACCAGGGAGAGTCTGCGATCTCAGCATGTGCCCAGTTTCCTGAGATGAAAACCAAGCCTTTGATTTCTTCCACACTATTCACAAACCATCTGAGCGGCAGAAAAGTTTATCCTAAGGATGTATAGCTCTTGCCAGAGGGTAGGAGGTGCTAAAGCAAATGATCCATTTTAGTGCAGTTTTGAAGAAAGGAATGAGCAAAGCCCACACAGTTTCCATATGCTGGCATACACTCAGGAGGAAGATATCCCCAGTAGGAACCTCCCATCGATAATGTTTATACTGATTCTTCTTCTTCGCGTTAAAGCCTTATCTAAAGGTCTGCCTGAGGTGGGGCCGCTGAGTAGAATCTGTACAAATAGAAGAGATTAACAAAGCTCTACTCCATATAAAGACAGCAGCCCAGTGTCATGACTTCTGCATGACATGAAACAGACATTGGCCTGGGGTCATGATAATCTCAGGCTTAGCTGTCACCTTTTATACCCTCTGGAAATCCGCTCTTGCAAAGGAAAAATCACTTCCCCAAGCGTCCTATACCTGAGATTTTACAAAAGTGGTGGTACCACAACACTGACTTTATAGATAGGAACAAAGGAAGATTTATTAATTTGCCTTAGGCTGCAGAATGAGTGCATGGTAAAGGAACAGAATTCCAGGAGTGAATTTACAGCAGTAAATAAAATAGGCTAAAATCGATTCTCTGGCTCAGTGGTAGGACAGCAAAGTTAATGGTGGTTGAACTCTCTTCTCTCAGACAAAACAGAAGCTTCAGTTGGAGCTGTAGGTACACAATCAAAGAACAAGACTCAGCAGGCAAGTTGAAATGAAAGAAATTCTTACTAGACATTATAATTAAAACTATTCCCATAGGGAACAGAGGGACAAATGTGTAGCAGAATTCTCATCCATAGAGATTTTCTTTGCAGGACTGGATGTGTCTGTCTGTTCCTTCTGACTTAATGTATATCTCAGTCTTTGCATTTATTCAGTGTTTCACACTAAATATTTGTCTGTAGTTAGCCAGTGTCTAGCTAATTGTGGCCTTCTTTGGGAGAAGGGGCAGGAAACTCCTCAATTCCTTCTCTTTTTTTGCTGGGTTCCAGCCAAAGCTCTCTCTTCAGCCAGGCTGATGTTATTCCTTATCTTTAGGCACATGGGGCAGCTGCTCCTGTGCCTTCAGGATTTCCTTCTTGAAGAAGGATTTCCTCCTTTAAGCGTTCAACAGTGTCCCACACGACATCCTTGTCTCTAAATTGGGGAGACATCAATTTGATGGATGGACCACTCGGTGGATAAAGAACTGGCTGGATGGCCACACACAAAGAGTTGTGGTCAATGGCTCAATGTCCAGCTGGAGACCAGTAACGAGTGGTGTCCCTCAGGGATCGGTGTTGGGACCGGTCTTGTTCAACATCTTTGTCGCTGACATGGACAGTGGGATTGAGTGCGCCCTCAGCAAGTTTGCCAATGACACCAAGCTGTGTGGTTCGGTTGATACCCTGGAGGGAAGGAATGCCATCCAGAGGGACCTTGACACGCTTGTGAGGTGGGCTGATGCCAACCTCATGAAGTTTAACCATGCCAAGTGCAAGGTCCTACACGTGGGTAGGAGCAATCCCAGGCACAGCTACAGGTTGGGCAGAGAAGAGATTCAGAGCAGCCCTGCGGAGAAGGACTTGGGGGTGTTGGTTGATGAGAAAATGAACATGAGCCGGTTTCAGTGTGCGCTTGCAGCCCAGAAAGCAACCGTATCCTGGGCTGTATCAAAAGAAGCGTGACCAGCAGGTCGAAGGAGGTGATCCTGCCCCTCTACTCTGCTCTTGTGAGACCTCACCTGGAGTACTGTGTGCAGTTCTGGTGTCCTCAACATAAAAAGGACATGGAACTGTTGGAACAAGTCCAGAGGAGGCCACGAGGATGATCAGGGGACTGGAGCACCTCCCGTATGAAGACAGGCTGAGGAAGTTGGGGCTGTTCAGCCTGGAGAAGAGAAGGCTGCGTGGAGACCTCATAGCAGCCTTCCAGTATCTGAAGGGGACTATAGGGATGCTGGGGAGGGACCCTTCATTAGGGACTGTAGTGACAGGACAAGGGGTGACGGGTTCAAACATAAACAGGGGAAGTTTAGATTGGATATAAGGAGGAAGTTCTTTACTGTAAGGGTGGTGAGGCACTGGAATGGGTTGCCCAAGGAAGTTGTGAATGCTCCATCCCTGGCAGTGTTCAAGACCAGGTTGGACGAGGCCTTGGGTGACATGTTTTAGTGTGAGGTGTCCCTGCCCATGGCAGGGGGGTTGGAACTAGATGATCTTAAGGTCCTTTTCAACCCTAACTATTCTATGATTCTATGATTCTAAGACCATCCAGCCGTTTGAATTCCTTTGTCTTTCAGGACTGCTTCCCAAGGGACTTTGTCAACCAGGCTCCTAAACAGGCCATAGTCTGCCATGGAAGTCCAAGGTACCAGTTCTGCTGGCTCCCTCATTCTTTGTCAAAGAATCAAAAACTCTTTTTGTGTTCATTATGCCCAAGATGGCCTCCAATCATCACTTCACCCACAAGTCTTTCTCTGTTTGCAAACCGCAGGTTCAGTGGGTGCCTTCCCTCACTGGCTCACTCACGAAGTTCTCTTCCACACACAAGGAACATCCTGGACTGTTTTCTTGCTGCTGTATTGTATTTCCAGAGGACATCTGGTAAATTGAAGTCCCCCACAAGAGCAAGAAAATGTTTAGGAGAAATCTGAAATCTTTGCCCTTTCCATTTTCTATCCAGTAGCATGTTATACTGTTAGAGTAGGAAAATGTAATTTGAATCTTAACTCTCATTTAGTTCATTTTTTTTCTCTGAAGAATGTAACAAAACACGGAAGAGGTACTGGCACATACAAACCCCATGGTACTGCCATAAAGTCTTAGCTGACAAAACATGAAGCTAATGAATTGATTAATGCTGTTATCAAGAGTGGGCTTGCCCTCAGGAAATTCAACAGATCAGGGTACTAATTTTATGTCTCCTTTGCTAAATGAGGTGTGCAAACTGTTAAAAATTCCCTCTTCACACAGAGTTTCATATCAGCCAGAAACATATGGGCTTAGAGAATGCTTAAACACCTCTGTGTGGAGACCTCATAGCAGCCTTCCAGTATCTGAAGGCGGCCTACAAGGGTACCAGAGAGGAACTCTTCATCGGGGCTGTAGCGATAGGACAAGGAGTGATGGGTTCAAACCCATCAAACTGGAAGTTCAGGTTAGATATAAGGAGGAAGTTCTTTACTGTGAGGGTGGTGAGGCACTAGAATGGGTTGCCCAGGGAAGTTGTGAATGCTCCATCCCTGGTGGTGTTCAAAGCCAGGTTGGACAGAGCCTTGGGCAACATGGTCTAGCATAAGGCATCCCTGCTTATGGCAGGGAGTTTGGAACTGGATGATCTTAAGGTTCTTTCCAACCCAAACCATTCTATGATTCTGTGAATCTATGCTAAGAACATTCATCAGCAGTGAACTAAACACCGAGGTGATTTGTTAGCTTTTGTTTAGCTTGTCTATGGGGAGGTCCCTTAATCATCAATTGGATGCTCCCCATACCTTTCCCTGCTCAGGAGGCAGGCACTCTGAAGGTATGATAGTTACAAATTATCCAACATTGGCAGCATTACCCAGATAACATCCTCTATAATCACGTTATTCAGATATGTAAATCAAGGTCCTGATCCTGCAGACAGATCAACACAACTGGAAGGATGTGATCTGTCCATGAGGATCAGCAATAGCCAGAATTCAAATTAGGCAATCTTTATGAAACACTGAGGCCAAAAACTGATGAAACCGAGCAATTCCAAAAGCAGTGACATTGAGGCAAAGGTACTTATTAGTTTATTTTATGCTTCTCTCAATGGACAACACATTGACTGTGATAACTTAGAGTAGTGTTAGGACAAGGGACAGACAGATTTGCACATGCAGCAGTATCATGTGAGTTAATTTCCCAGATCTGGTATTTTTTGAGCAGGTCTGGGCTAGATTATTCATGGCTAACTCAACAGAAAACAAGGCATTTTAATGTACAAGGTTTCTGTTTTAGCGTTATGGATGTGGGCCTGTACTGACTTTCTAGTGACACACTGTCCTGGGTTCAGCTGTAGCAGTCATTTTTCTCCTTAGCAGCTGGTGCAGTGCTGTGTTTTGGCTTTAGTCTGAAAACAACACTAATAACACACTGATGTTTTTAGTTGTTGCTAAGTTATGTTTACCCCAGTCTAGGACTTTTCAGTCTCATGTTCTGCCAGTGAGGAGGGGCATGGGAAGCCTGGAGTAAGCAGAGATAGGACACCTGACCCAAACTAACCAAAGGGGTATTCCATACTGCAGCACATCATGCTCAGGATGTAAACGGAGAGTTACCCGGAAGGGTGAGTTCACTGCTCGGTTGGCCTGGGTACCTGTTGGCAGGTGGTGAGTGGTTGTATTCTCTTCCCTTGTTATTTCCCTTATCATTATTATTGGTAGTAGCAGTAGTGATTTGTGTTAAACCTTAGTTACCGGACTGCTCTTGTCTCAACCCATGGGAGTTGCAATCGTTCAATTCTCCTCCCCATCCTTCCAGAAGTAGGAGGAGGAAGGAAGGGGGGGAATGAGCGAGCGGCTGCATGGTTCCAAGTTACTGACTGGGTTTAAACCACAACACAGACTCAGCATAGGGTCCTGGAAATGTAAAATCTCATGACATGGCACCTTTGGTGGCTCAGTTCTTCCTTACACTGCTGGGTGTCTAGAATATCAGTCCATTGAGCTATAATATTAAGCAGAGAAGTAGCGCTACTGTGTTTTGATCACCAACAAAAGATGAAATATAATTAAGTCTTTCTAATTCAGCTATTTAATTTTCAGTAATACACTATATCTGACTAGCCAGGAGGCTACTCAAGCACTGTGAGAAAACGATGATCAAGATATCTGTAGAAATACCAATGTAATCGTGTCAAGCAAAACCACATGTATATGTACACACATATCGTCTTCAGGAGCCCCAGTTCTGTTGAAAAGTGGGGGGATGCACAAACATGTAAAATTTGGCTTTTTTAATGTTTAAAGTATATATTAACTTAGATTAATGCAATGTACTAGTCAAATTATTCTTTGCATACAAAGGTTCATAGAATCATAGAATAGTTAGGGTTGGAAAGGACCTCAAGATCATCCAGTTCCAACCCCCCCTGCCATGGGCAGGGACACCTCACACTAGGCCATGTCACCCAAGGCTCTGTCCAACCTGGTCTTGAACACTGCCAGGGATGGAGCATTCACAGCCTCCCTGGGCAACCCATTCCAGTGCCTCACCACCCTCACAGGAAAGAATTTCCTCCTTATATCCAACCTAAACTTCCCCTGTTTAAGTTTACCCCTTGTCCTGTCACTACAGTCGCTAATGCAGCTTGTTGGAAAGCTCTTCAAAATGTTTGTCAAAATCTGTTGAAGAATAAAAGTTGTTCTTTGTTGCTCTTAGACAAACCTTTCCATTTCCACTCCCTAGCAAAAGAGGAAGCCTGACAACTTTTTTCTTTGCAAATGTCACATTTTTTAGAATTTGCATCCAGCTAAGTTTGGTTCCAAAATGTCATATAGAAATGAGAAGAAACCAAAAGTTTCTTTCTGATCTATTGGAGTAAATTGATGCAAAATGACAGGGCAGGATTAATTCTTTTAATTTTGGAAAGCAAATGGAAGAAAAGAAAGAGGAAGAGCTGTCCATTAAGCAAATATTCATGAATGATTCATGGATACTTCAAGTTACCATGAAACTGCATTTTTTGGCACCCAGCTAAAAATAAATGGAAACTAAAAGCAAAGCAAATTCCATGGAAGGAGAAGGTTATCAGGCTAATAAGTCTGAAGCCAAGTTTTGAAAGGAGATCTGTCACCTTTCAAGGCACGCTGCTATCAAAAGGGGGGGGGGGGGGAAGGATAATTAAATTGTATATGCCTTTCAGAAAATTCAAAAGCCATCATTCTTCAGACTCAAATATTTCCCTCCCCAACGATTTCTGTAACTTTGTGAAAGAAGTTTTCTGTACTGAGAATATCTATTTTCTCTCTTTTTCTCTTTTTTTCCCTTCTTGATGTTTTCCATTCGTTATTATTTTAAAATGCAAGGCTTCTGAGCATTCTGAAGTCAAACATTTGAACTCACTTTACAGGATCACACAAGTTGCTGCTTTTTTTTCATTCTTTCCTTGCTTCATTTCATTATTTAATGTTATCAGGTTGAATGGAAATTAGTTTTTTTGAGAGCTAAGAAGAAAAAGCAGATGGGGGAAACAGAATTTTAAAAACTCGTAGGTAAGAGGATTGTGGCTACCTCAAAAAAGTGTCTGTTCATCTGTGATAAATGCCATCTTCACTTCTTACTACAGAAGCAAGTTGCTCTCAGAGGGCTTTTGAGCAGCTCTACTTCCCGCTGTGAAGAGCTTAGTGCAGCTCTTAGCGGTGCAGCCCAGTCTGAAGCTCTTTGCAACTCACTGTTGCCTTAAGCTGGGGAGTATTCTGTTTTGAGCAGTAGCTCCACAGCCTAATTCAGTATTCTGCTCTAAGCAAGGAAATGTCAGCAGAACTATACCTCTTCATTTCTCTGGAGGCAGTGTAAAAATGGATCTTGTGCCTTGGGATGGTTTCTTCGGCAATGTCAATGGGAACTGTCTGGGGAAATGTCTCTACTCAGCTTGTCCCACCTTTTAACTGTGTGATTTGGCAAAACATAAAGATAACACAGGATAAAATCATCTTTCACCAGATAAATTTAGTCCTTTAAACTATGTTCAAATCACTTGTCAAGACAGGTCCTTTTATGCACTTGTTAGACGTTACTCAGTGATACAGCGTTGGCGCAGACAGATTTAGCTATGAAGGTGTCTCAAGAAATACTTGCTGTGACCAAAACGTTAATATTCTGCTAATCAGCCCTAAAATGCAGAGCTGGAAGCAATTATTTGCCTACATGAGCTGAATTAAATGTTGACCACACAGAAAAACAGCGCCCTGTCTTTCTGCCGCCAGAATGCCTTTTTTTTTTCCCTTGGTCCTGGGTGTTAGCCTTTTGTCTATTTAATGCAAAAATATTTTTACATGAAAGTTTGTGCATAAGGAATCCTGTCTACCAATATTAAACTGGCAAAGAGCTAAAAGCATAGGAGAGAGCTTTTTTATAACAGTGCTCAGTCCAACACAGAGAATGAAAAACAAGACCTAACCATTTTCTGATGGCATCAGAAACTCTCCAACACCCAGTACTAACCCATCTATTTCCATATGGCATGAATTGGGGCACAGGATCATAGGTAGGTGTAGACTCATCCATCCATCCATCCATCCATCCATCCATCCATCCATCCATCCATCCATCCATCCATCCATCATCCATGCATCCATCCATCCATCATCCATCCATCCATTCATCATTCATCCATCCATCATGCATCCATCATCCATGCATCCATCCATCATCTATGCATCCATCCATCCATCCATCTGTCCGTCCATCCCACCCTCCCTCTATCACTGCATTCTTATGCCATGACCAGATCATGAGGGGAACAGGAGGAGTTCTTCATACATCTATATTGCTTTTAGTTTGGGATTACATCCTGTGTTATATCAGGGAGAGAACATCCCTTTTCCCTGACTGTATATGAGCTGGAGCTGGAAAGCAGACACATTCAATCCAAAAGTTATTTGTACTCTTGAGCAGAGTAGTTAAATAATCATCAATCGGTACATCTCATCTCAGGGTCAGGATAGCTTCTTTACTGCTCAGCATTGTCACACAGATGATTTTCTCAATCAAGTTCTAAATACTGTTGTTCAAAGACTTCCTTTCTTTGAAGGCAATTCATTGGCCAGTGTTAGCAGTCGGTGACATGATGCACAATGAAAAGGCTGGATTCTGAGATAAGTAAAACCACACATTTCTTTTACCATTTTGATTCTGGTTATCCTCTTTCCTCCTTTTATAGGCAAATGTTGTGTTCAGCATAGCTGGCTTTATTGATGCTTCTCTATGTTATATACTTGTTTACCTAAGAGTCTATTGCTTTCATGGTGAATTATCTATTTGGACTTCTCAGGCACCCAGCTCTCACAATGGTAAACTTTCAAAGTGCACAACTCAGCAAGCAAAGCACAAAACCAGAAAGAAAACCCGAAGTAATTGACTCCTTGCTTTAATTGCACATCACAGGCTTCTATTTTAAATGCCCAGAAAAGTTATCTTTATTATGCTGTTTAGGTTAAGTGTGGCTCCGAGATTAATATCTAGTTTAAAAGCAGCTATCATTTTCCCTTTGTAGAAACTATTTTTCATAGTAACAGCCTTCTAAGTAGCTAAAAATATCCTTGTGATACACAGCAATAAATGTTTGCAGATATGAATCCCATTATAGTTTATGGTGATTAAAACATGAAATAAGACTTGGTATTTGATCTTTGAGACTTTTGCTGTAATTTGAAACAGACCTAACAGCAAATGATGATCTTTATGCACCCTTCACCTCAGGGCTTCAAAGTGAGATGGGGATAGCAAATACCTCTAAAAACAGACTTAGAAGCTCTAAGATTTGCTCTTATCTTTCTCTTTAGTGTCGGTTTCATTAATTATTCTGACTAACAAACTACCAAAGAAGGAGGTAGTCTGTGGATGATGATGCTTTTTAAGAGAAGAGAGAAAAAACTTTGGGGCATCTGTCCTTCACAGGGTTTTGGGGTTTGTTTCTGTTTTTTTCCTGCAGTAGCTTATATACAAAAAGATTAAATGTACTGGCTAAGGGGAGATTGACTAAAGCAATTGTCACCTTCTTATAAATCAGGTTTCTTGGTTTTGTGTTTGGTTGGGTTTTTTTTTAAGTAAAACAAAATATGTTCATACGTCAGGGCAGAATCTGAGGGGTCTGTGTCAGGTTATAGTTGCAGGATAGAACTGAAGCATGCTCATCAATCTGTATCTATGCCAGGCGGTAATCATCTATAAAATACACTACACAGGGAAGATTTTCCTTGCACTAAGCATTCACACAGAAACCTAACAAAAAAGCTAACACAGCTTTCTGCCACAAATGTTCCAAGATAGAAAGTGATTTTCTTATTCATCTCTGCAGCTTTTACTTTGTACTGAGATAGACTGGAAAACCTTACACAGCCAGACAATTAAAAGGTGATTATCCTAAAGTTCTAACTTAATGCCTTTCAGATTTGTCATTTGCAGCTGTGGAAAATCGTTTACGCCTTGGTTAACAGGCCCAATTTGAACATATATTTGTGATGCAGAGAAACAAACCACTATTTTCAGGCATAAGGGATCAGTTGCAGTGCCAGGTAGATGTACCTGAACATATCTGGCTATGCTAGGCTTTTGTCTATCCTTTTCTGTAGTGCTAGTGGCAATGGATATGGGCTTCATGGGAGGAAGAAAAAAATACAACAAACCAACTACAAAAAGAAACGATTTGTAGCTGCATAGTCACCACAAGAAGCAGCTACTTATGCTGTGGGCTACACACCATGAATTAAATTCACATGAAGTTGGTGGGAGTTTTTCAGCCGCTGCCAGACAGCATTGGCATAAGCCCAAAAGCACACAGTTGTGGTATTTAAAAATACTTTGAACGAGTATTATGGCAAGAGCTTTTCTAGGCTCAGACCAACAACTCAAGATGTACGTAGCAAGGGAGTCAGTCATTTCCCCCATCCAAATACATATCCTCAGGAAAAGAGACACACAGACAACACAGAAATGGGAAGTATTGGGTTCATGTCTCTCTGATGGGGCACTCCAGTCATCCGTAGCATTTACTTGTATCTCTTCCACCTATTTTTATCATTACATGAAAACAATACCAGCATTTTTATTTCATATTGAAATGTAGGTTAAGGACTTACTGGCCATTTAAATATAAATAGGTTAAAACAAAGATAACAACTTTCAATGTTTGGGTTTGTTATGAAGCTAATATGATTTTGAAATAATTTGCAATAATGCTGAATTTCTCTAAAAAGTATATTACCATAAAATAGTTTAATGTCAATGAAATTGCTTTTTCCAAAGGACTTTGTTAGCAGGCCAAATTTGAATTTATATTTGGGATGCAGAGAATCAAACCACTATTTCCAGGCATGAGGGATCAGTTGTATTTCCAGGTAGATGTACCTGATCATAACTGGCTATTCCAGGCATTTGTCTGTCCTTTCCATAGTACTCACGGCAAGTGGATATGGGCTATATTTTTTTCTATGCACCTAAAGGAGAGCAAACAAGAATTTACCATCTTAAATATGACATAAATTTGGGCAAGTAAAATATTCCAAAGAGACACATTGGCCATTACACTCAATTTCTTCCAAATATATTGTTCTTGGAAATTTTTTATGTATTCCTCAACTTTATTTCTCACACCCAACTCTTCCTCTGAAGGTTTTCTCAAAGATTATGAGGTCACACTGACAGTAATGTCTCCTGTAATGGACAACACAGAGAACAATGTGGTTTTCTGGGTATGGCTTATTGTATTTTGAATATAATATATTCAAAATAACTAGAGGAAATGGCCTATTGTCAAAAGGAAAAATTCTTATTCAGGTAAGTGCCTCTGCTCATCACGATACCAAGAAAAATAGCTATGATATCAGCTTTTAAGACAAAGCTGTTAGAAATAGACAAAGTACATTTTGATAGGTAGATTTATTTTAGGGTAACTATCCAAAATTTCAGAATAAAATCAAGCTGATATTTCACTTGCCAATTTTGTCTGGAGAATGTCAGCATCTGGAAAGTTTTATGTGGGGTTTTTTTTTGCTTGTTTTTTGCCTTTTTTTTCTTTTCTCTCCAGAGTAGTTATTCCAACTGAACTGAAATCTGTTCTGGGAGAAAATTATAGAACCCATAGAATGGTTTGGTTGGAATGTACCTGAAGATCATCCAGTTCCAACCTGCCTGCCATGAGCACGGGTGCCTCACATAGACCATGTCACCCAAGGCTCTGTCCAGCCTGGCCTTGAACACTGCCAGGGATGGAGCATTCACCACATCTTTGGACAACCCATTCCAGTGCCTCACCACCCTCACAGTAAAGAACTTCTTCCTTATATCTAACCTGAACTTCCCCTGTTTAAGTTTGAACCCATCACTCTGTCCTATCACAAATCCGAATTATTTTAAAAGTACAAATAATTCATAGTTGTCATTGTTTATTTTATTTCTGAGATTATTTTTTTTATCTCTAAGTAATCGTAGCAGACATTGATCAATAGGCACGATGATTATTAGAACAGCAGTTGCTACCAGATCAAATCTTGTCCTATATAAATAAGCTATGACATTTCAATGTGGGAGTATGCCAAATTTTTTAGTAAGATAGATTCACTCCATCCCCTTAGAAATATTTAAATTTCATTATAAAAGAATTAGATAAAATCTGAGACACATCGAGGGATTATTTGCTGCATCACTCTGTGGTCCTATGTGCTATCAGATCCATAGTGAAAAAGGCTGTGTGTAGGCAGCTAATTTTAGGAGGAGGTAGCAGTTTTGTTATAAATCTCATAAGGACTAAAGCTTGAGAAGATGCCTGATATTTTCTACTTTCATTGACATGTTGAAGGGAATATCTGAAAGAAAAAAATGGGCATAAAAATGTTTTGTTATATGCTACTGGCTCATTCACACCCTGCCCTGTTCAATTTAGTAGTTCTAGAAGTTCAGGGTGCCAGCAAGTAATCGCACTCCATGTTGAACCTATGTACCCCTATTTCTTGGTTTACTAACAAAAGCCTATTATTAAATGCAAAGCCAAAAGTGAACTATTGAGAAGACAAAGAATTCTCAAAGTTAGAGTTTCTATAGCAACGCTGACTTGGACAACCTGCTACAAAGATGAATAACTTTATGATGGCAGGTACAGGTAGTGAGAGCTCTGATGGAATAATCAGGGACATACACCCACAGCCTAGCTGATCAAGTCTGCTCTGATACCATGCACGGATCTGTCAAGCCTAGGTTTTTGACCATGTTTAGAAAAGCAGTGAGTAAGAAGTACACAGTTAAGTACATACAGTCTCTACACTGAAGAAGTTGAAGACACTTATAAAATATATGCACTGGGGGCTATTAAGTAAAAGCACTTCTGCTGGTCAGTGGCCCTCAATGGAAATTTCCTCAAGATGGGAGAAAACATTTCAGAAAAGAATCTGTTTATTTCCCCCAGCCCTATACTTTTAACCACTTATCAAATAATAGGTATGGTGACTGGCAGAATACAAGGCTAGATGCATACTTCATCTGATGCCGTTCCTATAGTGCAACTATGTGGGAAAGTACCATTTCCTGCCTGGATAATATAAGGTAAAAATAACCCTGTTTTTCATGTCAGGAATAAACTTTTCTGAACGCCTTGCATTCTCACTTGGAGCATGGAATAGTACTGAAGCATACATGTTGATAAACAAGAGCATATTCATTTTCCTATATCTGCCTTTATGTGGATTAGAATCATAGAATCATAGATTCTGCATGAAGGAACCTGACGGAACACTTTGCACAGTTGAAACATGATTGTCTGGGACCTGGAAATAGTTGCTTAATCCAGGGAAAAGGGTGATTTTGAAATCTTTAAGATAGTCTTCTTGTAAAGTAGTTACCAGACTCTAGATAGATCTTCTTTTCCATTGTAGTGATATGCAATGCCGCCAATCTCATGGGATAAAAGAACAAAAATACACTTCCTGTTTTCTACCTTTAGAAATGGATTGGGTGTTATCATTGTATTATAAACCAATCCAAAGGAATCCATCAGATATTACCATAACATGCAACATTCATTCAGGTTTGTTGTCAAATACGAGTTGAGGGCTGCTACCATTTAGCAACTAGACTAGCAGATGGAGGGAATACTTTTGCTCCTGTCATTCATTCTTGCTTTAAAAAAAATTTGCAGGGGAACCTCTAAAATAGTCTGGTTTATGATAAAAATTGAAAGTACAGAATGAAACACCAATCTCTAGTTACCGCAGTGTGCCGCTATTTTCAAAATAGATAGAATACATTTAGAAGTTCACTTAGAATTTGCTAACACTAAGCAAAGTTAGTTAACTGAGATCAAGTAGTCCTCATGCATAATTGAAAAGAACCCAAAATCTAGATGTACATGGCAAACATATCACCTATTACTCCTTTCTATCCTTTTGTTTACGGACTTATACTTACTGCTTTCTGTAATTTTGCTTGATCCTTACCCCAGTTCTCTAAGTGGCTAAATCCAGAGTATGTTAATACTGGGTTAGATTACACGTAAGTCAATTTTATTGCAGTTTTTTATTACCAAGTCAGTTTATCTTCATAATTCCTGTCCTAGCAACCATCTGGCTATGTTATTTTGTTACCTGCATGGCAGGTGGAACTTAAATAATGGCTAAGTTGGAGGCACAGTCGTTGCATGGCAATACATTTTTTCCTGTGAATGCAGGTTAAATAACTATTACCTGAGAGCTGGATGTCTTTCAAATGAATATCTTTAGCTAAATTAAGTTCTTAAGGATTCAAAATGGATAATTGGTAGAACTGTTCTCAGGAAGTTGGGTCACAAATCATAGTGTCCCTTAAGTCTTAAAAAAATCCTCTATTTATAATGTAACTGTAAACACACCACATTTATCCTGCTATAAAGAGGGTACCGGGACACAGGGAATTCAGCAGTGCTGATGTCATCCTTATAATTTCTTACTGTCATATGACAATATCAGATGAAAACTTTCCTAACTGGGACAAACTTATATATGTCCTGTTATGTGTCCACTTATATGTGTCTACTGTTCTGTGGAAAAAGTTGTTCAAGTAGGTGTCCAGCTACAGAAAATGATAGTAAATTAAGTAGTAAGTTGCTGTGAATGTGCATCTGAGGTGATCTCAATGTCATATATTCAGAATGTGCACCAGTGATACAATTATTGGACCTAATAAAGAAGCATTAGTTCAAGTTCCACGCGCCAAACTGCACAGAAAGATAAATCATAGGGAGGTGCCCTTTGGCATGAGGATCATCTTTGAATTTATGAGCTGTCTAGCTATCAACTCAAAGGCAGCTCTTCAGGCTCACATAAATTAGAGATATTGGAAATGATAGACCAGGTCTTGAAAAATTACTGTGTTTGCATGTCTCTGACTTAAAGCGTGACTTAAAATCTGCTGAGAAAGAGGGAAATTTATTCTGCCAAATACCCTGCATTGTAAAGATAGAGTTTAGGCCCACATAGCTGCCTACAGCATTTTTCAGAATTACACTAATGGAAAGAACTACCAGAAACTAACTTATCTGTGTTGCTCACAGGAAGGCCAAATACTTCAGAGGCCTTGGAATAATTGTTCATATTTTTTTCTCTCGCTTTCATTTTTCCTGCAATTTCTCCTCTTGCTCATTTAATAAATCTTCATTTAATAGTTGTGGAGTGAGGAGAGTCCCATTCAAACAAAACCCCAAAATGCCAAACTAGCGTGTCCCTGGATAGGAGCTTGATCTTCTACATTATACAACATATAAGAATCAATCTCATCTCACTTCTTAGATGACCGATAGATACTGATATCAAAGTTGAAGTTACAAATAACCCCCTTGGTATTTGTAGCCGATGCTTATGGATTAAGGTGAACTATGCTGACAATATAATTCATGTTTATATAATACTTTACTGCATGGGATGCATTTACATTTATAACTGTGCCAAGATCTAGAACATCAGTTAATGTGAAAATTATGCATTTAGATTTAGTTGATACAGTTTAAATACTAGAAAAGTGGAGTGAAAAAAGGTTTATTTAGCTTTTTCAGTAGAGTCTCTAAAGGCAGTTTAAAATTTTTGTTTTTTAACTACATTATTAATAATTTGATGTGGTTTTATTATAGAAATAGTTAGATAAAACACTTTGACACTTTGAATACAATGAAGAATACCACCCGTTCTCCGTTCTTTGCTTTTATTGCAAAATGCTGTGATTTTATTGCAAAGCTATGTGTTCTAAATAGCCTTGCTATAACTTCCTGTATTAGCATTTTTGCTACCTATAACCAAGAATGTTCATGCCACTACGCTCATGCCATCTTCTAACCCTAAAGGTTTTAAAGTCTTTCCAGATGGAAAATTTTCTGAGAAAGGGGCTTCTCTGTATATAGAATTTATAACTACAGTACTGCCTTGCAAGAAAGACCAAAACAAGTCTTGTTCTGGATTGACTTGCCTCATCGTAGCATTCTCAAGACAAGCCAGTTGAGCAGTGGTAATACTTCTCTCCTACTGATCTTAAAACATAACTAGTTATATGAGTTTATCCATAGATTTTTGAGGGCGTGGGGTTTCAGAAGTTCTTGTGACTAATATTGTCAGCTGTAGAAGCACAAGTGAATGAGTCAAGATGGCATATACCAAAGTTTGTAGCTGCTAATAGAACCTGTGGGATGACAATGATTCACATGATTATCTGCACAGATAGCCATGATTTTGTGGTAGATCCCGTTACTTATGAAAACCTGTGTGTAAAGGAAACATAATGTCAATAGATCCATAAGCTTAAAATGGAGATTGTAAGAATATTTCTGAATGTAAAATAAGCTACAGTAGAAGTGTCTATTGCAGATGTGGTAGTAAAGAAGTCAAATTGACATGAATGAGACTGCAACACGAATGAAAAGGGCTCTAGAAAAGACAACCAAGTAAGGAGCATGCTGGCTAATGTACCAGAGGCAAACACAAAGGGTCAGTGGAATCTAATCAGCAGTCTGTGCCAGTCTCAGCCATTATGGCTACTGGTCATTAGCAGCATAAAATCCTGTCTGTCTTTAAATCAGTCTTAGTTTTGCTTATGTTTAATAATTTTTGTATCAGTTTATCAGAATAATTTCATACTGAAAGTTTTGCTGTTTCACCATCATTCCCTCCAATAAACATATCCCTTTAGGGACCCTATGATAATCTACCACTGTTGACCACTAATCCCCCTCCTCTTTTTTTTTTTCTCCTACTTACTTTGAAACAGGAGTAAAAGTGCATTTGGGTTATTTAGAAAGAAAATCATGATTGTATAATCTCAGGCCTAGATTACTCACAGGGAGGGGGAAGTCCTAGCAACCCAGTACCCTACCTGATGATTAGCTCATGCGACATCAATATCTACAAAAAGCCCTTATAACAAAGACTGAAAAACGCCTGAGCTAGTATCCTAACTGATAAGTCCTAGGAACTTGACTCCAAGGAATGCAAATTAAATGTTTTTCTGGAATATTTGTTTCAAAAAATCTTCAATCCCCTGTTTGCACGCACAACCTCAAGATCGATGCAGCACAAATATGTTTTTTTCACATTCTGTATAATACCACAACTTTTATTTTCAGTAGATGGATAGAAAAATCTCCATCTTTTTGTACTCATTCTAGTGCATAAATACACAAACATAAACCAAGTTCCTACATAGAATTCTAATTCCTAGAGAATTAAAGAATTCTCTCCACAAATAAACTCAATTCAAGGCACTTGAAGTCAGCCTGAGCTTATAAAGCATACATTATTTATTCTCCCTATGATTACTAAAACTGATTTAATCTGTTTATAAGAGGGCAGGGGGGGGATTCAGTTTTATTTACCTTTTGTTAAAAAAGATCCTTGTGCTTCAGAATGAAATTGTCACCCATGCCTCTTAAATGAAATCTAGTGAGACAGAAACCCTCCTCTGAGTTAACCACAGTCATATTTCATTTATTGTTGGGATTTATAATCATATTTTATTTATTGTTGGACTTTATAATCACATTTTACACCTGATATTAATTTGTAATTGAGAAACAATGAGTAAAAATTATTGCAAGGTTTCATTTCCACCCCCATTAACATTTCAGGTTTTGCTTTGGGGTCTTCATTACAAATAAGTTATTAAACTAAACGATGTGGCAAGTTGTCTATATTTAGTCATCTATAACTTTAGTGTGTGTTTTACTGGCTGAAAACATGAGCAACTGACATCCCTGCAGATAACAGGAAAGGAGAATGAACTTATTTAGATATCCCCAATAGCATGCATTAATTTTCTGTGACTAAAACTGGCCTTTCTTTGAAAAGAGAAAGGTTTTCAAACTGATTAAACCTAGAGGCAAGTCTTTTTTACATATATTTTGAACAAAACCCAAATCTGCCCTAAACTTTAGTCTCAAATTTCGCTGTGATCAAGTTCCTCTCAGATACAGTCGTGAACCAGTATGGAATTCTTCCAGGTTTATTCCATATTACTCAGAATCTGATCATCTTGGAGTTCAGTTTTTATAAATGACAACGTGTGCTTGCATTTATTTGATTGCATTAGATTTCAACAGTTCTAAAGTTGTTACTGAGAACATGATTCTGGCTATACTACTAAGTCTGCTGCTAGAAATAAGGCATGGCATATTTTTATTGTGAGTAGTTAATGTACATTTGTTACATTGGGAAAATTCCTTCAGCACCTGGAAAAACTAACCCGATTTTTCCTTTTCCTGATCACTCAACTGTGTCCTTCCATATTCTTCACTTAGTTCAACAGACTTCTAAAGTGCAGAAGAGCTCACAGAGAGTGACACAGTGCATAAAGACAAAGGTAATAAATAAGAACAAAGCTATGGTAGCTAAAATGCAGGCAGAAATATAACCAAAGTAATCTCGATGATCAAAAAGTTCAAAATCAGCCTAGAAGTTAAAACTCTTAAGACCTACAGGGAGAGGTTAAGAACTGGAGAAGGCAAGACTAGTCTGTTTTGTCTCAAGTCTCTGCAAGCTCAGCTCCTGCCTTGAATATCACAGGTAGTGAATTAATAAAAGACTACATCTTTAGTCAGCAGTTTTCCAAGCTGCTTAAAGGATTTTGATGGTCAATGCAATTCCCATCAGAAATTTGCCTTATGAACTCACTGAATTTGGAAGTCAGATTCAAAGTCTCAGTTCTGAGAACAGGGAACATAGTTTAGACTGCATGCTATACTATAGCTGTTCCAAACAGAAAGAAATCATTCAAGTTAAGACACTAATCAAAGTAGAAATCTTCATTGGCTCAATAGCAGGACATGACACTCCCCGATCAGTGTGGCTCACTGAACACAAAAGTCTTACTATCAGATGACAGGTTACTATAACAATGAGTGAAAATCAGTGATGGTTGGGCTATTTTTGAGGTGAAATCTGACTTCTCTGTCCCTCTGCCCAGCTGGAGAAAGATAATCTCCACTCCTGATATCAAAGAATACTAGAAGACAGGCTGTTAAATGTAGGATTAACAGTTTTACACAGTATAACTTCAAACTAGTAGAAGTTGGCAGGCACCTGGGAGATCTGCAGTGTTTTCCAAATACTAATTTTAATACTTTGTAATAAAATTGTTTATGTGATGTGTTAGCATAATCGCTTGCAGGTACAAATTAAGAAGTTTCCTAAGCTGTGAAGAACTGAAATCCTCTGGCATAAAGGTAAGAGTAAATAAATACTACAATATATTTTGTAGAGCATTTTAGCGCACCATGTATCACATGTATCAGAAGAAACACACTACTTCCTCTGCTTTCCTGAATTCACTCCTAGACAAGATAGGGTTACCTTCTGCTAACCTAAAATGCAATCCAGTGTCCTGAACTTTATATTTTATCTCTATAGGTCACACGAAGCATATGAAATAAGACACTGAATCATATTGGTGACACTGGCAAAAAAAAGCAAAGCTTTAGCACTAGATCTGGATAAGGCTAAGCCTCTTGCCAATGTTTTTTTTTGCCAAATGCCAGTTTATTATTCCAAGAGATTCAAAGTGGGATCCTTTGAAACATATACAAAATACCTCCTGCCCATAGCCAGACTTGTTAAAGAATAAGGTTGCTTTCTGTTTACACTGATAATGGTTAGCTCTCTCTCTCTCTCCAAGGAGTCCTTATTCCTATCATAGATTTGTTGTTTTTTTTTTTGGGGGGGGGGGGGAAGTGATATCTCTATTATACCTGTTGAGGCAAGGAGTTTCCTTCTCCTTTGAACCAGTAATGCTGCTCAGCAGTAACTCTAAGCTGCCTTACTAGGTAAGCTTTATATTGCTTTACTTACGCACTTAGTAAGTCTCTCAAGGAAGCCTTTTTTTGAGCTAGAGTCTAAGTTGTTCATTTAATACTTCTGTAGTGAAGATACAGGGTACCAATGACGGTCTCATCACAGCTTCAGAACACAGGTCAAAGACTTCTAGTTCTAGCAACTGATTAATGTCGAACCCATATCAACCATAGGGGCTGAGATCTGTATACCTTATGTTTCCAGCTTTTTGGCAACTGTGAACTGGGCTGGGCATAGACCTCAAGATAACTAGAGATAATTTGTATCCTCATTATCAAAGTTACATGCCTCAGATCGATTGCTAGTTATCTTAACATAAACTTTAACACATTAATGCCCTCAGAGATGCTTCTTGAGCATAACATCATTTTATGTTTCCTTCATCCTGTTACAATAAGGAGAGGAAAATTAGGACATTCTATGTATTCAGTAATGTCGCATGCAATTCTAGGTTTCTTTTTGTGATTGTCCAACTAATAATACAAGTAAGTTATTTATGGTAATAAGCTGTATCTAAATTGGGGTTTCTTGTTATTTGATGTTTTCTAATAAATATTAAATCGGGACAAAAAACATTAGTCAAATATATTATCTCACCCAGGTTATTTTACTCAGATCATAAAAAATTGAGCAAATTACCATGAATTAAACATCTGATGTGCTTCTCCTTTCAATTCAGCATCTGCTATCTAACTTGACAAGACAAGAATCATCAAATACAAAGGTGTGAGGAGAAAAATAATTATAATTAATTTTAACATAGCCAGAAGCCAACGCTTCATTACCGCAGAGAAGAAATTTCATGTTAATGAGAAAACACCTTCTGAAAGAGACAGTTTCACAGCTTTGAAAAAGAACTCATTTTCCTTCTAGGCAAACAAACAATGAAAAAGCTATTTTGCAAGTTCTGAGGTCCTGCCGGGACCTATGTACAATTCCTGTATTTGGATTCCTCTGCTTTCCAAACGAGTACCAGATCACTTCTCTAGAATTAGACTAAGATTTCAGATCTATTTTGCTTGTAGGCGTCGCATTAAGATCCATGCTATTCCAAATGGTAGTTGCCTCTTCACTCTGCAGTTTTGTTACTATTTTGGATATTACTTTGCAGGCATTTGCATGCTAGTAGTAAATGTATCATACTTTGGAATACTAGTACATGCCATGTATGCACAAACATCAGCCTCTACCAGCAGTCTGTACTCAATTCTTTGATGGTATAACATCTAAAACCATAGTGCTTGATAATGAATTCTTGTTCTCTTAGAATTTCCAGTATTCCCACATTCAGCTACAATGTCTTTACCCTTACTGCATATGGAGTTCCCTTAATAATAATTTCATTTCTTTATAATTATAGACATGGATTCTTATAGTTTTCTTTCCCAGCTGAAAGATCCTTTAGGATAAGTCACACTGTATTTTCACTTTTGTCATCAGTGGATTCAGCTCCCAGACATCACTGCTGATGACAAAACATGATGTGAGTTTCAATGAAGCTGGGAGATTGTGAAATCAGCTAGATGTATGCTTCAGTCCTGAACAGGCTTTTTTTTTTTTTTTTAATTAAAAGAAAAAAAGAAAGTGAAAAAGTTCCATTACCAGATGCGGGAGAGATCTATAACAGACCGTTTAAGTCAAGTGAATTGTCAAATAAAGATACCTTTTATCCGTATCAGGTCATGCCTTTCTTTTTCAGCGATTGCTTCTCCCTCTGCTGTCAGCTGTCTCAAGCCCATGTAGCTGAAAATAGGAAAAAAAACACAACAAAACCTTGAAATAAACCAGCATAATAATTTCTGCAGCACTTAGTGCACTTTCGACAACTCTAGGACCCATTCAGACCTAAAAGTCATACTGTATTTTATATCAGGTAGTACATTTTGAACATGCCTCCAGACTATATGCATGATCAAAGAGCTGTGAGATATATACCGTGTAAATAGGCTGCTACCTTGCCAGAAGTGCATGAAACCCAACTGGTCACTGCCATTCCCAGTGAGATAAATTCTCTCTCAGAATCTGCCAGTTGCATTTAGCTTGAATATTGCATATTGTATCAATATGGCCAGCACACTTTTTAAATTGCATTATATGACTAAAGTGGCATCTGTGAAACTGTTTAATGAGCAAAACACGTGCCTATACCTTAACGGTGTTGGCTGTCCTGTTGGACTTGAATGAAATAAGCATGGAGGAAAACAAAACAGTCGCTTACCCATGTCCTGTTCAGAGCACAACAAAGAAGGAAAAGTGCAATAAACCTGGCATTCACCATGTGGCTAGTAACCCAATGACAGTAAGAAACTTTCATCTGGGAATCCCTTCTGAGTAGTGCTGGTGGGATAGTAGAATTATACCCAGTTTTTTTTACTTGAGCAAACCAGTGCAACATCATGGACAACAGGACATAAGAACTGAAGCCACACAGTTAATACAGGAGTTGGAATGGAAGAGGACCACAGAGCTGGAATAGCCAAGGACTACAGAGAATTCATTTGAGACTGATCTCAGGAGTCAGCAAAATAACAGGGTACAGAACATAGAGAGCGCAGTAAAGAACCACTACAATACCTGGAACAACCACATCAGGAGTCGCACTCACATAGTGCTTGAAGAAGGATCAGATGGGGAGCCAGCACTGCTTCAGATTTTCATGAAGATGTTAAACACTAGCAATGCCAGTACTGACCCTCAGAAAAAGACCACTGAACATCTCCTGCTTGAAATTCAAAGCATTAGCCATTATCCTTTCAGTTCAGCTAGTTTTTCATCCACCCTATATTTACACATCTCTCTGTGCACCTCTGTATTGACAAAAAAGGTTCCTATGTTCCAAACAACTGAAGTTTAGGAGGTTTATTTCCCTTCACGTTATTTTCTGACCTCCTCCCTCTTTCTTCAGCCCTAACAAGGTGAACCCAACATCTGCCATTTTGAAGTCATTAAAAACATTCTCATCTAGGTCAGTTGGTTCCTAATATTATTAAACACTGGGAAATACATTGATAGCACAGCCCCGAGGGATTTAAGTTTTATACAGAAGTATTATTCCCATTAAGATGCCATAGGAGTTGGTGTCACTCCACCCAGCTGGTCTGCAGACAGGTCAGACAACATTAAGGTTAAAAGGTTCTTATTCACTGCTTTATGCTGTTCAATAACACTGACTTTTCTGATATATACCATCCTCAGATTAAGAGTTTAGGGAGCAATAAAGGATAGCTAGACCAAGCAAGTATGCTCTTTCTAAATACACATACAGAACTCAAGACATCATCATTCTTAGACAGGGAATACCTCTGCTACTATTATTCAGAAAAGTAGCTCTAGTGAAGCTCAAATGACTAAACAAGCCGGTGGGGTTTTTCCTAGTTAGCTTTTCTTATCCTTTTGTATACCTCTAATAAGTAGAATTCAGAGCAGCAGGAATCCTAGGCACATATTAAGATCTAACATCTAAAGTGAATTAGATTTAAATAAACCAAAATTAAGGTAGGTCTTGTAAACACAGCCCATGTTTTGTGAGAAGGTGCAGATTACAGATACTCAGGCAATTCAGAAATATCCCATTACTAGAAGAAAACAGCTATCATTTTTAGATATTGCAGAAAAAAAGGTGTTACCTGGCACTTCATGCTTAAATAACTAGCATAGGAAATAAGGAAAAAAGAACAGGGGGTGGGGTGTAAATCTCATCAGCTTCAATTAATAATAGATTTAGAAAACTAAATCTCTACACCTGACACCTAAAAACCTTCATCTTTAACCTTTTTCTCTTACAAGAGCAGGAATTTCTAAGCAAACAAGGAAAATACCCATAGAAGTACTCAAGCAATTTTAATCACTTTTCTTCTCCCATCTGCCAGTATCCCTAAACTCTCAAAACCCGCTTCAGTGAACTGCTCCGTATTACACAGGGACACAGACTTCTCCCACTTCCAGCAGGCTTTACTTGCTAATTAGCCCTTAATTAAAATGAGCTGCAGCTGGTTTGAGACACTCCCCTCTCCCCAACCCCACTGCCCTGCTTCTAATTTCAGAACTAATAAAAATTCCCACAAGACAGCCTGGTCTGGGTACTTTGCTGAGAGAGTGTGTTCAGCATTTCTTTAGTGCTTTTGCTTCTTCCTCTCCTCTATTTGCCTTCTAAGTATGTAATTTCAAGAATCGATTTTTCTTTTCCTTTCTTTTTTCCCTCAGTTGTTTTTTTGTTTTGTTTTGTGTTTTTTTTTTTTGCCATTTAGGAAGTATTGTTGCCATCAGTTTCTATATATATATTTTTTTTCCTTTTTTCCTATCTTGGAAATGTATTTCAGTTGATTTGATGAAGCGCTGGGTTTGAGTAAACTGAAAGGCTGACAATAAAGGCTTGCTAAAGGACAGTGCAGATGTCTTACATGCTTCCTAGATACTGCTGCCAATGCATTTCAGCTGCAGTTTGTGATGTGTTATTTCTGCCTTTCCACTCAATTGAATCAAATTCCATTTGGTTTTGTGATGAGGACAAACATCCACAAAGGATGAAGCTAAAACTCAGTTTGACCTTCCCTGGATTTGCATATGTCTGCGAGGATGAAAAGGCTGGCCAGCCTCTTCCCTGTCTGCGTCTCACCATGTTTCTGAATATATATCACTGAACAAACCTCATTTCAGCTTCCTTGTTATGTTCCTGACTCATCCTCCCAAAAGTTAATCTGATACAAGCCAAGAAACACACTCAGTTCTTCAAGCCATGCTTCAAAATGGTTACTGTACTAGACAAACACATCTCTGAGCAGAATTTTAAAGAAAAAAAAATGAAAGAAAAAATGAGGGGGAAAAAGAACGATATAATTATTTTCCACTTAAATTTAACCCATAAATAAGTTCAGTCCACAGACCATGAGAGGAAAAAGATGAAGAGACAAATAGTGCCTCCCTTTCTCATTCTCTCCAGAGGAGCAGATCTTAAGTGACGTGTGATATTGAATCACCTTCTCTGTTTATATGTCGGTGGCATGACTAACTCAGCTACTGTTAGGTGTGAAAAGGTGATTCTAGTCTGCGGAGCATGCAGCAAAGGGTGGTTACAAACCTGGTTTTGAGGATTAGAAACCTCTCCATTGGAAATGCCTGGAAGCTTAAAAAGAGCCAATAGAGAGTGTATGGTCTAGAAAACTCTTGCTGTATATAACAGCAAGCAAGTAATGATTGTTCTGCATTGGTTTCAAGCTCCTCCTGTCAATAACACTTCAGTGTAGATAGCCACCCATGCAGCGTCTGACTCACTGTCCATTTTCCTAACTTATATTGAGGTGTCATGTTCCTTGACTTTTTGGCTTGTGAAAATGTGCAGTTAGCTGCATTCTGGCCAAGCAGGACCTTATGTTGTGATCATGCAAAGTAACCACTCCACCTTTGGCAAACTCTATATACCATGTGTGCTGACTGCAGTTTAACTCTGTAGACTTACTGCTGTTTCAAGAAGTTCCAAAAGGGTTTTATTTCAACACTTGGAGGATCAGGATCCAGATTACAGTTTTATTTCATTGGATTTTCTGTCATGCAACAAGGCATATATTTCTCTCCCAGCCAAAAGGCAGAGGTTTGGGGCTGATTTCATCCCTGCTTTCCACACACAAACATATAAAATTAAAAGTGAATGATTCCTTGGACTACTTTGGATAAATTTTGAAACATCCAGTATCAAACACATTTGTTCAAATTCAATTTTAGGGTATAAAAGGCATTACATCATTTCAAGGAGAAAAAAAGAAGAAAACTTCCTTCATTCTGAAAATATAAAAATAAAAAAAAAATCAAGCTTTTAAATCAAAGTAGGTTGGTAAAAATAACATGTTTTTATGACAATTTGCACATTCAGCAAAACTGATAAAACCTGTAAGGTCTTTTAGTGCATTTCTGATCCAGTTCCTTCTACTCTTATGAATCCATCCATCCTTTTATCTCTTGTTTTCATGTTAATTTGCTCACGCCTCTTTGCTTTGTCACTCCATCCCAGAAAGAAATGGGAGATGTCTTGGTATATTTAATTGTTAATCTCCTCAGGAGATTTCAGTGTGATGGCTCTTCTTCACAATGTTTTTTTGTAGTTGAAGGCAAAATGCCATAAATGTATAAACCCAAACAGGAGGAAGGCAAAGGGAGAAAGAAAGTAATAAAGGCAATTCAGATACTAGCACAAGCATTATGGGTCCAGGAAACTACTGGTTTCCCATTTATTAAATTGGGAGAATTAAAGTCAAATATATGCATATTTCCTGTATTTATCCCCAGTTTGATAAGAAACATGGAAAATCCCTTAAAGGATGCACATCTTCGTTCTCAGTGGTGAAAACTTTGACATTTAAACTCTTGATATTTAAAGTGAGGCAAGATGAATCTCAAAGCTAATGTGCTAATGCTCTTCCTAAAGCTCATGATGTAGTAGCCACTGATGCCTTCTCCACATGCATTTTTTCTAATACCTGCAAGAAACTTTGTGCATGGGAAATCCCTTGGTGAGGAATGCAATCTTGCTGATTTAACCCCAATTAAAAATAAGCAATAGTAAGCCTTGTTTGCCCATGTTCGCCATGTCTGTTTCTATCTATGAAATTTCTGAGTTGAAAAAAAAATCAGAATTATATATAATAAAACTTATATTAAAATGTGTTTGTAAAAAGAAGCTGATTTTGAGAAACTGCATGTTGAGGGATACATTCAGATCAGGTTTAACTTGTAGAGAATGTTTCATGAGGCAGCACCAGTTGCTTATTTCTTTTCAATTAGTTTTCCAAGTAAATGCATTTTAGCATTTGTGATGCAGAGAACGTTTTTCTTCTGCTTTTAATCTTCCAAATCCCAGGTTTTACCTTTGCTGAAGTTCATCAGCTGTGGTGACTTATTGCTATAATTTCCATATCTCAGGAGATTTTAGAGTCTAAAGCAAAGAAAAGCCCTTAAAGTTGCATCTAGAGGCAGTTTGCTTTTGCCAATGACAGAATGCATTTTTGCCCCAATCAGTATATATTCAAAGTTTGTCTCAATTCAAAACGTTTTCACAAATGGAAATTCTAGGTCTTTCTGTTTAGGGACACACTCCAGATGTGTCAAATTTTATGCTGTTTTGTGCTGCCCTTTTTCTGTATATTTTTCCATTTATAACAACAGATACTGGTGATGAATTCACTTTAAATACTTTAAATATTATTTTAATAATCCAAAGATATTTATGTCAGGTGATATTGAGCATTTTGTGTGCAGTCAACAATACACAATCAATGATTGATTGCACTCCTTGACTCACATCTAACTATCGATCACGTTGAGGAGTATGGTCTGTTCCTTTTCCTTCACGGGGACTTTTCTTTCACTACAAGCCAATGTAGTCCAGGGAGTGACACATCCTGCCAAGCTGCAGTGAAAAGTCTTGTTGAAAATTCATCAGCTCTCATCCAGCAAAGACATCACCTTCTCTTTCTTCCCAAAGAGTTCCTCCAGAAATTAACCCTGAGTTTGACTATGTTAAAGATAAATCTTCCATGGGCAGTTGATGGGGGGGTGGTCAATTTATTTCTGTATGAAGGAAACAATAGAAGGAAAAAGAAGTGTGCATTTAGCTACTTACTGGAAACATAGAAGAGTAGCTCTAATAGAAAAACAATTTTGTGCTTTTGAGAAAAAAGATCAGCACATCATCAAACATCCCATTGCAAAGGAATGAAGTAAGAGGCTATAATCAATTTTAGGATTTTGTAGTCAACATACAACTGAAATAATAATTTCTTTTTAATGGGGAAAAAAATAAATTAATTATTCTTCTTTTCCTCAGTATTCTGTACTTCAAGCAGTGAGCTACAAACTACAAGAAGATGTAACAGTGCCCTGCAGCTCCAGCAAGTTTAGTCTTATATTGCTTTCCTGTAAATGACCCTGAAGGTAAAGGACAGTGAACAATCAGTTCAGAAAATGACTCGATTCACTTAGTTTGGCCAGAGGTGAATGCATTTTTTATAAGATTATGAAAAATAGAGGAAGTAATGAGATCCTGTGCTCTTTTTTTTTTAGCCATACACACGATAATAAAATATAAGTATGGTGTGAAGGAAATATGGAAAGAAAATCACTCTAAATATCTGCTGCAAAAGTAGCTTGGGATAGCTGATTTATGTCCAAAGGCAATCATTCTAAAATCCATGGAATTATAAGTCGGAGGAAAGCACTGTTTTCTCTATGTGCATGTAGTGCAATTATTAATTTTTGTCTTGTAATTATCATACCTTTTGTGAAATTTGAATGCATCTTACAAAAAGTGGGATTTAGAAGTGAGTTAAAAAAATAATATTCCATCTACAGGAAATCAGCACATTTTGATATATTAAAAAAAAATCTGAATATCTGTTGTATGGAATCAAAGGATCTGCTTTGGCATTGTTTATAGTCTGAAGTTAGACATTAAGCATTAAAGAAAATAGAACAGGAGAAAAACGTCCTGGCTTGTTGGACTGAAGTGATTATTTCTGAAGAGAATTGATCTTGTGCAGTAATGTGGTATCACAGAAAAGGTAATATAAGGAGGCTTGAGGCTCAAGTGCTTCTGGGTTTTGTTCGCATCGCAGGATTGGGTATCAAAATGCATTTCACATACTAGATCTGAAGGTGTGATGCATCACATCATAATATCTTTAGAGAACAGGTGCAGTACGTTATATGAAGACTGTTTCCAGTCTATAGCATGTTAGAGAAAGTCAACCCTATCTCAGCTACAGTGTGGTGTCACATGGAAATGTGGCACACTCTTTAAAAGACTAAAGTTTCAAGTGAGTAAAAAAAAATGACGCTATTTTAACATGGGATAAATATAAAAGTATTTTAAATAAATAATAGATAATAACAGATAATGCATTGTAAATATGCAGCAAATAAAAGATAATATAGTGTAATTTTAAGGAAATTATATTGGCAAGGCTGAATAAGCTTTCTTACAGTTGTGATTGTTGTTTTTTTCTCTGTTGCTTTACCCAAGCTTTTTTCTACATTAAGTCCAGGTCTATTTTGCCAAAATAATTTTCTAAAAAGCCACTGAGTTTGATATGTAATATAACCTTTTAATAAATCCTAGAAAAATCAGTCATCCTGCTGGAAGTTGATAACTGGGTTCCCTCCTTGAGTGTTCTTCTATGATTAATCACTCTCTGCAACAATCTTTTTAAAAATGGGAATTGGAATGTTTTCCTTTCTCACAAGTGTGTCATGAAGCAAACCCCTTTGGTATAGTTAGCCACTGAGGTGCACTCAACTATCCATTTAGAGCCTGCTATATTTCTAGGTACAGTAGTTGTGCAGTTAATTACAGTTTAGATAGAAATCACCTACCATTTGGAATAGAAAAGATATTAAATGAGAAAGCAATCTTTGATGATTGCAGAGTCAGGTCATACAGAACCTATTAAGGTATTAGGAAAAATTGTTGATGCTCCCACTTAAGTAGATGAGAGGTGATCCTGCTAAGGTCAGGGTGATAATACTTAAAACTGTTTCTCCCTATTATGGATATATAGAAAGGACACAGGGAAAACCAGGAGACAGGTAAAGGTGCTTTAAGTTGTGGCACTTTAAGAACGAATGCCAGGCAGAAAGAGGAATCCTTTTTCCAGCCCATGGTTATATTTCTACAATAGTGTTTAGATGGACATAAGGAAGAGAATTTGAAGAGTTGGTTTGATGGATTTCATTTTCATTACTCTTAACATAATCAGTATAAGAAAATAATTAATCCCTGAACAGACAGCACACCTGGAAAGACCATGGCCATACTGGAACCCAGACATTGCAGTAGTCTTATTTAGACTGAGCTAGGGAAAAAAAACAACAAAAGAAAGGGGGAGAAAAAGACATAAGTCAAGTCTGGCTAGATTGGGCAGTCAGGTAGAAATTCTAGGAGTCTTTTTGTTTCCTGCCTTTATAAAGGCTAAGGCACCGGTTAATCTGGAAATGTTTTAGTTTCTATAACACATTCGGTTGGGGAGTGAGGGGAAACAGTTGGATGTTTGAAGAGCTGGCAACCAAAGTCACGGCTTGGAGGTCAAGTGGACACATGGATTCAGAAACAGGCAGAAGATCTCCCTATGTTTTAACCCTGGAGCTATTGCTATTTTGTTGTGGTAAGAAGAACGAAAAAGAAAGTGTAATATAAGAGGGATTCCATAAGGAAGATAACCGGTTCTGGTGGAAACACAGTGTGTTTAAGGAGGAAGGATTCCTTCCTCCCTTAGGAACTGTGCAAACATGACTCCACTGAGAAAGCTGGTCTCTCAATTTCACCCATTTGTCTCTTGTGATACATTGTTTCTCTTATAATAAATCTTTCAAACCTCAGATTTGCAAAAGATTTTTCCCATCAAATTTAATTATTAAATCAAGTAAGGTAAACATGTAAAGAGAAAAGATAAACTTCATATAGAATAATCTTCACAGAAAATGCTCATGGACATTTTCAGAGGCTAAGACTATGTGCTTTAATAAGAACCTATATATTTATATTTTTTCTCCTTAAATTATGCATCAGCTTCAATAGTCTATAAACACAAAGAAAACCTACTAAAATATTTATGACATGTCTAAAATATTAATAGCGATAGCAACTTAATTCAAATGAAAAATAAACATATTTATAGTATGCTCTTTTTTGTGATGCTGAAATGATTTGAGACACTGCAGGATTTGATAAATTACATGGTCCTCACATTTTATTTGTTACATAGAACTTCTATATACTTATTTTAAAGTATATTTAAAGCTAGCAGCAGTGTTATCACATCCCACAGAAAGTATGAATGATTGAGCATAGTCAAAGATACTTGAGTCAAACTAATCTCCTTATATTTGGTGTTACTGCCTGATCTTGCTGGAATAACCAGGTAAGGAAGTAATAAAACTATTGGGTTTGGTAAGTAGAACTAGTACATACATACATACATATATATATCTGTGTGGTATTATGTGTCTATATGTAAAAAATACGTGCCTTTTATAAGATACTGGCGTGGATGTTGTACATGTTCAGTTTTCTTTCTAAGACATTATAAATGTTAATTCAACTGCTGAAAATGCAGGAGAAAAAAAAGACCGTAAGGTCGTAGCAGGGAGTAAAATTCATTATTGGTCGTTAGACATCGTTAGTCATAACACAAGAAAGCAAGGTATCTTTCCAGCTTCTTTTTATGCACGGTGAGCTGTATGTATTGTTTAACAAATAGTAAGGGGATTTTTAAATCAAACTGTAGATAAATGTACATAGAAACACGTAGCAAATTACCAGGAAGTTCCCATGAAATTTTAAATGGATTAGAAAAGGATTCTGCACGTTCTTGTAAAATTGGTCTATCCTTTTGACAGGTAAACACAACTGCATGCATAAACCATTATTCAGAAAGTCCATGAACAGCTGGCTGCAAAGAGAATCTCCCCAGAGAATCTGTTTGCATATGCCTATTTCTTTCATGATCCAAGTATCTCCTGTTTTCAAGAGGTATATTGGATTAGGAAAAAACTTCAGCCTTTCTCAATATGGCAATTCTTTGGACGTTGTGGGGAGAAAACAAGATTTAAGTAACAAGGCACTTTATTATGTTTGTAATCTGTCCCAGATTTAAGGTTGAGCATATGCTTATTTGCTGATATAGTGCTTTTAGATTTCATTATGCAGTTTATTGAGAACTCTCAGGTTCCAGTGATCCAAATACTGTTTAGAGAAGCATACCCTTATTTTACCCTGTTTTGCCACGTCTGACAGGTGAGCTTTCAGATCTTTCAAGTAAAAAATGGCTATTTAAAACTTTCGAGGTAGTGCAAAATGCAGTAAAACCACATCCAATTAAAAATTGATTCCCCAACAATGTTAACTTACAGGTTACTCATCTTTTTAAGAAGACATAAATAATGTATTCGTTGCTAATTAGCTGCATCTACTTTATCATCATATCTCCTATTTAATGAGCAACATGACAGAAGTATGGTAATTTAAAATGATATGACTTGTCAAAAAAGAGTCAATTAAAGGAATTCTCTTCAGGAGGATCTAATAGAGTTCAGGACAGGATTATGCCAGAAAGAACTGAAATTCCTGTCTTGTGGGTATTTTTTGAGATTTCAGACTTCTTGTGTCCCAAATTGAGACATAAAGGGTGAATCTGTTTTTTTGTAAGAAAGGCAAAGGCATGTCAGTTTGAATCAATCACTCTGTACATCCTTATTGCTTATATTTCAAGTATCTCCTGCAGTGTGCTGTCAGTAGATTGAATTGGAAGAACCTTTAGTATAGCAATTCTTAGGTTGTTGGAAGAGAAAATGAGATTGTTTTGAAGAGGTTTGAAGGGTGAACAATACTCCCCATGGTCCCAAGATGTGGCTTGTGGTGACCTAGGGGCATGAACAGTAAACGGCTTTCAATATGGCCATGGGCAGACTTCTGGCTCTTCTCCTAAGCACTTGTGTGAGGCAGAAGCTCCCTCATTTTGCATATGAAAAGATAGCTTCAGGGGTGTATTAAAAACTTCAATATAGTTAAGGGCAGGATTCATCTCACGTAATCCTATCTAATTGAATTGGTCAAATGTATTGACTATAACAGAGATGGGAACATCTAGCTCATATACAGACCTCTGCACTGTAGATTTCTAAAATGAGGCAAGATGATTCCTACCACAAAAGCCTTGAGCTATTCATCATAAATATGTTTCTATACTTCCCACTCTTTCAGAAGTGCAGATATGAGTACAATATTTTACCTAGTTCTCAAGACTTCTTACAAACTTCGCAATTATTTATAAAAGTAGGGCTACAATTTTCAGACACTGGAAATGTAGAGATTAGTTTTTATATATATCCTCTTTAAAAAACTCTAGATTAAACACTTATCAGTTAAAATACTTGATGATGTCACCAAGCAAGGTTTCTAAAAGAAACTCCTAATTTAAGCTAGAAGTTAAAATTGTACCCACAGTCAATACTAAGAAGTATCCAAGGCAGTCTGTTTGGAAACCTGACTTAGGATACCCACTGGAGCGACCCACCTTTCTGAAGGCATTACGTGTACGAAACACATCTACAAAACCTGTATGTTTTCCTCTACAAAGCATGTATGTTTTGAACAGGGAAACTGAGCTGTTAACGTAAGAATCCACACATATAAGTCAGAATGCAGGAGTGGAAAATGGGAGAGAGCACAAAGGTATAAAAAGATCATGGAGTGCCAACGTGACTTCTTTTAAATTTTCATGGCAGTTTAACATGGATTAGCTCACATTCTCAAGTGGTCTGACTGAAAAAACAATCCTCTCATCTTTAATGAAAGGGTATGTCTAGTGAATTTACAGGGGCAAGCTTCAGAGAGCAGAGGAATAGACTAGCTGTCTTTGGAAGGTCATTATTTTCATTATTTTACATTCAAATTCTTTCTTTTGCTCAAACAAAACATTCCACATCAGAAATGTATGAGGATGATGTGCGTCTTTGCACTGTGAGCACTCAGATTTGGATTTGCAAGAGATTAGATTGAAATCTACTGGGTTTTATGCCCAATTTATTTTCAGGTCTTCGAATACTTGACCCTTTTTCCAGTTCATGCTTAATTAATTGTCTGAGAAGCTCTTAACACAGCTTTACCTTAAACATATCTTGGTTCTAACACACTTCCCAAGTTTTTGCCTGGATAGATAGCTGTGCTCTCACTGAGCCCATCTGCAGCATTCGTTAATGTCAATGTGAGCTGTAAGCCTGCAGCCAGGAAAGAAAACACCATGATGTGGTATTTCAAAAGGTTTGTCTTTGAGTATCTTTTAGAAGTTGCTTCTTTTTATCTCTACTGGAAAGATAATAATTTCATTAATCTAGAATTAGCAGTATTCCCAGGACCAATAAACCAACACAGAATTCTGAATGTTCTGAATCAATTCTCAAGACAATCAGGTATCTATTTTCAGCAGCACTCACTCAGGTTTGTGTATTGCTGACTTGAAACACTCTCTAAATATTAGTATGAGATTAAAGCAAGACCTTTATATACCTCTGATACCACGCAACGCTTGCAGGGTGTTAACTCTCTAGGAATACATCTTGTCAGATAATTCAGCTTTGATCTGTGCCCTGTATTGCATTTGCTTCAGTTCCATAGAGACAGTTCTATCATTAGGCACTGCATGCTTAATACTTTCATATAAATGATATAAAGAAAAAGCAAACACACCTAAAAGTATTTAGTTAGTTGGTTATTAGTGAGAAAAAGCACGTTAAACGATGGACCCATTTTCGATTCCCACTGTTCTTGGAAGAAAATAGAAGTGCAAAGTTCACCATGGAGTGGCACAAATGTTGTTTCTGAAAGGATATATTCATTCATGCATGTTGTCAAAATAAGTGACATTCTATAAATTCATATTAATACTTGTACATCTGTATTCTTCTATCACCAGAGAAGAGATTTCAGATTGTTTTAAAGCTTTGGTATTTTTTTTTGTTGTTGTTGTTTTTAATCACAGGTTTTCAACCTCTCGCAGTTTCTGGTTCCTAATTTTTTTTTAAGGTGTATATCACCATATAGTGGATTTTAGATGTCACACAGAGGGCTTTCTTTTGTTAACTACTTCTTGCAGAGCCCTTTAGACTAATTCACTAATTTCTAAAGGTCATAGGTGTTGGGCTAAAAATCACTGCTTTAGATAAATTGATCTAATTGTTGTTGGTCTTAACTCTGAATATTCTATCTATATCTGTTTCCTGATTCATCTTACCTGTAAAGAAAATCCTCTGTGAAATTCTCTGTAGAAGAGCATTTTCCTTAGTTTCTGCCAAAGAAATTTTTATTTATGGAAAATAATGGAGGTAGAAATGCCTATTAATCCTAAAGTGCATTTTCCAGACATAGTTTATACTCCGGATACCAGCAAGGTGAGGGCCTGCATACAGAATACAGGCAATGAAAATGACATAAGGAATATATAGTACAGTTCAAAATTTGAATAGAGAACTACTGAAAAACTTAGAAAAAGGAATAGAAAACCCTCCCCTATCATATCCTATTTATTTAGTTGTTAAAGTTCCAAGTTTGAGATTACAGTCTTGCAAGGTTTCTTGACACATGGAACTAGTTATGTGCTAAGATCAATATTGGTAGAAATGATCTGATTCTGCATTTGGGTACAGGGGTACTTAATACATTGAAGAAATGTGACCAAAGTCTTTCTTCTCCTAGACCTCTGAATAAAAACCCTAGAGGCCTATATGTTAATGCCGTTCCTCAAAATCTATGTGCTTTTTTAAATACCATTGTGCTAAAAAAGTGGTGAATGAAGTTTACAGGTGAATAATCTTTAACTATATAACTGGTGAGACTGGCCATGAAGACATGAAGGTCTTGTTAGTGGTCCATTTGTTTTTTGTCCTGATTCTAGGGGAGTCTAAAAATAGAAAACCAAAAGCACAGGGCAAATGAATTGACACCACTTGAAAGCTTAAAAATTACTTCAAACCCCAAGTCCAAACATTTCATCAAGATGTAACAAAATCAACATGTATAGATATGGTCGGGTTTTTAGGCTTTCTCACAGTGCTTTTCCTTTGCTTTCCTCAAATAAACATATTTACAGATAGTTCTAAAATTTCTACTGTGTTTTGATTTCATTGGAATATAGTTCTATTGCCATTTCTGTAGGCAGTTTTAGAAGCAAGCCATCTCAGTAACTCCATGGTGTGAACAAAGAGATGACACTGGAGAAGATAAGTGACTTGTCCTCAGCCCCAGCACAAGTGAACAGTTCTTCAGTACTGTGAATACTTCACGGCAACTCTAGTTGTTGTTCATTTGAGAGCATTGCCTAACCTTCAGTTCCTCTGCCAGTCATTTTTTCATGTTCTTAACAGTGCTGAAACAGTTTAAGTGATGTATCACGTATGCCATTTCATTACTTTTCAAACTCAGATTTATGATGTTCTTATTTACATGATCGGTAAGCAACGCTTGATGCAGTATGCTGGTTTTATAGGTCTATGCACAATTTGGTATCTCCACAGCATGAAAGTAGTATTGAATAGTTGATCTATATTTTCACTAGTTTACTGAAAAATTCCCTGTGGGTTAGAGCTTAACCTCACCATTGTGTGAACCTAATGCCCTTTAAAAATCTGATCTCTAAAAGTGTATCATAATGCCACTGTGTGACTTGTGTTCTCCTCTAGCATTTCTATGTTAAAGGTTACTTTTCCTCTCCAAAGATTCCTTAAAGTTTGAAGTAAATTGCTGAATTATTGTAATTGTCAGAATCATACTGAAGAAAAAGGAAATCCCTAAAATAACAACCATAACCATCACTGTCATTTACCGTGTAAGCAAACTCACATTTGTTATGACTCACGATTGAATGTGGAGTATTGGGCATGGGGCTGACAAAAGAAAGTAACAAAAAAAGAAAAGTGGTTTTGTTAGAGCATGGAATTATTTGGTCCATTTATTTCCATACCAGCAATTGCACAGTGTTGAATTTGTCCTCAGCACTGATATTAGGTGCTATAATATCTGATCATCTCATAGCATGTAGGGTTCATGATGGCTTTTGATTTTTCCAGGGATTTTTCAGAAAACAATTACAGTATCTCAAAGGGGAAAAATAAAGCCTCTGTCAAGAAAGAAACATACGGAAAGTGAGGAAGTAAAATGATTCAGTGAATGGAGTACAAATGGACATACAATGTTCATGTTTAGTGTATAAATGTATATGAATGTGTAGATCTATTTGCATCCTCAGTTGTACATGTGTGTAGCTTTATACGGCTGTGCACACACACAGAACTTTGAGACAGAGCTAGACCAGTGACACTAGATACTTCATTGTTCTTCTAAGGAGGAACTGTTTCTGCAGAACACCAACTTTCTGTCTCTATCTGGGCTGCAATAATTCCCATTTCTGGCTTGTTATAATAAAATTTTGATACTAACACATTCCACTGGCACATTCCACATCTTCAATAACTCTCAAATGTTAAATGATGGACTCAGTCCAGTGCCAGAACATCTAAAACATGACTCCAAAGTCCAGATGCATCCTCAAAAGTGACTCACATCAGACTGATGATAATTCAGGAGCTAAATGTTATTCTGTTTCATGTGGAAGTTAGAAGAGGAGAGCTGTTTCATTGCAGTAAATACTATTGATATCAATAGAAATTCTGATTCTGGATGTTCCTGGAAAGATGTGAACTGCCATCTGGCTACCATTTATTTAAATACTGTGGAAGTAATAAAACTAACTTCAACAGATGATTCTTTTTCTAAAGCAAAAATTCTTCTAATTCTTTCTAGTGGATTCATACTGAATCCTATGTCCTACATTGCAATGTATAAGATATTGTATAATTAACCCTTTGATAAAAAAAATGCAATGAAAATGTTTCACAGATTTAAAATGCAATTTTACAACCATACTTCTAAGGTCAAGGGTAATTTCTCTGTGAATCAGCATGTCATTTCATCCACAGACCAGTCAGTTTAAATTATAGCTAGAGAGAAAGATTATGATTATTGTCTCTGTGAAAATTGATGCTTTATTTACTATTGATTGACCAACATTCATAGAAGTATTTATTTGACTAAATAAGCATTTGCTTATAAGATGTGCTATGAAGAAATTCAAAGGAAAAGATAGCCAACAGCATTAGATGGAGAGGGTAATTCTGGGTTTAATTAAAAAATGCCTCTCAAAAATTTTTGTTCTAAACAACACTGCCACCCCCAAAGAGATAATTATATACAAAAAACTTAAACATACCTAATTCTGTATTTAATGTAATGTTTTATATATGTGCCACGGTATACTTTTTGGCAGTCATCTAACTGTTAATTCCAAATTGTTTTATGAAGGTACATTTTTTCAGATGTGATAATTTCTTTATTTTTCCAGGCTTGTACAAGACATAGAACTTAATTTTCTTTTCTGATAATTCAACTTTCCAGAGTTAAAGACTACTAAAATAGAATCATAGAATCATAGAATAGCTAGGGTTGGAAAGGACCTTAATATCATCTAGTTTGAACCCCCCCCCATCATGGGCAGGGATGCCTCACTACATTTTCATTGTGATTAATCACGTTTGGTCAATCACTGGTTTGATTTTGTGGGCTCCTGACACTGCTTTTACCTCAAATAAGCCTCATATTCTTAAGGTATTGATATTAGGAATAAGAGAGAGAAAAATATATTTACCTCACAGAAGCAGAAAGTTGGCTAAAGGAGCCAGTAATAATTTCTGTTTCAGCTCTCCTCTACTGAATTAAATGCAGAGTGACACAATACTACTGTGAGTCTGCCTAGTGTTTTAGGAAATAATGGCACGTGCAAGAAATCTTTACAATGAATATAAGGAAGCAACAAAAAAAAGGTAAAATTTTCAAATGAAAAACATTCACAGGAATTATGAAGCTTTGGACAAATCCCAGCTGAAATCTAACTATTTCTGTTCAGAAGGCATCAAGCTAAACTAAAGGGTTTACAGTGCAGGTACTCCATAAAGCAACCTCTTCTAAACAAGACTCTTACTGAACTATCCCAAGGTTCACCATGTTCTCACCTCTGAGTTCATGGAAATTATTCACTGTGGAAGCCAGAGGTCTATAATGCATGATAACAGAAGTCAGCCTGAGGGAGCTTGCCTATAGAAGCAAAAGTTCACATCTCAGGCTCCCTACAAGTCCTGTGGGATACCAGAGAGAAATTTGAAGACCAAAATACTCCAGTTTTCACTGTGATTAAGGCAATAAATTTCCATTCTCACTTTCTAAAACATTAGATGAAGAAATACTTGAAACTCCCATTTTTTTACCCAGTGTTCAAAACCCAGTTTTGATTAAAAAAATTTTGCCAACCTGCTTAGTATTAAGATAAAAAGTAAAAACTAACCCCTAAACAAAAGTTCAACCTCAATACATTATTATGCTATGTTGGACCTCATTTTGATTCAAGAAGAATATATGTAACACTTCTCAAAGTCAACTGGAGCTACGTTTATCCCTTCTTTCCGATAATCACAATCTAGACATGTCAGAAAACAGTAATGAGCCAAAACAAAACCTTGTGCCCTCAGTTACCACTCTCAGTATGCATGCAGATTTTACAAGCATCTGAAAATATGAGAATAGCCATAATCACATCCATGCATCCCAATATTCAGTGCTGAAGGGAAATGTAATTTCCTTTAAAAACTTTGAACTGCATTTTTACAAACATTTTCACTGCAATTTTGAGCCCCTGGAAACATCCATGAGAAGTAACAGCAGCAAGTTCCACAACTTTAGATGCAAGTAGAATGAAGATAGTAGCTTTTCTCATCTGGTCTGAACTTTCCCACCTCCAGCTTTCGTTTGATGTCCTTGTGATTATGTCAGAAAAGTCAGTGAACAATTGTCTGTTCCCTTTTCCGTGCCCTCTCATGGTATTCCTGTCTTATGTCATGTTAGTGCTGTTGCCTACATCAATCATGCATCATATCTTTGCCAAGTCTCATGTCCTTTCCTCAGCTGAAGTGTTTCAATCTGTCTAGGTAAACTTCAAATCAGGAAAGAAGTTTTGAAGAGTATCACAGAAATGCATCATTTGCATATTGCAAACCTTTCTTTCTAAAAATTATACTCCAGAAATATCATTCTAGTAATCTCAATAAAGACACACTTACAAAACCAAATCACCTCTCATGTTTACAACTTTATATTAATCTTTGATGTCCATAGTCTCTGTTGTGCTTACAAATTTCTCATCAAAGTTCTTTTATGAAGAGTGTAAGATTCCTCATATGAAGTTTCAAGAGAGTAGTAATTCAGACTAAGGTGTGAGAAGCTTTGGTCTGCCCCTCCTTGCCCTGGCTGAGTATATTATCCTGTGTAGGAGTCGAGTTGGAATAAATAATAAGGTGTGTGGCCATGGAGACGAGTGCTGTAATTCTATAGTCATATTAAGGCAGCATGACCCAACAATATCAATGAAAAAAACATTCCTACTATCTGAAAACTCACCTTGATCAAAACTAACACATCCTTTTCCTTGATGAAAGTTACTGTTAACCTGGATTCTTGCACTGATTGGAGAAGCTATATATTACACAAAACAGGGGACATAATCAGAAGAATTATCTGTGAATCCGTGTATGGAACCATCACTGGAATATGCTTCTTTTCAGGTTCACACATTTTGTTTACTCGTTTGCTTCTCAGACAGGGCTACTTGCATGCTTCAACCATTTCCATGCAAATGCTTTGCTGGATGCCTCTTCAGGGAGTAAAAGGCCTTTTGCATCATTTTCATGTCTGGCTGCACAGCACAGTTAGTAAATCTATAGATTCTATGAACCATCAGGCAGAAACGATTAATTATTATTATTGACACAGTGAATACTAGAAAAAATCCATAAAAACAAGTATTCTGAAATAGTTATTTTGAAATAAATAATAATAAAAAATAATTAAAAGGCCCACTGCAAGAAAATGCCAAGGAGTATATTAAATTAATTACTCATATTGTTATCTTGTCCTGCTGATGTTGAAAATCCATGACTATTGATTTGATATGAAAATGAATTAGAAATTCAAGGTTGTATCTGCAAACCTGGATGCAGATATGCAAAAAAGAGAGAGGATTAAATCCTGGCACCACAGAAGTCAATGGAAATTCTGAAGTCAATGTCAAAATTCCCCTGAATTTAATGAGCTCCATATTTCAAGTCCAGAAAAGCCAGGAGGCCATGAATTCCCATTTATATGCAGAGCTCATACCTCTCCACAGTGCACTGGGAAGGAATGGAAACATGAAGTGTCTCATTTTCTACTGATCTGGAGATTATGAGAGGTGGTAGAGCACGAAATACTATCATGAGAGAATGCTGTAAAATTTGAGTGGATACTATTTTAAATTCAGTATGCCAGAAAATATAATGAAGAAGGTAATTTTGCACCATGGGCTAAGTAAATGAAGTATACAAATCACCTGGAGTTTTTCCACTGTGTATATTTAGACTAGACAAAAATGTGCCCCTTTATGTGAGATCACTGAAATACAACAAAAGCCAAAGTCGTAGATAACACTGTAGTCAGAGTTAGTACAAACTGTGTCGAAAACAAAGCTGTAGGCACAAAGACCTCATGTGGATTTAAAAGTCCATATTCAATACTTTTTTGTCAATATTATTCTCTGAAGGAGAAAATAAGGACTGTGAAAAACAAGAGTTGGTGTGTAAACTAAAACATTTGGGGGGGGTCATAGTTAATTATAGTTTGTTTTGTTAGAACTACTTCTCCATGAATATACATAAGCCTAAATTTCCCATTATGGTTTAATTATACAGCCATTAAAAGAAGCAAATTGCTAATGAAAGCAGCTATGAAAAATGTATATGATTTACAGAGCCACACGTAATATACCACAGATATTTTCAGATATCATAGTAAAAAGATGACTCTGAGGATTTCAGCATCAGATTTAATAGCTTTTATACATTATCAAACCTTTAATTATATAGAGTTATGAAGGAACTGGAAATGGAAGCTCATTTATGTATCATTTTAAGTAAGTTATGCATTGGGTTTATTATAGGATATGAGGTGGGCTCGTTCCTTCACCTGAGCTGTTGTTTTACCATCTGGACTTTTGAGTCATGAACTTCAAAAAAAATTCATTAAGGCATGACATTAACCTTCAAGAAAGGTTTTCACACTCTAGTCTTCTAAAATTGCAATATTGGCAAGCTATACAATTGTATTTTACCTGTAAGTAACATTTCATGTAGTCACAGTTTGTCACCTGCAATAGATCAACTTGATATTTTGCGCATGAACTGAGTAAAGGTATCTATATATAACAAGGAACGCATATGCAGCTAATATAAACCCAGTAGGCTCTGCTGCAAGACATATATTCCCAAATTATTTATTTTATCAAAAAATAAAAGGGTAGGGTTTGGTGTGCATTTTGGGTTTTCAGTGGGTATTGGCTTGTTCAGTTAAGTGCCATTCCATAACGTCACCTTATTGGTCATGCCCCTTTTGCTCTGCCTCTCCATCAGTATGTGCGTGTTCAAACAACAGCAGTTCATGGATACGTGGATTAATAATTCAGGAAAGCACATTATATATCAGTGCACAGAAAGTTTTCCTGGACACATTTCTGGCGTTGTACCAGCAGGCATTAGAAAGTACATAAACTCCTGTGATTTTTTTCTTTTTCACAAATGAGAAAATCCTGTTTGCCTCCAGGCTGTAAGTGAACTGAAAATCACTCCTCTTTTCTTTGGGGAGATTGAAGGCTACAGTATTTCACAGATATCCATTAGCCAAAGGCAGCATAGTTTTCTCTTCACAGGCAAGTGGACACTTAACAGCCTATGTATTTAAAACAGAACAAACAAACAAAAAGAGTTTAAAAATGATGGGTGCCCCGTAAAAACACTTAACAGGCCCAGACTGAAGAATGTCCTTGTCTGATGATGTCTTTTGGTGAGAAATGACTTTTCTCTTCAAATTCCGTCAAAAACTGCAAAAGAGGGAGGCAAGAAGTGATAATACAGTGACATGAACCCTTGAGGTGGAGGGGTAGTAAAAGTATTGGGTAAGAAGTACAGATAGTTCTCCTGTGCTGTTTTATATGTCTGAGGAAGAAAAAGCCATTCAAAGGAGCAGAAAAAAACTGAATAAAGGAAAATTGACAAAAAAAATGAATAAAAAAAAATACTGATTTTAATTAACCTATAGCACAAAAAAAATAAACCAGTTCACAATAAGTTGAGAAGCAGAGAAGATGACACAATATTATGCCTGATTTTCTGGTTTTGCATATGCATAGGTATAAAATAAGCAATCAACCAAGATACTGAAATATAGTCAGTGTATGCATTATTCACTTTTACCTACATATTGTTGCTGATTAGCTAGTTGAAAAATTATAGCAATACTAATTTCTAGTGGTCAGCCGCAGTGAACAATAACCAGTACCCTGACAGGGAGCTGTGAAATGGGGACCAAGAACTAAGCTGTACATATATACAGAATTCTGAATGACTGTTATTCTAAAATGTGAGCAACCATTTTGAAGTGGCAACTGATTCCAGATCTAAAATGACATGATCATGTTTAAGATCAGTATTTTCCTCTTGTTTGGCTTTATTGGTTACTCAGGAACACAATGAAAATATCAAACAAACTGTATCTGTTACACAGGGTATTGATTCCACATATATTTCCATCACAATGAAATTTGTGCTTAACTTGAAGATTACTTTAAGTTATAATAAATAGAAAGTTTCTTCATAAACCTCACAGGTTTTCACTCAAATGTTTACCAAGGAGATATTTATTCCAATTTATCTAATAAATTACTGCCTTTTTTTAGCATAAAGAACTGCTAGAAAATAAATGTGCTCGTATACATGTGTGTATAGCATTTCAGGAAGAAGTGGGTTACATATCTAAAACGTCACATTAGTTAAAGCATACAAAGATCACAAACAGGTTTTCCAGACTTACCCAGCACATGGTGCAGAGGAAACTCATGCTCAGGCCTTACCTAAGAGCTGGATTTGATTTCCAGTCCATATAGAAGTCCTACTTCGGGAAATGGGTTTTCTAAGCAGGCCAAATAGCAGCTTTCACCTATTTCTGCTGGACTGTCAGGACCATTGGCACTGCCCTTCTCCAATCTTCCATCTGGTCTCAAATGCCTACTTCAATTTTTGAATGCTTCTTGGAGCCCTAATTTTCTTTCCCCTTTTTCTGTACATGCTCCATCAACTTTAATTAAAATCTTAATAGGTGCATTTAGCTGTAAAGTTGTACTACAGTTTTATTTGCATGCACAGTATTCAAACTCTTCACGAAGGTTATATGAGTCTTCCCTGCCCCTTAAACTTGTTTTTTGAGTATGCTCTACTGGTTTGTCTCTGGTTTGTTTGAGCTCAGCTGATGAAGCGCGTGGCAATTCTATTAAGAGTGCTTATGATTTTTTTTCTGTGTGGGTAGATCCATGGTAACATGTAGACACACTGAGGAAGAGCTGTGCATTCATTTGTGCTGTCTACTTTTAATAATACATGTCTTTAACTGAATTTCTTTTGCAGGTACAAGGGTCATATTATTCCCACAGCATACCCAGACTGTCATCTGAGGTCTTCTGTTGGCTCTGATGGCAATGTCTTCTTCCCAATAACAAGGACCTTGATCTTTTAGATTACAAAATCAGATTGAAATCATAATTCTCACCGTTTTTGGCCAAGGGACCTTTATTAGGGCTATATACCAGTGAAAAGCACATAGAGCACATTGTACTGCATCATAGATGTCCTAATGACAGAATTTGCCAATAGACTTCATATACACTAAACAATTTTCTGTTGAGGGTGCTACTTGCATTATTATTTACAAAACTGAAAGCAGAGGTAGACTAAACTGAGTTGCAGTTTCCCTGGTTTTAAACCTGCTGCTTCTGTCTAATTATCCAAGCTCATTAATATCCTGTTATACTAAGTCTTGCTATGGCCAAAATAGAACATGCCATACATGCGGAGCTATGACTTTACTGTTAGTTTAATTAAAGTCTTAACAGTCAATTTAATCCAAATTATGTAATTATGTACATAATTACAAGAAAGCCTAATTAATAATAGAGTTAAAATTGTTATACAAAGACCTGCTTCATCTATACTGCCCCTTTACCCTGGTGCTGTGTTCAGTTTTCTAATGTTTCTTGTACTTGCTATCATTAGAAACTAAAGCTAAACTAAAGCACAGTTCCTCATTCATCATCTTATGACTAGATAATTACTACTACAGTGAAACAACCCTGATTCAGAGCAAACCAAGGTGAGCTCAGACAAGTTCTGAGAGCCTGCACTGTCAGCTCAACACAAAGTTTGAGGTCTTTTACCACTAACAGTAAAACTGTGTTGTGTTTAGTGGTCTATGATCCACATCAGCCTTCTATTTTTGTTCACATCAGACTTCCATAAGAAGCCATCAGATACTCACCCCCTCTGTTTTAGGGATGTTCACCAGTTGAATATTAGTTTACAGCTAGCTGGGTTTAGACACTAACACGAGAAGGTCAGGACAAGTAACCAGACATTTCTAAGCTCCTTGTACAGCTATCAAGATAAGTATGTCCCGAAGTCCTGTTAACTTCATGTAGCCACAGACAACAGAACAGCACATAAGGGTCCGGACCTCGTACAGAGACATGTATGACATCACTGCAAACATTGCTTACAGATACTCAGAGATGCTCAGTGCATATGTCAAAGTGACATTGACTAAATTTAAACATCTCAGCTAGGTCAGATGACTACACTAAAATTGCCTGCTTCTCTCAGATGACGATGTAGAGAACTGAATAGCTCAGCTGTAGATGTCCATGTTGTGGAGATGGGGCCTAAAATGTAATGAGATGAGTCCCTCACTCAGCCTCTAATTCTAGCCTTCTTTTTGCTGGAGCTTATGTTCTACTTTTGCTTACAATTTAATATCCCTCAACAACATGCTGCTAGATAAAGCAGCAGATGACTGACTATAGGCAAACGAGTAAGTCCTGGTATTTCTTTGATTGCTGCAAAAAAACTTTATCTTTCTGTCTGTAAGGAAAAAAATCAATAAATAAAAAAAAAACAAGCTTATAGAATACCCAGCAAAGATTTAATGAGAAATCAAAGCAGAAGTCCGTTTTATCCCATGCGCAGTAAGTGAATGTGCAGTCATTGCTGGTTGTTTACAGAGCTGGATGTTTGCAATGTTCATCCCTGGATGCAGTTTTCATTTTCCTGAGGGACAGCTGGTTGTGCATGCAAGCACACCCATATACACAGAGACAGAGCACACATCAAATACCTCCATATTTTCCTCCATGCATGGTATCATTTATCTTAATAGTTGTTAGGATTGCAGTTTCCACTTTAACAGTAATCATGACACATTTGTAACTTGATTTATTTGAATAGCACTGTCAAGCACTGCATAAACAATACCTCTCTGGGACCTGGCCAAACCTTTCAAACTGCATTTTAATATTTATGTGCCTTCATGAGAAAAAATACTGACGCAATTTGAACCGCTTTAACACCAAAGCTGGGATAAGTATGCATTCTCCCGTAGCTTCTGTAATCTATCATATTTATTTAGCTGATCACAAGTAAAAAGAACATTAGTTTATATTTTTAACAACTGGCAATTACTGAAATGAAATTTAGGTGGAATTAAAAGATGCTTGCAGCTTCCTGGACTGGCTTTCTAAATAGCTGCTGATCATCTATATGACTTCACAGCAATGAATATCACCGCTAACACTTAAAAGCAACATGAACAGAGACAGCATGACTTTTGGAGTTTGTTTTCTGAAATGTAATACCTCTCTTGGAGTCTTTACTTTCTATTTTCCATTTAGCACCATCCATTAACTGCAAAATGTTCCTTATAACCATGTAATGGTCATAAATTAGCTTTAGGACCACTGTTTATAAATGGTACTTTTTTGATTAGTTGTCTCTAAGAGCAACAGGTTTTTTTCTGCAGCTAATAAGTCCCATCATCTGAATTACAATCACTGTAGGATATATGCTGTAGCAGCGTTCTGGCTATTAGCTTCTTGCTGCTAATGACAAATGATAAGTATATTCACAGTGTTTTGCTCCTTTTTCCATTGGTCCATGAGAATTCAGAAATCAGCTACTTTATACCACATCTTCATGTAGGTGAAGTTGAGCTTTTACTGGGTATATTTAACAGCTTCTCTTTATCAGTGACCATCTGGATCTGAATGTATTATGTTCTATTGTAAGTTAAATTATATCGCTGTCTCTATAATACCACTTAGTGTGGGTTGCTTTATATGACAAAACAGCAATGGTAATTACACATTATCTTTTGGAATAATAATGATACTTATATAAAGAGAGTGTATAGGGCTTGGTCCTGTTGTCTCTCAGGCAAAATTGCCATCTGTGAGATTTTGGAGTAGGTACAGAAATGGATCCTCTTCTCTGAAACATGCCCTTCTCTCTCAGTGGAGGCAGAGGGATGGACCCTGGTTACCCAAATGGCCCAAGAAGCCCCTGAAGTCCCTGGTACCCTGTCCCCAGGCATCCCCCAGCCCTCACTGCCCCCTGACAATGTTTTTCTTTCATTTTCTCAAAATCTTTATTTACCATAGTATTTCACAGAATAGGAAATAGAGAACACATCTGTAGCCTCCCCTCTCTTTTTCTAGTAGCTGTCATGAAAATTGAGAATGCCAAACAGTCCAGGAAAAGTCTAAGGAAAAACAGTCAGAGGCATGTCATCAAGCTTGAGGAACAGGCAGACAGGAACACCATGGAATTCATCTGAGTAAGAGAAAAGTCTGTAAGTGACATCATCCGATGTAGCTTCACAGACTGGGCACTAATTACTCATGGAACAACTTTGTGGAAGAAGGATTGAAGGTTCTGGTTGAAAGGTTGACCATGCTGGCTGTATGCCCCTGCTGTCCTTAAGGTCAACTACACTGTGGGCTACATTAGCAAAACGCCATCCGGTGCATAGAGGGAGGTGATTATTTCTCTCAATTTATCGCTTGCAAGTGTGCCTTCGGTGTGCTGTGTGTCCATCTGCCCCAGTACAGGAATGAGGGTGGCAAAGTGAAGTAAATCAGATTGTCGCTAGGATGGAAAGAGGTGTGGAGCACATGGCATAAAAAGGGCAGCTGGGGGACCACCCGTTTCAGTGTTGAAATGGCTAAATAGGAGTCTAACTACTGTGTTTCAATACTGAGGATGTCTAAAGAAGGCAGATCCAGGCTTCTCTCATCACAGTAGAGAAACAAGAAGCAACAGTCACAACCTGCAGTAGGAGACAAACTTACTGGATTTAGAAGCGAATTCTTTGTGACAGCAGTTCAGAATGGGAGCAAATTGCACAAAGTGATGTGAAATCTCCATCCACAGAGATTTTCAGGGTTCTACTGGGTAAGACCCTGATCCAAGTTGGAGTTAGCCCTTCCTGAACTGCAGGTTGGGTTAATGATCTCCTGAAGTCCCTTACAGTAATTCAGATTTTACAGTTACAGCTATTATCAGGAACACACATACTTAGTAGCAGAGGAAATTGGTTTGCTCAAAACCAGATGAGGTATCACATGGTGAGTGAAAGGTCAAGGAATTGGGATCTGGGAGCAAACCAGAAAGCTAAATTATTTTCAGTGTGGTGACGCATTAGAGTCTATACCTCAAAGTGGAGCATAGGTCTTACAGGTACATTAGTCAGTAAAGAAGGACAATAGGAGTTGTATTCCCACCTACCACCTCACCTCCCAATAAATTATACAGGGGATCTGGTCACCAGTGACATGGAACTGTTTGGCTCAGTTTTTCACAGCAATTCTTCTTCCTTCCTCTCTTGAGTTCCTGAATATCAATGCAGGGACTTGTGGAATGAAGTCCCTCCCATCACAGAAGATCAGGTTCAAGGTCATATGAGGAGCCTGAATGTATATAGTCCATGCGACCGGATGAGATGAATCCCAGGGACCTGAATTAACTGGCAGATGTTGTTGCTACATCATGGCAGTCAGACAAAGTCCGCAGTGACTAGAATCATAGAATAGTTAGGGTTGGAAAGGACCTTAAGATCATCGAGTTCCAACCCCCCTGCCATGGGCAGGGACACCTCACACTAAACCATGTCAACCTGGCCTTGAACACTGCCAGGGATGGAGCATTCACAACTTCCCTGGGCAACCCATTCCAGTGCCTCACCACCCTAACAGGAAAGAACTTCTTCCTTACATCCAATCTAAACTTCCCCTGTTTAAGTTTGAACCCGTTACCCCTTGTCCTGTCACTACAGTCCCTAATGAAGAGTCCATCCCTAGCATCCTTGTAGGCCCCTTTCAGATACTGAAGTGACTAGAAAAAGTGACTTTCCCCATATCACACCCATTTTTAAAAGGGTAAAAAGAAGGACCCTAGGAAATATCAACCAGTCAGCCTGGTAAGATAATGGAACATATCCTCCTGGAATATATGTCAATGAGTATGGTTGACAGCAAGGTGATTATAGCCAATCAGTGGGGTTTCACAAAGGGTAAATTATGTCTGACTAAACTGATGGCCTTCTATGGTGGAGTGACTGCGCTGGTGGATAAGGGGAGGGCAACTGTTGTCATCCACCTTGATTACTGTAAGGCCTTTGACACAGTCACCCACAGAATTCTTACTTAAGGAGCGAAATGGGATTTCAGGAATCTATTCCACTATTGTTGTACTGTTTCTGTATTCAGCTGGATTGAATACAGTGGTGTCACTAGGATGATTCAAATAGGGGAGTTAGTGAAAGCAACACTAATGGTACATCTAATGTACATATGTATATTTGTACTTTAACTTCTGCAGGTATTGCAGATGACCTGATATATTGTTCCAGCTGCTAATTTGTCAGGAGAGGCATTATTACTGTTCTTGTCACCTTGACTGCCTTATATAATCAGATTGCTGACTGCTGGGACAAAATATTTTATATTCTGTGATATACAACAATCGTTATAATACAAAAATTCTCTCTGCCTTTTGTGTTCTGGAAATGTAAATTTCATGCACTCCTCACCAGCTTCAGCTTATGTTCACAAGTCGTTAAACTGCTACTTAAGTAAAATGAAAACTCATTTCTGCCCTTCCTACCTTCACTGAACCACATAGATTTGTGAACTATTTTTAAGGTTGAAACTATTTTTAAGGTTGCTGTGTTTTGTGATTTTTATTGTGATTTTGACAATTAAAAGCCACAGCTTCTGTAATCATATAATTAAGCAGTTCAAAGAAAATAAGATCCTTTAGAACTCAAGAAACCAGAAAACAAACTAAAAAATAAAGATCACAATTCCCTTTTTAAGTTTCATGCCTTTTTTATTTTATTCAAGGTCTGCCTCCTGACTGAAATCACGGTATTTCAGTTCTATTTTCTTTCTTCATAAGCTCCAGTGACTGCATCAAAACAATGTAGTCCATAAATCAACATAGAAATGCCACAGGTGATGGAAGAACCAGATTCAAGAGCTAGTTATCAGGAGAATGAGCAGAGCATACATATGGCTTACCAAAGAGTATACATTGTGAGATAAGGGCCAGAGTCTAACTAGTATATTCCATTGAAGCTATATTTGATCTAAACCTCTTTCAGGAGAATGCGACTTTTGAGCCTGAATTATCTCTTAGTAAATTACACAGAAGTTAAATTACACATACATTCTTGATCATATTTATCTTAATAAAATTTTGCAGAGTGGATCAGATGATTCTGATTCTCAGAATTCTTGGACCTGCAGAAAAATCTCTGGAGAGCAACCTCTTTCTCCAAAGCTTTAAGCATCAAACCTTGCAGCTGTGCTTAGCAGGGAAGGCAGCAAATACATACATAATAATCTCCACATTAACTCCCAAACGGATTGATGTCAGGATTTGGTAGGTATGTGTTGTGCTTCCTTAAACTATGAATTCAGATTTTTCTTACTGCCTTACCTCTGTCTCTGAATATACCTTCTCTGTGCTTCCTTCTCCAGACAAATTCAAATTCAGTGAAGCCTGGGAGAATTTAACCTTTTTCTCCAAAGTCTCCTTACCTGGGAACTTTCTAGAATATCATTCCCATCTTCCTTTGTCTGTATAGACTGCTAAAATGTAATAGACTACCCTGCTTCCCAGAGATTGGTTTTTGAATTGGACATAGCCTATGGAAACTCTTCTGTCATCACCATACAAAGAGAGTGCTTGAATGATCCTCTTTCTATGATTAATTATTCTCTGAGCTCTGATTGCTGTTCAAGATCTTGCTGAAGTTGACGCTTTCATGTTTCTGTGTTAAGCAAGACTATTTATTATTCAATATTCTTGGTATTACAGACTTGGAACAGAGTTGACATTTTCTGTTCAGAGCAGTTAATCCACCTGTGAGGTTGAACAACTAATCCTTTTAAAGATTTTCCCTTTGGAAATGTTAGTTTTTTGCTTTTTCTTATGGAATCCACTAATTTTTCTTTACACTGGAATTAAAAGAAAAAAAAAAGGGTTATATTTTATCATCCACTTGTTATCTTCTTTACAATTTTTCATTTATCGTATAATTTATTATTATATTGTACTCTTTTGTCCTGGGTTCAGCAGTAGCAGTCATTTTTCTCCTTCTTAGTAGCTGGTGCAGTGCTGTGGTTTTGACTTTCAGCCTGGGAACAGCACTGATAACACTGATGTTTTCAGTTGTTGCTCAGTAATGTTTAGTCTGACCAAGGACTTTCTGAGTTTCATGTTCTGCCATTGAGGAGGAGAAGCTGGAAGGAAGCAGAGACAGGACACCTGACCCAAACTAACCAAAGGGGTATTCCATACCACAGCACGTCATGCCCAGGATGTAAACGGAGAGTTACCCGGAAGGGAGAGTTCACCACTCGGTTGGCCTGGGTATCTGTTGGCCGGTGGTGAGTGGTTGTATTCTCTTCCCTTGTTATTTCCCTTATCATCATTATTATTATTGGTGGTAGCAGCAGTGATTTGTGTTAAACCTTAGTTACTGAACTGCTCTTGTCTCAACCCATGGGAGTTATATTCTTTCGATTCTCCTCCCCATCCTTCCAGGAGCAGTGGAAGGAAAGCCAGGGGAGTGAGAGAGTGACTGCATGATTTACGACTGAGCTTAAACCAGGACACCTTTCATCCTCCTGTTTTCTCTGGCATATTTCAGGCAGCATCTAGTTAACAGAAATAACAAAAGCAACTTTAATAGAATCAAAAGATTTTTCCTGATCTGGCTTTTTTAAAGTTTTGTGGTAGCATTTTATTTTTTTGGGTTTTTTTGATTCTAAAAACTACACTCAAATATGTTTTTATATTTGGGGTTAAATCCAAACTTAATAAAAATATTGATCTTTATATATGCAGAAAGTTCTTGGCAACACAAGGCAACATAAGCCAATTAAAATCTGTGTCTTGAAGGCATAGGGTCTTAAGAATCATGGCTCATATACAGAACACCCATGGTGCCATTTGTTTTCTTTCCTAAATACTCTTTCAGGTATGTAAGGATGCCCTTTTGAATAGGGAAAGCAGCACATCTGCAGACAAATCTACAGAGTTTTTATGGCACAAAACGCTTGCAAAGAGTTTGCAGTGGCTGTTAGAGAACATTGCACACGTAATACCCAGCAAAAGTAGAAATCTGCCTGAGACAACTCTCAGGAGCTGATTAAATCCTGTTATTCTTAACACTAATTGCCTTTTGCATGGCTGTTGGATCTAAGCAGTTCAAGGAAGTAACGGGGCTTTGCTTACTGCCTGTGCAAGCCCTTCATCTGACTGATAAGAGCTATAAAGAAACTCTATGAAGGATACTTTGTTCTTAACTGGTTCTTCTGAAGTATTTTGTACTGATAATTGCAGCTTTGCTTCCCACTTTGTCTTCAGTCAATGTGTCTCACTTAACCTCCAGTGTTGACCATCCATCCCTAACAAGATTATTTCTCTCACTGAGCTCACACCAACACACCAGCTCCATAACTTCCACTCTCTGCCTTCTTAACCAGCTCTCTGCTGTTTCCTTCAGTCATATAAACAAGGGTTCAAAAGCTTACACATGTGTTTATACAGACAAAATATCATCTTCTGGCATATTACATATCTTCAAAAGCAATTTTCTAAGCTGGACACTTTTCACATGCAATGGTCTCTAATGTTCTCCAGCACAGACTGCTGTAGAGAGAATAAATCTGTAAATAAAAAGTGAATAATTTCCACTTCATTAGTGACAAATCATATCATTCAGATCGGAGAATGTCAGGTGAAAAATTATAAACTACTTCATAACTGCTTATTATATTAAATGCCAAGATTACACTGTTTTTTCAATCAGCCATTCGATGCTCAGAGTTAATTACATCTGAGTTGTCATAAAAATATGAGGATTAACATCACTGTGTAAGTTACTATTCTCACACAAAATGGTCAAGAATTCTTTGATCTCTCATGGAAGAGCATGTGTACACTTGAAAGCAAAACTGCAGTCAATCAGATCTTAAAGACTCTGGTCTTCAGTTCTGCTGAAATTGTCATTGTATGCTTTCTTTCATTGTAAGCTTATCACCATTTTGGACTTCTCCATCAATCCCTGAAAAGACAACAGAAAATACATTTAGCTCCAGTGTAACTGTGGAAAGCACCTATCAGACTGGGGAGAACATTTCCTTGAACCCTGTGCATCTTGAACCCTGCAGAAGGCCATATTACAGTGCAGGGCCATAGCTGGAAACTGCAGGTAGAAACTGTGGTCACTTCCTAGGTGATGATACCTAAATTACTGATTCTCTGTGGTTTTACAGAGGCCAGAGAAGGTCTAAAGAAGTGTGTGCTGCATATTGGGAAAGTGGGACAGCTGGGTAATAGGAAAGACTGGTTTTAAACAGCATAAAGATGCAAGGAATGATAATTCCTCCTTCACTCTCTTTCCTCCTCCTCCTCCATCAGCTCCATGAAAGCCACAGCAGGTACACAATGCTGTTACAAATTTAAGATTGAATTTCCTTTGATACATATTATTACCTGGATTATTCAATGCATCATGAAACCCAGCAAGCATTGTGCTTTAGGTATCAGCTTTAAAACTGCAGAATAACTGTATGGAAAAGAAAAGCAAAATTCAGCCTAAGAAAAAAATGGGATATGGACCTAAGTTCACTAAAAGCATTTCCAAAGAATGGAATTAACTTCTCTGGAGAACACGTCATTCCCTCATGTAAGAATGGAGAAGTGATTCAGAATATGCGAAAAGCTTCTGAACAGAAGAAACTACAGACAGTGAATGAGTAAAAGAATGAAGTAAAACCACTGTAGCAGGTTTATGAGCTTTTGCTAGTCATTTCCCTGATGTGCTCTCCAGCGGGCACCCACACTATCCAGAGCAAGCCAATCCAGCTGTGAGCATACCTTGTAAATTTGTAGGTGATTGGTATTTGTGGCGTTTATAGGTCACATAATTAAAGTTTGTCACAATAGAAAGAAAGGAATTGTAGTGTTAACTTGGTTTGAGATAGTTAGGATGGAAGCACATCACTTGCAACTGGGGAATTATTTACAGACCCCCAAATGACGAACTTGGCTCTAAACTAATAATAATAAGAAATCCTCAGTTCACCAGTAGTAAATTTTACTGCTCAATGTTAAGGAATGATTTAAGTAGAATGATAGATGGAATGAGAAGGTAAATAAGAAAAAGCAGTTAATGAAGCATGAGCCTGCACCCAGTGGCATATCATACAGAGAAGGATTCATCTCACCTAACATTGGCTGTCTGAAAAGTACACATTTAGCCAATGCTAGCCATTTAGACTCAATTTGGGTCTATGGAGAGAGATAAGGTCTCCATATGACTTCTGTCAAATCATAAAATATTTCCTTTTCCTGCTTTGTTCAGTCATGTCCATAACATGCTACATGATTTCCAAGCAAAAGCATGTCATAAATTATAATTACCATAGCTGTCATAGGTGTTCTAAACCAGTAAGAAATACAGCTACAAAGCAAATGCATTTGTTTTGGAATATCAGCCTTTACATACATCAAGTGTTTTAAACTGAAGGTAGAAAATTAATGAAAAAGCAGAAAAACTGACTTTTTTTTATATCTGTATAGATCTCTTATTTCCTAACGTCATTCCATCAGAATATTTTCTGATGTAAAAAACAGAGAAAAAAATACACTGCTAGAAGTAAAGCATGTAAAAATCTTAATCAAGTAGGCCATGAAATAAGGAAAGACTCAGTATCCTTAAGGATTATTGAAAGATCTGAGGAATTTATCACTGAAAACCAGCAGCAAATAGTTGAAGAGAGAAATGCAGTAGGAATATATGTTACAGAATCAGAAGAAATAAACAAAGTAATTTTTTTGAAACTTATTTACACATAATCATTATTTTAGTGATGACTACCAAATGCAAAACATAAATCTGAATTTGGAAACTGTTTCTAACCCATAAATTGCTTTCGCTAGATCCTCTAAGAAACACAGCTAGGAAGACATATTATTGAAAAAAATATAATTGGAGTTGAAAATAATGAGAAAAAGCACCCTATGCTCAAATATTAAAATTACTGTTCGGTCAAAATTTGATGCTCAGATGAAGCAGAGAAGGACTTGGGGGTATTAGTTGATGAGAAAATGAACATGACCCAGCTCAGAAAGCCAACCGTATCCTGGGCTGCACCAAAAGGAGCATGACCAGCAGGTCGAAGGAGGTGATCCTGCCCCTCTACTCTGCTCTTGTGAGACCTCACCTGGAGCATTGTGTGCAGTTCTGGTGTCCTCAACATAAAAAGGACATGGAACTGTTGGAACAAGTCCAGAGGAGGCCACAAGGATGATCAGGGGACTGGAGCACCTCCTGTATGAAGACAGGCTGAGAAAGTTGGGGCTGTTCAGCCTGGAGAAGAGAAGGCTGCATGGAGACCTCAGAGCAGCCTTCCGGTATCTGAAGGGGGCCTATAGGGATGGTGGGGAGGGACTCTTCATCAGGGACTGTAGTGACAGGACAAGGGGTGACGGGTTCAAACGTAAACAGGGGAAGTTTAGACTGGATATAAGGAAGAAGTTCTTTACTGTAAGGGTGGTGAGGCACTGGAACTGGTTGCCCAGGGAGGTTGTGAATGCTCCATCCCTGGCAGTGTTCAAGACCAGGTTGGATGAGCCCTTGGGTGATATGGTTTAGTGTGAGGTGTCCCTGCCCATGGCAGGGTGGGTGAAACTTGATGATCTTAAGGTCCTTTCCAACCCTAAGTATTCTATGATTCTATGATTAGAGCTGACTGGAAAATTGTATGGTTATGCATACATGCATGTATTGTGCATTTGTGTATACACTAGAGCAATACATACTGAAGATTACAAGTAAACTGCTTTTAGTAGATCATGGAAATTGTAATCAGGGCTTTTTAGAGATAAAGTACAGAAGTAAAACAACAAAATTCTTCATCCTAGAAAATTCAGTGTCCCAGCCACTCTTTAATCATGATTAAACTTCTAATTCCAGGTTACACAATGCTATTAGGAGAGACGGAGAAAGGCATATGACTTTTAACACAGGAATCTTTTACCTGTGGTGCTTTTTGTTCCTTTCCTTGCCTACAAAGAAAGCCAAGATCAATTAGATGATCAGGTTATGAACCTGAAATTAAGTGGGCTTAATCCAGAGCACAGTTCTAAAAACTTCTGTTGTTTTCTCCTAAATGAGCAAGCAGACCTATGAGGATATTTGGAGAGACTCTTGAATTGTAAGATCCTAATGCAGTGCAGGGAACTCTCTAATCTGGCATCCTGCAGAGCCCTGACCAGGTTAATGGCATAAACTGACAGAAGCTAACAAAATACATACAAGAGCAGAAAGACCCCATGGCAGCTGTATTATAGATGTGTGAGTACTGAGTACTTGACAACTATTTTAAAACACACTTGCAATCCATCAGCAGAGAAAATGAGGTTAACATAACAGCCTCTTCCCCCATCTCCCTGTCCCCAGCAGACACTAGCCAAAAAGCCTATGAGCATTTGACAAATACAAATTTCTATATACTCTGGTACTTGTTTGTTTCCATTATCCCAGGAAGCAGCAAGTACAGTACCAAGTTAAAGGCCTGACAGTTACCCTGAAGAAAGAATAACAATTAACTCTGTTTCCAGCCAGCATCTGAGCAGGGAAGAAAATCATTGTGAAGTTTCTGTTATTTTTCTCATTAGCCTGAGCAACATACCAGTAGCTGGATTGTACAAAGAAGGGTTTACAGCCATAGTTTACTGCTACAGTTAATCAGGGTAGCTGCAGAGCTTGTATGTTACTTAAGGGTTTAAAGAGAGAAAAAAGAAATCCAAATTTCAGTGCACATGAAATGAAAACTAAGCTCTCTCCTTTTAACACATGCCTTCAGCGTACTGTACCCTTCTAAGCTAAATTAATGATAAATATACCTAGGAAAGATTTGAGGATTTTCCCTTGCTCCTGCTGTGTAACAACTACCTGCGACTGATTTGAAAGGTAAAGAACAGAAGTATTATAAACTGAAGAAAGAGCAAGTGTCTGAAGTCTGGACAACCTGGAACACACATATCATTCTTCTCCTTATACCACATACCTGGATTCCAGGTACATGAGATATGCATTTTAAAGTAATGTACACTTAAAGAAGGAAGATCAAGTTTGAACCACAAAGCTGTTGCTCTAGGGAAAACTCTTCTTGGAGGCAGTGGCTGAGAGTGTGTATGAGGAGGTCAGGAAAAATAGCAGATCTGGGGTTATAATCCAAAACCTGTCTCCCATGTTTTACTGCATAGCAATTTAGAAAATACCATTGCTTGGCAAAACTTTAGTTCATAAAGATAACAACTTGTCATCCAAGACCTGCTCATGACCAAAGAGAATAAACCCTAATGTTATGTGTTGATGTAGTATTTTAGCTTAATTTGATAATGAAAAACGATAAGAGATTTCAGTTTAAATCAAAATGGGATTACATAAAGTGATTTCTTTTTTTTTCTAATTGACAAAATCACATCAGAAAACCCTAAAAGCTTGTATTCTAAAAGTGGCATTTTTCTTTTTATCCATTTTCAGGTCTTTTTACCTTTCCCAAGATATAACAGATTTAATCAAATGTAGCCTGCAAATTACTCACAGTTAAAAAAGCCAAATTCTTTAATTTGAAAAAGTTGGACTAAAATATTCCCCACCTTATCCCATCTCCCGCCCCATCACATATAACAATAGTAAGTAGATTGAATACTGACTTATAAGTTGTTTTGGATTTCCTGTTCCTCCAAACATATATTTATAGAATAAAGGGTACAAAATTCCTCACTAAGCTCCAGTCTGTCATCATCATGTGCAAATTAAAAACTGCAAGACAAATCTAAGTCTTCCTACATTGTTTTGATTGAACCTGTACAGTTCAATATCTTTATTATAGGATATGCGTACATATACATAAAGAGCATGCATGAAACAGCCTTACACACACCTGCTACTATTACCTAATTGTAATGTGCCATTTTAAAGTAAGTGAAGCTTTGGTTTTTATTTTAGTTCCTTTTCAGATCCGATAAACCTTTTCAAATGTTGCTGACGTTTTGACATATTTCTCTGTTAAGATTTCTAAAAGATTTATTTTATGGTTTTTAACTTTCAGTGGGAACAGGAAAAGGGAAATGAAAGAGATATCATCATGAAAATACACAAGGGGATAAAAATGGCCTTTGAAGTCTAACTTTAGTGACTCTTTCTGTTTTCTTAGTTAGATCTGTTCATTTACAGCCATATTCCCTGAAGAAAGACATTATGAAATGACTAAAGAAGTTGCTTCAATTAGTTTGTTCATTCACTGGGAATACACTTCTAGGCAAGCAGGAGTAACTGAAATACTGAAAGAACAGTTTCAAAGAGGAAGGATTCTTTTGTATTATAACCCATATGTTAGAATCATTTAGCTAATTATATGATGCTTTATGACTGGATTACTAAGCAGAAATAATAAAACAGTGCAGAAAAATATAATATTATTTATAGATTAATCAAGATCATGTACATTTTACCTTAAATTCTTAGCTTATTGACAATAATCTTCATGAGTTTTAGCCTTTAAGTGTGACTAGCTTCAAAATATCATTCAAAAACATACATGTTCCTGTCTGGGTCAGATGCAAAAACATATAAACAAAACCCCAAGCACCAAAAAGTTCCAGAGACTTAACAAAAAAAAAAAAAAGTATGTTCTCCAACTATTTACACCAAAACTTATTAAACTCAAGTCTCTTAAAAGTAACTTTTCATTGGTTATTAATCAACATCTTTTACAGGATGTTTTACAAAACAAACACCCCTCCAAAAATACCCCAAACCCAATAAAAAACCTTTAACTTTTGCTTAAATAGAAAGAAACTTTGTAAGTCAATTAAAGATGACTTTTGAATAAAGTCAAAATAAAGATTTGGCAGAGATATTTTTCCCCAAACATTTTAAGCAACACAGAATTTCAATTAAACCTTTCATATGTAAAAATAATTATTTATTTTACATAGTGAAGATTAATGTTTTAGTAAAAAAGAAGACCCCCATTTAAATGCCCATATTTCAGTTGAATATTTGATGTAATATTGACTTATTTGACAAAATATTTTTCTATCATATAAAAATGTGAATGAATTCTGACCACAACTATTCATCTATTCAAGTAACAATTGGTTATCCAGAACTGAGCAGCACACAAAGCCTGGAAGCATCCAAGCATTGATAATACTGATATCTGATGGTCTCAGAGGACTCGGGACTGTTCCAGTTGAGAAGCCATTCCGGAGTTCACTCCTCTTTCCTCCTGTTTACTTTTGCAAGAGAAAGTTCTGAAAGGTGTTAAAAGTCACAAAATTCCCTCTCATCCAAAATTAAGATTTTACAAATAATGCTACAAGGTCTTTGTCTGATAAATGAAACGTAAAATGCATTAAAAGTAATCTAAAATTGTTAAACTTACTTAATTGAACAGGTTGTTTCAATTAAGCAACAGGAATCCAGAAACACAGTTCATTCCCTGGCTCCATAAGACTGTTTTGAGAATAAAATCTGTATTAGCTGTTGAAAGACTATTATGCTAATGTATACATATTTTGTATGTCAAGATAGATAACCATTTGTTCTCCTCTTGCTGATCCCATATATCCCTTGTTGTGTTTATTAAGTCCTTTGCGGCCTCTCAGATAACCTAGGGCATCTCAATTGGCAGTAGAACCACATCTTTAGACAGCTGAATCCTGTTGTGTCGAATTTGGATGAGTTGAGTCATTCTTCAGATTCATTTGAATGCACTGTCTCCTTTGCTTTTGACTAGAAGACAATCTTTCTCTGTGTGTAGACATCTATATTTGGGTGCTTTAATCATTAGCAGACTCCAATCTCTGGGTCTCATTTTTGTCTATAAAAAGAATAAAATAAAATAAATGTTGTTTTTTGTAAGATTAACAAATAGTACTATAATGTAGAGCAATAAAATAAATTAAGATTTTAGTACTTAAAGGAGAAACCTGGAAGTATAAATGTATTAAAAACTCCAAATATCTTATAGATCCCTTCACATGTGTAGCTGTCAACCGATGTCCCTCAGCTCAAACCATAGTGAGTAGTTCGTTGAAGCCTTTCAGATTTCAGCAAGTTTGTGTGTGCTTTTGTCCTTCTTTAAATATTACCTAAAGGTTTAGTGGCAGCCTGGACTGGTGCAGGGAATGCAATCTCTGCTGACATTTAATTACCTAGAGTACATGGCAGTTATTCGAAAAGACTACAGCGTAGCATGCACAAAGGCAGTGCTTTTATTATTAAATCTTGCATGGTTTAGTTGCTTTCAGAGTTTAAATAATAATAATTTTGCACCTTTAAATGTCAGATTTACCTCAGTAACCAACTCACTCATGCGAGTAGCACAATTTTGATTTCCCTTCGGGGGTGAAAGTTCAGGGGAATTCTTTCCTTACTAGTGGGAATGTATTATAATGGCAGGGAAAAAAGAATATGAGGAAAAAGTTCAGGAAAGAGTGAGATAAATGAGGAGGAAAACACGACTTTAAAAGACCAGAGCTCTTATTGTTTTAAAACCTGTTTCCTTTTGTTTAGGAAGATCCTCTGGCTCTAGCAGTATTGAAGGGGCAAGTTTTGAATATCACTGAATAGGGCGAAATCCATATATAGCCCTTGTGCTTCTATTTGTGTGATAAAGACACAGAAGAAAGTTTTAATGTTGATGCAATAGGGTCTATATCAGATAAATGAGGTTTTCACCAAAAGTTAGATCTTGTTGTTGTGTTGGAGACAATTTTTATGACTACTAACACATTTATCAACACACTCAACGCTGAACTGCAGTTTTCAGAAGACAGACATACAAACCTGCTCATTGAAATAAGTCCTGTTTCTATAAACTGTCTTGTTTTGAAGACACATCAGATGGCAGAGAGCTTTACCAACTCATCCTAGATCTTAAGGATGAAGCTTAAGACAATGAGATATATTTAGTCTTCTGCTCCATGTATTTTTTTTATCAGAGCTGAATTGAATATTTAAAGAGAAAGCTTGTAAACTTCTAAACTTAAGAGGATGTGAAGTGGGTATTTAGAATTTGGAAGCACAGTCTTCATACAGAATCACAAGGATTAACCATCATAATATCCAGCGTTATACTAACATATGAAAGAAACGGAGACTATTGCAGGCAAGGCAATGAGAGATCAACAGAAAAGACACTTATGCCTGGACAACAAACAGGCTTCTTCCTCCCTTGGCATGTCCTCCCAAACACTCTGTAAGCCAAGCAACTGGCAAGGAGCATTCACTACAGATGGATCAGCAGCAGCTGCTATAATACTGTACAGCTGAATCCATCTGGCATGTAAGTGTTCGATATGGTGTTTGTTAGCTGCTTACCAGGTTTTTTTCCCTCTCTACATAAAAGCAGGGAAAGGGTTTTTCATGTCCGGTAGCCATATTTGATAAACTTTCTTTGTAGCTGAAAGGGTGTTTGAGCAAACTGTTCCCATGCAGCTTCCTCTGCCCTCACCCTCCTGCTTCTGAGTCACTTTCACATGCTCTTGAACATTATCTCCACTGTAAACGGATGGCAGATTGTTTGGGCTGCGATTAAATTAGGCAGTCACAGGTGGCATCACCTATTGTAAGTTTGTCAATTTTTATGTCTACTGCAGCAGCTGCTCTTCTTTATCTTTTAATAACTCAGCAAAGAGGAGAGGGAAAAGATGCTGAGCCCACGAGGTGAATTACATGAAAAGAGTCCCATTGGTTTCAGAATGGGGATGTGCCCCATGCCACTGCTCAGTGACAACATCTTTCTCCCCTGGTCTCCATGAGGAGATCTGGGTATGAAAGGGCATTAAATTAGCAGCAGGGAAGAAATGCTCTGCAGTGTTTGCTTCGCCCTTTAATTTAGACTTGGTTAATGACCTAGGAAAATTTACAGGGGTCTATAACATGGTGTGCTGTTTTAGGGAAGACACAGTCTCTTAGTTACTGTACTATCCAGTGCTTTGGAAGCAATAATCCTTATTTTTAACACTATCTTAGATAACACAGAAATTAATTAGCTCTAGTTCTTACTTTCATAGCATCATATCTATACAACCTACATATTTCTGGAATTTCGGTCACATTCAGACTTTCTCAAATGGTCAGTATTGTAACTTCATTTATTGTTTTTAAGTTACTGTTGCTATTTACAAGCTTTACACCAGATACTATGAGGCTGCAAAAAGTTTATTAATATGCATATTTTGTAAAATCTGTCTTAATATCATAGCATAGGTAAATCTGCACTACATAGCAGGATTGTCACTACTGAGTAAAGTTCTGATTCCTTACAGTTGTTTGCCATTGAATTGTTCTTTTCCAGTCTGCCAAAATCATGCCACTTTCATTCTAGATTACATTAACAAATAGTTTTCAGTTCTATTTCTACTTGATATTAACACAATTGGCTCCCTTTTGACCATCATGTATATCCATATATATATACATATACAGAAGATGCAACGAACATGATTTTTAAAAGTCTGACCCAAATTTAATACAATAATCATAGAACCATAGAATATTTAGAGTTGGAAAGGACCTTAAGATCATCTAGCCCCAACCCCCTCCGATGGGCAGGGACACCTCACACTCAACCACGTCACCCAAGGCTCTGTCCAACCCGGCCTTGAACACTGCTGGAGATGGAGCATAATGTGAGCCATCAGTACTGCACAGCAATATGATTCATAGATTAACTTATTGCTTATTCAGTAATTACTACAAAGTGTTTGGAAACCTTAGCATTTTTCAGCATTGCAAAGAAGAGATACTACAGAACTGAGGAATGACATATGTGTCTCACATCTCCTCTGTTTCTTCCAGTTATACTATCTGGTTTAATAAAGGATGTTAACCCTTACCATAAACATGAAAAGAACTGGAATTGTCCCTTTTTTCTTAGTACATATGGAAGAAGGCTTTAACCAAGCAGCTAGATTGAGGTAATGTTGAAAGGACCAATTCAGATGAAATTTCAAATGTTTTACTTGGAACAAAAAATAAAGAATAATGGCAAGGAACTAGACACAGAAAATGAGGGAATACATTTGCAATAAGACTCATAGCACCAACTGATCTAAGCAAAATGTACCAACAGTGGAAATATAGATGACTGGGACATCACCTTTATGTTCAGTGCCAGAGAGGAATTCTAGAAAACATAGCATGGTAAGGATGAAAAGGACTATTTCAGCCATGATCAGAGTGTGGTTGTTTTATTCATGAGGATGTCGTGGTTTAAACCCTAGCCAGACGGCTTGTTCACTCATTCCCAGTGAGTGGTGCCAGGCTGAGAGCAACCAAGGCCTCCCCCCCACCCCGGGGCTCTCCCCTTCCCTGCTCCCGGAGGAACAGGGAGGAGGATCGAAAGACTGCAACTCCCACGGGTTGAGACAAGAACAGTCCAGCAACCAATGTACAGCACAAATCACCACCGCTACTACCAACTACAACAATGATAAGAGAAAATAACAAGGGAAGAGAATACAACACCACCGGCCAAGGAATGAGTCCCACCCGGAAGCTCCTGTCCTTCCGGGTAACTCCCAGTTACCCCCCACCCCGGGCATGACGTGCTGTGGTATGGAATACCTCCTTGGCTAGCCTGGGTCAGGAGCCCCGTCTCTGCTTCCTCACGGCTTCCCCTCCTCCCTGGCAGAGCATGAGCCTCACAAAGTCCTTGGTCAGGGTAAACATCACTTAGCAACAACCAAAAACATCGGTATCACCAGCACTGTTCCCAGGCTGGGAGTCAAAACACAGCACTGCACCAGTTCCCATGAGGAAGAAGCATGACTGCTACTGCTGAACCCAGGACAGAGGGTTATATGCACCTTTGGAGGGATCTGCAAGGGAGTTTTGATGAATTCAGCAGGTAAATGTGGGAGAAAACTGTATTCAGAACCTGGCTTTAAATGTGGTTTAGTTACAATAGAGAAATGCTGTGCTGGTCTACTCAAATTGAATTTCAAACACTTTTTGATCGTAAGTATTTAATTGTAACACTGTGACTTCATATTTCTATATTCACTTTGCATTGCTCTGTATCTCTGCAAGACACTGAAGTGAAAATAACTTAGACATCAGGTTACTTTTCACCAGTTCAGGCATTTAAAGACCATTAGTATTGAGAAACTTTTGGAGCTCTAGACGACTGGCATGAGTTTCGTCTTATATTAACATCCTCATTGTGAGTGTAGAGCCACAGTCCACTAGGATCTGATTGTCCTCCCCATCCCTGGAAGGGGTAGGAGGAAGTGGGTGAGTGGCTAAGTGGTACTTAGCTGCCTGCTGGGGTTAAAACATTACAACATCTGTCCATATCATAGAATCATAGAATCAACTACATTGGAAAAGACCTTTAAGATCATCAAGCCCATTCTTTACCCCAGGATTGCCACATCCACCACTAAACTAAATATCAGATGATCTATACGTTCTTTCCCAGAAAGGTTGCACAATGCCTCTGATTTCAATAGAAATACACAGGGGTCACACAGATCCTTGTTGAACTGATAAACCACAAACGTAAGATTGCAGCTGCTACCAGGAGTATTAATTATTGCCATGGATGAACCTTCCCAAAATCAAAATCTTTGAGACTCTTCAGGTCTGGAATACAAAAATGCACACAGAATTCAGAGAAGTGGGACTTAAAGTTCTCTCTTTTGATTCTTAATCTCACTGACCCCCAGTGAGATTATTAGAGAACAAGTAGGATTTGACTTTTAATGCAGAAAAACACCTATTATTGAAGCAAAGATATGGAGGTTAGCTTCCGAATGCACAAAAAGTTATTTACAAATCGTTTTTATTTGTTTGGATTTTTCTGGTGGCAAATGCTGTTGTTGCCAAGATAAATTAATTACTTCATTAATACCAAGTTTACAATTAATATCTTCCTCCATGTATGGCTGCACACTAAACACTGTAAATCAGAGATTACTACGGCATAACAGAATATTAAAGACCAGAAATGTGAGCAAATTTCATAGCTTTAGATAACATTATAAGTACTTTGTTAACTCTGGACTGAAATAGCCATTTATTTACTATATTCACTATCAGTCATCCTTTATTAGTAGAGCCTAAGTGAAGCTGATGTAGAGAATTTAAAATAATGAAGCATAAGATGAATAATGAATGCACAGTAACTTTTGCTTATACAGCAATGCATTTTGAGATGTCTACTAATTTACCTTTAGTTTAACTTTTGTCATTTAACACAAGAGAGAGTCTCAGACTAATTTTAGCTTTATTGCAGGGTGTTTTCAGATACAAGCTCCTCCAGTAATGACTGATTACATTCCCATTACTAGAACAGATTTGGATGGCTATGTCTTGCCATAGATCTTTTCCTATGTGCAATCAGTTCCTTGGCTGGTCTGAAAAACACAAGTGAAAATGAGGTCAAACCAAACGTTCAATATGTGAGAGGATTCAGAAAGTTTGTTTTTCTAATTTTTATATATTTAAGTTAGATTATCTCTTGTTTCACCAAGTGCACTCTGATTTTTTAATCCATTTTTTTCAGGTTTTCTTGTTCTTAATATAATGCAGAATTTGCACTTAAGGTTCTCTGCTAATTTTACTTTCCACCTTCTACTTATCTGTATAACAAAATATACAGGAATGTAATACTTTTCTGATGGAAATTTCCTCTTAAAGTTTGTCAAAATTCACAGACCCATACAAAAATTAATGGGCAGGGAACACAAGGATACTGCAATGCAATAAACATTTTCTAATTAGGAGATCAGATTTAAAATTGAGCAGCATTTTACCTGCTTTATAAAGTGAAATTCATAAAGTGTTGGTGCATTGGTTTATTATTATTGTTGTTGTAATTATTAGCATTATTATAATTATTGCTATTTTCATCATTATTATCATTATTATTGTTATTTCAAGATATGCATGGCTTTTTTGGGGTTGGAAAGCAGCCTCTCATTTCTCTGAATACATATTATGTCTGGAAAGATGTCACAACATTGCTAGACAGCCATTTAGTTCTTACCTCTGCAAAATAAATATAGCATTTTTGTCTTTATCAAAAGGCAAAACTGAAGCCTGCCAAACATCTAAGGGGTAAAGTGCAGAAACTTGCATGTAAACCCCCCACATCTATCAGCAATTGAGTCCAGAAAGTGAAAGAAAGAAGTTGTAAATATTAGATAAAAGGGGAATATCGACTAGTTATGGGACATACAACTAAAGAGCAGTGCAGAGACATTGGTATTGCCAAAAGTTCAGCCCCATTAAAATAACCCCAGTCTTTTGAGCAGCTCTACACACTTGTGTTCCTGCCGGCTCACTGCTTTGTGCCGTGGGACACGGTATTTTTGATCCAGCCCTCAGCATTCAAGGAATTGATTTACTCTGCTCTGCCTTTACACAGCCAAGTGCCTAAGTCCATGAATGGTAACTGCAAACACAATGGCATGTGTTAGAGCCCAGTTCAAAGCCTGTGCAAATCAAGGGAGTCTTCATTGACTACAGTTGTCTTTAGGTCAGCCTGTCAGTGTGGTATCTGACATTTCTGTTGTTTTTCCTTGTTATGAGTGACCTAGGTCTTCCAGTCTTATAATTACATGAATAGCTCAGATTTCTTGGCGGGGGTGAAGACAGGGAAAAGACATTTCCTAGCATTTTAGTGGCAACCCCTCTACATGCTCATAATCATGAGTTCTGGAAGCTCCAAATTTACCCACTGAATACAAACATGCTACTGTTCAAGGCCAGGTTGGACAGAGACTTGGGTGACATGACTGGAAAAAGGGAAATATAACCCCCATTTTCAAGAAGGGGAAAATGGATGACCTGGGGCATTACAGAGCAGTCAGTCTCACCTCTGTGCCTGGCAAAATCTTGGAGCAGATTCTCCTGGAAGGCATGCTAAGGCACATGAAAATCAACAAGGTGCTTGGTGACAGCCAGCATGGCTTCACTAAGGGCAAATCCTGCCTGACAAATGTGGTGGCCTTCTATGATGGGGCTACAGAACTGATGGACAGGGGTAGAGCAGTTGATGTCATCTACCTGGACTTGTGCAAAGCCTTCGACACTGTCCCACACAACATCCTTGTCTCTAGATTGGAGAGACATCAATTTGATGGATGGACCACTCGGTGGATAAAGAACTGGCTGGATGGCTGCATGCAAAGAGTTGTGGTCAATGGCTCAATGTCCAGTTGGAGACCAGTAACGAGTGGTGTCCCTCAGGGATCGGTGTTGGGACCAGTCTTGTTCAACATCTTTGTCGCTGACATGGACAGTGGGATTGAGTGCGCCCTCAGCAAGTTTGCCGATGACACCAAGCTGTGTGGTTTGGTTGATACACTGGAGGGAAGGAATGCCATCCAGAGGGACCTTGACACACTTGTGAGGTGGGCTGATGCCAACCTCATGAAGCTTAACCATGCCAAGTGCAAGGTCCTACAGCTGGGTCGAAGCAATCCCAGGCACAGCTACAGGTTGGGCAGAGAAGAGATTCAGAGCAGCGCTGCAGAGAAGGACTTGGGGGTATTAGCTGATGAGAAAATGAACATGAGCTGGCTTCAGTGTGTGCTTGCAGCCCAGAAAGCCAACCGTATCCTGGGCTGCATCAAAAGGAGCGTGACCAGCAGGTCGAAGGAGGTGATCCTGCCCCTCTACTCTGCTCTCCTGAGACCTCACCTGGAGTATTGTGTGCAGTTCTGGTGTCCTCAACATAAAAAGGACATGGAACTGTTGGAACAAGTCCAGAGGAGACCACAAGGATGATCAGGGGACTGGAGCACCTCCTGTATGAAGACAGGCTGAGGAAGTTGGTGCTGTTAAGGCAGGAGAAGAGAAGGCTGCATGGAGCCCTCATAGCAGCCTTCCAGTATCTGAAGGGGGGCTATAGGGATGCTGGGGAGGGACTCTTCATTAGGGACTGTAGTGATAGGGCAAGGGGTGACGGGTTAAAACTGAAACAGGGGATGTTTAGATTGGATGTAAGGAGGAAATTCTTTCCTGTGAGGGTGGTGAGGCACTGGAATGGGTTGCCCAGGGAGGTTGTGAATGCTCCATCCCTGGCAGTGTTCAAGGCCAGGTTGGATGAGGCCTTGGGTGATATGATTTAACGTTAGGTGTCCCTGCCCACGGCAGGGTGGGTGGAACTAGATGATCTTAAGGTCCTTTCTAACCCTAATGCTTCTATGATTCTATGACATGGTCTAGTGTGAGGTGTCCCTGCCCATGGCAGGGGGTTGGAACTGGATGATCTCAAGGTCTCTTCCAACACAAGCCATTCTATGATTCTATGATTTTTATGTGATTTCTGTGACTTTTTGTAAATCTTGACTATGTTTTTTACAAATGGGAATATAAATATAGAAAATGTAGGGGCAGAAAATCTATGGGAAAACACAAAGAAAAGGATAGGTGGATCAAACTGGCAAGCAAATAACGCAGATTGGAAATTAGGAGGATCTTTCAAAATATTAGAACATCATTGATTTAAATATCTGTAGTCTGGAATACCTTGCTTTGGAAATAGAGCTTTGTGCTATTTTGAGTGATGTTATACAACCCACTGATTGTGGTAGCACAAAATTTGGACATATGAAGAAGTCTCTTTCATGACTGTTTTAATATTGTACCATGAAAATGCTTCTGATATGATATACATTTTACCTTTTACTCAGTGATTTCAACTTAACCATTCTGATCCAAATCCAAATGTTTCAGACCAAATTAATTTTGCAAAAATATACCAGAACATTAAGTTTTATTCTAGTGCAGACCAAATATAAACACCCATGCATGGAAATCTGTTACAAAATGAAATGATCCTCTAGTAAGCTTTAACTGAATATAGTAGATGCAGGTGGTCCTTACCTGCTTTTTTGAAAGCAGGAAGACCGAAAAATCAGCAAAGCTGACACTGACTGAAATTATAGGCACAAACTTGAACTATGTGTTCTAAGAATTTCCATGCCAGTTAGTGGTCTCAGGTTGATTTTGTGTTAATTTCATTTCAGTTTGTATTGCTCAGCCATTTGTAATTTCTGCCTGTTACCAGCTATACTAAGAGTTTTGTTTGGTTTTTCCATCTCTTTTAATATCTATCTCTGTTAATTAAGGCAAGACAAATAACTAAGTACTGAGAAAACCAAACTCCGTCATGGAATCATAGAATGGTCAGAATTGGAAGGGTTCTTAAAGATCATGTAGTTCCAATTCCTCAGCACCAAAGTTTACAGGTTCGTGTTTCCCTGTTCAACATTTCTCTCACCTCCTATCCTAAATGTGTCTTGATTTTCTATATATTTAATTCCCTCACTTGTTTTCCTCTCTGCTGACATCTTTTCATTATAATGCCTTTTAAACTGTGATGCATCGTCATGACACAGATATTTGTTTCACTCTGATATTATTTATATGACTGGTAGTTGGAAGCTTTCAGTCTGCACTTTAAACACCCTAATGGTAACTAAGTTTCCTAGCTCCCCAGGGTTTATATGTCCTTTCCTAGTCCCACAAAAGACTTCAACAGTCATTTGGGGAAAAATGGTGCAATTTTTTGAGGTCCACTTTGATCCAGTTCCTTGCTTTGTTAGCACTGATCAGTGCTCCTAGTCTGGTGTCGCTTTTTCCTTTGTACACCTTTTTTAATGCTGCTTCCTCTTGGTCATCTCATCAGTAAAGACATGGATGAGATTAGGCTTGACACTAACTGCATTTGTCATCCTGCTCTTGCACAGCCTAGATCTATTCAGCTTAAATTTTGGCCCCTTGACTATGTCAGTATTGAATCCCTCTGAGACTTGGTCATTAGACTTGTGCTTACTAATTGTGATTATTCACCATTTGTCTTTTCCTATGCAGTGAATCCTTTGGAAGAGCCAGAATATTTTTCTCTTCTGAGTTTCTCTGTGTTGAGACCTGCATTAGCACACCTTTAAAGAATTGACTAGGACCTTAAAGCAAGGAATTGTCCCTTCAAAAAGAATAAGATCTGTCCATCATTATTTCCAGTAAAGCACTCAAACAATGGAGTAAGGACATATCCTGTAAATATGGACTAGACAGGACAATGACAGGAGCTTCTCTGTTACAAACTAATTCCAGAACAGTAGTGAAATATCATCAAAAACCTGCAGCTCATAATGGTTCAGACACAGTACTATACCAATATACTTCTATGCTGCTGGTGGACTATCTTAGCAGTTCAGAGACCGGCCAAATAAAGCTGCTTTTCTCTGTGCTTATCAGTGTAGAGGAACCAGCACAAAAAACATGGATGCTGGCCACAAAATTTATTTCATCATCTGAGGTGACACGGGTCAGTAAAATACTTTCTGTTCTGTACTTGACCATTTAGAGCCCCTGGCAATCACAACAGCTCTATAACATGGCTTTGTCATTCCTGTTGAGGGCTGCAGCTTAGTAACGTACTCAGGTTTGTTTGGATGTTTTTGACATGAAAAATTCAGTTTTATTTCACTGTGATAAGGTTACATATGCAGATTTTGGAAAGCTGAGAAGGACCTCGTGATCTGAAGATGTCTAAAACCACCAAGTGAGCCAAAGGTATACACGCTAGTTATAATTGCAAAATAATGGGTTTTGCTTTGATTTTTGATCACCACATAATGATATTTGCTTAAAGTACATTTTAAAGAGGCATAATCCACCAGTAGTCCACAGATCCAAAAACATTTTGCAATGTTACTTCCATTATTCCAAGAAAAGTATAATATTAAGCATGCAATATCATAGACAGAGAGTTCAAGTCAAAAGTGTTAATTAGAAGAGGTTCATACAGATCTATTTCTGAGACCCTAGAATAATGATTTTACAAAAAATCCATAAGGCTTGCATAAGATAGAAGGGATATCTTACTTCAACACTTAATAATAATCTTAATTAAATAAATGCTGTCAGCAAGTACTGACAGAGATCCATCCCTCACTAGGCAAGGTGTTGTACATAGGCCTATGCAAGGCTACGTATATGAACGAAGGGGAAATCCTTAATCCCAGAAACAAAATTAGATACATACAATGAAATGGAAACCAATCGTCATCTCAACAATTCCCATTTTACACCTGTAGTTTGAAGGTCCAGAGCAGTTACATTCTGCATGAAGCTGTATAGGAGGTCTGAGGTAGTGCTGAAAATTGAGCTCACATATCAAAAATATAAAGCTTGTACTTTGTCCACCAAATCTGTCCTTGTCTCACTGAAACACAAGCCAAGCCTCAGCACTTTCATATTGACTTCTTTGAGTTTCTTGCACTGACTTCATACAGCTCTTACTTATTTAATGTCCAGTGGCACTACTTCAATAAATGAACAGAAACAGATGGAGAATCACATCAGCTCAGCTCCATGTAACTCATTCAAGTAATGAACCAATTATTTCCAGAAATACAGATTCAGCTAACCCCTCTCAGTCCCTTCCCATCTGCAGAAATACCACCAGTACATGCACTTACAATATCTTTGTCTCCATTTTATATCATGTTAAAAGCAGTAAAAAAAAAAAATGAGCAACGCATGATATAGTTGCCGTGAAATTACATTATGCATAATTGAAGTGAAATCATTTCTCCCAGTGCAAACCATGACTGTTTTTTTCCTTTCTTTTCTTTGATATAGATAGAATTAGAAAAGGAAAACAAATCAGAAAGGGGAGTACTTCTTGCATAGGATTGTAATGCTAGAGCAGATTAGTGGCAAATCTTCAACAGAGGACTCTAAATGTCTTAGTCGGGGTTTTGCTCTTGATAAGTTGTCTGCAGTACAAAAAAGAGAAGGCTTATTTCATAGAATCATAGAATCATAGAATGTTTAGGGGTTGGAAAGGACCTTAAGATCATTCAGTTCCAACCCCCTGCCATGGGCAGGGACATCTCACACTTGACCATGTCACCCAAGGCTCTGTCCAGCCTAGCCTTGAACACTGCCAGGGATGGAGCATTCACAACTTCTTTGGGCAGTCTGTTCTAGTGCCTCACCACCCTCACAGTAAAGAACCTCATATATTGTTGTGGTTTAAACTGAACTTCCCCTAAGTTATTTATTTCAGTAGAACTTTGAACAATGGCAGAAATTCCCTTGCAGTGCTTTCAGGCAAAAAGCACAGGATGATAATTTCCACACATGCTCCCAATTTGACAATCTATTGTGTAAGGAGACAATGGAAAATAAAAATAATCTTGTAAGATCTAAGCTAGCTTGTTAATACTGTGACATTCCCAGGGAAAATGAGAGCTGGGAGCATCAATCTAAACCATTTAAGGTCCAAAAATGGACAACTATGAAGTCTGGTAGAGGAAAATATGAACTCTTCCAGCTGGTCTTTGTTGCAGTTTTAGCTTTTCAAATCTGAAGTATCTAGCCAAAAGAAGACATAGGCTCCAGAGGGTGATTCATCCAATGCAGAGATAGATGTCTAAGACAGTTGGGATCTCTTTTGTAGATGCTTTTCTCTTTTAATGGAGGACTGAATACCAGCCTGTTGATTTGATAACTTTCGGTAAAAGAGTTCTTACCCCATATATCGGATTGAATTTATACTACACAATTAAATAGAGGTTTGCTTTGATTTTTCACCAACATTTTTCCAGCATTATTGAAGTAGCAACCTCTGTGCATCTTTCCTTTTGATCCTCCTTACCCTCTTTAAGGAAACAGCATTACTGGTAGAAACATTTTAAGTCTGCAACTCTAAAGAGATTACTGGCCATAATAAGAAAAAGAAGATGATAGAAAATAGTTTTGTTCATGGCGCTGAATATTCATGTTGTCTCCTCACTAGCAAAGCAAATACAGATGGGCTTCATACCCCATAACTAATTTAATACCTTATTTAACATGTTTAGAAGCACATATATCTTCAGATGCATGCTACAAAGTTATCTGTTGGAATATGAAATAACAGTATTAGGAAAGGACTAAAACTGGTCATGAATAAAGTGGAAGATATAACCAACCTTTGGAAGAAGTAATTTCTAGAGACATTGAATCAGAACAAGAAGAAAAACTTTTAACTTATTTTTAAGTTGAAGCTTGGAAAAGCCATGGCCATGAAACATGGCCACGAGGATGATCAGGGGACTGGAGCACCTCACGTATGAAGATACGCTGAGAAAGTTGGGACTGTTCAGGCTGGAGAAGAGGAGGCTGCGTGGAGACCTCATAGCAGCCTTCCAGTATCTGAAGGGGGCCTATAGGGATGCTGGGGAGGGACTCTTCATTAGGGACTGTAATGATAGGACAAGGGGTAACGGGTTAAAACTTAAACAGGGGAAGTTTAGATTGGATATAAGGAGGAAATTCTTTGCTGTTAGGGTGGTGAGGCACTGGAATGGGTTGCCCAGGGAGGTTGTGAATGCTCCACCCCGGCAGTGTTCAAGACCAGGTTGGACGAGGCCTTGGGTGATATGATTTAGCGTTAGGTGTCCCTGCCCATGGCAGGGGGGTTGGAACTGGATGATCTTAAGGTCCTTTCCAACCCTAACTATTCTGTGTTTCTATGATTCTATGGTTCCTGCCATAACAGGTGATTTTACCTTTTGAGTTAGGCAATCTTTCTGCTCCGGCGTTCCAGCAGGTGACAGTAACAGACTGTGATGCACTCTGCCAGACTCTCAGAAACTTTTCAGCAAACTTTCTATCAAAAGTCTGCCAGTGTGCAGGTCACTGCACAAAAGTAAACCCAAAAGCCGTTAAGATCTCAGGCAGGCTTCTAAGTTTTTTCCAGCAATAAGCACTTTGTTATCTTAAGAAGGGATACTTGCCCTAAATAAGTATGAATTTCAGCACTTCTGCTCACAATGAGTGGTTCAATCCGGGCCCATCACAGATGTAAACTGTATTGCTATGCAATACACAAAAGCCTCTGGCTTCCAATCTGTAGCTTTTCTTTTGTGTCTCCTCTGTTTATCAGATCTGCCAGTGAGGCATAAAGTACTCAGTGGATGCCACAGTGGCTACTATGACAGAAAAGGCACATGCTCAAGTTGCTTGTAAGGCAGGCTGTAAAACCCTTCTGAGATATGGTCTAGGACCATACTCTTGCACTGATTTAGGAAGGAGGCTAAAGGGAAGCCATTCTCAGAAACTCTACCAGTCAAGAAATTAAAAAGTCAAATTGAATCATCCAGTCCATTACTCTGAAAGTGCAGGATTATTCACAGAATACATTTAAGCTTTGTCTAGTTTGAAGGGTCACCAAGGTTGACACTTGCTTCCCAGGGTTCACAAAGGTGAACAAATTATCTCAGCTCAACCAGTTACCAGTCTAGGTGAGCCACAGTGACTGTCCATGTGTGTCCTATTAGTCAGGCTATTGCAAGCTAATTCAATTTAGCTTTAGTCCAATTATCTCAGATTAGCTACAAGCTAAAAACATGCACAGACAGTTAAGGTGGCTCAAGTGATGTGTAATACTTTGACAGTGGATCCAAGCCCTCACAAGACTCTCTGGGTTATGCTGACAACTTGATTTTCCTAATGATCTTTGATTTTATTGCCCTTATTTGTTTACAAGGTAAGTTTAAATAGGTGATCGTGAAGGTTTACAAATCCTCTCTCATGACCAGACTCAATTCAGCTCTAGTTGTTAGCTATATTGACACATTATTGCACTGTCAGGTTTCAGCCCATTCTTTTCTGCAGGGTATATTAATTAATAGGAGATCATGATAAAACTGGAGAACTTCCACATTGGCATAACTTCTCTCCCAATACTAAAGAGAAGGAGCAGAGCAAAGCCAAGGCATGGGCACCAATAAATGTAGGCATACTTTTAGCGACTGCCTTAAGCACATTAATTTCTTGTTAAATATAAACAGTTATCACCATTTGGTAGTGTTTGCATGGGTTAAAACTATTCTGTGTTTCCTGATATGTGTTGGAAAATATCATGAGTAAAGAAAAAAAGATATTTTCTGATGAATTTAGAAGTACAGACTGAGATGTTTTCTGGAAAACATTATTGCTATTTAAAACAAATTTTTCCTGCAGGAAGTCAGTTTCTGCTCAAACATTCAGTGTCATAACCATTTATCATGTTTTTGTCTGGAATATATTTTTAATTTTTCAAGATTACAGTATTATTTTTATTGAACGTTAGCTATTGCGGTCATGACTTTTCTGTCTTTATCAAAAAAAACAGTCATTTGCTCAGCCTGAAAGTTCAATAAATAATTTTGCTTCGATAACAGTTTAATAAAAAGTATTGACTAACTACAAAGAACAAAAATGAGTTTTGAAAATGAAATACTTCGTTCTCAGTTTTCTCTCTGTTCCCTCAGAAAGCAGAAGTTCATCACAACAAGAAAAAACAATGTCACTAAGAAATAATGCACTGGTAGTTGATTCCTCCTGAGATGGTCATCACTATGTGCAGTGCATACTCAAATAAATCTGGGAAAACATGAGTAAATGGATGGTAAAATGAGTAAAAGTTAAATATAAGAAAGGTTCTAGAGGATTCTGCAAGTATCTAGCAACTAGGAGTATATATGACACACAGTTTAATTATACTGAGGATAAGGGTTCAACCTCTACCCACCCTGTTATTTATTTTTTCTTTTTTCATATAAGCTCTCTGGTATTCCCAGGAGGTCATTAAAATACCATACCAGAAGATCAAGCTTAGCAGGAAAATGTTATAAACCAGGACCTGAGACCTATGTGCAACTCTGGGGGGATGAAATGTGTAATGAATCACCATGGGGCACATCTTAACCAGCAAAATTAATCAAGCGCACTGGTACCCCATCAGTAGTACTACTAACAAGAACAGAAAAAGCAACTGGGTATATTCAGACAGTGAATTCTTGTTCTATGCATTGCTTTGAAAGACTGCCCAAAAATGTTTATTTTACTTCCCCTTTGTTAATTTCAAAGATTTGCAACAAGGTCTTATCAAATTGGAGAAATTCTCCAGCAGTACTCCATTTGCAGGTAAATTTGACAATGAAACCATCGGGTGTTTAAAAAAAGCACAGATGGAATGGATCCATAGGAGTTTTCTAGCTCCTGGACAGCAAAGCATCAGATGAATGCAAGTGATGGGCTACAGTCATTGACATCATTCAAATCCTTCCCACTGTGCTGATAGGCAATAAATAGTGTGCTGCAGAATCTCATCCCCATGGCCTTAAATCAGCTTTTACTAGAGCACTCTGAAACATTTGGCTTCAGGACTTCATTTTTATTTCATTTCTTTTGGATCCTGAGCACCATCTAACTGTATCTGAACCAATAAGCATATAGACCAGTAAGCTACATCACTCGTCAAGCACCAGATGTTTCATGAAGCCCCCAGAGAAGGCAGGTGTGGAGTAATCCCTCTGCTTTGCTGGTCTCAGCCTGCTTGGTAAAATCAGTAAATGACTGATTGACACCAGGCATGATATTATTATTGTCTTCCAGCAGTATTTTCTCTTTTGGAGTGAGCTCTTAGATGCTAAATATCTTTGCTAACAATACAGAAATGCAGATCCCTCCCAAATCTCTCCAAGTATTTTCTTTCACTACAGTGTAGGTCAAGTAGTCTTACAATTTAATAATGATTTGTGTGAAATGTTCCTTCCTTTTCATCAACCCCAAACCTGCCACCTTTGCAATTCACTGTTTGTCTCTGTTACTGTATCATGGAACTGGAAGCTCCATTGCTGTTCCCAATCACAAACATATTTATTAAGTTCCCAAGGGCTAAACTGCTTGCAAAGACAATGAATGTGAGTTTTACACTTCCTTTTCATAAGGAGTTTTTCTATGACCCTAATAATTTTCTTTGTATGCTGTAGATGCCTTCGGTGTTTTGGGGAAGGGTGGTCAGGAGTAGTGCATAGCAGCTCAGAAGAGGCTGGGCCATTTGATCTGTTTAATGCATTAGAATTGTCATATTTCTGTCCTGGTTGTCATGCATTTAACATCTTTCTACCCTCTTGAGGCAAATATCCATTGAACAGTGAAAAGCCTCTGGGGTGCCAAGGGATCTTTCTTTAATGAACACAGTTAACTTTATGAGGTCCTCCCTTTTCACCCTGTATAACTTATGCTTATTACCATCAAACTGTATTTAATATTGAGAAATAGATATTGGAGAAGATACTTCCAGATCCTTTCCAGATAGTTTTACTTCCATAATACCAAGATACTTTCGTGATCTTCTTTGGATTTAATTACCATGAGTTGTTTCTTTTCCTATCTGCAGGTTTTAGTGACTTGTTCTTCACCCTAATTTCTGTGTCATCTTGTATGAAAACTGTTTATTCTGGGGGTATGTGATGCTGTGAAATATATATATTTCAACATAGATATGAATTTCATAAGGGAATTTGCATGCATTCTGTTGTTCCATCTGTTTTTTTTGATATGATAAGTATGTATCTCTCATCTGAGATTTTATTCATAGCCCCCAATGCTTTCTAAGCATCTCATGCACATTTTCTGTAAGGAACTTGTTTTATTCTCATTTCTGAAGCTTTAGTAGTTATTTTATCAACAGTAAATTTGCTACACAGACACAAATAAACACATGCTGAAACTGCAAATTCAATAATCAAAAGAAAACAGTAGTGTTTTCGGTAATCCAGGTTTCATGTGAAACTCTGCCACTTGCCCATTGTGCTGCCTTCCCTGGAGACCTCTCAAATCAGTAACATGTCCAAGTGATGGCAAGTAAATGTTTCATACTCATCAGTCCTAACTCAAAAGGCCTGATCCAGTGGCTAATGAAATCAGTGCTGAAGCACTCACTAATTTCAGCACACATTGAATCAGTATCTCCAGCTAAACCACATCATATTTTAACCTCTTTTAGAGTGCAAGTATATTACAGCAAAACTGAATCAGCAATCAGACTTTCCAAGTACAGACAGGTTCATTCAAATACCAAATGCTATATTTTGCCACTGAGATAATAAAAGCTGTGTGCTTGGCAATAATAGCAGGAATGCACATCGCAGAACTAAGCTCTTGATTCTGTAAACAGATTTCTCTCTGAATGCTATAGTCCAGGAGTCACACAAGGGAGCTTGAGTTAGGTCAGGTACAGAAAGCATCATAAATATTCTAGGCTAGTAGTAAGAATAATGATTTGGAAAGGAAAACCTTCCTTTCAGTGTTTATGCACAAGCAGTGAAGGACTCGCTAGTCTCCCTTATCCAACATATGCAATATACAGTGAAGCTGCATTGAATAAGACAGATCATATGTATGTTTTGTGAGGTCTGATCTAGTTGGCCCACCTTAAAGCATGGATAATTCTTCTGTTTTGCAAGACATTATTAGCCCCATAGGCACCCATTTGCCAGCTGGGTGCTTGATTTAAGCATTAAGCCCTTTTGAGATTGAGGGGTTCTTCATTGTCAGAATTCTAAGACATCAAAACCTTACTGGAGAAACCTTAGACCCTTCTAGTATATGTTTTGAGTATCCCACAGCTAGAAGCTCCTACTCCATGATTGTCTTCCAGACATCATATTTCACCATAGCTTCACTGCATTGGTTGAGGACTCGGCACCATATTTATGGTTAACTGCTGAATGTTTTGTAGGAGTCCCTACCTAGTCTAGCCTTTCTCTTCAAAATAATGTTTTCTACATAAAATATGATGAAAAAAATTTGTCATGTTAGAGAAAAAAGAATGATAAAGTTTTATAGGTTTGCAGTCCTCTATACATTACATTAAAATGAAATATGCTTTAAAGTTCACATGATTTAAAGTTCTGCAAGTTTCAAACAAATGAAACTAAGCAGAAAAACCAGCAGAAACAAATATCATGCAGAACCGTTTTTGCCATCCCTCCAAGAAACAGGTCAACAATAAAAATGTGCTTCATTTTAATGAATAGCTATTATTGCAATTTATTTGGATATAAAATCCATATTTCAGTCCAGCAATGGGGCACTACCACTTCTTATGGGCAGCATGCAAACTTGCCAAAGTAATCTGGGTCCGATCATGGAAAGGTAATTTTATGTTCACAAGCTCTAATATGAGCCATACCTCTTCTTCATCTATTATTTCTTAAGGGAGAGATCAATGCTAACAGTAAAAGGAAGGTAGATTAGCAACAATTTGGACTGATATTCCTCCAGAGTACTTCAGGAAGAGCAGAGGCCTAAGGCTTCCAGAGAGCAGAAATTCAGTAGCTCTTTGCTTTGTTCTATCCTGACATATTTTTATGCTTTTTCCACCCTTTTCCTCCTCCTCTTTTAGCACTTTTTTTTCCTGTGATGATTTCCTTATAATCCCTCTTATTCTCAAAGGTTGTATCAGCCTTACATAGATCTTCAGAAGTTAAAAAACCTCACGCATTATAAGGCTGGAAGTACTCCATGGTATTACTAAGACAGAAACACAGATGAGGTCCTTAAGTTCTAATTAATATAAAATGTTTTAATGTAATGCTGGTCATAATCTTTCCCTCTGCTTCTTTCTTGAGATTAAGAAAAAAAGCTAACACCATAAATGCTACTTTAATATTCCATATCTGTAGTTAAATAGCTGCAGTGAGACTATTAAAATAGTTGTTCAAGCTGACCAATACAGCCACAAAGCTGATAGTTCTGCAGCTATTTTATTATTTGTGCCAGCACTTCGCTATATTTATTAAGAAATAATCATATTTTCAATAAGCAAACTCTACCTTGGGAGTCTTGGGCACCTCTGACATTCTATGAGAGCATCTAAAGTCACAGCACACGCTGTTGCAATTAGTTTAAAACAAGCAAGCAAACTTTCTGCATGCAATAGGACATTTGGTTTCCGAGCAAGAGGCAATTACTGAGAATAGTTAACATGAAACTTTCCCAATGAGTGTGTTAAAATTCCTTACACATCTGTCAGAAGACTCTGGGTTGTACCACCAATGGGAACAGGATAATGGATAGATGCAACTGCAGTCTGAATAGTAATATGCTTATGCCTCTCTTTTTCTTTCATGTCTCAAAGCTCAGAACCTTCCAAATCAGGGTCTAAGTATTGCTTCAGTCTCAGACTTTTCCAGAAGTATTTTTCATTAAGTCCTTTTGTGGCAACCCTAATACTGTCAGAACCCAATTCTGTCAGAAGTTCAGCTGCAGGGGTCGATTCTGAACACATAACCTAAGGTGTTATATTTCCATTGGTCACTTTAATAAGGGGTGACCAAGGGAAAGGTTTGCAGACAGAATTCAATATCACTTTTACTCAGTTCTTCAGAAACATAATTTGAGAGTTTTCTTCTACTTTCTTGATGAAATAACTTTTTTTTTTTTCTGGTGCTCATGATCTCTTTATTTCAATTAAATTTGTTATCACATGATAACTGTCTACTTTTGACTGTTCGTTGGTTAAACTCTGTAAGCAATAGTTTCTCTTTTCATGCAATAAAACTCACTTTTCACAGATGTTTTATTCTTCTGGTGCTTTTAAAACCATCTTTATTAAGCCTATTATCAGAATGCAAGTACGTGAAATCATTTAGACGTTTCTTCATTTGCTGAAAGCTACCTATTCAGTAAAAGGATAACCCAAAGCTAGAATTTTGTGAAAGTACTTTTTCTTTTCCTTTTCAAACTGAATGCAATAAAAAACTCAACACTCACTCTTTGGACTCTTCTGTTCCTTACTAAAAGTTATCCCCAAAGTTTGTAAGCACTGCAAGCTTCTGGAGGTAGGGATCATCCATACCTCCTACATTGCTGTACAGGTACTGGTAAATATGATAACACTTCCTAACAGTGTTATTAGAAGCAATACAACACATGTTTAAATGGTATGTTGAGGAAAACCTGAAGATGGATCCTGAAAATTAATTACCCTTGATATATAAGGGGGGGGCTAGTTTACAACAGATCAGTTTCTTATTTGACATGGCCATAAAATAATGTCTTGGTCTAGGATGCTTTACAAATTTAATAGAGAAAAGAGCATTATCTTGCTTAAGTCTGTAAGATTTCTAGTATTTTCTATGGAACAGCACTGACTATATCCAGTTACTGGGGATATATAAATAGATTGTCCTGTGTACACATTAATATTTGCCTTTCCATGTTCAAGTCTACAATCAATACTGATGCTTTTTGACAACATCATGTCTTAATTCCTTGTGTTGACACTCTGTGCAGTCTCCTGCCTGACTCAACTTGTTCAAAGCCAAGTGCGATACCAGGCAGTCAAACAACAGGAGATGAGTGTTGTGTCATGCAAGAAGAGATGATTCAACTGGCTTCATACTCTCAGATCTGCAAACTTGGCTTTGAACTCCAGCACAGAATGCAGTTTGATTCTTCTTTCAAGAGTTTCCAAAGACATCTTAAAGACTGTAAGATTTTTGATGGATCTAAGACAGTCTTCCATACAGTTTTGAGCAATTCTTCCACTTGGTGCTTGACAGGCTTTTTCCATGACAGCAAGTATTTGTCTTTCTAAAGCAAATTAGCGAACAATATGTCAGATGATAAATGAGCAGTCATAAATCTAATCAGCCCCATTTGGAAAATCTAAGAACTCAAAATAAGTAGTGGGGTTTTGTCACTGAGATAACAATAACTTTTAGAAAAGTTTGCATAGGTAGCATGCATATTGAGGCCTTGGAAGACAATATCTTCATAGAGAATCAAGTTAGCAAACTGCTGGGAAAAGCTAAGTCTGCTTCTTCACACACATTTTTCTTCACACTGATCTATTGAGTTTTTTCTCCCATTAGGTTTTAGGTTTTCTGTTTGTACAGATAGTGAAATTATTAGATCTAATTGGCAAATTAACATGACCTCCCCTTTGCCTGTTTTGTGTAGCATGCAGGCTCTCTCAAATGCAGAAAACCCTTCATTTTGCCCCATTTAATTACAGCTTTGTGCCTAAAGTGCTTCCTTTGTAATTCAGTTTCAACGATAAAAACAACTTGCTGAAGCAGTATGGATTAAAATCACCAGGAAAGTCAGGAATTATGGATTTAAGACTCCTTATCTTTGCTCTGCCACTGACTCACCAGGAGTCATTTCTGCTCTCAGCAACCCCTACCTCTAAAATACACTGGCACTATTTGGCTATCATCTCATGTGGACATTTTGAAAACCAAAACAAACTGAACACTATTACTGTTATGATTTGTTTTGGTTTTAATTTGATCTCTACTTTCATTCAGTGCATAGGAAGTCGCTCGTTAAACTGCCATAAACAGTTTTAGCTTATCTGTACTCATGATTTTGGAAATCACTTCATGGATGTGGGCTGTGATCTAAATCTAATTAAGACCTACAGAGAAATTCTTGCTGACAAGAAAGCACTGTGCATGGATCAGGCTCTCGGAGAGTCAACATGATTATCCTTTGAAATGTTTCTTGTAAAGTAATGTTATCCACCCATGCTTTCACAGCCTTCCTGTCCACAGCATGGGAAATCCGTAGACTACTGAGATATGAGCAAACACTAACCAGCATGAAACTTTAATCCTCAAAGGCAAAAACCAGAATCAGAACTAACAAAGCAACCAAGCCCCATGAGAATGGAAGGACAGATAAAAATGCATCAGTCATATTAATATAAAATGTAAGTACATTTTAATGTAATTACATAAAATTTAAAATAGCAAATTTTAAGCTACAGTTGTCTGATCTTTACACATTTAAAGAGACAATTTCTGGAAAGGCAAGATGGAAAAGTTAGCACTTTACAGACATGTACAGAGAAGTCCTAGCAAAGGACTGTGTGAAACCCTGTTCCTATAGCATGCTTTATACATATCTCCCAAAGAATTTAATTCTTTTTTTTCCCCCATCTTATACTCACTTGCACAAGTCTCCCACTGCTCTTATATTTTCTATCAGTTTTATTTCCAGCTAAGGCACACTATTTGGCAAGATGATGATTATTAAAGAAATCCTATTTAGATGTTTCTTCTTTAAATGAAAAAGGAGCAAAGAAGCTTCTTCCTTTGAATATTCTGGTTACTTAAATAGGTGCTTCTGTACTGACAGAGACTGATTATTTTCCACTGCATTATAGAGTGTTAAGAGCATTTATATTCCCTAGCTTCATTGAATTGTGAACCTCTTGGCTGTGTTTTCCAGGGCAGTTTCTATGCAGTTGGTCTGTCTTAATCAGACCAGGCACTTTGCCATTCACCATTTGCCATTCGCACCCATTTTTCTATTATTTTATGGATCTGCAAAGCAAAAATACACTCTTGAAAAAGGCAGTGAAGTGTGGTTCTCCAGATGTGACAGATCCAATTCAGATTAGGCAATACCGAAGAGCTTGTTTATTGTTACATGCTCCACACAAGGGATTTAGAAAATGAAATAGATTACATCTTCAAATATGGAAAGGAAATACTACATAAGACTGCCAGAAAGCACAAATATACGATACCTAGATGAAAGAAAATCTTTCTTCCAACGTCACTGATCCATAGTGACCTTGTGGGGAGAGGAGGAAAGTAAATCCACCTCTGATGCAACTTCAGTGGTGTTCCCCAGGGCTCAGGAAGGCATTTCCAAAAGCTTTGTGGATTCATGCAGCCCTGGTACAGCCACACTGATGCTAAAAGGAGTCAATGCAGATGGTACAAAACTCACAGCAAGGCCAAAACCAGATTTAAATCTGGGCAAGGCAGGTGCAACTCCTATGGAGCATATTAGGCCAAATGCAGCAGCAGTGTGGGGAGGGAGATAATTGCTCTTGCAATTATTTTGTTATGCAATTAGGCCCAGAAGTTAGTGGGCAAACAACACCTGCCCAAATCTGCTCTGAAAACACCACAAGATGTTCATAGAAAACCAGCCTTACTTGATACAGAAGTTCATTTATACTGCTGCCATTTCACTGGTTCACCTTCCAGATCAAGGCTCTGCTTAGTCAAGAGGAGTTAAGCCAGTGACAGCAGATTTGGGTCCTACTTAATTCTATTACATGCCTCTATTCCGTATAAACTTGGGAAACCGTTTGGGTTTTGGCCTTCAAATGCCTGTCATGCTCAATGGAGACCCTGAAAGGAGGGAAGAAAGAAACAAAACCATCCCTCCATCTGTCAGTACAAATTGTGCTCCCAGCAAAGTGTCGGTTTGGTGTAAGTTCTCTAAACAAAATCTACTTCTAAGTAATCTAAAATACTGCGAACAGACAAACTAATTAGCACTTGTCATATTTTATATAGAAAATACTGGAATGCATTTCCTCCTGTACGCTGATAAAGGATTTGCAAAGAAGACTGGAAATATACTACAAATTTGTGTCTTACAAAAAGAAGTTGTACTTCAGTTGTGTAATGCCTTTGGAAATCCCCATGGCCATGCAGAAAGAGCCTGTACTGAATATGGTAAACAAAAGATCAGTTCCCCTTGCTGGTAGCCCTCTTGTGAGCAAGCTACAGATTTCTTTTCTGCACTCACTATATTAGAAAGTCAGAGATTAGGCGTATGAGTATAATATGTGAGAAAATTGTGCTAAAATAGTTTCAATACCCTGATCTATCACAGTCATATATCCAAGTCAGATTGCACCCTTGAAGCCTCCAAATGCCCTTATCTTCAACAGAGAGTTAATTTAGAATAATGATAGCTACCTCTGCATCAGCAGAGCAACCACTGTAGATATCATCTCCCTGTATCTCTATGCTGCACCTTGAGACCCACCACTGAGACCTCCTCAGGACTTCTCATGCTGTCCACGCAGACAGTGAGACTGGAAATATGTGGTTAGATATGTCTGCTTGACACTTAAATCTGTGTGCATCGCAGCACCCCTGATGCTTTAGCAAGCTGCTAAATGATTTAGGTCTTGCCAGACAAACTCAAGTAGGTAATCTGCAGTCTGTTCAGGAGGCAACAACTTGTCAGAAGATGGATGAGCCACAGATCATATAATCACAGATTCAGATGCTCACCTGAGTTCATCTACACAGATATAAGTTAACTGTGCTGCAAAACCCAAATCTGTATAAATATGTGAAATAAATGCATTTCTCTTTCAATTTCAATTGGACTGAAACAACATGCTTACACATTTCCTGCTTCATATTGCTAATTACTAGAAAGAATCAATTTTTGTAAAAATACAGCCTCAATTTCGCCATTTCCCAACTACTTCACACTTTTTAATTAATTTTTTTCCAGATATATGACACTGTGACTAAGACACAAATTTAGCCAATAAAAAAATTTAATGTCTATGGAAAAAAAACCTGTTACTGAATTTCATCAAGACTAATATTTTTCACAGAGGTGATTATTCCTTCAGTTATACGTTCAGCTATATAAATAACCGTGCCTAAAATGGTTTGTTTTGCTTCCCATTTTTTTTTTGTCACTTACCTCTGACAGAGGCACCATTGCATCTGAAGTGGTCCAATTTTGATTTGGCTGTTTCCTACCCAGGAAAAAGCAGAGAAAAACTATACAATGATCTTCACATTTTCTGTCATGAGAGATCGTCCCGCAATAAAATTCCAAGGGATATAAAGCATCCTTCTTTTTCCAGAGATCTTTGATTCTCTGTAATTTCTAGGTTGCCAAATTTACTTCTGATTCTGCAGTTGTTGACTTTGTATGAGCACACAATAAACTACGACAATTTACAGTTGTCTCTCTCGAGAAGGACTGTGTCAGTATTTTGTAGTGCAATTGCTGACCACAACAATAGCATAATAGCTCTTTAAGTAGTCTACAAACTCTTTAGAAGTGTTCACTGTACCCTGCTTTTCAGTAGCTGCCAGAACCTAATCAGAACACTAATTACCACATCTATATTTCAAAAGTTCTGCTAGCAAAGCTTTGCATTTCAGAGCATGTCAAAATCACATCACCAGTTGACTTTTGTGCCAGGAAAAACCTTTTTAGGCACAGTTGTGCTTACAGAGCAATTCTATCAAATTACCTTGGGTTATTCAAACAAGTGGCACAAAAATTCAGCAGAAAGCAAAAAGCAAGAGCTCTCAGACAAACAAAACATCCAGAACCATCTGCAACTGCAGTACAAGTAAAACTGATCAGCACCTGGGTTTTAACCCAGGCACCAAAAGGCATGGAACAATTCATATCCACACACTTCAATTTGCCCTCCTCCCTGCAAAATACAAGAACATATCCAAATTGCCTATTTTGAACAGGTTTTAGTGTTTGCTTCCACTTACACCATTTACAAATATTGCACGCTAGTTACTACTGGCTGTAAATAAGATATAAAAGGAGAATTGAACAGTCCAGACAATTATCAGTCATTCCTTGCACCATACTTTTTTACTACTATAGGTATAACTAGTGACCATATCTCTAGTAGATATACTTTGCCAAACAGTTTGGCCAATGGGGATTAGCAATCAGTCCTGGAGATAACACTGTAGGGCAGCTATGCTATTTGTCCTTACACATGCTTTGTAAATTTGCTTATTTAGGATTAAACTGTACTTAATATTTTTGTGGTAAATACATCATTTATATCTAATGCGCTCTGTCATCCTCTGTTGTTAGTGTTTCTGTTTACTACTCACAGTATCACAGAGGTGGAAGACAGGTAGATTCATGCTTTCATTTTAGTGTCAGGGAGTTTCATGGTAGTACCACTAACACTTTTTGACCCCAAGCATGAATGGTAGTGTCTAACTTTGGCTTGGAAAAAAAAAAAGGTGAAAAGAAGGAAAATAAAGGAACAAGTAGCTGATTAATTCATTTTAATTGAACTAATTGGCATGGAATTGTGCTTGTGGTAATTCAAAAAACGGTCACCGATGATTAATATCTATTATACGATTAGAAACAGAAGCAAGCTTTTTCAGTATAGCATATTAATCTAAATATTTTCTTCTAGGCTAAGCCATGTTTTACATGGACATTTTAATTTAGGGATAATTTTTGGGGCAATGTTTACATTTAATTAAATTTAGGTATGATAATTTGTTAATTTACTAAGCATTTTAAACACTGTTTCAAGTTTGATTGCAATTGAGACATTGCAGACATATATGTATCATGCACTTGTTTTGGTGAGAAGATCCTCAACTTACCTCTGCATATATGGCTGTGCTCATGGCTAGGTACAGTCTGGGATTTGAAACATGAATATATAACCCATGGCTTGCAAAGACCCTGACCCATAGTTAGAATTTTAGAATCATAGAATGGTTTGAGTTGGAAAGGACTTTAAAACCATCCAATTCCAACCTCCTGCCGTGTTCAAGGATGCCTTCCACTAGATTGCTCAAAACCCCATGCAACCTGACCTTGAACACTACCAGGGATGGAGCATTTACCACTTTTTTGGGCAGCCTGAGCCAGTGCCTCACCACCCTCACAGTAAAGAACTTCTTCCTTATATCTAACCTGAATCTCCCCTGTTTAAGTTTGAACCCATCACCCCTTGTTCTGTTGCTACAGTCCCTGATGAAGAGTCCCTCTCCAGCATCCCTGTAGGCCCCCTTCTCTGGAAGGCTGCTATGAAGTATCCACTTAGCTGGTGTCTAGTGGCATACGCTAGGAATACAACATAGTTTCCAACTCCTATATAATTTCTTCACATCCACTATTGGCCTCTGTTGTAGGCAGGGTGCTGAGCTAAATTGGGTTTGCTATGGCCAAATACAGCCATACTTATGTTCTCGTGTCCTAAAACCAGAATAATCACACAAGCATTGCTCTGCTTGAGCTAATAAATCTTCCCCTTCAGCAGGGATAATTAGTTTGTCTTTGGCACCACACTAACACAAACATATTACTTCTTGTTCCAGAGAGGGGTTGATCAGAGTTAACTCACTGCTCCTGCATCAGGCTGTGCTGCTCAGTGTAACTTCATGTTCACTTAACCCCCTTTAAAAAACGGGAGTGGTGTTGTTATCTAGGAGCTACAATTTTCTTATGTTTTTTCTTCCCTTTCCACCACTAACTCGTTCATATGAGTGTAGCTCAGATTTTACCATTTTACAACAAAACTCACAGTATGAGAAATACTCCTTATATTTTAGATGTAGTGTTGTTAAAGTCTGTAACAGTATAAAAAGGAATACAAGAGGCTCTCGAATTCATGTAGTCTTAATTGCAGATTTTTTCCAGCTGTAGAGGGGAGAAAAATGAAAATTTATAGCCCTAAGAAATAAAGAAAAAAAAAAAATAAAACCAAAACCCAAGAAAAAGCTACCCCAATCATATTATATTGGATATCTTGTGGCTTTAAGCTATTCATAGTTTTCAAATTTGTGGTACTGGGACTTGCTTATTCACTACTTAGTAAGCTACTTGAAGTACAGTTTTATCTTCTTCAGCTGGTCAGCAGTCTGGACACTGAAACAAACAGGCAGAACACATCCTCATTCGTGTGCTTACAAGAAGGCTAAAGGATTTAAATTTGAAATCACTGACATTCAATTTCATCTACATTGTTGAGCTTAATGGAAGCAATAGTGATAGATTTTAGTAGCCTTTATTTTGATTAACAAGCTTCTACGAACCAGGTATCTAATATAAAACTTCAATTAAGATTTAAAATGGAAACTTCAGTTTCCACTAGTATTTCAATTGACTTGCTTTTAGCAGTCTGTCCTAGTAAACACAGAATATAAACAGAAATAGCAAACGTGCATTTCATCACTGCTGGTGAAGAAAGGCTAGGAATAATTTTTTGTGTTGTTCATCATTTTTTCTGTATTTTATGCCATAGTACTGTTGTTTTCTGGCCCCTGGATGAAGAGTTCAACTTGAAGTATTTTCATAACCTTTCATTATTAATATATTTATTAAATTCAAAAATAATCACGTAATTTCATTGTTTTCCTAGAAATCTTGATGAGAAAAGTAGTAGGTTCTAATACCAAAAAGAGGTATGAAGACATAATCATCTTGTAGGAAGCCTGAAGCATTCCAGATGGATTAGGTGATCTAAAATGCAGTTTCCGTCTCAGTCTTGCATGACTCTGTAAAAGGCAGATGGAGCAATAAACAAATAGGAAAAAGTGTTTGAGTTCATCAGTAACCTGGCTTCAAGACAGGGAATTAGAGGAAACCAAATGGTTGTGTGGTTTTTAATGTGGATTACAGAGGCAAATAAAAGCAAAACAACAAAAAAGAAACAATAAAATTAAATCCACCTTGTTTCTACATTAGCAAGAATCTATTGAAGGAGAATATTCAAATTTGATCAAATGACAAATGAAATCAGTAAGTGCTTCAGCATGATATGATATCAAATTTTGCTAGCCTTACATGAGATTAAGATACATACATGATACATACACTCATCTTCACTACATCACAGGGATTCTTTCGTGTGGTATTGATTTTATTATTTGTTTATCCTCTCTTAAGGTAGAGTTCATTTAAGTACTTGCTGCTTTTAATTATAGACATATGGATTTTTCCTCTTTTTAGGAATACCGAGATTGAAATATTGCAGTTTACACTTGAAACTGAAATTGAAAGTTTGCGTGGGTTCTTAGTTCCTTTAGGAGTCATCCAGTTTATGACTCATCATTAACAAACCTCTGTCTGTTCCAAACACTTACTGGACCTTTACAGTAGCTCAGACAAAATCTAGATCTCATTCTATCACAGAATCAGAGGATGGTTAGGGTTGGAAAGGATCTTAAGATCATCTAGTTCCATAAGAACTAATTTCAATTAGAGCTGTCATATTTTTATTGTAAAAACATACCATTTGAAAAATAAATATACACAAATCCTGGGTTTTATTTGTTTTTTTTTACTTAGCTCCTCTCTGAAGTAGAGCTCATGCATGAAATGTCAGTGATATTCTTATTTCCTATTTTCAAGTATATTTGCAATCACAACCTACAAGCTAGTTCTTCTGGAATGCTTTATGAGAGACAGCCTTGAATTTTTCCAAAGTCTTAGACAAAATACTCAATACACTGCACCTTGTAGCTCCATAATCTTTTTAAAGTTTAACTTTAATTCCTTTTGCCCAAGACAAACCAACTCTTTTCTTATGCGCAGGCAAATTAATCCAGTAAGAAATACCTTCAGGCACATAATTTACAGCCTAAGTAAAGCTAAAGAACAATCAAACAGCATTTTATTTTTCAGTGCTGCCTTCTGTTAACAACAGAAGAGGAAGAAAATGATGTTTTTTATTAGTTGAGCATTGCATATTTTGAGACCTTTAATTTTGGTATTTGAGTTCCTTAGTCACCGACTCATCTTCACTAGGCATTTGCACAATGTAGCATTTATCTTCTCTTTCCAGGTAGATGTACTAAGAAATGTTATTTTTAAAATGTGATTGATCACACAGAAATGCTCAAAAAATCTGGGCATTGTCATCCTTATTTTATTAATTTTCTACTATTTACCTGCATTTCTCACTCTATTGCTTTTAGGAAAAAGAAAACTTTTAACCTTACATAGTTCATAGAAGGGGAGACAATCTCAGCCCAGAAAGTATTACTGTTGAAGTCTGGCACAGCTATAGCATACCTCACTCAAGTGTAAAAGCTACCCATATTGATGACTGAAGCTTTTTCAAAGTATACACTTTGCTCACAGGCAGCCAAGGAGGCAAAGAGTAATGAAACTGTGTACATGTGCCTGTATATTTTCCTGAAGACTAGATAATATTTAAGCAAAGCCAATTCCTGAATCAGGTAATTTTCTTCTCTCTCCAATGAGAACTGAAGAGTAGTGGACACCTTGTAATTCACCAGTCTTTAGCAGTGTATTACTCTTGCAGCTGTAGACAGCTTCAGGATCAGATCTAAGAGAAATGATCTGTGGTATGTATTAAGATGCTTGCACCGAAGTCAGTGACATTACCTTGATGTGAATGAGTTAAAGATCTTAACCTGTAAGACCAGCCTAGCTGTAAATTAAACTTTTATATATTGTTGCAAATTTATATGCTATGGTGATGTATTTGAGATCTGCTCTCTGGCTTGAAATACCAGCAGTCAAACAGAGAAGAGCAAATTTTAAAGAACATTTCAGGTACTGGGTATAGAAAGATTTCAGTTTAGGAAACAAAGACTGGAGAGATTTGGAAAATTAATTACATTTAGGGAAAGCTGGGCACAGCTTTTTTTTGTTGATTCTCCTGAAACCATTTAAAAATGAAATCAGCTTTGATGAACTGTCCTTGGGGACAATATTCGCAGATTAAGATATAAAACTGAAGAAGAAATGGGGCACTTGATTCCATATTGGACATCATCTGATAAGGAGAAAATCTAAACTCAGAGCTATCTTTTGCATAATCCCAATTCAAATAAAGACCTCTTAATTCTTCAGTATCTTTCATCCTATTCACCATGACTGTGACATTGGAATTCTTTTCTTTGCATTCTTTTCTATGCTTTCATAGTTGAGAGCGAAGAAGAGGTTCTCTTCTGAATGAGTATTAAAGCATCATATAACTGATATTCCCCTGCTTAACATTTGTTCATTCTGTTTCTGGATATCCTTTTGTTTTTCTGAGGACCTCTCAGGAGCATGCTGTGGGCCTGAGCAGATTGTTTCATCATGCCATATACTGTCTGTTGCCATACAGTAGACATTTTCACTGTCAGTAGACATAAACTTGCAGGACATGGGGAAAAAAAAACACTGATCCAAACCTTCCCATAGGATATAGAGGTATGGATTTGAGTAACTGGGAGCAGGTTGGTAAAGCTTATTCTCCTATATGGGAAGAAGGCCGCTCAAATATTGTACATTAAGAAAACAGGGCATTTCCTCATTTTGAGACATTTTTCCCCATCAGAATTCATGTTATTTACCTATATCACAAATACCTAAGACATTTTATATCTTTTTTTTTGTATGAAAAAAGGAACATATCCTGTGATGAACTGTTATTATTTTATGTTATCTCTTTAGCTAATCTAACATTAGTTTTTAATCAAGAGTTGTTTTGAGGATAAGAAGTTCTAGGAGCAGGGTGCTGCTCCTTCGCAAGGACTGGGGATAGAAAATGTGGAACCAACCTGAGGACAGCTGCAGTAGAAAGAAGAAATGGCTACAAGGTTTATTAAGAATAAATACATGAAAAACTGTTGATAAGGCTTAGAGTTAATCTATGAGTATATAGGGAACTTTCTTACATCAGTGTGAAAAGTTCATACTTCCTTCTTGTACACACACTTTGAAGGCAAATTATGAGAAATAAGTGAGAAGTGAGTGGAATTTATGCAATATAAAGAAGACACAAAGCCTCAGATATTCATTGGCAATACAAATCTCATTCTATAGTCAAGATTATGCAAAACATACACTAAGAAGAGGTAACTTGAGGTGACTGTTGTACATTAGCAGAATTGTGGATTTAAAGTATCAAAGCACCTCCCATAGTGTAGCTAGCTCTAATATTATTAATACCTGATTTTAGTAAGCATTAAAATTTATGCAAACACCTAGAAATACGGGCAATTGCTGCAGAAAAGTCTTCAGAGTCTGTGTTAGACAAGTTAATATACAAACTAGTGGATAGGTCTTGAGCAAGTGTGAATCTATGTACCTAACTCGGAGTTAAAGTGATTATGTATAATTACACAACTTGAGTTCATAATTCTTTCTTTTTCCCTTGAGGGATTTATTTTTTTCCAACATCGTAAAATGGATGAGAACATCTTGTCTTACTAGAAATATTCAAGGAAAACCAGGCACACAGATATCATCACTAGCAGGCTTTGTTCTTTGATAGTGTCAAACTGGGGAGATCTGTTTGAATGTCCTTGTTTTCTGGAAAGCAATGTGATTCTCTGACTTCTTATTTTACTCTTACAAACCAAACTTTACTGTAAATAGTATTTGGGGTCTAACCTGTGTATATGTGCAGAAACAGTCTCAGCAACCTTGAAACTTCTTCAAGTACAAGACAGGGCTTCTGTCTTGCCCCCAGCTATAAAAGTACAGTTCCCATTTATTTCCTTGTAGTGATTACATATATCTTGAGGTATATCTGGATGGAAAGGGAAAAAAAATTATTTGCATATCAAAATTAACACTAAGCTGAAGAAAAGTCCACACCAGTTACTTTTCTCACAACGGGGTAATGAGGTTCACCACAGCTGCTCATAGTACAGGATACACTTGTAGTCCAGGCTAGACAGCAAGAAAGCTGTCTTGCTATTTCTTATCCTGTACCTGAAGCATCAAATGCTTCTCCTCTATGCAGCCAGGCACAGCATAGCATGATGTCTGCTACAAGTATTTTTGGGCAGGAGAGGCAAATCTGATACATCTGCATCGTATTTCTGTCCTCACACTGCCTACCCATCTCAGCCTGCAGTTAGTCTATGGCTGTGATATACTGTAAGAAACCTCTGGACTGCAGTCAGACTAATTACATCCGATGTTGTTTGCATAGTGATGTATTTTCCGACTAACAGGGTATTAAGTATGGAAACCATAATGCTGCATACTTATGGGCCAGCTATGCTGACTCCATAAACAAATACTTGTACAGCCAAATTGCTTGGCCACTGCGCATATATTATGCTGCATATCTTTACAAGTATTATTAATAAAGAGATTGTTATCTGCAGATTGACATTTCTGTATTTGCTGTGTCTGTCTTATTCTAAAAAGCAAATAAAATATAGCACAAAAAATTAAAATAAAAATGCTGATTTTAAATTTGAAAAGCCCTCCTTTCTTTGCAAACAAAAATCTGAACCACACTGGAGTATCAAATGGTAGTAGAACAGTTTGCTTTTTAAGTTTTGTCGATTTTCATCATAGAATATTAGATCTCTTGCTCTAATACTGTGAACAACAGAATGCTGAACAGACATGTTGAAGATTAAATGATATCTGAAGAATTTCTGGGACATCTGTTACATGATTTAGGTATGCTAATTTCCAGGAGTTATAGTGTACGATAAATTTTTAAAACACATTGAAAATATGACTGTCCTTGGCTTCTTACACATAAAGAAATAAAAGTAAGTTATGTAGCACTGAAAGTAATTTTACCTCTGCAGCATGTCAGGCTATAGCCTCAATAGAATCAGCAGCCTGAGGTACTTCATGTATTTCAGAGACTTGGAGCCAAAAGTTACTCTTGTCATTCCTGTGAAGACTGGGACCCTCAAAAAGCTCAAGGATACAGATAGCACCAACTGTCATGTTAGGCCAACAGTATTGTGTCACACAATGATGATTAATCAGAATAGAGACCATCAATGCGGTATATTCTATCAGCTTTCTTGGCTCAGAGTGCTTCCTGACTAACATAAATGTGTTTACTCATGACAAGTTTCATTACTGCTGGGCAAACTGCTCATTATAAATCTTTTTGGAAAACTTTGTTTTGTTTTCTTCATTTGAAATTATGCACAAATGGTATTTGTCTCTTTTAAAATCTATTTGTGATTTGTAAGAGCACAAACATTTAACTGGACCACAATTCAGTCTAATTGTTTGTTTGTAAGTGGTTTTCATCACCTAATTCTTCGCTTGTTATTTGTTCATTGTTTATGTTTTACAGTGATTCATTGGACGTCTTAGCATAACAAAACCTTGAAATTTCTTGAGTGCTTATAAAAATTTGCTGTCTTCCTCAAGATGCCACTTGGTGTAACAGAAACTGCTGGTGTGGGACATTCACAGTTTGCTGTGCTTCACTTGCTAGCATGATACTGATGCTGGGCAAAACAATGGGGCAGCTGACAAGGGGTTCAATAAATAAAAAAATTCAAGAAAGGTAAAACCATCAATCACCATTGAAAAAAAGTCATCAAGCTAACCATATATTGACTAACAAAATGAAAAAGTTTGGCTGATGAAGGAAAACGCAGCACTGCAATAGACTGCAGTTAGACTTTGTAACATACAGTTCTTGCACCATATTCAGTGAGCTAGGCCAATGATCTAAGTCTGTAAGTAGATTTCAGAGTAGATTTTGAACTCTTGATAGCAGAGATTTCAGCAGAATGATAAATAGTGAAGAGACAGGTCACTTTTACAGAGATTCTTGCATCAATGCCTAAGCAAACACATTTCAGTGTATTCAAATGTAAAGTCACTTGTTACACGGTTGTTAGCCATTGCCTCAGGATAAGTACATTTGTCCCTGAGAAAAAGGATCATTTCAAATAATCAGATAAACACAAACTTCCACTAATCAAATGGGTTAATATAAACTTTGGACTTACAAAGAAGAGACAATTGGGAAGAAAGACAGACATAGTATTACCTTCTATTAACAAGAATGTTTCTAGAATTCTGTTTCAAATCTTAAATCAGCAGCTCAAAAAATACTGAAAAGCTGAGAGAACCCACAGAAAACCCTTCAGAGTAAATTGAAAGAGAATACAGTGAAGAGCACAACTAGTTCCATATGTTTAAACTATTATGAAAAGTAAGAATGAACAATTGCATGAATGCAGTCTCAAAGAACTGAAGTGGATATGACTAACATAAGACTTTAACACTCTATGCCTACTTGGTAACTGGAAGACCAAATTTGATTCACAGAATACTTCCACCTTTTCTCTGGAGGAGGAGAAGATAGCAATGCCAGCAGTAAATGTAATCCATACAGCTAAATATGTTTCCCTGGTTCTGCAAAAAAAGATATGGTAGGGATCTGTTGTCATGTCTGTCTCCCACAGAAGAGAAACAAGAAGGTGGTATGGGAGAACAGGGTATCTCTTGGAAGTTTTGCACAGTTTACTGGGACATATCCTCTCTTTCCAAAACCAGCAGAGTACTTGCAGTCAGCAAGACAAATTAGGCTCTTCTCAGGCCAACAGAAGTACAAACCAAGCAAGCCTTACCTGTGAGGATTATGGGGCAAATGTTTCCCAGAATAGCACTTCCAGGGGAATCACTGAGCTTTTTTTAAGGTTAAGTGTCTGGATTGATTCCTTTAAAAGACTGACATTGATTGATCTGTGAAGGTGTACATTCCCGACAAAGGTAATCAACCGCTCACTGGATTATGGATGAACATCATTAGTTGATAATACCCACCATTGCTATGATCTATCTCACACAAATTCTGGAAACATGAGGCATTTCTCCTGCTGGATATGATATTCTCTCTTTCATTGCTAAGCTTATAAGTGACTCTCATGTGTCCAATTAAGTTCTCATTTACCTCTCTTTAGTTCCTCTTACACCTTTTTCAAAAGGAGTTAGGTGTTTCCTACTGAGATTACTAATATAACAAATGGAGACCTAATCAAACTCTGAGTAACAGGCTCCTTTTAAATCTACATCACCATTGCCCTGAGGTAGCTCAAGAAATGAGGTTTTTATCAAAAAGCCACATTGAAGGCTCCAGGGTCATCGTTATCTTTTCAGGCCTGAAAACTAGTCTCTGCCTTTATTTCCTTTGCTGGGTGACAGTTCTGAAGGGCTGACATTAATCACCAGCAATCTCACGATGGCATGTAATTGCATATATAGATAAATATTCATCCCGGGGGCAGCTGTCAGTGCTATAACACTTCATATCAATCCAATTAAATCCTTGCATGGAGATAATTGTTTGCCACTCTGTCCAAAGAAGAGAATGACACTAATGCTGTGTCCCACAGGTGACCTTTACATCACCTGGCCTTCATCAGCTAATTATAAAGGATCTAAGCATATCTGATATCAACCACACAGTTTCAATCTACTGCTCTAAACGCAAAGTCTTATGTGATAGTAAGAATGAAACGTTTTTTTCTTTTCCCAGATTTAGTTTTTCTGGATGATTCTGCTGATATTAGCAGTGAATAATAAAAGTTATTATGGAGGTTTAATTCCAGCAATACAGAAGTAAGCAGTTGGAAGTGACAACAAATGATATGGATTACTATGTGAAAAAAAAGGGACTGAAAGAAACAGTGTAAACATATAGGAAAACTTGCAAAGGGGAATACAAGTTCCTGACCTTTTGTTTCTATGAAAATTTAGACATAAATATGTATTATACATAGAAGGGGAAAAGAAACTACAGGTAACATGATCTAGTGTGAGTTGTCCCTGCTGATGGCAGGGGGTTGGAGCTAGATGATCTTAATGTCCTTTCCAAACCAAACTATTCTACGATTCCATATATCTGTGAGGTTGGGCCAATAGAGTTGTTCTTTCAGCTCAAGGGAATGGAGAAGTGACAAAATCTATTGCTGTTTTCCTCTATATAAATTCATTTGATCATCAGCTTATATGTCTGTTTATTTAATTGGTAAAGTCCTGACATCCATGATTGGTGCATGTGGAAACAAAGCTCCACCTTTATGTGCATGGAAGAAGTAATTTACATGACATTGTCTTTAGTGCTGTAACAAGTTAGTTTTCATCATCCTTGTGCTATAATTATAGGTTCTTTAATTAGCAAAGAATACTGCAATTAGTGCCTTTGCAGACATCATTACTGCTGCATTACCCATGCACTTCTCTTGCTTCAACGGTTTTGAATTAAGTACAGCTCACATTCAAGGTTCTTCTTTTAATATTATCCATTCTCCATTATACAGGTTGGGCAGAGAAGAGATTCAGAGCAGCCCTGTGGAGAAGGACCTGGGGGTGTTGGTCAATGAGAAAATGAACATGAGCCGGCTTCAGTGTGCGCTTGCAGCCCAGAAAGCCAACTGTATCCTGGGCTGCATCAAAAGGAGCGTGACCAGCAGGTCCAAAGAGGTGATCCTGCCCCTCTGCTCTTGTGAGACCTCACCTGAAGCATTGTGTGCAGTTCTGGTGTCCTCGGCATAAAAAGGACATGGAACTGTTGGAACAAGTCCAGAGGAGGCCACGAGGATGATCAGGGGACTGGAGCATCTCCTGTATGAAGACAGGCTGAGAAAGTTGGGGCTGTTCAGCCTGGAGAAGAGAAGGCTGCGTGGAGACCTCAGAGCAGCCTTCCAGTGTCTGAAGGGGGCCTATAGGGATGCTGGGGAGGGACTCTTCATTAGGGACTGTAGTGACAGGACAAGGGGTGATGGGTTAAAACTTAAAACAGGGGAAGTTTAGGTTGGATATAAGGAAGAAATTCTTTCCTGTTAGGGTGGTGAGGCACTGGAATGGGTTGTCCAGGGAAGCTGTGAATGCTCCATCCCTGGCGGTGTGCAAGGCCATGTTGGATGAAGCCTTGGGTGATATGGTTTAGTGTGAGGTGTCCCTGCCCATGGCAGGGGGGTTGGAACTAGATGATCTTAAGGTCCTTTCCAACCCTAACTATTCTGTGATTCTATAATTATCTAGATTAATACTATGACCTAGATGATATCCCTCTCATTTTTCCCCTCCATTTTCTAGTCTACTACTGTAGGTCATTTTACTTTTGATTAATATATTGTGGGTTTAATGAAAAAAAAAATAATTTTCCAAGCATATTCATGATTTGTCTCAACTCAGTTTAAATTTACTATTAAGATGCAGTTCTTTATGATTGTTTCCTGCTCTGCAATTTAATTTAGACTTTTAATTGCTTTTGTTCAACTTCAGAGATGCCTTTATTTTTTAATTAGGGTAAAAAATCCTCAATCAGTAAACATGGTAAAGTCTTACCTCTAGAAGATATATTTTATAATTGTTATGGCAAAAATCTACTTATGTCAAAGTTTACTCCAGGGTTTTTTTTTGTGTGTAATTTGAAGTATGCTCATTTTTTATATTCCTTTACCAAAGATTGCATCTTTACTTCCAGCAAGCTGTTTAGCTGCACAATCCTTACGTGCAGTTTTTCATGGGCTTTACATTTAAAAGCTTTATCATCATGTCTTAGTAATAGAAGGATCATAGCTGACTCAAGACTACTTGACTCATTCTAAAGAAGGCCTGATTCAAAGCCAGTGAGAGTGAAAAGTTCTTTGCATTTTTCTGTTATGCCTTTGACTTGGGAGGGAATAAGATGCCCCCAGAATTCCAGTGACACAGACCTGAAGTTGCCATTTGAAATAGCACTCACCAAGAAGCATATAGTACACACATTTACATTTGAACACTCAAGGGTTTTCTTTTGATGATAGCAATATAGGATTTTTGGAGCGCTATTATAAGCATCTATTTCTGGGGAAGGATGATTGGCACCCTGAGAGCATCTTTTTCCCTCCTTTTACTTTAAATGGAGCATAGAATATTCTCATTTAGACCCATACTTAATCTTGCCAGATAAAATGCATTCAGTGCGCTCATTTCAAGACCTCATACCTCTTCTGGCCCAAGTGCCCACCATTGTTACATGCACTTGGTTGCAGGAATTGTTCCCATGGATAATACGATGATTCATTTGAAGATGATTCCCACCATTCAGGAAAGAGCACATGCTAAAGACAAATCATTATGTATGCAGACATGAAGAACAAAATGATGCTGGCAAACCTTGATTTTGAATGGTGATATTCCCAACCTGAAAAATATTCCTGTTAAGAAGTTGAATGTGTGCCTGTAACTGTACACACATTCTTAACTTTTATTACTCTTTAGTACTTATAAACCCTGTTATCTTAAATATTGAATTTACATATTGAGATAAAGTCCTGCTATGATAAATATATGGGCAGCATGGAGCAAAGGGAAAAAAATACTCTTTTCCTGTAACAGATCAGTACAGAAAAAGAAGAAATTCCAAAAGTAAAAAGACTTACTAATGCTGATGGAAAGTCTGTGCAAGAGACACATTTTGAAACAGACCTCTCAGAGTGTGTCCTTGGGTATTTAAGTACACCAGTCACCCCTTTTTTCAGCTGTTAAACTGACAGAAGTTAAACCAGAAGTTTCAGCTTCTAAAAATTAAACCAAAATTCCAGTTATTTGTTTTAACTTGATGCTGTCTTGTATGAAATACTATTGGAGAGTATCTGCCATTTTAAACTATTTATTTTGTGTTAATGAAAGAAGACACGTAGATCACTATTATGAAACAAATTCATGACAATATCAGCAATATCCATCTTGTTGCAACATTTTGTAGCACAGCTATTCCATTTTTTCCCCTTCATTAAAGCATTTTATCATGTTAATTATCATTGTGACAATTTTAATGTTGGAATACATTTTACTAACTGCAAAATGAAGTCCTTCAGGATTGTGTTCCTCAGCTATTACTTCTCCAGAGGTTGCTCAAATACAAATTCTGAATAACTTTAAATAAGAAAAAGTTTCCTGTTCAATGATACTAAAAGTTCTAATCAGTAAAAAACCCATAAACTTTCAGTAGCTCTGCTGCAATGAAGTAATCAAGAGATGTTTTCTCTGGCCCTGACACTAAAGTCAGAGATGTGGTTCTCAGTAAAATTTACTGCCGTAAAGCAACATTTTTACTCTTTTGGAGTTATATCGTTGCTAATATGCAAACCAAACTGGCTTCCCCATCACTGAAGAGATAACTACTTAAGAATATGTTCTAGAATACAAAAATTGCATATTGCAGTTTGGACAGAGCTCAATTGTTGTCCTAAATCTCAGTTTCTATTTAAAGCAATGACTATTGTGATTTTTTTATCCTTTATTGCTATGAATACATGGACCAAGATTTAAGGGAAACAAGGGTATCCGATGGAGAAGAGCTTCCTGGGTTTGCAGAATCTGAAAAAATAGCTCAGGTACACTCACTGTAGTGAATTCCATCTCATATGGTCTGCTTGGACCTTTAGCATTAACATTTCATTAAGAAAGATCCATATTGCATTAGAAATAGGGGGAGCATCCCATTCTGGGGACCACTGACATCATGTTGGAGTACGTCACGTAATTACCTCTGGGTACATGTGAAGGACCAGGTATAAGAAATTGAAAGACAAGACATACCCTTATGGCCTTTAAAAACACATTATGTCTATATGGTGATGCCATTGCTTTGTGGGTTTTATTCCTGTGGTAGAAAACAGCCAAATTTCACAATATAATATTTGAGTCCCAGCCATGTTCCATGGTTTGAAAGTAGCCTGGAGAGGCCAGGAGAGCTAGGGGAACATTTTCCTCTTGATTGCTTGGGTAAAAAAACCTCACTAAACCAACAATATTGTGTGGATATCAAACTATGCTTAGTATTTCTTTGGAGGGAAAACAAAGATCTTTAATAAAGAGTACAAGCACTTTCAGGGCATTAAGTCCATCTTATGATAATGCTTTTAAGATCAATGTATTTAATGTACACACAAAACAGGAAAAAAAAGAAAAAAAGAGAAAGAAGAAAAAAAAGGGAAGCGTGTGGGAAGACAGGAAGAAATTTGATAGTGAGAGAACAGGGGAAGCTAAGGTGTGCAATTCAGTTGTTGTTTATGACAATTGCTGTAAAGTGGGGAAGGGGTAAATGGTCTGCCCTATCCTTCCCCAACAGTATGTACTTCAGTCATTCCAAAAAGAGGAATTACTGATGTTTTGATATGTGGTGGCTTAACTCACATTTGAGCTGAATATCTCCGGAACCTAGAGAAAATTGGAGTATAGGAGTCCTGGGGACACCTTCTCGGTACAAAGAACAAGGCATTTAAATGCCTTTATCTGAGCTGTCTATGGGTATGTGCATACTGCAACAAATAAAAGGGCAGTTTGTGTTTGCCCCACTCATAGTGCTTGCTTTCACCTACACTAGCCAATAACAATTTTAATTCACTGATAAAAATGTCTTTGGAAGTACTTCAGAGATTGCAGCAGAGGGGCTTATCAGCAAATCTAACCATTTATAACAAAACTGATCTCACGTTCAAAATCAGAGAGAGGATAGAGGGCAGCAATAATACAGCAATACTTCCCTGGTGGCATAGTCATACAACAATTGTGACTCTCAGTACAAGAGATATACTTCTGCTGTTCTCTTTAGTGTTCTTTTGCCTGTTTCACATCTACTGCATGCATGTAAGTGTTTAGAGCTACAAAATACTGTATATGAGCAGAAGCAGACTAATCCCACCTCAGGTCCAACAGTTCCTCAATATAACTTCAATATTTTTCTGTAGTCCTTATGGAGAGTTACTGAATTTCAGTCTACGAGAACTATTTGTTCCTGCTGAATGAATAACGCATACTGCTACTGAAGCATGAGCCAACAAAAGTCTTCTGAATGAATTTATGAATCAAATATATCTACTTGGGAGCTTAAAAATAAAAGAAATTCAAAACTGAAATATGACTTCTGGGCCTGGGAGACAGAAAAAAAATTACACTCCTCTGTGACAGTAGCTGATAATAAAAGACAGATCCACAGTCTGCAGTTATTCATTAGAGCTCTTTGGTGGTGTGTGTTCTTTTGCTTTTATAGAGAGAATGGTTTACTAGTATTGGATGAACGACACTTGTAACTTTTCTATACAGTGTGCATATTGATTTTTTGTGCTTTGGGTACAAGGATCAAATTACTCTATTGAGTTTTGTGCACTGCTTCATGCCGTGGCACTTCTCTGCAACCTTCCTGGAGTACACGAGTTGCTTCATATGGTCCCCCAGGGAGTTCCACCATGTTAACAGGCATGAAAGATTCTGTTGAGATGAAAAAGCTTTTTATTCTTCATATTTTGTGCCATGTGTGTGATCTGTGGGTAGCTTTAGACCAGTAGAAGTTGTCATTTTAATGATTATATAGTGAGATTTTGTGTGTGTTTGTAAATATTACTGTTGCATAGATCCGCTTTTCTTAGATAACATAAGCATTCATTTATATCCCTTATGTGTGTGTTTGTAAGGACAAAAAATTATGTTGACTGCTTTTCCAGATGGGTAAATTAAGGCATAAGCACATCATGGATGCAATTCAACTTCCAGATCAAGACTTTTGAATGTAGGTCTTGAAATACATATGTCTGCATGTGATCTAAGTGTCTAAACTCTCATTACAGCCCATATCCATCCAGCCAGTACAGACAGTTGTCTACAACCTGTTTAGATAATTAAATGGAAACTTCCACATTGTCTAAAATGCTCTCTTAATTTCTACTGTATTGACTAGATCTCCACCGACTTTAACAGGTTAGATACATAGTTCACACAGAGGCACCTACAAGTAGGCACATACACTTAGGAACTTCCATGGAAAAGATAAGGGACAATGGGTACTAGTGGGAAGATTCTGATTGGACTCAAGGGGAATATTTTCCCCAATGAAAATGATCAGCCATTGACACAGTTTCCCCAGGGAAACGGTGGATTCCCCAACACTGACACTTTAAAGATTCAGATGGACAGGGTGCCAGGACATCTGTTTGGAGAGTGCTTTTGCCAAGAAAGGTTGGACCAGCTGATCCCTGAGGTCCCTTCCAACCTGGTATTCTCTGATTCTATGACCTGTGATCTGAATCCCCCCAAATTTGAATGTCTCACAGGACGCGTATATGTGACAGAACTGTGCAGAAATACCAACATTAATTAGCCTAAATATCTCATTGCAGCACTAATTTCACTATTCAGCCTAGCTAATTCAGAGTGATAGATTAGACCTCTTCAATGCTACAGCTGGAAAATCTCTTCAAGGAATATCCCATTCAAAAATCATCTCCTAGCTTTTAAGACATGTTAAATATCATTTGCATAATAAGTTTTAAAATTCATGCCTGCTACTTTGCGAGTGTGTAACATCTTGGCTGGCTTTTCCCAAGGACACTTACATCATGGAGAGGACTGAATCAGAATATGTTACTCAAGGCTAGTTAAAATAGTGAACTTCCTTTGACATTCCTGCATGCCCCAGGCAAACCTCAATGCATGCTAGCAAGGTCCTTGTACGATCTCCATGACTTCTGTAAGATTAATATCATCTACAGTTCAATATCGTCATAACACTGATCACCTCAATGTTTTCTTATGGGTATGGAGACAAATTTGTGCTAGGTTTAATTAATTAATCTGAACTACTTCTTCATCTACTTTAAGACCATGGTAATTGTGCATCGAATGACCCCTTCACTGTATTGCTTATAAAAGGAACCTAGGATGTCAAACACAGATGTATGTATATATATGATCAGGACAGACATCTGCTTAGACTAATCAACACACAGGCATCTAGAAGTAGACACCTGCATTGCGGCTACTTGTAGACACATCAACATAGCTCTACCTCCTCCTGTAGGTGGAAATATTTCTCACTTACCTGTAGACAGAAATCTGGGCCAGTGTTAACAGGCAAACTGCAATGATGGTCAGTCACTAGGATGCCCCCAGGAGATGTCCAACCGCCACATCATTCTGTGGCCAGGGTAGCTCAAATGCAGAATCTCCCCTATGTCCAATTATTTGATGTCTACGGATGCAGTGACAGCTCTGAGTTTCTCTGTCTCATAGGAACAACAATTATAAGTTGACCTTTGCCATATTTCCCAGTATTCTAATTTATCCCATTTATCACAGGTTGAGTAGAGGTCACAAGGCAGATGACGGATTCCCAAAATTGGATATATGCCCCTCAATTTGTAGACCAGGTCAGAGCTAGTTCTCTATTTCTGAATTATTAATTCCTTTAAATAATTAGCAGACATGCCACTCAATTATCCTTGATTTTCACATCCCATTTAAAGGTCACTAGGTTTTAGAGTCATCCTTAATTTGGCACAAAAATTATCCGTCCTTCCCAGCTCTGGCTTTACATCCCTGCAATATGACAAGCACAAAATTAACTTTGACAATGTTAACTCTTTAAAACAGAGGAAAGTAGCTGTGTGCATCCATTCTATGCTTTCACTCATGGCAAGATATGTTCAGTTATTTAAAATCAAAGAAAATTACATTTCTTTGGCTGTTTTAAATAAATTATGCCTCTTCCATTCTTATTTTTCTTTTCTCTTTTTTCTTTTCTTTTCTTTTTTCTTTTCTTTTCTTTTCTTTTCTTTTCTTTTCTTTTCTTTTCTTTTCTTTTCTTTTCTTTTCTTTTCTTTTCTTTTCTTTTCTTTCCTTTTCTTTTCTTTTCTTTTCTTTTCTTTTCTTTTCTTTTCTTTTCTTTTCTTTTCTTTTCTTTTCTTTTCTTTTCTTTTCTTTTCTTTTCTTTTCTTTTCTTTTTTCTTTTTTCTTTTCTTTTCTCTTTTCTTTTCTTTTTCTTTTCTTTCCTTTTCTTTCTTTTCTTTTCTTTCCTTTTCTTTTCTTTTCTTTTCTTTTCTTTTCTTTTCTTTTCTTTTCTTTTCTTTTCTTTTCTTTTCTTTTCTTTTCTTTTCTTTTCTTTTTTTTCTTTTCTTTTCTTTTTTCTTTTCTTTTTTCTCTTTTCTCTTTCCTTTTCTTTTCTTCTTTTCTCCTTTTCTCCTTTTTTTTCTCCTTTTCTCTTCTCCTTTTCTCCTTTTCTCTTCTCTCCTCTTCTCTCTCCTCTCCTCTCCTCTCCTTTCCTCTCCTCTCCCTTTCTTTTCTCTTGTATATCATATTGAATATACTTATTGAATGTATCTGGACAAAAGCAACATCAGAATTTGTAATGGTGAAAAGTCATGCTATCCTGGACTCTCTCTTCCTTTACCCATGTGACAGTTATTCAACAATAGGATCTAACCTGATAGTTTTCTTTATGATGTTCTTTGGGTCACAGTGAAATGTGATTTCTCACAGACCAACTGAGCTTTCAATATGCACAATAAAAAGCTGAATAATCTTAGCTATGCTGCATGACTGATTGTTGTCCTTTGTTCTTTCCTCTAGGCAGCTCCAAATTAAATTGCCTTCAGTAAAAACATGCAAAATATAATTAACCTTAGTGACCCTGTTATCCTCAGTGTCCCTTAATTCACCAAGTACAAAGCAAAAAGAAACATTTCTTCTTTATAATGACTAAAAATTCTATAACAAAAGCTGAGTTATTCAAGTGTTACTGCATCATAGGTAAAAACACAGAACTTGTTGTCAAACTTGCAGCAATGGTATGGTGTGGAATGACAAGCCTTTGTGGCATTGGGTTGTTAGTTAAGTCAGTATCACCTTGTGAATTGATTTTGTAGGCTGAAACAACCTGGATTAGTTTGAGTTGCAACTCTGTCACAGACTGGGTTGGAGATTCTGTGCACATCGCTTTTCTTCTTTGTTTGTAACCCTATCTGCTACCTGGGATGACAGTTCTTGCCTGCATTACTAGACTGCAGGGAAGATGAGCTAGTAATCTAAATACAAATTGTCACATGATTTTCTGAGATTGTAGGTAGATATAAAACACCTAAATGCCAATAGCCTGGCATCTATAGAAATTATCATACCAGTGCTTAGCACTATTGTTCACAAGAAGATAATGACTTGTTTGCAGAGTAATACCAGACTGAAAAGAGCTGCATAGTTGGTTCTTATGTGTTAGAAGAAAGGGTAAAGAACCTGAGGTAACAGTTATTACTGCATTTCCCTTTTCCATTTGGTACCTTTCCTAAAACATAAGGAAATAAATCCTCTATCCTCAGTCTTAGAAATTCACCAGCTTAATACAGATACGTTGCCCTAGGACTATGAAAACCAGCAGATCTTTGTCCTTCTGGGTTGTTGTTGTTATCACGTTTTTAACAATCATTCTGGCAAAATATATCTTAATATTCTGAATTCTTTTACACCTGCAGACAATAGTTGTGAGAGTGCACTCTTTCTTTACATCACATTTACTGTGTAAATTTCCATAGGACTCAAGCAAATACCTGAGTAATAATAAATGAAAGTAGTTTTAAAGAGCCACAGGTGAATCTAGACATCTAAGGAGATCATAATATCAACACCTGATACCAAATTCACAGCAACTGAAGCTTTATTGCTATTATGGTTAACTTTCATGGATTAAAGCAAAGAAAAGCTTTCCCAGACTCTTTTGATTGCCACATTGTCATGAGCTCACCACAGAGTTATCTTTGTAGTAAAATTGATTCATTTGCTTAGCTGTTCTTTCACACCTGTTTGCTTTTTCATTTGTCTTTCTTATTACCATTGAAAAGAAGAAAAAGAGAAAAATCACATCTGAAGGACAATTCAACAATTAACTGGCCTGTGGACACCTTCTTTAATGATATCAAGGGTCCCCTAAAATAATTAGATTCTTAAGTTCCTGTGAAGCATGAAGGAAAGAGAAACTAAAGGTGAGGAAATGCTGTTTCCTGCAGAGAACTCCATTTCTCTATAAATCAATAAGAAATAATTTCCAACTGGGTATTTCCAAACATACTTATTTTTCACTCTCTACCTAAAAAAAAGAACACACAAGGAATTCAAGCAACTGCTGTGCTCATAGAACTTAGGTAGTTATCATTCAGAAACACAAAGTCACAAGTTACGATTAAACCTTCACTCTGCCAGATGCTGTGTAAATCACCAGAGGCAGAAAGCATATTACAGAAAACAGATGAAAGAAGGAAGGAACAGATACAGTCTCTGTGCCTCCTTTATGGGGCTAAACTCAGCATATTGTCTGGTGCAGTTCTATACATTCATGTTTATTCCCTACAGGATATATGTGGCTGTCCACACCATCCTACAAGGAGCCCAAACTGAGCATCTTTCAGATCCTATCCATCCCCTCAACAGACACTATGAGAGTCCTTTTATGGAAAGATATGCTGGTCCATGGTGCTCAGATCACAGTGTAGGTGCAGAAGAAACTCATTTGCTGTCTCATGGAGACCAAAAGCAACAGCAAAATATAGGTCATACTTGCAAATTCCCTTTCCTTGTTTCATCTATTAGCAAATGCTGCCTATCATCTGATATCCCTATCTGTTAACTTTTATACGCCATTACCCAAAGTGAAATCACAGCTGGGACTCATGGAACAAGAAGTTCAGAACAAGCCTGCCAAACATGCGTGTTTTCAATCCAGGCTAGAAGAAAGGAATCACTGTGATAGCTAAAGGCAGCAAATATCTGTACACAGCACTACTTTCATCATGCTGTCTGTCAGAACTTGTTTTGACTTCTTTTCATATTCTGCTATGAATAAAGGCTATGCATTACTATTAAATGTACTGGGCTGGATTTTGAGACTCCTTCCTTGAGCTGGATGAAATGGGACTTCACTGAATTCTGTAGACAGAATATATAAATTTGATGTAAGAATCAAATCACAGTCTTTCTTATGCATGTATTAATGAACACTTAAATATCAGTAAGGAAGGTTTTGTTTTAAGAGAAACCTATATAATAAATACTGAGCGACTGGGAAACTTTGAAACACAAACATCAATCCAACAAAATGCATATTGATATACTCAAAAGGAAAAATAAAACTTATGGAGGGGTGAGCAAGCTAGAATTACTATTTAAAAGAAGTGTATAGTGTAGTACTACGTATTAACTCTATTTTGGAGTGCACTTCAGTATTATAACCTCCCAATTATCCAGGAGAAGGGATTCACTGATACAGATCTTTTTATAGCATTAAGTCCTAGTACACTATGAACTCATATTGCAGGATGTTTTCTCAGCTGTTTGATGATTCTGTTTTATGAACCAGCTTTATTTGAAGGGTGCTTTCTGCACTCAGTTTCACTATGGCTTAGGCTCTGGAGATTTTCCATTACACTGAGCATCCTGAGATTTATTGAGTAGAGTGTGCTGCAGAGGGTAGGACTTTGCCTTCTTTCTTAAAGATAAGACTAGCAAGGTGAAGCCCTCACTTGCATACAAACTGTGACTGCATCCTTTCCTGATTACTCTTATTACTTATGACTTACACAGTGTGACTTAGCAGCTTTAGCCTCATTATGTTTAGCACAACACACACGGGGAGAATAAAATGACAATCTGCTCTTCAAGTCACAGTTCTTGCAAAGACATATAGTCCCAAAGGCAGGCTTCATTGAGACATCCCCACCCTCAGAAAGAGGACAGCAGTGAAAATATCTCTAAACTGATGGGGGACTGGTTTAGTACACATTATTTTCTTCCTGCCCCTCAAATACTACAATTTTTCCCGTTGCTTTTACCTTAAGGACAACATGCCATTTGTATCATATATTGGATCTCAGTCTTCTGAAAATGAGCTCAATAACATATGCATCACATGTTCTGCTAATCACTTCTGTCCATGCAGTAAAACCTTCAAGACAAGCACGATATTTTACAATGTACATGTCTAGCAGAAAGGGATCTCAGTTAAAATTGGAGCTACACAGCATCACTGGTAACATAATCTTAATAATAATAATAATAATCATTTTACAACAATGCAAAAGATGACAGAAAGAGAGGACTGAGAATAGACCAACTACATAATGAAAATCAGTAGCAACTCCAGTGGGCTTCTGTGGTTGTCAGATCAAGCTGTAAGTACAGGCCTATGTTTAGTTTTCAGCAATCTCTGACACAGAAGATGTAAAATTGAGGGCGTAGATTCTCTGGTATTGGATATGTGTATTCAGTTTGCCCTGTATTAAAGCAGCTTCCAAGAAGTAATAATAAAACAACATATTCAGGAGTACTTCACATAAGTTTCAATTAAAAATCTTCTCTAAAAATATGCATGCTTCTCAAAGAAATGGCTTCATTTCAAATTCTGAGCAACATTTAATTTAAAACTGGTGACACAGAGTGTTATTTTGTTTCTTTTCTGCTTTCTAACTACCAGCAATGTATCATCAGTGGAAATGGGAAGACACTCCAGTAACATTAAAAAAAAAAATGCTGACAAGTCAAAGAAGTCAGCCTGCTAATTGCCCATGATAGCAAGTCAAAAAAAGCCCGTTAACTTTTCAATTCAGGCTTGAAACATTATGGCTTGCCTGTTGTTCTGAGGGTTTTTTCCTCCCGATCTTCCTCCTTCCACCTGCTCTAAAACATAAACCAAAACAAGGGTGCTCTTTTGGGATGAGTATTTACTACCATGTGAAAATGGAGATTCAGTGTATCACAAATGGGGCATCATTTATTCAGAAATGCTTTCAAAAATTGCATTTTCCAGATTTTCTGCATAAATAAGAGGAATCTGCTTGGTTTATAACTGAACTGAGTCCTATGAAGCACACGCGATGCTCCCAAACTATCAATTCAGGGGATTCATCTACAGCCAAGAATCTTTAAAGCTGTCTTGTTGACAGGAAGCATATTTTATAGTCTTTCACTTCTGCTGTTGTGCAGGAAACAACTCTACACTGGTAGTTTAACCTTCATCTACAAAGAGCAATTGTTCTTCCTATGAAGTCTGTACTGTTTGCACTTCAGGAGTACATGAAAGAAATTATTAACGACAAAAGTTTCAAAAATAATGGTATTCTTCTGGCAAACACTGTCAGTTAAATGCATACAAATATTTGCTTTAAAAGTATAAAATTGCTAACATCTGGGATGTCTTGGATTTGTTGGGTTAGAATCGTTTCCTGCTTCTCTTTGCTGGCATCCAAATATTTGTTAAATCTCTTCAAGAGGTAACTGCCCAGACCTGGATAACAACATTCAACTGGAAAACATACATCAAACCTCTGTTTGTTGAAGTAATTCTGAAAGAAAATCGTTAATATTCTATTTCAGTTCTTATTAGTGGCAGGAGGTGGTGGTAATGGAATAAATATCGAGTTCTAGATGATTCATTGCTTCATTAACTAAGATATTGCAAGACAAATATAGAAATAGTGTTGGGATGTGTTCCAAATCCCAGGCTTCCTTATTCCAGGAATATTTCTCAAGAGTTCCCATCAAATTATACTTTTTGTGCATCTGCTATCCTAGTGTCTTTCCAGGGCACAATTCCTGGGAAATGGGTCACTATTTTGACAACTCCTGTTGCTTTGAATCCTTTTGTTACCTAGTCTTTGTCTCCATATTCCTAAAGGGTTTCTACCCCATCATAGGGCTGGTACATAAAAAGTGGTCAATGCTCTTGCTATGTCTCCAGTCACTTTATAGGCAAACCCTGTATTATCTCATGCCAAAAAATTACAGGCTGGGTGCTTAGTAGAGATGAGATTTTAAACCTGTGACCCCTATTTTTACACAAACATCTTAATCCAGCAAGTGAACAAACATAGCAGTGTTAGAAACAAGGTCTAAAACATACTCTCCTCCTGGCCATTGTCCATAGGGTACTTTTGGCAGCTTTCTGCTCTGTGTGTAGATGCTGTAAACTCTCCTGAAAGCCTTAATCTCCCCAAGCAATGTGCAGTTAACCTAGGCAACAACTCAGCAGTATAAATTAGTCTCAGAGCTCAACAACTCTGTGTGTGTCTACCTTAGCAACTCTGTGATCATGGACTGACTTGATTAAGGTAAAACTATGCTAAGAAATATCAGACTTTGGAAAGTCCTGCCTGGAAGCTGAGGTATGCCAGTATGAAAACATGAGAGGAATATCCACAGAGTATTAAACTGAAATATATGAGCACCAGTAGACAGGTATTTAATTTAGACTGCAAAGCATTTATACTTGGCAATTAAGCGCACAGAGGAAAAGATTAAACTTCATTTTGATCCAATTGCATCCTCTTGAGAACCTGACTGATACTAAAAAATATGCTTTTGGGAGCTCGGTCATGTTCATAAGACTGGGGCTAACATTCTCTGGACCATTTATATCTCAGCCATTGAGTTTTCCTACATAGGTATCGATCTCATTAGAAGTGCATGGTTCTTAATCAAGCTCTGGCTATGTGTAGAGGTAATCAATGCAGCCCAAGAGCATCTGTAAGAGTGAACCCAAATATTGAGGATCCAGACAAGTACTTCAGGTATGTCCTTTGGAATAACTTTAATCTGATGCCACAGATAAAATGCCCACTACTGGATGGACCACATCAGGTACACTTCTGGAGCAGTGCTTTGGTTTATTTTCATCTGGTAGAAAGCTCATCTGTTGTGTGCTCCGACAGACCAACATAAGATTAAGTAGGAAAGATTGAGTCACTTCAGAAGCCCAATCCTGATCCAAACAAAACTGGTAACACACATAACTGCACAACTGATATTTCTTGAGACAAACCAGGGAATAGAAACTGAGATGCAGTAGTTGTTATTTGCAGACAGATGTCAGCAACTGGCCCACAGATGGGTTTGGGTCTTAGCCAAAAGGTAGATAGAAATAGTGGACCCTCAGCATCCTAGATGGCTTGAAGGGAGTGGAAGGACTTGGTGTTATTAATTCAGTGAATTACAAGACAAGTTTGCATACAAACTAAATGTTATGTCCAAAGCAGATGTACCATAGGTAAAGGGAATCCAGTCTTAGAATCTACCGATAACTAAAAGATGTTAATAGCTAGGAAGATGTGATTACTAGGCAGCTCATCAACCTCGATGTCTGAGGAATTGGAAATGAACATCTGAGTTAGTCAGAGAGATTTGTTCTCTCTGCTCTTTCTGCTGCTTCACATGGGAATTCCTGGGCCATTAAGTCCAACCGCATGTTGCAGTATCCCACCATCAAATCCATTCAGAAATGTACTGAGGTCTGTGATAAAATAATTAAGTAAGTAGTGTGTTCCATATTCACAAGGGAAGATTTTCCCAGAACCTCAATGTTCTGGTAGTCAGGAACCTTCTTACAATACCCAGCCTAAATATATTCTAGGCCAATTTGTTTCTCTTAAGATAACTACCTTCTGCCAGTCTCTTGAAAGAAACAAAGAGCCATATAAGCTTATTAGAGAGTCTGTTCTTTGACTCTTTTGGAATAAGGTAAGAGAGCTGAAAGTACTGTTTCATCATTATTATTTCCCAATGGCATTGGTCACTTGGAAAAGTCTGGGAAGCTCTGCTCTGAAATTCTTATAGCACTTCTTTCTCACTTCTGGTCCTCTTTAACTCATGCCCGCAAGAGTCAGAAAACTATTTTGCTCTGCCTAGCAAACCTCGTTCATTCACCTGTGCGATATGAAAGAATAACATCTGTGTAAAAAGATATACATGTATTGAAACGCACTGCACAAAGAAATTACAGTATTTTGGAGGAGATAATTTACTTGTCATCTAGATGACATTAGTAGAAATCTCTAAGGCAAGATCAATTTAATTAATTCAAATCAGAAACAATTTAAAATACGGTAATGTGTTCTGGTTAAAAAATGCTTAGAATCGTTTCTGTCTTCATGCTGTCACTTTGAGAGCTGTAAATGCTGGAATAGGTGTGAAAACTAAAAATCGGGACTGTAAGAAATGTAAGTGTGTATACCGGGAATCCACAAAATAAAAGGTCTGATTTGAAATGTCAGATCTCTTTTAAATTAGACATTAATTATATTAAAGTAAGGCAACGGCTAAACAAAACCAGTACAAATCCAAGAAGACCACCAGTATACAAATAAAAGGTAAATGAACACAGCTGAAGAAAATCTGTCTCTATATCTATCAAGACAAATAAAGGACAGCAAGAACAGAGAAGAGATTGCTTTTAGCAATGATTTTGTCAGTTACAGAACTAACCAACCATGGCTGGATAACATCCATGCACGGATGAAAGATCACTATCACTAATCAAGCACTGTAGAGGAGCCACAAATAACTGTGTGCTCAATTCATCAGTATTTTACAGGAGCTGAGTTTATTCCCCCCCTTCTCCTGGTAGCCTCCAGACAAATTCACTGTTTATGAGGCACAGATGCTGCACTGCAGTTGTCTCATTGTTCAGGAGCAGAGTCCCACCCCGCTATTTGTACCTAACACACTCTTTTCAGAAGGAATTAACTGGTTAAATGAGTACATTAAAGTAGTCCAGTTTCTGTGTTGTTCCCTGCTTGCTCTGTTTGTGTGTTTTTCAGGTAACTATAAATTACAAGTTGTAGGTAAACACTTTTCATAGTGCATGGGTGAGTACTTTCTGCTAAGCTACTTTCTTGCTAATACAAGTGTTTTCTTCCTAGGTGTGGATTTTAAGGTACTTAATCAAAAGCTATGAATGCCCTCTTAGGTGAAAAGAGGTTCCTTGCAGGTTCATTATGGCGGCTGTGAAGTTCTGGAGTTACTACCGAGTTCTCCTGGGAGCCGTGGTGCTTCTTATTTGATATGTCCCTCCCTGAACCTGGTGAAAACGCGAAATGCATTAACCTGTTTTTCACAAAAGTAGCTGAACATGAACATATTTCACTCAAAATGAAACTGCAGAAGTACCAGTCTTTGGGAGACCAGCGAATACCGGTGTACAAAACCTTGCTTTAATATTCTTAGTTTTAGAAAGAGTGTTTTTTTGTCCTGTTCATATGCCAAAGATGGTGCCACCAGTGCCCGTTCTCCTGCATGGTTTTGTCTGCAGGCTCCTCTGCATTTAGACAGTAAATTATTCACCTTCACACACACTAGCTATGCCTATAATCAATATCTATAATGTTTAAGATAAAACTATGATGAGAAAGATTAGATTTTGAAAGATCTGCCTGGAAGTTGAGGCATGCCAACATGAAATCATGAGAAGAATATCCACAGAGTATTAAACTGAATTATATCAAAATAGACAGGCATTTAATTTAGATTGCAGCTTCACTTAGATCCAGTTGTGTCCTCTTGGGAACCAGACTGATACAAAAAAGCATGCTTTTGGGAGTTCTGTCCCACTATTAAGCAAGGGGATAATGATGATCTGTAGTCTAACAGATTGAAACATCCTTAGTCAATTATGAGTTTAAAATCCCTACAAAAAAAAGTTCTACATGTATTAATGAATGCTTACCCAAGGAATCTTGGGATATATTCCTTCATTAGTTTTACTTACTTGTAAAAGGATCCTTTCTCTTATAGTTCTATTAAATGACCTGCCAGAGGGAGTAATGGGATGGGTATTTAGTAATTAGTTTGCTTAACTTGCAGTGTGACCTAAACTGTGGTTTGAGATTTAATTGCATCACCACACAAAGGCATAAACTTCAAATTATTATGCAGTCTTTCAGATAAATGCTAGAGAGAGTAAAAATACCTGTAGATGTATAAACTAAAACTGATTGGTGGACATACCCTTGGATGAGAAAAGCTGCCATACAAACAATGGTTCTAGAAATGTCTAGGAGTTGCTCATTATTTTATTTCTAGCCCTTTTCAAGGTTAGAGCAGAGAGCAGAGTGATTTCTAAACTCCCACAACCTCAGCAGGCATTGGTGATCCTGTTGAGACCTTCTTGTTATTCCTGTACAGTATCAGGCTCCCCTTTTTTATCCCCAAGGAGCAAATGAAACGACCTCAGTCAGACCACAGAGATAAGGATGCACATTAAATGAAGCTGAATTCACACTTCTCCAGGGAGTACCCACTGCAATTAACTTTAGGCATCTGGCCCATCGACCTTTATCTCTGAAATAGTTAGGTTATCTATATAAACAATGGAATAAAGGATTACTTTTAATATTTACTTCTCATTCTCACATAGACAAATGAAACAGGTGATGACACTTCTGATGTCTTTTCTTCCTTGTCTTCAAACATCATCTGGAGAAGCAGCTGCAAGAGCATTCTGGATGTCTGAAACAGAAAGAAGGCTATTCATTGACATATTTTTATAAGAGGTTAAGGTCTTCCAGAGGAAAATGTTACCTGCTGCCACCCTCTATTTTTTGTTTTCTCTAAGGACTTTTAGCAACATAAGCAATTGTCTTGACTGATGACAGAAAGACAAGCGTTAATATCCCCTGGAATAAGGAACAACTTCCAGTTTGAACACCCTGAATGCATGGCAAAATGCTGCATCACTGATCTCATTCATCCCTATTGCTGGTAGCAATATATTTGCTTCTGTGTCTTGCAATTACCTTGCAGCTGTGTAGCCAGGAAACCCATGGAGATTAATTGAGTCAGTCAAGTTCAGTATTAGCCATAGCCCTGTTAATTGACTTGATCTCATTCCCTGTACTGGAAAAAATTGGATGTGTATATGGTATCTATGAAGGATGGCATCTTTCCTTTCCACAGATGCCAGGTACAATACTTTTTTCACTTCCTATAAAATATAAGGCTTGTTCATTATTTGATGAGTTTCCAATATTTACCATGGATCACCCTACCTTTTCTTAGTGTGTTGAGAACCAATTCCAAATCAGGCAATGTTTATATATCTATGTATATACAAGCATTTGTTATATTTACAATGTTGAGAATGATTCATTATCCTGAAGTCACAAGTGCTCTTGGCAGCCTTTTCCTGAGTTCCATCACAATATGTCATACACTAAGAAAATGTTCATTAAAACAGCTAGAGAAAATACTAATCTTGACTCCCAGTGGCAAGTGTTTTGGAGAGGATATTATTGTTTTCGCCAAAGATAAGTCAGTAGTAAAGACACAATCTGTTCTGATCCTGTAATCCAAGCAGAATTAAACTGTTGAGGAACTTTATTCTTCTATTCTCAGTGACATTCAGGAAGATTTGGGCCACATGAATGTTTTCTATGTATTCTATTTCTATGACCTGAGGTCCTAAACCTGCAAAATACATTACTTGTAGCAGTAGTTGGTTTTCCAAGCACATGAACTAAGAAATCCAAATGCAGCTTGCATTAGGAGAGAAGGTTCATTACAGAGCTGAAGAAAATATAATCCCTGCTGGTTTATTCCCTTACATCATGCCACTACATTTCTTTTCATTATGTTCACCTTCCACCTGTCAAAACATCTTCCATGTGAGGAAATTTTTATGTGGTTTGACATAGTTTTTCTTTTCTTTCTTTTTTTTTCCTCAGAAATATAAGAAATATAGAGTTTTGATAATAGCTATCATAGCACTGCATTGCATTACACTGATGTGTATTCTCACCAGAGCATATTGCACTTATTTCACTAGGATTTGTCTTCCTTCAAGGCACATGTGCAAATAGATGAATACAATATTGTATTTCCTTTTTCCATATACCATTGAAACTAAAGAAAAGCATATTCTTCCTTAAAAGTTATGTGTAGAACAGAGCAAAAAAGGATGTGATGATGATGATGATGATAATAATAATGATAAAAGATTGTGATTAAATTGGTACAACACATGCACGTGGCTGGCTGACAGGATTGTATCTGAAGTTGTGGGAAGAAGTTTGCCAAAACCACAGGAAAGTTAGGAAAGTTTGCCAAAACATTCATTCTGGAAGAGCAAGTTGCTTTCAAAAAGTAAGGTTTGAAGATTATCATCAGAGGTATAAAGCATCCTAAAACTCTCCTTCCACAAAAAGGAAAAGCTCTTCAAATATTACTTCCTCACATAAAAATGAGAGCAACTCCATTCTGATAAGGATTTACCCTTTTTAGCACTGAAGAGAAGAGAGATGTAAGGACTCATCAATTGGAGTTTGACATTTTTTTTAATCCATGTCAAACACTGTCTTCAAAATTGTCTAACCGGAATAATTTGGCTTTTTCCTCTATAAATAAATTTCCATAAAAGAAAATGCTCAAAACTCTAGGAATGCAGTCAGACTGTCCCAGAAAAAGCTTCGGGGAAAAAAAGGTCAGTCTTGACTCTTGATGGATCTCCTTCTTTGTAATTGTTTCTGAGGATCTTATTCATCAGTCTTCTATGAGAACATTATAGGGGAAATGGAAGGCATTTCATCACCACAGATTCCATTCCAGTGCAGATGATCCATTTCATGTGCCATAACAGAATCATAAAGTGAATTGCAGTCTACAATAATCATAGAATCATAGAATAGTTAGGGTTGGAAAGGACCTTAAGATCATGCAAAGGGAAAGAAAGCTAAACTCCAATTATTATAATTAGACTGAAAATGAAAAATAGATTTATTTTTTTTTAAAAGCACTGGCACTTAATTTGATTTTGTGAATATTTACAAAAAAAATCCCTAGTAATAAATATATGAGATATTTCATATCCCTGGCATATTCAAGGCCAGGTTGGACAGAGCCTTGCGTGACATGGTCTAGTGTGAGACATCCCTACCCATGGCAGGGGGTGGGAACTGGGTGATCTTAAGGTCATTTCCAACCCTTAACTATTCTATGATTCACACTGTTGTCCCTTCAGTGTCTTGTCCTAAAATCGCATTCAGGCCAGAAGTACTTGATCAGTTAAACCACTGCCTTGCAAGAGACCAAGCACTCTGGAAATGACAATGCTACATGCTTAGAATAAAAATCATCTGGAGGATGTCAAATGAGACTTAAATGAGGTTCCAAGTTTCTCCATAAATTAAAACCCACTGAATTAGAAGCAGAGTTGTCTGCATGTTGCAAGATCAATTTTCAGAACAGGGTAAAGGAGTTTTTCTCCCCTAAACCCATTTTTTAATGATCACTGACTTGTTAAGCATGCTGCCATCTCCCTGTTCATATTGACAGCATTGTGCTCTTGTGGCCTATGTAAAAGGAGATAAGAGACTCCAGTATTGCACCAAATTTCCCATATCTCTCAGTCTGGTCTGCCTCTGTGTTACCAATTTAAGGACTTTCATTATGACCTAATCTTATAAAATTTTTCATATTTTCTATAATGTCTTGTTATGGCAGTTTGCTGAGGTATTTATTTGATGTGAAGTTTCATTACTTTTTAATGTTCAGAAAGCATTTCTGAAGCTGAAAAAATACCCCGAATTTAGCCCAGTTGTCTGTTCGTTTTTTGCACGTAAAATAACTAGACTAATAACAATCACTATCTCTGTGTTTCCTGTCCATCTAGTGTTGCAAATTGTTTAGCAGGTTCTCCCTTTGGTCGATAGTGAGTAATAAACTTGAAAATGTTTTGCACTGAAGTCAAGCAAAGCAACTCCATTAGAGCTGATGCCTGAACAATGGCAGATGGTTGCAATGAAATGAGAAAAAAGTCTTCTGCTCTTTGCTGTAATATTGAATCATAGAATCATAGAATGTTTTGGGTTGGAAAGGACCTTAAGATCATCTAGTTCCAAACCCCTGCCATGGGCAGGGATGTCTCACACTAGACCAGATCGCCCAAGGCTCTGTCCAACCTGGCCTTGAGCACTGCCAGGGATGGAGCATTCACAACTTCCCTGGGCAACCCATTCCAGTGCCTCACCACCCTAACAATAAAGAACTTCCTCCTTATATCTAACCTGAACTTCCCCTCTTTCAGTTTGACCCCACCACTCCTTGTCCTATCACTACAATCCCAGATGAAGAGTCCTTCTCCAGCATCCCTCTAGGGCCCCCTCAGATAACATTCCATGTGGCAGATACTTAGCAAATATCCAAAATGGAGACTCTATGCTTAGAATAACATCTAAGCTAAAGAAAGAGATCAAACAGTTAATGTGTGAGGCCATTTTCTGGAAGGTTCTTGTGACCAGTGAGAGAAATGGATCCCTCTAAGAATTTTAATGCAGCTAAAAGATTTTTGGAGCTGAAGCCAAACATGGACAAAGTGTTTTGCAGCAGTGAAAAGGACAGAAAGAGTATTGAAACTACTGAAAGCCAAAAAGAACTAGGGAGAAACAATACTGTGTGAAACCCTGAAAATGGCTTATGGCATATAAAATTTCTCTGTGAGCTGAATTCCAGACTTAGCAGATGTGCACTCAGTTCCCAGATCTCAGAATTTCCTATGTGAAATAGGGTGATTTGCATCACTTATCTGTATCTGAGTTTTCCATCTGTAAAACAGAAAGGAAGGGGTGACAGCCAAAGAAATTTAGGTCAGATGAAAGGAAAAATTGTATCTTGCTAGACATATGTAGTAATCTTAGTAATCCTTCTAATCTATTCAGTGGCTTTAGCTGAAATGCTCTCCTCAGTGTTGCACAACATACTTTAAAATGGTTGTGAACAGCTGGAAGGAGGCCAGAGAAGAGAAGCAAAAATTATTCTGGAAATCTAGGAAAAATAACTTTCAAGAAATACAGAAAAGGATGAGAAATCTTGAGAAAAGAGGGAATACAAAACTCAAGAGAAACAAGGAAATTGTAGAAATGTATAAAGGCACTTGCAAAAATAGAGTCATAAAATCATAGAATCATAGAATAGTTAGGGTTGGAAAGGACCTTAAGATCATCAAGTTCCAACTCCCCTGCTGTGGGCAGGGACACTTCCCACTGAACCATGGCACCCAAGGCTCTGTCCAACCTGGCCTTGAACATCACCTGGGATGGAGCATTCACAACTCCCCTGGGCAACCCATTCCAGTGCCTCACCACCCTTACAGTAAAGAATTTCCTCCTTACATGCAATCTAAACTTCCACTGTTTAAGTTTTAACCCATTACCCCTCATCTTATCCCTACAGTCCATAATGGAGAGTCCGTCCCCAGCATCCTTATAGAAGAACTAAAGAAAGAAATCGTGTTCTCCATAATGCAGTGGATAGGGCAAGTGATAATGTGTAATATAAAAAGAATATTTAGAAATTAAGATGAAATTTCTACTGATATGGTTACTGAAGCACAAGAAGAGGTTGTATGAAAATGTTGCATTATAGGAGACGCTTGCCTAACAGTTTGACTGATACGGGCTAAGAATTACATGGTTTGGGGAGGTGCCACTGATGTCAGGGTGACCAAAGTTAAATATTTATATATAAAAATATTTTTTAAATCTATTTTATTGATACATTTAAATATTTATATATTATTAGATAATGATGATGCAGTGATTATTCAAGCATTCATGGTCCTGGTGTTGCATGCCGAGATGGTACTTGCAGTTACATCAGTCCGGAAGCAGTCTCCTGAAGTTTCAGTAGACTATAGAAGAAACATATCCTTCATTTCAATTTGATTTTTAAATAGAAATTAATTTACTTTTGTTACAGAGCTACCTTCTTCTTTAATATGTTTTGAATGCGTAGCTATTACTGAAGGAAATGCCTCATTAAAATCTGCCTGTTTTGTTTTAGAGTAAGACTCATTGACAAGATTTCTTTTAATCAGTTCATTTGGAAATTAATGTCAGATAGCACTACTTTCTTCCTCTTGTTATTAAGTGAATTGGACTGTTAATAATTTCTTCGCTATTTAAATTTATTCTGGAGGTACCTTCAAATACACCATCTGTATTTTAGTTAAAGGAGAGAAATCAAGCTTTGAATTTCAGAGGTGAATGTTGAAAATGGTAGGTCATTAGGGTCAAGACACTTTTTATTTCCTTTGAGAGATTAGTCTACATGAAACAGGGATTTTAATTATAAGTCATGGACTGCATATAAGAAAAGCAAATTTTGATAAAGTGAAGTGCTAACATACTTTCAAACCTCTGTTTGTGAAAGGCATAAGGGCTCAGCCATATGCTATTTGTACATGTAGGAATAAGAATATCCATGAAAAGAAACGCAAAGTCAACAGGACCTTGAGAAAGTACTGACAGAATAATCTTTCAGAAATAGCTCCTCTTCACTGCGAGGCAGCTCTCCACCCAGGCTACCTCTCACTTATTTTCTCTATTTTAACGCTGAGAAGTGTTTCTTTTTGTGTAGTCAGCCACTCAGTGGAGACAGTGAGTGCTCCCTGCTCTAAGGGTGATGTGGTGGTTGCATTCAAGGATGCATTCTCTTCCTTCCTGAGGGATTCATCATTTGCCATTGCCTTAGGTATGACTGATACTAGCAGCCACACCTCAGGGTCAGATTTCCTTTATTTCAAAAGCTGCATTATCAAAAAGTGGTATTGCCATAGTTTTCAGTTTCTCTATTTCTTTAATTTCATTTAATCTGTTTTCAGACTGCATATTAGTTGCAATAATCAGGATATCCAAGACCTAGATAAAGACCCAGAACACTTCGTGTTTCCCTGTCTTCTTCTACATCATGTAGACAGAAAAGACCTTGTGGTGCCTTTTCTCTCAGAGCACACAGCCTTGAGGGAAATCTTGTGGAGAAAAATAATCTTAAAGACTCCAGAACAGTGAAAAAAGCCAAAGCACAGCTAAAGCTAAGACATTTTAGCAGTCTCAGAATTTTTCTGCAGTTTTGGCTAGAGTCTTTATGGTGTCTTTGCTGTTTGGCAAGGAGTTAGACATGATGCCTGGTTCTGACCCCAGGAAGCATGGCTGAGCTGATGCCCATTTGGCTAAACCCTCTTTCTCTCCCCCAAAACAAGAAGCCCAGATCCCTTCAGGGTGACATGTCCATACTACACAAGGGAACTGTATCTATCACCATCATTTCCAAAAATATTTTTGTGGTCATGGTTCAAAATCTTGTCTGTAGGTGTGCCAATACATAAACTGAATGATTGTCTCACAGTGCACAAACCCCTACCCAGATCTCATTCAATTTACTGGCATAACCTAGACTTTCTGTCCTGAGCTTATTCTTTCTTGAAACCTGCTTTGATTATTTAGATGATGAACACTTATGACAGTGTTTCATATTTGTGCTTTGTGGTTCCTTTCACACTGGCATAGTAAATACTAATTTCGAATAAAACAATGAGTTACACTGCCCATAACTGGCAAATTATATTCATTCAGATATCTCCATAGTGATCAGCCTTGTCAGTGCTGCAGATCAAATGACCTGACATCTGTTAGAAGTTAAGATTTACATAGAGAACAACTCTGAAACAGTTAGGGTAAGGTTTTGGTAATATGGAAGGCTGCAGTGAAACACAGTGAAAGGAACTGAATATGTGAATAGACATGGGCATGCCTCTCCTGGTCATCAATAGAACATCTTAGGAATCTTATTGAAAACCGGTGACTCATTTGGTATCCCCAAATATCCATGCTGAAGAAAACGTACTTTTTCCTCTGGGATAGTATGGCAAATATAATTTTTTATATTTCCTTCGTGTTCCTGTTTGAACTTCCTAAGATGATGTCCATTTGAATATTAGAATTCCACAAAATGTCTGACTGTCCAAGACTTGAATATGGTACGCAAACCACAGCTCATTTAAAAGTAGCTTACCTGATCACAGAACCTCAGCACTTTGTAAGCCATATCCTCTGCCACCGGCACTGATGATGGGATTCATCTGTTTGCTTCTGTGCTTTTAATTTTTAACAGATTTGGGGCAGAAATAGATCACTCTTATGCATTCCTGGCTTGTTTACACTCAGATGAAGTATTTGAATTCAGGTATCTTAGAAATAGAAAATGCCGTTCTCTGAAATAGCCCTTTGTTTTTTGGGGTAAAGCACCACTACAGACAAATCACAGCTAGGATTACTTCATCAGCCAGAAATATTTTCTCTCATGCATGTGAAGTGTGACCAGCACTGAGACTCTAATGTACCTATTCACAAACAAATAAGAAAAAAAAAGTCAATAAACCTCTGTGTAGAAATTGCTGTTGTTGCAAAACAGAGATTTCAAGTGTAAATTTTACTCTACCCCTTAGCAGTGTATCTATCTGACTTGAGAAAAATGAAGTTCCATCCGTTAACTTACATAGCGTTGCACAACAATGGAATGGTTTATTATTTTTCGATCAATACTTTTCAGCATTACTTGTTATTCATAGCAATAGAAAGTCATTTAATTAATATACAGAAACAGTGGACCTAACACAGGAAATGAATTGATTCAATATGTTAACACACTTCTTGACCCAGTGTTCAACATAGATCCTCTTCTACAAATACCCATGTGTGGCTGCCTACTACTCCTTCGTGAATCCCCATGTTCTTCAAAGTATGCCTTCGTAGTACCTCAGCTATCTAGACCAGATTAATAGTAACCATTAATTATTGCTATTTGGTAAGTTATCATGCCTCAGTTAACCTATCGTGACCTGCTCTGAAGTTGCTTTTGTGTCCTAAACCAAGAAATACTATGTATTATCTCACATATGTCATAGCCTAAGAATACATGTACACACAGTCTTTTACCATAGCTCTGCTGATGAATGTTAACTCATTAAATAACTGTAATTTGGTGATTACTATAAGCCCACTTATAGTAATCATTTCTATGTTTGCAAGACAAGAGCATTTTATGTCCTGTGATTAATAGGATGATGGTTTACCAACACATGACCTCTCAGAAACACGACAGGAACTGAGTTACAGCTTCTGTGTTACAATGATGAACCTCCGAGAAACCTCAGTGGTATTTTCACTTCCTAAAACTAACAGCAATTTTACTGTAAATCATCCTGACCTAAGATGTGGGGACTGTGAGAAGGAACATAGGCAGTGAGAAGAAGGAGAGATGAAGACAAGACACTTCAAAAAGCTCCAAGTCAGTGGGTGACCTTATTATATGATACCCAAAGAAGATGAAATAACTTGCTGACCTGAAAATGAACATAAAAGAGTAAAGATTAAAAGACTAATAACCCAGCCACACAAAAGAGAAAAAAATGCCTGCAGTGTCTTAATTTGTAACTCGGAATGATACTAAACAAGACTCATTTCTCTTGACAAAGTCATGAGTCTGAATTGCTATCACTTATTATTAGCCTCTTTATTTGCTTAGTACTAGGCAATTTGCATTAAGAGCCTATTTTTCTCTCTTCTATTTTGTTTGTTTTTCAAATGAATTTATGTTCATGGTGGGAGACAGCATGAGAAGCCCCTGGATTTAGCCACAGAGAATAGCAAGCAGTCAGCAAATTTCCTTTTTCGTTCCCTGCTGATTTGCCAGAAGAATAAAAGATCATTTAGTCACAGGGCACATTCAGTTCTCATCATCTGTGGTCCCAACGGGGGGGGTCAGTAAAACATCAGCAGGATTGCCAGTTAGTGATGCACATGATGCTGACTTTTTTGGGGGTTGTGGATCTTCAGGTTTAATTCTCTGTTCAAAAGCCTTACCGCTGCCATGCAGTTTGCAGGCTATCTCACTGATTTCAGGCTCTTTAGAAAAGACAAGCCCAGCAGGCAGGGCAGGGGAGTCGCTATTTATGTTAGGGATAGGCTGGAGAGTATGGAACTCTGTCTGGGGACAGGTGATCAATTGACAGAGAGTTTGTGGGTCAGGGTTAAAGGGAGAACAGCAATGGGAGGAATTACTGTGGGGATGTGTTACAGACCGCCTGATCAAAAGGACTCAGTGGATGAAGCGCTCTATAGACAGATAGCAACAGCCTCATGCACACAGGCCCTTGTTCTCATGCGGGACTTCAACCACCCTGACATCTGTTGGAGGGACGGTACCGCCTGGCACAAGCAATCCAGGAGGTTCCTTAATTGTGTGGAAGATAACTTCCTTCTGCAAGTAATAGAGGCGCTGACAAGGAGAGGTGCCGTGATTGACCTCATGCTCGCCAACAGGGAAGGGCTTGTTGGAAATGTGATGCTCAAGAGCAGCCTTGGTTGTAGAGATCACTTTTTTTATCACTTGTGGTGGAGGGTGCCCCTTCCACCACAAACCTTCTTCATCACTCATAATTACAAATTGCCTTTACTAGAGCAGGATTATTGATGATTTAGCCCTTGGTTACCTACTTTGTACTGTCACGATGCTGTATTTGTGTTGCCTTTAGTCTCAGCATGCGTCTAGCAGGTATAGTTCAGTCTCAACAGAAGATGTGTCTATCACATGGCTTTGATAGCTGTGATCACATTTCCTTCACTTCTTTACAGGTGTAATTTCCTAGTCTTGCTATTTTTGAGTAAGCATTAACTTGCTTGTGAAGGTGATCTGGTATAATGCAATGTGTACCTTCAGAGCCTGAGACATTGAGTATTTGCTATATTATACTGATCTATTCAGTAAAGCTGTAACTTTCATAGGTTGGTAGTATTCCATGGTGCAAAACAATGCCTAACTTTCCTCTAGTGTATTCCAACAACAAATCACTCCTTGTAAATGAGGTGATAGCTCAGACTGGGCAGACATGTTACAGGCATGCTGTGATTTAAATGTATACCCGGGATTATTGCCTCACAATAAGGCATGTCAATAAATCCTCTTACTCCTCCCAAACTGCATGTCTCCACACGAACTTCCTACGGGCCAAAACTCTGCCAGAGATGAACAATATAAAATTATGTGCAGTCAGGTTTTGATTTCAGAAATATTCCCAAGCTTTGTTTAATTCATCTGTATAGATGTTAACAAAATGTCTACCAGTCATAGAAGACTCGTGAGTTTTGGTAATCAAGTAATTTGCATAAAATAATATGTCAAAATACTCTTAAGTAGATTTGGGATCCAAGTTTTCCCAACTTCTGATTAAAGTCTCTCACTACTGAGCTGTTCAATAAATGAAGACTGCCTTTAGTTGTTGTCATGGTTTAAAACCAGCCAGCCAGCTCGTTCATTCACTCCCCCTCTTCTTGCCCTCCCGCTACTCATGGAGGGATAGAGAGGGGAATCGAAAAGAATGCAACTCCCATGGGTTGAGATAAGAACAGTTTAGTAACTAAGGTATAATACAGATCACTGCTGCTACCAGCAATGATAATAATGATAAAGAGAATAACAAGGGAAGAGAATACAACACCTCACCACCAGCCAACCAATAACTCACCCCACCCCACCAGACCGAGCACCGACTGATACCTCTTCCAACCCCGCAGTCCACCAGCCTTTCCGGGTCACTCTCCATTCCATCCCGGGGCATGACGTGCTGTGTTATGTGACCTCTTTGGTCAGTTTGGGTCAGGTGTCCTGTCTCTGCTTCCTCCTGGCTTCCCCTCCTCCCTGGCAGAGCATAAAGCTCAGAAAGTCCTTGGCCAGACCAAAAATTTGAGCGTTATCAGCTCTGTTCCCAGGCTGAATGTCAAAAGCACCGTGCTGCACCAGCTACCAAGAAGGGGAAAAAATGACTGCTACTGCTGAACCCAGAACAGTTGTCTTCAAAAAGATGGTCTTTCTAAATTCCTCTTTTGAAAGTCCTCTACACCAGGAACTGTAGCAATAGGACAAAGGTTAATGGGTTCAAACTTAAACAGGGGTGATTTAGGTTAGATATAAGGAAGAAATTCTTTAGTGTGAAAGTGGTGAGGCACTGGAACAATTTGCCCAAGGAAGCTGTGACTGCCCCATCCCTGGCAGTGTTCAAGGCCAGGTTGGATGTGGCTTAGAGCAATCTGGTCTAGTGGAAGGTGTCCCTGACCGTGGCAGGGAGTTGGAATTAGATGAGCTTAAGGTCCTTTCCATTCCTAACCATTCTAGTATTCTATGGGTAAGCGTAATGGATCCCAATTAGAGGGTAACACCTCCAGCTCAGAAAATGACAGCCTAAGACATATGCTCCAGCACTGATTCAGCCACCTGGTTTTAGGCACTTTCGTAAAGGCTGTTTCTGTGGACTTTTTCCATAGTCATAGGGGTCCCAGAGCCAGTATGGAACAAATCTCCACCTTGAAGCACAATGTCCCTATGTTTACTGGGAGAGAGCACAGGGTGACTAATTTCCTCAGCATCACAGTTAAATATTAAAACTTTGATGTGATGACTACTTCTTATATGAATCTTTGTCATAGGGAAAAAAATACTCATATAAATTCAAACGAATCAGGATCAAAGTGGTTTATCAATGACTAATAGTACATAATTAACAAGCAATCAGTGAATTACACATCTGGTATCTATACCAGCAATGTATCAGATAAACCACAGTCCTAGTCACTTACAGAATGTTAATGAATACCTGTAAATTTCTAAACAGTGAGAAAACCCCATTGCGGTCACATCTGCACATTAAATTGAGGTCCCTACATTCTGTACCCCACAAGCCAAGGCAGGCTGCTTCATCTTTAAATCCTCTTTTCAAATTAACTCCTTCTTTTCTCAAAAGGGATTCACAATTCCCTGTTTTAATTTATATATAATCTGGCTGATGGTTATCTTTCTTTTTAGGGTTAGCTGCTTGGGGACAAATCCTTAGACAATTTTGTGTGTTCTGTTCATACACATTCCTGCTTCACCAGCTTTTGCTTTCTGGACCACATCACCAGGGAAGGAAGTAGGTGAATTCTCCCACCATCCTCATATAACCCTCTTGCTGAATGTGGCTCATCCTAGGCAGCAGTGTTTGCAAATGGCATTGTTCGCATTACCAACAGTAAAATAGATCCTGTATGTACAAGATGCTAATTTTGGATCTTAGTCATATATTGTTTAGACACTTGGGCCATAACAGAATGAGAAGAAATTAGTCCTGGCTGATTTCAGTGAAATAACTGAATAAAGAGAGTCAAAGTCTTTAACAATTTTATTGATGTTGCAAATATTTTCTACTATATCAGAATGGATTACACAGTCACAGAATGGTTACTTTTTCGTTTGGTTATTCTGAGTAAAATGAAAAAAATGCTATATAAAGACATTTCATTTTAGATAGAGGCTTTTTCTTTGTGTAATTTCCAGACAATGCTTGCCATGGATAATTAGATGGTCTATTCTTAAATTATGTTAAGAAAAGCAATTTATATTTCCAGTCCTTATTTTAAATTAAATGTGGATATGCGTGGATGTGGTTGTACATGAATGTATGTGCATATATAAATAAAAGAATCCCATTCAGAGGATGGGATCCATGCTCTGAAAAAAACCCGACTACTGAGTCTTTCTACAAAGATGTGAACAAGTGGGAATTTGAGGTATAACATAAAGTAGATGACATTGCTAGAGGGAAAGAAATAAATAATAAGCAGGTACAACAAGAATATCAGAAGTGACAATCGGGCAATGGCGCTTTGTGCTGTGAAGTGCCTGAAGTCTCTGTCAATTTAGAAGAAAATAAATGAAACTACCCATTTATCTGGTTCTCTAGTGTAAAACCTAAACGACTTCACCCTGCACTAGTTCCTCAGGCAAAACCAGAAAATGTCCAGTCTGAAGAAGATGCACTGAGACTCATGACCAGGAGATTTTCAAGCCGGAAGGCAGAAAAAGATCCCTTTGTGGTTGAAGAAGCAAAATAATTTGAACATGCCTTGAGAGCTGTGGGTTTATTTGTATCTGAATTCAAGAGGCACTAAGCATGCCCACAATAAAGCCTAAGCTTTATTTGTTCTGATTTTATTTGTTTCTGTTTGGAAATAAATATGAAACTATTTTCATTAATCTAAATGGTCAGGTTTTATTGGGTTTGTAATTTATTTACCAGAACCTGAGGTAATGATTCACAGTTTGGGAACTAAGATTTATCTCCAAGTTTCCAATAAATAAGTTTTTTTTTCTACCTCTTATACTCAAAACCCTAAAGGGAAGGATTTTTTTTTTATTATTACTGCTATTATTTTGCATGCTTCAAATTAGAAACCTTCCAAGTCCTTAGTCTGGAAAGGCCAGAAGCATGCTGAAATTGAAATCATTGAAATTCCACTGATGCTTTGGGATAGAAACTCAGTCCCTTTGCTCTGCATGAGATACAGATGGATTTGTATTCTGTGGCACAGATTAGTTTTGACCACTAAGCTCCCCCTTCACCAGTGGATATGACTAGCAATAATTCAGACATAAAGCGAGTCCAGTGGAACTAGTATGAAAATTGACTATATTAATTGTGTTTTATTCATGTAGCCACTCATTCCTCCTAAAACTGCCTAGTTAATAACAGCCAATAAGTAAGGCAGTCTGGCACCTTGGACATTCTCAGTCTTGGTCAGATTTTTCCTGGGAGAGGTAAGGAGGAAGGATGAGACATTTCTCCTTCCCCCCTGCTTTTCTTGTTCATACAAAATGCATTTGAGAGACAATGGACAAGTTTTGTGTCTGCAACAAATACCTGAGTGTTAAGAGTTTAACCATTAGATTTTGTTATTCAATTATCCCTCATTAATGGTATCCCAAAGGCACTGCCAAATGAGCTGAGGTGATAATAGAGAGGCAGTTTAGGGCACTGAATAACCATTAGAGAGGCCAGTCAACTATTGCAGTGTTTCCTTTTCCAGACCTACTGGAATAGACAGGTTGCTATCCATTTCTGGAAACAACTGTTCCCAGAACCCATACACCTTGTTCAACAGTGGACCCAGCTACAGCGTGCATTTCTGTTGGTAGGTAGGGATGGTTGGAGCGTGGTGGACATGCACAGTGGTCCTGTGAGGAAGACTTTGTTAGTCCTTCAGTCTTGGCAAATGTAAACTCAAATGGGATAACAAAAGGCCTTGGGTAAAAGGCATCATAGCCAATATCTCCCTACAGAACTGCTCAGTTGTCATTCCTCTGAGTTGCAACAGTGCTGAATATCTGGTTAAAAGTGATTTATTTGCTGGGGTTTGAATTCCCAGTCATTACTGATTCACTCGGGGATGGTGAGAAGGCTGCAGTCAGATGTCAGACTACAGAGCCAATTTAGATGAAAGCTGGAGCCTGGTGATACACATCTCAAAATCTGCTGCTGGTAGGTGACTGGAGGATTATATTGTTTCAGGCAAGAGATCAGTAAAAGGTTTTAGATGGTTTGCCTGGTGGTAGCAGTAATTATACCGATAGGACTGGAGTGACTCATAAGTAGGACAGTAAGCCAAGCTCTCTTTACACTCCGCAGGGAATCTAAAGGTCACCCAGTTTTCAATTAGCTGGTTTCTGGGGGCTGACAATTTTTTTGTGGCTTCCCTGACCTGTTAGGAGGGCTTACTTTACTTTACTTTACTTTACTTTACTTTACTTTACTGTCTTTTTACTGTTCTTTGTTGAGTTTTTTAAATGAAGATGCACCTTTCCTTTATATTGTACCTGGTTTTCCTTTTCCCAATGCTTCTTTTTTCCCATGCCAGTGGCACAATGATGCATGCAGACCAAGCATTCACCAAACCGAACCACTCTTTTAATCCATACACAAATTCCCCCCAGCCAAAATAATCACTATGACAAAGCCAATGTTAATATAGTTCCCTGAGCTTCTTTTTGGAGAGTGGCAAAATGTAGCATATGTAAAACTAAAGTGTCCTTCCCTGCACTTGTCAGATCATTAAGAGGAGTGGCTGCAATTGAATGAAATCTTTCACCACTCCATCCCGTGAACTCACCTCTTCATCAGCTGAAGAAACTAACATCACGCTCAATGAAAGTAAAAACTGTTGCTTCCGGCTCACACACTAATCTGTTAAAGCACTAAGAGGATTTGGGAGGGTGTGAAGTAAACGGGTTTTTATCTTCTCACTGGAAGAGCTGTACATTTCAAACTCTTTAAAGCTTGAGTTTCGGTGTAATGTGATCATTGGTATTAGAAATTCAGGGAAATGTTAAGAGGAGGGCTCTTCCCAAATTTTAATCCTTTAATGATAGAAATAATATCCAAAAATCAATATTGTTCTTATTAGATTAGCCTTCACTTGATACTGGTGTGCTTCCCTTGGATTTGAATGTGCAGATGGTTTCAGATCTTCCTGTCTATTTAGGGAGAAGGTTTTGCTTCTCTTCACTGTATGCATCACCATTAATTCAGCCCCTGAATAAGACAATTTTATTTCAGTATTATGGCATGGCAACTGAAAAAAAGAGAGAAAAACGAAAAACATTACTGTCTTTCAGTGGGAGATTTCATTCTGCCAGCTTTCCTAACCCGATCCTTGGCTGCTCAGACAATTTCTCTGGATTTCTCCCAGGCTGTCTGTCTTTGCTTGACCCTCTGTAGGCTTCTGTTTTGTGTTAGAGTTAGTCCAGGATCTCCTTGTCCCTCTGTGGAGCCTTCCTGGTGTTTTTGCCTGACTTCCTCTTTGTCGGGATGCGTTGGTCCTGGGCTTGGAGGAGCGGATCATAGAATCATAGAATCATAGAATAGTTAGGGTTGGAAAGGACCTTAAGATCATCAAGTTCCAACCCCCCTGCCATGGGCAGGGACACCTTACACTAAATCATATCGCCCAAGGCCTCATCCAACCTGGTCTTGAACACTGCCAGGGATGGAGCATTCGCAACCTCCCTAGGCAACCATCTTTATTGGGCCCCTAAAGCCTGTAGGCTTTATCCCATGGTACCTCACTAAGCAGATCCCTGAAGAGGCCAAAGTCTGCTCTCCTGCTTTTAAGGGGAGTGAGATTGCTGTACACCTTCCTCCTTGCTGCCCTAAGAATCTTGAACTCCACCATTTCATGGTCACTGCAGCCAAGGCTGCCCTTGAGATTCACATTCCTCACCAGTTCTGTGATTCACATTCCTCACCAGCTCCTCCCTGTAGGTAAGAACAAGGTCCAGAACAACCCCCCTCCTTGTTGGTTCCTCTGTCAATTGGAGAAGGAAATTATCAACATAAAAAGGACATGGAACTCTTGGAATAAGTCCAGAGAAGGCCACGAGGATGATCAGGGGACTGGAGCACCTCCTGTATGAAGACAGGCTGAGGAAGTTGGGGCTGTTCAGCCTGGAGAAGAGAAGGCTGCGTGGAGACCTCATAGCAGCCTTCCAGTATCTGAAGGGGGGCTATAGGGATGCTGGGGAGGGACTCTTCATTAGGGACTGTAGTGATAGGACAAGGGGTAATGGGTTAAAACTTAAACAGGGGAAGTTTAGATTGGATATAAGAAGGAAATTCTTTCCTGTGCGGGTGGTGAGGCACTGGAATGGGTTGCCCAGGGAGGTTGTGAATGCTCCATCTCTGGCAGTGTTCAAGGCCAGGTTGGACGAGGCCCTGGGTGATATGATTTAGCATAAGGTGTCCCTGCCCACGGCAGGGGGGTTGGAACGGGATGATCTTAATGTCCTTTCCAACCCTAACGATTCTATGATTCTATGATCATCAATGTGTTCAGGGAACCTCCTAGACTGCTTATGCCCTGCTGTGTGTTGGGGCTGTTACTCCATGAGTACCAGGGCTTGTGTATACAAGGCTACTTCTATCTGTCTATAAAATGTTTGAATACAACCTTTTAAATTCAAGAGAACAGGACTTTTTTTCTGCATGTGGTCCACTTGTAATATCATAGCAATGCCACTTAGCTCTTTGAGAGCTGTTTTCATCATAAAGTCTCAAAGCACATTACAAAAATGTGTGATATCTCCTTCTGTAAAATTGAAAAAAGACTTGTACAAGGGTGCTCAGCAGTCTCTTTGATCAGGCAATAATACAATCCACTTCTCAAAATTTTACAGTGTTCTTGCCATTTGGTAAGGTTTCTACTCTTTTTACCTACTCAGAAATCATCCTGGAGCTTCTTCATTGAAATAACTATAATTACACATTTGAAAAACACTACAAGAAGAAAATGTGGTCTTCTATCCTTAAAAGCATAAGCTTTCTGCTATGTACATCAAGTTGGCTCAAAGAGCCAAGGGGGACTGCAGATGTCCTAACATCTCTTCCTAAGTTGCCCATAAGTAAAGGTTTATATGGACAAAGGGACTTTTAAAAGAGTTTTCCAGTAGAGCAGATAATGCTGCCATGATCCCACTGACATCTCTTGTGCTTGCCCCAAGTTCCAAATTTCTTCTTTGTCAGCTGGCACTGACCCAGCTGGAAATAGGATGATGACTCCTGCCTTCCAACAGTGCGCACTAACGCTGTACAGTCACTTAGAGGTGCCCAAAGTGACTCCAAGAGAGTTGATGGGTCTATATAGAGACTACACACTCTATGGAGGTAATAGATTGGGTCTGAAAAGTAGTATAGTGCTTCATTGTACCTGAGCTCATTAGTTTTGCCTTTCAGCTTCCACTTTTAAAGAGTTCAGCCTGTGTTATCTGAGACAGCTCAGTAATGTACTCCTCCAGCTGGTATAAACTATAGAAGATGTACAGCAAACATTGCAGTCCCTGTCATCAGACCTTGCTCAGTCTCATATGAATTTTTGTAGGGTGATGCTGCAAGACTTTTGTCAGAGGTCAATGAATTAATTGAAATTATAGACTAATAATGATGTGAATTTGAGGTGCAAGATGCAGGCTTCACCTAAACTTCCACACTTAACTCACTGGGGCCTCGTTTTTCAGATATTTCTATATAAATGTCTACAGGTAGTTCATAATAGTAAGTATATATTAGGGTGCATACTTGAAAAAAAAAAAGAGATTGATTCTACCCTATGGAATAGCCAATGGTGCCATAATTTATGCCCTGTGCAGTTTAGTTCACTTTATGCAAACTACTTGCTTCACTGTAAGAGAATTTTATAGCTAGAAGATTAAAAAAGGAAGACTGTATTTTTCTGTGAAGTTAGTGCCCCAGATGTATTGCTTAGCTGGATCACTTGATTCTCCTTAAAGCTAAAACATACATTGAGAGCAGAGTTAATCACAAATACCAACCAGCACACCATTCTAATCAGAACTGAAGCCTTGCATTTCTCTGAGCATTTAGAGATTGCTCTGCAACTCCTCTTAAACTGTATTCTTGTTGTCACAGATCTGAAGAGTTTACGTATGCAACAAGATGGGAACAGATGATGTGGGATGTGCAGGGCATGATACGATAGAGCTTTCCAGTGAAAGGTTCAGAAATTCTGCTGCATGGAAATCAGGTAAAAGCATTTCCAAGTATCTTTTCACAGTCTTCTTTTCTGGAAAAGTCAGGAAACCTGCAATATGGTAGGAAAGGGGAAGTGGATTTTATTTAATGATGCAAATGTATCTCTTCCTCATCAGATCCTATCATCTTCTTAAAGGCAAAAAGTGAGGTAAACAAAAAAAAAACAAAGTGCCATGTGCCATTGAAAAAAAAAAGGATAAAGTGTTGAGTTTTGCCTTATGTATAGAACGTGAGTTCTTACACCTGATTTCTCATCACTTGGCTGAGGTACAGCGTAAATTTCTCTCAGCAGGCACTACGTTTCTGTATGTGTTTGCAAGGCTTTCTCTTCCCCTATGGTACTCCAGCAATAATAAGTCTTCATAGTACTACTTCATAGAACAGCAGGAAACACTTCAATATATCTTACAGAAATGCTTGCTGGTTTCTGTGTTGAATCTAGCAAAAGAGATCCAAATGATTATGCAAACTGCCGTAACGGGTCCACTCCAGGGGAATGACAGAAACCTGACATGCAAATGTCATTTACTTTGGGGATGGTACAGAAAACTGCCTTCAGGGTAAGAGCTAATGTTTTGGGGTGAACCAACATGAAAGATGTGCCCACTTTCTGTTTATTTCAAGTGTGTTGTAGGTAGTTGTTAGGTTTTAAAAGGCAAAGCTGTCATTTGCCATGTAAATAGGAGTTTATGGACTCCCTCACCACACTGTCATGATAGCAGTAAAAATCAGAGATGCAATCCATGGGAAGTGCAGGTCTTCTTTACTCTTGGTAGGCAGCCAAATAGCATCTCCTGGAAGATGTGACATGGAGCTGGCTTTCAGTGCCAGTGTGAAGGAAGATCTGTGTCAACCCTTAAATTTCACCACCTGAGGAGATGCTTTAGGAGATGCTGAAATGTAGAAACACTTTTCTGGTCACAGTAACTCTCCTACCTGCTATGGGTAATGAATGTTCACATTGATCTCAGAATTGTGTATTTATATCCAAGCAATAATAGATGAGGGAGTCTTTAGTATAAGTTTCAGATCTAATGGCCAGTTATGTGCTCTTTAAAAGAAATGCCCACCACAACCTCTTAAGATTAGTGTGACCATAGTGCTCTATGAAGAATTCATTGATTTTTTTTATCAATTGAATGATTTAAGAGACTGGCTCTGTTAGTGAATTTTTAATACAGTGAACCCCAGATGGTGAACTTCATATGTACCTTCATACAACTAAACAACTTTACCTGTAGAATTGTAGATGGCTGCAGCTTGTAACATTTGGTCAGAGACTCCTTGACCTGAAGCACGGAAATAGGTTCCTAATAGGTTCCTGAGTAACACTGTGAGTGCATATGTGTTATTTGGCAGCTGTCTGTAGTGTTGCCCATTATGCTCTCCACTTAAAAGCCTATCAGCAAGAAAGAGACACAGATGATCCTCATTCTTGATCACCTCTTTTAGAGACTGGTAACTGAGACACAGTCTTGTTTTCTCCCAGTATCCAGTTTTGCAGCCTGTTTACTAACTTATGGAGATTTAGAAAGCTAAACATAACTTAATTTCTTCAGCAAAAAGAAATATTACGATTTGATTTAATATTACAAGCATTTTTATCTGACACAAAGTTAGAATTTCCTTCCTGTATATTCAATAAAAGGCCAGAACCTCGCAGGTTAATTACAACATGCAAAGAACATACTCCAAGTCAGCAGGTAACTTGCAGCTTATACAAAGGTCAATAATAACCCCCTTGTATCAGGCTATGGAAGAGCTTTCATGTTTTTTCTCAGTTAACAAAAAAAGTCCAAGGAAAACCAGGAATATTTCAGTCTGATCCCTTATGCCCCTCAAAGTTATTAACTTAAATCTAATTATCAGTCTATTTACTAAAATTTTATATGACTGACCAGAGGTATAACAAGCCATTCATGCCCTAGGAGATGCAGTTCAGTTTCTGTATGTGTCTCAGTATTTCTGTCTGGCACTATTGATTATCTCTCAGGAAACACAAGCATAGTATGTTTCCTACCCTGCATCACTTCATTGATCCCTCTCAACTCACTGCAGTCACAAACTCAGAGTATGCTTGTGAACAATAAGCAAATAGTGAAATTCTTCCTCTCTGACAGAGCACCTGTGTTTTTGTTGGATTGCTTGATGTCCGTGGAGATTTCTGTCAGAAAATAAGCCTGTGCCCAAGGAATAACACAGCCTTGGTTTAACTGTGTGGCTCCAGCTATGTGACATGATGCAGGGGACTATAATGAGAAAGGAGAGCAGGCTGTGAGCCCTCTACATGCCTCTGCCTCTCCTGACTAAATCCAGGTATCTTTAGACCAGTGCCAGGATATTTGCATAAATCTGATTATGAAGAGGAAGGCAGTTCTGGCTCCAGAGAGCTGGCAGGCTGCCCTGTCTTTGGCTCAGTCCATTCAGAAACCAGGCAGCTGAGGTACCAGCTGTGTCTTCTCTGTGAACCTTCTGTAGATTCTGCTAGACTGATTTGGGAACAGAAAGTCTGGAGATTGTAGGTATGGATTATATCATTGCCAAGACTTGGTTAAAGGGAGCGTGAGTTTGCAGGAGAGTAACTATAAAGGAGATAACTTGTGCCGATGGTCTGTGTTTCAGTACCTGTGGACCTAATACAACTTTTAAGAAGCAGGACTGACCCAGCTGCCCAAAGGTCATTTTAATTCCCACTTCCTGGAGCACTCTAGTGCTTATAACACTTATCAGTGAGGGTGGGCAGAAACAGACTCAATCCCTGCTGCTTGGACATTATACATTTAGCATGAAATCACAATGGGGAAAAACATATAGACAGCCCTTGGAAGTGGAACTTAAGCCTTCCTTTCCTCCCAGAGGACATCCCCAGCCTTGCTGCTAGAGCTTCCTTTGTTTTCATGTTCTCTTTCCAGCCCAATGAATTCTGAACTCTTACTGTGCACACTGCAAGGCTTTTCATCTGGCTCTGCTGATGCATCCTGCCCTGCCTCCAAGCAGCCTTGAATATATTGGCTAAGCAACTTGCCAAAAACGCAAGAGTTAAGTCCCCTTAAGCAGAGGGAAGAACTAAACACAGACCCTCCAAAGTTCTGCTGGCTGTTAATCTGCTGCATGAAAGCAGCCCCATCATATCACTGAGTTTGCTGTGGAAAAGCAGCCACCACAGTGTTTTCTGGTGCGCACAGGAACTAATAAGCATGTTTTGTATATGGATTTACAGTAGTTGTGGCATGGGGCTCCTTGGGAAACTCAGGCAATAGAAAGCATCCTTTGGAAACTTTGCATAGCCTTGTTCATGAATCAGGTGCTGGGCTGCTCAGTGCTGTCAGAAGTAAGTGAACAAATGGAAAACTTTTACTTAAAATAGAAAATGTGCTGGAATTAGTACTTTTCAGGATTGAAAATTTGAAATTATGGGCCAAAGACCAATACAAATCTCATTTTTTGGGCTGAGGTCCTTTGAGTCATGTGTCAGATGCTTTGCTCAGTGCCTCACAGGGATAAATGAATTGCAGAGCAACTGAATTATAGCCACTGAACCTTTCTCTCCCCCAGAATCTCAGATGAAACCTCTTGCTGTATTTTGGAGTATTTTTACCCCTTAACTTGTTTTAACATTATTAAAGATAATTAACCACTGAAGCTGTGAGAGTAGAAGGCTGACCAAGTTTCTTATTTTTGTTACAGTAAAGGAAAAAACCCCTCCAAATCTTGTATAGTCACTACTCCTTGCCAGAAATAACCGCATGTGCTGGTGGTTTACCCAAAGGGGTAAAATAGCTATACATGCTGTCTACAGTGATAAACAGATTTTCTGTTTCTGTCTTGTTTCTGTACTGTTGGATATGTGCCATTACTTTCCTACTGTGGCAGATGACACCCGGCTTCGACAGAGAGAAGGTACAGTTGGAAATAAGCACTAGACCTATTAGCAAGTTACATTAATTTACCTGTGACTAAACATAAGGCTAAATACAAAATCATGGTAATAAAAACACAAGTTCATAATGTTGACACCTATGAGAAGGATGCTGCCTAGACATCACTGCAACAAGCAGGTACAGGTGTGAAATAACAGCTCATCTAGGTGAACAGTTTGCCAGACAAGGCAATTAATACATGAGTATAAATACTTTAACAGTCACAATGAACAGGCTCTTTTTCTGGCATCAGCCAGCTTCTGAATTCCCTCTGCTTTGTTAGCTCAATTTATTCCAGTATTTCAAATCACAGTGAAGTCTCCAGCTTATGTTTACAGCACAGCAGGACTCTGGGTTTGGTATCATTGATAAACCACCAGTGTGAGAAAAGACCACCTCATGAAAGGGAATTACACTTTTTCTTGTTAAAACAAACAAAACCAGGTAAGAATAGGTCTAAGTCAAACATTTGGATTCAAATTTGCAATGTAGGTAGTGCAGATGGGCTGAACTACAGAATTTCAGACCTAACAGCCACATAGCAGCTTCTATTTAATTTTTCTGTCCTTTGTCAGAAAGGACAGAATTAGACAAGACATTAGGCAGATATCCCACAACCAGGGACGCTATTAATATACTTAAAGGAAGAACCACAGTCGCTGTCCACAGTGGTATCTGTGCCAACTAGGCAAGATATTAGACGTGCAATCTAAAGGACAGGTGAGCTGTGATGGTGACAAGAGTTTTTCTGATCTTTGTCCTAGCCTACATTGGGTTGATAAGAAATCTTGATATTTTCTCTCCCTGTCCCAACCCCTCACCTTTCCTTTCAGGGAATTCAGTTGAAAAGTTTAATTTTGCAGATTAATGTTAACAGGCTGACATTTTCTGAAGGAAACACATTTGATAATATATCTTCTCCAAGGCCACTTTTGCTCATTCATGAATGTATTTTCTGTGTGTTTTCCATTGCAGTTGCTGTTTTTTGCTAGAAGTAGCCTCACAATAGCTAGCAGAGCAGCCAACATGAAACACCACAAAGCACAGAGACATTTGCCATGTTACACCTAGAGCAGTGTTGTTATTTCTCTTTCATGGACACCCCCTTGTCGTGGAGAAAGAGCTTGCGTGCCCTTGTGAGGTTGGGAGCTATGCTGGTGGTGGCATATACCTCCGGTAGGGTCTCCCATGCCAGACAGGTCTCAACTGAAGGGTCAGACAAAGTGTGTCCATGGGCAGGATGGACTCACTAGCCTTCAGGCAACCATCCTAGGAGAAGGACAACTCTAACTTCAAGCCCTGGCAGATGGAGCTTGTAGAGCCCTGTAAGGCCATCCATCTAAGAGAAGGGTACTCTAACCAAACCTACGACCTGAGGACTTTGCTGTCACTGTCCAAGCTCACTAGGCCCTGGCAGATAAACCTCAGGTGTAAAGTGTGGGGCCAGGCCAGACCAGGAGGGTTTACCCACACTTGCAAAGCCCTGTAGCGACAGGTGAGGGTCAAAACAGCAGGTGAGAACGTGCACTGGAAGTTGCAGACCCAACCCTGCATGCAGGTGGTTCAGGACACTGGTCTCTCCATAACGCTGTTGTCTCCTTTGAGAACTCAGGCAGAATTAGTCTCGAGGAGAAAAGACAATGTAGAAAGAATCGTGCCCCACCTATACCACCCAAGGAGACCTTTCACTGTGCTTTTTGCAACTGGATTTCCCTATCCCACATTGGCCTTTTTAGTCATCAGCGCGCTTGTAGTAAGCATGTGTAAAGCCCTTCCCAGATCTTCGTTCGCAAAGTCAAGCCATGATGACGGTGATGATGAGTGTTGTTACTTAAAAATCTTGAGATTCTCCCATTTCCCCAGATTCCTAAATATTCTGAAATGCTCTCTGGATAAAATGGGCACGGGTACACAGAAGCGCAGAGAATTTGTATCAGAAGTGCTAGAAACCAACAAGATGGGAGACCACTAAATCTAGGCAGGAACCAAACAATAAGCAAAGTGAGGAATTGTCTGCAGTCCTCTCAGAGACTACAATGGCCTCTTTCATTTGTGATTCAAAATGATGAACCTCCTCACAGAAATTGTATAACTTTTTCCAAAGATTATGATGAAAGAAAGTGGTGGAGTGGCAGGGTTCCCTTATTGTCCAGTATCCTCAGAAAGTGTGAGCAACAGGTTTAATTCCCTTCTGGTTTTGAGGGACTTTGAAAACTAACATTAGATAGATGCTCAAAACACTAGGACATTCTGTGAAGAGAGTTCCTCCTCTTGAGGCTGTTCCTCTTTGTGAAGCACAATTAAAAATTAATTGAGCTGAAAGGAGAGAAAATTATGATTCTATAGGTAAGTGATCAGGCAACTTGCTGTTTCTGCTCCACTGAATACTTCATACAGAATTATGTAAATATTCATTAGAATGTCAGGAACTCGTGTCTCCCCTGCCATATGAATACCCTAATCACTAGGATCAGAGAGTCTTTTGCCCATTGAATATATAGTTGTTCTGTAAAGTCTAGCAGTTTCAGCAGGGGGCTTAAAAGAGTCTCTTCTTGAATAACTAAGCCAGAGGTTTTAAAATATTTGATGTTTGGGTTTTAACCCTGACCAGCAACAGATAGAATGAAAGACTAGATATCCCACAACTAAAGACACCACTAATATACTGAATTAAAGGAAGAACTACTATCTCTGTCCACAGTGGTATCTGTTCAGTCCCTGGTGGCTTTTTGTGAAGGATCTCCTGCATTGTGCCCAGGTAGGCAAGGAAAATGATTCTGGACCAGAACTCAACATGGGATCCCCAGGCGATGTTGAAGTGCTGTAATTGAATATCTGTGAAATCAACACTGGAAGAGGTTATGATATAGACAGATATAATGGACACTAACAAATTACCAGGACCAGATTATATTGCCTCTAGAGATGTATAGGAACTCACAGATTAAATAAATGCATTACTAATAGTAGTATATAACCTCTCACTTTAAACTTTACAGTACATGAAGACAAAAAGATGGGGGATGAGATATCACTGCTTAAAAAGTTTCCAGATCTGCTCAGGGACTAACAGTCCTTTAAACTCAGGATCTCCAATGGGAAAATTAATAGCAACACTAAGAAATTATAGAAGCAGTAATGATTTGAACGTTCGTTTGCTTTTTTATTTTGAGAAGGGTCATCATGCTTTCAGTAGAAGACACTGTTTAAAAAGGTCAAGAGACATGGATTAAAGTGGTAGGAACTATACAGCCTATTCTAATTTCCTATAGATTTTTTATCAAAAGCTTCTACATAGGCTATAAGGACATTAATTATCATGGGATAAGGGGAAAGACCCTCATATGCATTAATCTTCAGTTAAAAGACAGAAATTCAAGGGTAACAGTAAAAGGTCATTTCTTGCAATGCAGGATGGTCATCAGAGCAGTTGTGCATGGGTCTTTCCTGGAACTCAATCTGTTTAACGTATTAAGAAATGACCTAAAGAAGGGAGATGATCTATATGGTCATAATATGATGTGAATAATGATGATCCAATGTTATATGAGGCACTTAGGAAAAGGACAGATTGTGAAGAATTTCAGAAGGACCTTAGAGATCAGAGTATATAGGCAATAAAATGTCAAATGAAATTCAAAACAGATATATATAAAATGATATCATGTGGGAAAACAGCATAACATGTATAATGAGTTAGCCTCGGAATGCAGGTAAACTTTTACCCTGTCATTTACTCACTCCCCTTCCTTAGTGGGGCAGGGTCAAAATAGGCTGAGAAAGGTTGTGGGCTGAAATAAATACAGGGATATTTGTTTTCAGTTACCATCTGAAAAATGTGGGACCTAAGCATGATGTGAATGGTATGGAATAAGGGGTGGATGCTGTCCTGGGTTTAGCTGTAACAGTTATTTTTCTCCTTCCTAGTAGCTGGTGCAGTGCTGTGGTTTGACTTTACTCTGAGAACAATGCTGATAACACACTGATGCTTTTAGTTGTTGCTAAGTAATGTTTACTCCAATCAAGGACTTTTTCAGTCTCGTGCTCTGTGTGTGAGGAGAGGCACAAGAAGCTGGGAGGAAGCAGAGACAGGACACCTGACCCAAACTAGCCAAAGGGGTATTCCATACCACAGCATGTCATGCCAGTATATAAACTGGGGGGAGTTACCTGGAAAGGCCAGATCACTGCTCAGATTGGGCTGGGTATTGATTGGCAGGTGGTGAGCAATTGTATTGAGCCTCTGTTGTGTTTATTGTTTTTTTTTTATTTTCCCTTTTTAGTTTTATATTCTCTCCCCTTTTTATTTCCCTTAGTAGTAGTAGTAGTAGTAGTATATTGTACTTTAGTTATTGGACTGTTCTTATCTCAACCTGTGGAGTTTACTTTCTTTCGCAATCTGGTCAGACAAAAAACAATACTCAAGGGGGTAGCAGATACGAAAGAAATTGATTTCCTAATATCATCATAACCATTGAACAGCTTTAAATAATAGCAAGCCCGATCTTAATATCTACATAGTGCTAGTCAGGTGGAAACTGTAAAATGTCATGCTGGATAACCAGCAGCTGTGACTTCTCAAAGTGTATTAGTTTCTGATACATTTTCTTTGATCGCTTCTTTATACATTTATACAAAATCATCATTATACTTTTATACTGAAACCCTACAAGGTGTCATGAACAATACAGTGAGGTTTCTTTTCACAATAGCTTCATAAATGCAGAAGTCGATTAAGAACTAACTCGGCACGGTTTCAATTTTGGTGGCTGAGTAGTTGAGGCAATGCAAAGGTGAAAGACTTTAGATTTACTCTACATCATTGCCAAAGCAAAAAACTACCAAATAACAAAATTGCCAAAGAAAGATCACTGATCACTGAAAGTTTCAGCAGTGCAATAGTAGACAGAAGTAGGCATTGACTTGTATCACTGAATAGACATAAATCATATAATTTTGCTGAAAATATAGGAGCTGGGATTGAAAAATGAGAAATAAGGGATCTATTTGTTTTGAATCTTTCATGAAAGATTGTTATATGTCAACAGGGACTACTAGTATTTTAAATCAAGAAAAACGTATACCTGTAAGGGATGAAAATACTATGAAAACATCTTTGTTTTAAGGAACTAGATGTAAATATGACTTTCTTAGACTGGATTACGGTCCAGCAACTGAATTTTCCTTTAACAAATTCTTTATGCTTTTGTGATTTAAGGGACTTCAGCTCTGGAAATCTTCAGGACAAGGGAAGTTTTCCTTCTCAGTCCACCAGACACAAAACCCAGAGGACATTCTGCACTAGAGGAGACCTTGCTTCTCTACCCAATTAAATCCAGGCTGCTGCAACCTCCTACCCTTTGTGCAGCCAGAAGAGAGAGACTGAAGGGGTATTCCTAACAAAGTCACACAAATATACCCATACAGAGAGGACACTCCAGTAGCTGGTAAAACCATTGTCTCACCAGTCTTGACCCTGTGCTCACTGCGACCGTTGATTTTCTCTGCCTTTGCTGCCTCCAAAATAATAAAAAGACCCACTTCGTAATGATGTGAAAATAATAAAAACAGGTGTGAGAATCCTTTTTTGTATAAAAACACAAGATGAAAAATCTGACCTTCACTACTGTGTTTGGATGAGTTATTTCATGGAGAGACAACTTTCATTTTACCTAAGCTTTTACAATACCTGCTGGAAACTTCAATCTGGACAGAACCTTCATCAGAGCCTTCCATATAAGCCACCATAGTGCTTCATGAATGCAATGTACATTCATTTCTATATATTGGTTTTGGAAGCTAGAAGACAACAATGACATTTTGATGAAAAATCTTAGAGGTTTTTTCTGTACTGAGCAGGACAGCTGTATTCTCAGTTTTATTGACCTAGTGAATAAAGCTTGCCCTTTCCAAACCAATCTTGTATATTGATGATACAATAAGATGTATTCAGATACCCTGACACAAGTGATTTCTTTGTCTGTTTAAGTAATATGCTCAGTTGTCAAGGATATCACAATATTCCTACTGCTCCTTACTTTTTTGGAAAGAAAAATAAAATAATAAAATAAAATATATTATAAAAATTTGCTTTTGAGAAAAGACAGAAGCGATAGACAATGTCTCAGAGGATTAATCCCAACAGAAAGTTTTCATGAAGAGAACATAAAAGCCTTTAGGTTGTTTGCATTTTCTTATTATTTTTTTAAAATTGTCTTCTTTCTTAAATAATTTATAAATAATAATTGAGAGTATTTTGTTGTCTTTAATCATGGTATCCCAGGAGTAATATCAAGAGCTCTATAGATCAAAGTATTCTTAAGAAAAAATATAGTAAGAGGATTTGTCCTACTTTTTCTTCATCTAGCCTAAAAAAGTTGGGAATCAATGCTATGTTGTTTTTTCCTTCCATAACCTAAGAGTTCACATAAAGGGTTCACAAGACACAAATTACAGCTAACATACTAAGCAATAATAATGAGTAAATGAGGGTCTTTGCTAGTTCTCTCCTGATCTGGGGAGCAGATGAAAGTGTTTGCAAAATGAATATGCTTTTGACATTGCCAGCTGTACAGGTGTGTTTGTCACAGCTGTTCCTTTGCCTAGGCTTTGTTTTCTTTTCCCCAAAAAAAGTATTTCCAAATGTCACCCTGCCAGTAATAAACTCATTGTGAATTGATGTGAGCAGGGGACAAATGCCAGTCCATCTAATCCTCAATTATTTCAACAGTGTTTGTAGAGACTAAAAACCAAAAGTACCTATAGCTTCACCTATGGCTTTTCATGGATCTTATGAAGAGAAACATCTGAAAATTTCTTGCTAATAAAGGACTGTGTATTGAGTTAATCTTTAGCTAAAACTTAAACCACCAACAAGTTGTGGTTCAAGCTCCTCTATCTACAGAATGTACTTTACAAAACATTTTATGGCGTTTCCTGGTCTATATCCAGCAGAAAATGTAGATCATACAATATTAATAAGTGATAAGAAAAGTACACTGTGGGAAATGAAGTACCTGAATTTTTTTCTTGGAGGCATTTATTAAAAAGGTTAATGCAAGTAGATTCATTGACGTGGTCAAAATACAGACTGACATCCATAATCTGATTTTGTGCCTTAGGTCTCTGATTCTCATTGAGGTTCCGTTTCATGCCCTGTTCTCCCTGCCTAATGTTACCTGGACTGCTCTTCAGCATTATGACTGATACCTATTTTATGTCTGGCACATGCTCCAGAAAATAACCAGTTCTTATATTTAACCCTTCTTTCTCTTTCCTCTTTCTTAAATTACTCCAATGGAAATAAATGCCATAAGGTCCTCCTTATTCTCTTTCTATAAAACCTGAAATTAGTTTTGTTGCACTCACTACAGCTTTGTAAATAATATTTGATGACCAGAAATAGGATAATACCTCAATTCTACTTCCTTCAGAAAATCATTACCCTGTAATATATGTCTCATAATATTTGCAGATCTTTGACTCTGTTATTGTATTTTTAAAGATAAAGATATTGGCAGTCTGGTTTCCCTTGGCACATTTCTCCTCAATAATCTGTATTATTCTATTATTTTAATTCACTTGATAAAAAACTCTCTCTGGTCAATATGGAAGGTTTACAGGGGGTAAAGTCAATTTTATGTGACATAAACAGAAGCTTTCAAAACACAGGGGCTGTTGGAGCTCCTTTTTTTGTTCCTTGATAAATGAGTCTTGAAAAAGCCACCTGCTATTCATGTGTTAATCGAATGATCAGACTTCCAAGCTCATATGCATCATGCTCACTGTGTCATCCTGATCCTTTGTGGGTTTTCGGAGAACAGATTGGAACTAGAGGAGTTCTCAATCTGGCTATGGCTCAGGCCTTTGCCTCCTTTAGAGCCTCTAACAAACTGCTGCTTGTTTAAGGGGTTGAGCACATCCATCATGTCTGGTGCTATCTCTGAAGTCACTGATATTATTTTGATGCAAAAGTTTATTATAGACTACGAGTCAGCTGCAGTGATTGCTCTCATGGGACCTTGATGCACAGAACTGGCTATTTATTTTGGGAAAGCTGTTTAACTCTTTTCTCAGGACTGCTGAATACAATCTACTCTTTTTGTCTGTTCCAGGCTGTTATATTCACCTTAGTAACCTAACTCCACTAAATTCACTAAGTGAAATGCAAACGTATTTATGTTTCCAATCACTTTCAGTAAGCATATATGAACTTTATTTTGCTTTTATTTTATTGGCAATAAGCAGGACAGAAGAATGTCTTCAACTCTGAGGGAGTAAAATCTGTGAGTACCATGATATCTTCCAAATCCTGCTGTCTTCCAGAAATGAATTTCCATTTTAGAAAAACAATGACAAAACTGCATCACCTGAGTGAAAATTATTTTTCTCTATGTAATACTTTTCCAGCCTTTCAGGTTTAAAAACAAACACTGTAATAAAGTCATCTGAAATGTAACGCTATCTTGAGCCTTTCTTCCTCTGATGAAAACTTTTTCCAGCTGAGATTTTGGCTTGTTCCTGTGCTTACATGTGAGAACAAGTTTTACTACAGCTACATCTACACCAGCAAACTAAATGTGTCCAGAAACATCTTCAAGCAGTGAGGCTAACCGATACAGGACATCTCTTATCTTTTCAAACAACGTGTTTCAGCCTCCAGAGCAGGATGTCTGTGCACAAACTGCCTGCTGGAATGGCTCTTGGGCTGCTCCAGCTGCCAAACCATGTCCTGAGTCTTTTCAGGGGAAGAACTTGTTGCAATGGGCCAGTATCATGCCAGGAAATCTACTAACACTCTATTAGCATAAATGATCATGCCAGGGAATCTTCCCAAGCATGTTCAGCTTTGCTAGGATAGATGCAGACCATGCCATTTATTCCTGAGAGTCACACTTCTGTTAAACATCTGGGCCAAAACAGCTCTCATTTAATTTTCTTTCTGAAAGTATTTTTCCTTCAGTGGCCAAGACCATGACTAAAGAGACACCAGAATCACTTAGCTCAGGGTGAATGTCAAGATATGTGAGGAGAAATGATATTTCTATTTAGCTATCAGAGGTAAGAGGGAGGGAGAACATCCAGCCACTGTGCAAATAAAAAGTTCTCTGGGAGACCTCAGGAATTCCTGAATTCTTGAGAGCTTTCCAAAAAAAGACAACATCTTTTCTGATCATTTATAGCCTTTGACCATTACAGCTACAAAAAAACCTACCCTTCTAAATAGAACATTTTAACCAGTGTCCCATCCCCCTCACCCCCAAATAAAAAGTTGCATAGGAAATGCGAAGATAATAATAGTAGACACATCTGAGTTTTTCCTGGCACTGGAGCTTCACCCTGTTGATTTGTGCAGATACTATTTACCCCAGTTATTATTCATCCGGAATTAAAGAAAGAAATCTTGTGGATGGCTGTCATACTACGCAGGGGACAGCTACACTTGCACGTCTGTGTGCAAGAAGTCCATTTCCCCACATTTGAAATATTATTTAGTCCTGTCAAATTTGTTTGTATGCCTCAAGTGTGGTCAGACTGACTTATTCCCTTCACTAGCATTGCCTTTTGCCTTTTATTATTATTATTTTGAGCTATATAAAGGGTCTCCTTCATTCTGCATAGTTTTCCACAGTGTTATCAGTATAGCTTTTAATATATTCCTATTATGCAAGGAGGAAGAGATTACTTTTGCATTTGGACCAGACAGTGATGAAGTTTGTGTTCATTTTCAGTTCCAGTGGGAAATAATTTCATTCTTCTTGCCAGTCCACTGGGACATCTTTGTGCTCAGAATATGTTAGTTTTCCTTTCTGCGAGCCAGCAAGTACTCATAGCAAAAGTGTGCTCAAGTGAACTTTTCTGCTGTGCCGACTTAGGAGTCTCTGAGATGACAAAGGACTCAAATTCCTCATGGTGCCATAGCTGAGACTGTGCTTTACTGATGGGGGAACTTTGTGCACTTGTAACAGAGGCAGTAGCAGGTTGCCTGCTCTTCCTGATGTATTCATTTTAATCACATTAATCCTAATTGTTATTCCTCTACTTCTGTCAGACCCAAGGGATATGGTCTGTCTTGAATACATCTTCAGAGCTTCTATTCACTTAATGAAGAGAAGTTCTTGCTCAGTAGGCAAAAGGTGCTTTAATTTTGTTCTTGTGTCCTAAATGAAAGACCTTCCAGTTCTTGTAACTTCTACTTTCATTATTATTTTTAACCTTCTGAATTCCTGAAGGTAATTTCCATCTGTTGGAGGAGTAAAGGAAAACTAAAGCCACAGTAGTTCAAATGAGGCATAACAATGAAAATAATGTGTTAGAACCAAAAATCTGGCAATTTGATAGATTTTATCTTTAAAGGTTGGATTCATTTCACCAGCTTTTAATGTGTGTACAGTAGATGGCATGCATTGCTTTCATAAGCTGCATGTCTCTCTTTCCATGGATAATGGAAGGGTCATAGGTGATTACCATTATCAGCTGCTAAACTTTTAAATGAACAGTTATATAAGTCACACTTAATTAATTCATTTGTCCTTTCCACTTTACAATCTATGACTGTGAAGATCAAGTCCTGACTATACTTAGTAAGACTTTTATGTCCCCCAGACCTTTTGCGGGATGAAGTGAATAAGAAAGCGAGGAATGAAATAGTGCAACATGCATTGGGACAAGATTACCCAAAGCTGTGTGGCACATCAGTAGGAGAATATAAAACCTGAGTTATCTGTTTGCTTATTCAGACCCTGTCTGTAAAAACACAAAACAATTCTAATGTGTTGAGTCATCCCACCTAATTGTAGATATAACAAATATTTGTCTAGGTCTCATTTGAGGTCAAGAGATCCAGAGAGCAATGTATTCAATCCATTTTAGATGGCTGTCTCAGGATGGGGTAAATCTGTACAGAGTTACCTATTCCCCATTATTGATGATGGAAGGAGCTTCAATAACTGACATTAGCTGACAGCTAGATTTTAGATGGCTGCAAGTCACGGTGGCAGAATCTGCCTCCAAAGCCCCCATTATGTACACCATCACATGTGACAGCAGTCAACAAGAAGTGTCCATTCACCACGAGATGAAAATTCTTTTTCACAACAACTGTCAAAGTTTCTGTTTGCTTTTGAGCTGATCCCTAGCAAACCACGAAGCATTCCCAATGCTTTCACACATAGGGAACTGTTATTTTCCAGTGGAAAATATGAGCACTTTTATTCAGAAGGGGATATGTGTGTATGAGATGGAGAATAACTGGATGAAAATTCCATGTTATGCAGGAAATTCAATTTGATGTCTCTTCTCAGCCTGGGCTGAGATGTACCATCCCTGGCTGCTTCATATCAGAAGAGAAATACTTTATCTTTATGGAAATTTTTGGGCTTAGCTGAAAACTAGTTCTAGGAATCTGCCTTTGCAGAAGAGGTCAAAAATAGGCATTAAAAAAGGAGGGCCTTTTCCATATTTGCAAGTAGGATTTGTGATGCGTAGCTGTGGCAATGTAATGATTACAGTACTGCTCCTGCTAGATAGATACATTCTGTGAAGCCAAATACACAACAAACAGGAGAATTTCGCTGCCAACCACAAAACTCTTGCTAACTTTAGATTTCAATTTCAAAAGAAACACTAAAAAGCCAACATTTGGAAGTAGAATAGCTAACCAATCCCTCTCATCTCCATATTCACTCACTTTAATTTTTAAAGTCTTCTGTGTAATTTTCAATAACACACAATTTATTTTAATAATACAGATCCAATAGATTTAACTATAGCATTGGGGATTTGCAGAGGGGTTGAGGATGTCCGGCATTGCACATTATGATTGCAGAAGCACTGGTAGTTTATCTCTGCTGAGTGGATTGCTATGAAATTATTACATCTAATCATGTTAATCGCGGCAATAGCAAGGGACCAGCCAAAATGGGGGTCTCTAGTTTTAAGAGGAGTACAAGCCTAGAATAGCAAGCAGTCCTTGCCTTAAATCACAACTGGCACTACAATTGTTTTTACAGTCATCATGATTGCATGGGGGGGGGGGGGGGGGGAATAAATTGCTCTGTCAGAACTGGCATATGCAATTAGTTGATTTGCCCAAGCTAATTGTTCATACAAATTGGCCATGCAGCTTCTCATCTGCCACTCGAACGTGACCAGTGCACTGGAAGGTATATTAGAGTTGCTATAAAGTTATTTTCCTAACAATACTATTTATTTTCAATAATAGTAGTGATTTTCATGCATATATTAAAAAGAGAAGGTGGCAGAGGACACAGACGGTTACAGGACAACTAAGGAGTGCAAGACTATATCATGCAATATCTGTGATATGAAATTTAAAGCAATGCTGTTTCATCAGTTTCTCCTATTCTTGTAGTTTTCCTCAAGTATTCCAGTTATTAATTTAATCCCTATATTAAGTCACTCTATTCTTCAACCTGTCTGGAGCTGAAATAATAAACCCCACTAATCTGCTACATATCCACAGACTGTGTTTTATTCTAGTAAGTCAAGACATTCCCCTTACTTCATATTAGCCATGTAGGAGGTAGGCTCATTATGTTATTTTTATGTACATCCTCTGACATCAAATCAGAAAGCCTTTAATTTAGTACCATCAGTGGAGATACTACACTGATTGTACATACCATATTGCTCTTTCTAGTCCTTGGAAGAAGTGCTGGGGTTTGACATAGCTTGTTTAGAAAAGAAATGAAGAATAAGACAACTTCGATACCTGATGCACATTCTTTGAATTACCTACATTGTCAACTCTGTAATTTCCTATGAACATTATGTACTAGTGTTCTGTGGGTAGATATGTATATATATATAGACATATGTACACACATACACATATATATACATGAACATATACTTGTTCAACAAGGAAAACAGGAAAAGGTTATCTCTATGTATACCTAGAGTAAAACACCATTTAGTATATTGACAGTATGTTGAAATGATAAGCATGAAAAGTTTTATTTATTCTTTAGTCCTGCAAAACCATCTCACTAAGAGACGTCACCATTTTGTATCTCTGGCACCTCTCTTAAAATTCAAGTATTTCTGAAAGAAATCTAAATAAGTAAATAAAACTGTTGTCTCCAAGGAGGCTGTGGTTGTACATTGGGAATGCACACAAGCAATCTCCAGACACTGACACTGGAATGAATATAGTAGATGCTTTTGGGAAAGGCAAATAAATTGTTTCAGTAAAAACCCACTTGTCTCAAAGAAAGCTTAATTATTTTAAACCCTATTATTGTTCTGACAAAAAATCTCCCATGTTGCACCCATTTTATCAAAATGAATGTTCATTTATTGAATAAACTCACATCATTGCCAGCAGTCTGGTATCCGTTTTTCATTAATTGCACCAAGTCAATTTGTTGAGGATTTTAGAAAGCCTTATTTCATTCAAGGCGCTTTATTTTGTCCCAGTGATTTCAGAAGGATTCTGCAGTATGGCAAAGATACATTCCAGTTTCCATGTGGGATTAATCATGGCCTGATTTATGCAAAAAGTATAGGACTATGGACAGCTGTTATATATCAAACTGGTTATGTTAAATGTCAAACTGAACATTAAAAGCCTGCTATAACCTAAGTCACATGCTCACTGTAGTCTTTTGCTTGTGTAGGATACTTGTGGTTGAAGTAAGCACATAGACCAAATTAATTTCTTCATTTTCTTTTCAAAGCCAAAAATAATGGATGCTTATGAGGGGAAATAACTTCCAGCAGAAAGATGCAAAATTTAAAAAAACAAACCAGCAAAAATATCGATATATTTCAGCCAGAAAAAAAAAATTCCTTAATTTTAAACAACATCTGTAAAATTAAAAGAACTTAGGAGTTCAGACTTATTTCTTAGCCACTTGTATACAAGTATCTCGCTTTTTTGGGCTCCTGTGAGACTGTGATCATATGGTTATAGACAATCCATTTAAGGAGGTTACTATCCTTAGCAACTAACCAGTTACTCAGCATAATTCATCTCACCTTTTCAGATCCCTCAGATCTGCTAGTAACATGACTTTCTGTGTCCATAATTCAATCCAAACTAGTTTTACAACAGCTTTAAAGACTGGGATGACGTCATGCATCATCCCAGAGAAACTTGAGGTTGGAAAGGCCACTTCAGTGTTATCTCTGGCCCACGTATATGAACTGACATGTTTAGAGATACTTACAAACAACTTAGCACACTGATAGGGCCACTTGGTTTGCAGAATCAAAGCAATGTATTCTATCCATCCATCTTGAGCTATCCTGTTCTCATGCAGTGCCTTTCGTACGTAACTGTTCCTCATATACAGACTTGCATCCTTTTTTATAGGATTTTGGCTCTTTCCCAATTTTTATTCATCCTTTTGAAGACATGCCTGGTGTGAACAGGATTTGACTACCATAAGCAAAAAAGCCACTGCATCAAAAGAAATAGGTCATTTTCTCTCTCAAGATTTGAAATAAAAATATTAATAAAGCTGTGAGTCAGATGAGGGCAGTGTTTATGGTCTTATTCACTACATGATGTATCTTCCACTCTCCTATCATAATTAGAAATATTTCTGTCCCTGTCTACCCTCCTCCTTATCCATCTAAATATATAAAAAACTTCACACTTTTTTTTTCTTTTAATTCCACAAAGCTTTAAAATGATGCTGTGTATTCTTCAACAGCCATCTCCACAGATGAATATGGCAATATTCAACAGCTCAGAGTATCATGCTCCATGACATTTAAGGGGAAAAGGAATGATACTTGAAATTACCCAGTAGATTTGTATTCAGTGAACAAAGCTTTACAAACTGGAAGCTAGCCAGGACAACGAAGCTAATCATCCTCCTTCTGCAAAATATACCATGTGTCCTTTGATAGCCAGAAGTGATTAGAAATATAATTTTGCCTGTCATGCAAGAAGCAGTACTCCATACTACCAGGGTCAGCAGTGGTACAGAGAGAAAACTGCTGGATAATGAACTGCGAAAAGGCTCAGAGGTTTCCTCCTTCTTCCATGTAAGTACAAAGCTAGCTCAGCTGGGCTTTTGTTTGAGATCTGATGAAATCATAGCTTCCAAGAAGTGTGGCTCTGAGGCATAGGAATGCTGTGAGATTATAAGAAGAACTACCTGTTAATCTCCTTTTTTATACCAGTGTTTAGACTGAGGCCAATTCAAGCTGGCAGAGGCTTTAGACACTTCAGGTAAGATAAGCCTAAACATACAAATTCAGAAGAATTCAGACATAAATAATGGCTAAATTTTGATAGCATCTGATACTTTATAGGAAAGACTTTTTTCTTCTCTGAAGTACAAAAACTAACAAATAAAGAAATTTTGAACACGATTTGATATGTCTTTCTTTGTCGCTTCACTGTGTCAACTAACAATTTTATCACAGATGTCAAGATATCTGATGTGTTTCTTAAAGCCTCAGCTCCTGAGAAATTGGATGGTAATATCAGCTTTAAGAGGTTTGTTACCCTCTTGCCCATCTCATGACTTTATATCTGATTTTCATAATCTTCTTTTTGTAGTATGCTTTTGTAGAATATAAACAAAAACTTGAGTTCTGGGAAGAATACTAGTGATGTCTTGAGTCAATTGTACTGTAATATTATCTTTATGTTATTCACCAGACATGCCACATACACAGTAAATCGGATCCTCTCCAGTTGTTAAATAGGCACACACAGTGCTTATGGTCGATCCAACTCCCATGATAGCCCTAGAAGAAATCTTGGTTAATGGTTTTTATTGTCCTCATAGTAGAAAAAATAGCCCAGAACAGGAATGATCATTCTCTGACTTTTAGCTTTGGTATCTAGAACAAAAACCATCCTCCAAATGAGCAACACTGCACTGAACTAAGGCTCCTAGAAGAATTGTTCTGTGGTATATGAAAAGTTTAGAATATGTCCCAAACTTGCATCCTTTCCCCTGAAACTGAACCCAATTGCTCAAACATCTGCTAGCACCTCTGTAGCACTGCAGTACAGACAGGACAAATGCTTTTGCTGTGTATTTTACTACAAAATTCTCTATTGACATCAGGATGAAACTCTAAAGGTAACCAGGTGAGGTTATTAAACTCGAGATTAATGGTATAAAGAAAATTGAATGGATTAAGTTTATGTTCAATATTTATAAAGAAAGTAATTTAACAGTATGTCATTCATCTCTATGTGCACTTTGGCAAGTTCTCACAGCAGCAACCGGATTTTGTATTTTCACTGGGCTGGGATTTGCCTTCATTGCTTCACTTTAGAAGTAGCAGGTTAGGCAAGATTCTTGCTTTGCTTTATAATGCAGGAAACAAGCTTAGAAATATCATAAAGGTTTCAACAGTTATTAACTCCTTATTCTAGTAATTGTAAAAAGCTCTCCTGAGTACATCCATACAGTTAAACACAAATTTCAAACTCTTTCCTGAGGTCTAAACATTTCATTTACTGATTACTTACTAGGAGAGTCGTTCTATTAGCAAGGCTTTTACCAGGTGAGCAGTCTGTTTAAACTCTGACTGGATATAACAAAGAAAAAGCTATTCTTACTGTATGATTTAATATGTTGTATATGTTCTTGTTAAAAATCACAGTGCATGATACACAAACACATGCATATACTGAGTTAAGCCCTGTAACTTTGGCCATATTCTCATTGCCATCCCTCTTTGTACACCCTGATTGCAATTCCTGTTAATTTTAATAAAAGCAGGCACTCAAACTCATGCTTTTCTCCCAACAAGCCTCTTTCCATTTTCTCTGATGTTAAATCAATTCTGTTGCTCAAACTGGTAACCTAGAACCTTCACTCATGCAGCTCTCCCACTGAGTTATTCTCAAATGTTCTTTCCTGACCAACAGCATGTAGATTTAAGCCATGGTTTTAGCTTTGATAACTAGAAGTGGTCTCCTCCTCCAATTGATTTCCAAAGGGTTATTAGACTCCCATTTCATTTTCACTGACTTACAGGACACTCTCTTTTGATTCAAAACTCAACCACTACAAGTCACGTTATTGATTGTGCCCATTTTCTATTTACTACACTTCTATTTTGTTATGGCTTTATAGTATTTTTCTTTCAGCCTTTTTACCCTGCTTTTATCAAATGCATTCTAAGAACTGCAGGTGGCTTTCTCCTAACTTTTTTTTCTAATGAATTTTTGGCATGCAGTTTTGATACCCTTTAGAAATAGCTTTTGCTTTATGTAATATCTCAGCTATCAATAAACATCTTCAGTATAAAACTCAGTGCCTTGCAGATAATCAATTATTTTTAGAGATGATAACAAATGGAAAGATTAGATTGAAAAAATTCTCTTTTATTTTTCAGTTTCAAATTTTCAGTAGTAGTTTTATAAATACTCTGAATTGACATATATTTCAAAGAGCTCACTATTTGTTTCCCACTAAAAGACTGTTATTTCACAAGAGAAATTAAGAAAATTAATATGACTGACCGGAATTTGAAAAATCAAAATCAAAACCAATCCTAAAATGTATGAAGTCAAGATGAGTTAGTTTTCAATAAACATGTGCAGGAAATTTCTGGTTCACCATACTCTAAAAATTAAAGTTCTTAATTTTTACTAACACTTCTGGAATTATTTGGGAGACAGCTAGTTATTTTGAGAAGGTCAGAAATCTACTTACTATCAGTACTGTAACACTTATAAACATCAGGTCCTTTCCAAACCGAACTATTCTATGATGCTATGACTCTATGATCTACATAAAGCAAACTGTAACAGTATCTTACAAGACAGATATACTTAAAAAATACTAAAACCAATATTATCTTTTTAATCAAGAGGAAAGGAGAAACTAGCATCAGAAAGTTGCATTTAGTCACTAAAGTTGAAGCCTGCACACTGAAAAACTATCATTTTTCTCCTTATGCTGAAGGAATGTTTATCAACGTAACCTTACAATGCTTATCACTGGTTTATTAATGTTTCCAAAGAGGTATCTGCTAAATGCTTTCTGCTAAATGCCATGTAATTGGCAACCTGCATGACTATGAGCTTGTAGTTAAAGTTCACTTGACTCAAAATATAAATGCAGGTGAGAAGTCGTCATCAGTGACACACATGAAATCTTTAATTGAAACAAAGGAGAGTACATCTTAGGCCATTTAGACCCTCATTTGGATTATCCTAGGCTTTAGGATGAAATGACACTGCAGAACAAAAGGTTGCCTAAATTAAAACAAGAAATGAGTATTTCCTCCAAGGAAATACATTTAGAAGCCTTAAACACGAAGGGTATCTCCAGAGAGTCATCCAGCACCAAGGTACCTGGCACAGACAGCATGCAAGAACGAGTCTTCCAACTGGTGAATGGAGTGACAGCTATTCTCTGAATCTGTGCTCTTGTTCCTCCTCTTCTTCCACTTTTATAATCGTTATATGGAGCCAGGCTGACAGACTTGGGCTTGCTCAGCCTGGAGAAGAGAAGGCTCCTTAAGGTGAAACCTTAGTGCAGCTCCCAGTGCCTAAAGGGTCTTCAGAAAACGTGGAGAGGGGCTTTAGACAAGGGCCTGTAGGGACAGGATAAGGAGGAATGGCTTTAAGCAGAGTGAGGGTAGATTCAGATTAGATATAAGGAAGAAATTCATTACTGTGAGGGTGATGAGGCCCTGGCACAGGTTGCCCAGAGAATCTGTGAATGTAATGAAATGACTTACTTCTGGGTATTTCCAAGTCCTCCTTATGAAGTGCCCTCTACTTCAGCCTTTTTTAGTTTTTGTTCTTGACAGATTGCTCACTAACAAATAAGAGTGAGAAAGTGGAAAAACTTGTTTTCAATATCTTCAATATAAAACACTCTTATTTTGCTAACTGAAAATAATATTTTAGCAATTACTGTAAATAATTAAAAGAAACAAATGCAAGATATGAAAGTAGGTTGTTAATATTTTAATTAAGATGAAGTTTTATATCTAAATGGTAATAAATTGATTTTTTTGCTAACACATTTAAAGATGCTAACATCTGACATACAAACGATTCTATTTCATATAAATGGAACATACTGGATTTTTCCTAATTTGTGATCATAATTTCTTCCTGAGAAACAATTAATTCAGAAAAATAGTGTACATATTGTATCATAGAATCATAGAATAGTTAGGGCCTTCTCCTGTCACTACAGTCCCTAATGAAGAGTCCCTCCCCAGCATCCCTATAGGTCCCCTTCAGATACTGGAAGGCTGCTATGAGGTCTCCACACAGCCTTCTCTTCTCCAGCCTGAACAGCCCCAACTTTCTCAGCCTGTCTTCATACGGGAGATGCTCCAGTCCCCTGATCATCCTCGTGGCCTTTTCTGGACTTGTTCCAGCAGTTCCATGTCCTTTTTATGTTGAGGACACCAGAACTGCACACAATACTCCAGGTGAGGTCTCAGGAGAGCAGAGCTGAGGGGCAGGATCACCTCCTTCAACCTGCTGGTCATGCTCCTTTTGATGCAGCTCAGGATACGGTTGGCTTTCTGGGCTGCAAGCGCACACTGAAGCCGGCTCATGTTCATTTTCTCATCAACCAACACCCCCAAGTCCTTCTCCTTGGGCTGCTCTGAATCTCTTCTCTGCCCAACCTGTAGCTGTGCCTGGGATTGCTCCGACCCAGGTGTAGGACCTTGCACTTGGCATGGTTAAACCTCATGAGGTTGGCAGGTTTGCACAGTTTGGGCCTGGAGCAAGCATTCCTGCTTCCCCTCAGCTTCCCTGACACCTCGCAGCCTGTTAACAGCATCCCGCAGCTCAGCCCCTGCTGCAGGAGCACCTCCACCAGGGAGCACCGAGTGCAGCCCTGCCCGTTGTGCCCCCTCCCCTCACCAGACCGGTGCAGGCACTCTCTGCACCCCGAGCTCTGCACTGCAGCCTCCCTCCCCTCTCACCGGCTCTCTCTGGGTGCCTCCGCTGCCACCGCCGGGGCAGCCAGAGCAGAGCTCCCGGACCGGGCCCTGCTCACACGCCGAGTGCTCACCATCCCGCCCGCCTGCCCGCGCAAACTGCCCCGACCCGCTCTGCTCGCCGCGCTCCCTGGGCAGGTTTTTACCCCCTCAGGGCTGGTGCCGCTGCTCCTGGCTCCGTCCCCTGTGAGTCCCTGCTCGCCTCAGCGGAGCTGCCGGCTCCTGGGCAGGTCCTGCCGAGGACTCGAGGCTCCCTCGGTGGCTCTTGTGGCTCTGAGTTGAGGCTCCTGGACGCTGATCTCCCCCCGCTCCGGTGTTGAAGGCGTCCTCCACCTCAGCAATCGGCCCGTCATGTAGAATGGCTCCACATTTAGAAGATAAGACTTAACTTGTAACCAGGGCTTACAGTTGATTCATGGGTCAAACATACATGTTTTCAACAATTTTGTGTGCTTACATACCTTTAATTTAGCTAAGTGAGAAAAAAACCAACTAACTAGCTGACATTTACTTCATAGACATGTCCTGCTGAGGAAGCTATCCTAGGCCACCTATTTAGTTAATTAACAGAAACAGGTCATTTAGGATATTATTCATCTCACAGAGTCGAATTTTATCTTTCAGGTAAAATTAGTGGCACCATCAAAAGTGCTTGCCAGGGACATTTCATGAAATGGAATGTCCTGAATGTCAGTTGGAGTTCTTCAGTATTCCATGGGTCAAAGTGCTTTAGGTGTAATAGTCCATTAAAACTCATGAAGGGAGGAAGCTGTAGCAAGCAGTGCCCCCCAGAACTATTACTTATGGTGAAAAGAGTGAGAAGCAAGCCGTTGGATGCTTGTGCTAAAGGGAAGGTCATAAGCAGATGGGCAGTTTCCTTTACATTTTTCTCTCTTGTTGCCCTTTCTGACTCCTTGTTGCCTCAGGACTCTAACACCCTGTAGCCAGCCACAAAATACCTGCAAGTCCTTCACCTTTCCTGGCTTCTGCTGCTTTGGTAGCATCAGCATTGGTAAGCGTATGAATAACACGCACAATTAAGTGTGCACAGGGCTGTGCTGGGCTGTGCTCTGCTTTTCCCATCATAAAAAATGGCAGGCATTCTTTAAAGCAGTAAAATGTAAAAATAACACCTGATTGCTAAGCTTATGAAATAACTTTTCTTTAGCCTTTGGAATCCAAATTAATTCTTTGTGATACGTATAAAGTTCACACTTGTCCTTGAGGTGATATGAAAGTAGCTCAACTCTGATATTATATACTATATAATTTGAGAAACAGAAGGTGATCATATAAAAAATAAAAAGGCTCCTAAAACCATGCAGGAGAGCTGCAATTAGGGATGCACAAGAAAGTAGCATTGCCATTTTTAAACTACTAAAAGCTTCACTTTATGACCTCCATTATTATTTTTTACGGCATTTTTCTGTGGAAGTGAAATAATATTCCTCAAATCTGTGCAGAACTCTGACAACTCATTTAGCAGAACTCTGTGAACCAGATTAGGTTGCTGCTTTGAGGATAAAGCAACCTTTCTTCATCTCAAACCTGCCCTACACTATCAGTGTTTTCTTTCTCTCTCTTCTCTAATAAGAAGCAGACACTGTGCATCCTTCTGTTAAAGTGCAAGAGAACCTTACAGACTTATAATGTGTCTGATACTTGAAGAAGAAAGGGTTTTGAACTTATCCAACAATTCTAAACCTAATACTTACAAAGGAATAGGACCTCTGCATGGCCATGGATGCCTTGGAGGTGAGATTTCACAGTGACACTTGGGTGCCTTAAAGCATATTGCTTTTCCTCATATGTATCATGTAGAGAACTATTTGTTAGCATCAGAAAATAAACTGTACTCAAAGTAACCATGGTAACACCAACATAGATGTACTGCAGATAGTACATGCTACAACATGAGAATCTGAAAGGAAAGAGATAATAAATTTCCTATTGGCCTAAGCAACTTCAAGCAGAGAAGATAATATTGAGAGATCTGTCCTTGTCTTCCTGCAGAACCACCCTTCTTCTTCCTTTCAATATTACTTAAATTTGACATGAGCAGTGGTAATTATGTGACAGTCATGAGTTTTAATCATCATTCACAGAATCAACAGAGTCTTTGCTTTAAGTGAAACTCTGTATTTAAGTTTTCGTGTTTACTGAGCTAGGTTGCTTGTTTTAGAGTAGGGTATGGTCAAAAGTAAAGGCAATATGAATGATCAGGGAGTTTGATATCAAGAAATCCAGCTGCAAATCACAACATAGCTCAGTAGAAGGGCAAGGTCGAATGTATTAGGTTACAATGTGAAAGACCTAAGAAATCCATCATATTTATTCAACAACAAATATAGAATCTTTAGAAATTACAGAGAATTAATTTAAAACCTGAAATATACTGTCTGCATTTTGTATGTCTAAAACCCTAAAATACTTCTGTCTGTATGTATTTTGGTTGACCACAGTTTATGAGACCAGTTCTGCTGCTGATGCCTCGTTAGTAGCAGACCTGTCTATCCAACCACATGTAGGGCTACCATATGTCCAGCAAGATCTGTACATGCATCTTTTTCTTTCTAGATATCTGTTTTGGCTAGTTTTCTGGGATTTCCAGGCATCTGGCAGCTCATATGGGCAAACAGGTCCAGCTGAGCTGCAGATATCAAAGACTCTGAATGTCCATAGATCAATTTTACAGCACATTTCTAGTAAAACCCTGATGGAAATATGACAAGTCTAATCTATGTGGATGTCTTATTCTGTGAACAGTCTCAGTTAAGAAACATATTCTAGCTGGCAGTCGATTGAAGTAAAAGCTACATATGACCTTCATGAAAGATAATTAAGAAATATGCTACTGATGGGCTTTATGAGTGTAAGCATTGCAGAGAACAAGGCTAGATGGAAAGAGTTAATGCACCTGGACTGTGTGACACATGAGACATCCTAGGTAGCTGCCATAAGTAGAATCAAAGACACAGATAGCACCGAGTCTACTGATAAGAAGATAACTGCTGTTACACAGCCCTATGTCTTAATGGGCAGGATAACATGCTAAAGAAAGGATGAGCAGCTTGCTGCCTTTGAACCACATGCAGCTTGAGGGCAGTTCAAGTACATCTTCCTTGTTCCAGCTATGCAATGATCTCTGCAGGAAACAGCATGAAGGGAAACACTACTGAATAATGCAGATACCCAGATGAAGAGCAAAACCACAGGAACTATTGAGACTCATAGAGTTGAATCACCCTTAGATTTAGCAGTGTATTCAGATCATCCTGGTGGAAATTCTGGAAAGGTTTCATTGCCTCCCATCTCTGAACTGTTTTGTGTTATGCTCTTCCCTTCAACTCTCAAAAAATATATCATATTCCTCGTGGTAAGATTCTAGGTTGCAGCTCATAGAGTCAGAAAGGTTGGTCAGTGCAATGGCAGAAGACACACTTGCTGAACTAGAAAGCAGATCAAATACAAAGCAAGTAACAGAGAAACAGTTCAATTAGCTTATAAATGCCTTTAAGGCTAGGAGTTTAGCTGGAATAACACAACCTCCTTTTTAAGCAGTAGTGTGGAATAATAAATAAAGAAGTGCTTAAGGCTCTGTAGAAGTCTGTATGTAGGAGAATTACTTAGATAATTCAAAATTGACACTGAGGCATAAGCAGACTACAATCCAAAGAAGGAATATGGAAAATATATGCTTACAGCACACCACTACCATTGACAGCACCAGTAAAGTGAGTTATGTGGTTGCTGCTTTAGAAAAAAAGAAGGCATTAAGCTGCACTCTGTAAAGTGAAAACAATAAAGCTCTTAAAAGCACTGGTCTCCCAAGAAAATAAGTAGTTGAAAAAAGAAGGCAGAAACTTATTATAATAAAAGTGACAAAATAGCGAAGCCCTTCACACACTACTCCATTATAAAAGTGTATGTCAAGCAGTCCATGGCATCCTGAAATTGTAAGTAAAAAGGACGAATAACACAGGTCTGATGCAATAAAAGGAGAGAGAAGACATGATTAAACCAGACTAAGGCTTTAAACTAGAAGAAGGAAGACTTAGATTAGATATTAGGCAGAAGTTCTTCCCTGTATGGGTGGTGAGACCCTGGAACAGGTTGCTCAGAGAAGCCATGGCTGCCCCATCCCTGGCAGTGTTCAAGGCTAGGTTGGACAGGGCTTGGAGCAAGCTGCTCTAGTGGAAGGTGTCCCTGCCTGTGCCAGGGGATTGGAACTGGATGAACTTGAAGGTTCTTTCCAACCCAAACCATTCTAGAGTTCTATGATTTAAGTGAATGGCAGGCAATTGAGGACTCTTTTGGTTTGCTGCACTATTTTAGATAGGCACTGTTCTGTTGGGAGATGTCTATGGAGAGATGCTCAGTCATGTCCTACAAATGTCCCCATGGTGATTTTTGCTAATACTACAGGGAAAATCTGGAGTGCTTCACCATCTACTCATCTCTGATGACTTTTTAATTTAAACTTTATGCTACAGAGGTGTGTATGCATAAGGAAGTTGGGGAAGAGAAGGGGGAATTGCCCCTGCTTCAGGATAAGAGTCAAAGCAATGACATTATGAGATGGTGTAGTGAAATTATTTAAGTAAAGATGGAAAACAATTTCAGCACTGCTTCTGGGCCTTTCCCGGGATATTTACTGCATTAGCTACTATAAAAAGAGCACACAAATTTAAGAAGCCACCAAAGCAGTAATAGTAATAGTAATAATAGTAATAATAACCTGTTTTATTTACTCTGTCTGTGCAGACCTTCACTCCTGACAAACCAAGGCAACACAGGAATGAAATTTTGAAATATGCTTCCAAGGCTACAAAACACAAACAGGCTGAAGATACTGACACAGTGAATGTGGAAATAGTTTTGGAACCTTAGGGGAATCAAAGTAATAGAAAAAATAATATTACAGGAATTGCACATTGTTTACGGGAGGGGGGAAGGAAACCAATCACACAGTGATTTGAAAACACTATTACAGTTTGAGACTGCAGGGAAACTAAGGCTGATATAACATTTCATTATGATTTTGGTATTAAATATCCCATCAAGCTGTAAGATAGTTGTCAGGCAAGAGCAGTTTATTAGAAAAAATAAAGCAACTCACAGCAGTTCTTGTTTGTGAAGGAATCTGCCCATCTGAGTTCCAGCAAGGCTAAAAGCAAAAGGGATTAGGTCACACAGTGCTGGGCTGTGCATTGCAGCAGTGAGGAATTGGCTGGGCTGGGAGCAGGCTGAGCTGTAATGATGCCATGATTCAGAAATACCCACTTAATCAGTGTTTCTTGCACTGGCTACAGTTTTCCAGTTTGTGGGCAAGGCAGGAGATAGACAATCTACTCTCCGGCCTCATTTCACCCTTTTTTCTTTCATAGAATAAGGACCAGCCTCTTCCTCTCTCCCTCTTTTCCCCAACCCCCCTTTTTTTTAGCATACCATCTTTAATATATATTTCTTGGTTAGGAATTTTCTTTTTCAGGAATTGATTCAATGAACATGAACTGTTTTGGAGGGATCTGGTTTTCTTTTTTATCATCACTGCAGATTTGGACTTTTATTTTCATGATGCTCTATATTTCAAATTTCAGTTACATATGTCCCAGCTTTATTTTATTCCTGGCTTTATGATCTATTCTAATGGCTGTTTTTCATATAAGATAGGAGATGCTTCTCTTGTTTCCTGGTTAATCAAAAGCAACCTAATGGTCTTCCAAGAACCGAGACTAGACACAGGACTATCAATACTGAAAGTACCTATGAATCAGTACTGTTAGCCATCCATATTCCTTGAGTGATACATCCATAGTATCTGTGACCAAGCCGTGAGGTAACTGAAGTTAAAAAGCCTTCATGTAAAAGGTCTCGTTAACTCAAAAAACAGATCTTAATCTTCATTGCTACCACGGGTGTGCCTAGTTAGGCTTTAAATATTATAGTATAGTCATAATATAGTTATGGAGTAGATGTTACTGTTAATCCAAATCTGAGCTTTCTCAGGCAGCTTCCAGTGCCTATAGGGCACGAAAAGAAACCTGGAGAGGGGCTTTTGACAACTGCATGTAGGGTTAGTATAGAGGGGAATGGCTTTAAACTGAAAGATGAGAGATTTAGATTAGATAAAAACAAGCTGTTTTTTATGAGGGTGCTGAGGCGCTGGCACAGATTGCCCAGAGGAGCTATGACTGCCCCGTGCCTGGCAGTGTTCAAGGCCAGGTTGGCCATGGCTTGGAGCAACCTGCTCTAGTAGAAGGTGTCTCTGCCCATGGCAGGGGGTTGGAACTGGATGAGCTTTAAGGTCCCTTCCAACACAAACCCCTAATTTAGAAAATATTGATTGAAGCATTTTGGGAAAGTAAGATTGCTGCCACTTTTTCCTATCAAAGTATTTCATAGACTTTTTCATGAAAAATCAACTTTTTATTTGTCTGTTCACTTCTCTGTGGCTCGTAACACCTAACAGATTGTATTTCAGAGTTTGCTTACATTATTTATTTTTCCCTCTAAAAAATATTTAACTGTAATTCAGAAACTGGTTATGACTTTCAGAAGAAATGCCAGAAAAAAGCATTCTTATACTGAAGTGTTGACCTGACCAAAGACCTGACCAAAAAAAAAGTAAATAAGTTTTAGAATCATAGAATCATAGAATAGTTAGGGTTGGAAAGGACCTTAAGATCATCTAGTTCCAGCCCCCCTGCCATGGGCAGGGACACCTTACCTTTTGTTATTAACACCATTCAATCAGGAGGAACACACTCATTGACTTTGAAACAATTACAAAACATCATTAAAACAGCTGAAATTTGATTAGGAAATAGAAGAACTTTGGTCACATCATTATGTATATACATGTGTGAGTTCCTATTCTATAATGTACATGTTCACTTATATAGATAAAGTGAACATATACAGATGTTATACAGATAAAAGTTTTCTATCTATCTGCTTAGTCAGAACAATGTTCCCAGCCTAACCCAACATCTCTGTGCCTATAAGCATGCAGGACTGACCTACCAAGGGAAGGCTGTAGTCGAGCAGGCAGCACATTCACACTAATGAATGAACTACATGCTACTGGTATTCTTTCTTCTCATGGTATACAAAACTTTCAAACACTGTTTTCTTCTTTAGTCCCATTCTTCATTTCTTCCCCATTTTCTTGTTCGAGCTTCATTCCAGCACAACCTCAGGCAGATGTTTTTGTTTGATTGCATCATTATTTTTTGCCTTTTTCACGTTCTTACTTTCTTTTTTCCCCCACGTATGTTTAACAGATCCCTGTTCTCTTTCATTCTTTCTTTCAAATGTGAAGTACACCATAAGCAGTCATGTTGCTTGCAAACTTCACAGCGAAAATGCTCAAATTAGGAGTGAAAATATAGCAAGAACAGTTTGACAGAACTAGTGAGCTACAAGTACCTTTCTTGACATGCATTCTCAGCTCACCTTCACTGAATCAAAGGTTGTATTCAGACTGCTTCCAAGGAAACCTTTATGTTTCTCATGTCTCTGGGTTTCCTCACTTAGCCCTATCTGTTCATTGTAACAGCACTCTAAAAAGGAGAAATAGAGGTAAACTCTTTCAGAATACCTTAAGAGATGTACATTAGCTTACTTTTATCAGTACTAATGTGACTATAGTAATTTTTCATCAAGTTTGCATCCATTTAGGACCTTCTGAACAAGATAAGGTTTCTTCAGACTTATTTTCAAATGAGACACATAATTATGGTCTGTAATATTTTCCTGGAATCTTCTTAAGCTCACTGAAGCTCTGGTAGTGTAACAGGACTGAAAGGATTTAAATTCCTGATAGTGAAAAACTCATGTCTATTGAGAGAAGCAACAAAATCCTCTTGGCATTGCTGCTGAAGCCATATGTCTAAGCTTTATGTGGAGCACATTTTCTTGGGAAAAAAGGTCTTAATTTGCATAAGTGAGAGATACAGAAGTCTGCAGGTTTTGATATGAGCTCTTTAGCCTCAGTACTCTGCATGGCTAGTATAGTTTGACAAGGGTTGTGGCCAAGTTTCTGGTCTCAGCCAAAGCATAAGATCTCTAGTATCATGTCTCAGACCTCACCTTGCACTAAAAGAGTGTTATCTCCTGATCCCACTCAGCCTCCATCTGTGCAGACCTCCAAATACTGAGACTCATTAATGATAAAATAGCTTTGTTGATTAAGGACTCCCGACTGAGGAATTTACATTGCTCCAGACCCCCCATGGACTTCATTTCACCACAGGCAGGTACCCATTTTTATGTAACAGACCAATTATCTGATGCTCTTTTGTATGTTTAGTGAATTGAGATAAAGACCAAGGCACAGCCAACAGCTTTGATCTTCAGTACCTGATTCAGCTTATAGCAGAGCCTCTCCCTCTCTTCAATGATGAGAAAAGGACAAAGGGAAAATACTCTTGGTTGAGTGCTTAATTTAGGTACAGTGGGTCTTGCTCTTCCTGTTGTTTGTTTTCCCAGGGGATTTTCCTGCCATTCTCTTCAACTAAATTCACTTTTCATGCCTTTTGAGCATATCAAAACAAACCCACAAAACTTTAAAACATCTGGGCATCAGGAGTAATCTGGTTAACAGCAGAAATGAAAGGAGGTTGTTAGAACAGAAATTTAATTTCAAGTAACTTCATTCTGCATAGCATTTTCCAAGAGGTACTTTACATGTAAGAAAATCTGGACTAGAATGGAATTAACAGTCATTTAAAGGTGCTTGAATGATATACAGTACAGTGACTACTTTTGAAGTTTTAAAGACAGGAGTCATACAAGTGATTTGCAGCAAATAATTTTTATTTGATGAATTTTGCTATCTGTCTTTCCTGTTGGGGCTCTGTGAGTATTTATTCATTATGTGAAATTATTCACAAATGCCTTTAGTGAATAATTCTTGCTTTCCAGATGCTTTGCAAATAGTTCATAGCAGATATTTGTCATTTTTCTCTTTTCTGATGAGGTTTGTAAGCATGAAGCATTGTTTTTATTCCTTAGCAGTTTGATTTATAGACCAAACCAACACAGCAGGAACTGCATATTTTCTGTGATGCTATCTGAAATCCACTTTAGTGAATTTAGTGAATATTGAATCTTGAATGTTTTGTTGGGTAGAATTCTCATCAGTAATAACTGAGCTCAGATCTCTGCAGGAAAAAAATATGCAAGAATAACATGGTCTGATAGACTCTGACTCCGGGTGGGTGGTTGACTGTAGAGGTCCTTTCTGATGAATGCTTTCAAACTGAAATGAATCCATTTATTCACCCCCAGTCTTCCTTACTGAAATGAGATATAGGTTCATCTCTGCACTTTCAGACACAACACAAAAAAAAAATAGGTAGTTTGTATAAATGCATTGTTTATGCTCTCTCTACAATAAATACAGAGATTTACTTCTTTCAGCTGTCTCAGACCTTCATTTGAAAATGTGGTGAATTTATACTTTGGAGGTACCTGTAATATTCCACTGCAAATGAACCTATCTATTCGCTGCTTTTTAAATATATAAAGCTAAACAAAATTATTTCTGCACAAAGCTCAAAGGCTCAGTAATACAGAAAAGAGTCAGAACAGCATGTGGAGACATTAACATAACTTTGAAAACAATATTAACAGTAATAGGGAAAGTTTAATTCCACAAAATGATAAGCATATGAACTAAGAAAATTATGTCAGTGATAAACTGGGAGCTCAGCATTTGAAAGGAACAAAAGATGAAACATCTGTCTGTGTTAGCTGATCAGATTGCTAGTAGCTTCAGAAGTGATATATAAAAAGAAACACAGTAGATAAAGAAGGTAAAATAATTTCATTACAGGCAAAGTATCTATGTGAACCTACAAAGTGCAAGTGCACTGCATAGAGTTATGGTTGCACTTACCTAAGAAAGATGAAAGAGAAAAAGGAGGAGAGACTAGGATAATGAGGGAGATGCAGAATTTACTTCTAAAAGTTATTACATGATCTGGCTTGTTTAGTTTAATGGAAAAGATCGTGAGAAATGAGAAAACTGGTCTCTATATGTGCATCGAAGAGGGATATAAAATACAAGGAGTGTGAAAACTGCTCAAATGAAAACACAATGTTAGAAGATAGAGTAGTGGATATTAAATGGAATGGATATTGCACATATGAATATTAAAGGAATGGTGGCTGGAAACTAGAAATAATTTCTAATAAGTGAAGGAAGGAGTTTGAATTTAGGACTGGAGGAGTAAAAAGCCTGACTAGCTTGATGAAATGGATTATATGACTTGATGGCAAAACCATTTTCTCCTGGTCTTATATCTCACTCACTTTTTTTTTTTTTTTAAATTTATTTCGTATTTTAAAGGACAAATTGGGGGTCAAAAAAGTAAAAAGAAAGGTCTTGATTTTCTCTGGTGGTCATGCTGGAATTGATGGCTGCAAATTGAGCAGTAACTATTCACTCATGAAAGCATGTTCTACTTCAGCTTTGTCTTGTGCTTCACTGAACTTCATACTCCCAAGCATTTACCAGAATGTTTCACCCATGGAACAGCTGCTCAACTGCCAAAGGAAAAATGCAGTTGAGAAACTCTGAGAGAACAGTTTCCTGCTGCAAATACCATGTATGTTCAAGAATCACCAGCTCTCAGCTGAATACCAACTTTGCATAGCAGAGAAAGGGACATGGTCCTGTTTAATACCTTCAAGGGTCACTTTAAATACTCCAGACATCCAAGGTCACAGAATTAGTTTTCAACTGTTACCATTTATGGAGAGATACCTCATGTAAGCAAAAATATTTGCTTAACCTTCACTTTTAACAGTTGCTTGCAGTTTAACTTAATCTCCAGTCAAGAAGTGTGTCATCTACTTTGCTGTTCTGGCTCCTGCAATTATAAAGGAGGCATAATTCAGGCATAGTATGTGCCTTTTTTCATGAATGCTTATGTCTTAGTCCACTTAAAGTCCATTTTCAGCATTGCCTCACATTGCAGAAGTGTGGCAAAGAAAGATAATGTCACCACTGCTGTAATGCATGGATTTATCTTGATTGTAAGTGGGGCAAGGTTGTGAATGGTTAAAATCATTAATGGCTTGTTAGGATTCATACGCCCTTGAAAGGGATCTGAAGTTCCCTCAGCTGTATGCCATGTGTTGCTTGAAGGTTTTGCTAGACTTCTTTTACTCTATGTGGATATGTGGAAGAGACGCTTTCCTCCATCGTACATTATTGAGTGAAGCAGGACTCCATGTTCTGGGGGGTATAAACCCATCAGGTAACCCTAGTTTTACTTCACTCACCTTTCCTAATCCCTGTTCCTATCTTCCTAACATGAAGAAGCCAGAGGTTTTGATCATATTTCACTATTCACTTCTTGGTTTCCTATGATCCTTGTCTCTTCAGGGTGATGATGCAGGCTAACTTGTTCTAATATCTAGTTTTCTGCAGTCACCCACCTGTAACTCCCTAAGGAAGTTTCTCCCTTTACTGGTTTCTCCCATTCTTCAGATCATTGGCTAGGAAATAAAGTCATAGCAATGTGGCATCAACAGTCAGGGGACAGGACACCAGAGACACCGTATTAAATTTCAGTGTGGATATTATTCATACAGACTAATGGTTCAGTGTACACCTAGCCAAAGAGAATTAAAGAGGATTAATTGTGTCTCAGAGCCACAACAGATTCATGGGTTATTGCTAAGGATATTCCTAAGACATCTATATGTTATTCCCTGCTCTGCTTAAATCATAATCAGATTGCAAAATGAAGACCTTGGGGCATAACAAAAATAAACTGGTAAGCATGGTGATGAAGACCTAAGTGACAAGTAAACACTCCTCCAGCTTTGCTCTACTGTCAGAGCAATTTCTCATGATCTTTCTGTCCACGAGCTTCATTCACATCTTTCCAGCAGCCATCCAGCCCCTTTATGCAGGTCATCAAACTGCACTGCACTTGGACACGATGTGTGTTCCTAATAATCTAACGTGACAAGATAGCATAAGAGCTTTTCTTTCAACTATTAGCTGGATTTAATTAATTGTGAGGGAGTGGTTTTGACCACCTAAGGAATGTCCAAGCCTTATGTATGTTCCATGGGCTCTAAGTGGAAACTTTAACTAGAACTCAGACTAATGTGAAGCATAACAAAAGGTCTGGGTTTGTGGAATTATATGCAGCTCAGGATGCAGTGTCTGTTTATCTGATTAATTCCCCATTGCTTTTCTATCCCAAGGGGGGGCTCATTTTTTGGGGAATAGAAGTTCTTCCTTAAGATTCAGTCCTATGATGCTAAACATTTGAAGCGATCAACATAAAACCTTTTGATAACCTGTTTTACTTGATCTTAATTTCCTATCTAAATCCTTTGCTTTGACATTGCTATCTCCCTTTTTCTCTGTAGGGAATTTTCTCTTTCACCAGCAGTAACCTAAAGCTATTTTAATCACTTAGGCAAATTTCTTAATGCACTCCTAGCAAAGATGCACAAGTATAGCTGTAGTACTGATCAGGTAGACATATGAAAAGCAAGCGAATCTTCATTATCAACTCTATTATGAATTTGTTCTATGAAAGACAAATTCATTGGTTCATATTTAAGATAAGGAATGAAAATATAATTTAATTTCTGTATTTCAAAAATGGAAAAGCTGTCCTCATCTCTGAATACACAGGGAATTATGTGAACAAGCTAGTAATTTCGTAACCCAGCTGTTCTGTAAGCAGAATCTTCCTGCCAATATACGATCCTACCCCAATCTGCTCTGTTGATTTGTTTACCTTATAAAAATATCACAGATAAGGTTTACAGGCAGTGTGAGGGTTTAAAAGGGAAAGCTAAAGTGAGATTTGTAGAGACGATCCTCACCAGGCACCAGAATGCAAATAAATGCTCACCATTACACAGGTTTCTTGAAACAAGAATATTCTGTAATCTCTCTATCCATCTTCTCTGCAAAATTATTAAAACTCATAACTACACTGAACTCCCAGCCAGATCCTGATGCTTTTAGCAAGGAAATCCTTTCAAGCTCTGCTTAAAGTACCTTGTCTTTCCTGCTTTCAGGAAGACTGAAAGGTGTTCTAGTGATAGCAATGACTCACAGTGACAGTTATTTCTTGACATTCTTTGACCAGCCCAAATTTATTTTGCAGAATAAAAAATTATCTGTGTAGCATACACATGGTCTGTATTTATTTAACTGATGCGGTCCTTGTTTAACAGATTTTAATTTGCATTTTTATATCAGTAATAAATATCCAGCTGTTTGTAGCAGATCTCTAACATCCTTTGTGTCACCAGCCTGGATAGAAGCAGGAAAAGGCTGTATTGAGATTTCTCCTGTTTTCTGCAAGATGGGATAAGAAGCAGGTTCCTGCTTCCTTTGCATATAAAGACTTCTAAAAGAGTTCAGTGCAAAAACTCACATCCAAACGTCTTTGAAAGCCTGTTTTAAAACTAGTCTCATTTGTTTCTTTCAGGGAGGACGGGTGAAGTAAGAGGAGAAATCCAAGATTTAAAACCTGTGGATACCTGGCAATTTCTGCTATGGATGGGGGTGTGGCAAATTCAGCCGCTTGCAAGTTCTATAGAAATCTCTTTGAAATCTATGTGGTCATAAATTTCAAGTGTATTGAAAATGCCAAAAAGTTAAAAACAAGCCTTTAAAAGAGAGCAAACCCATGTGTGTTACGTCTGTTCAGTCTGAAACCTTTAGGGCAGGTTTGTCTGCACAGGTTTCTTCATAGCTGTGTGCACAAATCACCCCCCACCAGGCAATTGCAGAAGGAGATGGAGTTAGCACTTCTAATATAGGGAAAAAAAAAAGGTCTGTGTGACCAGGCTTTCAAAGAATCAGAGAACTGGAAAGCAAGTAGGTTCACTGTTAGCCAGTACACTGAAGGACTGGCTCCCTGAGTAGGAGTGAAAGAGGAGAGATAAAATGGGTAAAAAGAAAAGAAGAAAGAACACAATCATGTGAATACAGAGCTGCAGGTTAGAAGGGTGTCTCGCAGAACTTTAATCATAGAATCATAGAATCATTAGGGTTGGAAAGGACAGTAAGACCATCAAATTCCAACCCCCCTGCCATGGGCAGGAACACCTCACACTAAACCATATCACCTAAAGCTTCATCCAACCTGGCCTTCAACACTGCCAGGGATGGAGCATTCACAGCTTCCCTGGACAACCCATTCCAGTGCCTCACCACCCTCACAGGAAAGAATTTCTTCCTTATATCCAATCTAAACTTCCCCTGTTTCAGTTTGAACCTGTTACCCCTTCTCCTGTCACTACAGTCCCTAATGAATAGTCCATCCCCAGCATCCCTGTAACCCCCCTTCAGATACTGGAAGGCTGCTATGAGGTCTCCATGCAGCCTTCTCTTCTCCAGGCTGAACAGCCCCAACTTCCTCAGCCTGTCTTCATACAGGAGGTGCTCCAGTCCCCTGATCATCCTCGTGGCCTCCTCTGGACTTGTTCCAACAGTTCCATGTCCTTTTTATGCTGAGGACACCAGAACTGCACACAATGCTCCAGGTGAGGTCTCAGGAGAGCAGAGTTGAGGGGCAGGATCACCTCCTTTGACCTGCTGGTCACACTCCTTTTGATGCAGCCCAGGATACAGTTGGCTTTCTGGGCTGCAAGTGCACACTGAAGCCGGCTCATGTTCATTTTCTCATTGACCAACAGCTCCAAGTCCTCTGCAGAGCTGCTCTGAATCTCTTCTCTGCCCATGTAGCTGTGCCTGGGATTGCTTCGACCCAGGTGTAGGACTTTGCACTTGGCATGGTTAAACTTTGTAAGGTTGGCATCAGCCCACCTCACAAGCATATTGTGATGATTAAGGCAGTGAGCATCTTGGGCTTAAGTTAGGTCCTAAAGATAAATAATATGAATATCCCCAGCTGGAAAAAAAAAAAAAAATGCACCTTTCCATGTCAATAGTGAAGAGCTGTGTGCTACCTGCTATAACAGATAGGGCTATAAGTGACAACTAGTTATAAACAGCAAATCATCTTAGCTCCAGAGCTGCATGGAACCAGATCTCCTGCGCACATATGAGACCATGTATGCTACAGTTGGACCATGCTCAATAAATGTCTGTCTGGCCATTTCCTAGCACTATTTGAGTGATTAGCCAGTACTGCATCCCTGCTTGGCCACTTTTTCAGGCAGCTCCCCCACCTTGCTTGGGTTGCTACACTCCTTTCAAGCCATACCATGGCTATTCTGGAACAAGAAAAGAAAGAGGTTCAAGGAATCATTCCCAGTCTCTGATCTTGATGCAGCTGTAGCCTTTTGACCTACTTGAGAGCATATAAAGGCCATGAAGATTCTCACTAACTACAAAAAAGGAGGGAAGAACATGTGTTATATTGTCCTTTGCCCTTTCAGAAGCAAACTGGAGTGGCAAACTACTGCAGTCAATGGCATGTGATATCTATAAAACTGGTAGAAATGATCAAGTAAACAGTAATGAAATATTTAATTTGTAAAACAATTCATTAAATAACAGCTAATATCTGACTAGAACATTGATTCTGTATCTGTCTTTACAAAGTATGTGTATTTCCCTTAGAAATTAGAACAAAGCCTTGAGTACATGGTTTTATGCTTACCTTGGGTGGTATTTACTACACATAAGGAATTCTTTTGTTTATAAGGGCTTTTTAGCTAATGTAAGCATACTGAAAAATAAAAAGAACCGGACTTTCCTTCTCAAGGCCCAAATAATAATGTTGATAGACCTCCATGGCTATTTAAGAATATCCAGTCAGGACATAATATTTTTATGTGTTGTTTCTCTCCATTAAACTTAAAGAATGAAAATCAATCACTTTTTCTTTTTTGCCTTTTTAATACAAGTCACTTTGTTCTGAGACAGAGCTATTTATTTCTAAATGGGCAAAAAGCCAAGAACCAGATGAAAAATAGCAACTTTTCCACCAGTTTCCTCTCTTGCTGTTCTTTCAGTATTACTTCCTAAGTCTCAGAAGATGCAGGCTCACAGTAAGAATGCACAGTGGGTTTCGCACCGTATCTGTCTTGCATCGATTTTCTGCTCTTCCCCTGCAAAATGGGGAAAAAGAAAGCACCAAAGCTGAGATTGTCAGAGCATTGCTACCTCTACACAATTGACCATCACTGTGGTTACAGTGATCATTTAAAGAGCAAACACTGTATTTGAAACAGGCAAGGGATAAAGGGAGCCACAGTTTTAAAATAAATACCAATACCAGGAGACTATAAAAAAATGCTTTAGACCTGTGTTCAGTTCACATCAACAGCTCATAAATAAGAAATATTTGTACCTTTGGAGTTACTTAAGCCATAGAAAGTGCTAAGTGCTCTAGCAACATATAGCAAATTGCATGGGACCACAGTTGTTTCAAAATGTACCAGCATTTGCAGGATTCAATGTGCAGAATTAATAGGGGAAAAAAACCCAACTTTTCCCGCTGTGCTAAAAGGTGTATGAATAAACCATAAAGAATCAAATGGTACATGGCACCTTTATGTATTTCTTTTCCATGAAAAACATACATATATAAAAAGATATGCATACCTATATACAGAAAAGCTTTTTTGACAGAAAGAATTTATATACAAGGAAGAGGGAGAACTAACACAGAAAACTATTGAAGTGAGATAATTTTCAATTAAGCTCTATAAATTGTAGAATTAGGTTGAGAAATTAACACAAAAAGGATTAAAATAGCTGTAACTTCAAGAAATGCTCCATCCCCAGTGGTGTTCAAGGCCAGATTTGACAGAGCCCTCGATGACATGGTTTAATGTGAGGTGTCCCTGCCCATGGCAAGGAGGTTGGAACTGGATGATCTTAAGGTCCTTTCCAACCCAAACCATTCTATGATTCTGTGATTCTAAGTGCATATAAAAATACGCATCATTAACACAAATCTAGACAGCAATAGTGTATTCAAAGTATATGAACTCTGCTGCAGAAATGCCATCATAGGTAAATTTGGTTCATCGAAAGACATATAAAAACAGAGCTGTAAAATACCTTGTCAGGTTCTCTATTTAAGTTTTCTCATCCTGCTGTTGATAAACTGAAGGTCAGCCAAAGACAGTGTGCAAAATGACTACCATAATACCATCCAGAACAAAATGTATAAAACCATGCTGCTTCTCTGTACTGCTAGAAATATATTCCTTTTATCTAGTTTAAATCCATTTTGCTGCAGTTTATACCCATGAAGAATTCATTAAAAGACAGCCTCTTTCACAATTAAAAGCTGTTTTCTCAAGCATCACTCCACACTAAAAAACTGTTAAGTCCTTTTGTGTCAGCTTTCTTTCCAGCTCGTATTTTCCACTAGTCTCCTACAGACTATTATTGCTCCTCCTTTCTCCAGGAGTGTGGTGTACGAAGACAAGCTCAGCTAAAACCTAGTGAGTGCTGTATACCTGCTATATACCATTACTGTCTTGTTTTCCACCTGTGTTCAACCATAATCTAAGGTCTTCTTTAGAAGAACTGATGATTGTTCCCTGTTTTCTATTTGTGGAACTAATTACTCCCACTTTCATGCAAAACCTTACATTTTTCCCCATTAAATTCATTGAATTACATTTTTCTTTCTTCAGATCTGTAAAAATTACTTTGAATTCTAAACCTGCTCCCCAAAATGTATTTCCTGTGTCTGTGTTATTGGTAAGCTTAACAAAAACATTAAAAAAGACTGAAGTAGAAGAGGCTATTATAAAACCTGCTTCAGTGTTTCTTTCCATTAGTATCTATACCATGGGTGCAGTTACTCAGGTGTTTTTTTTTTGAGTACCTGGTAGTTTTATCTAGACCCAGTTTGCCTATGAGAATTCCATCTGAGACAATGTCAAAAGCCTTTCTAAAGCCAAAATACATGACATTCACTGCTTCTCTCTATCTGCAAAGCCTGCTACCTTGTCACAGAGGGAGTTAAGACTGGCTTGACTTGATTTGTTCATGTCAAATCTGTCTTGGCTGCTACTCATCTCCTACTCATCACTCTGCTACAAGAGTACAGATAATAATCTGTGGTTTTTTCACCGTTGATTTTGTCTGCGTCAAAAATGGTCTGACACTTAATGCAAAATTTCTCCATTAATACAGTTTTCTTCATAATCAGGTGAATTAAGCTAAAGTATGTAAAATGCTTTCTACGTACTCAAATAAAACTATGTTGGTTTTTTTTTTGTTGATTGGTTGAGGGGTTTATGTTGATTTTCTTTTACTGTGTCAATACAATGAGAAAGATATGCCAGGTATTCTTTTTCAAGTATAAAAAGTGGGATTGAGAGCTAATTGTAAAATCCAACCAGTTGTAACTCTGTATCCCTTAAAGCTGCTTCTTTAATAAATATGCTTATATATATATATAGTTTAAATATTTGTGAAGCTTTTGCAAAATGTAAAATTCATCATATTTTCTGAAGTGTCTATTACTCAGGGAAGACATTGGAAATACAAAGTACATTCAAATTTAGGTACCATAAGGGAAGATTTTCCTGCCAATATGTTTCAACCTTGTTGTGGCAGAGTGAGAGGACAGTTCAATCTCTGCAGGCCACTCAGTCCTTGGTTTCTCTGCTGACACTGTTAAAAAAAGGTGCCAGTGAGCACCAGCTGTAATACAGATACCTGTTCACGAGACTCTGGATGGATACCAATAGCCATTTCGAATAGGTCACTGGGCAGCCATCTGTCATGAGTTATCTTCAGTCACTATTGACACTCGCTGGACCTCATCCAGCCCTGGTAAGTAGAAGGCTCCTTTTCCTTTTACCAAGCCACAGCTTTTTCCACCCATGGAAAGATTTTAAAGCAGGTTTTACGTCCCCTTTTCACATTGCTGTCCTTAGCCTGCTGACAGGAGTTAAAATGACATTCACCATCTCTGACGTACCAATCCGGCAGGGAGCAAGAGAAGGAGAAAAATATGTCTGAAGTGTTCAGGCTGCTATCAAAATCCACCACAAGAGAGGTCAGGATGTGACAGCCCTCCATCAACATATACACTCTCCATTAAGTCTTGGAGATTCTCATTCTGATAGGTTTAAATCATGGCAATTTATTACCAGAGTGGTGACAGCATTTTTCTACAGCGCTGTGAGGAATCTGTCCTTTGTCACTCAGAGGCGCTCTAATATATTCATTTTCCCTCTTGACGCTGTGAGCCACCAGGAAATTCAAATACAAGTCTGTACCTTAGAGACCTTAAAGACCATATGTTGTCCATAATGCTTCCTCCTTTTCTCAGAAATAGTGTATAAATGGCTGTATATGGGCATTTATGGCTGTAATTTAACACAGTACAGTGTAGGATCTTATCAAAAAGTGATAATAAAGGATCTGGATGGGCATGAGAAAAGAATTCACTAAAAATAACAACAACAGTGTTTTCCTATATCACTTAAATGCTGTCCATTTAAATGTATATGTATATAAACAAAATATTGATGTTTCAATCAGTACAAAGCATAAGGCAATGCAAATACTAGTAAAAGGTATATAGAAAAGTTCTACGTACAAATGATCATGCTTGTCATGAGGGACAAGCAAAAAGCAGAGCCAGTAGTTCATTTTAAGCTGTTAATAATTCCTCTTTTGACGGAATTTCTATGACAGGTTGCCTGTGATAGCATGGGAAGACTCACTAGAAAGTCCTTTGCAGTGCTATGGTACTTAGTATCCTGGGCTGCATCAAAAGGAGCTTGACCAGCAGGTCGAAGGAGGTGATCCTGCCCCTCTACTCTGCTCCTGTGAGACCTCATCTGGAGCACTGTGTGCAGTTCTGGTGTCCTCAACATAAAAAGGACATGGAACTGTTGGAACAAGTCCAGAGGAGGCCACGAGGATGATCAGGGGACTGGAGCACCTCCTGTATGAAGACAGGCTGGGAAAGTTGGGGCTGTTCAGGCTGGAGAAGAGAAGGCTGCATGGAGACCTCATAGCAGCCTTCCAGTATCTGAAGGGGCCTATAGGGATGCTGGGGAGGGACTCTTCATTAGGGACTGTAGTGACAGGAGAAGGGGTAACGGGTTAAATCTTAAACAGGGGAAGTTTAGATTGGATGTAAGGAGGAAATTCTTTCCTGTTAGGGTGGTGAGGCACTGGAATGGGTTGTCCAGGGAAGTTGTGAATGCTCCATCCCTGGCAGTGTTCAAGACCAGGTTGGACGAGGCCTTGGGTGACATGGTTTAGTGTGAGGTGTCCCTGCCCATGGCAGGGGGGTTGGAACTAGATGATCTTAAGGTCCTTTCCAACCCTAACTATTCTATGATTCTGTGATTCTATAGTACTGACAGCTCCTTGGAGGATCACAGGGATCCTTGAGGTGTTTGACTGGAAAAGACAGTGTCAGTAGAGCTAGCTGAAAAACTCCAAGAGCAGATATAGAGATATTAACCTATGTGCAAGACGTATAAGCTCTCACTAAAGTCTGTGGAGTCAGTGGGGTTCTGACAGTCAAAGGATTATTGAGAACTGTTCAGATCAGTAAATATTACAGCTCTTAACTTTTTAATCCCTTTGAAAAGGACCTAAAAAAGCAAATTTCCAAACTTTTAGTGTCAAAGTTACATCTTCCAATCTTTTCAACACTTCTGTTACCCTTTCTTGACACCTTCTCCTCAATATATCTTGCATCCCTCCTTTTTCTATATATTTTTATATTGTACACCTTTTGGAGGACTGATCTGTGGCATAGGAGGTAACTGAATTCTGGGCGAACAGCATCAGTGTCAAATGATGCCTATATGCTTGCTTCCCACAGCTATTATTAATACCTTGCAAATTATGTTGTTACCTGTTTGAGATCATGATGTACTAATGCATATCTGGCTAGAAAGTTTCATGCTGAACTCAATCTAGTCATGCTCTTTAATGGATTATTTTGATACACAAACATAACTTGCGTCTTTAAAATCTAATACAAAAGACATCACAGGAAGAGAAAGAAGACTTTAAAGTTTATCTATAAAGTATGTTTTCTAGTTAGAACATATTTAGCAAAAAATGCTGACTGAACTTCAAAAATGTTCACAAATATATCTCCATATTACAACTTTTGCTGGGGAAAACCAAAAAACAAGCAAGAAAAACAATCTTGGAGACCTTAAAATGTTCCATTCTAACTTTTGCTAAAACAAATATTTTAAGCGCTCAACTTTGTAATGGAAAACTTCCTTCAGGTTTATTTTGTTTTAGTGATAATTTTAAAATAAGAATAAGCTTTAAACAGTAGTTTTATTTAGAGAGAATTAAGAAAATTAATTGTTGCACGTAAATCCCATATCCAACCTTCTAAACTCTCTCTGCTTGACTGAGGTGGAACATTTGCCTTGCCTGCCTTTCATTCTCTTCACTTAACTGGAGTATATTGATTCGGTTTTGCTTCTGTGTCCATCTCTGGCTCCAGTCAGGGACCAGACCCAGTTTTTCCAGAGTTGTCCCTTCACCTATTAGGTCACATTAGTAGCAGAAGATCTAGTGCTTGCTTATTTCATGATCCAAGCACTGGGCTTCGTTCAGTACCTCCTATCCTAACTTGATTTGTAACCAGATTTAGGATTTTTTTCAGGCATTAGAACGAAAACAGAAAGCAAGAAAAAAACTGTTATAGTGGATTATCTACTGGCCACCAAAATGCCCAGGACCCAAGATCATAAGTCTGGTGTCTTTTTATAACTATTAGATTACCCATGCTAACTGTGTCACATTATATTATAATATTCTTCCACGTTTTGATTGTACTCCTTTTCCACACCCTAACCATGAAGCAAGTGTTTTTGCCAAGAAAGGTTGGACCAGATGATCCTTGAGGTCTCTTATAACCTGGTAGTCTATGCATCTATGATTCAAAATGCCTGTCTCTATTAAACATCATGCACTCAAAGCATTTATGAGGATTTCTATAATGTTACAAAACATATATGGACACTTACGAGTTTGTTCCTTCTTACTGTTGAGTACTCTTTCCATTGTTGGCATAGGTAGGACAAAAAGCACCCAGTTTTGATTAGGTCAGGTTCAGATGGCCATACATTCAAGTGATCCATCTGTCCATCCCTTGGCATTAACCACATAGGCTACACAGATTTTTTCCAGGTAGCTGCACCATCACACACAGTCATCAGTGTCTAAGCCATTAGTGTCTGTGGTTTGCTGTATGTACAATTCTGTTGTTCAGAGAAGAGTGCAGTTGCATTATGTATTGCTAATGATGCCTTGGGAAATCCTTATTTGCAAACCAGTGTCTCTTCAAACAATGTCAAGATGTTTACTTGTAAATAAATAACTAAACATGCAATTGTTTTCCAGTTTTCAGTGCTATGTGTGCCTCTGCTTGGTGTCACGTTGGGCTGAAGGACCTCATTTAATGACGCTGGTTATACAGTTCCTTGGTATCATCTGCTTTCATCACAGTAAAATGTAGGAAAATGAGGTACATTTACTAAAATGTGAAAGCATACAATTTTGTTTAACAAAGTTGGACAATTAAAGTAACCAAGTCAGACTAACTTTGTTAAACTAAGTTTAATAGTTTCTAATTACATACAGAAAGGTTTTTATCCTGTTATTTCCCTGTTGTATGATATGGCTTTAGATGTGACAAATATTCTGTTTCAAACCGAAAACCGCCATGTTAGAAAACACAGGGTTCACCTTCAGAGAAAGGAAAGATATTGGAATTATAAGATAGACACAGAGCATTTTTAAATGCCTTTATGAACTTCTGCCTATGACTAACTGATCGCACATTGCCTGTAATTCCACTGACGACAGTGCAAATGTAAAAGGCACAATTGTGGAGTCAGCCTCTCTACCAGACCTCTTGGTTTTCCTAATTCCAATCAACTCTTGCCTTCCACTGCACACCGTCTTCAGGCAACATCCGTCTTTTTGTCTTTTTCCATTTCCCTGACTCTCCATCTATTTTCAGACCTCATCTAAAAAACATTGTTTTCTCCCCTACCGTTTCTCCCCCTTATAGCTGCTACAATTTGAAGTATAATCTTTGTATCTTTTAGAAGGAAAAGTGTTTATGTGAGAAATTCATTCATGCAAATAATAAATATTGTGGTGACACTTCCCTGAGGCCAGAAACTTGCAGATGCACTTATTTATTAAAATCCATTGCTTTGTCTAATTAACATTTTGAAGAGAGATGATTCTTGCTCAAGACCTTGTCTTTGTGAACTCAGAAAAAAAGGAATTGTTTTATCCATGGCAGTACTTAAGTGCTGAACAGCTTTCCAAACTCAAATCATTTGTAACGAATTAACAAAGAACAACCAACAAAAAGCATTTGTTTTTATTTTATGCAAAGCATTTGCATTGTAGATATTAAAGTGCATGGTTACAAAACTATAATCTCTAGTTAACTGACACATGAATGTCACTGTAGTGGTAGTCATGGTAGAATCAGTGGTAGTATACACCTCTCAGAAGTTCAAAGGGGTTAGGAGAGCTGCTTTCTTCAGAAGAAGGGACTTAATACTGCCCTTCACTGTGGTGGAAAAGACAGATAGGAAATAAGGAAATAATCTTAACCTTCTGTTGATGCTTTCTGAAAGGCAAAGATGCTGCCCATGACCTGGGCCTCGATTTCTGCATACAATGGCAGATATGAAACACTGTGGGAAACACTGAAGGGTCCACATCCACATGATGGAAACTTTGGCTTTGTCCTTGGAAAACAAAAATTCCAGTTTTGTGTAAAATGCAGGGTTGCTTTTCCTTTTTCCTGTATTCAGCCTTACTACTTATTCTTTCAATGACAAGTGTTATCAAAGTAATGAAATCATGTGATTACCTGCTGTTCCTCAAAAGATTTTGCAATTGACGTACACCACCTAACCCTTCAACCTTCTCTGAATGTCTGTGCAGTAAAGATTATAACAGTCAAACAGTTCACAAAAATGTAATGAAGAGTAGTTTGATTATGTCTTTTTTTTCAGGCTCACCTATGGCATGTGCTTTTCTTACAAATAGATCTACAAGCAGGGTCAGTGGCAGATTCCAGATCTTATTATATCATGTTAAGGGGGTATGATGATGATAATGATAATAATTCCTACATTACCAAACACACATTAGAACTCATGTGAAACTTTTAGAAACTGTTAGAATAATGAAAAAGTATTCTTCATTAGGGACTGTAGTGACAGGACAAGGGGTAACGGGTTAAAACTGAAACAGGGGAAGTTTAGATTGGATATAAGGAAGAAGTTCTTTCCTGTTAGGGTGGTGAGGCACTGAAATGGGTTGTCCAGGGAAGCTGTGAATGCTCCATCCCTGGCAGTGTTCAAGGCCAGGTTGGGCAGAGCCTTGGTTTAGTGTGAGGTGTCCCTGCCCATGGGGTGATCTTAAGGTCCTTTTCAACCCTAACTATTCTATGATTCTGTGATTCTGTGTTTCTCTAAAGCTGTAGGCCAACCAAGAATATCATTTGAAATATTTCTTACTGAAAAGTTTGAATGGGAAATATAAAACAAAGAATTCTTTTCAAGTCAGTATTGAATCTTTTCCTCTTCCTGAGCTTTCCCTATTTTGTGAAAATTATAACTGTGGAGTTTTCACACTCCACACTTTGACTTCTGTTCCCATATTTCAAAATGCTTTCCCTGATAAACTGCTTTTCCTCCCTTTTATGACATTGTTGGGACCTGGGATATAATAAAAAAAAAGATTTAACTTATTATCTGAAAAGAAAAAGTTTTAAGATAAAAAAAATTGTCAAAGTAATAGACCTTTCTACAGAAAAATCTCCCTTTTTCCATTGGCTTCACTACCCACAGTAAATTCTGCAGTACTCTTCCATCCCTCCCTACCCTCACTGCTCCAGGACACCTAATGTCATATCATGTGTCAGTTCTCTTAATACTTTGATTTTGTTCCACTGGTAAAAATAACTTTGTTAGAATGTGATGTTCTAAAAATGTCAGAATCATCTTTAATGTTCACAAGAAAAATCATGCTCCAGAAGTGAGTTTATTGTTATTAGTTTTAATTCACTGGGAAGTTGGTCTTGCTGTGTTGCACTTTTCAACATCCAGCACACCAGAGCTATACTGTGTTACATGAACAGTTCCTACACCCAATGGAAAGATATGACAAATGGCATACAAAAGAAATAAAAATTAAATGAATGGTGGTAAGAGCCTTCTATAATAAGACATGCTGATCTTTGGGAAGCAATTGATGTTCTTCTGGATAACATCCTACAATAACTTGGATATTGGAATTAGACTTGGAATTGGAAAACAAAATTGATTTACAGTGAAGGACACTGCACTACTTTATTAGGAGCCTAGGATTGTGCCTAGGGGATCAGTGGAGACAGAGAATAGTACTGAAAGAGCCATGGAGAGTGCTCAGTTACAAACCTAAACCCTGCATGTGCAATATGAATGTTCCTTGGAAAACACCAGCACCAGGGTTAATTTGACCAAATATATTTGAGAAATCAAGATATATAAACTGCATGTTTATACGTCTGTACCTGAGATAGTAGTCACTGTGTACCCTTATTACAAGCCCTTGAGAGAAACAGTCACTTCATCTCACACTAAAAGAATTAACTAGAACAGATTGTATAAATCACACTAAATCATGGACTTTTTCCCTCTAAGGACAATAAAGGCAATAAACAATTGCAGATATTTCCACAGGACCAGATTAATTCCCATCCCTTTTTCCCATTACATCTTTTCCCATAAAAGAAGACACAGGTTGCTAACTTAATCCCCTGTTTAGTACCAAAACCTCTGTGTTACAAGTACATCAAGGTCAGTCTTCTTTATGTCTCTTGCTGCTGTGCAAGTGGTTGTGTTGCTGAGTACAGAGGCCATCAATATTCTGTTCTATATTACAGAGTAAGTATGTGTTCAATGTCATCTTGACTCAGCAAGCGTCATCCAAAAAGGATGCCTTTGATTCCACTTGAAAAAACTTTTCTTGGAAATAACATTGAGGTGGCAGCAATAGGGAACGTACTGTAGCTGCAGCACTGAAAGGGAGACTGCTCATAGAAACAAATGGAAGTATCTGAACCTTTGGCAGTAACTGAAGCTACGTTACGGAAACAGTCAAGGTCAAGCCTATATAAATGAAATAAGCAGTGCAATTTGTTAAACATCCGCTCTTCCTCACTTCATCTGTATCTGGCTACAGTCAGCAAGAGAGGCAAACTGGTGGATCAGTGTAGTTATCCTGTGCCTGAAACCTGACAAAGAGCTTTAAGTTACCTTAACTCATGTAATTGCAGACCTTTGGCAATGAAGGTGAAACTGCAAAAAATATGCCATAAATGCCCTTTTCAGAATACTCTTTTCATTTCACTGTCATACTTTGCATAGATGGCTATTAACCTGTATCATCTGCAGTTACAGGTTCAAAACCATATAATCTACACTGATGTTAGTTACAAACGGAGCAAATTAGACTCCTGAGTCAGTGCTTTCTGAATGAAAGGCAGTTTTTCCATGGAGTTAATAGACGCTGGACTATGTACTAAATCTTTCATGGCTCTGGCTGCAGAAACTCTGTCAGTGTTAAAGATCTTTGGGGAAAGTTCAAAGTCTGAAGTCCATAACATCACCTGAACCTTAGATTCTGCTGGAGTGGTTGCCAAGATTCTTCCTAAAACTGCAGTTCTGACTAACTCAAAACTGTCTTCAAATTTGAAACTGAATTTGTTAAGTGGTTTAAGCCAGAAAAAGCTAAAGATTAAGTACACCAAAATGGGAAGGCAAAAGTTTTCCTACACTGTCAGAGTAAAAGACTAAACCAGAATGCAGAAGAACTGTGTTTAAATACTTTTTTTTGGAATATTTTTTATGCACATCTTCCAAAAGAAGACCACAGTTTATTCTAGCTTACCCTAGTGAGCTCCCATAATATCCATGCTGTATAAATATTTAAATACTAAATGGGACAACTATTACAATGTCTCTGCAGTCTGCTCATAATCAGCCCTTTCTTGCTGACCAAGAGGGGAGACTGAGTCTTTTGGTTTTTTTTCAGGTTTTATCTCTGCTGACACAAAGTCGGATAGCATGGAGAAACACCAGATTGCAGGATTGCTGCTTGGTTTAGTCAGAAGCAAAATACATAGTAGATAAGACCATAAAAGAGACAATTTATGGTTCTAGACTTTTCTAAACAGGAAAGATAGCATCATTTTATGCTTTTCTTACCTTCCTCTCATACAGGCATTCTCTACGATTTATTGACAGAGACAGAAGGACAGATTGGAGCTTTAGCCTGGTAGGGAATGACTGTTTTCAAGCATCTTCAGAGAATATATGTTGCCTATAAACTGTCTCAAAGTCCAGTGGCATGTGTGTACACACACAGAAACTCATATAGGTCAACCTGGTGGCCTTTAGATTTGAAATTATTCTGTACTTACTGGATCTGAGACTTCTCACTTGAAGAAAGCAGCCTAGAGTAGAAGATCCCTAGAGCAGTATAAGACAGTGTACTCTTTTACCATTTCTTTGGAATTTAAAGAGTCTATTAATATTTTTATTTTTATTATTTTATTCTTTATTATTATAATAATAATATTCTATGGATTCAGTGACTTAAAAATTATTCTAAATTCAAGTATCAATAGATCTTAGCCCTTTTCTTCATGTCATGATTTTTGTACGGCTCTAATAAGGTATTGAATGAACCTTCCAAAAATGTTGTTTCATCAGGCTTTGCTGATTACATCTATTCCTACCTCAGGGATTTCCATTTTACCGTAATAGTATGGAAAATCTCTGCCTGAAATGCAGACATAACTGACTGTTTTCCAGGTAGAACATTAGCAGCAGAAAAGGGACTTTGACCACTACGTCTGAAACCATCAGTCGTCATTCTGTTGTCCTGAAAGCTTGAAGTCTCTTATCCAAAGCTGTAGCAGTTGCTTCTTCAATCTCTCTCTCTGTGAGCAAGTACCACGAGAGGGAGCTGGTGCATCACCCAGGGTAGGGGTGGTTGTGCAATTCCTTCTGGAGCTACTGCTGCACCGTGGGGTTGGGAGGGGAGAAACACCAGTTTCACAGCAGGACTTCATTTACAGCCTTCAATACTCCATGAAAAAGTGCAGCGTTTTTCACAAGGAATCTGCTTGACAAACATCAGCTCATCTAATTCTTAAAACACCCGAGAAAAGGCTGCAGAGCAATAATGTTAGCACCTTAAAGATTTGACTGAATAAAGTCAGCCATAAAGCCTACAAGCAGAAAATCTGAGTCTTAATCCTGTCCTTATTTTCCCTATTGCCCCTTTTTCAGTTTTGTTTTCTTGCCACATGATATTCATTTGATGGTAGGAAAAGAAGATGTCACAGAGCTGCCCATGGTTTTGAATAAAATAATTCACAAAGACAAGTGACTGATTACAACTGCACAGTGCCCTGAACCTTTACTGGGATTAAGACCCGAGGGAAATTCTGTGCCCCTCTACTTTGTACTGAACTCGTTGGCTGTGTTAAAAGTCTCTCATTTCCTTCTGACACAAGTGTGAGAAGCCAAGGGCAATACAGAATAGGTGATGGCATTTATTGAAAAGATGCAAGGAGTATGCAAATGGCTTGCTGGTGTTCAAATTACCAGCAATTTAGCACATCTTTCTAGCAAATCATCAAACAGCCTGAAACAATTCACTCGAAGCCTTGTAGAAAGAAACCCTTAATCAAATGTTCTTCTCAGCGACCTTGTTTGTGGTTAAAGATTGTTTAAAACATCAAGAGGCAAAAAAAATCTTTGCCATTTGTTGGTGCAGTATATGTAAGTATTTATGTACTGGAGTATTGGTTTTGAGGGCATTTTCTTCCCAGGGATTCATTAAAAACTCCTTGTTAAAATGTTCCACATGCTTGATGCTCTACAGCGGCTAAATACAGTCTGCAGTCACATTCAAAGGCATACACCCTGGGAGACAACTTCAATTTTACAAAAGGCAGGGCCAAGGAACAAAACAGGTTCAATCAAAGGGAAACGTGAGAAGTTAACACACATAATTAATTAATTTCTGCAATCTGCTTATTGTATCTACTCAAACACACTGAGGCAACTGCAGGAGGTGAAGACTTTAAAGGAGAAGGGAGAGACATTTATTGCCTCCTTTGTTAGCAGAGAATAAAGTTCTCAATTAATGTCAGCTGAATAATGAAGGAGCTGCATTTTAGCACACAGTACTGGGCTAGGCTGGGAGGATGAGTCACTTCTGAGAATGGACAACCAGAAAACAGGCTTCTGGCATTTGGCTGCGGGTCTGGATTTAATTGTGTTAGAAAAGTCCTCAGCGATACTGTCAGCAACCACATTTAATAAGCTCATATTATGGGATGTTTCTTCCAACTTCTAAGATTCTCTGGATCACATTTACATCCTATTTTTTTCTAATAGAGGGCTAAAGTCACTTTCTAGCAGAAGCAAATGGTATAAAAAGCAAAGCTAGGGAGAGAGAAACTACTTCTCTAATTTCATGTATCGAGCACCGGAGATGGCAACAAACCTGACTATTCAGGCTGTGTCTCATTTCCATGAGCCATGTTTGATTATTTCATGTAGAAAGACACACCGACTATATATTGTTACTGTAATGCTACATGGAATCAGTCATGGACTAGAATCCAATGTTCTACACACAGCACAAATGCAAAACAAGAAGTTGATCCCTGTATCTAAGACTTCACATCCCTATTAAATGCTCATCTGAACAAGCTGCACTTTACTTTGGTTAGATGTCACAGAAGAGGTCAACTGTCTCTTCTTTTTTTTTCCTGTCCTAAGGGAAACATCATATATTAAAGGGCAATATATACACTAGTATAAAATAGTCATGTACTTTATCTTCCATGAAAAATCCATTTTTTAATCTTTTAGTTCCTCCTGAAATACTTGATTTAAAAGTTATTTCTTCCACTTTTAGCATCTGTAGAACTATTGCAGGCATTCATGTTCTCCTGGGAACAAGGGTGAAGGACTGACTTGTAGGTATCCAGCCTACACACAGCCCCAGGCACAGTGCAGATGTGCTGGGGCAGGTACCTTTAGCCCAGTCTTCCCCATGGATCTAGGAAGTAGAAGTGATGTGCTCACCATCTGAAGAAGTGCTAGTCACAAGGGTGAAGTGATCTGGAAATGTTTCCAGGGCACTTGTAAGTGCCTTACAGAGGGATCAGGGCGGGCTGGAATGCCAAAAGCAGGAACGCGCAGAGCAGAGCAGGGCTAATTTATACCACTTCTCCTGTAGATGGAATCAGCTAAAATGTTGCTCATAGAAACCATTTATTTGAAGCTAGCTTATTATTTTTAATTGCTCTACTACAGTGTACTCATACTTTATGGATGGCAATCATCCATCCCCACAAATGTTAGTGCCTAGTGTAAGCAGCTTGTTTAAACACTGGCTGTAGTCAATGGAGAGCAACGCACATTTGCAGAAGGCAGTTCATCCTGACTGAGCTGAAAATCTAAAATAATTGGGATGAGGATTGAAATGACTGTCTTTGAGAGGACATCTTACTTTTTTTGTATGAGAAGACTTACTGTAAGCGCCAACTTTGAGAGATCAGAGAGCTCTTGCATCAGGTGAGTTCCAATACTGCTGACCCCAGCTGTTCCCAGGTTATCAGCTTACCTCACACATTGCAGTATTAAAAAGAGACAGAAAAAACAGGGAAGGATAATATTTATTGAAGTAGTTTATGGAAAATGGGAAACTTCTTATATTTTCTGTGTTCTTCAAGTTTTAGTGTTCATGGGTTTTATTTTTCCTAGAAGCTTTGGAATATAGAAATCGTCTAGCTATCTAGCTATTTATAGATGTAGTTATGGAGTAAAGACAGAGATTCTTGTATATTAACATGACTCTAGAATCCTGGAGTTGAAGGAAAAATGCTAGGATATCTACTGGATGTTGAGCAAGGATAATATTGCAGTATATAATGACAAGGATGTGGAAAATGACCTCGGAAGTTTTGTTTTCCATGTTAAACCAAAACCCACCAATGAGCTGCTCATAGACAAAGAATATGTGTCAAGCTATTCATTCCAGCTGTGTTGTCTATTTCAGAATTACTCAAAAGGTCCTGATCCTGCCAACAAACTCCCTTTTGTAGATATCTGCATTCATGCAAAATTTCTGCCAAACTCAGAGGCTCAGCAGGCACAAAGGGAGTTGACCTTGCACGCTGAACAGAGCTGAAGGTTAGATCGGCGAGGAACACTGCCATCCTATCTTCTGTCCTAGCAATGAGTTCTAAAAGAGGTTTAATACTGCATATAACATTTGTCATAATGTGAAACACTTTCTTTTAATGGTTTTTGCATTGAGGACACCCTGCAGCGAGCACTGCTGTGAAACCATCTGCAGCTACAGGCTGAATTTCCAGTTTTGTGTAGGCAATGGTCATGGTAGTGTTACCTGAAACACATAGGATAAGGATCTAAGACCAAATGGAGAGGTCCTCACTCATTGCAGCCAAAAAACTTTACAGCTATTATGTCCATGTCAGGAGAAAGGAGAGTAATATGTCACCCCTTCACCATTGTTACAGTTTCGCTGATTTCTGATGTATTTTCCACCTTTGTGCAGCCTCAGTTTAACTCCCCAACACAATGGAACTCATCCTACTTGCTTTCTCTCTGCTGCAATGATTTATTTGGAGAGCCACTGCATAGGTCAAGCACAGCTTTTGCTGTCAGGTTGATGTGACCTTCAAATACAAAAATGCCAGAATCTTATTGTACTTGACTTATCCCCTTTCTTTTTATTCCTCCAAGGATTAGGTGTGGAAGCTGCTCTTAGGAATAAGGATTTAGGTCTTGAGCTAAAGGATAGGTGGCTATAGACTTCAACAGATGCTGTATTGAGTCATCATCTTGTACCCGTTCCTTTTTGTTTTCTGACAGTTAAAGTTGATGTGAAATATCCTGGTGAGGCAAAGCTTGTAGGAAAGAGCAGATCAGGTTCTCTTTAGGTCTGAAATAAGAACATACGTTGTAACACAGCAGAAGAAAGACAGAGATGATGGGATTGAGTTTTTCTTTACTAGCAGGATTGACGCTATAGAGATTCACCTAAAGGTAAGTTAAGATTTTGGGTGTTTGCTTGCTTTCATTTTTCCAGTGAACCATGAAGAATAAACAATAAGAAAAAAAGTGAAGGGAAAATTCTAAGGACTATCAGGGAAGGGAATGTATCTGTCACTCGTATCGCTGAGGCTGGGTTTCTGCTGTGCTTTGCAGTCACCGGGGCAGGCAGGTGAGGTGACAGTCCCCAGTGCTCACCCCACAAATAGCTTGGCTCTGACATGATGGATAGCCTGGCAGAATAAATTTCCATAGCACAGATGGGTAAAATGCTGAGAGACTGCTTCATTGCAAACCCTGGGGTTTTTTTTAAGTCACACAGGGGAAGAGAATGATTTATCCAGGTGGGATGTATTTCTGCAGCATGATTTCTCATATCTGGCCTGAGCTGAGCTGCAAACCTTTGAAAGCAATAGAATAAGAATGTCTGTGCCCTAAGCATTCAGTCTCTGAGGACTGGGTCCTAAACACCTTTGTGTTTAGCAATATATTCTAATTGGCTGAAAGCTCACCAAAGCCAAAGGGACACCAGGACCAAGACATTAGTCGCATGTTTGACCTTTTTTGCTCATGCTGTCTTCCTCAGGCAAATTTTAGGTTTTGAGGTTTGAAGACTTTTGTCCTCATGGCATTTGGGTTGTGAGAGCACCTGAGGAGACAGATAGATAATGGTCAATCTGGGTGGTAAAGGAGAACATGATGAGGAGGCATGAGAAATGGTGTGGGGAATGTTCCTACTGAGTCTTTGGATTTTAAGAAACACTCCCTGGTCCTCTTTGCCCAAGCTGAGCCCTTCAATTTCAAGTGGTTCACATGCTATTATTACACAGGTTCCTGTGATGGTTGGGAGCCAGACATGGTTGCTTATCCCTTCCTAAATTCTGTCCTGTATTTCTGTGTTTAGGAAGAAAGCTTTCCCTCCAGTCGTCAAGTCCATATAACCAGAGTTATGTCAAATTAAATGCATGTGCAAGGAAAGAAAGTACAGGAATGGTTTGGATTTATACCTGAAACTCTCCCCTCAGCCTTTGGAAGCAAGACATAAAGAAGATCACACACATCACTTTAAAAATGGTTAAGGAAGATCAGAATGGTCACAGTCACATAGAGAACAGCTCCAGTATGCAGAGAAACTTTGGGGTTAAGCTCTTCCGCTATTTCAAACAAAAGTGTACACATGGCAAATTATATACACAATTGCAGTTACTCCTAGAATCCTTTCCTCCCTTTCCATAAAGTGTGGAAGTGTATTTTCAGCACCTGTTAGTAGTACACACTTCATTTGATCTCTCTGTGGAATCAGTATTTAAAAAGTAAAACTCCCATACGAATGAAAGAATGAAGGTTTTTGCCATAGTACTGCCATTATCTGAACTTTTATTCTCTCACTGCCTTCCTTCAGATTACCTCTCAATTTCCAACATATGTTCCTGAAAATATGCTTTAATGTCAGAGGCCGGGGTCATTCTGTGTCTGTGGTACTTAAGTCAATTAAAAACAATATACTCTGTCCCACTAAAAAAAGAAGATTATAAAAATAAGTCCCTCATTTTTATGTGGAAAAAAATAAAAAAAAAAAAAAGGAAAGAGAAATAAAGGAAAAAGGTTAAATAGCAGTTTTCAGACTATCATTCCAGCTGGTCTCTGCAGTCTGTTTTTTAGTGTAAGAAGTTTGCCCTGGGCTTGTGACAGTCACATCTTATTACATACTCTTGCTAGTGACCACAGGGACAGAGAGCACCAAAGCAATTCTGGTCCTTGGCTTATTATAGCCACAGGGAATACCCATTTTTTTGTGCCCTCTCCCACTTCCCCATGATTTAGCTTTCTGTAGAAGCACAGGAAAGACCTTGGAAAGGGTTAGAAAAGGCTTACTTATATCTCTCAAGAAGAACAACTTTCAAAGGGTGGGGCCAGACCCAAAGCAAGGAGCTCAGTGGGGCTCTGGCAAAGTATGGTTGTCGGAGGTATTGAAATAGCCTGAAGTTCTTTTATTGCTGTCTAAGGGAAAGACAAAAGATGGTGCTCACACCTCCACTACCAACTTTCCTTATTGCTACTGCTTCTTCACCATAATAGCTGCAAGAAGCTGTATTGTCTAGACAGTGAACAAGGTTTATGGGATCTGCTATGAGCTCCCACGTTGTCTTGCTGAGCAAAGTTGAGCATGTCACACTTAACTGATTATAAATTAGGTGTTGTCATACCCACCCTGCAGGGGCAATGTCCAGAGCAATTGGCATTAGAAAAGACCATCAGGATCTTTGGAAGAAGGCTATAATTTTTATGCCAAGTGTTGGTGGGAATAGTAACAGAAGGGATAATAGTAACATGCTGTGTTTGACGCCGCATGCATTTGACAGTATAGCAAAGCAAAGTTCAGGGCTGGAACAAGACAATTGCAGATTGTATTTCCTGGACTTCTTTGCTTCCTCTGCCTGCTTCTCTTTCTTCCCTTCCATGTTACCAGTTCACATTCTCTTCTCCCAGTTAAGCTTTGCAAACATGTTCATACTCATATCTAACGCTATTTAATCCATGGCTCATGAGATTCAAAAACTATAAGTTTATCAAATGACCTGTCCACAATGATGAAGAAAGAGCTGCTGGTTTTGTGCACTGTTTCTGAGAATCAGTCTGTTGTGTCAATAGAAGAATAAAAGAATATAAGTAGGGAAAAAAAATACCATTCCTTTTTCCCTGATAAACTAAGGTGAGAAAGAAACTGTCTGGCTGAAAACATGGCATTTTGGTCATCTTGTGGAATTTCTTGTTACAGAATTTTGCTGATATGAAAAAGTCACATAGACTTAAGAAGCTAATGGACCCAATGCAAGAAAGTTTCTTTTCTGTGGTTGTGACAGCTCGTCTGAGTCACAAAATCGCAGATATGCAGATGCCTGAAACTTGGGAACATGTTCTGGCAAAGCAGTACTACATTTGTTCTGTTCTTTTAGTCTTTTTTAGGCATCCACTAACATCCATGGTCAAAGACAGGCTCCTGAGCTCAATGGAGAGGTGATCTGATCCTATACAGCTATTCTTAATGGGAAAATCTCACTGTTCTGAATAGATGCTGTCCAGGGAGGAAAGAAGGAATATTACAGATAGCTGTGATCTCTTCTAGACAGCTGTCCACTGGCATTTCCCAGGACAAAGGTGGAACATTTATATAAGCTGTGTAAATCTCTGGGTTTGTTCTTTGCTTGCAAATGCAGTGAAACTGATTGAAGAAAAAAAGTTCATCTTCAAACTATTTTTCGGGTATTTCAAGCTGTTCTACAGAATAAATGTTGAAATAAAATGTCATTCTGAGTTAGAAAAATAGTGGAACGTTTCTTTATTTTGCCCAAAATTTTATTACAATATATAGATTTGAACTGGTAGGTTTGATTGTTTTTCTATTCTTTTAGCTTGATTTTCCAGTCGAGTGGTATTAGTCAACCCCAATGTGCATTTTTCAGCATGACAAAGGCTAAAGCAAAACAATCATTTAAACCAAATATATCCCCACCTGTCATACAGTGGAAAGGCAGCCCTGCAAGGAGTCTTCCTGCGCTGCCAATAGTGACGTTTGTGTGCTGTAGGGAAAAATCTGACTTCATCACGTGAGAATCCTGCTCCATCATTTTGCTGTTCTCTTGTCTTTCAGATGTGATGCAGTAACACTGCTCTGGCCTCTGTACTTGTTTTAAAATAATGGGCTACCCAAAATCATGGATGTAGCTGTCCCTGAAGCCATGTGAGTCTGTCTGGATTTACTTCCTTGCCTTCAGTGAGACACAGTGCTCCTCAATTCCTTCATAAAATAGGGAGAAAAAAAGTCAAACTTGTCAGTGAGGCATGGCAAAAATCATTAGGTAGCATGTAGGTTTTACCTACAGCTATATAAAAGGAAATTTGTGGAGTGAATAAAAAACACAAGCTAATAATAGTCATCATCCGCTTGGAACAGAGGAATGACATGTATCAAAACGCACAGTAATCTTGTGTTTAAATTCTGTATATTCAACACTTTCTAATATGTCCTGGTTTGATGGCACAGGACAATATGCCAAAGGCATCAATGGATTAGAATCACACAAGGGCAGTGATGAAAGAAAAGAAAACACAGCTGGGGAGTGACATGTCTCTTTGCAAGTAAAAAGATAGTGACAGGCATAAAAAACAGGAACAAGAAAAAGAGAGAAAAGCTTACCTCGTCTAGGTACAAAAGGATATGCAAGAAGAAAAGCTAACACAAGAATCCAAGTAACTGTGGCGTCCTTCCAGTTCTCAACAGGAAAACAATTCAGAAAGCATCATAGTCAAGAAAACACTTGTAACTCAGAACAATGTATATGGGCATGGTTCTAAATACAAGAATAACAGCATGTTGCTGTTTGTGCAAAAAGCATCCTTGACTCAGGTTTCCTTCCCAACACCTTCATTTTTTTACAAGATGAGTTTGAAAAAGTAAAATGAAATAGATTTAGACTGCATTACAATTGAGAAAGAAGCACACAGGCAATGTGAGCTCGCATCTGTGGCACTCCAAGGAATGCCACCAGCTGCAGTGCTTCAAATGCAGGGATGTGAGAGGTCACAATCTGCCAAAGGCCAGAAGCTGTGCTACCTGATGGAAAGCCAAATAAAATTCATCTATAGGACTGAGAAAAAAAATCTATTTATTTCTATATCTTTTCTCTCTCCAGTGACTGGAATATTTCTTCTCTTGTTTTTCACACATAAGAGAACATATAATATCTCCATGTTTCTTTGTGTTGTTTGTTATAAATTGACTTCTACTGCTCTGGTGCAAGTACTACTGTCAGCAAGGAAGACAACATAAGGCAAAGTGGTTGTTGCACAGAACAACACTTTACAATGAGAGGTACAGTTCAGTTATTTGATCCTGGGATTCAGGAACTGCTTAATTCTAATCCTAAATCAACCAAAAGAATATCGCCCATTCAATTGCTTGGCTTTTATTTCTGCTCTATGCGCCAAAGGCAGGTAAACCAAGAAACAGAGAGAAATTGCTTCTTCAGAGCTTGGTTGTTGGAGCGGTAAATAAACTGTGGGTGTTGGACTAGTAGCACTTGCTATCAAGCTGTCATCTTCAAAACAATTTCCATGGAGAAATAATTAGATTTCTAGCATGATAAACACAGAATTATTCTTGTTTTGCAATTACATATTCCTGATAATGTCTTGGGTTTGCTATATTTTTCTAATTTCCATTCAAAAACTGAATTATCTTTCAAAAGAGAGGCATTAACTTCAGTAAATAAGGCCCTGAAAGTGTTTCCAAGGCTAGGGCACAGAGTCCATTAGGAGTGCCTACAGTGGCCTCCCAAACAGTATGCAGTCTGGAGAGCTTAATTCTTATCTAAACTGTTTGCAAATTGACAAGGCTATCTTGACATTTCATGTAAGGACCTGGCCGCAGCCTAGATAATGACTTGCTGCATTATTTTCCTTTTTTAATTGAAATTTAATTGAATATTGTGCTGATAAAGCAGCCAATTGATTATTTTCTTCCTGCTTTTGTGCACACGTGCTCTGAGATTCTCTGGCTCGCTAAGCAGTTCTCCTGGCACATGGAGCAAGTGGGACATTTTCCTTAACTCTTTTTTTTATCCATTTGAGTGGCCTCAGAAGCCATTTATAGTCCAGGGAAGTTATTTGGTTTTGTTGAATTTCTTCTTGTTTTCAGATATAATAAGCAGGAAAATAGCTATGGCCACATCGTCAAGGAGGCAGCAAGAACTTAAGGATTCATGCTCCATTTTCTGCCTGACTTAAATCAGTTGTGTAGGGCCAGGAACAACAAGGGATTCATTTGCAGTGACTGACTTGTAGGCATCTAAGCCCTAAATGAAGCCACACATTCTTTTACTTTTTAGCCTCTCAGAAGCTGTTTTCAGGAGTCCAAAGAATGACATATGCATGATTTACATGCCATACTGTGGCCAAATCATTTATTTACCTAGGTGATCCAAATAAGATATAGATAACTAATAAATGGCTGGAGAGACATAGTTGCTTTACAAGGTAAGAAATGAAATAGACTTGGATGCCTCCACCTGAAAGAAGAGACTTGAGGGAGAAGTTCATAAAACTATGAACAACATGAAAGAAAGTGAATAAGGAAATATCTACTCATTTACACCTATTGCACAGCCTAAAGACATTAACAAGCAGCAAGTTTTAAATAAATTAACACTAAAGATGCAGAAATAATTGCCACAGAATAATAAAAGAAAATAAAAAAAAGGTGGATATAGCAAAATACAAAGAAAGAAGGTCCTTCAGGGCCTACTGTGCATGAATATTTGGATTAAACTTCTGTCTCAGAAAAAGCCTAGTCTATAGATTGCCAAAATCTGAGAGTCCTTACTGAAGTGGAATAGCGTCAAGAATATCCGTGGATAGAAGCTTTTTTCCTTTTTACCTCCCTCTTATATATTTTTCAGAATGGGACTGAGCTTGCAAAGTAAGACACTAAAATGTGAATGCTGACATACATGTATACACTTCCATTATATTCAGCACAAATGCAGTCAATGCACTCACTGAAATGTGGAGGGGGATTCAGCTCCCACATCATAGGCGCTTCCACTGGATGAGCTAAATAAACACTGGAGGGTGCAATTCAGTCATTTAAACATGGGTTAATGCTGTCTTCGATGTCCTGTGAGTGTTGATTGCCTTCCAGTTGATCCTTTAGGAGGGCATGGGTGTCCAATAGACCTTGTGTCTTGTCCACCAACACCATGCAGATTGTCTAGGACTTATGAATTGAACTTGAGTTTAGACATTTATTTTTAAGTCTCTCAGCCTTGAATTAGTCTTACTGGTCATTGTGAGAAACAAGGTAGTGGAATGAATGAACCTTTGGTTTTATTCAATATGACCATTCCTGTTTTCCTCTGTTTCCACTTCATAGCTATAAACTGGGCAATCATTTAATTTTCGCAGGTTTTGCGTATTAACCTATTAAGGTCCAAATTTGCAGTATAAACAATAAAGCCCTGATCCATACAAGTATAAATCTTCCCAACATCACCTGAATGCTCTAGTAGATGTCACCCCCCTCACAGCTATCAGGAATATACTCCATATTATATTCTTATGTAGCACCCTAGATCTTAAATTCCCTCTTTGCCAAGACCCTCAGCTCAAAAGCTGGTAATCCATCTCCTTGCATACAACTAAGTGTGGGAACACCAAGCAATTCTGGTGATGTTTCCTAAGATCTCAATAGAATGCTAGTTTCTATAATATTCCTGTTAGCTATGAGAGGAAACAAAAGTTAAACACATTGTTTTAAAGACTGAGCCTGGTGATTTATTGTTTTTGATCCAAATGTATTATAAGACTTTTTCTTTTTTGTTGCTTATTGATTCTGTCGCATTCATTTCATAAACTCACCCTAAAACCAGACTAAGTTGCCACAGGAGGATCATTTAGCATGTGAGGATCTCACGAGAGCCTGTTCGTGGCATCATCCATCCTATGAGCATCCATGTACCTACATTTCCTGGCACACTACCTAAGTGGCTAGGAAAGTAGTGAACACCAGGTGCAGCATAAATCCTCTGGAGGCACTGGCATTCATCAAAGTCAGAGAAAGTCTTTGATTTATCTCTAAATCAAGCTCTAACTTATTCTCTGATGGTTCTGAGTCACCTAGTTGAATCCAGTGCCATCCCACCTCCTGAGTAGCATAGAGGTAGAAATCAAAGCCTTTTATCTCAGCATATAACACAAACCAACATATAAATCCAGATCTTCTCATCCTTACTTTGTTCCTAGGTGTTTTCCCCTCTTCTAATAGTATTTCTCTCCCATCCTAGTAAAGTGTACTTTGTTTAACAACAGTATGAATACATACATCTCTTCAATTACTTTCCTTCATGACAGAGTGAATCTTCAATAAAATAAACATGCAAGGAGAGTAACAACATAAGAAAAGAATGCAGCTATTAGGCCAGACCCTAATTTGTAAGTCTGTAGGTTTGTTGACTGTAGATAACACTTCCCTGATTGATACCAGCTGATAATTTTACCCTTTCTGTTTAAATATTAAAGGAGCTATTGGAAATGCTGAACTCAAAGCCTGGTTAGATAGTGGAACAATTTGCTTAATGAGATAATTACGACCTTACTGTGACCTTCTTGGAAAGCTGATCTGTGTTTACAGTTAAATGAATGCACAGACCTGTCCTTTTCAAGTTAGGTATAAGGAAGAAGCTCTTTACTATGAGGGTTGTGAGACACTGGAACTGGTTGCCCAAAGAAGTGGTAAATGCTCCATCCATGGCAGTGTTCAAAGACAGGTTGGACAGAGCCTTGTGTGACATGGTCTATTCTGCCCCATGGCAGGGGTTGGAACTGAATGATCTTAAGGTCCTTTCCAACCTAAAGCATTCTATGATTCTGAGATTCTATGATCAGCTCACTGAGCTGAACTAAATTACTCAGGAGTTCCATCTCTGTGGTGCCTGAATGCTGCCATTCGGGCTATGTGTGTGTATGTATGTATGTATATGTGTGTGTGTGTGCCCGTGTGTGTACACATGCCCGCAGGTGCTCTCCACCAGCACTGTCTCATCAGATGCCTTGTTCCTACAGCCAGTTGAAGTGCTGCAGTAATCTCCATCCCCATACTGCCTACATTTCATTACATCCCCATGCAGAAGGGAATAATTTGGCTTAGTAGTTGCCATGAAACCAATTTTTGCTTCTTTTTAACTAGATCCGGGTTCCCTTGTGGCTTCTTGCCATCAGCAGCTCATTTAGATGCTTTGGCTCATTCGGGAGAGGTACAGTGAAAGCGCTACTGCATGCAGCATATAGCTGAGGAACTCCAAAGCATACCTCAGGAGTTTCCAGGTTTGTATCTAGCCCCTGTTTAGTCTTTGTGAACTGTATCGGATGCGTTGACTTCTGTACTGTTATACTTCTTATTTTGCTCTGTGTTTGTATGAGGAAGGAAGCTAACTTTGAAATGATTTTCATCTCTGTTGCATGAGAATGCCATCCATGTTGCAAAGAAGAAGGGGGAAAGGGTACTAAAAACTGAAGAAGACATCTGGGTATAAGCACTGTGGACAAAGATTTTAATAAAAGATATCTGTTGTTTTATTGGTTGTCCTCCCTAGTGAATAGCACTCTGTCCTGATCTAAATTCTTTGGAATTGGATTGTTACAAAAGCTCTAAGAAGCTGAATCCAAAGGGATCTTATTAATGCAGAGCAGTTTTACTTTCATATCAAGAGCAACCATAAAGCTAGATGCAGTCTATAGTCACAGTTGCGATACAGTAGTTTTCTATCATTTTGTTATCTATCATTTCGTTAACCCAGAATGAGTGCTTTTGATTTCTTTTTGTTTAACAGTTTGCATATACACTTCTTGTTTAAGAGTTTGCATGCGACCCTGTGACGTAGATGTTATACAGACAGCAGTCTGGAAACTCGTCGTATAATAAAGATCTAGATGTAAGAACCCAAGTGTACAGACTAAAAGGATTCAACTCATGGAGTGGCTGAGAATATTAAAAAGGCAGAAATCACTGATTTTAAAAGTCAGCAGGCTTAAACAACAGTCTCTTTTGCAGTGTGGTTTGTTTACTGTGTGTAGCGTTTCTTATGTTTTTATGACTATAAATGCTTGATTACAACTATATGTCAGTTAAGAAAGTTCTTAGGTGTAAGTTTACTTACAGGGGACCTGTCCTTCTATTAGGAAAAGGGATCATGCTTATTACAAAAGGTTTGATTGATTGATTGATTGCTTGGCTTCGCGAGTGAAGATTTGGGGATAAACAGGTTATTTTCTGGTGATTGATGATGGTACTTAAATGCTTATATATGTATTTATGTACATATACATGTACAGATATGCACACTCTTCAAAATACCTTACATATATTAAAAACAAGGAAAAAATAAAACTTTTTGTAAAACACCATAATCCTGTTGACATGTGTTAAACTGTGAAGCTTCTTTTCAATTTTCATTCTTTTTTCTCCTGTCCTCATCAAGGTAACCACATGTGTGACATTCAGAAGACAACTGAAATACCTCCTGGCAGTGCTCATCTCACTGGGTGTGTGACCTCAAAGGAAAATAAATCCTTCCTAAAGCACAGCGCTGTTCCAGGGCTGCTTCAGTGATCTGATTCAAGCCACTCAGCTATATGTTTTTTATAATCCTGTCTAGTTTAACTATGAGGTTCCAACAGACCTACTTCTTTGGCTTCTGTAACCAATGCAGACCTAGTTTTGCAGTAACACATGGTCTGATCAAGTTTTCCTGTGACACCTAAGGAGGCAGCTGAAGGTGGAGGAGATAGCCCGTGTCACTATACAATAGCCAGCTATAGCCTTAGGCTATAGTCCTCTCTCCATCCCATGGTTTAGCATTTCATGTGTGATTCAGAGCTTTGGCTTTCTCTTCTCCCCTCCATTCTGCACAGAGAGCCTAAACCACTGGGTGCCAGGTCTACCTAGTTCTGAGCTCAAAGTCCTTTTACTCCTCTTTATGGACAAATATGAAAAATTCTTGGGGCAAAACTCTGAGCCCCTTTTCCCATGCCAGGAGAGCTGTTGGACTAAAGCAGAAGGTTCAGGGTAGCAAGTAACTGTTGGGTGACACCAGGCTACCACCCACATGGTATGAGGACAGCAGACAACAGCGAACCTGACCGTCAAGAGCTGGCTGGGCATACAGCTAAAGGGAGCAGGACTGAAGTGGGGGCTATTCTTTTTGTTTCACACATAATAGTCGGAGATATTCCAAGCAGGAAAGCTTTAGTATTTTTGCTCCTAGTTGAGTTCCAATAACACTCATTTACAGAGCCTGACTTCTTCCCCTATCTCTATTGCTCTATTTTTATAAGATTTGCCTTCCCCAAAAAATCTTCTGATTAAAACCCAAATAAACATAGATATGAAAAGCCTGGCTTTCCTGATTTAGGCAGCTCCTCTCAGGGGAAGCCAGAGTGCTCTAGAGTTCTCCCTAACCCAGACAGCTACCTGAAATGCCCCAGTTAAGCTCCCTCAAGAGCTCTGTGTAAGCACTCATGAGAAACAGCAGGTCTACAGGTGACTCAGCACAGACACAGGCTGAATTTATTCTTTGTAGGTACTCTCCAAGGAGCCTGGGCTAGCTTAGCTTTTGACTTTGCTCTTTCTGCTAAATACCTGCAGTTCACAGGGATGAATCCAGCTATGTATGTATAGATCAATGGCCTCAAGAGGGGTGAGAGCTCAAATACATCCTTTTGCTTGGCATTTCCCACTGTGTAGGTGGCTCCCTACTCAGCAACAGAGGCATAGCATCACCCTTCAGAGGTGATGAGCATGGATTATGTGGGGAGAGCCTTGGTACCTCGGTGACATACACACCATTCAAGTGGGGAGTTGTTTATGGAGCTCTAATGCTTGTTTCAGGGATCTGAATTACATGTTCTGAATCTGTCTGTGAACCTATTAGAGTCATTGGGGGGGGCACAAACACAGTGCACCTTGCATCTTTCCAGCATGAGATTCAGTGCAAGAACAGACTGAAAAAGAAAAATCAAAGGCTGTGAAAATTACTCCACGAATAGAATATAGTAGTTGCAGTTGGTAAAAGTTACATTGACCTGTTACTATGACAACTACATTTAAACCTTCCTATTACCAGTTGGATCTTGTAAAAAAATGAACTTATAGAAAGGAATTCACCATTAATTTTCTCCTTTTCTATCTCCAGATATTATGCAAAGTGTTATAAATATTTATGAGTATTTAACTTAATCAGCAGTGTCTATGAAACTAATTATTCTATTAGCAGGAGGATTTAGGTACATGGCCTGAATTGGAAGATTCATTCTGTGAATGAAGGTGGGACAAGAAGAATACGAAGGAGGGTGAAATACTTCTTTTACTGCTTCCACAGTGATAAGCATTTTTTGGTTTAATGGCTTAAAAAACAGAAGTCTTTCTTTCTACAAGTAAAGCAATTTTCCTACTGCTATTTTCCTTTTGTTGTACTGTGCAGGCATCCTGTCTAGATTGCATTGGAATGTTGGTAGGTTTGCTGCTAGAAAGAATGAACATAATTGGAAAAGAAGGAGAGTATTTGCAAATAATCTGCTATGAAAAAAAGGAAAATATGAATATGTTGTTATATTTTGACAGGTTTAAAAATGAAAACAGGAGACCCAAAATTCAGTATGAACTAGATGAATGAGATTTTGTACCTCTGTGGAGTACCAAAGATTAGGCAGATATAATGATTGTGTTTAATCCGTGTGACCAGATATGTATTTAAGACGTCATAATGTGAAAAATGCACACCAGAAGACAAATTCATTACATGGTTACACATAATTATGGTAACTACAGCTTAAGCAGGACACCACCTACAGACGTTAGTCAGTGGACAGACTCCCAACAAACTATGGGACCAAAAATGGACAGTTTGACCATTGTGACTATGGGTCACAAGCCATGCTCATGACCTCTATTATGCATTTTGAGGTTTATTACACTTTAAATATGTAACTGAAGGCTGAACTTTTTTGTCTGTTAAGCCTCATCTGAGACTTCCACGTCTCTCTTCTAGTCATTTGATAAATACTTGACTATTTGACACGTAACCTAGTCATTTGATAAGTACCCTCCTCTACTCCAGCCTCAGCAACTGGCTGTTTCTATCCCTGTTCCTTTGCGAGGGGGTTCATTTTATCCAGGTATAAAGCACTTCCTCACCCACTTATGAGGAATAACTCACTTATTCACAGAATGCCATAAAATTTTTGCATCTTCGGTGGCATCTAGGCAACAAACCACCTTTTCCTTACATTTCCAGGTCACTCTGATACAGTTGTCCGTTTATTATATTGATCTCTTCCTTAAAGAAGTCTGCGATCAACACTATCTCCAAAGCCTGGGAGGTGCAGATAGCACAGTGAATCCTATATCTGAAGTGCAGCAGTTTTGAGAAGGTTCCTGGACTCTCTGCAGCTCTGGGGTATATTAAGGCCCCTATTTCAATAAAATATAATGCTGTTCAGATGTGGTTTAGAGGATGAATTTCAAAATGAAAAATGATTTCCACATCAAAGATTTCTCTTAATTCAAAACCCTACTTAAAATGCATCTAAGTGTATCTAGTTGTTTATAGTTCATTGTATTGCAAAGACTTAATATGCAGCCTGTCAAGTAGAAGCTCCGGCTGCAAGTATGTATATATAATTGATACTGTGCTTGAAGAGGTACAAAAATGATAACAGAGTTTAATACATGTTATCTGCACCCTCAAGTGTATTGTCCATGTTCAGTAGATAGCATATATTTTTCAGTTGACTTCCACAGTGAAATGCAGCTGCTGGGTTGTGTTAAATCAATAAAGACTTAATTACAGCAAATGTAAAAGAATTATGAATAAATGCAGTGCTAAGTAAATGTTTGATAAAAGTGCTTGAGCTTGAGAAAAGAACAAGGAATATTCCAGGGGGATGGAGCTGGAGATGGGGGACAAAAAAAAAAAAAAAAGGAATTCATCCCAAAATATCATAGAATCATAGAATCGTTAGGGTTGGAAAGGACCTTAAGATCATCTAGTTCCAAGCCCCCTGCCATGGGCAGGGACACCTCACACTAAACCATGCAACCCAAGGCTTCATCCAACCTGGCCTTGAACACTGCCAGGGATGGAGCATTCACAACCTCCCTGGGCAGCCCATTCCAGTGCCTCACCACCCACACAGGAAAGAACTTCTTCCTTATATCCAATCTAAACTTCCCCTGTTTAAGTTTTAACCCATCACCCCTTGTCCTATCGCTACAGTCCCTAATGAAGAGTCCCTCCCCAGCATCCCTATAGGCCCCTTCAGATAAAAGCTATCTTCTCACATTCTAATGATGAAAGCCCTTCCCTTGTTTACTGTTTCTCTGTAATGAACATATTACATTTGTACAAATACAAAGTAGATACTCAGCTGGTTTAAACTTATGCTGATCTATTGACCTTGATGGAGCTCTATCAGGTTCTGTTGGGAAACGTCCCAGAATACCCCCAGAGCATAGGAAACCCCATACAGACCATGATGATATTTTGCAAGGAAATTTTCTAGTACCAGGGAGTTGTGGGGTTTTTAAAATTACTTTATTTTTTTGCCTTGTTAATGTTCAACAGCCAAAACCAAATTCAAAATGAGACACTACAGAGAATGTAACTTCTTTGGCCTTCACCTTGAAATCAAATCTGTCCTCAGGTCTGAAAAATGCACAGCATCAAAACACAGGTTAGAGCATCAGGCCCATTTCTTTAACTGTTGTCATGCTCCTGGGAAGAATTTTCATCGGGATCAAATGCTGCTTTCCTTTGCCTGTGGTTCAAAGGGTAGCACCACAGAAGGACTGCTCTGAACAGGAATAGGAAAAACCACCTTCTCTTGCTGGCTGACAGTTTACCTGTATTAATCACTGCCCTCAGGTGCTGTTTTGCTTTATTTAATGATATGGGCATCCTATTCTTAGAGAACCCCACTGACTGGTGTGAATTTTAATGTGATATTCAAGCTTATAAAACCTCACTTGTACAAAAGAAAAATGTGCCTTAAACACAGCTTATAATTATAATGTTTTATACAAATGAGAAAAGGGTTTACAAAAAAAGACAATGTCAACCTCGTCATCACTGCTTTGAGGGAAAAAGATGTGTCTGCTGTTGTTACTATGGAATTGAATTAGCTTGCAGGGAATGAGATTCCTGTCCACTTCCAGCTGCTTTCCTGCATGCGTTGACAGCAAGCAGTGTGTACCCATGACACTCTGTCTATACTTTCCAGAATGAGTCTGACATCCAAAGTGCTTTCCACATCTGATATTCAAATATTCTTGCTGAATTCTTCAGTCAGCACCTGCTACAATGCTGAGGCTGACTGAAAGTTCAGCATCCTTCGTAGATGCCAGAACATCACAGAGGTGGATGAGGTTAGAAAGGACTTCTGGGGGTTACCTCATCTAAACATCCCTGATCAAAGCAGGGACAGTAGACCTCAAGGTGTGTCCAGTTGCATTTGGAGTATCTGCAACCACTTTGGGAAACCTCCTGTAGTGCTGTGTGTAAAGGATGACCCTCCATAGCCACAGGTAGGTGCTACATGCTCTTTATTGTCGAGGGAAGGTACAGAAGGTAGCATGCTCTGCCACAGCCAGTCGCACTGGATCAGGGATTTTTTTTACAGCTCTAGACACTGCGAAGCTTCCAAATATGAGAAAGAGTACCCTAAGGTATAGCACGTCTCTAACTATTGTGTTGGGTTCAGTTTCTCCACTGTACAGTGCATATTTCCCCAGGCTCTGCAACAGAAAAGCCAGCAAAAAGAAGCAGTCATGGAAAGGACAGGCCCCTAAGAATACTTCTAAGTCAGTAATGAGAAATTATATGTTAAATGTCTATGTATGTATATAATGGACTCTATCTGTTATTTTGTAATTATTTTTTAAATGAAAAGTAGTTCCAGGTATTCTATGGAGAAGAAAGTACAAGAAAAATAAACACAGAAATATTCAACTACAACTCACTAATGTTAACTGTGTGAGTTACACACAGTCTTTATTACATACAGCAGCATGTAATAAAGACTGAAAACATAATCAAATCACTGACTTGAGATGCAAAACAATACATAATAAAAGTGCAAAATCAGGTGGCTGATCTTAAGCAGAGATAGAGTTCTTAGTAGATCCAGCCATTTCCTCTCATTATTTCTTTTCACATAGAAGATGTTTCTCCTCACTGAAGTTGAGGTGAATCAATACATCCTAAATGACAGATGCCAAAGGCATGTATTTCAGTGGGACTATGCATATGCATACATTTAAGAGCACAGGCCACCTCTGATTTGACTGAAGGGTTATGAGCCAGAAAGGGGAAGCAAAAGGATCTCTTTCATACTATATTTCTTAAGGTCGGTTTCTTGCACTTCTTAACAGTCACTTTTGATAACTGTTTTTCCTTTAACTATGCACATCTAAATTCTTACCTATGATCCTTTCACACAGGCACTTTAATCCTTCCTACCCTCCCCGGAAAAATGTCCATCTTCCATCTCCAGTTACTTGGCAACGTGAGGTAGCAGCTTTAAGGACCAGATCCTGCACTTATTCACCCTGTGTAGCCCCACAGATTTCAAATGAAAGGCAACACTTTTGTAAAGAAGAAAGGCTTGGAGAGCAAAGACATAGATTAGGAGGTTTAAAGCTGACAGAGAAACAACGGGAGGAATTGTACAGCAGGATACTAAAAAGCTTCAGCAACTTGAAGGTTTGAGGGGGTGGCACCACCCCCATGATTCTCTTATCTGCCCTCCTTTTAAGTGAGAGCTGCAAATCTGAGTACACTGTTTTCTTTGGGTATGCTAGATTTCTTTTAACATGTTTAGCTTATCAACTAGCCTTCTTCTGGCAAGAAACTAATACATAAATACATGATCAATAAACAGGTAGGAGAAACAATAAGTCATAGCTGGTGGCTAGACAACAGGGTTCCTGCCTTGGCTCTGTCAGAAATCTGTTGTGCGCCTTTGAACAAGGACCTTCATTTCTCTTCAGTTAATACTGCTTTACAAAGGGTGGTTAGTCCAGGAACTGACTTAGGGGCAACATTTGGATGCCTGAAGTGTTAGACTGGACTTTTTAGGTACCTGGCAGGGACTCCAAATCCCCGTAGGATTGTCTAAGCATGCACCCTCTGAATGGGGACACATAAAAAACCTGCCAATACGAATGTTAAACACAGATCTCCTTGTGAAAACATGCTTTCCTCCACCTGTTAGGCACTAGGCAGGATTGAAGAGGGATACCTTGCTCATGCAAAGCCAGGAATCCCCTCTGAGGACAGGCAAACACAACCGCTTGTTCTGTTTCGTTTGACAGCCTTCAGCAGAGCTGTGATATTGGAGGTGGTGTCACTAGCTAGCTTTGATGGAACAGAGTTCAACCAGCATGCTAAAGACACCCTCAGGGAATTGCCAAGAAAGTAATGTAAATATCAGGCTGTCAGCCACGATAAGAAGGTGATAAAATCTTATGATTAATTTCTTTTTGTTGTAGATCAGATCCAATGTTATTTTATGCAGAAAGGACAAACCATGTAAAGAAGCCATAGAAAGCCTCCCTATTTGACCAGACAAAGACACTGCATGTGACTCGTGTTATGTTTTTTCCTACTGTGTCTCCCCCTTCTCCTGAAAACGGTTTTGTAGAAAGCAGCTCAGCTTCACTAGGAAACATGAATCGTGTTTCCAGCTACAGATAATAATAATAGCAATAATTCTTTTCTATGGGAGTGATAAGACACTGGCATAGATTGCTCAGAGAAGCTGTTGCTGCCCCATCCCCGGCAGCATTCAAGGCCAGGTTGGATGGGGCTTGGAGCAACCTGGTCTATTGGAAGGCAGGGGGTTGGAACTGGATGAGTTTTAAGGTCCCTTCCAACCCAAATCTGTGATTCTATGATTCTGTTGATACCTCTACCTTTTAATTAAGCTGCTTTTCTAGAACAACTTACAAAAGTTTTCTCTTTATTCCTTTTACTGGAAACAGAGCAGATGAGAGACACATCTGCTTTACTTAAATCTTTGAATGATAGAGGTTGACTAAAGGTCTCATGCAAGAGAACAAAATTCCAATGGAGCACTGTACTATCTAAAAGCATTACTTTAGAGCATCGAGTTTCAGTAAACGGCATTACTTCAGAATGATAATTATAAACACATATTTAAATATATACAGCACTGGAACACAATGTTTAACATTTTTATGCACCTGGGTATACACATAGTCCTTTTTAAAGATAGAAATAGTTCTCTCATCTGTTTCTTCCTTCAGCATATTTCAATTTGAAATCATATTGTGAGACATCCCTATAAACAGCAGAGAGATATTTGGAGAAAAAACAACAAAAAAACAATCTTCACAGGACTGTGCAGTCAACCACAGAGGTTTAGGAAATTCAGAAGTATTCTAACTGTCAGCAGAAAGGAACGACCTTGATCTCCATTGTTTTTATGCTAGAGAAATGTTGTTTTAAGCATAGGAAAAATACATTGATAAGCAGCTGCTACAGCTGAAAATACTATATTTACGCAAGAGAAGAGAACAAAGGGCAAGAAAGATAAAATGCCCAAATTAAGCTGAGACATGGAAAAATTATGTGATATGTCTGAGGTTTCAGAGGAATCCTCCCTGTGCTATGGAAAGAAACTACATATTTCATATCATGGTACCTTAACACAGACTTTTTAAAACAGACTTTTACCTAAAATGTGCCCATTTCTCCTAAATACCTATAACAAGTTGTCCTGGGTTCAGCAGTAGCAGTCATTTTTCTCCTTCTTGGTAGCTGGTGCAGTGCTGCGTTTTGACTTTCAGCCTGGGAACAGTGCTGATAACACCGATGTTTTTAGTTGTTGCTAAGTGATGTTTACCCTGACCAAGGACTTTGTGAGGCTCGTGCTGTGCCAGGGAGGAGGGGAAGCTGGGAGGAAGCAGAGACAGGACACCTGACCCAAGGTAGCCAAAGAGGTATTCCATACCACAGCACGTCATGCTGAAGGGGGGGGGGGGGGGGGTAACTGGGAGTTACCCGGAAGGACACGGGGTCTTCTGGGTCAGACTCGTTTTTCGGCAGGTGGTATTGTACTCTCTTCCCTTGTTATTTTCTCTTATCATTGTTGTCGTTGGTGGTACCGGTGGTGATTTGTGTTGTACATTGGTTGCTGAACTGTTCTTGTCTCAACCCATGGGAGTTGCATTCTTTCGATTCTCCTCTCCATCCCTCTGGGAGCGGGGAAGGGGGATGGGGAAGGAAAGAAAGAGGGAAGAAAAGGTGGGGGGAGTGAGTGAACAAGCTGTCTGGCTGGGTTTAAACCACGACACAAGTCTGGGTTACCCATCTGTTGGTATTCACATTAGAGCAAGTTATCAATTTTACTTCCTCAATAGAAGCGAAATATTTCCAAAGGTACAGTGTTGTTCCTTTTCTTTTGCCAAGTAAAAAGGGTATATTGGCAAAGGAGTCACTCTATTCAGTATTCCTCCTTACTAAATGTTCCAGTTCTCTCATGAATAGATGGCATATGCGCCATACCGAAACAAATGAGGAATGAATGCATATCATCAAGAGACAGTTCCGTAATAAGAAGTGGAGATAGGAGTGAGTATTCAAGAAAACAAACCAAGACTGCTCAGCTAGCTGTTAATGTGCAAGTCTCATTATATTTAAGAAGTTCACAGCGTGAACCTAAGATGCTACCTCTAGTTGCTTAGCATGGCTACAGTTTCTAAAGCCTCACATAACAAGATTTCAGTCATTCATAACCAAAGATAAAGTAGGCAAATAAGGATTTTTTTTTTCCTTCTTTTATCACAGTGCTTCTCTTGCAGCTTTTTAGGTCCCTGGCCTTAAATCCTCACCATGATATAGTTTAAAAAATAACAAAGAATGCAGCATTCATTGAAACACTAGTTTCCCTGTGGGAACTGCAAGCCATCTTGTTCCTGCTATGTGGATAATTAAAGAAGAAGGAGAAGAAGAATTGCTGATTTGGCACCTGGTCTTGAGTAAGGCCGGAGTGTTTGGGTGCAAGGTTCTGGCTAGGAATCAGCCTGGGGAGTGATTGTTTATAGAATGGAATTTATAGTGACTGAAAACAGTCACTGGGAATGTTGTAGCTGCTGTTTGGCTTCATGGCTCGGACCCATATCTGTATGCTATACGTTACCATGCTTGTGTGAATAAAGTAGAACTAGTTGTAAAAGCAGTGTATGTGTGTGTTTAGCCTCTTTCTTTACAGATGCCGCATTTCCCATAGCCAACACTGACTCACTAGTAATTCCCACAGTTGAAAAACAAGCCCTAAGGCTACAGAAATTCTGATGCCACCTCCCAAACAGCATTTTAAATCCATTTCTTTCTATACCCTTATCAACTCAAACACGAACAGTTAAAACAGTGTTGAGTTTAAAGCTCAGAACAAATGCAGAAATCAGCTGACATAGAGAAAAGCTGTACTTATTCTGCAAGACTCACACAAAAACACCTTATCCTGGCCAAATTTTTAAAGGAAAAAGAAATCTTTAGCACTTTAGTATATTTGATGTTTGGAGTAAAACTTATGCTTAGTTTTTTATTGCTTGTTTTAGAAACTAGTGTCCAGTTTAATAAAACCTACCCCTAAGAGATCTCTGTTTTCCCCTAACAAGAGATGGGCACAGGCTTGCAAAATAAAATCTCTTGGTTGCACAATGATCTGTATTTAACAGGTAGATGCAGATCTTCTGGGGAGAGAAAAGAAGGATGTGAAAGAGCATTATTGGTTGTGAGCTCCCATGTTTGCAGTCATGTAAGCATCCAGCCTCCTCATTTATACCAGGGATTTGATAATATGGATGATTTGTGGAGTGTTTAGAATAAATGATATCTTGTAACCTGTTGTGTTTTAACCCAGTAGGCAGCTAAGCACCTCACAGCCCTTCCTCACTCCTCCCAGTAGAATGGGTGAGAGAATCAAAACGTAAAAGTAAGAAAACACATGGGCTGAGATAAAGACAGTTTAATAAGTAAAAGAAACAAATAAACAACCAAATAAAACATTCTGAGCATGACATCATATGGTAAGGAATATCCCTTGGGTCATTTGGGGTCAGCTGTCCCAGCTGTGTCCTCTCCTGACTCCTTGCACAACCCCAGCCTGCTCACTGGTGGAGTAGGGAGCAGAAAAGGCCTTGACACTGTGAAAGCATTGCTCAGCAGTAACAAAAACATCCCTGCACTATCCACACTGGTCTGGTCACAAGTCCAAGCCATAACACTCTTATGAAGAAAACTGTCCCAGCCAAAACTAGTACCACTGTGCACAGAGCTCCTCTGGGCTGCATTCTTCAGAGAAAGGCTTTGATTTAAGGGCAAATAGACAAGTGGTTATATCCTCTCCCCAGACATCCTGATACCCCCATGATAAGAAGCCTAAGGATAATATTTTCCATGATCCCTATGAAAAATAATATATATAAGCGGTACCCTAACTAGCATATCCAAACCAGCCATCCCTCTCCTGAAACAGGAATTGCCTCTCAATTTTCTTTTCCCTATAAGGGGGAAAAGATACTTCAGTTTGAAGTTAATGATAGGACACTGGGAACATTTTCACTCGCAAAACCCTTTTATACAGAGCTTGAAGAGGAAAATATTGAAGATAAACAGTAATTATTTAGAGCACAGCAATTTAAACAGTAGATTGTTTAGGCACAATGCAGCAAGGTTGTAATCATAATGAAAATATTCAGACATTTAGTTATATTATAAAGGAAATTACTTTTAGTGAGCTGATTATAAAACTTAACAAGGAACCCCAAAGAAACAAATAATCCCTTCAAGAACTGGTAAGCAAGAAGATCAATGCTTTAAAAAACAATATCCAAGCTATTCACAATTAAGCTTAACAGTATACCCTTAGAATAAAAAATATATATAAAAAGGCAATCACCATTTGGACATCTAAAAAACAGTTCTAACTCCTGCTCACTTTGCTATACTTAAAGAAATCTGAGAACATGTTCCTAACAGAAAAAAAAAGAGCAAAAACTCTGAATTTTAAAGACATTCCAGGGCTTTCTTTCATAAAGACAGCTATCACACAGTGGCACCTACATTAACAAATTCCTCAAGCTAATGAGGAATAGCATCCATAAAGGAGTTATAATACTGAAAAGATGAAAGCAGGTAATACATTTTTCTTCCCTTCAGACTCTACAGGAAAGTTCCATCTCCAAACTTCAGTATTATTCTTATAGTTTCTTAGTCTATTCATCACCTTATGTCTTTTCAGGAAGGAAGCAGTGACCAAGATACAAAGAATGAAGGATCCATAAAGTGGAACCAAAAAGAAATAGTCAAAGATTCCCTTTTTTTCCAAATTGTTGTCATCACTAAAACCTCATCACTAAAAACAACGCTGGCAAAGTTATGAGGATTTTCCCCCTCAGAAAAGCTTCCCGGATTAATTGTTTTGTTTGATTTTAATGGGAACCTAAAAACATGTTTCTAGCCTTAAAAAGAAGAACTTGTCCTGCTAAAGACCAAAATGGTTTTGCATATATATATTCCCACAGAAAAAAAAAAAAAAAAATACACTAAATTTGGTTAAATGAGAAACGTTTACATTTTTAATAGTCAATATATTGTGTAACTTAAGAAAGTTTTTTGCAAGACTTCTGCATAGCAAATGGAATTATCTGCTTTCTTTGATTTCATGGTACATATTAAATACTTTTTTCCATTTTTAACTGCTTATGTTATCCCTGATTAAAACACATGACATATCTAGCCATGAGCTATTTAGCCATTTCCACAAATATATGCAGTATAAGTTGTCTGTGATGGCTCACTTTGAATATGACACCTTTAGTTTTAATTAGAAAACATACTAGTAACAAATTAAGTATGAAGAGTGAGTTTGAGAGAGAAGGAGGGAAAATACAGCAATTGATGCAAACCATTCTCATATTTATTTTCAAGTTTCCTTTCTCATTTTATTCTTTCCTTAATAAGACAAGGTTTAGTAATGTTGTGATTGTTCTGTTTCCCCTTCATCACACTGCTGTTTAACATAGGGTGGAGAATCCATTGAAAGAACATTTTCTTTGGCAATATCAAACACTGATTCTTGCATGTTTTCCAGTGATGCAGTTGCCACATGAAAAGGCCCTGCTTTATCAAACATTCAAGGTAACATCCATGGTTTATTTGATTTGACCTTTAAAGCTTTGTTCTGTTCTTTAGTTCCATCATTTATCACATCAAGCCTGACTCAGTCAACCAAGGCACTGTTTTCACAGCTCAAAGTACCCAGCAATGCAAATTAACCACAGAAGTACCAAAAAGTTGTTATTCTCTTAAAAAACACATTGAACTGCGTAGTAAGAGTAATGATCTTACTTGGAATTTTGGTTGTAAAAAATTATATGATTCAAAATGTCATTTCTGCTTTTGCAATCCCCCATGAGAAAATTGCATATATTAAATAAAATAAGAAGGAAAGATTTGTTACTGATAATTGAATAGTCCTTGCCCTGTGTGGGTATCATGCATAATAGACTTTGATGTAAGGATCAACCTAGTTCCTCTGAAGGGGTCTAACAGTTACCACATATTGGCCTTACCAATTACTACAGGAAATCTTCTTCCAGATGCAGTGCTTTCTTAAAACAAAAAGGAGCTCACACGGGACATCATTATACTTTACTGCTGGCAAGTTCAGAGATGCTGGAAACACTGCAGGGAGATAGGCTTTCCTTCACACAGTGGGGCTGGAAAGCAAATGGGACTTGGGTGGAGATTAGGACAGAGGCTGTCAGAGATAATCTTAGCTTGAGTGCTGCACTTAAAACACGTTTTAAAACCTCTGAGACTTTACACTAACATGAGCCTTCTAAACTGAGCATCTTAGCCAAAGTGGAACACAAAGAAGTACTAAGGATATGTAGTCACTGGAGAGTCTTCAACTGAACCTGCACTCTTTCTGATGGAGTTTTCTCCAAGCCACACAGTTGCATTATTTTACAAAATCAAGCCACGTAGTCTTAAATTACATCTTGCTGCAGTCCTTCAATATCTTTGATTGTTAAGTATCTTGACTGATTAATCTTTTCTTGCAAAGTTTATATAGAAACAACATCCATCTCCTTTGAAATGCAAATACTAAGTTTGAAATGTGCTTCTGAAAACAACAAGCAAAACCTTTACCTTTAAAGAAAAATCCTACCACCGATTATGCTCTCCCATATACTCATTCTTTTGATATCTAATGATGACTTTTAATGCACAAAATAATTTTTAATACATACACTGACATTTAACTGAACACTTTTTATGTGGGACGAATTGTCTGAGATCTATTATACCATCAGAAGGAAAATGTAGAGGTGAAAGAGTTTGCAGTCCACAACCAAGTCTAGTATCTCTTATGTTTTTAAATGACTGGAGAAGGGAAAGCTGAGTGGAGACCTTAAAGCAGCCTTCCAGTGTCTGAAGGGGGCTTATAAGGATGCTGGGGAGGGACTCTTCATCAGGGACTGTAGCGATAGGACAAGGGGTGATGGGTTCAAACTGAAATAGGGGAAGTTTAGATTGGATATAAGGAAGAAGTTCTTTACTGTAAGGGTGGTGAGGCACTGGAATGGGTTGCCCAGGGAAGCTGGGAATGCTCCATCCCTGGCAGTGTTCAAGGCCAGGTTGGACAGAGCCTTGGGTGCCACGGTTTAGTGTGAGGTGTCCCTGTCCATGGCAGAGGATTGGAACTGGATGATCTTAAGGTCCTTTCCAACCCTAACTATTCTATGATTCTGTGATTCTATAATTCTACAATTCTATGACTGAGTGACATTTTCATGCAGTAATAGTGACTGCAGTGGAAAAAGTTCTTTAGCACTTCAACCCATTATCTCCAAAAAGACTGTTACATCTTTCGTAATGAGCCAGTCTTCTCTTGATATAGCAAAGATGGCAATTATTTTTTGTAAAACCTCCTGTATTTTATGCACACACATTTTCAGCTGCTTGAGACGGACACTTAGATGTAAGAAAGTCTGCGAATGGAATGTAATAAAATGATCGTAGTATTTCTAAAACAAAACTCTTTTTTTTTTCTTTTCCTGTGAGAAAGTACACAAATGGAATAGATGATAAAATTTCTAAACCAAAATGCTTGCTTTCTGTTGCTAAGCAAATTAAAGAACCAGGTGGCTGCTGCAGAAGCAATAAGAATATACATTGCACTGTTCATAGTCATGCTTGTACATCACTTGATCATTAACAAAAAATTGTAAGAGATGTTTTTTTTCCAAGATTAACCCATTGTTTAAATGTTGCACTTTGTAAGCAGAAAAATGCTTTGTGTGGTCTTTACATGTTAACTTCTCTTTCAACTGGGAAAATATTGGTTTTGCAAGATACATTTCTGATACCTCAAATTACAGAGATATTAAAGCATACTCCAGTAGCTTTTCACTTCTTCATGCTTAAGATGGGAATAAGCCATTTTCTGCTTCATTAGTTTTAAGACAGCAATGGAATCACACAAGGAAATTTTGGAAAATAGGAAGAAAAATCATTCATAGTTAATAAAAAAAACCCCTTCTACTTAATAAAAAGGCTAATAAATCCCAAACTTTAAAACACTGTTCTGTCTACAGAATAAATAAGAAAAGAGTGGAATAAAAGCAAAGATTGAAAAGCAACATAAATAATTACCACTTGATCTTGAAGGCAGCATAAATTTTTTTTTCATTCTTTATATTTGCTGCAATAGTAACTGATTCATAAAGCTTTAATAATGCAAACCTTGAAATGCACCCGTACAAAGAGATTCACTCACAGAGGAAAATGACGTAAGTCACAGAGGAAAGGACAAGTACGTCAGCTCTCAGGTGAGTGACTTGACAGGCTATGTAGTATGCGACCATTTATAAATTATATTATAGTAATCTGAACAAGCACTTTCAAGAAAAGTATATTGCCTTTACAGGAAATTATTAATTTCTTCAGCAGTCTAACTTGACCGAACACTTGAATATAGGCTGCTATATTCAGTCTATTCAGTGTGAGAGACTGAGATTTGATACTTGTAGAATGCACAGTACCATTGCAATTTCAAATGCAAAAGTAGAAAAAAAAAATGTTTCTGCTATAAAAAGACCCAGATTGTAGAACGATGCTACATGCTGATAGTCCTTAGGCTGAAACCCAAAATAAAGGTAACTCTGACTCTCCCTCTGAAAGGTTTTATGAAATTACAAAGAAAAAGTGGAATGAAACACATCACAGTGGATAACCATTGCTATTTAAACAATGCATTAAAGGTTGTAACAATGTTGATAACAGTAAGAAAAAAATATGTCTCTGGAATGACTCTCAAAATAAGATACTATCCTTTTTTTTCCTGATGGTTGCCGTCTTATCAACCCGAAAGACAGAGAACTGCCAGTGATCTCAAATGCCCAGATGCTCTTCTTTACAAGGCTTACTATATTCTGAAGATTGTGCTCTGTCTTCATTTCAAACACTTCTGTGCTTTTGCAACATGGAATATATAGTAAGAGACCTTCAGAATGGCTTAAAGAAGATAAAATTAAGTCCCTAAAAGGACATTACTTTAAACAAAACCAATTCTTTCCTATCCATCTAAACTAACATTTTTTTTTTATTTCCTTTTTGTAAAGCTACCTGAATACAATATGTAAGAGCTCTTATGAAGTGCTATTTCTAATAACTATAATCAAAAACATGGTTAGGAGAGCTTTCAGTCACTAGGACCATCTGACAAGGAGCAGTCTGCACACTAGTAATACAAATGTAAATGCTGCATTCAAACTGCCTAATGAAAATCAGTAGTGATTTCTATGAACTTCTCCATTCTGCCTCAACAAACCCCTGAAACTTCCTTCTAACCTTGCTTCCTTTCCAACCCACTGGGCATCTTGGAAATTGAACTTGTTTTCCCTCTGACACAAATCTAGAAAACCACAGCATGTTTTTTTTTTGCACAGCACTGACAACTTCCTCTTCCAGTTGGGTTTTTTTCCCATAGAAATGGATTTGCAAAAATCATTGCCTTCATGTGAAATCTATAGTTCCAGCCGTGAACTGGTTACTTACAGTGGGTGGTCTGTAATGGTTAGAAAATGTTAGAACAGAACCTACATGCCTGGAGCGCTGAACAAAATAGGTGACTGTCTTCTGGAACTGATGCTTGCACAGATTTTTTATGGAATTTATACACACACAAATGTAGAAGGATGTGACATCCTCCTGTACACAGGCAAACACTTTGATCCATCAGGTTTCTCTTGCTTAAAAGCTTTGGGAATATGCAGGTGTTCAATTAGTCACCAGAGGGAGCCCATATTATTTCATAAGAACAATAACAACACACTAGAAAATAGAAGAGGGGAGATAACTTGTAGGGTGACAGAGTGAGAGAATCACTGTGTTTCACACAAACGCCCACATTCCCCAACACTTCTTGACAATCAGACACCAGGAGTTTGCTACACAGTGAAGGGTGGATTTTTCAGCAGCAAAAACATAAAGTAAATTTTGAGGAGGAGGAGGAGCACAAGCCCTCTTCTTCTAGGGCTATAAATGATCCTTTTATTTGCTGATGTATTAAAAGACGCTGTCAAGGGATCCAATTTACTTATATATAATAATAAAGTTCAGATGCTGGCACAGCAAAATCTCAATTACTGCAGAGCCGCTTGGGTAACACCAAATACATCTGGATAATCAAAGACAATAGAAAGGAACATGAGATTAGCCAGCTTGTTTATTAACCTGTTATAAGAGGATACTGGGATAATACAAGATTTTATAAAGTGTTTTCACTGGGATTTTTCTCATGGCAATACCCTCTATCATCTGGGAAACGTGCCTGCTGTGAATCTCAAGTAGGCTTTTGGGTTTTCCTATACAAACCACTAACTCAACCCCCCCCCCGCCCCAGGCTTCTGATTTCATGCCTCACCTTATCAACAAAAATACATTTTACTAGAAGTGACATTTCTGTAAGCGTGCTATATCTCTAACAACTCACTGATTCTATTTGGATATCCTTAGTTATTTACTGGGGAAACGGCTTCTAACATATCACGTTTCACTTAGCAGTATTTGCTGTTAGTGTTCTCTGTGGAGAATTCTCTGTTTTGCCAATAGAGTGAAGGCGGAAAAAAAAAAAGGATAGTTAATTTCTAAGACTCATTTATATAACTACAGTGGCAAAATGACTATGTTTTGGAAATCACTGGAAGTTTTTATATTGAAACATTATCTGCTTCATATGGTATGGTAGATATTTAAGTCATCCTTTGAGGGAACTTTGCTCATTGTTATAATCTGAATTAATTTTCCTGGTTTTACATATTAATTCTCCAGCAGACATCCACAAATGATCAGAAATCTTTGGGGTTTAGGAGTGAATCATTGGACACAGAGCTGCCTTCCTACCTAATAGAAGCCATCACCCTCTCTGTGCCTTCACCCTTTAATTGCAAGGCAATTAAATTCCCCACTGTTTGCAATATCTGTGTCCAGAATGAGTCATCTCATCATAGCACCTTGGTTTTTTATCTTGCTTTCGCTATGTGCTCAGCAAGATGTAGCTTAATATTGCTCTGTCCCCATGGAGCTGGAGCTTTCTTCCTCAATTGTTATTTTTCTAAGCTTTACACCTTAGTTGGTCAGAGCTTCCTTGCATCATTGCAGGAAAAAAAAAAAGATGAAATAAAATTTCTGTTTCTCTCCACAACGCTATAATTTTGGGATGTATCAGATGACACCACATGTAAAGGATAAAATATGTCTGAGACTGATAAGCACAGATTCTAAGCAAAAATATTCCATCTCCCACAAGACTGGTGCACAATATCCAGCATTTAATTTTTAGATAGGATCTTAAGCATCTGAAGGAACATTATTGCATACTAAGAAGGAAGTGATCTGAAAGACTTTAGGTGTGATATGTAACTCCAGCCTACAGATGCCATCACAATGAATATAAACTGGCTTTATCAAAGGGTGTGTTTTAGCACATCTATTGTATTCTGGGCCAAACGGAAACAGTATAGTTTATTTGCCAGCATGAAGAGGCAGAGACTTTGTCTATGGTTCTGATGATGTCTTTGCAACTTGATCAGTTGCTGCTGTGCTTTGACACCACATTTTACTAATAGACATGATGCCAGGGGTATCAGCAGGATGAACAATTAGGTTTCCTCCTGTGCTCTGCTCTCTGTGTCCTTACACTAGAGCTGGGGCACAAGTATGTAATAAGATAGACTTGTGTTGTGCTTCTCCAAACCAGGGTCTTTCCTTAGTGTTTGGTGAAAAGAAAATCCCCTTTTCTAGATGGTGTTTGAAGGTCCCTTCCAACCCAAACCATTCTATGATTCTCAGATTGAAGTGGCTGGATTCAAACATTAAAATACCAAAGAAGAGGGTCAGGGGAGAAAAGGAGCTTCTCTTGTTCAGACCAGCTGTTCGCTAATAGCAAGCTTACCAGGTTAGAGCACAGAAAGCAGATTGAAGGAGAGATCTGGATTCCCCCTCCTTCAGACTTTGAGAAGGTTTGACATTAACTATACTAAACATAATATTTACAGCTTTTGTAACTCACACATAGTTTCTCTAGTTTCTGGATGGGCCACCAAGTTTCCTTCATTCCGAAATCCCATTCCTCAAATACTCACATTTTACAGTCTATTGTGTCAGAATGAAGAGCTTTCTTGGTGAGTCTCCTGCACAACTTCCTGTGCAATGAGATGCTCAGGGCAGAATTATACCTGCTTTCTTAAAATCTTTTGGCTTAATATAGTTCATGACCTACCTGTGGTATCTATTTTCTAGCATTTCTCTGTAATTACGCTGCACAAGTTTATAATTGCTAAAAAAATGAGTCCTGTACAGAGACAATAACTTTTTCTGCTGGTTTATATAATCTTTGTGTTAATGCATTGTTTGAAAATGAAACATTCCTGGCCACCATGTCTGTTAATGTATGTGGAAATTTCTTTGTTACTGCCTTTTTTCCTTAAAGCATTCTTTTGAAAGGGTAATGTTGACCTAAGAGGCATATAACTAACATGGGAGTCAAACAAAGTTATTATAGTAGATCATATAGTAGGTATGATGATAGTAGTAGATGCTTACAGTAGATCAGATGCTGCTAACTTTATTCATAATAAACAACAGCTATGTTGATAGGTCCACTAAGTCAAAGGGACCACTTGCAGTCTGTAGTATTTTCAAGTTCTCAGCATCATCTATCACACAATATATTCTAGTATGGCTAGTATTATTGTGAGTAATAATATAGCAATAACTACAAAATAAAAATGGTGTTATAATGAGTGGTTGGTCTCACGCAGGTTGCAAACACTTCAGAAGATGTAAAATCACATCTGGGCAACACCCAGAACTGCCAATATGAAGTACAAATAAATAATAAGGACCATCCCATTCCTGAAGTACTCTCAGTCTATTTTGAGAAGAGCTGTTTACTAGAGCAGTAAAAGTGCCATGCCAACAGTGACATGGAAGTTTAGTTGCAAAGGCAAAAATAAAGTCTATATTTCCTTGATTGTCTCTGCACTGAGCCATATCACATCTTCTGAGATCTCTGACCTCTGAAAAAGGGAAATATAACCCCATTTTCAAGAAGGAGATGACCTGGGGAATTACAGACCAGTCAGTCTCACTTCTGTGCCTGGCAAAATCTTGGAGCGGATTCTCCTGGAAGGCATGCTAAGGCACATGAAAAACAACAAGGTGCTTGGTGACAGCCAGCATGGCTTCACTAAGGGGAAATCCTGCCTGACCAATTTGGTGGCCTTCTATGATGGGGCTACAGAACTGATGGACAGGGGTAGAGCAGTTGATGTCATCTACCTGGACTTGTGCAAAGCGTTCAACACAGTCCCACACGACATCCTTGTCTCTAAATTGGAGAGACATCAATTTGATAGGTGGACCACTTGGTGGATAAAGAACTGGCTGGATGGCCACACACAAAGAGTTGTGGTCAGTGGCTTAATGTCCAGCTGGACGCCAGTAAGGAGTGATTTTCCTCAAGGATTGGTGTTGGGACCGGTCTTGTTCAACATCTTTGTCGCTGACACAGACAGTGGGATTGAGTGCGCCCTCAGCAAGTTTGCTGATGACACCAAGCTGTGTGGTTCAGTTGATACCCTGGAGGGAAGGAATGCCATCCAGAGGGACCTTGACACGCTTGTGAGGTTGGCTAATGCCAACCTTATTAAGTTTAACCATACCAAGTGCAAGGTCCTACACCTGGGTTGGAGCAATCCCAGGCACAGCTACAGGTTGGGCAGAGAAGAGATTCAGAGCAGCCCTGCAGAGAAGGACTTGGGGGTCTTGGTCAATGAGAAAATGAACATGAGCTGGCTTCAGTGTGCGCTCACAGCCCAGAAACGTCTCTATGTTGGAGATATTCAAGGCCCGCCTGGACAAGTTCCTGGGTGATGTAATCTAGGTTACCCTGCTCTTGCAGGGGGGTTGAACTAGATGATCTTTTGAGGTCCCTTTCAACCCTTGGGATTCTGTGAAAGCCAACCGTATCCTGGGCTGCATCAAAAGGAGTGTGACCAGCAGGTCAAAGAAGGTGATCCTGCCCCTCAACTCTGCTCTCCTGAGACCTCACCTGGAGCATTGTGTGCAGTTCTGGTGTCCTCAGCATAAAAAGGACATGGAACTGAGAAAGTTGGGTCTGTTCAGCCTGGAGAAGAGAAGGCTGTGTGGAGATGTCATAGCAGCCTTCCAGTATCTGAAGGGGTGCTATAGGGATGCTGGGGATGAACTCTTCATTAGGGACTGTAGTGACAGAACAAGGGGTAACGGGTTAAAACTTAAACAGGGGAAGTTTAGATTGGATGTAAGGAAGAAGTTCTTTACTGTAAGGGTGGTGAGGCACTGGAACGGGTTGCCCAGGGAAGCTGTGAATGCTCCATCCCTGGTGGTCTTCAAGGCTGGGGTGGACAGAACCTTGGGTGACATGGTTTAGCATGAGGTGCCCCTGCCCATGGTAGGGGCATTGGAACTGGATGATCTTAAGGTCCTTTCCAACCCTAACTAGTCTATGAATCTATGATTCTATTAAATGCCTGTTTTCCCTAAACTTTTCTTATATTACTCTAAGTTTTTCAAAAAATAGATTTCTTTGAAAACAGTTCAAAACAATTTTCAAGCCTCTTTTTGATTCCTGTCCCACCATACTACTAGATCTTAAGCTGTCCCCTCCTTCCACTAAAGCTAAGGGGGGAAAGGAGAGGAAGGAGAGAGAGAATGAGATAATTTGAGGAAAAAAGCCAGTAGCAAAGAAACCTTCACATACATTAACAGACATGGTGGCCAAGAATTGCTGAGGTGAGCAGCTCGAGAGCGGACGCCTTCAACACCGGAGCGGAGGGAGATCAGCGTCCAGGATCCTCAACTCAGAGCCACAAGAGCCACCGAGGGAGCCTCGAGTCCTCGGCAGGACCTGCCCAGGAGCCGGCAGCTCCGCTGAGGCGAGCAGGGACTCACAGGGGACGGAGCCAGGAGCAGCGGCACCAGCCCTGAGGGGGTAAAAACCTGCCCAGGGAGCGCGGCGAGCAGAGCGGGTCGGGGCAGTTTGCGCGGGCAGGCGGGCGGGATGGTGAGCACTCGGCGTGTGAGCAGGGCCCGGTCCGGGAGCTCTGCTCTGGCTGCCCCGGCGGTGGCAGCGGAGGCACCCAGACAGAGCCGGTGAGAGGGGAGGGAGGCTGCAGTGCAGAGCTCGGGGTGCAGAGAGTGCCTGCACCGGTCTGGTGAGGGGAGGGGGCACAACGGGCAGGGCTGCACTCGGTGCTCCCTGGTGGAGGTGCTCCTGCATCAGGGGCTGAGCTGCGGGATGCTGTTAATAGGCTGCGAGGTGTCAGGGAAGCTGAGAGGAAGCAGGAATGCTTGCTCCAGGCCCAAACTGTGCAAACCTGCCAACCTCATGAGGTTTAACCATGCCAAGTGCAAGGTCCTACACCTGGGTCGGAGCAATCCCAGGCACAGGTACAGGTTGGGCAGAGAAGAGATTCAGAGCAGCCCTGTGGAGAAGGACTTGGGGGTGTTGGTTGATGAGAAAATGAACATGAGCCGGCTTCAGTGTGCACTTGCAGCCCAGAAAGCAACCGTATCCTGGGCTGCATCAAAAGGAGAGTGACCAGCAGGTCGAAGGAGGTGATCCTGCCCCTCTACTCTGCTCTTGTGAGACCTCACCTGGAGTATTGTGTGCAGTTCTGGTGTCCTCAACATAAAGAGGGCATGGAACTGTTGGAACAGGTCCAGAGAAAGGCCACGAGGATGATCAGGGGACTGGAGCACCTCCTGTATGAAGACAGGCTGAGGAAGTTGGGGCTGTTCAGCCTGGAGAAGAGAAGGCTGCTTGGAGACCTCATAGCAGCCTTCTGGTATCTGAAGGGGGCCTATAGGGATGCTGGGGATGTGCTCTTCATTAGAGACTGTAGGGAAAGGACAAGGGGTAACGGGTTAAAACTTAAACAGGGGAAATTTAGATTGGATATAAGGAGGAAATTCTTTCCTGTGAGGGTGGTGAGGCACTGGAATGGGTTGCCCAGGGAGGTTGTGAATGCTCCATCCCTGGCAGTGTTCAAGACCAGGTTGGATGAGGCCTTGGGTGATATGATTTAGCGTGAGGTGTTTGTGCCCATGGCAGGGGCATTGGAACTAGATGATCTAAAGGTCCTTTCCAACCCTAACCATTCTATGATTCTATGAATGTTTCATTTTCAAACAAATACATTTATGCAAAGATTGTTGAATAAATATTTTTCCTTAATTGTGTAATTAATAGAGTTTCTCTATTAAAAACTCAGTCAGACCTGCATTCCACAATCCCACCCCTAATGTACTCTATGTATCTCCATTAGCATGCCTGCTCACTCGTCAACCTCTTACCACATTTCCCTTAGTATCAAGTATATTGTTAACCTTTGCCAGGATACTACTGAATTAAGGTTATGAGCTGCTCTTTTTGGCTTTTTCCTAAAATTCTTTGGCTTTAGACTCTCCTGATCAAATGCTGAAAAGTTTTTTCATTGCAGTCTTCTGTGATGATATCTGATGCTTTTAAATATACTTTTTTCTTTCCTGAATAGTCAGCATATCTCCATCTCATGGCAATATATACTCCAAAGAACGCTAGTAGCCAGACTTTGCAACACTCTTGAGGGTTCCACAAGACGATAAATTGAATATAACAGAGTATGTGAACTCGTGCAACTCCTGGCTATATATATTATAATGAAGTGGGAGATGTGCTGATTATCACATAATACAGATACATTATGTACAAAATAGGCACCAAGAGGAAAGAACGTGCTTTGGTTTTATCACTCACTATTACAAGAATGAAAGGACCCAGGCATGCATAATTCTAAACTGCAAATGTCATGCCTCCTCCTTCCATCATCCAGAAAAATCAGCACATTAAGAAAGAAACAATGCCCTGGGTCTTGCTTACTAACCACACAAAAACAGAGAAGAAAAAACTCACAAGTACTGTCTACAGTCAAATAGCTTTTATATCTCGGGTGTTAAATTCTCATTTTAGTTCACATAGATAAACAGAAACATAATTAATCTAGTAAAGATGAATATCCAGTAGTGGTCAATAGCAGCTTCTTCAACAAGAAATGCAAGAATGAATAAAACAAGTTTAAGGGACTGAATTAAGCAAAGGGTCTTTTTTGACATTGACAAGAATCATGGAATGGTTTGGGTTGGAAGGGTTCTTAAGGCTCATCCAGTTCCAACCCCCTACATGGGCAGGGACACCTTCCACTAGAGCAGGTTGCTCCAAGCCCTGTCCAGCCTGGCCTTGAGCACTGCCAGGGATGGATAAGAAATCCTCAGCTTTATATTAAACCACCTCTAACTAGCCGCGAAAGCTATAAACATCATGGGTTTTCCATCCTTTTTCTATTTCCTTCTTTTAGCAGCAATTTTTAAATCTGTAAAATCAAGAAGTGGTGATTTCCAGAGGTGATAACCGTTTAGAGCCATCAGCAACTTAATCTGAGAAAACCCTTCAAACATGTTTTCTGAGCTCATTCTCCACACTGGAACACAATCTTTCACAGACAGAATCCTTATGAGGTGTGTCCTTTTCTTATTCTACTGCTCTATTTCAGTTTGGTTCCAAAAGCAGGTGGAAATCCAAGGTCTGCACAGCCATATTGATGACAATCTCCTAGTAAAGGTGTGTTTCACTTGACTACTCGTTTTCAACAACTCACCCTGTCGTGCTTTGTTTTCTCCTTCAATTTCTTAAATTTTTCTTTCCTATTTCTGTCTTCTAGCATATTTAAAGAACTTCTTCTGTTTATCTTAATATTCCTCAGCAGTACTGCCTCAATATTCCCATTTGTACTTTCAATGCCCTCTTTATAGTCCCTCTGTTTCTTCACATAAAATTCTAACAACACTGCAGATCTTTTCTTTCCTATAATTTTTAAAGCTCTGTTTTGCTTTCATTTAATGTAAAAGCCATATCAGTCATCCACTGTGAAGTTTAATACTTGACTTTTCATAATGACATATTCTCCTAAACACACTTTACCACCTCCAAAACCTTTAGTTAATTTTGGCAAAATTAGTTCTGGTAAACTGCCTGTTTATATCACCTATTACATGGTTAGTGGCACTAAATGTTTAAATGGCATTGACTGTTTAAATGCTTAATTAACTTGAGTCTCTATTCAAAATGCCAACCAAAGAATGAAATTTGAAACTGTTTTCAATAATAAGAATAACTCTCTAAGCATCAATTCTTTTATCACAACCTGCTCATTTAACATTACAGATGTTATCTACTTCTTGGTATCTCTTTAACATATAGTTTTACCCCCTTTTACCCCTTGATCCTTATAGATAACAGTTCATTTGCATTCAGTTTGGGTACTTAGTTGTTACTGTGGTTTTAGATCTCTAAGAACACCTTGATACCATGTATTGAAGGATGATGAATATTTTCTATACAGTTATGCAATATTGAATAAATCAGACCAAACCCTCTCTTAAAATTCTCTAACAGAGCTGCAGAACCTATGCTTCATTTATCTTCCTCTCTTCATTATTGCCCTAGAGAATGTAAGGAAAATTGAATGTTGATTAAGGTACAACAAAGCTGACAGAAAAGGTATTTCTAACAGAAATTATCAAAGTGCTCAGATCTCAACAGGCAAAAATCAGCTTAATTTAACAGAAGCAGTATTGATAAATAGATTTACACTTGCTGAAGACACAGTTCCAGGTTTGTAGTATGGTTTGTTAGCAATGAAATACATAGCAGACATAGATCTCTGGGTGTCTGGCTTATTTCTTCAGGCTCTTCAGAGCCTGTTGACCAATTCCATCCAAATCTAATGGCCAGTTTAGAGTTAGAAAATAAAGCAACATACTATACATCTTTTCTTATTTTCATCTCTTTGAAGTTAGAGCAGAACTACCCTATTGATTTCTCCAGTAAGGATGCAGTTGAGCTCAACCTTTGTTAGACAACAGAGTATGTACTTTCACATTATGACTAACAAAAGGAAGTTTTAGCTGGAATTTTAAGCTTACTGGGCAGCACAGACCTAAAGCAATACAACACCAGTTGTTATTAGGCTCATGCTTCAGATACAATTTGCAGTTTGTGTCATTTAACTGTAGTAACCCTTGTATTTGTGTATGTAATGGTTGAAATTCTTAAACTTAGATTTTCTGTGCTTCATACAGCCACAGCTGCCAATGAATCCACAAGTTCTCAGGTTCCCTGAATTCAGGCACCAAGGATCCTGAATTGGGTGTTGACAAAATGAACATAAATAGTTACAAGGTGCATTTTTTTGCTATTTTGACTGGAAAATTGTTTGCATATTTCATTATACATTTTCAACCAAGCTCTTCTACAGCAATGTACAAAGTGATTTTTCTGCACATAAAGCATTTACAGTGCTAATAAAGAAGAAAGCATGTTTGACAAGAGAGTTTTGTAAAGACTCATTGAGAACTCATCTCCTATTGTGTTTTTGATGCTTTCCCACAGTGTTAGCAGAGGCCGTTGACCAAACTCACAGAATAAATACATCATTGTACCTTCGTTCAACTAGACTATGACAATTCACAGAATCACCCTTCTACGCAGTATACAGCCAGTGAAATAAGAACAGGAACAGAATCAAAGCTCTAAGAACACCAGCAAAGAGGAAGTAATAATAATTGAAAATGTAGTGGGGGCTTTCAAGATAGATTAATTAAAACTGGTAAAACTTAGACTTTCATGTCAAGGGAAAAGCTGTGGTGTGGAAAATCTGTGTTCTAAATTAGGATGAAATGTACTGTAGGACTTCTGTTTATGTCATACAATTTCTTGGGATACAGTTGTAAACATGGATGCTTTGCTATGAAGTATCATCATGTCAAGGTATTTCACAGCAGTATGACATCACACTACGTTGTGTTGATCATGTAACATGGACTCCAAGCTAAAACGATGACAGTTTTGCTCTTAGTTGTACACAGTTAATAGAACACTTAAGGGACTAGGGGCTGTTGTTCAGAAAGATTTGGCAGAGAAAGGAGAACAAGGAAAATGAATATTTGTACTGACCAGAGGGTGCCCAATATCTTGTGCAAGTAACTGATCTAGGATAATAAACACAACAGCAGCAGCAATGGCAGTAGAAAACAGGAGAGTGCAGATGGTACCATCTGACAATGCCTTGGATCCAGAGTCTTTACAATATTATGTGGCAATTCCCCTTAATCACTTGGAAGATTCTGTGAAACCATGTGAAATAAACCGAAATCTTATAAACTGGGCTTTTTTCAATAACTACATTAAGACTAGAAGATGAGATAAACATATAAATATCTTTTCGGAGATATTTAGTTCAGCTTAGCACACACATTCATTGTCCTGCCAATACTTCCACTTTTGGTGGCAAATTACTATTTTCAGCAGTAAAATACTGCCTTAGCACCAGAGGAGATGCTCTCCATCTTTTCCAGACACCCAGCATCTTATGTTGTTGGGGTTTTCTTGGAAAATGTTTCCTGCAAGTGTTCAGATTTAGCACCTGAAGACTCTGATATTAGACCTGATGATGCTGGATGAACCCTATATAACTGCAGGACTCTGGGCTCAGCAATACAGACCATAGGAGTTGATGCAGTTGTACAGATGAGGGACCAGAGTGTTGTTCTGGCATTAGCTCTTTTGTGCTAGCACAGGTGGTATGAAAAGGTTCCAGATTTGGGTATTTCGTTGATTGCTGACTGATAATTCCAGATTTGCTTTCTTCCATATGCTATGCAATGCATGAAACAGTACAGAGTGCACCTAGAGATTGTCTTGGTTACGTGTCATCGTGCGTTCAGTGCAACAGCTCGCACCAATACAGAGTAGCTAAACTTATTGTAGCTGTCTACTTAAGAGGGCCTGAGGAAGGAGAAAAGAACAACAAAGCATCACGGTGCACTGTATTTTCAGGTATAATGGTGCTTGAAAAAATATCTTTGAATTCTAATATATTTTGGTATTACTTTCTGGGTGTTTCATTTGTACCTTGCCTAGTAAATAGAATTGTTATTGTATAAGTGCAGGGTATTATTACTACTCATGCAGCAGCCTGTACACAGTGTATTGGTTTCATTAAAATTCAGGCCTAGATGCCTGCCGAATGGTGGAAAGTACATTACCAATATAACTGAATTGATTTTGTTGAACCCATTGAAGGTGAAAGCATTGGGCATAATTTGTCTAGATTTCAGAAAAAAAGACAACAACAAACAAACCAACATTTGATACTTTACCACAACAGATCCATTTATAAAACCAGACAGCATAATACAGGCAGAGTAAACAACGTTCTGAAATACAGACACAAAGGTCAGTTAAAGGAAAGAAAACACGCTGATTACAAATCTGATTTCATGCAGGTTACTGCAAAACCATAGGATGATAGAATGGTTTCGGTTGGAAGGAACCTTAAAGACCACCTAGTTCTAAACCCCTGCTATGGGCAGGGACACCTTCCACTACAGCAGATTGCTCCAAGCCCTGTCCAACCTGGCCTTGAACACTGCCAGGGGTGGGGCAGCTACAGCTTCCCTGGGCACTCTGTGCCAGGGTCTCACCACCCTTACAGGGAAGAGCTTCTGCCTAAGATCTAATGTAAATCTATTCTCTTTCACTTAAAGCCATTTGCTTATCACTCCCTTATAAAAAGTCCCTCCGCATCTTTCTTGTCGTCCCCTTTAGGTGTTGGATGGCTTTAAATCCTTCCTACTTTTGTCTTTTTAAGGACTGTTTTAAAGCTTATTAATCTCCGTATGTCATGCTTAGTTCTCCCCACTTTACCAAAGCTCAGATGCTGGATGTATGCACTAACCTTTAAAGGCTGGTTCTGGGAATGTACGTCCTAAAAAATACAAAAGACACATTATTTTGGCCCACTAAGCACCTCCATCAGGACTACAAAAATATAGTTTATTCCAAATAGTCCTTACTTGGCAAAAAGGGAATGAATGAAAAAGAATTTTTCCAAACCACAGTAAACTAATAGTAAACTAACACCTGTTGGAGAGGTGCAAACCCAGTGGAATAACTACTTAACAAGTATCCACGAAACTCATCTCTGCATCTTTCTGGATCAGCTGTAATGAGAAGTGCTGAAGGTACAGCTGACCAGTAGGACTATTTCCTGCTTAGTTTCCAGCCTATCTCAAATAACATGTGACCATGGTAATGGTGTCTTATCAAGAAAGATTGTTGGACACAAACAAGTATGTAAACTATTAAAAGTAATTAATATCTGAAAAAGTAGGTAAAAAAAAAAGGGTTATTTCATGGTTTTGGGTTGTGAACTGTGAATAAAGATCAGTCAACCTTGACCTACACAGCTGATGAAAACCTGAGTGGGAGAAATGAATTCTGATAGAGATAATATGCTGAGAAAAGAAAGGAGTAGATTGAATAATGTGTTGGGGATTGTAACTAATTCAGAAATAAGTCATGGACTGAAGTGTAACCAAGGTCTAGAATATAAATAGTTTGAGCAGAGCAGTGGGAGTCTGGAGTGAAAGAAAAGTGACAGGGTCAATAATGGAAGGAAATGCAAATAAAATACTAAGCAGAATAAATGGATGGATAAGAGGTAATTTTAGGGGTATCACAGATCTGTGGAAATAGAATAATGAGAAATGCTGCATCAACACCAGGAAAATGCAAAGGTTTTGGCCAAAATCTTGTGACTGGAAGTCAATTCTAAGCCAGATTTTTGTCCAACTATACAGGATCTTATGGACATCTTGAGTGGCTTATGACAAGGGATTATATTCATTGTTTGTTTCATCTCTATATTTATTTTGTTTCTTCTTGTTACTTTCTTATTTTCCCATTTTTAAATGATGGACTTTTGTGACATATCCTAAAGCATTTCTAGTCCTGTCATTCTGTATTTGGACTTGAGGTGGCACAGCAGAGAGCTCTAGAGATGTGAACTAGAAGCCTTCACCGTGACATGGGGTTTAGGGCCCCGCTTATACAAGCACAACTTTAGTCAACCCAGCTGACCTATTCATTACAATGTGTGTTTAAAAGTTTCTAAACCACCTGTAATGGCACTATAGAGCACATCAGTGGGTATATAACTGTGTCAGATAATTCTCTGACACATTCTGATGATATCAGGGCTGAGGTCTGTATTTCAGCTCCCTGCACCTCCATTAAAAACCTAGACTATGATGCATTCTCCTTCTGTCAGAATATTTTTTTGGCAAATGTAGGAAACTGAGGCATAAAAGGCAAAATAATGTATTCTGTGTTATTCAGGCGCTCCTGTATTAGGAGCTGGATCCAAAATGCATGGCCCCTGGATCTCAAACAAGTGTGGAATTCTTTCATAGAAAAAGGTCCATGAACTATTTTATATGTCATGCCATTAACACTAGCAGTCTCCCTTCATTGAGAAGCACTCAATGAACTTTGTGATCAAATGTGTAATTTAACTTTAGAAAATGAAATAAAGTCCAGGATAAAATTATGAATGGCACAAGTAAGTTTTTACCTACTTGGAATATTCTGTTCTTACCAAATTTTGCCTGCTTTCTTAATTGCAAAAACGTGTCTGGTTGGAGGTCTTCAAGAAGAAATAACAACCTGCTGTACTTTCAAGTTTACATATGTCTTGCATAAAGAATCACATCTTTTGCAAAGAATAAAGCCATTATGATAGTATCTTAAATATTCTGAGTGCCAGCACTGTCCTCTCCTCTAGTTTCGTTACATTTATGAAGAGTTTTGTAAGTTCACTCCACATTACAAGTAACACATCCGTACCACATATGTACTAATCACACACTGTGATACTCCCATGTCACACCAAAGCATCTCCCATTGGATGTGGGTAGAAAGTCAGATACTCTTTCACTTTTGGAATGCTCTAAAAGCACATCAAGCTTTAGAGTGGAGATAAATGGTGTAGTTCATGGTGTGGTTCAGAGCACCATGATTTTTATTAGTGAAACTCCACAGCAGTTTGTAGCTTTCCTTAAACAAAGCCTTCAGGCTTAGATTGAGATGATCATGATCAATAGGGATGCGAAAGGTCCCTCGTGTTGTAATGTTTGTATTATGACACACTAGGAAAAGATGGAGGAAATAAAAGATCTCACTTCTCCTCTGAGCAGTAGGTACATGCTATGAAATGTAATTAATCAAATGGAACCAGATAGAATGGGCAAAGAAGAGTCTTAGGTTGAGGAGCTGTCAGAAGTTTGAACGTTACTGCACTCTCCCTTGCCCTTCCAGGTTCTTGTTACTCCTTTCAGCCTTCACAGTAAAAGCTGCTTCAACAAGATGTGTATTTGTCATTTGTTTTAGTGAAGACTGATAACTTAGTTTAAATGGCCAGCAAAGGTGAGTTTAAGCTAAACTGCTTGACTTTGCACGCAATCACACATGCAGGCTGTTCTGTCAGCTCTGCTGGGAGGCAACATCCTGACACAGAGGAGAGGAGCAGAGACCCAGGGAAGCCAGTAGCTTCAAGGGCTCTAAGCAGATCACTCAGAGCTTCCCTGACCATATTTCCATATTTCAGGGAGCACGACTGATATAAAGATCAAGGGGAAAGCAAGAAGAAAGTTTGATATCTTTTATTCCCATTCTATAGAATGCTTATAACTCATAGGTCTAGCACATCAAATCTGTAGCGGATTTCTGTTTGTAACCATGTTAAATTAACAAAAAATATATACATATATGCATATTGACCATTTTCTCTTAACATGTGATAGACTTTTAAGCAGCAAGCATACCGCTCTTATAAAAAGGGCAAGGAGCTTCACGTAGTAGAACTACACAGAAGATTTTACACTGATGTAAAGCTGCCTTCTACGTACCTCATTAGAAATATTGCCCACCAAATACTAGTGTTTTTCTCAGAGCTTTCTGGAAATTCATCAAGTGTGGGAAAATGTGGCTTTTCAAAAGAATAATCCCTTGGCAACATAACTTGGAGTGGATTTTTTCACTGTGTGAAAGTTTGTTCTAAGGTTCTTTGAGTGTTTATTTGAACAAACATACAAACAGAATGAAGATATTACTGGAGCAGTATCTTAATTCTTGTTCCATTCCATTCCATGTTCATTTGCTAGGACTGCATAGACACAGCACCATCCATGTTCCACGTATGCTAAAGATTCTGTTTGCAGTCAAGAAGTGTGAATAAACAGAAATGTTTATTGGTGTGATCAGTGTCGTGGTTTAAACCCAGTCAGGTAATTCGTTCGCTCACTCCCCCCCTTTCTTGCCCTCCCCCTGCTCTCGGAGGGACGGAGAGGAGAATCGAAAAGAATGCAACTCTCACGGGTTGAGATAAGAACAGTTTAGTAACTAAGGTATAACACAGATCACTACTGCTACCACCAATGATAACAATGATAAAGGAAATAACAAGGAAAGAGAATACAACACCTCAGCACCAGCTGACCGATAACTCGCCCCCCAAGCCCGACCAAGCTCCGACCGATACCTCCTCCAACCCTGCAGTCTCCCAGCCCTTCCGGCTAACTCCCAGTTACATCCTGGGCATGACGTGCTGTGGTATGGAATACCTCTTTGGTCAGTTTGAGTCAGGTGTCCTGTCTCTGCTTCCTCACAGCTTCCCCTCCTCCCTGGCAGAGCATGAGGCTCACAAAGTCCTTGGCCAAACCAAAACATCCTTGTTATCAGCTCTGTTCCCGAGCCGAAAGTCAAAACACTGCACTGCACCAGCTACCAAGGAGGAGAAACATGACTGCTACTGCTGAACCCAGGACATTATCCACCCCTTATTCCATACCATTCACGTCATGCTCAGTTCCCACATTTTCAATATACCATCACTCTTATCTCGGTGCACTCTTATCTTAGTGCATGGACCAGTCCCTATAAAGCTGCTGTGTCCATCTGGTCCATGTCAGGCTCCATCTCTTGTAACAGTCTTCCAGAGCAGGAGAGACTGTGTGCAGTGTTCACACGCGTGAATAACCTGGGCAATAGTGTCCATTGTTATGTCCACCCCTCGATCATGAGTCCATCTCTGTGTTGCATCTCTGCTCTGATGGCCTGAAGTGCCATGGGCCCACCAGGCTTAAAATAATTCACTGTCCCCTTCAGCAGTTTCTGCAGCTTGCTGCTGGGGACTCCATACAGCTGCCTTCCATCTCCGACGCTTCCAAAGCACTGGAGGGGCCCAGTGGACTAGATACTTGCCCATACTGTCCCACACACCCTGCCACTCATGACTGTCCAGCCTTGGGGAAAATCTCTTGGTCCCCCTATATTGTTGTCTAACCCCAGACAAGACCCAAACCTGACTCTGCTTAACTTTTGAGCAAACCTGACTCTGCTTAACTTTTGAGATCAGACAAAATGGCTGTGGGTAGAACACAGTCTGTGTGTGTGCCAACATGCTGATCCCCATCACAATCAGCAGGCAGGTCCCAAGGATACCCAAAGGCCATTCAGAGCCTTCAGAACTCTCAAACGATGTTGCTGTGCTTGTCACTGGGGCTGGTGTAGCTGCTGTGCTTGCCGGCTCTCCCACCGCCAGCTTCTCTTTTCCTGAGTCCAGCTCTTCCTCCTCTGCCTTGCTGGGAAATGCTGCGTGGTCTCCTGCATCCTCCTGGGGCTCGGCAGGCGGCTTCCGGGGAATGCTCTCGGCCGTCGCAGGGCTGGGCTCGGCCGCGGGGCTCGGCTCGGCCGCCGGACTCGGCTCCTCCGCCGGGCTCGGCTCTTCCGCGGGGCTCGGCTCCTCCGCCGCCTTATCCCGCTGCTCGGCAGCCGCTTCCTTCTGCTCCTCGACCGCCCCGGCCTCCTCCACCCGCAGCCGTCCCTTCGAGGCCTCCGGCCCCGCACCCGCCGCCGCTTGGTCCCCGGGGCCGCTCTCCCGGGCCGCTTCAGCAGCCGCCGGCTCCCGGGGCCGCTCCCCCTCAGTTCCCTGCAGCCTCACGAAGATGGAGAGTAGGGTGAGGGCCAGGACGGTGAAGAGCAGCCGGACGGCCAGGTACAAGTCCACGGCCACGTCCGTCCCGCCCTGCTGCTGGAGCCCACCCGTATTACAAGCCGTTGCCATAAAGCACAGTGAGACAAGAACCTTAGCCCAGGCCCCACACTTGATAAACACTATCACAGCAAATACTGGCTCTACGTAAGTTACAACGGTCTGAAGCTGTGAGATCAAGAAGAACAACTCTGATACCCAATAAATCAGCATTGTGACGAATGACTATTAATCCAGTCAAATCTGTCGTTAACCCTTCGTGCCCCACGTTGGGCGCCAAAAAAAAACTGTCGTGGTTTAAACCCAGTCAGGTAATTCGTTCGCTCACTCCCCCCCCTTTCTTGCCCTCCCCCTGCTCTCGGAGGGACGGAGAGGAGAATCGAAAAGAATGCAACTCCCACGGGTTGAGATAAGAACAGTTTAGTAACTAAGGTATAACACAGATCACTACTGCTACCACCAATGATAACAATGATAAAGGAAATAACAAGGAAAGAGAATACAACACCTCAGCACCAGCTGACCGATAACTCGCCCCCAAGCCCGACCAAGCTCCGACCGATACCTCCTCCAACCCTGCAGTCTCCCAGCCCTTCCGGCTAACTCCCAGTTACATCCTGGGCATGACGTGCTGTGGTATGGAATACCTCTTTGGTCAGTTTGGGTCAGGTGTCCTGTCTCTGCTTCCTCCTGGCTTCCCCTCCTCCCTGGCAGAGCATGAGGCTCACAAAGTCCTTGGCCAAACCAAAACATCTCTATCAGCTCTGTTCCCGAGCCGAAAGTCAAAACACTGCACTGCACCAGCTACCAAGGAGAAGAAACATGACTGCTACTGCTGAACCCAGGACAATCAGATAGGTATTCATCGTCTGGATGATCGGGTAGTGAGGTGGACTGTGAACTGGCTGAAGGAGAGAAGCCAGAGAGTTGTAGTCTATGGGGCGGAGTCTAGTTGGAGGCCTGTAACTAGTGGAGGGCCAGTACTGGGACCAGTATTATTTAATATATTCATCAACGATTTAGATGAGGGAATTGAGTGTACTGTCAGCAAGTCTGCTGATGACACTAAGCTGGGAGGAGTGGCTGACACGCCAGAAGGCTGTGCTGCCATCCAGCGAGACCTGGACAGGCTGGAGAGTTGGGCAGGGAATAACTTGATGAAATATAACAAGGGAGAGTGTAGAGTCCTGCATCTGGGCAGGAACAACCCCAGGTTCCAGTATAGGTTGGGGAATGACCTGTTAGAGAGCAGTGTAGGGGAGAGGGAGCTGGGGGTCCTAGTGGACGACAGGATGACCATGAGCCAACACTGTGCCCTTGTGGCCAAGAAGGCCAATGGCATCCTGGGGTATATTAGAAGGGGGGTGGTTAGTAGGTCGAGAGAGGTCCTCCTTCCCCTCTACTCTGCCCTGGTGAGACCGCACCTGGAAAATTGTGTCCAGTTCTGGGCCCCTCAGTTCAAGAAAGACAGGGAGCTGCTGGAGAGAGTCCAGCGCAGGGCAACTAAGATGATTAAGGGAGTGGAGCATCTCCCTTATGAGGACAGACTGAGGGAGCTGGGTCTCTGTAGTTTAGAGAAGAGGAGACTGAGGGGTGACCTTATTAGAGTATATAAATATATAAAGGGGGAGTGTCACGAGGATGGAGCCAGGCTCTACTCAGTGGCAAACAATGATAGGACAAGGGGTAATGGGTACAAACTGGAACACAAGAGGTTCCACTTAAACTTGAGAAGAAACATCTTCTCAGTGAGGGTGACGGAACACTGGAACAGGCTGCCCAGGGAGGTTGTGGAGTCTCCTTCCCTGGAGACATTCAAAACCCACCTGGACCCATTCCTGTGTAACATTATCTAGGTGTTCCTGCTCCAGCAGGGGGATTGAACTAGATGACCTTTGAGGTCCCTTCCAATCTCTAGCATACTGTGATACTGTGAAGAGATTTCGCAGAAATTACTGAAGATCAATCGCCAATCAGGTGACAGAAGCCCAGTTCCTAATGTGAAGAATCACAGAAGCACTTCTGCAACCATCCTACCTTAACTTTCTTATGTGCTCTTCTCAGTGTTTTACCTTGTAGCAAGGATTTTTATTGCAGAATTAGCATGATTTTAATTAATATTTGCAGCCATATGCAAGCTCCCAATTAAAGGCATTACCTCCTAGCCATATGCTCTTAGTTTTTATTATGTTTGGTTTGCACATTGCCAAGAGAGAAGAAGGTTAAAGTATGCTCTGAGAAGAAGAAACTTCAGTCAACTTTCTGTTAGCCACAGGTGGGTTATCTAGCTGACACTGACAAACACTGCAAACACATGGAAGCCAGCTGAAGTCTGACAAAGCTTCTTAGATCAGACGTAAACATGGCCTTACTGGATCCAGACCTAACTTGAATGTCTCTGTACTATACTCTCAGGAATGGAAGGGATTTTTTAACACCATCTAACACTGACCCTGGCTTTGCACAGCTCCATGAGGCTGGTTCTTCATACTGAATACCCCAGCTCTTGGTACTCTAAAGACTTATTACTGTTGCATTGATGCAACTGAACTATTTCCTGACCTGAGCTGTCACTATGAATTATGGGACCTAAGCAGTTGGAGATTTATTCCTTGTGTTTTATTAGATGTTTGATGTTTTGGAAAGGGAGGACTTCCATTACCCCACTCTGAAAGGACTTTATGTTCATTTGCCTGGAGCCAGCTGTTGTAACTTGATGTAGTTTCATTGAAGTCAGTGGAGTTATGTCAGGAAACCAAGTTACAGGGGAGAAGATTAAATGCCAAACACTTATTTCATATTACTCTTGATCTTCGTTAACATCTTATATCCTATTTCTACATGTGCTTCTCTAAGAAGAGGTATTCCAACCATTTCCTTGGAACAAAAAATGAAGAAGTCAGTGAACCCTATAAATATATATGAAATTTTATACAGTTTAATTGCGAATAAACTTTAACAAATGATAAAACAAGTGGCACTGAGTTCAATTAATATTACATTGGTTTTCTCCCTTATTCATTCTAAAATTCAAATATCTCTTTTAATGAAATGTTCTTGCTAAACAAAATACTAAACATTGCAGTTTTAATGGAGTATGATGTTGACTTCTACAGACTTAGTTTTCCAAGAAAATAATCCATTTGTACTATGCCTGCCCTATACTGGTTATTTAAAGCTGCAGTACTAAATGAATGCTTTTTTACTAAAATGGTTTTGATCCTCTCTACACTTCAGCTGATGGAAAAATGAACAAACACTGAACCAATAAACTAAAATAAACTTTTTTAATGCCTCTTGTAATTACTTGTGTTAGCTGCAGAAAAGAAATGTGCTGAAGCATGCAGTTTGGTAGTTCTCCTTCAACACTGACAGTTAAGAAATAGAATAGTTTAAAAAGTTAATTTAAATATAAAACAAAATAAGTGTCTGTGGAAAACATTGGATTTCTTTGTGGACTACAAAAGCCCAACCCATCAATAGTGTAAAAAAACAATTTACATACTACATAGTACAGGGGTGTAAGACCTAAAGAAGCAGTTACTGTTATCCACAAAATAAGTAGATGAGAACAGGGCAAGGAAAGAGGAAACAAACGTATGAGGCATTTGATATTAGCCTGCAGATGTTCACCTTCAATTCTGTAGAGAATTAATAAATAAACTGAAAGATAGGCCCATCTTTCAGTGCTTTAATTTCTCAAAGTTGTATGTTTTATGCACAGAGATCTGAGACAGAGGAAGCAATGTCTGGCAGTTTGCTGTTTTGAGAGCAGTGATAAGTTCCTGTGCAGAGCAGCAATGGTGGAGATGTGAAATAACGGTCTGAAGCATCATGGTTCTTTGGTAGATAGCTCTTAGGACAGATTGGACAGGCCTTGGAGCAACCTGAACTAGTGGTAGGTGTCCCTGCCTACGATAGGGGGTTGGAAATAGATGAGTTTTAAGGTCCCTTCCAACCCAAACCATTCTGTGATTCTATGATTCTATGATATTGACTGAATACATTGGTGCTTCATAAAATAAAAGTTCAAGCAGTCAATTTAGAGATATATCAATTGGAGAAGACAGAAAGCAGGCAATTTTGATTTTCACCACATTAATGAGCACAAGAGTCTGCTCTAGGCTGAACTTAGGGTAAACAAAAGCAAGCATCAGGACAAAGAAGAGATGGTTATTAATTCTGAACTCCTCCAAAAGACAAGGGAATGCAAGATTGACCTGCAAAGAAGATTAACTCAGCTGTAATAGCTATACACGAATATTCTCAAGCTGTTTTAAACATCATTCAGCCTTCCATTCAGTACTCAAATATAATAAAGATTGCAACTCATCCAAGAGTTGGTTTAATACCATGAAGACAATGTGACTATAACAAGGACTTCAGCACCAAAGCACATAAAGGATGGGTGAAAATTGAGTGCTAATATCACTTTACACCAGAAGGTTAACTTCATAATGCTTAATAGCATCCCCAATTGGAATTGTGTAAGAGGGAAGGGAAAGCAAGAAGAACCAAACCTCTGGGAATTCATGAACTGATTGCCCCTTGTAGTTGAGGGGAATCTATTTGTAGAAACAAATTGACCTTGCCAGCTAGATAGAGACACAGATGCTAGATGATGTAACGGGGCTCCAAGTCTGCTGAATCACATGTAGCTCTTGCAGCAGTGAAGAAAATGGTAGAGGCTATTTTTACTAGGGAAAGGACATTTTTGATGACATAGAAGTGTCTCTCTCTGTTGAATCCTCAGCAGATATCTAATGTACATAACGGCCATAGTAAAAGTCTGTTGTTTAGCTCCATTATATTTTGTAACTTTATTAGCTTATCTGTTCCCTGTGTCATGTTCACATGTTTGTATTAAAATATACCTATATATATATCTTCACTTCCCAGGTACCAAAAGCATTACAACTGTTGATCCTTAAAAGTAAAATGGTAGCAGAAAAAGCAGAAACAGCCCTACTTGTAGAAGAAATGAAACATGCAAAACACAGACCTGATCAATTTCTTTCCTGTTTTTCATGATTTTTGAATTAATAATTCTATATAAAACCTCTCCACATATGCAACAAAACACATTTTGCAGGAGAAATTAGCTCAAAATACCTTAAGTATGTATTTAATATTTTTAGTGAACTGAGTCTCTGTAGATTGTAAAGGTTTAGATGAGCACAAGGGGAGTCTGAACCACTTCATGGAAGAAAAATACCTAAATCACTAAATGCAACCCAGTGGTGGTGTCTATGCAAGTACGTGGAGCTGGAAGTACATTTACAGAAAGCTTGGTATAAACCGGTCTTATTATATCATGCTTCCCTAAGCATTTGGTTTTAGCCACTACTGCAAACAGGGTTCTGATTTAAATGGGGTTTTGGTCTGGACCAGAAGCAATTTGTATTTTTATAGCATCCAGACTTGGGAAACATCACAGTGGTTTACGTTGACCTAAAGAAAAGGGTATTCCATTAATATGATGCGTTTTAACAAGCAAACCCAGAATTTAATATTTCACATATCCAAACCATTAATATGTATATCTTGTTCACTGCTGCAGTGTGTTCTAGAACTTTGCAAATAAAGATTATTTTTTATGTATTCATTGTTTTAAGGTATCTATTCAATATTTATTTTTGTTTCAGTACCAAAGACTGGCTTTGACCAAATCCGGAAAGGCAAAGCAAAACTTGTCTGAATCCAAATCTGGCTGCCTCCTGCAACATCCCAATTTCTCACTGGTTTTATAGATAGAAAACAGCTTGGTTTGGGTAGTATCCTGAAATAAAAGCAACAACTGTAACCACTTATATCAGCTTCCTCTGATTAAGCCTTAAGGTTTACAAAGTGCATTAGTGTTTGCATTCTGATATTGGTTGAAGAAATTAAATTAAGTTCCAAGTTATTAATATCATTAAAAAAACATGATAATTCCTTGTACCTGAAGACACAAATCAATTGTCATTGCCTGGAAGAGACACACAGGTACCTTAAAAGCAGACTTCCCGCAATTTACCTAGCTTGGGTACAGATATCAGCCTAGCTTGAGCTCTATGCAAATCACTTCTGATTTCAAAACCCACCTAAGAAACTTCATAGGTATGCAGACGTTGTTTTACCTTGGCTTACACCCATATCTTACATACATTTACTCTCTTTCAAACTAGCTGAAGTGGCTGCAGAGCAGATCTAACGTAAGAGAATGCAATAAAACAGACAAGCAATACAAGAAAACAATCAAATATTCCTCATTAGCCACAAAGAATGAAATTAGGACACACACTGTTTAACTACTGCCCTATATCTTTGAGGACTTTTAGCTGAAGAAAGAAGTATTCAGGTGGATTTAAAAGACAACTAAGTGAAGGTAAATATTGGTGACATCATTCTGTGATAGATAAGACTCTATTGAATTCTTGTGATACAGTAAAAATCAAAAGTGACCAAATCTCAGGCAGATTCCTCTCTTTCTGGGAAGTTAATTAAATAGATGCACCACCACCCCTTATTCTCCTTACAACTCATTGCTTAAAATATTGCATTTCCAAAAGGAAAATGGGAAATTACAAAAGCATATCAATAATATAAAGAGTTATATTTAGAAGCCTCCTTTTTGCCAAGGGACTCAGGGCACTATAGAGACAATTAAAGTCAAATTATAATCACACAAATTGTTATGAATGCATGTTATTAGCTAATAGAGAAAAAAATCCAAACCCTAAAATTAGACTAAAAATAAACAAATGTGGCATTACTAAAAGCAAACAGTAAAGCAAAACAACAAGTTGGTTTTCTTAGTGCTGTTTCAGGAGTTTAAAGATATTTTTGATAGTTTTTATTGATTTCACTTGTATTATGTTGAGGTTTTTTACCTTAAAAAACATGACGTAGGATTTTCAGACATCACCAATTCTTATGAAATATTTATATGCCTGAAACTTACGTTTTCAGGCACATAGGTATGATGCCTGAAATGGAATGGATGGAATAGAGAATGCTGACCCCAGGCAACTAGACTTTCTGCAACATGTGGCAAAAGAATAGCTTGAAAAATCCCTTCACTTAACTACAGGACAAAAAGGTGCCAGCCAGAAGGTCATATTCCCTTCCAGAACTTGTGTGTGGAAATCAGGGCTGCTCACAATTGTTTCTGTTCCCACAAGACTGACCTCCTGAAATGTTCTCCTTCATCCACTTCATTGCTGCAATGTACCGACTTCCTAAATATGGAAATCTCTGCTATGGAGGTAATTTAATCTCCTTTCTGGTGAGTTCTCTTCTGAGAAGAGATTGATCTATGTTTGGACCATTTCCAGAAAAAGATGAGAATCCAACCAAGTCTTCTATTCATATTTACAGATGGCTACACTATTCAAGTTCTGTTATTTGAAAAGAAAATGTCTAGCATTTCATTTTGAGGAGAGCTTCACATTTCTGATGTGTGTTAGAAAGGCTCTGAGCATGTTTGTTGAAGCCAGGCTTCAGGGATTTGGGCAGGGTAAGAAATGCATTTCAGCTAAGTTTAGACATTGACAGCATCAATGTCTAACTCTAAGCTACTCACCTGGGACCTTTCCATTGTCAAAGGGAAGAAATAAGAAGTTTGAGTGCTCAGTTCATCTGATCTACTTAAATTTCAGGCACTTAACTTCACTGAAAAGAAAGAAACTACTTCAGTTCCATTCTGAAAGGGTCCTCACTTTGTGTAAGGTGGTTTACCAGGCCAAATAAAACCCAATTCATTGATGAATTTCATGGTCACTTGTAGACAATTAGACAAAAAATGCATACATAAAAAGAATGAAAGCAGCATCAAGTGGTTATTTACTGTGCCTTTGATTCAAAGGACTCTCAGGTACACTGCAGTGATACGACAAGGAATGATGGGTTTAAACTGAAACAGGGAAAGTCAGGTTAGATATAAGGAACAAGTTATTTACTGTGAGGGTGGTGAGGCACTGGAACAGGTTGGCCAAAGAAGTTGTGAATGCTCCATCCCTGGCAGTGTTCAAGGCCATTTTGGACAGAGCCTTGGGCGACATAGTCTAGTGCAAGGCATCCCTGCCGATGGCAGTGGGTTAGAACTGGATGATCTTAAGATCCTTTCTAACCCAAACCATTCTGTGATTCTATGATTCTATGATTCACCATTTCTGAGTAATATTTATCTACTCTAGGCTTAAGTATTTACAGTGGTAGAAATTGTAATTGTTTCAGGTGATCTGTTAGCCATTTTGGGCACTAGAACAGTTCTCTTCAAGTTCAACATAAAACTTCACAGATAGAATTTAAGCTTATTGGTTTTTGACTTATCCATGGTCATAGAGAAGAGTTCATTTCCTGGTCTACAGCAACCCTTCTGTATATTTTAATGCTGCTACTGGGTCTTCATTTGCTCTTGTTTCTCACTTCTGAACTGAAGACTTTCTTGTTAACAGCCACAATTCAAAATATTTTGGCTTTGTTAAAAACATAAAAAAGAAGGACATTATAAATGCTTTCACTGCCTTTAAATGCTGAAGCTTTCATAAATCTTGTCTAGGATTTTTTTTCCCTTCAGCTGAGCAGATTTTATTAACACCAGTTTGACAGACTTCAACTGGTTTACCCATTCTTATTTGAAAGAATAAAGTCAGTTTAAATGGTTGCTGAATAGCAAAGCCTTATTTTGTTTTCCTTAAATTAAAGTATAAACATATAAACATGTGGTAATATAAAAAAAGAAAGACTTTTGAAATACATTTCTATCTTTCAGATGAATGTGACAGTTTGGGTATAGATGCTTTTTTTGTCTTCTTTTTTGGCTGCTGCAGATTGAAAGTTCTCAGCAATTGTTGTTCAGTAATGATACTGTAATTGTTAAGTAACAGATCTCAAATATCCCCGTGAGGTTGGGAAAGGAAGAGAATTAACCTTATATTCCTTGATGACTCTGAAGCTGTCCTGGGTTTGGCTGGGACAGAGCTAATTTTCTTCACAGCAGCTCCTCTTGTGCTGTGTTTTGGATTTGTGACCAAGGCAGTGTTGATGTTTTTCTTAGGCACTGTTTTAGCTATTGATGAGCAGTGCTTACTCGGTGTCCAGGCATTCCCTGCTTCTCACATTGCCCTGCCAGTGAGGACCTTTGGAGTGCACAAGTGGCTGAGAGGGAACACAGCTGAGAAAAAACAATGTCAAAAAAAGCACAATCTATTTGTTTAACTGCTTAAGTTAATGTTTTCCTTCACAGCTGGGGCAGCCTAAAGAGCATACGCAGGTTAAGTAACAATGGCAAAGGTAACAACTTGATTGCTTTTGAACCCGTGCCCTTTACTTGGTCATTTAGTTTCTTAATATCTTTTTTTTAACACCAGTTACCATCATTAGAATCACCATTAATGTAAATCCAGTTTTAGTGTATAAATTCTTCCATCTGATTTATCCTGGGTTCAAAAGAATTTATGAAGACATTATGATAATGAGTGCTGAGGGGATTGCAGCTTTCCTTTAAATGCAACTTATTTCAGGTAAACAATTTGTGCTTTCACCATTTCAGTGTTAAATATATATTTTACTTCAACAATCAAGCCCAAACAGGGAGAAGCAACTAATGCCAAAGAGACAGAAAGAAAACATTTCAATAGCAGTTCTTTTCCTTTTCCATTTTCCTCTCTTTCTTCTTGGATGAAGCTGATTTCATTTTCTAAGCCTGAAAATACATTGTAATCTCAAAACCATTTCTATTCTTTGTGCTGGAACACAGAGATTGCTAGTTACACCTGTTCTATATTTTTCACCTTCTGTAAACCAGAAGGCTTGCAGGAGTACTATTTTGACAAAGACTAAAAAGAAAGCAAGAGACAGCATACAAGTGCTTTAAAATCTTGTGTGTGGTATATCAAAACTGTATTACAGCATAGTCATCTGACGGGAAAGCAAACACAATTACTGTCTCTGTGTTAAGCTTCCCTTCAAAACAAGAAGTCAAGCTAACTGCAATACAGACCTGAAGCATAAAGGATTTGGGTCTGAATTTTGGGGGGGATAAAAACCACCTTCACAAACAAGAAGCCGTAAAGATCTTGGTCTCTGCAAATGCATTCAAGGTACTTGCCATGGGTTAAGCAAATGAGATCACTCAGATTCAAAATTAAGCATATGTCAAAATGAAAAACAAACCGAAGATCTCCATTTAGCTGTCCATTAAGAACCCTAAAGTAAAATGCCAGTGGTGAATTTCACAGTGCTCAGTAGTAGGGAAGGTCACAGTCTAGGATTTAGCATTGGAAAACAACACAATCTGTTTTTCTTTCTGTGTAGTTGATGATCTTATTGTAAATACTGAATAGTGAGGACCATCATGACGAACAGGAATGATTGTGGTTGTGCCTGCACTTTTCTATTGGCATGAGACAGAGCCCTAGTTTAACTAACAATCATTCTCAGTGGCATGAGGTGAGAGAAGATACTGTTTGGAGGAATACCTTTCCTATTGCACATCCAGATTTCACCTGATGAACTCTCAGACATAAGTGATACAAGTCTGGACAGCAATTCTTAACATCTTTCCGTAACGTACACGGAGCTTACAGCTATGCCTCTGTGCTCAAAACAAGCTTGTCATCAGAGAGAGAAACTGGCACCTTCAGAAGATGAGTCAGCTTTTCCTAAAAAGAGACAGACTTCTCAGAAACTGAGACTGAAAGTTCCTAGAAGTTGACTTCAAAATATCATGAATCATCACACGGAGCTCTCTCTTCTTCAGATCTTCACCCACACTTTATCACAGAGGGCACTTAGAAAACTGGCTTAGATCAGTCATTTTCCTTTTAGACAATCACATATGAACAAGCAGGCTGCCAATCCTTGCTGGAAGGCTCCCTCTGTAGCATTTTGGAGTCTACAAGGATGAATACACCCAGCAGTTTAGAAAACAAGTGGACGTGTGAAGGTGTACCCAGGCTGAGAGACCGCTTCTTGAGACTATTTTGTTCCACTAGTGAAATAATTTCGTCAGCTTTAAGCCTATTTCCTTCATTCTGGACATGAATTCAGCTGTCCAGGCCAATGCAGTAACCATCTGCCAAGCAAGTCTATAGATTTTGCCCTAGGAATATCAAAATCTGCAGTGTGAATGATTTACATTATAAAGTAATGTTTTATATTGGATAACTTTTGTATAACTTAGCACAATGTACACGAATTTTCTGAACAAATCCATTGATGTCAATGAATCCAGTCATGTGAGAAAGATTGTAGAACTGGGATCACCCCTTTTAAACTGAATAGAGAATTAGAGACTCTCAGAACATCCTTAGAGAATTTAGAAGAGAATTATATCCTCATTTTAACAATTTATAAGATGGTTTTAAAAGCAATTTTATAGAGACTTTCATTTTTTATTAAATTCTATAGGGTTTTAGAGTAATTTCTATGGAACCTATTGTTTCTCTAATTTACGTGTCTTGGTTTATTCCTAATAAATCCTTTTCCAGAAGGATCTGTAGCTTCCAATTTTCAATGCATTTAATTTTGAGAGAGCTGAGGGGTTTGGTTTTTTGTATTACAAACACACAAGAGATTTGTTGTCATAAAATTCAAAGCAATCAGCAAAGAGTTAAAATAACTCTAATAGGCTTCCTCACTCCCACATTGGTGGCAAGCAGCTTCTAACTCAGCTGCTGGCAAACTTGCAGCAATAATATATACACAGAAATTAATGGTACCACATATAAAATAAGAAGAAAAAAAGAAAAGGTCTCCATTTTACTTGATACACTGGGGACAGCACAAGGTAAACTCTGCATAGCACATCGTGCATCATGCCTCTTATCTTAGATGAATGGCCAAAGCCTCTGGAAAGCATATGGCTTAAGCAAATGAAGAGAGTCTGGAGCTGTTTACTAATGAGGAAAAACCCAAGCAAACAAACCCAAATGTATTATTATTCCATCACTGAGTAAAGGGCACTGTATGACAGCAACAAAATAAACAGATAAATCAGTAAAATCGAGTAATCCTGCCAAATGAATCATAAGCTCAGTGACAATTAAATGTAGCCTATTTTGACTCATAAATAGCATCGCATCCTTCCAGACTAAAAAAAGACTTTGTAAAACCTTCCATGTAATCATGTTATCTTAAATCGCCTGCATTAGAAAACAATAGATGGCACTTAATATAAGAGGGAAATCTAATCTGGCAAAAAAGATCAAGGGTTGTTAAGGTTTGATGTTTTCCCATACTTTGTTAAAAGAAAAAAGCCAGTGAACACCACTGTAGTCAGATGATCAAGAGTCATCACACATTGTTAAACCCAGGTATAGAGTAAGCTTCTGTGCAAGAAGCAGACTGACACTTGTCAACACAGCAGGCATTGGTCTGAGCTCTTCAGTGGATGCCTACCAACTTCTCCACAATAAATCACCTCCTATTTATACTGGCCACTAAGTTCTAACAGCAAGACTCATGGCAAGGAACATGAAAGTATTATGGTTTAGGAATAAAGGTTTCCTACCAGTACTAAAAGTAAATTGGGAGCCAAAATAGTTAAACAGATATGATTGACATCATGTTGCATCATCCCCTGTCTGCATGACAGCATAATGGTTTATGCAAGGTAAAAGCGCCTGCCTTCAAAAGCCTTCTGGTTAATAAAACATTTGATTTTTTTGGACCAGTGTGTTGTAAACAGGTTTAAACCTTCGGAGTATACCTTATTCTCAAAGTAAAGTGGAGCCATCCAATTCATCAGAGTTCAGGCAACCAGTGAAAATATGCCTTCACATCATGTCTTAAGACAGCGTTTTACTGCAGACGTGACTGAAAACATCTTCTGAATGTGACACTAATACATTATTCTGTTACATGCTGTCTAATATTTGCAGGGGGAAAGAAGAAGACTAATACTAGTATGTGTAAGCTTGGAAATATGTCTTTATCATCTGAGGTGCTTGTTTACCTTCAGCTACCAGATATGAACTGTGTAATAGCAAGGCGAGAGAAGAGTTCAGCTTTGTTTTCATTGAAGTGTAGAGATTTCTGCCAGGTTGGAACACAGGAGTTTTACTAGCTTATTCCCTCCACCACAGTATGTTTTTGCATAGATTCTTTCAGAAATGAAAGTATGCTGGTTTATACCTGTCCTTCTACAGCACGGAAGTTTTTTCCTGAGGTATGGAGTAGCAATGTTAGAAAGTACTGCTGGTTCGATTTTTCAAAGACCTGGGGAAAAAGTGGCCTATCAGAAACGAAGCCATTAATTTCTGAACTGCTTCCTTCTCGGACATAGCTCTATGGAGCAATAATAAGGTCAGATTTCTTGTCAAGCCATCATTTCTCAACTGAGACAAACATGGAAGAGACATTCTGGGAGGAAAGGAAGAATGCTGAAGAAAAATGAATAGGTGGATGCTTCCAGAATGCAGTTCTATTTCTAAATAACTGTGCTAATTATGTGTCATGTAATACACCTTCACAGTCCTAAGCAGACTGCTATTTTTAACTGATTCAATTAGATGCTAGAAAGATGCAGGCTACTTCACTATAGTAAACCTTTTGTAACCACAATCAATGGGAAATGAAATCTGAAGTCATGTTTAAACTAAGCCACAGAGTCACTACCCTACATTAAAATCACTGTAATGGTAATATTGCCTGTTCAAAAGAGAGAGAAATAAGAATGAAACTAATGAAAAGCACATTGATATTCTTCTTTCCTCACAGGAAAAAAGTGGCATGGATGAATTTTTGTGAGGGAGTCTTAGCATCATAGAATGGTTTGGGTTGGAAAGACCTTAAGATCATCCAATTCCAACCCACCTGCTATGTGCAGGGACACCTTCCACTTAAACAGCTTGCTCCAAGCCCCATCCAACCTGACCTTGAAAACTGCCAGGGAGGGGGCAGACACCGCTTCTCTGGGCACCCTGTGGCAGCAGCTCAGCATTCTCACAGTAAAGAACCTCTTCCTAATATCTAACCTAAATCTCCACTGTTTAAGTTTGAAGTTAGCTAAAAAAGAAAATTAGCTAGAATTATTCATGCATAGAGATGCTGACACCGAAAACAAGAAAGTTAAGGAACAGATGATCAACTGAACTGAAGTTTAACACCAAATTTAGAAATAACTGGTGGTTATGAACGATGCCTTCTTAACCAAAGTGTGGGATTTGCAGCAACAATTCAGTTCAAAATGCCCAAACTCATGTTCTGATTTCTAACAGCTTAGGAGTTAGTGCCAGGTCCTGATATATGACTCCAAAGGTTTTCAAAGAGTTGGGAGCCTGGGTTTGCACCCAGAGCCTGCTTAGCTTGTGAGACCTAGGAGGAGAGCAGTGTAAGATTTTTAGACTGCATCTTCTTTCCCCCTGGGAAAAGAAGTTCACTGTTGCTTTTAGCTATTGTTCTACTGCCTCAGAACTCTAAAGAGGGATAATTATTTGGATACTGCTGAATTACTCAGAATGCATACATTGCTGAGCAAAACCCGACTTGACTCTCTCCTTTTGGAAAGCTTGGTGAGAATAATTATCTAATTTACAGACACTGCAGAAAATGACTATAATAAATGATGGTCCCTGTTCAGAACAGAGTGCATCATACAGCTAGATTAAAATACAGTTAATTGTACAGAATGAGGGGGGCGTAGGGGGACAGAAATAGGAGGCAATTTACAAAAGAGAAAACATGCTTTAGAGAGGCATCTCTAAAATACATCTCTAAATATAGAGTGATGATAGACAAGAAAACTAAACCCACAGATTTGAGCATCTTTGTGGCTTAAAATCCATGTCCAATCTATACAGCTGGTGCTCATCTCTAACAGGAAATGTCATTTGTAAACTTTTAGTACCATCTGATTTTAAGGGCCAGCTCATCACAACTGAATCATAATCAAGTATGTAACACTTATTTCACTTTCTCTTAGTAAGATTACTGGTTCAGAGTAATAAGGAGTAGAAAAAACAGGGAGAAAAAAAAGGGTAGGAAAAACAGGACTACTACTGAAGTAGTCAAACAGCAACCACACATTTAAAAAAAATGGATTGTATAGAATATAAACATTTGATCTTCACAAGACTCTCATGTGTTATATCTACAACAAATGTCCATCTGCCTGAATACTCCTCATACTTACCCTTAATATTTTGCCCAGGTTCTGTAAAACTGAAAGTTGTGATAAATTATCTAAAGCTGGGAACTGTTTCAATACAAAAGTCTTTCCTAAGTGATCATTTTTTTTGTGATTCTGGCCATGAGAATAACAACACTGAAAGTTTCAGACTGCTGTCAGCAGAAAATTAAGACTCCTTCAGTAACCGTACAAGGATTTTAAACACAGAAATAAACAGGTGCTTCAGTCATTCTGTGTTATACATCACATTTTCTTTAAGGCTATCACAGAAACAGCACTGTCATGGATAATAAAGTGAAAACTCATCTGGAGTGATCAAAGGTCAAGGTCAGCTAGTGCAACAAGAAATCAAAGGATTCAGCCACAGCTCTGAATACAGCCCTCAGTGAATTAGTGCTACTCATAAGGTCAGAAATTTTTTAATGATAAACCAAGAGTACCAAATGACCAACTCAGTGGAGCATCAGCTTTGGAATGGGGCTCTATACACAGAAGCAAATTTCAACTCCAATATTCACACACCTTTGTGTGAACCTTTGTAATCTGGCTTCAGAGCCTATGAATATAAGTAGTGTTACAGCCTGCCCACTGCACAACTGTTCCTGAATGAAGCTTGAAAGACAAAAGACAAGAACACAGTAAATCTTCTAAGCACAAGTATCCCCACATTATTTGACTTATGCTTAATTTCTCTCCATTTTTGTATCTTTCTTATGAATTAGGATTGGTGAGAAAGGAAAAAAAACCCCACACACAATGAGAGATGAATCTCAGTTCTCACTGATGGAAACAGGAAAGCTATAATGCTCCCAAAAGGCCGAAGGGAAGCAGATGAATGCATCCTGACTGCACCAAAGAAGAAACCTGGATATCTGTTGAACCAAAGCCTATCTTGTTGACAGATACTTGCTAGAATTAGCACAGGACAAACATGATGAAGTCCTGCTGCTAAGGAGAGACCAGAATCTAAAGACTCTAGCAACAGAAAAGTTACAGGAAGGGAAATTCTAGTGGGGCATAAGGTAAAAAAGGATTTGCTGTGATGATGGTTAAGGATTAAATTGTCCCAACAGGTTGTGAAATCTCTATCACTGAAGACTGTCAGAATTTGACTGGATAAGCCCTGAGCAAATTGATATAACTTCACTAGCCCCTCTCTGAAAAGGTAGCCTATTGGAAGTCGCTTTTATTTGAATCTTCTACAGTTCTATTCTATTACCCTTCCCAAACTGAAACAGTCATGCTGACCCCCAAACACAGACTACCTTTGTGTGTTTGCCTACTCAGAAAGCAAATTCTTGAAAAAAGACTGATTTTCTAATATAGAAGATATGAAGAGGATAACACCCGGAGACGATTTCCAAACAGTGTCTATTTTTCTCCGTTGGCTACAGAAGTTACTAGCATACTTGCAGACGTCTCTTTCCAGATGTCTAAAATCAGATTAAATCCCTCTCCCTGAACATCCATGAACTCAGCACTTACTTCTGAAAATTGCCACTTGCAAAGGATCATATTATACTCTTTCATCCTACAAGATCAGTATTTTTCAAGTGCTTTTCTCTTCAATTCTGTCATAAAATTGAGAGGAAAACAGCAGTTCACTTTAATGACCAGCATAACATTATACTGTTTTGAATCCAAAAGCACATCTTTCATTTAATCTTCATCCATAAAGAGATTCTTTCTTACTTCATCTAGAAGAGTCAGGGAATTGCTAAGTTTTACTGTAAGTCCCCCTGCACCACATTTCACAAGAATAACATTAATTCTGGCACTTTTATTTCATTAAGTAAAGATATTCTGATAAAACCTCTAAGGATGTGGCACAGCTGTCCTAATTTGGGCAGTATTTAAGCTTCGCCATGTTCAAACACCACTTTCTCAAAGTAAAGCACATCACATAAATTAATGTATATCTATGGATCTCACTTTACCATATGGTCTTATAGTATAATTACAGTTGGGTTTCATCCCCTCTAAATTTAAAACAAATGAAATGGAAATTAAATACATTTTTGCAGTCAGGAAAACAAACTACATTGTGAATAAATGATACTGCAAGTTTTGCAAGCACAACAGCTGCAATACAAAATATCTTGAACAGGAGAAGTGGAGGAGAACGTTGTGCAAAACCTATAGATTAAAGTAGAATATTAATTCTTGGGATGCTGATGGGGAGAGTCCAGCTACAGACATGTTAAATTATGAGCCATTCCCCAGAGAAATCATAGAGAAGACTGTAAGCAGTGGAGACTGCAATTTCCTTGGATATGTTTTTGCATCATCACTGATGTTCATCAAACATTCGCAAAACTGAAAGCTCTCTTAAGTGAGTATTCAATAAATAGTTGAACAGAAGCATTGCAAGTCATAGCATCACTTATCTGTGCTGTGATTTCTGTTACAGATCCAGGTGGGGTGTTTTCCACTCCTCAGTGGTCAGTGTTGTCCAGATATTCCCAATCTAGTTTTTCTTTAGCTAAATGTGTATCCATCTTCTTTTCCATATTAGGATTATGGAAACCTACTTTCAGGCAGATTACTTCTTCTAAACCTTCACAAAGATGCTAAAGCCTAAGAGTAAGACCTTGATTTTGTAGAAGGAGCTGTCATCTTCTCATATTTTTAGTTCAAAATATTTTAAAGAGGTGATCTGAGTATTCTTCTGAACAATAGCAACAGTGACCATCCAACTCCTTTCTTTTCAAAGCTTTAGCAAAGAACAGTAAAGATTCATTTTATTTCCAACACTAAGCACTAGACATGTCCAAAGACTAGAACAATGTGCATTCAACCAATAAACACTCATACGAATTACCACGTATTTTATGAGTTTCAGAAAGGAGTTCTATACTGATGGCTGAGGTTTCATGTGGGCATAGTCAAATGCCATGGCTAGAAGTCGAGATGGATATGATATTTTTATTCCTCTTAATAATATATACCAATAATGACCCTTAGTCTTCTGCATTGAACACTAGCAAAATATCTGAATTACATTTATAGTTACTAATCACTGGGAGAGAGAACGTGCATGTTATCTTACATTTTCCAAGGCCAAAGGACAGAAGAAAAGCACGTAATCAAGGCACAGGGGTAAATTATAGGTGTTAATACTCCTTCTACCTTAGAATTATGCTGTAGTCTACAGTCACAATTATTTGGTTAAAACAACAATCTCCATACTGCTTTTTTGAGTGATAGTCCTCAGAATCATGAATTTAGTACAGCAGGTGTAGATATGAGATTCTTGGGGAGGGATGACCTACTCCATTCTGCTCAAGGACATTTTCCTGAGGGCATTTCGGGCCAATAACATAAGTATCCATATTTGAATGACCACAACGTGAGAAAAAGGTCACACGGGAGCATTCCATGAGAGCATTATTTCTTTCTAACACTAAAAATTAGTATCATATAAGAGTTGCTATCATATTTTATCCCCAGCTAAAACAAAGCTTCGCCTTTAGAAGTCTTTTAGTGTGCTTGGTCACACCACAAATCATATGGACTACATCATCATGTCAAAAACATCCACATAATTCTTTTATTAATCTGGATATAGTTTGTTGATTTATAAAGATACAGTTTGATAAACTGTACTTATTGCCACTGCCTTTTGAACTGTCTCAACTGACCTTGCACATGGTCTATATGTTTATAGTGGGTTATTATTTAAAGTTTCAGAAAAACAAGCAACATGAAATGGACAGCAACAAATAAGTTGCAGTGAGTGTTTGCATCTGACTTTGTTTGGTTTGTTTTTTTCTTTCTCTTAAATTATGTATCTTTGATGCAATAGTTAGGAAAAGGAAGTGAAGTATATTAATCCTTCAGCTCTATCCACCTATTTACTCCAAATGACAGATTGTCTTTAACACAGTTTATAATCCCTTATAATATTATTTGCTTAAAATAAATTAATATGTTTATGTAATAATATTTAATAAAAAATAAATAAATAAAGATAAGCAACACCAAGTTAATATCAACAAAATATAGCATATGTAATATAGATACAATGCAAAAGTTCAAGAAGGAATCTTTCTGAGGAGAAACCAATCACTTTAGAATCTCCTTTATGACTAGCTCAAGTTATCATCATGCTCATACCGCATTTAGTCCAAGAATTCATAGGCGCTAGGACTCACCTGATCATGTATCTGTATTCCACAGGCATCTGCACCGGAGCTAATCCATGTCAAAAAGCCCACCCTCATACCTGCAAGCCTCCCAAATTGCTTGCATCCCTCCACACTGCCCTTTCAGTAAGTGGCAGGACAGAATCTCCAGTCCCATAGGAACACAATGATCTGGAGATTTCATTCAGTACTTTACTCGGACCAGGTAGCCTGCAACATCCCCTGTACAATGTCGCCCTCAGTGTCCCCTCCTCTGATGATGACCTAAAAGCACTCAGCCTGTTGTTTAGGCTGTAGAAAAGCTCCACGTCTCTGAGCAGCAATTTCTCATAGAGGGATACTCTTTGTCTTCCTTGCCTGTCTTTCCTGAAGAGGCCTTTATCTATCCATCATCACAGATCTCCAGTCATAAAAGCCATCCCACTCCATCCTGACAATTATAGTGGCATCACAGCTCTGCATCCACACACAGGAGATCTAGCTCCATTTTATTTCCCAGGCTGTGTGGGCAGAGACTCTACTGCAGCATGGTCAAGAAAGCTGAGGTGCTGAATAACAAACTGAATACAATCTGCTAACAAAATAGAATAGGAAAAGAAAAAGAAAGGGAAAATAAGCAACTATCCTTCTTGTGATGGACTTTCTTTATAAGCTTGTGTTTCATGGAAGAAAAAGAGTTTTCAATTCTTTTATTCTCCACTACTCAATATAATTCCAGAACATTCATAACCTTAGGGCAGAAGACATTAGAAAGTTGAGGGGTAATCAATTGCTCAAGATAATGCTACAGCAGTCAAAGAACAACAACAAAAAAGTGATACCTAGAAGCGGGGCATTTTTATCCCTGGGAAGAACAGTAATTGAATAGATGTTATGGAGTGTTATTTTATCTGACCGAGTTCAGAGTCAGATTTATCCTGTACAGCTGCAGAGTTTCCAAAATTTTCTAGCAAAATAGAGATCTGTATCAGTTATAGATTCACTATAAGGCTAAAATGGAATATATACTGTCACTGGAGACAATATAAACTGGGAGAGGAGTGGCTGGAAAGCAACCCTGCAGAAAGGGATCTGGGGTGTTGGTTGGCAGAGGGTCAATAGGAGTCAGCAGTGGACCCTGGCAGCCAAAGGCAAAACTGCATCCTGGGGTACATCAAGCAGCATCACCAGCCAGTCAAGAGAGGGGATTACTTATCTGTATTCACCCTCTACTTAATTCTGTGGAGCAGTTCCGGGCCCTATGACTAAAGCATGCTAAGGTCCTTGAATGGGTCCAGAGGAGGGCAACAAAGCTGGTGACAGGGCTGGAAGGAATGTCGTGAAGAGCAGCTAAGGACTTCAGGTTTATCTAGACTGGGGAAAAGGAGGCTGAGAGAGGACTTCATTGCTCTCTACAGCTTGTTGGGGAAGGGAAGTGGAGAGGGAGGCGCTGAGCTCTTCTCCCTGGGATCCAGTGGCAGGACATGCAGGAATGGTTCAAAGCTGCACTAAGGGAGGTTTAGACTGGACATCAGGAAACACTTCTTTACCAAGAAGATGGTCAAATATGCTTCCTAGAGACTAGGTTGATGGCCCAAGCCTTCAGTGTTTAAGAGGCACTTGGATAATGTCCTTAATAATATGCTTTAAATTTTGGTCATCTCTGAAGTGGGCAAGCAGTTAGACTAGATGACCATTGCAGGTCCTTTCCAGTCAAAATGTTATATTCTATTAGATCCTAGTACTGCCAGGACGTTGATGCAAGACTGCCTTTTTAAGAAGTTTTCTTCTTAAAAATACATAAAACACACCACAAACAGACTTTAAAACAAACAGAACCCCCACAGATTTTAAGAGCAGAAACAAGTATAAGACTTTCTGAAATTCAAGAAAGGAACAGAAACAAAGAATAATTCCACCTATGCACTGTGTGTGCAGGTGCAAATTCTTTTTCATTTAAGCTTTGTCTCAGTCCATACTCTTTTCAATGGCATCCTGAACTGCAATAAAAGTCACCTCTAGTCACTGAGAAAAAATATCCTCTATTACACAAGTCCTGGTTATGTGTCAGTTCCATCCATTTTCTGATCCCATCCGTGCTATAGGTTGTGTATACCCTGCTGTTCACTTCTATAGTTTCCAGACTTCCTCCTCCAAGTGTAGCCAGTTGCTTCTTCAGGAAGAGAAAGTCTCAGCCTTCCTCCAAAGGGTTTCCCCACTGGGAAGGGCTCTAAAACCCAAGGGAAATAGGCAAACTCCCACTCAGCCGTACCCAGTTAATAGAGCATGCTGTGTATACAGTAACTATGAACGAGTTAAAAGCTACAATCTCTCATGAATACTCAAAAAAAAAGAAAGAAATCAGAGTTTTATTATGTTAAACATTTCCCTGTCACATTCAGTAAACATGTCTGCGTGGAGGACTCCTGAAAATCCCTTATGCCTTACAGCTTCTTGCTTTTAATGGGATTCCAATTGTGTAAGCCTGAGGCTTACCTGGACACTAACATGGATTTTCATTATTACAATGAGGAAGAATTTTTCCTGAGAATCTATTTAAAATAATAATGGCATTTAATTCTATATTTAATAAAATGAATAGGTTTATTTGACAGAAATAGAGCAATAGTGAAGGAATGGAAAAAAGCAGCAGCAAAGACATCCAACCACTAATTGATCTAATTTGTCCTTAATTAAAACTATACAAATACATAGCTGAGTTCATAGCTGAGCTCCTGGCTTAGCAATACAGCATCCTCTTTCTCCTCAAACCTCTAAGGTCCTGTCCTGAAACACTTTGAGTATTGGACCCCAAACAGCACAGATAAGCACTTATGAGATAAGGACACATCGGCTAAAATCACCAATATGTAGATACTCTCTAGAGGAGAAAGATACAACAACCTTATGAAGACAGGCTGAGAAAGTTGGGGGTGTTCAGCCTGGAGAGGAGAAGCTGCTTGGAGACCTCATAGCAGCCTTCCAGTATCTGAAGGGGGCCTACAGGGATGCTGGGGAGGGACTCTTCATTAGGGACTGTAGTGATAGGACAAGGGGCGATGGGTTCAAACTGAAACAAGGGAAGTTTAGATTGGATATAAGGAAGAAGTTCTTTGGTGGTGAGGCACTGGAATGGGTTGCCCAGGGAGGTTGTGAATGCTCCATCCCTGGCAGTGTTCAAGGCCAGGTTGGACAAAGCCTTGGGTAAGATGGTTTAGTGTGAGGTGTCCCTGCCCATGGCAGGGGGATTGGAACTAGATGATCTTAATGTCCTTTCCAACCCTAACTATTCTATGATTCTATGATACTATGATCATATGGAAACTGTATATGACTAAATCTGATTTAAATATACATCTCAATGAAATAATGCTGATGGGGACAACTGTGTACATTCAGTGTAGCCACAATCATATGGAGATGGATTCACCTTTCAGGGGTATTATTCTTCAATTCCACTTCCTAATCTTTTCAGATATGACATATAAAATACCCATCCTGTTCCTTAGATAAACACCTTGAGATATACATATTCACCAAGCTATTTCTACTGCAAGTAAAATGTTCTAAAAGTAGTATGTGTCTCCTCAAGAATGAAAACAAGATGAAAACCAGACAGATGTCAGTAACCTTTCCACTACATCCATCTCTCTGCAACCATCTTTTCTCACATTTCTTCCTCCATAATGTCCAGAAACAGAAACTGTTATTCAAGATAGATGAGGCATTTGAATGATGCTCCTGAGCATTTCCTCTGTGAAACTGAATCAGGAATAAGACCACCTTATGGAAACATCAGTTAAATCAATGCAATAGATTTTTCCACAGCATTTTTTGGTGTTCTTTGTATTTAAGCCGCAGCTACCCCAGAAAGTACTGAGGGATTTACAACAGATACATTCTAACACCCCATTCTGCCTGTCAGTCTTAACTACACTAAATTTTATGAGGCAGGCCACATTCTGATAAGGTTTCTTGCTACTTTTCATGTGAGTCTGAGTAGTTTCAGAATTGTTACACCGATATACATAGACCACAGGTTCACTAAAACATCTGTGTTAAGAAGCTACCAGAGCAAGATAGCCAATTACAATGCCATAAAATCTTATAGTTCAGGAATATCCACCAAGCTGTCCTGGTGGGCAAGCAGGTCCCCATTGTGGGCAAGCAGACGCAAGAAAAAAAAACAAAGAACTGCACGCACTGATGGATAATTGCAAATCTCTAATCTTTTGTGGTTTGGGGGTAATCGTCTCATTGTTTAGCAGGTTTCATGTGCTTTTAATAGCACATCCATCTTGAACTTTTATTTCCAGCAACATGTCATTTACCAAATGACAAAGTAGGAAACAAATCAAATTAATAGATGATGGCAAATTGGTAGTGTTATCTTTCACCTGTAAAAGAAATATATAAAAGAAAAGTTAGTTGTCCATCTATTGTATGGATCATGTTGATTCAGCTGCTGTCTGGAGTACTTGGAAATTTTAGTACCCAAAAAGCAGAAATGGACAAAGCTCCAATCAAGCACATTTTCCTATTCTTCATTCCAAGACCCAGTTCTACAACTTGGAAGTTTCTTCAGGTAAAATTCCTAAATGCTAGGCAACTTACTCAAGGTACAGGGCCATGTGATTAATATCACTTCATTTTATGTTTCAGATACTCAGGAAATCTGATCTAAAGCAGTGCAGAAATGTCTTTGAAGACAGCTCCAGGAGGCAGAAGACTCAGAAGTGACACCAAGCTACTGGCAGTGTTACCAGGAAACTCAGGACAAGTCGAACAAAGGTACCTACTTCTGTGATGTCAAGGGAAGACTCAGAAGTCATGACAGTAATAGAAAACTTAAGTGAGAAAACAGTATGATGCACATAAGTGATACTGGTTATAGAATGGCTCAAGAGTGGCTCTGAGTGTAATAATGGGTGCTAAGGACGAGCCATAAGGATCCATGGTTGCTGTAAGAAGATCCTTGAGAAGCAGCTATGACAACCAGAGATGAGTTTAAATAGCATACTCTCACCTGCCAGGAAAAACCTTTCCCCTTGGACTCAGAAAGAAGAGATGACAGGAGAGGCAGAGATAACAGAGTAAATGAATGAATTTGTCCTGGAATTGTGAGACTTATTCTATCAAAGAAGGGGTAAAGTTGACAGTAATATCAATAGCCTTTTCATTCAGGCTTAGATGAGCTTGGAGGTGCAATTCATAACATCTGTAACAGTCTTCTCACTGATTTCTTGAAGAAATCCATTGTTCTTGACAATTACTCCTTTATGAATAAGGTTTCTCTTTCCAATATAAAAGAATAGTCAAGCCAACACTTGACCATTCCACCTCTGACCATGTCAGTGAGAAATCACCAGAGCCACAGCTGGTCTATGGAAAATTAACTCATTCTATTTTTAGCTATTATGAATATTTTTCACCTAATGATCCTTGGTCAGATTTGTCATTGTCTTCTGTCATCACGTTACCCTCTACAACTGCATCATACCCTTGCAGGAAAGGATCAGAAATATATACTACTTGCTAATTATATCTCCAAGACTTTTTGTCATGAATTGAGTGATTCCAAGGCTTTAAGTAAAATGTTCAGATTCTTTCTGATTTACTCAGTACATATTCACTTTCTTCACTTACTAAGCAAACAGGCACCTATGTTATCTAGCCCAAGCCTTCTGCAGTGCCCTTTGAGCAAGCATTTGGACAAAGGGATTTTTGTCTTAGTCCTCTGTCAGCTAAGCAGGGCACGGCTTTCATGGTATAGAAAGTATTTAAAGAAAGTGGGAAGAGTTGGATGGGTTAATAGCATTGGCTTTAATTGTAAGATATTAATATTGGAGGCAATTCAACTAGTCATTGCCTTTCAGAATATCACATGTATACAATAGACAGCTCCTATTTCAAATAGATTCATTCAAAGTTAATAGTAATGTATGCATTAGACCTAAACACATCAAAACCCTCTATATCTCCTTTCAGTAATATGAGTGGATTTATATACTCGCCAATAAATTACTTTTAAGTATTTCTCAGCTGCCTGTTCTTTAATTCTTGAGATGCTCTTGAATTCTGAAGTCTAAAATAATAAAAGAGAAAAAAATCTGCCTCAGTTGCTGTGGCCATCATGACAGTTGAGGACAGGAATATTTCACACTAAAGGAAGAATTCTTCAATGCAATTGGCTTCTAGTTCAAAATGGAAATAGGACACACTTCGCAAGTGTTTACCTGTGGTACATAGCATCAATCCCAACTCAACTGAAGAGGGGGATAGAGCTCCATTAGCCAAGCTAGCAGAAAACGGATGTGGTAGCTTCTGAGATGGTTCTACGTCTTTGTGAAAATCAAAGCCAGTCAAGCCCTAAACAGAACAGCTTGGGCTTATATTACCAAGCACACATAGGTGCAGGATTTATGTAGATTAATGTGTCATTTCTAGACTCCATGTTCCATGGGTGCTATAATGCTTCTCTACTCAGTAAGCACTGTGCAATTTTTAATCAAGTTTTTAATCAATTCAACATCAAAAAATGATTTGTTAACATCTGTGATTCTTAAATTCCTTCCTCATAATATAAGCTGTGTTGTATAATGTAGGTCTTATCCCTTTCATCTTTATTGAAGATATTTGCTCAAACCAGGAAAAGCCATGGCTAAACTTGAAGAGTCTCTAATGACTGACTGGAACCAACACCAGAACAGATGTAATGTCTACAGGAACAGAACTGGCCCTACAAAAGAAGCTGCAGATAACTGTATCCAATATTACTATAGGACACAAATATTGAAGGAGAAGATAAAGCTTTTCTCTTCCCACATTGTCTTGTCTGATGCTGGTTCAAAAGGGTTGAGAAAGATATATTCCATTTCACATCTGGATTAAGTCTCATGATTTTGACTTCTGGTCATATATAATCCAAGATAGAATTTAATGCATTGAGTGAGTTTATGGTAATATAAACCTATTATGGCTGGCCACCATGAGCTATGGTTGGCTATATAGTACTGAAAACATGAAGAAGTGAAAGAAAGAAATGGATTTCACAACTTATGTTCTATTTTATGTTTCTGACTACATTTCTCTTCTCCAACTTTTTAAGAAATAGAATTTATTACCAGAGAAGAATGAGGCGTTTTTCATGGGATTCCTGCACAATCTGCACACCTTGGGTACTTTAGGAGATCAGTTAATTCAAGATGACTCCTTTATTCTCCTGTACTTGATAGAATTTCAACATTTGGTAGCTATCGGCTGGAAGCAAAAATGCAAAAGCATTTTGCAAAAGCAAAAAAAGAACTCAAAGGAGACAACTATTCACAATTTCACCTTCTGCCAAATTAGTCACCATGAGGAGGAGGACCACAAATTTGATAAGAGTGACTTCTGAGTGGAGCGAGTGAAGCTGAGCGTCTACATGGTTTCTCTACGACATCTGTAGATATGTCTTAGACATCCACACAGTGGGTTTGATGAGGTGGCATGAATGTTTGACCTGTACATTAACAGATTTGAATCAAGAAACTAATTAAAGCTCAACGAACTTGTGTGAAAATCCTTTGCCTAGGTTTTCATCTCTTTTACGACCTTTTTATCAGTGGGATGGTGTCTGCAGTACACTGAAGTTGTTGAGACTTCCATCACACATTAATATGAAATTACTAGAGAGTTATTTGTAGCACAATGAAAAATTTATGATCATAACAAGTATGATTTTCCAGATCTTTCTCCAAACTCTTTTGCAGCTACTCTAGGATCTCCCATTTTTCTCACATAGCCAAACATCATTTCTTTAAATTCAAAAACATGACAGCTATTTTCATAGATGTAGCCTCCTCTTCCCCAAATTTAAAACAGTCAGAAAGGTATTTCTCATTGGAAACCATGGCTAGCAGAAGTCCTGTATCAAGGTCTGTAAAGCTGATAACATCATTTGTAATAAACTTTGTAAGAAAGTTTGTGAGAGCTTTATTGTTCGTCAGCAAATAAATAGATTACAGCATGAAAAAATCCCATATGTTATGTCAGAGTCCATCTTGAAAAAAGCACTTTGTGAATATATTCTGGCTTATGTTTGACTTAGAAATAAAAAGTGAAAATCTTTTCTCCAACACTGGTATTAGAAATGAAAAATGTCTGGAGAATACCAATTCTATGGTGTCAAGTAAAAGACATCTTAAGTCTATCTAAAAATAGAGCTCTATTGTGTGAAACCTGAGCATAAGCTTATATAATTAAGTCATTACTTGATTGCAAGGTTCGAAGACTGTGGAAAATGACAGGCACGTTTCACAGAACCATTCTTTCAGGTAATCTGTAGACTGGAGCACACATTTTGCATGGCTCTGCTTCTTTTCACTTCAAATTACATGGACTGGAAAAATAAATGCTTTATTTCTATAAAAAATCAGACTATGAGCAATCCCTTCTTTCAGTATCTTGTTCTTCGTCAGAAGGTGTTCTTATGACCTCTCATAGTGAAGAAACACGACTGAAAGACAAGATTAAATTGATTAGCAATGACTCTCATGCTTATCTGGGATAAGAAATACGGATCAGACAGGTTGAGATTTTCCAACGCTGAAGATGCAGATTGTATAATGAACTTTCCAGATGGTCACTACATTTACTAATCATAGGGATGAACAGCCTCTGCTGTGGACTTGAGTGCTTGCTTTTGTTAAGGCTGGCCATGCATGTTTAGATGCACTCTGTCAAATTTTCACTATACAGGAACTACTCATGTCAAAATAGAATGGGTGGAACACACATTTGAGAAACTGGGACACTTGTGCCATCTGTGTGTTTTTCTCTTCTGTTTGATAACATCCAAAGTTACAAAGGCTACAGGCACCACAAAATCAAAGGAAACAGAGAAGGTACTCTCTCCACATTTTATGATCCTCACAGAGGAATTGTGTGCTTTCTTGTTATCTTCTGAACAGCAGTTTGTTGTATTGAATTACTTCAGGAGTGCAATAAATTCTTAAATGAGAGAAAACTTAAGTGTTCACTAAGTGCAGGACATTGTTCTGAGGATGTTTTTAAGCTGTTTATGAAGCATGCCACCAAAGGAATTGTGATCTGATGGCAAAGACTGGGAACAAAGGGCAGAACTAAGGAGACAAACACAGGAATAAATCATGAACTGCTCAGCAACTGTATATATTCTGTGATATTTCATCCTGAGGGTTGATCTATAGGTCAGATTAATCCTCTCATACTGAGGTGGCAAAAAGGTTAGATATAGTTCACAAATCTACTTTAGATAATGTGAAACAACTTCTGGGCTGTTTTGCGCGAGCCAAATCCCAGATGAAAATTGTCAAGGGTACTGCTTCTAAACATTCCACAGAAATCAATCTCATTTTGGCTTCCTCACTGAATGATGAGACTTCCTGCCCGTCTGCAACAGCTTCCTAGAAAAAAGTGTAGAACCTTGTTATTTTTTTACCATAGAACCTTATTGTGATTTATTGAGGAGGAGACTATTTTGCACTAACAAAGTTTCTTTTCCCTACGAGCTGTCTGATTGTATTCAAAAGTCACTGCATGTGTCAAGTTCTATTAAAGCCATAGGAACGCCACTGCGTGCAACTCCATTGTATCTTGCCTAGGTTAATTTAGTCATCTAGAAAATTGATGTGAAAACTCTGAGAATACAGAGGCAGGGAGGCAGGTTGGACCTCAAGCTCCTTATTGCAGACATTCACTCCCCTGCAGTACTGTCCAGCACACTAGCCTCCCAGGAAGCTGTCTCACCTTATTTCTGTCATCATTGACAGTGTTTGTAGATGGGCACCAGTATCTTGCAGCTACACATTGGAAAGGGTCCTCTACTTTTAATTGAATTAATAAAAATAAAGTCTCCCCAGCACAATTGAAGTGAGAGTTTTATTACTGCTTTACCCTTAGAAAACCATCTCTATGAAGATATTCTTATGATTATGACCTCTTATAGTGGAGAAACACTGAAAGACAAGATTGAACTGATCAGCAATGGAAGTCCACCTCATGCTTATCTAAGGTAAGAAACACGGATCCTTGAATGGCACTGAAGAAGAAGGAGGCATATCTTCAGCTGAAATAAGAATGTAACTCCACTGAAGAGTGACTAGGAATTCACCACAATGTGATCCAAGGAATAAACCAGCACCAAGTGAGGAAAATGTAAACTCTACGTTCAGAATACTGATCTATTTTGAAAACGATTAGTCAGGCCTTTTCTGAAGCTCTCATCTGCTGCAACATGGGGTTTTCATCGGTGAGATGTAGAATGAATTTTTGTCATTTTTATGTAATGACAATACCTATTTTACTGTGAAGGCTCTGGGGCTAAAGAGAGAACAACGTATTTATTTCCTAATCACCAAGACTGACACATTTTCAGAAAAGCTGGTAACAACACAAGAAATTAATTCCATATTGTCAAAATGAACAGTATTTCTCTATGTATAAGACAATATTGAAACTAAAGCAGGGAACAATCTTGTTATATGGATGACTGGAACACAGCGGCAAATCTGTGCAAGATTGTTTAGCAAGCCAGTGTAGAAGCTCAAAATGTTGTGACTGCTCTTCATATGCAGCAAGATCTGGTGTTTACAATATCTACCTGATAGATTTGCTTTTGTTGACAGACTAATCTACTCAGTGGAATTCTGTGAATCCTAAGTAATAATATTTGTGATCTAAATATAATAAACTACTATACACTTAGTCAATTTAGATCATAGAATCATAGAATCATTAGAGTTGGAAAGGACCTTAAGATCATCTAGTTCCAACCCCCCTGCCATGGGCAGGGACACCTTACGCTAAATCATATCACCCAAGGCCCCATCCAACCTGGTCTTGAACACTGCCAGGGATGGAGCATTCACAACCTCCCTGGGCAACCCATTCCAGTGCCTCACCACCCACACAGGAAAGAATTTCCTTCTTATATCCAACCTAAACTTCCCCTGTTTCAGTTTTAACCCGTTACCCCTTGTCCTGCACTACAGTCCCTAATGAAGGGTCCCTCTCCAGCATCCCCATAGGCCCCCTTCAGATACTGGAAGGCTGCTATGAGGTCTCCACGCAGCCTTCTCTTCTCCAGGCTGAACAGCCCCAACTTCCTCATCCTGTCTTCATACAGGAGGTGCTCCAGTCCCCTGATCATCCTCATGGCCCTCCTCTGGACTTGTTCCAACAGTTCCATGTCCTTTTTATGTTGAGGACACCAGAACTGCACACAATGCTCCAGGTGAGGTCTCACAGGAGCAGAGTAGAGGGGCAGGATCACCTCCTTCGACCTGCTGGTCACGCTCCTTTGGATGCAGCCCAGGATACGGTTGGCTTTCTGGGCTGCAAGTGCACACTGAAGCCGGCTCATGTTCATTTTCTCATCATCCAACACCCCCAAGTCCTTCTCCACAGGGCTGCTCTGAATCTCTTCTCTGCCCAACCTGTAGCTGTGCCTGGGATTGCTCCAACCCAGGTGTAGGACCTTGCACTTGGCATGGTTAAACTTCATGAGGTTGGCACCAGCCCACCTCACAAGCGTGTCAAGGTCCCTCTGGATGGCATTCCTTCCCTCCAGCGTATCAACCGAACCACACAGCTTGGTGTCATCAGCAAACTTGCTGCACTCAATCCCACTGTCCATGTCAGCGACGAAGATGTTAAACAAGACCGGTCCCAACACTGATCCCTGAGGGACACCACTCGTTACTGGTCTCCAGCCAGACATCGAGCCATTGACCACAACTCTTTGTGTGCAGCCATCCAGCCAGTTCTCTATTCACTGAGTGGTCCATCCATCAACTTGATGTCTCTCCAATTTAGAGACAAACACAGAGATCATACACAATATTTGTCCTTTTCAAAGCATAGTAGAGAGAGTAAGGGCTAGAATGGGACACTTATATCAAACTGAAAAGTTAACAGGGAATCACAAAAAAGTCTGTGCCTCCAGCTGTCATAACCCTCACCATGGAGATTCCAAGAGAGGAATGGAAAATGTAGGCTCCATTCTTTGGTTCATTTTTAAAGTATCACTGTGTCATGTGGCTCTAATGAGAACCATTGCAAACTTATACAAGCAATTCAGCCATGCCACTCAACTAATCTTTTCTTAATTCCTTAATGTATGGTCCGGGTTACTTAGCTCTCCAGTTTTCTGCTCTTCCACTTTTACTTCTATTTTGTGACTACTTCAAATCTTTGCTATCTATAGCATAAATGTGAAGTGTCTCCACTCTTTGCAAAGAGATGCTATAAAAAAATATTTATCTATGGAAACATCCCTATTTTCTTCTGAAGGTCTCTTTGCTACATGGACATTCATCAGAGCCATGTTTTTAATTCTGATTTATTGTGAGTGCAAAAAGTTCTCACAGCATCAGGACTGCATAAGACACAAATCAGTCTGGTTTGCTCACAGAGGTGCTAAGATCATATTCAGTTCTCTTACCATCACTCAGAATCTACCTGGTTTTTTTTTGCTTCTCATCACTGCTGCTCCCTGTTCCAGAGGCTTGCTTCGCTCAACTTGCATTTAGTTCTAGCTCCCAGCCCCAAACTTCATCTTCTATTTCTTAGGATTTTCTTTTCTCTTCTTACTTTTCAAGCTTAGTAGATAGAGAAATCCTCACCCTTAAGTCTTTCTGAGAAGCGTGACAACTCTAGACTTTGGAATACACCTCTATTCCTGCAATTCATAAACCTAGAAACAGTTATTACTCAAAGACCAACTATATCACATCAATAGAGAATATCTTGTTTAGCCTTTTGCATGGTAACGTCCAGACAGTTCTACTTATGTATTCCTGAACCTACCACAAACACTGAAATTTGAAATATAGGACTTCATATATGAAGCTAGAGAAAGCTAAACTCAATTAGGTAAAATTATAACATAGGCCTTGGTTTTCTTGTCAAGTAAACTCCTTGTTTAATAAATAAATATAAGTAAATAAATACATAACTTGTTACTTTTTTATTTTTTTTTTTGAACAAAACATATTTATATGTTTATTTTTGGATTATATCTCTTGCGAAATGACAACTAAAGCATACTTCTGGTTCATAATTTCAAGGCAGTGTAGAATAATTCAACAATCAGATTTAAGTGAAAAATTACAGGACACAAAAGAATTTATTCTCCTTTATTCCAAAGTATAGGAAAACAGGAAAGCTAACACTGGCAATAAAACCGTCCTTCAATACTGAATCCTAGCCCTTCCCCTGCTTCATTCTGCAGATCTTTTTTTCCTACTGGGTTAAAAAGGAAAGGCAATCAATTCAAATAAACCTTGAAATGATTGTCCATATTTAGCTTTTGCACATTATTTTCAATGCAAAAATTTAACAGATGTTACTAAAACGATCTCTTTTTTTCTTTCTTTTTTCTTTTTTTATATATAGATAAGAAAACAGAAAGGGCAGAAAACAGAATTATTTGCTCAAAGTCATTCAAACTATTAGTGATAGAGCCAGGCATAAAATCCAAGTCTCCTTGTTGTTATTCTAATGCACTAGTGATTGGGTTATGCTATTTCATCTCTCCTTAGCAGAGATGCTGTTCTGCAGCCTGACCTCTGGAGCCAATACAGACGTAAGTGTAAGATTTGTTAATCTAAAGACTCTCAAGAGAGTAAGCAAGTGTGGCGACAGGCATTAAAGAGAAGGCAGGCAAACACCCCACAAATAACAACCCAGCAGTTATGTGGAATTATAGCAGCTATTTTTAAGTGAATCTGGCATAAACTTCATTAGTCACACGAAAAAGGAGTAATCCAAAATTCAAACTTAAAGAACTTGCAGACTATGCCCTCCTTGAGGAGGTTTTCCTTCCGATCTCCCATGTTATCTAATGTATTTTTTTTTTACTGTGAAGACTAGTGTAGCAAAGGCTGTGACACAGGTTTAAAATGCACTAATCAGGATACAGCACATATTAACTTGCCTTGAACCCAAATACATGCATAATAAAATAGTGTAACTAACAATGTGTTGTTTTGTAGCTGTTATAACATCGGAGGAATATGACTAAAGGTGGAAAAATTGGTGACACACAAATGATGAAAGAGTTACCAAGCAAGAACAAGATAAGCACAAGGTACTGAAAATGGTGAAGACATCCTGCCTAATACACACGAAGGAGGACTGGCAAAGTCGAACACAAGGTAAGCGCTATCAGTAGCAGAAGAGATCCCTCGTTACTGACTGGGCAACTTGGGATGAGCAAGTAGCATAAAACAAGTATGGAAAGGAAAGACAAAATATATATCACAGGAAAAGAAAAAATAAAAATAAACCAACAGGAAATGGTTTGGTTATAATCAAATAGTTTCACGCAACACAAAAATGTGAACACAAATTTCTTTACCACATGAGCTCTCAAAATATCTGTTGAAACTCATTTAAAGCCCTAGCTATGAAACATAATGTCTTTACTTAAGGCAGGTAATGTTTTCAGATGTGTCTTGTTGAGCTTCTGTTTTATAAATCCTTCTGATCATCAATGCAAACGTTACCAGGCAATCACTCCAAGAGTATATGACTTCAGATTGATGCTGAGTCAACCCTAAGGATACTGCATAACTGTCCATATAGCTGAATCTCATAAATAACATATTTCTCTTTCAACTTTTTTAAAACAACTGAAAGAATTGTGGTAAGTTGGTTTATATATATGCAGTCTGTCATAAAAGGTTTCTCAAAGCCTTCAAGTGATGAAAAAGTGGGAAGTTCACAAAAGGTTTCTTAGTTAGGAACCTCAATCTTGTTAGCAACACACATACCTATTTCAGTAAGCTGTTCCTTGTTGTATAGAGGCTTTCTGCAATTCCCTGTGCTGTGCCTTCTAGTCATTTTAATATGCTGTGGTCTGAGTTACTAGTAGTTGAAGATGCATTCCTGCTCAAAGAGATGAGTGAGTTCTGTTACAAAATTAGTAGTGACTAGTAAAATCCTAGATCAAGCTTAAGGTGCATTCACTCTATGCATTTTAGGTTTCTTTCTCCTCTATATATGGTAAAAAGTATAGAATTATTTTATCTATGGATCTTTTTCAAAGTTAGCTGAAGCCAATCAAAACCTTTTCTGACTTCCATAGGCTTAGGGTCGATCTCTATACAGGAATGAACCCATGCCATCTCACAAGGGACAATAAAAATAATTTGGACCATGAAAATGAATGAGCCTCCTGGCTTTGTAACTGGTAGGAAAGTATATTTTCTTTACCGAAAATTTCCAATTTAATTGTTCCTTGTTGCCTTTGTTCATTCTCCACACAGATAAAACACACACACTCATCACCTGTGGTTATCAACTGGAAAACCTGTATTTTCTTTCAGAGCATTACCTATAGTATCTCAAGCCGAGTACTTTTATGAATATACATTCATGCGAGTGTTTATCATTTGTTTTACATTTTGCTTACTCGTGGACACACTGCTCCTTTAAGAATATCACTAACCTATGTTTTAGTTCAAAATGTGCAACAAAAGTCTGAAATTAACATATCAGTGAAACAGAAAAGACATATTCTGGTTTTGGTTCATTGCCCATCTTTAAATTTGACAAGCTATTTTGATCAGTGACACCTCTTCTTCCTATTCTAATCTTTCACTCACTGTGCAATTTCTCTTTCTGTAGCTGTGTGGTCCAAACTTCAGGAAGTTTCAATGGTTTAGAAGCTTAATGTCTTGATTTACAAAGAAGGCTTAAGGTTTCTACTGAGTAGCCAGCAGAATTTACAGAAGCGTCTTCATAAATCATTAATCTCCTACTGAGAATCAGCAAAATTCCTGACGAGACCATGCTGACCACGTGAAATATGGGGGGAAGGGGGGAAAAGAAATCCATCCATTTAGAAAGGGGACAAGTCAGTGCAATTTTTGCTGTTTTTACAAGTACTCGTTCCACCTGTTCATATCCTCAGTGATGTGCAAGTGAGATGTATTTGCACACATTGATGGAGGCAGGTTATGGCTACGTGTTCTTGTTTTATTAAATTTCTTCATGAGGGAATGAGATTATGCATTGTATGCAGTGTTTCTGAGTATATAAAAGGGAAAACATAATGCATTTTCCTTGGAGAATAGGATTTATGTGCTGCAAATATCTGATATGAAGTAATGGTTTTGTGAGGGATTACTGTCAACGCTGCCTGTTTATGAATCAGAACCTATTCAGCAACTGTAAGCAGCTGGGAGCTGAACATATGGGATCAGGAGTCAGAAGGAAATTTTGTTACCTCTAGATATTGTCTTTGTAGGGGAGCAGTTTATCTGGGCTGCAATATGAGCCAGCTGTGAAAAGCAAAATGGAGAAATAAACCTCCCTCAATTGAGTGAGGACAGCAAAGCTGACACTAACAGAAGTATAGAATCTGCTTCTCAAGAACTATTCCCTTTCCTTAAACAATACACATAGGTAGACAGGGATAAAAGACTTTTGCAGGTACTATATATGGCATACACGAGTGTGCTAAGGGCAAGGAGAAATGAGGGAGAAATGAGCAATAACATTCTCAGGCAATGGTCTACACCTATGGGTTTAGATCCTTTGCTAGTGCAGATTCAAAACTGGGATTTAGGAAACTGTAACTCATGTCATGGATACCCTTGAGGAGACAGCCAGTTTTGCTTGCTAAATGGGTATGTGACTAAATGGGATTGGTCAGGAGAAGATATTTTACCAGAAATACAAAGTAATTTCTCTCCTAATTGCTAATCTATGCTAAAGAGTTCAGCGTTCTCCCCAGGCTGTACAGGGACGTGCCCCTTTTCTTTCTCTAAAAATGTGCAACAAAGTAATTTCAAGCTTTTCTGTTGAATTTTATGTGCTTTCAATTAGACCTTTTAAAAAAAGTATAACAGAGCTCTTAGCCCATAATTAATTCTTCTTTTTACCATTAACAAATGAATGTTATAAAAGGATATAATTTTAATGACTGATGAACACTGGGTAGGGCAACGAAATATCTTCAGGTCCATTACTAACTTCTGCAATCAGACCTGTTTGCTAATATCATAACCTTGGTATTATCAAGGTTATCTATGAATGGCCACATGGAACTTTGGCTGACAAAACTAAAAACCACACAAACTGACATTTTTACATGTTAAATGTCCACTTTGGGCTAAGAATATTTTGGAGGATTTCAACCAAAATCTGTTTCTAAAGACATAAGAATGTTTTTCTTTTGTTAAGAAAGAAATCATACCTGTGGAGTTTTAAATCGCAGCTAAGAGATTTCCTTTAAACCCTACTTAGGTAGCAGAATTTTAAGAGAGGAGAATTGTAAGAGATAACTGGGGTACAGAAACATTCAGAAATTATCTCATTTCCCCATTAATCATTTGAAAGCTAAATATCTGCTCTAAATTTTTAAGGTTTCTTAGTTCAAGGAAGACAGAGAAACACTACCAAAGCATATTTTATTATGAGGATATCAGGGAAACTTACAGTGGATGGAGATCAACAGGCGACTTTAGAATAGACTCTTAAATTTAACATAGCTACAGCTAGCTGAGATGAATCCTACACTGAGAACTGGGGGAGACCTCAGAAAGACTGCTTCAGAAGAAAAGGGCTTGGAGGAAATAGGAGAATCAAGCTGATTAGGTGAAAAAGTCTTGGAATTTCATGTTCTTGTCATTCAGGAAGAAGGAAAGTCAATGAAATAAATGGTTTGAGAGTGGGAAAAGAAAATATTCTTTCCCTCGGGAAATACCAGAAGTTAGCAGTGGAAACGGATACAGGTGAGCAAAGAGTAAGAGACAGGCACTGGGCAAAGGCAAACTTACATAAGTCAAGGAGTTGATGTACAGAAAGAATTGGTAGGGGCTGATTATGAATTAAGGCTGTATGAGGCATAAGCACTTAAAGACCAAGGTAAGAAAGAGAGTTAGAAGAAACAAGCCAATTGAGTAAAGTGACCATGGGATGTGTGAAGGAGAAAGGAAGATGACATATTTAGAGTGTCTGGGGCCCTTAGATAGGGAATCTGAAGGAAAGGGAAGCTAGGACTTTTTGAGCTCAACAAGTGGCCAAAGGAATAACAAGTGTAAAGAATGAGCCTAAAATGAGCAGTTGTTCATGAGAAAGATGAAACCCTGTATCAGGGACTAGTCTGAAAGCTCAGCCTTGAGGTAGGGTACAGCATGTTCTATAGAATGCTCCTTCCATGCTCAATAATGGACTTATGCACATGGGTCTACACAGCAGAAATAAAGCTTCTGGCCTACTGATCACTGCTGAGAGCATTAGTGTTTCTCCACATCATGCGTTTTATATTTTCAGTTTACTTAATGGAAAACAGCCCAAGGAAAAATAAAGGAACAAAACTTGAGATTATGCTAATTCGAATATTCCACAGCTTTCATGCACTTAGCTTTGCAACCTTATTTCAGGAAATTAATGGAATGGTTCTTCAATGTACTTATTTATTTATAATAAGGTTGCGTAAGAGTTTATAAATTCTAATGTTACTAAACAAAACTTACATTCCCTGGCCTGGGAAAAACAAGCTTTTATATTAACAGCAGTGCTGCAACTTTTTGTTATGTCTTCATGCTCATTAAGTCATTTTTCTTTACAGCTACTGCAACAGCAAATGGTTCTGTCATTAAGCTCTTCATAGAAATTTACTATGATTTTATTGAAATAGAAAAGAGGCAAAGCTCTGAAACTTTAAAGAATTCCTTAATGCATTTCACTAATTTCTGCTTTATTTGACAACTGCTCTTCATTATTAACGCAGCTTCCCCTGCCTAAAATTATTCCTGTTATTGCCACCTCCATATTCCCAGCCACAGAATGGGTCTGCTGCCGTGTCAGATTTAATCTCTAAAAAGCAGCAAAGTTATCAAAGTCAGTCAAAAATATATGTGCATTAACATCTGATTTAGCCCATGAAGGGAAGGAATGGAGTGTGAAGAGTATGGCTGAATAGACTAATGAAATTTTAATGGAACTTCAGTTCTATTTATTGGATCTAGATGTGCCACAAAGTTTATTTCTTTTGTTGTTTCAAAAACTGTCAGTTTGACAGAATTCTGCTGGTCTGCCATACTACCTAGAGCAATTTAACTGAATAGCCCCCAGCCTCTGCAATTTTGCCATTCCCCAAAGGAAAAACATCCCAAATTGCCACATAATGTGTGATGACAGGAAAAACACACAATAGAATTTTAATGACTACAAATACTGGAATTTTGTGTTCTGGGAAGACCACAGTGAAAGAAACAAATTAGGTTAATGTGGTTAATCTAATTTTGGTAGCATGACTCATTTCCATTTAGATTTCAAACTCATAGAAGTTTTCTAGCTATGCCTCACTGTTTAATCTGTCTGGAAGTTTCTGCCTCAACTATCTCCATGTCTAAGTCAATGACAAATGTTAGGAAAATCATAGGAAATGGTAGGAGAAGGAATAAAAATTATAAACAGAAGGCACAGATTACCAGAAGTTAACAATCAAAAGAGACTAGATCACAGGACAAAAATATTCTTGTACTAAGAAACTAGCAAAGCTCTGAGTTCAGTGCCTTGAATAAGACAGGTGTGATCAATGTTAATACCCACATTGAATTATTAAGAAACAACCTATGTATGTTTTCTCAAGAATAAAGCTTAAATAATCACCTGCTTTGTTTCATAGTTTACACTATTTTTGCAATGCAATATCATCTCTGTGTTACACTCACTGACAAAGGGAGAAAGAGTTAGATTTTACACTATTTCTTGTAAGCAGAAACAGAAACTAATATGTTCTTGTACTGATCCAAATTCTTGAAATTAAAATTTTGACTTTAGTATTTTCTTGCAAACAGGAAAAAGAACGAAACCTGTAGGTTTCTTTGCATCTTGCCACCTAAGTCTACCTTGTAATATCAATATTAAAATATTATACTAGTCCTGATATGGAGAACTTCTTCAAATGCATTTCTAAGTGACTCTCCATATTCTGTGACACATGTTTGCACACGCAGTTGCATCCTATGCACCTTTGCATTTCCAGACCTTCTGTCATATTTTGATCCTAGATCCTTCCCCCCATCTATAGGTGGTCAATCAGGGATGTTCCTGCCCCAGCACAAGGCAGTTAATGGCTTCCTGCACCACTGCAGCTCCCACAACATTAACCTTGTCTCTTGTGCCCATGTCACCGGAAGAAAACTGATGTGCTTGTCCATATTCGCTGAGAGCAGAGGTACCCTGACTGAACGCATCCCTCTCTTATGGCCTTCAGTTATGGGAATTAATCAGACCTATAGGACTGCTACAAAACTCAAAAAGGGCTCATAACAGACTTCAACTCACATTTTCCAAGTCCAGCATTAGTCCCACATTTTTCCTCTCATTCCTCCATCTGCTCCCTGCAGGGAAATCTAAGAAAACATTTTTGCTGTTTGGTTTTGCCTCTCTTATTTATTAGCAAGATCAAATTTAATTTCAGAGGAGTTGGCATTTAAATATCAAAATTTCAATATGTTTTCTTCTCTCAAGTTGTGATCAATGGTACTGCTGTTGTGAATATTAACCACCTGTGCTGGTTTTGGCTGAGATAATTTCCTTTCTAGTAGCTAGCATTGGGCTATGGTTTGGATTTGTGCTGAAAACAATGTCACTAACACAGGGATGGTTTTGTTATGCTTACACAGAGCCAACACCTTTTCTGCTTCTCACCGCACCAGCAAGGATGCTGGGGGTGCACAAAGAGTTGGGGGAGACGCATCCAGAACAGCTGACCCTGACTGACCCAAGGTATATTCCTTACCATAGGACATCATGCCCAGGATATAAAGCTAAAAGAAGAAGAAGGAAGGGGTGGGGGGACGACATTTAGAGTGATGGAGTTTCTCTTCACAAGTGACTGTTATGTGTGATGGAGCCCTGCTGTCCTGGAGATGGCTGAACACCAGCCTGCAATGGGAACTGCTGAATGAATCCCTTGGTTTGCTTTGCTTGTGTGTGCAGCCTTTGCTTTACTTATTAAGCTCTTTATCTCAACCCATGAGTTTTCTCTTTCACCCTTCCTATTCTCCCCCTCCCAGACCACCGGGGGGTGTGAGTGAGCAGCTGAGCAGGGTTTAGTTGCTAGCTGGGGTTAAAGCACAACACCCCCACACATCTTATTATACATATATGTTTTAATAGCCCAGACGACAGAAGCACAAAAAGCTATCTAGCTGTTATAAATTGAGCAGATTAGCTGTAATGTTTTGTTATATTTAGCACTGCATAAAATAGATGTGCTTTATAGATTTAAATACAAATAGCTATTTCATTCATGCAAGGAACATTTTCCTCTGTCTGTTTAGTGGACAACAAATCAGCAGCCCTACACTGTGCTTTGTGTTCTTAAAATCTTAATTTATTTTTATCTACTCCTCTTGTTGCAGACATCACAAGTCCTCTTGTAGCAAGCTAACTGTGGTCAAAAAACACATTCCCCCTACGGATGCTCTCTTATACCCCCCTTCTCAGCAGGACAGGGGTAAGGAGAGTAAAGGGGTTGAAATAAATATAGGATATCACTTATCAGTCACAGTCATTGGCAAAACAGGCACAAGCTGGTCTAGAGGAAGATGTCCCTGACTATGCGAGGGGGATTGGAACTAGGTGAGCTTTAAGGTCCTTTCCAGCCCAATCTATTCTATGATTCTACAACTAAAACAGGCCACCCAGGGTAGTGGTTCAGCCAACATCCTCAGAGGCATTTAAAATAAATGTCAAAGTGGCTCTTAAGGACATGGTTTAGTGGTGGACTTGGCAGTGCTGGGTTCATGGGTGAACTTGATGATCTGAAAGGTCTTTTCTAACCTAAATGATTCCATGATTTTAATTTGTTGCCAAGTAAGCTAGACTTGGGTAGTAAGAAAAAAAACAAATATTAAACCACCACCTTTCCTCTCCCAAGATCAAGCTCAATTCATGCAGCAAAGGGGGAAAGTGAGGCAACAGTCCATAAAGATCTTCTTGACCACCCACACTTTTCTCCTGCTCCAGCATGGATTATTCCTAGGCTGTAGTCTTGCAGGAAAAGACCTGCTCCAGCATAGGCTCTCCATGGGCAGCAGTTCATTCAGGAAATACCCATCTGCTCCAGCAGGGGTTGCCAGGGAATACCTGCTCCCCCATAGAACACCTCTTCCTACCTTCCCTGACCTTAGTTCCTCTTGTAATTCCTCATCATTTTCCCTCCTCCTCTGCCTTTCCAACATTTTGTGCCCCTTCTTAGATGTGTTTTCACAGAGGAAGCACCATGTTCATTGACAGGCTCAGTAATGTCCTATCATATGCTCACCATGGAACTGTGGAGCATAAAGCAGCCCCTTAGCTGACCTCAGCACAGATACTTCCCTACGAACTCCATCCTTTCCCCTCAAATAAGAAAGCTTCCTGATACAGCCACACAACTATCATTTATTGTTATTTAAATAGCATTAGTTAAATAACTTATAACATTTACTTCAGACTCTTTAAGACACTGCAGACACATCCACAGAGCCTTTTAGTAAAGCAGGACAAACTATCTTTGCTCTCCTTGTGCTTCCCCTTTATAAACCACATGCTTTATGGGTGGGAGGTTGCTTCACACAGCAGTGTAATCATTGAAAGGAGCTGCACCTGCAGAAGTCCTGCAGTGTCATTAAAGGGGATGATGCAGAAACATGCTGCTTGCTGTTGCCTCCAACTCCAGTGGTTTATTCATTATTTAGTGGTTTGGGAGCACACTGGGATGCTGGCAGCTTCAAAGATGATGTTTTGGAACTAACTGCTGTTTCCTGCCTGGTAAGTGATAACATTTATTTGTTTGATTGAGCACTCAAAATAACTTTGTTACATGTGACAATGTCACATTGGATTATGTCATAGAACCCCAGACTAGTTTGGGTTGAAGGCAGCTTAAGGCTCATCCAGTTCCAAACACTGCCACGGGCAGGGACCCCTTCCACTAGAGCAGGTTGCTCCAAGCCCCTGTGTCCAACCTGGCCTTGAACACTGCCAGGGATGGGGCAGCCACAGCTTCTCTGGGCACCCTGTGCCAGCACCTCAGCACCCTCACAGGGAAGAGCTTCTGCCTAAGATCTATTCTAAACTCCCTTTTGTCAGTTTAAAGCCATTCCACCTTGTTCTGTCTCTACATGCTCTTATAAAAAGGTGTTTTCTGTATTTCTTGATGGCTACTTTAGGTCCTGGAAGCCTGTTCTAAGGTTTATGAAGCTATTTTGGGCACAAATGGCACTGTTTTGGTTGTAGGGAACTGCATGAGTGCTTGGTGTGGAAGGAGACATGAACTGTCCTGTGCTGTTTCCAGCCCCCTCTCATTCCAGAATGCTGTAAGAGGGCATGATGCTGATGCTCAGGTGTATGTAAGAAATGCTACAGGGAGGAGGATGTTAAATGCTACAGGGAGGAGGCATATGAAAAGCCACGGGTTTGGATGGCTTTTATGGGAAGGAGTGGTTGTTGCATGCTAGAGAAGGGGCCCCTCTCTGATGGGACCTTGGCCTTCATCTCAGTGCAGTAGAATGTAAGGGAGTGTGGCCCTAGTAACCAACCCGGCTGGGTGGGGCCACCCTTAGGCATTATGACCTGTGCTGGAGCAGGCAAGAAGCAGGGTAGGAAGGAGCAGCAGATGGGAATAGTTACTTGCTGATTCCATCTTCCTGCACTCTAGCTCCCAGTGGAAGCAATGCAAGGTAAGGATAGAATGCATTGGACTAGGGTTGAACCAGGGAAGAAAGGTGTTTCTGTAAGTGTTTGTTTTCTTCCCTTAATACCCAACTAAGTAGTCAAAAGTTTATATCAGTGAGTAGTAAGTTAAGTGAAATGCCTTAAGTCAAGACTGTGTTGATTGTTGATGGAGTGTGTGGCAATGTGAGCGATTTATATTAAGGCTGTGATGTCAAAAGTAGAGCTTGTAATGGTTGTATATTCAAACAGAGCTTAAATACATGATTTGCAGAAGCAAGGGGTGGAATGTGCCAAAACACAGCAGGATGAGCCCTTCTCATCAACTGTAAAAGGCTAATGGAATTCTCTTAAATGAGATATCACAGTCAAGGCTGACTATAAATTCTAATTCTTGAGATGTATCTGTGGAGCACTTAACTTGGTTTTGTGGGCAGTTTAGTATGTGCAGTGTGCTGTGGTTTTGTTTGGTTGCTTTTTTTTTGTTGGTTCGTTTTGGGGTTTTTGTGCTGGTTTTAGTTTGGTTTGCTTTTGTTCTTTGGGTTTTTTTAACACTATTTGGCACAGCTGCTGCAACTGACCAGTTTGGGAGCAGCATGTACTGTAAAAGCAGACACTGACTTGCTATCTCTATGCTGCTTCAGCAGTGGCTGAGGTTAGGTAATTTTGGACTGATTAGTGGAACCCTGTAAATTGGTGGATGTTACAAAGAGCTGACCTGCAGATTCCCTTCTTATTTAGGATCTTTGCTATTACATGAAAAGGGAAAAAATGGGCCATAATTTTCGTTATGAAGTCTGACATGGTCATTTGTGGTGTGATGCTGTATTAACATGATTTGATTATGCAGTCTGATATGGTCATTTGAGATTAAAAACTGAATTAGAGTTGGGTTTTCAAAACTGGGGAGAAACATTGCTAGGCTGTTAAATTTAACATGCTGATAGCCTTATGCTTAAGCTTTCTTATTGTGTAGTTGATGTTGTTTTTCTTCCAAGTCCTTTTATACCTTATTGGGTGAATTATTTTCCAAGTGGAAAAGTAAGCTGTATAGGATATAAAAAAGCTCCCAGATTTTCATTCTGATCAGTGCAAAAGTCATTTATAATTTACACTAGATAGAAGAGGTTCAAAGAGGTTAGTAGTAAGACATGGGAACTTGCTATATGTCACGCTAAATCCTTTTCCCCTCCTATGTAATGCCTAAAACCTGGCCCTTGAGGTTCTCTACTTAGAGCCTGTATCTGTGGTAGGTCATGTAGCAACTAGTGCATCTGAAAAATCTGTAGTTTTCTTTTTGTTATTTTAAGAAGGCCATTTTCTACCAACAAGGTAATGAAGTAATTCTTGAGTCAGGTGGTAAGAAGGGAAAATTGATTCCATTTTTAATCTCATAATTCTGAATGTAAAATACGGAAGCTAAACTTTGTGTGTTATTTTATAACATCTGTCTTTCCTCAAAAGCATAAGGATGATTCTTATGTTTTTTGCTGTATCTCTTTCAATTTCATATATATGTATTTACTGGAAGTAATGCTTAATTTTTGGAAAGCTAAAGAACTATTAAGAGATGAGGAAAACGTACTATAAAAGAAGCAACCCTACTCCAGCAAGTTTTACACCTGGCTCAAATGAGTACAAGAAAAACCTGACATTTTACATGAAAAAACTAAAGGGGTTTTGTTGCCACTCGGTTTCACAGAAATGCTTCATAACAGTAATCTTTGGCCTCATAACTCCATTGATATTTTTAGACTATACATAATCTTTCAGTTCTGGATTCCAGATGAGACGCAGGCTACAGGTAGTTATGTACCAATGTAAAACTAGTTCTGTAACATTTTCATCCTTAGCTTTGAACAGGGAGACGATAGCTGGGAAGAATATTTTCTTGTGAAAAGTGGAATCCTTTTTCCACTTACCAGGTTCATGTCCTGGCAGAAACCTGGTAGAAAAATGGAACCAAAGATGTTGTGTATCTTAGTAAAAGTCTCATAACAGTTACTAGCCGATATTTACCTTTATGCCTTCAAAAATCAATGAAGAGTTTGTCAGCTGAGTAAGCAGTAATCTGAATTTTGAGAAATAATACACCAGAAAGGGCAGATTTCTTGAGCTGATCTCCAGAACATCTGGGGGATGGGGAAAATAATGCATGTGTCAGATCTGATATGGTAGTTAAAACTAAGAATGTATCAAGCGCATTGTCTTTGTTGTGACAAATGTTTATTATAATGCTGTTTAGGGTAAAGAGCCTTTTGCTTGTGGAAGTCTATGAAAAAGAAAGGGTACATGTGGTTTTCCCTGGAGTAAAACATTTTAAATACTTTTACCTCAGATATTTTTAATTTATAGGTCTATGAAGTACGTACTACCCATCCACAATCATAAATACACTCTATAACTATACTTAACACAGAACTTCCACTGTTAACTGTCACTATCTATGTATGAGACAAAAGTTGCAAAGAGATCTCTGATTCTTACAACTACTGCCTGTACTTGGATACTTGAACCTGATGTTTTAACAGAGCTTAATAGACTGGCATCTTCGCATAACCTCTGCACAAGCGTATTCCTCATCACCAAAAGTGACTTGTAGCAGGCATGTTTACTCAACATTCTTATTGTGGAATGTTAAATCCTGCTACAGATCTCTTTATAATTCTGTCAAACAATTTTGCATATGCTTTGTCCTATGTCCATAGAAAATTTTGGGGGGATTTACTAGAGAGGATTTGGCTTTTCTGAATCCTGAATGCAGTCAGGGCATTGTGAAGGCTATCTTTGAAAATTCAAGCAATCATTCTGCCTAAATGGTGTGGGAAATGCTGGCCTTCTGCTCATTCTGAGTCGTACTTAGCTGCAGAGTTACTTGAGGTTTTTGTGTGTGTGTGTGTATATGCATGTGAGGTTACAGAGCAGACATTACTGGAGGGAAAGGAAAAGGGCTGGTTTTGCTCTGACTTGCAGAAGCTCCTGCTGCCTTGTTGTGGTGCTGTCAGCTGCGTAGTCTTAGACTCAATCCCATATAAATCTCCAGTTACAGCAACACCCTGTGCCATATTTAGGTTGCTGACCTAAACGTATTCCTGTGCTATGAATAGGGAAGTTGGTGTTGTGGCAGAGGCACGGGGGTAGGAGGTGATAGAAAACTAAAAGACCTGCTTGGGTAGCTCAGAGATCCTACACTGTCATCTAATCTAACCTAATGTATTCCCTGGCATATGACTCAACCTGCACGTACAGCCAATAGGATTGCCTGAACAGAGGGGCAAGAGGAAGTTTGAGCCATTCTCATTCAGATCAGCCCTGTACTATTTCTGTGAGTACCTGCAAAACCCAGAAATACTAAGATTATACTTGGATGCCGTAACAGTGATTTAGATTAAAGCAGAAAAATACTTTTAAGCCAACTATCGTAAGCCAACCATCAGGATATTTTCTGTTGTTTTTCCACAGCTTGCTGTGTTCAATCTCTTGTTTCTGTTGGAATTGAGGAGCTGGGTAGTTCTGATTCATCTGTTGCTTTGTCAGGGTGATATTTTATTGTTGTTTTTTTTTAAGATACAGCCTTATTCCTTCAAAACTACTGCATTCCATAAGCAGGCAAAATCTGCCATATATTTGGATATTCAAATCCCATTTCCAAAGCTAGTGTGTTGTGGTTTGAGGCATTCTTTGCTCTCAGAGGTGATATATTGTCAGCATGGTTACTAGAGTGACTGAAAGCTACAGCACAGTAATATGAATGTAATGGTAATGTTTTTACGGGCATGAAACTTAATAGAGTGCTAACTGGAAAAAGCATTAACATAAAGTTGAAGAGTATCAGTTGGAAGTTGGATGTTTGAGGTTCAGATTCAGTTACATGCTCCATGAGCAAAAATTTCCCTGTTAGATTTTTATGCAAGATAATGCAGTACTTCTGCAATGTAGAATTGCCTGTGTTCAGAATGTGTATGTGGAGGGGCTTGTAATTTGTCCTCTGTACTTCTGACTGACAAAGATCTCATGAGGGGGGGAAAAATCAGAGCTGAAGATTTCAGTAAGGAAACCTAACTACAGTAAGACTTCAGACATTAATTCAATACCCACTGAAGTTAATGAAGAAATACTGTCTTTCTGAATGGGTATGAAATTACTGATGTATACTCTTAGCTGTGGAAGCTCAGAAAATTTAATATTGATGTTAGGCATCTGTGTGTTACGGGCTGGATTTAGCAGAGGTAAATTGCAGTTCTGTCTGGTTCATCTAATCCACAGTTGCTTTCTTAAACATTGGTCACTGCATTTCATCTATTTATTTTATGAGAGTCCTGCAGAAGACTATTTCTCTACAGAGTGTAGATATTATTTCTTTTTTCACTAATGTTGCTATAACGCTGGGGTCATGAAATGTAGAGATGCTTGCTTTTCAGTAAGGAGCAGCTCAGCATTACTTCTGAGTGTTAAATACTCTTTTTCCTGATAGTAAACTTATTTATTTTTCCAATACAAGACACTTTCTTATCTGTACAGGGCAATTTGGAGGTGGGAGATGGGGACACAATTGAGCCAAGCAGTTACGGAAGCTTTTTGGTAAGACAGAATGTACCTTTCCCTGACAATATTTCAGTATTCTTTCTGGAAGTGACAAAGCAAAGAATCCATATCTATGCTCTACCTTTTAAAATACAAATATGAGAAAGGAGTCTTAAGTTGTGGTATTAGTTTTTAATACTAAATTATGACACCTGTAAGCCTCAGGCATTGTATCTATTCCTGTCTGTGATAGGGGGACTGTCTCATTGTCTAACTTTATTAGGCCATTACAAGTTTTTATTGCCTTGGGGGGAAACCTCAGTCTTCCACTATTTAGATAAGTTATCAGAGCAGAAAATGTCCCTTTACTATTTTACATGTGCAATTGGTGCATCTAACTGTACTAAAACCTCAGATGAAATCTTAGATCCTAGCTAATACTCTGGGATTTTAGAAGGAATGTACTTTCCATAAAGGCCTCAGATTATTTTGAGAGTTCTTTGTATTCTTTCCGTCTATTTAAGGCAGGTATGGGTCTGAAATCTTGTTCTGCATTGGCATTTGTTTTACTTCCTGGATGTTTGTTTGTAGAAATCCTTAATGTACCATGCAAATTGTAATAAGATTTTATACCGTTATTGCTCTCGGTTTTTGTAAGACTCTATTTGTACTAAAATATAAATGCTTGTCCTGGTGATAATGCTGGTTTTCACATAAAAATAAGGCTCACTCGGCATTGAAGTATCTTGTTCTGCTAATGGGCAGGTTTCAGTGAAAACTAGTTTGAAACTTGGCAATAGTGAAAGACTTAGATTATTCTGCGGTTCAAAAATGTGCATGGATCAGAATGGTCCCTCTTAAAAGCCTTCAAATAAGGTGAGGTCTAGTAAATGCTTCCTGATATCGTAGCAATTATTGACTTGCTGTTTCTTGTGTCGTCATCTTATTTTTTTGATGCTTAGAAGTTTCATTAGATCTACTAGCTCATTCTGCAGGGAGTTAACCTGCAAATTCTTGTTGAAGTGAGTGCTGTGTAGCCAAGACTAGCTATGGGTACAGCAGGAACACCACCAGATCTCTAACCAAGGAGCTTATTTAACTTGTGAATTAGTATAAAGGTACTCAGACCTCCAGGTTTCCTGTATACAGCATGTAGTTAACTCATCTGTTGCTGAGATGATGAAGAGCAAACATTTTTACTGATCTAGAAAGGCAAGTACCATTTCTATAGAAGACTATTGCCTGATTTCTTGCAGTAATACTGGCCAGCCGCAAGACACCTGCAATCCAGTACAGCACAAGTGAGAAGATCAAGCACTGGAACAGGCTGCCCAGGGAAGTGGGGTATTCCTGGAGGCATTTAAAAGATGTGTAAATGTGCCATTTAGGGACATGGTTTAGTGGTGGACTTGGCAGTGCTTGGTTAATGGTTAGACTTGATGATTTTAAAGGTCTTTTCCAACGTAAATGATTCTATGGTTCCAAGAACAATGCTGAGCTCTGCAAAGGAGGGACAGGAAAGCTGAAGTCATTACTTCAACTTACCAATGTGTGCTGCAGTTTCTTTTCTTAATAATAGCTCTGCCATGGCTGATGGATTAGGACTGACAGGCTCTCCAATGATCTGTCCACCTTTATGCCCTTATCTGAGTCTTGTCCATTAAAAGTAAACAATGCCCATGTTGTCTCTTCCCCACTCCCTACTGTATCCAGTCCCCCAGGCTAGGGGATTGCTCTGCTCTTTGTAAATGAAAGGATCTGAGGGAACTGCTGAACTTGCAGGAAATCTTGGTCAGGCTTTTCATCTGGCTTTTAACAGTATGAGCTCAGAGGTTGCTTTTATTCCTTCTGGTTCAGAATTCTTTGTTTGATCCATTTAGTACAGAAGTTCTTGCTCCCAAAAATTGTAACCTGCCCTATATCAGGCAGCAGTATCAGGATTTCAGGAAAGCCCAGCTTTCCATCAAGGTAGACAGAGTTGTTTCTTTAAAAAGCTCTGAAAATGAGACCAGAATTCTCTCCAAGGTTCATTAAAGAAGTAGCAGCATCATGTATCTCTTGTTGTCTGTGTTCCCCTGCTGGCAAGATGTTGCTTGCTGAAATAAAACCAAAAAAAGTATTTTAAGGACATGCAATTTTTATCTGTCTCTCTCTCTCTAAAGTGGAGCTTCTGAAAGGGTTTGAATGCAGCTACAATGATCTTTGCTCCATCTGGAGAAGAATGACATCCAGGTGTAGGAACTGGCTGGTAAAGGGACAGAAGAGCACTAAGCTCAGTGTTACAAATAAAGCAAATTTATAACCAAATGAGAGAAAGATGAGCTAAAGGACAGATGGAGTTGACAAAAGTCAGCACAATTGTGTAATAAGAAGGGATACCTTGACCTGACAGAATAGCTTGTGGAGAATTCAGTGTGTATGTCACTGCAGTTCATGGAGATGTTACAAGTTCAGATTCCTTAAAGGTTTTTGGGCAGAATGTAAGTGACAGAGGCCTAAAAGGGGTCAAACTAACCTGGCTTATTTCCACATACTGAAATGAAAATAGAAAGGAAAGTATGGTTTCCCTAAACTAAGTGAAGTTATCTGAGGTTTTGGATTTGAAGATACATTTCAGTTCTTAAAGTGAACTTTATTGTAGTTAAGTAGTTCCTAATATTCCTTCTTTTTGTACAAAGTTTTTTATCACTTGTGAGTAACAGTTAAACCAAAACCCGATGGTGCAATCGGAGACAAACCACAGTACCGAAGCAATGCTTTTCCTGCCTAGCTGGACTTCTCTGTGTGCTTCTCTTAAATAACTAAAAAAAGAGCAGAGGTGAATCCAATTTAGCAATGAATTCCTGAAAAATTCATCTGATGCACTGCAAAACAAGCAGAAAAATTTAACATTGCAGTCAGCTCGACGTCTGAAGTGTCACTTTAATAACTATACATATAAAATGAGGAAAAAACCCACTTAGGAATCTTTAGCTGCAAGGATTCACTTGTCCTGATATTCAGTGTGAGCCATTGGCATTGCTGCCTGCTATCAGTCATCCTTTTGATGACCTACACATGGCTAGCAAATTAGTTGCTCATTGCTTATTTGGCTGATGCTTTGGTACTGAGCCAGACTGGGTATTTAAACTCCTTTTTTTTTTTTTCCAGGTAATTATATCTTTGTCTCTCGATGGTGATACTAATGCAAAGCTCCTTTTGGTATGTGCAGTGTTCATAATTGTCTCAAGCTCCTAGTATTAGTTATACTTGTCTCATTTGGGTTTTGCCTTGGCCGGCTGGAGCATCTTTAATAGGGAATTTGTGGTTCAGAACAAGCACAGATGGCGTTATCAAGCTACCTAGAGAGCACCAGCATTTTAATCTCTTAAAATTTGATATAAAGTGGGGTATAGACCAGGCACTTAGGGCTGTGAAATATAAACAGACAAGATGAGACATGGATGCCTAGAGCAGAAGTGACTGGACTGAAAGAGAACAGAAATAGCACAATTACTGAGCATTCTGTGAAAGGAAAAAGTAGACATAAGCCAGCTTCTGTGAGAGCTGGTATTTAAAAAACAATGCTGTGAGGGATACTTGCATGTATGTGAATGGACGGGATGTCAATGAAGGGGTTCTAAGGAACGTCATTTTGCAGTGGATTTTTATCACCAATAACTCTTACACCATGTTTTAGTCATGAAATGACAAAGGCACTCAAGGAATAGGCTTTTGCTCAGGTAGGTATCAGCAAAGGGTTTACTCTTGAATTCTCTGAATGTTGAAAGTTTTACAGTGCAGTGTGTACGTGCCTCCTGGATATATGGAGATGTTGTGCTTTGGGGTTTTTGTTTGTCCTTATGTAAGGGCTTGCAAAATACTTCATTTGAGCACATTCACTCTAGTATTTATAAAAAAATCTGAGGAATGTTGTGATAAGAAAAAAGTGAATACACCGTGCAATAGAACAATCTTACCTTCTTGATCTTTAATTCATCTAGATCTGTCTCCAGGGCCAGATCACTTCTTCCACACAGAAAGTGCTACCACTGGCTCTACAAGCAATAGGAATGCATTTGCTCATGGAGGAAACTGGTGTTTTAGAGGTCAAAAGTGGTATATGCCCATATCAGCCTGGTGTCTTCCACCATGCTTTTCTTCCCCACCCCTGTTCCTTAAAAAGTCTTTATTTAAGTTAACTTCTGAGTTGGTTTTGGGTTTTTTTGATGCTCAAGTTTGGAGCACAGCTCTGTATTGTGGGTATTCAGCATCAGTGTTGTCACTTGCATCAGTGTACACCTATGAAGTGAGTTAGCAATTTGTAATGCACAGTGTATGTGGAAAGGCTGTGAGCTGAGTTAAAAAGACAGGGAGAGTCACATGCATAGGCAGCCCAGTATGAGGCTTCAGAGTTTCCCAGTAGCTTTGTTAGTTGTGTAGTGGGAAGAATTTCATGTTGTGACAGACTTTGGGGTATGAAATCTCATCTGCAGTCCTACTAGAAGTAATCTGCCACCATGAAGTCTCTGAGTGTTTTGTATTGGAGGGAAAAACATTATGATGGGGTAGGTGGGAGGGAATCAGAGTATCCTCCTTCATACTGTAATTCTAACAATTGAAAAGAAAATAAAGGAATTGAAATGTTTTATTTCTGGGTGTTTGAAATGGTCCAATCCAGTGCCTTTAAATGTTACCCGGTTTTATTTTAAAATGAACTTTTGCTAAGGTTTGCACTGATTTGCAAAACCCAAGTTTTTTAGAGCTTTGTAACAAAACCATGACTGAACCACTTTTTTCTTAACTAGCTTTACATGGGATTTATTGGTGTTGGATCAGTTCCATATATCCTTTTAGAGTTTATAGAATATATGTAAACTGTGATAACACCTGATGACTGTATTTCAACTGTAATGTGGTAGGAGATGTGGAAGTGAAACAGAACAAGCGCAGAGCTATCCCAGGAGCTTCCATTCAAAAGACTCTGTCTTGAGCAGGGTGAAGCAAGTCTGTTACCACACTAGTCACAGCTATTGACTTGTGAACCTTGCTTGTAAATACTGTCTAAAGAAGTTGGGTTTTAGTGGGGGTTTGTTTTTTATTGGAAGATCAGAATGGGAAGACAGTCTACCCATACTGCATGGCTCTACAGCCTTTAAAAAAACCTAGGGGAACAAAAGATTAGGTCACTTCTAAGTTCCCTTTTGTTGAAGAGGCCAAAGCTGTGACCATGTGCCCTTTGTAGAATTACTTAAATGACAGCTTGAGCTTTATGGACTTAAATATAAATACCATAATTAATGATTTAAGCAGCTCGGACAAAGATGCTTTCGCATGTTAAACAAAACCCAAACAAACCCACATTTTTTTTGGCCTATTGAAAAGAAAAAGTTAACCATTAACTTTCAGCCGTCCATGTCCTTGGTTTACGTAAGCAAGATCCAGTAAAGCCATGCTGAACATTGCTATACCTAATTTTTATTCACCTGTCTCTAAAGTGAGATTTACAATGTGTATAAATCTCTGTTCAGTGGAGTGGGAAATACTTGTGTGTCTAAAATGAGCTTCACAGCAGCAAATTGCATAGAAAAAGTGATAGAGCAATGTAACTTCTTCAGTGAGAGACAGAAAGCTGTTAAATATGTAAGAGTATTGTATGAGGTACATATGTGTTTTAGACCCTAAAGACTTCCCAAAGATGGAAATAATCCTGTTAGCTGTAGCTAACTGGTATAGCTCTTTAAGATGCCCATGTGAGCAGAAAATATTAGTTGTCCATCTCTTAGTTGTTCATCTCTGGAATACCAGTCAGCTAGTTAAATAGCTGACAGGGAGGTGGGAGAGTGGTATGTTAGAGGACACATTGGTTTAAAAGCACCCTCCAGGCTTTTTAATCAAACTGGATCACTGTGCAGTCAATAGTGCAGAGATCATGCTGCTGTAAAAGAACCAAAAAGCAGGATAATGATTCAGTGGTATAGGAGTTACACTGTCACACTCACAAGTGAACAGTCTGAGATCTAGCATCTGTTCCAGTGTAATTTAAAGGCTGTATAACAAACTGTTAAATGCCCTGGGGGAGGAAAACCAGAGATTTGGAACCTGTTACATTCCCATGTAAGGGAAATGTATGAACCAAACAGAAGCATAGAACTGCTGAGGCTGGTAGAAACCTCTTGAGATTATGTGGTTCCAGCCTCCTGCTAGTGCAAGGTCACCTAAGGGCCATGAAAAGCTGAATTTTGAATATCATAAAGGATGGGGATTCCACATATTCTCTGGGCAAACATGTTCCAGTGTCCAGTCACCCTCACCCTCAAGTAAATGGTTTGGTTTGGGAGTTCTTCCCCTCACATTTGAACTCTCAACCAACTACTTCTTCCAGTGATGCATACACAACTGTATTTTGCATTGATATTAAAAGCCAGGTTTCCTTACGATGATACTCAGAAATGTATCTTTATCTTCCTTGTTTTTGTACACCATAGGATCCAGAGATGATCTATCAAAAAGGTAGTTACTCATTATAGTGACTAATGCAAACTGAGCAATTAGTCGGGATATGAGCCAGGCCTTTCTCATTGCTAAATTAATCAATTGTTACATCTGGGCTGAACTTTTCAGCCAAAAATGCTACACAGAAAACTGCAAATTCAAATTGATGAAGAAATAACAGTACTTTCATGCCAGTACTGACAAGTAATTTCAATTAGAAAATGTGACCTTAAGAAAATCTGAGATAAATTGAAGTATTTAATTTAATCTCCTCTTGACTGCAAAGTTTTCAACTTTACTAATCTGACTTTTTAATAATACAAAGCCTTTCTTTTGGTCATCAAACTTTTGGTAAATATTAGCACAATGAAAATAGCAGCTATTTTTGCAACTACATGAACTGGGTTTTATTTTCATTGTAAATTTTCATTGCAAGAGAGCTATCATTATTTGCCTTAAAGTCCTGTTATAATACTGATCAATCAGAAGAATTGACTGATATTTTGGACAAATTGGTCAGTATTGTAGCAATGACTGTTTAGTCCTCAGTCATGGAACTGGGCTCTGTTGTGCTAGATGTGGTTCACAGGAAAAGAAACAGAGAGCACAGCCTGTTGCACTGAAGATCTGATGGTTTTACTGTCTTCTTTAGTAAGATGATGGACAGATATGTAATGATATCTTCACCAAATATATCTATCTAATGAATAATATTAGATAGTAGGGATATTAAGTTGTTCTGTGCAAAGCTGATTGTACTTGGCTAAATATTCTTTAGGTATTTTCTAAGATTACAGCTAAAACTAAAGATGAGGAAGTTGTGGCACTCACCATCAACAGCATAAATCAAAAACAGTGATTGCTGCTTGTGAATGAAACAAAAATACCAAAGGAGCGGAGCTAGGCTTTCAGACCATGGTTTGGAAGGTCAGTTGGTTAAATTCAGCTACCAGGAAAGTCTCTTATGTTTCGAACTTTGTATTACAGCTCAGTCAAATGACTGGTCATTATGAGTAAAGAGGTGGTGCTCAGCCTTGACACCAGCACTCTGTAAGGGGTCTACGGCGGTGTGCAACCCTACCTTTATTCCCCAGCTCTGCTCAAGTGCTAACCATCCCTGGTGGTGGTAATGAGTGCTTGTGGGGCATGATGGCCCATTTGACTCAATTCGGGAGAGAGAGGCAACACCACAATAGCCAAAGGCTAATCTGAATAATATGTACACCCCCACAACAGTAGTCCTGGTTAAGGTCCGACTCAAACCAAGTTTCTGCAGTCGGTTTTCTCCTCGCTCCATAAATAGCGGACCCACTGCCCATGGATCTCTTCCATGCGCAGGAAGCGCACCAGGATCCCCTCTGAGAAGGGATGCTTCTCTAGGCTGAGAGTCCCTGCTGCAACAGATCCTCTGTAAGTGATTAACAGCATGCTAAAGTCTTAGCTAAGTGGTATAAAGAGTTGAAGTCTGGATCCAGCCACGCTTAAACTCTGCGAGGAGTATCGAAAACAAGGAGGGGAGGGAGAGAGGGAAGAGGGTGTCTGTTCTGAACATCATGGCTCAACAGCAGTGTCCCCTGGACAGTTTTATGTGGCCTCTGTGCAGTAAACACTCAAATGTACCTCGCCATCGAATCTTGTTAAAGCGCTGTCGTATTTACTAATCAGTTTTACATCAGTTAACATTGCTACTACTTTCTTAAGCGCATAACTCCATCCGTGACAGGGTTTTAGCTGAAGTGCCTTGTAATAGACCTAAATTCGCACTGAAGATGAAAATAAAGGGGTCTGGTTCTCTGTTTAAGTTAGGCAGAGGCGTTATATTTCACAGGAAAAGTCCAGAAGGGCAGATGTGAATTTTGTGCCTGACTAGTTGATTCAAAAGAGATTTTAGTGGCTGCAGTTTTATTGTCTCACAATGAGATCTTCATCTAAAACCACTCTCTAAAATCAGTAGCAAGTATTAGGGAAAGTATCATGTGGAAAATACTAGGAACAGATTAGCTATCAGGGAATAAACTACTGGCTTTAGTACTGGCATTACTATGTCCTTCTCCTTATGGTCTAATGTACTGTCCCTTAGCTTTTGTGTGTATCAAGAAGAGGAATGCTTATATTAGGTGTCAGGGGCCACTTAACAGCAAACCATAAGCAAGAGGATACTTTTGTGACTGGTGAGAAGTTACCTGGTTTTCATTTAGACTGTTGTCATCTCCTGAAGCAGCTATTGAAAAGCTATTTCTTGGTTGTGGCTGAAGCACAACTTCATGTGTATTTTAACTGTATTGAGAGTCTGTATGGATGTAGGGCATAGCTGGTGAATTTCTATTTATTAAACTATGGTCTAGCTCCTTTTTATTTAAAGGGAAACCATACCAGGTGTTGAAACAAAGACATTGAAATGACCAGGAAATTCACTTGGAAAAGTGTCAACCTGGTAATATTGCCAGAATGCAAGGGTCTTATTGTGGTTTAACCCATCAGGCAGCTAAACAGCACATAGCTGTTTCCTCAGTGTCCCCCAGTAGCATGGGAGAGAGAACTGGGGGGGGGGGAAGTAGAACTCCTGGATTGAGACAAAGGCAGTTTAATAGGACAGAAAAGAAATGGGAAATGCTGAAAGAATATACAAAACAAGTGATGCATAATGTAACTGCTCACCACTTCCTGACCGATGCTCAGCTGGACTCTGAGCAGCAGCCACCACCCCCTGGCCAGTGTCTCTGTTTTATTGATCACCATGATGTTGTATGGTTTGGAATGTCAGTTGGGGTCAGCTGGCCTGGCTGTGTCCCCTTCCAGCTTCTTGGGCAGCCCCAGCCTGCTCACTGGCAGGGAAACATGGGAAGCTGAAATAATCCCTGACTACTTGTTGAACAGTGCTTAGACTAGCTAAAGCATCGATGTGATATCAACATTATTCTCATCCTAAATCTAAAACACAGCTATACCAGCTACTATAAAGACAATTAACTAGCCCAGCCAAAACCAGGACAGACCCTTGATCAAACTGACAGCTTCCTCTCCTGGCTGTCTTGAAACTGTTTGCTGTGTTTCCATGTTGATCTATTGTTTGAGCTGTCATCCTCCCTCTGAGGCGATCTTGTTATCTCTACTGGTGTCTGAGTTGGTTTTCTTGCAAGTGCCAATATGCTTGCCTGAAGAAAAAGCCCTGGGGAGGGGTGTTTATGTGTGAAAACGAGCTGAGTTTTGAGATGTGTGGCTGGGCCTCTGAAGTGTTCTCGCTGTCAGACTGCCTGCTGGGATGCCCTCCCTTCTGAGGGACTGTGTATGAAGTTGGAGGAATCCAAACCAGAAGGGCAGAGGTAGAAAGTCCAGGTTAGCTGCAGTTTCCTTTCAGCCTTCCTTACAGTCATTTCTGCATCTCTTCATTCAGTTCAGTCTGGTTTTAGCTACTTGTGGATTAGCCAGAAGCTGCAATTTCTGAACAAATGGAATTAGATTGTTTACCCTGTCTAGAGTACATTAATGCCCTGATGAGTTTTTGTGACTCAAGCCTTATCCTCGCTTCGCCTCCTGCCTCACTGACAAAACACAGCATCTCACATGTAAGCCTACACATGTAGGCTTGAAAGAAATATTACAATCCCTATTGCTAGCTGCAGGTTTCACCATTCAAGCTGTTTCTCCCATGTTGGCTCCTGTAGAGAAAACTTCTAAATGGGTATTACCCAGGATCTTCACTTTGTCTGTGCAAGCATTGCCTGCTTATTGCCTGATGTTTAGTGAACCTTGACATCTGATCTAGCCATAGGCATTCTGCTTTTTGATACACGAAACTTCCTGTTTGGTAATAAAATCAGAAGTCTCCTACAAAATAGCTTGTCCTGGGGTGGCTGAGTATAAGCTGCTTTTTATAAGGAGGCAGGAGAAAATCTTTGGAAAGACACTGGAAACAACCTGTTCACAGAGGGGGTTTCTGCTCAATCCCCATTAAAACAAGTTTAAACCCAAAAGCTTTAGTTTATAATCTTCTCGGAACTCCTGTCATCTCTTTAATATTTATAACTCTGGGCTCTTGAATGTATAACAGGAAGATGCAATCATTTCTTAATCCAGTTAAATGTAACAGTATTTTGTGTCAAAGAGTTCCACAACTGAGCATTCTATTACAAACTACTCATTTTTAATCAATTCGGAAATTGCTCATATAAAAGCTTTTAGTTACTTGCAAAGGTTCTAGATTAAGATGAACCTTAATACGAAGATGACATGTCAAAAAGAAGTAAGCAAGTTGAGTTCTGAATGAAGATCTGTAACACTGGGGCTATCCCTTTGTGCATAAACTTTTGGTCATTTTAGATGTCCTTTTCAGTTGATTTTTTCCAGTCTCTATTAGCTAATTCATCCCCAAGAAAAATCTTCCAAGAAAGGCAAGAAAAGAAGAGGGAGGATTCTGGACAGGAACTTGCAAATAGGTAAGGGGCAAGGGAGAGTAGAAGCCATCCACCCATTTCTTGCTATGAAAATAAAAGGTCAGACAGTGTAATACACCTTATTTTGTCTGTTTATACCTGTCTTGATCCTCAGGGTGTTATCTTGTAATGCTCTCATCTTTGAGCTACAAAAGCGATAGGTAACTATAGTTAATACATTAAACTCCAGCTGGGGAGTATGACAGAAGCTGAATGTTTCAATAGTGTCGGGAATCTTTGGGGAAAACTACTTTATTCCATTATGTCTTGTATAAGGCTGAAGAAAGGAGTGAGACCAATAGGGGCAATGCATCCTGTTTTGTCAGTGTTCAGCTGAAGTCTGCAGAGGAAGAGCACTGTCAGAACAGAGATCACTAGGGTAGAGGTGGAAGTGTGTGCCACTTTGCTTAGGCCAGTGTTATGCTTGCTTCAAAGTTAGCTACATTAATAACAAATATTCTTTTAAGATTTATGAAATATAAAGAACAATTTTAATCTAGGGTGATTGTGTTACTGTGGAAATGCATTCTGTCCTCAGTATTTCAGTGAGGCTATACTGGGTGCGATTCCTTTCTTGCTGTCCTATATGGTTGCATGCTTGTGTTGGAATGCAAATTATTTTCAAGTGTAAAGCTCAGTCTCTACTGGTAGTTCTTTGTATCCATGCTTCTTAGAGTCCACATTTTGATTGATCCTTCTGATAACTTTGATGTCTGTAGAATGGATTTTCTATATGTGGACTTAATGGAGCTTGTTTTGTTAGTTCCTGACCAGGGTGCTTCAATGTGTAGAGGTCAAGCCTGAAGGAAGGGTATCAGACGGATGAGTGGGTGCAAATATGTATAGGTAGATATATAAAATATGTGTGAATTTTTTAGGTATGCTATAATACCATCTATATTAAAAAGAAAGTCATGACGTAGTAACAGTTATGGGTGTAAATTATGAGTTTTAAGCTTGGGCTTTCTTTTCTGCAAGTTCACATACTATGTTACTACCTTTTGTATTAAAGTGCTGTACAGTTGAAACAACATAATTGACATTATGTACCTACTGTTTCCTCTTGTACAACGAAGTCCTTGTAATAGAGTATCTTGTTCTGTTAGTTTTAAGTATGTTTTTAATGATACACACCTGTACCTGGAGCAGAAGATGATGATAACTAAATAGTTATTGGAGTCTACAGGTTGGTTTGGGATACCATGTGGTGGCCTGTTGATTTAATCCAGGCTGAGAAATGGCCTTAGGGGCACAAACTAGTAATTGTAAGGTTGCAAAATGGATGGAACAGGAACTACAGCTGAGAAATAAATCTATCAAAATGGCTAAAGCCGAGTGAATGATTCCCTTAAGTAATGCAAAACAGATGGAGAGAGGTAAAAAAAAATATTCAGGGTGCAACCACTTCCACAGAGGAAGGAAACAGGAGACCTGGTCACCTGGGATATGGAGAAGGCTGAGATACTCAGTGACTTTTTGATCTTGGCCTTCGCTATTAAAAGGTCCAGCTCCAAACCAATCTATGATTCTATATTGTCAATTCCCAGACTGGAACCTCACATTTATTCAGTGTTCATGTGTTCTTACAAATTTTTCATTAATTCCACTGTACTGATTTGATTAGTTTCATCCTTCTGAGTGTTATGCTTGCGTTTTGCTTCTGTCTTCCTTTGCAAACCATTTTCATCCTGTCGCTGGCTCGCTCTTGAAGAACAATCAAGCATGCCATAATATGGCATAACACTTTAATATTTGCTTTTTTCCTGGGGCATGTATGCTATTTAATATTTAAAAAAAAAATCTTGACTATACAAACCACTTCACTTTGTGGATTTGTTTATGATCTAGTTTTGCATTTTTGTCTTAAGTATATTGAAGGAATACAAAACCAAAAGAGAACTAACTAGTAATGATCTTGCGTTTTTCCCACTCTGCTACTATTTATATATATAAACAGTGAAACAATAGTAGTCTTTTATCCATGGATGCTGGCTTCAAGTTAAAGAGCAGAGTAACACAGAAATAGTTGTCCTTGAGACCCTCTGAGATACATTTACTTTATAATGTAAGAATACATTTACTTTATAATGCAGAATACATGGTTGCTGTAGGCGAATTGGAAAGTAGGGTAACTAGGTTGCATTATGAGAGGAAGAAGTGGAAGCAGTTTTAAATTGATACCCTAAGTTCTAGAAATCATATACTTGATTTTATTCTATTGCTGGTTATTGCACAATGTTTTTTAAATTCTCTAAAGTGCAAACAGTTCTGCCATTACCCAGTTGTTTTTAGAGCTCAAGGTTAATGTTAAAGTTTGCTCATTGATTTCCAGGGTCAAATCTAAAGACCCTCTGGGCAATTTTCAGTGTCTTTGTATTTTAATGTTCAGGTAATAGAACCTATTTTAAGGTTTACAGCTGATTCAGTATCTGGCTTGTTCCCAGTTCCAGGTAAAGGATTATCTTAAGCAGCAGCCATTGTATCCACTAAAAGCAGAATGAAGGGAACCTGTTTTATACTTTGTTCATGAAGACTTTGCATTTGTGCTCTGTAAAGGCATGTGCTCATACCTTCTGAGAGCATTAATAAGGTCTTCCTTATACCATTTTGTCAAGAATTAACCCCTCTGATAAATATAGGTGAAAATGACCAACATTGTAAGAAATCACTAAAGATATAGACTTAATGGTGACATCAGCTTTTTCCTGGAGTAGACCCAATGGAAAGAGACATCATGCAGTATGCAGCTAGAGACAGTCTTTGCAGGAGGCACTCCACACTGAAGCAGGGATGCCTCGGATGGTAACTGGACTATGGAGGAAATGTGCTGTAGCAGGAGCAAGCCTGAGGGTAACTTCAATTTAGAAGCAAAAAGCTGTGGAGAAAAACAAGCCAAAGCAAGGAGTGGCAGGAAGGGGCCATTATGCACTGACCCCAACCTCCTGAGCTTCCTTATTGCCACACTGAAGGGATTAGAACAGGACTGAGTGTAAGACATAGTGAAAGTAAGGAAAAAGAGGCAGAGACTGAGAAGGCAAAAGTGTTGTAGTGGAGCCTGGGGAGAAGGTATTTTCCAATGTGTCTGTTTAATTTTGGGTTTTGTTACTTTTTTTTTTCTCTCCTTTATACCAGACTTTGTAATCAAAAGTCTGTGTTGATTTGCAATAAAGTAAATAAAAATCCCTAGTCAAGGCTGTCTTGCTTGTGACAACTGTATAAAAGTGTCTGCACCTTCCTTCAGATTTAACTAGTGATTCCAGGCTTTTTGAGCAATTGCAGGACAAGATTGAATCTCGAAGCATTGATACCTTGCAGATATTCCTTCACTGTTTCCAGGGATGTATTTTTTGAGACTCTAGTTTATGTATACCTCTGTATTTTTCTATTTCTGATTTGTGATACACAGGACAATTTTTCCATGGATCCAGTTTTTGAATCCTGTTTCCAAAAAGCTATAGTAAGGAATAGATGGATTGGTCTCTCTTCACCGCCTCTCCACTCCTCTCTTCACAGTTTACCAGACTAGAAAATAGTATTTGAAGTTATCATCACTTTGCTGTCAGCCAGATAATAATAATCCTTGTGAGACAGAATGGAAGCAGCTTTTTTTCCCCGCTTCAGCATGGTGTGTTGGGGATATGTGGGCTTCTAAAGGGTGACTTCTTTTGCACAGGAATCTGAAAGAATTTCACTGTGCTCTTTTCCCCTTAAGCTATTGATTGGTTTGTTTGCTTGCCTTGAATGCCAACAGGAGAATACAGAACTGATGCAGAATTGTAGTGTTTTTATCATGAAACACTGCAAGCTAAATAAAAAGCTTGTGTGCTTCCTAGCTGCTTCTGTAGTAAAACCCCAAACCCTACATCTAGTTAATGATGTTGGCCTTGGCCTGCAGCACCACCTGATAACTTTTCAGTTGACTAGTGAAAAATACATGACTGGAATGTGTTCTCTTGGACTTTGAGACATGATTTTTTTTTTTTTGAAACAACACTTCTAAGCTTTTGAGTTTTTGCCGTATTCCGTTGTATTTTCCTCTCTGTAGCCCTGATTTGAAGTGTGGCTTTAAAAGATCTGGTCTTCTGTTCTATATACCTGCTATATAGTTGGCATGAAGAAATGTTTTAAAAGCTGACTTTAATTTACTGATGCTGCATTGCCCAGATCAATATTATTGCATTTGGAAAAGCTGCCCTGCCATTAGATTTACCAACCAGAAAATGGGGACTACTAAAAGGCTTGACTTCAGTTCACATATCTAATAAATCTCCTACAAAAGTAGATTATGATGCAGCATTTCTTTGTTCTTCTGAAGTGGTAGAGATTCTCTTGTATTTCACAAGGGCCACTGTATCATTGCCATACATGATCCTTTGTGGTGGGATTAAGTAATTGTCTTGCATTGATTTGGAGCCAATGGTTTCTACACTAGTCATGCAGACAGATACAAGAGCTGTAATGGGACTGCCTAAGAATGAAACAAGCTGGAACCCAGCTTATAACATTTATGTATACAGTTTGCCTTCAGTTTTGTATGCTTCATTGTATGAATACTATTAGCCAGTAAATGTAAATGGCCATCCTCTGTTTCTGTCTTAGAATTTGTGACTTTAGTCAGGGTGTACCTTCCCTGGTTTTACTCGGTAATAGTGGTTGAATTAAAATGATTAGTTGCCAAGAAAGACTTCTGAGAGCAGCCTCTGATTTTTGCTTTCCATTAATCCCAGATAACTACTTCTATGTTTCTTATTTACTTGTGCTCTCAGGTCATGTTCCCCTTTGGCATGTCCTCTTTTTTGAGTTTACAGTCAAAGGATACCATCTAAACTTAATGAAAGAGGAAGACTGAGAGAAGAACCTTAAGCAAGCTTGATATGTTACCTGAGTTACCACAGTGATAACTGACTAATCTTCCTGATAAAAGATATGTACGTGATGAACAAGTGGATTGTGCTGCTGCACAATGTGATGGAATCATATTTTTCTCCCTAGCAAAAATATTTTTGTCTTGACATTACCCTAGCCAACAAATGTTTTGAAGTTACATGAAAGCTTTTCATGATAAGTTTATGGATTCATCTCATAACAAGCAGAAACTGATTTTTATGCTGGTAGCTGACAATTTGCTGTGCTTAATATACTTGTATTTGCAATGAATACCTTGATTCATCTTTTTTTTTTCTTTTTATTGGCTTCTAAATATGGGTTGCTTTTTCTTTTTTGGTAGAGGAGGGAGTTGATACTTAATGATCAATTTCTAAGTATCAAAGCATGACTGTGAAATGCAACCTTGTAATGCATATTCCACATCTGGAGAATTAAAAGGAATTAGCAAGCTATAGAAAGCCATTTTTGGTCTCCTTCAAATTAAGCAACCATCTATCTGGTGCTGCTTTTAAATCTATATCCTGGAGTTTCCCAATAGATGTGTAAATGTCTGTATGCATTCTGCAAACAGAAATACATAGCTCTAAGATTAAGGGAATATCATTGTTAATGATGCCCTTCAGAGCCGTTATCATTTCCTTCCAGGAGTTATTGGACTCTGGGCATTCTTATGCCATATAGATATATGTATTCCCTTCATTATGAAAATTCCTATATAAATATCACCACCTTCTTTACCTTGGACCTTTTTGCCTGAGAGTTTTAGATACTATGTAAGATACTAAATTACATACGATTAAAATGGCTTTCAAACTTACTTGAATGGGTTAATTTTTCTGCTTCCATTTAACTGGAACTGATATGTCCTTTAATGTTTATTAATGTCGTGAATTATTGCAGTGATGTAGCTGTAGGATGTTAGTCCCATTAAAATGATTAATACTTTGGTTTGGGGTTTGGGTTTGTTTTTTTTTATCTAGAATATCAATATATAAAAGTTCAGTAACAACAAACTTCAGCTGGCTCAGAAAAGATGGTTCCCTTTCATGTTCCCTTCTCTGCAGTCAGTATCTTTGCCTACACAGCACGGTGATTCACAAACTGCAATGATGGAAAAGGCAAATTTACAGGTTCTTTATTGCTGTCCTTTGTAGACAAGCATCTAGAACCTCTATCTAGAAAAGACGATGGTAAAGACTGGAAAAGACTATGTTGTTCATGTAAAATACTGGTTTCTAATCAGGAAGGTCTTCAGTGTAGTAGCAAGAAGACAGACAAGACCTTGGCTTCTGTTTCATAGGTTGGTTATTCAAAATACAAGGTCTACCACAGACTTCTTTTGGTTCCTTCTGCTTTTCCATATTGCCTGTCTGTCTAGGAACTGCTGCAGATAACTGCTGAGTTTGGCATCTAAATGTACCATTGCTTTCTATGAAGCCTCCTGAGCGTGAGTGGTGGAACACATCTCATGGAGTAGCCCATCTAGGAGATAATTACCAGTTTCCCTGTTGGTTATTTAGCCTCCCTCTGTAGCGAGTTGCTCTTACTGAGATGTGTGTTAACAGTGAGTGTTTAGCTCATTTCACAATCACATCCGTTATGCAGCCAAGTCTTGAAAGTTCTGGGACCAGTCAATGTAGCCAGGCAAGCTAAAGATTACTCTGGTCCTCTTCCTCCTGGGGTTCTGGTAGAGAACAGCTCTCTTCTGCAACACATTGTTTTTGTATCAGCTGACTTGTGGTAACCGATGCTCACATATTCTTACCTGTTTACAATCTAGGACTTTCCACTTAATCTTCCTTTGAGTGCTGGTAATAGAGTAATGACCCTGCTTTACATTTGGTTGGTACAAGAGACGTAGGGATCCACTCTGCCAGACACCAGGTCTTCCTGAACACTAGCAAGAGTGAGAAAGCAAACACTGAACAGTCTTTTTGCCTGTATATGATCTAATTTTAAAATGTGTCTAGCATGAAACAGTGTTTATGATTTGGGTTTGATCTTAATTATTCTTTTTCATTTATTTGTTCCTGAAGATAGTCTACTTGATGTGTCTGATGTGAAATGAGGACATAAAATGAATTTGACCTTACTGCACAATTAGACTATAGGCACATCTAGATCTTTTTTAATACATAGGCCACCATTCACAAGAGAAAAGTGATGAGTTATTTAAATGTGTTATTGGCCCATTAATAAAGGCTTGTGGCTTTGTCCAGTAAAGCAAATCTGTCAGCAGAAGTCAGAGACACAGCAGAAGCAATGGATTGTGGCTTTTGCCTTTCAAGTCTTAAAACATAATGACGGTCCAGATGATGAAAACCCACTCCTAAATTGGACAGCAAGTACTATTTCTACTTTCTTTTACTTCTCAGTGCCTAGTAACTTTTAACAAGTGTTTCTTGCTTGCTTTTTTCTAACAAGCTGTCAAGATTCCCATCCATAAGTCATTGCAGGAAGTGTACACTGATTGAAAATTTGATAAATTACTACTTGTAATATGATGTAGCTTCCCAAATGTTCTTCATTCCACCAGCATTTTTCTCCTTGCTTCCTCCATATGTTCACTTTCTGTCACCAGCAGCTGTAAGAAATGTTTTTGGCTCCTGATTCCAAGATATGTCCACTTAACAAGGACTGTCTTCTAGGCTGCGCATTTGTTAAAATGCCATCTTCATTTTTAGTCTTTCTTTGCCATCTTACTGTTCACTTGTGTGGCTCTGTAGCTGAATGTTCCGCTGTTTACTGATTCTGAGATAGGAATAAAGTCATTAGTAATCTCTGACTTGATTTAGAAAGGGTTTTACCCTTTGCTTTACCAAGTATTTTTTTGGAGCTGGACACTACCAGGGAAAGACTGTAGGGGATCTCAGCTCAACTTGATCTGATGATATGATGCTGGTTGTAATATTTACATGCCAAAGGATTCAGAAAGCTCTTAGTGGCTATGAAAGAATAGAGTTTTTCTTTGACAATAATTAATGCAGTTCAAAGAACTTAACGTTACAGTTTTTATAGCTGAAGTTGTGCCTTTTCTTGGCCTCTACTTTCTTAATATGTTGTTTCAGTACATTTGGTACCTGAAACAGAGAAGATAAAAAGGAAATCTTAACAGCTAATACATTAAACACTAAAAATAATTCCTTTTATCTGTAATAACTTACCCTTAAGTGTAATACATACTTTCCTCTGAACTTTTCTTCTGTTAATGTGAATTATGGTTTTGGAATAGAGCATCATCCTAACCTCAAACTTAAAACACACATTCTAAAGTGTCTAAATTTGAGTAGTTTTTTCTTCTTCCTGCTGGGAAGGAGTCAAGCACCAAAATGGTAAGTACGCTGGAATCTTTGCAAAAAGTCAAGTAAGAGAAATGAGGTTCCTTCCCCATCTAGATGATCTCGATGACTCCTCTATATAAAAATGTTTCCTCAAAGTACATGATTTCTTAACACTCTCACCCTCTATTCTCACCTCTGCAGAGGTGGGTGCATTCCACTGTTGCTACATAGCTGGTTTGCCAAAAGTTTTGAGCTGAACAGAATCATAGAATTATCACACAATTAATCTGCCTGTCATGAATGAAGACTCCTATCAACTTCAATCAATGTTCCACCTAGGAAACAAATGCAGGCTGTGGAACAGCAGCCAGCACTGAGCATTAGCACTGTTCAGGAGGGCTGGGTTTGGTGTTTGTTTTACCATCCTCTTGCCTCAAATAATACAGGGCTTGCTTATGCTAAAGAGATTATCAATGCTGAGACTACGAGGGATTATACTTTGTCCAAGTTCTAGAGAGCTCTGTTGGAGACATTTCTACATCTTTCAGTAAGATGTGTGCATATGTCATTGAAATTTATGTCTAAATCTTGAGCAGACTTTTGGATTCCTCAGCATAAAGAGGAGGATTTTCCTCTGGGTACCTTCAAAGAAAGGGAATATGATAAGCAACAGAAAGTGGCTGCTTGTGAGTGGGCAAAAGAGAGGGAGCTAAAAAATGAAAGGGAGAAATAAAAACAATTTGAAAAGTAGTGATGGCCTAAAGTGGTGGCAAGGAAAAGAAAGCAATTTTAGATGCTCATGGAGTAAAAGTCAACTCTTCAGTAGGACTTTGTTTCTTAAAGAAGTAGCAATTATATAGTGAGCTACAAATGCTTTTGTCATTATTGGCTTTTTACTTAAGAAAAAGCCTACATGTTTATTTCCTTTTTTTTCCAATAAATTCTTCATCTGAAGTTATAAGAAAATGTTAAAATTACTTTTTTCTTTTTTTTTTTAACAAATGGAAGGAAGTTAGGTCTTTCTTCTGTCATAGTTCCTTTGTCTTTGGTGAGTGATGAGCCACTGACTCTTTGATCTTTCCTGCATAAGGTTACTTTATGGGGATTTTACAGATCCCAGGTGAAAGAGGTAGCTGGTGTATGCTCTTGTGAGCACAATTCTGAGCAGGAGTTGTGTAATTCAAGCATTACAGCTATGAGGTATGGGGTTTTTTCATACGTATTCTCAAACTGATTTGGTGCACAGCAAGAAATGGAGAAATGTATTTCATCTCTAGAAATCAAAGTAATGTATCAGTACTGCCTCTTCAGAGTGGAGAGGCACACTTCTCTACTCATCAGCTATTCAATAGAGGCTGCCATATGCTTGGTTGTGAGTATTGTATCTTGTATGTGTCTTTGTGTATCAGCGTATAGCTGAAAACCTTGCAGTGAATAACATTTTTTACCAAAAACTGGAGGGGTGGAGAAGTGGAGCAAACTGCAAGATTATTCAGATGAAGGAAAAGAGGGACATTAAGTATTGGGATAAAAAGCTGGTTTGAAATGCAGATACTTGCTTAGGCTAAAGACTCTTCTGTAGCTGAGTTGGACCAGAGTCTACATATTATATTTTGAAAATCCAATGAGTGTCCTTTTCACTAAGCTGTTGAGTGCTCTGAAATATAGGCCATAAATGGAACAACTGTAAATGTTCCTTCAGATAAATAGCTGAATCGAATGCTTTTCTTCTTGTTTTGACAGGAAATTTCACTCTCAAATGCTCTCCATCTCTGCTATAAATGGTATTCTCTGCATGCTATGAAAGATTTGCTGGTGTCACAGTGCTTACAGTACTCACCTGGGATAGGGGAGACTGGTTCAGGCTTCTGCGGAAAATGAGGCTGAGAATGGGCATTAATGTCCCCCACATTGTAGTAAATGCTTTAACTGCCTTTTCTGAAATAGGAATTTATTTCAACCTTTGAAGACCTTAAATTCATCTCTGCAGAGTCGGAAAATGTCACAGCCTAAGAAAATCATTCATCACCCTGTTAGACATCTGAATAGTCTGCCTCTTCGTTCTGACTAGAGAAATACTACCTGGATAGTTGCTGTGGGTTGAAGTTCTGAGTCACAGTGACCAAGGCTAATCCAAATGCCTTAACCTTTCACTTTATGAACTTAACTACTCTTTGGAGGGAGTCTAGTTAACCCTGCCTCTTTTGAATTTACTGCTTATATTATTGATTCAGCTGAGTATGGGTAGTGCCGCAGGTGCCATCTTCTCATCGGTGAACCCAGAGCAAAACAGTCCAAGGACTGAGCTCTTGGTGTGAGAAAGAACAATTAATGGTGAATCTATACCCTTCCATAAGATATTTTCCAGAAGCAGGATCAAAACAGGCAAAGGATTTTCAGGTTGGCAAGAAGCAGGCAAACAAATAGAGAGACAGTTCTTTCAGCTGCTGCTGTAGTAGAGCTTTTCTTCAGTGCAAGGTATGCCAAGTGGCAGGCTTTCTCCAGCTTCCATTAACTGGTTTTAAATGGTGTCATTAGAAGAAGGGGAGGTCAAGAAAAAAAGCACAGGTAAAAGCTATCTTGGCTCAAAGTTCCAGGTTAAAAAGCATGTTATAGATGAGAGTTTTTATATAGCATTCCCAGATTACTGAGCAAAATAGAACACCAGGACAGAAGGAAGCATCATGACTGTTCTGTTAAGTGAAGTTCTGTTTTGGTTACCAAGTCTTTCTCCATGTCTGTGTCTAATGGCTGAGTTTACTCCCCCTGTAAAATGTCAGATGGGTGATAACCCTGAGTTTTATAAAGGGGAATCAAACCTGTTAAATGTTGGCAAGGATTCTGACATCCTTTTAATTACAGCAAGACTCATTTAACTGGGGGAATCAAAAAAAAGTTGGCTTTTAAGGAACATTCATTAAAGCTTTTAGGCATTTTCTGACAGTAACTGTTTAACTGTTGTTACAGTTTGTGGTTCTGGGTAGCTGGTACTTTCTAAAGAGATGGACCAGTTTCAACAGAAGCCTCCCTAGATGACCTCTTATTCCAGATGCTAGGAAAACTCATTTTGCAATTGTTGCAGCACTAGCTGGGGATTCAGGAGATGCACATTGGCCAAGAGTTAACTGCAAGGATAGATAAATTCTAAAGATTATAAAGGTGTCCAAACTAAATTAATCAGTGGAAATTGGAGTCCAAAGCATTCATGCACATTCAGTCATATATAATAATAAGCTATAGAAATATTTTTAATAGCCTGATTAAGGTGTATAGTGAAATAAATGTTTTAAGGAATCTATTATTTGATGCATGTACGAGAATACTGTGTAACAGCCAAAGTCAGTTTTTTTTCGAGGCATAATGAGAATGTTAGTATTATTTTTGGCACAAGAAACAAAGTCAAAAAAGTCCTGCAAACAAATTTGTTTTCATTTTACACATGGGAAATGAGTCAGGGATTCAATTACTTCCCCCAAATTATTCAAGAGTAATATTGATGCTATTGAACTAAACTATGAAAGCACCAAAAATGCAGCAAGATCACCCTGGGCTCAGTAGCTTTCTAAACAGCAAGTGATAAGAACCAGTGCTCCCACACCATGCTTGTTTGTTTAATGTATTTATCAGAGGGCAAAATGTCCATGTTTCACACCTTTACAAATCAGCAAGTTGGAAAAAGATTAAAAATTCAGGTTAACCTTTTCTAGCAGTCACTATTGATCTCAATTTCTCAGAGTTATTTCAAAACAAAAACTTAGTACAAACAGAAAATACTTCCTTTCATTATTCTTTGAAAACAGCTGAAGTGGAAAATATTCAGCAAGTTTGGGATTTATTTTTAGGCAGGTTCTGAAATGAATTAGTCGATACTGACATCCAATAACTTCAGTTCTGCTGAGGTTTTTTGGTGGAATAGACGGGGAAAGGAACATCATTTCTCAAGCTGTTGGCATGTATAACCTATTCAAACAGTTTTTACTAATAAACTTTACCCTAGAGAGAAACTCTATTTTTGCCCATCCTGTATGGTCAACTGATGTGTTGTAACCTTCTCTGTTTTCTGTGCAGCCAAGAAATCCAAAGCTTTCCTTTTATATATCCTTTATTTCAGGAGTAAAAGTGAAAGATATTCAGCATGATCCTGTTAACCTCTTGGTAGGTGTTGATCTATAGCAACTTTAGACTGAAAGCCTTAAGCACTAAAAATCAGAAACAACTGTATACTAAATATGTATTTAAGAGTATCTGAAATCCTTAGGTAGTCTACAGACAGTTACTAGAGCTCTTCCCAGTAAGAGGCATTCTAGATGTTAAACTAAAGAAAAACTAGTTTAGATTCCAGAACTTCAAGATGCCAGAATTCAATATATAAAACATAGAGTAGGAGCTGAAAGGCTGTATTTCTGAATGCACTTTGTGAACATCTCCATCTATATGATTTTCTGGGAGGGGAGTAAGACTTTGTTGTATGCCATTTGAAGTAATTCAGTTAGTTGAATTACTGACCAAAGGGATGCAGTATGGAAACTGTCTTGTTAATTGGATAGATTAGAATGTAGAAGTATGAGTCTTTGTAGGATAGAACAAATATAATCTAAAGCCAACGGGGACTGAATCTGAAAGTGCTTTCAAACTTATGTTTTTCAGTTAAAATCCAGCAAAATCAGGCCCTTAATGATAGGATAAGAATTAAATATTAATGTCTACTGATCTTCTCTTTTAAAATGTTTTTATCTGGAAAGCATACAACTAAGTCAAAGCTGCTTTTTTCAATTGATTTAAGTCCAATTAGGTCCAACTGGATTAGTCTGGGCGGGGGAGAAATCCCTACTGATGTATTGCTAACCAAATGTTACTTTCTAGTTTAGTGGTTTTAAAGAAGGAAAGGGCTTTTTAAACAGTAACTTAATGCTCTAACATGTTCCAGAGGTGCTGGCTTGCATTTTACATTAGATTATTAATCCTGATTTGTATGTTTTGTGTAAATGTACTGTTTGACCTTATGCCAGTTTCCTTCTTGTTTTTCTGAGCTTGTTGGCTTATTTCTGCTAACAGTAGGTGAGTAAGAATTAAAAAACCTGAAACTACATATTCAGCATCTTTTTAGCTTTTTCTTAGAGTAGATAGTGGGGATTTCTCAAGATCTATATTACAGGAGGCATAAACACTGCCACTGTCCCCTTTGCAGTAGTGAAGAGTCTACACTGGGGAGGGCAGGAGATTGAGGAAAGGATTTGTATAGACATATAGTGAGATTACTAACAGCATGCAGGCTTTCTATCTAGTCTTGCATGGTTTTAATTCGCTAGTGAAGAATCTACACTGGCAAAGGAAGGAAAGCTTAATTATTTTCACAGCTTGTGAAACTTTGCTGTGGTGACATGAGTTGGAAGTCTTGTATATTCAGAAGGCATCTTCCCTCATTTCTGTGCTCTCTGCTTAGATTAATCCTAATCATTTGCAAGTTTGAGCTTCTACAAAGCATTTCTCCTGGGGTTCAGTTCAAGGGGTGCTACAATGCATGTCTTTTCCCATTGTTCATTTGGGATGTAGCTGCCACTTTGATACGCGTTGGGTAGTAATTAATCATATATTTTCTTAATGATTTTCGTGTGTGTCATTGCAATGTAGCTGCACGCATGGCATAAATTCTAATTCTTCCTGAGCAATGAAGGGGGAGATGACCTAGAAAAAGAGTAGGAAGGAAAGGATTTTCTTTTTAGAGAAAATGTTCAGTTTATCCTTACTATTTTTATACACTGCTTATGTAAATAGGAAATGTCTATAAAGATTGCAAAGACAAGACTTGAATGTGGTAACAATATGGGTAGGATAAAGCCTTGCTGTTTAAGATGGGCTTGTGATTTTCTTGCTGTACAAGCAAAGCTGTGCCACCCCGTATATGCTTTGAAGCCCTATCTATAAAGGTCTGTTCCACAGCGGTTGTTATAGGGGTGGTGGAATCAACACCTGTGCCTATTAGTTTGTGCTGTGAGAAATTAATAGATAAGTTTGCCATGTGGATTGTGGTGAGGGAGTGTTTAAAAGAACAAAGATTATTCTTGTGGTTGTGAGGAGACACCCAACATGAATGGAATACTTTAATCTCATCATAAATCTCTTCCTGTAAAAGTGAGAAGGCTGTTGAGTAGAAAACATATATTTCCAATGTATTTTTTTCCAGTGAACATAGTGGTTTCTGTATTGGTAAGCAACTCTGACCAAACTTTTGGTTCAAAAGCTTGTACAATCGCTGGAGTCTTTGTAAGCTCCTGACATCCATAGCATCCTTGGATGGAAAGGATTCTGCAGCTCAGGTAAATACATCCTTCTGTTTTGCTTTTAGTTCTTCTGTTAACTTCGGCCGATCTGTGGTCATTAGTTCCTCTATGGAAGGAGGCAATATCAGTATTTTCCAATGTATTTTCTCCTTGTCAGTTGTGATTTTATACTTTTTTTCTTATCTACTGCTTCAGGTATCTTTTTCCAATACAAGATGTTGTACTAATGCTACCATATCTGATATATCCTCAGTTATTCTTTGCCCATTTCCTAACCATCTGCTATTTTTTTCTGTTGCACAATCTTACTCTGTGGAACTGACACAAAGAAATCTGTAACAACTATGCCAGTATGTTGCATGTAGACACAGAACCATAGAATCAGCTTGGTTGGGAAAGATCTTTAAGGTCATCAAGTCCAAACCCAGGACTTCTGAGTCCATCACTAAACTGTGTCACTGATGAGTCTGGAGAAGTGACAGGAGAAAGCATAAAAATTTACTTGGTACCCAATGAGAAAAGCCAAAGCACACACACACAAGGGACATCAAGAGTAACAAGTAGATCAGTGCTAGAAGGCTCTGAAAATACCTAGCTCATACTCAGAAGAGGGGTAAAATAGCAAATCGATGTGCTGGTATGGCTGCAGCATTCCCCCCCTTTTTTCCTCATCCGTAGAATGGTTTGGGTTGGAAAGGATCTTAAGATCATCTAGTTCCAGCCCCACTGCCATGTCAGGGATGTCTCATCCTAGACCTTGTCACCCAAGTCTCTGTCAGAGCATCTTATGTCATCTGTCAAGGTATTTTATGTCTATGAGGAAAAAAAACAACCCCACAACCATACACATCATTGGGCTATTATACATAACCAGCCACTGAGAAACACACAAGCCCTCAACAGAGAATACATTAACACTTTCTAATTGTAATTTAGAGGCTTTTAAACATCTGCTCCCAGTGAACCTCATTCTAGGTACTTAAGAGGTGACAGCGATCTCTAAAGCAGTTATGGCTTGAGGAATAGATTAGGTACCAGAGGGCCGGTAAGGGGAGAATTTGCTGCTCATCCTTCAAAAGAGAAGGGGAGGGGAAGAAACCCTGGGAGTTGCTGATTGATCCCTTCAGGTAAAAAAGTAGGAAAATCAGCTTTTCATATCTTAACAAGAAAACAAGAAGATGAAGAGTGGATATGGATAAAGGTCAATTGATCCAGTTTCCTTCTACAACACATTAACAAGTGTTGTAGACAAAGGTGAGGGTCTGAAACAGTGGTGTTATGAGCAGTGGTTTTCATCTTTTAGTAAGTAATGATAAGAATTTTAGTAAATGTTTTCACCTGACATTCTCATAAGCATCCCAGGAATCCATGCCCTAAATATAATTTGAAATATGCCAAGATGGATACAAAACTGTCTTGGAAAAAACATATAAGAGTAGTTACCAGAGATATATTATCAAAACAGAAAAATACTTTAGGAGAATTTTTCTGTAGTTCTTGATTTGACATCATTCAATATTACAGTCAGTTTTTGAGAGAATAAATCACAGCCTAAGGTCATTAAATTTTTGGTAGCTGCAGGTACTTTGAAAGAAAAGAAAACAAATTCAAATGAATTTTACCAATTTTAACATACGTGAAAACGTTTAGAGGATGCTGTTCACTACAGACAAATGCAAGGTTTTACTTTGACACACAAATAATGAGTCGGAAAAATCTGAGGGGGACACAGCCATCAAACTGAGGATTTAATCCTGTGTGACACTTTCTGGTGTGGGGTGTTGTATTCCAAGAAGGCCATAGACTACATGAGCTTGGGGACAAACAGGGGTCTGGAAACCATTAACTATGAGGAGGGGCAGTGTGACCTGAGGCTGTTGTAATTACAATGTGATAGGGAGTATGAAACAGTCATTGGTATAGAAAAAGGTGGTTATTGGATGTTTATTCAACTTTTTCTTTCTATCTAATAAATAACTAAACTGCAGAACCTCCAAAGAATGTTACACAAGCAAAAAAAAATACAACCCTCTAAAACCAACTTTAATGTCAGCAAGCTCCAGACTGCTGAAAGTTTGGGGAACATTAGGAATGAGGTGTTTCTTTACATATCCAGTTTATACAGGATTTTTCTAACCCATGTGTCACTTACTGCTATTGGAAAGAAAATATTATGCTAGTTGACGGTTTGGCCTGATGCAGTCTGGTCTTGTAGATGATTCCATACTCGAAATAGAGGGTAAGTTGGGTGGGGTGCAGGAACTATAGTATCTTCTCTACATGGCCTTATAGAAAAGAATCTTTTTGCTACTTAGCTGTTGCTTGCATAGCAGTGACTTGACTTGGTGGCTGGGAAGACTCATATTAGGCAATTGCAGGGGAAAGCCACTGAAAATGAAGGGCTAGTGTAATAAACTACTAGAAAATACGGAGCCTTGCTGCCAACTTTGGAGACTTTCGAGAACAGGTTAAAAATATCCATCATGAAGAATTGCAGGTGTAGCTGATTCTGCTTCACAGGAGGATAAACTGCAAGTTTTCTTCAGTCCCTTTATTCCTATGAATCTGTGAATTTCCCTTTCAGACTCAGAGAGAACAGATCACAGGTAGTGCAACCAAAACCTCTAAATTTAGGGGATTTTCAGTGACATAACTAAATGATGACTTGTCAAATCTGTTTCTGTTCAACATGCCAGGTGGCAACAGTATTGGCAAAGAGCTCAGTTCTCCCTTTGCCAAAATGGATAGCTGGATTTTTCCAAAGTGTGTAGTTGTTTAATACCAAGCTCTGATGAATAACCTTAGTATCAGGATGAGAAGTGTTTGGGGCAAAGCAATTTTACAGCCAGATTGAGGTGTTAAAACTAGGTGATGTACATTTCTATTCTTGAAATGTAAAAAGAACGAGTAGTGTTAAGCATTGAGTAGCGTTATCTCTTTCTTATATCGGAGTAATACAGTTGTAAGACTGTGCTCATAAGTTCCCTTTTTCTTCCAGAATGTGCATTGCACATAGATTAAATATTTACGAACAGCCCCCCCCCCCCCCCCCATTAAATCCCTCTCCCTTTTCCTGAGGATTTCTTTTCTACCTCTATTTCCATTTAAACTGAGCCAAAGGCAAACAAGAAGCAAGGTTGAGGATGGATTGTCAGTGTTACACACCTGTGCTAATTAGAGGACAAAAATATACATTAGGACATTATAGAATCTCACAGCAAAGGACTGTCAGCAGGAGAGTAGTTCCGATTAGTTATCAACTGTGCAATATGGTGTTTGCTTTGAATTTTAATACCCCAAAAGATTAAATAATAATTTTACCTCTTGGAAGGCAGAGATTTTTATTATAAAACCTGCAGAGGAAATAAACATCAAATTATTAACCTAGGACCTGCTCTAATTCACATGAAAGCTGAGACAAAAGCTTTTGTTGTTTCTGTTAAAAGTTGGCTTATTGCATACAGTTTAGTAATTTTCTCAGTCAATTAAAGTGGGAGGACTGTGACCCCTGGGGGCACTTACCGTAAAAACACAGTTCAGGAGAATGTCTCACTGTTGCATTTCACTCTTTAGGCTGAGTTTGGCTGTGTGGAATAGCTACTGCTGTAGCTACCTTTTTTTTTTTCTCATGTCATGCTATCTTAAATCATGCTTTATCATTTCCTCTCATTTATTTAAAATGTTGTGAAAATGAATCTTGCTTGTAACTTGGTAATACTAGCATAGACTGGATGGTATCGGCTGCTCACTTTGTTCATAGAATCATAGAATGCTTGGGGTTGGAAGGGACCTTAAGATCACCTAGTTCCAACCCCTTGCCATGGGCAGGGACACCTCACACTAAACCATGTCACCCAAGGCTCTGTCTAACCTGGCCTTGAACACTGCTGGGGATGGAGCATTTACCATTTCTCTGGGAAATCTGTGCCAGGGCCTCACCACTCACACAATAAAGAACTTCTTCCTTATATCTAGCCTGAACTTCGCCTGTTGTTGCAAAACATCTGCTGCAGGATCTGTGATCATAAAAACACAATCAGACCAGAAAAAAATACACTCCCTAAACCAAACAAAACCCCACAAAACCAAACACCCACCTCAAACAAACAAACAAAACCCAGCTGCTGTGCACATCTGTGCTGTTTTCAAATGTCTAGATGTCTCATGCTTGAGCTGCTGTGTAGGTTTTGGAATAAATGTACTTGGAGAACAAATCCAGCATGTTCTTCTCTTTCTACCAGTACATTAGGGAATTCTTAAGCAAAATATAATGATGACTTTGGAAAAATTAGTAGTGGGGCAGTCCATTATGAACTAAATAATTGGTTTGGTATTTGGAGAGCATGCTTATTTAATTCTTACAATGTATTAAGTGGCATATTTATCCCACACGTTACTCAATAGCAGATCATAGTCATAGCTCAGATAATAGTGTTACGCTACACATGGTCACAGCCTGCCTGTGCTTCATAGTGTAGTGTAGCAGAATGTGCTATTTCACTTAGGTTTGAAGTTGACAATCACAACTCTACTGTGCAGGAGGAATTACTGAGTACAGTTCCTTGTTGCTGGCCAGAATAAGTAGAACTGACCGTTTTATTGTGAACACTGTAAAAAAGTGGTAACTTGAGGAAGTATGCCAGTGCATAGGAAACTCAGCAGAAGGTACCAGTGCTGAATTTGAAATACAGATGTAATCTGTAAAATTATATGACAGGAAAAATATTTGAGTACAGAATGTTGTAACACTTCGGAAAGTAAATGATTGGCCTACCCCTTAGTAGAATATTTCATGAGTTCCTGAATTTCTCACATCTTCAAAGAGCTAGACTGAGATATTCCCCTGCTAAAGTGATCTGTCTGTACAATATTAAAAATAGTTGGGGAAAGTTTTGCAGAAGCAGAGAGTTTAAAGAAATACTTGCAATTCTTTCATTTCCTTAAAGAACTGACTTCTGAAGGGCTTCAAATCTTCATGTGCCCTTGTCTGATGTGAGAGGGGCAATCACATTTAGCTCTCTAATGTGAGCCATGCTGCATATGAAGGTTGTAGGTGGTTTTCTGATACCCAGTTAACCTAAAACAATGAAATGCATGCTAAGGGTGCTCTCTGTTCCCTTGTCTTGGATTCTGGTTAGTTGCAGTTCTGGCTGTGGTTATATGCCTGGTTTTATTGAAGGGTGAATAGTCTGTTGTTTTGTTGTTTGTATGAGATGTTCTTGGCTGGCAAGAGGCTTAGCTTGGGTCTTCAGGTCATGTCCACCCTGAGGTAAAAGCTCCTAGTCTCAGGTAGTATTTCTTTTCCTAAGCGATACTACAGTTAGCATCTGTTTTAACACCCTCCAGATAAGCACTGTGCTTCTGGCTGGACTTAACACCACCACAACTCTTATACACTCCCTTCCTGTAAGTGTTATTTCCATTAAATGACAGAAAGGGACTTCCCTAAACTGATAATGTACCTTTTAAAAAGAGTCTTTGTAAATCGGTCCTTTTAAAACTAAAGACTATATAGTGTATTTATGCTTGTCCCCACTGTTGCTAAATAGCTTAGAGTTGTATTTTGTTTGTCTTTGCAGTATCATTTGTCTAAAGAAAACAACTTTTCACAGCTTAGTGTGTAGGGCACAAAGTGGTTATGTTCACATGTGTAGAAATATCTGGGCCTGTTCAGGTGTTGCAAGAAGTAAGACCTCATTAACAAGACACTTCAATCTATCACTACTCAGCTATGATACAGGGTTTGAATTGTCAGTGTATAGAAATGTTTTATCCTATTTGAGCTATTCAATATTTTTGCCAAGTGCTGCAGAGAACCATGTTGGCATTCATCAGTTGACCGGCCAGAGATACCCCTGGATGCCTGTAAGTGCAGGAGAAATCCAAAGGCAAGTTCCTCCAGCCCTAATCTCCCTCTCCCATCAGCCATTCTGCTGTCATTTAATAGGTGCATTTTGAAGTGCAAACACTTTCCTGAGCATTTTCATGAAAGAACTGGCTTTCTAATGGGAAGAAGTAATGACAGCAATCTGGAGACAGGTTTGTAATTGCCTTTTTTGAAATATTTTCATACTGGGTTTTGTGAGCATAGAATTACTACTGGCGTATTTTCTGCTTAATAAGTAATTATTCAAGACATTGGCTAACCAATTAGACAACCAGTTATGCACCTCCTGAGAGTAATAACTGTATAAGTAATGGAAACCACCAGGTATGATGCCGAAAATGGACTATTCCTTACTGCTCCTTCAAAATTGCTCAATGTGGTGGAATGAATGTCTTTTTGCTTTCTAATGGACAAAATTATTTGGTTTATTATTGTTCTTTTCTAAGCATAGCTAGTAAGCATCCTTATGCAAAAGCTTAATGGTTTAGAGGCATTATCATGGTATGTAACTGCCTACTGTGCGCCTCTCCACCTGTTTTATACAGCTCTAACCATTCCTTTCTGGTTTGTGTGAAAAATGTTCTTAGTTTTCACTTTCAATCTAATGCAAAAGATAAACTGGATACAGTATTTCCTTCCATAATATAAAATAAAAGACAAAGTTTGCTTGGTGCTGTCCAATTGAAACTTTACATTAAATATTAATGAAAATGGGTACGTGCTTGCCTACTTCCAGTCCACACTCCCATATGTGGGGATGGTATATAAAAAAGGAAGGCCAGAGAATTAATCATTGCTTGAGCAATTAAAAGGAACGATTGTTATGTGTGTCTAGAGTACCGTAGAGTTTGGAAAGGATTCTTCTTTGTAAGTGCTGAATGAGTGGTTTACATCTGCTGGCGGTAATAGTAGATACTAACACCAGTTTGACAGAATGATGACTGGAGAGATTCAGGACCCTAAATTCATGGTGCTTTAAAGGGGTTCTGTTAGTTTGTGTCAGCTCTTTTTTTTTTTATGAATGATCACCTTTTAAAAGCTCTCTAATTATGACCCTTCAAATTGGTCCACATGAAATTGGACTTCCTTCAGAGGTTCCTTTCTACTGACACTTTTAGCTTCTGTGATTTCTGAGTGCATGTGTATGTATAAAATACTCGGAGATTTTACAAATAAAGAGTGAGTGGATTTCTGAGCTGGAAGTTTATGTAAGAGTGTAACACCTAAAGCACTTTGTGGGTCAATGTGCGCAGGTAGTTACTGGTGGGGATCAAGTTCAGTAGTGGGCTCTCTTAGAAAGGTACTTGGAAAAACAATTACAGATGAGGACCAGGAAAAGGCTTGAGGAAGAGGAGGGTATAAGTAGATAATACATAGGTACAGGGACAGAAATAATCTCATCACACATTAGACCAGCTATCCAAAGACCAAAAGACTAAGCTAGTTTTCTGGACTCCAAATTCAGTCAGTGGATAGAGACTTATTTTGGAGGGCAATTGGTCCTGTGTTAAAACAGGGGTAAGTTGGAATAGTCACTGATAATAAGATTTGTTAGCTTCACAGTAGTATTTTCAATAGCTAACTTCTTTTCTTAATGGTGATATCCATGCCAAGTATTGCATTTAATTTAAAATATTTTATAATGTTAACCTGATTTCAGTTTAAATGCATTTAAGAATCCCATTAATCTAACTTGTAGAAACAACCTATTATTTAATGACAGATTTAAAGCTGGAAACCTTTGGAAGAATTCTACATGATAAGGAAGTCTTAACATTTTGTAATTTTTCTCTTCAGGTAAGACTGGGACGAGATGAGAAATTCAAGCACAGCAGTACATAATGTAAAATAAATTGGAGTGGATGAGGTTGGAAGGGACCCTTTTAGCTTATCTGGTCCCATACCCTGGGTCAAGCAGGGCTACCTAAAGTTAGTTGCCCAGGACTGTGTCTTAGGTGGCTTATGAGTATCCCCAAGAAGGGAGACTCCACAGCCCTCCTAGGCAACCGGTGCCAGTACTCAGTTGCTCTCATAGTCAAAAAGTGTTTCCTGATGTTCGGAGGAACCCGTTGTGCCTATGAGTTCTTGTCCTGTCACTGCATGCCAATAAGAGTCTGGCTTTATCTTCTTTGTGCTTTTCCTTTAGGTATTGATAGATATTGATAAGATCTCCCCTGAGCTTTTTCTTTCTCATAGCAGAGATGCTCCAGTCCATGTCTGTAGCCCTTGGCTGGACTCTCTCCATTCTGCCCCTGTGTCTCTTGTGCTGGGTGTCCTGGGTTCAGCAGTAGCAGTCATTTTTCTCCTTCTTAGTAGCTGGTGCAGTGCTGTGTTTTTGACTTTCAGCCTAGGAACAGTGCAGATAACACCAATGTTTTTAGCTGCTGCTCAGTGAGGTTTAGTCTGACCAAGGACTTTGTGAGTCTCGTGCTCTGCCAGGGAGAGAGGGGAAGCCAGGCGGAATCAGAGACAGGACACCTGACCCAAACTGACCAAATTGGTATTCCATACCACAGCACGGCATGCCCACTTTATAAACTGGGGGCAGTTACCCAGAAGGGTTAAATCACTGCTCGGTCAGGCTGGGTATCTGTTGGCGGGTGGTGAGCAGTTATATTCTCTTCCCTTGTTATTTCCCTTATCATTACTATTGGTGGTAGCAGTAGTGATTTGTATTATACCTTAGTTACTGGACTGTTCTTATCTCAACCTGTGGGAGTTACATCCTTTAGATTCTCTTCCCCATCCCTCCGGGAGTGGGGGGAGAAAGGGGGGAGTGAGAGTACAGCTGCATGGTTTCTGAGTAACAGTCTGGGCTTAAACCATGACACTGGGAGCCGAGGAATGAACACAATGCTCCAGGTGTGGGGTGTCACCTCACCAGTGCTGAGGAGATGGGGCAAGGATGACTTCTCTCAAATGTGATGAAAGCTTTTGGTGTTGTTAGGGACACTCTAATGTTTGTCAAAGGTACTTTTCCATGGGCAATGCATGGGTCAGGCATACAACATGTGCAAATGTATTTTTGTTTACACATGTGCAGTCAGCCTCAGGGGAGCAATTGCTTTTATTTGGTCACTTGTGCACAGTTCCTCTCTTCTGTCAAAGACAAATGCACTAGCAATACTTAGGGTGGAAGTGATATCTTAGTTCTATGAGAAATGTGTTAAGCTTTCAAAATGTCTGCATTCTACTTAAACTATTACTTTTCATGTTTTTGTGATCAGATGGTGTCTAGGGGAGCAGCTTTTTTTGTATCAGGACCAGCTTCAGTTCTCTGCAGTAGTTGATTCAAAGAGGCTTTATCTGGCTCCTTAGCACAACAGCTAAATCTGATAACATGGGGGTAAATGTCCTGTTCCTGCCTGTTTCTGTATTGGAGAAGGAATTTTATGTTGTGGGCTAAAAATATCTCCAATCCAACAGTTTTATAACTCTTGCTATATGAATTGGATCTTAATGGAAGCTTTAATCTGTTTTCCAGCAGTGGTAAGAAAGGAACCAAAGCTAAACCTTTAACCATCAAGCACTGACTCTTCTACTTTCTATGAATGGCTCATTTGCTTTATGACCCTCTAAATTCCACTGATCAAAGTTACAGGTAGTGCCATAAGGAATGGACAGATCTCAGTCTACCAAGGGGGAAACCAGCCAAACTTTGGACAATTAAATGGTAATTATGAGGGACTGGTACCGAGGTAACTATATTCATGATATCATTTAATGCCAAGATCACCTAGGTAAACCCATCAGAAATTTGGGTGCAAATGTAGCAAAAGGAAGACCAATGGGAGAGAAGTGATTATGGCAGGATTGCTAATCTGGGAAGACAGCTGCAAGGAAGGCTGGATATGGACATGGGCTGACTGCCGGTGAAAGCACTGCTCTTGATCTGTGCTGATCTGTAACATTGGCTATGCGTATTCTATGTGTGTATGTTTGCATCTTTGGAGCATGTGCTCAGTTTCACTGGTTAGATCTAAAAATGCAGACCACGGGAGCCCTGTCCCCCAGACAGGGATGTTGGGGTTCTTGGGCTCTAGCAGCCTGGGAAGGAGACCTCTCCTGAGTCCCAAAACCCATCAGGTTTGTCTGCCCACAGCTATGACTGGTAAGTCTGTGAGCATCTTGGTTATACCTAAAACCTCCTCGGTGTCACTTTCATCTTCTCCTTGGGAAGCCAGACATAAACCCAGGGCAGTGAATAGAAACTGAATGAAAACAAACTAAACAATCTATTCATTATAAACAGGACAGTCTGAAAGTTAGTTATGTGAATTTCTACTTGATAGGGTTTCTTAATTCAAGGCTCATCGTTTCTGAATGTGCTTGCAACCTACTCTGAATTCAAGTGTGCAGTAATTGAATGGATTAGAAAAGCTGAATGTTTTCACCTTGAATATCCAATATAGCTATATTATTTACACTTAAAGTATTTTCCTTTTTCAGTCTGAATTGAATGCCACTTGAAGAAAATAGTACTGTTATGAAATATTACCTGAAAGCCTAAGACAGTCACATCTCATTCATTTGTTAACTAAAATGTGTAACTCATTTTCATTCAGAATTGCATCATTTTGGCTCGCACAGCTTTTGTTAAAGCACACCTGATGATTATCTTGTGTCTAAAAAAGACTAATAATGATCAAACCATTAAATCCACAAAGTAATGACTGCAGAGCACTAAACCAGGTGCATTATGGATACTACCATATGTTTTGAATGGAACTTTGCTTGGAATTCCTATAAATTTCTTCTGGTATTAAAAGAAAACTGTCTCTCATCTGTAACAATCTGACACGTTCAGATAACAGATGGTTTGGAAGGCCTTACAGGTTCTTTTTCCTCCATAAAGAAGTGTTAAAAATGAAGCATATCATCTATTATTTTCCTGTGCTCTTTTTATCTCTTCCTGACTAAACAGAAAAGTGAAGTATTACAGGGCAGTTGCCCACACTGTGACATTTCAGATGTGATTATCAAAATGCAGCACACCGGTTGTTGAGGGCTTTTTAAATGAAGGTGACAGGAGTTAGCATTTCACAAGTGCGCACTGTGTGATCCCAACACTGCAGTAATTCACTGGGATGTCTGCAAGCCACAGTGGGAGTTCCCACAGCTCCATGGTGTACAGACTTTAAATTTCTTAATCTATACAAATCTATAGGCTGCTACTGGGGATTTTCTCAAATTAATTTTTGCAGCATATTTTGCAAACAGAAGCTTTCATTTAAGCTGAAGTTCAACTGCTCTCCCATCTGCTGCCTTGGGATAGCATCTTTGAACTGTGTAAACTTTGGTCAAAAGCTGGATGACTTCTGTCAATCTCTGTTTGCATATTGGTCACACACAGCAGCATGGCAAAGGGAATTCTGTTGACCATCAAGAGAAGAGACTGGAGAGACCATAAAGCAAAGTGATCACTGAAAATTGCTTAGGCTGGTACACAAGGAAGTAGAAAAAGTCACTACTTTTTGAGCGTTGCTCAAAAGAAACTTCTTTACTGTCACTTCTCATCACTGTTACCTTTCTTGAGGGAAGTCAAGACCAAAAACTTCAGGTGGAGAAAATTCCTTGCTTCTCTGATTGATCCTCTGTCTGGATGTATATTGCTACCTGTCTGCCACGTTATACAAATGTCCCTAATGCAGAAATGTGCATTAACTATAGAAAATAAAAGGAGTATCTTGTATGCTTAATAAAAGTTAGGGATGTACAAGGCACACTAAGAAACCATAGGCTCTAGATTCTTGCACAGCATCAGTATGAAAGCATGTATTGACCTCCACACAGAGACCTGCATCTCCATGGGATTCTGCCAATGGCAAGCACCATGTGTATTACTTAGCTGGAGCTACTACTCATGTATCTGCCTCTATTGTTTTTAAGGTTTTATTCTCAAACTCTGCTGCTTGGCATTCCCAAATAACTTTTTTACAGCCTGCTTTGTATCAGAGGCATGAGGGGATATGAGATTCCTCTGTGTAGACTTTCACTGTTCTAGTTTATCTCTTCATAATCCTTTTATATAAAGTATTTCGTATTCACAGGGGAGCACTATTCAAACACAAATCATTTTGTGTAAACCTATTCAGTTTGAGGTTTTTCTGCATCCTCCAAGGAAGATGGACTTTGTTCTATCTCACTGCATTCAAGGGAGCTTTTTCAGACATATTATGGGATGGAACATTTAGTACCCTTTAGTGAAATGGACGGGTTAGGAGCACACAGGTGATGAAAGTACCAAAAACTACCAAAGACCAGCCATGGCTGTTAGAGTTGTGTGCGTGGGCTATTTAAATCTTGCATTTGTCTCCCTTTGCTTGTTACTGAATGAAGGCTTTTGTACTCCATGGTATATGTTTTTGTCAGCAGGGTAGCTCATTCTAAGAAGAGTCAGACACATGAGTTTATGCCAATTTTTTTATGTCAAACTGAGTGGTCTTTACCTTTTATGTCCTTTATATCTTTTTCTTATATTTTTATAATATAAAAGCACATAAGTAATTCCACCATTTTAGGCTAGATGTGAGTCAAGACAAAAATAAAGGCAATTTATCTTTTCCAGGTGTCTTCAGTATTATTCTATGATAAAAGCTGATTTCAGTTCTTCCCTGCTGTTAGGGCCATTTACTTCTAGGAATGCACCAAACTCTGATATCCAAATAAGTCGGAGAAACATTTTCTGTCATTATTAAACTAACCGTAGAAAAGCAATGCTATAGATTTATATTTAATTAGGAAAATATTTTCCCCCTAGTGTTGTATAAAAACTGTAAGTTACACTGAAAAGACCACAATAAAACTATTCAAAGTCATGTGGAAATATGGCTGTAAAACAGAGAGGAGGAGAAACTGGTGATTTGTGTCTTCTGTGAATACTCATCTCTATTGTAAGTAATAGACAGTTATCTATTAGTTCTGCAATCCAACACTAGTTTTATGGGGACATTCAGCTTTCTGATAATGATTTAGATAAATGAGCCTGTGACATTGAGGAAATCCTGACACAACCAAACCCAACATTTGAAGATGTTGATCATCTAAAAGCACAAAATAAGGGTAGGGTAAGACAAACTGGTCATGTGTCCTCCCTTACCTGATAGGAATAACTGAGGCACCTAATCCATTTCCTGTGTTTTAACAGTCTGGGGAAATATTGTCTTTAACCTGATATTTTATTCTTGATGCACCATGTACTCTACCCCTACTTTGACGATAAAATTATAGTCCTGCTTAGATGAAGTTGTCATATGGAAGTAGCAGATTTTTTTTCAACTCTTCAACATAAATGTTACCTTGGGAAATTGAATTATGGAGGGTGTATATGCTGCCAAAAGAATTGAAAGGAATTGAGACTTCTACTGGGAGAGGGGCATTGAAGGATCTTTCCTGTCCCACCTCCTTTTATCCTACCATAATATCTTCAATTTGCTATATCCCAAACTGCTTCTAAATGACTTTTCCTAACCCAGTACTTTAAAAGAATATGTGTGGGGAATTGGTGGTACTTGGTCGTTTTGTTTTTTTTTTTGAGAAGTGTTGTAGTAAAGAATTCAATATTTTGCAGCATTTAGAAATATCTTTTTAATAAATTTAGTATTTAGTTATAATGGCATAATGCATTGTCTACTAAAAAGTAATAAGATTCTGCAGTGTACATCCAAAAATCCAAATTCTGATGTATTTAATTTTCCATACACATATAATCTATTTGACTTCAAAGCTCAGCAAACAGAACATCCATACTACCCCACTGCGAGATACATATTAGCAGTGAGGGAATCCAGAATAAAACCATGCAGTGTTGTAAATTATTAAAGGAGGGTTGTTTGTGATGCTTGGCATGGCATGCTTACACCTATACATCAGCAAGTACCGTCAGAATGAGTTATTCATGAATAGTAAGCCAATATATACCTGGAATACTTATTTCAACCGGAATCCTATGGTAAACAAATGATTTCCACTGTCACTAATAACATCAAACTGTGGATTTCAGACTGCATCACATTTTCTCTGTGTGTATCTGAACAAAATAAGTTCTCTAGCAGAAGACAGTATTCCCTTTACAATGTTGTAACAGTTCTAAACCAACATGGATAACAGGTAATCACAAACTGTTTGTTGGTTCATGAGGATTTTTATACCTCCTGTGTTGGTTCACTTTTTGATTTGAATGATGGCAGTATACATGCCATCATCTGATAAATTAGCTTCTGTTGTTGGGTTATTATTCAGATGGATGCTTCAGTATTTATAGCATCAGGCTGTGCATCTACAACAAACTGTTATGCAGTGTCCCATTGTAGGCACCAGTGACATCCTAGTAATTGGGCACTTACATGATTTTGTGCTTTAACTTCTTTTAATTATGGTTGGTTTTAGCAATGGAAGAGGAATGAAATGTATTTGCAGTCTCAATTTTTTTTCAGCTCTCTATTGTGTCTCTTTGACTTTGCAAGACTTTGCACGTCTTTACTGTTGTATGGAGGGGGGAAAAAACAACTGAAAATGCAGTGCCATATAGCTTTTAGCTTTTAGCTTTTTTTTTTTAGTATATTTTCAGAAGCAAATGCAATCAGTGTAATCATAGCAAGAGTTGGTACTATTCACTGCATTGCAAAAGAGTAAAGGCACAAAGTGACAATGATACATGTGCAGCATATGAATTGGAACTGCAGTATGGATCAGGATTTGCTTTGCAGATTGACACTGCCACCAGAGATTGAGTCAACTATGTCAATAGGTGTAGTTCAGAGAGTACAAACCTTGAAGTGATAAACTGACCCATAGTTGATGGAGAAGCTCACTAAGTTGTGATAGCCCTGCTCATTCAGAAGATCCTGGTGATAATGATGTTGCATCGTAGTTACTGAATTAAGTGAATTTTATCCATGGTGTTTAAGAGAGGGCACAATGATATATGTGCCAGTACCTCTGGTTATGCCATGCATTTTTGTTGGGTCTTAGCAGGAGGAAAGGAGAAGAGTTAAGATGAAAATGCATACCAAAGGGAGAGCCAGACTGATGGGGAATATTTGTCCTAGGGGACAGGCTCCAATGCAGAATTTAGGGAAATTATACTAAATGCCTGGGAGGTGAAATAGAATTAGCAATAGTATAAATAATATCTTCTTTTAAAATCTTTGTTTGTTCTGTTTGTCCTTATTCTTTCATTTAGTGGCATTCCCTCACCCTAATTCTCTCGCATAATTCAGTGACCTGGTACTTTGTAGTGGAAACTGGAAAATGCACTTTAAAGAAGTTAATGTGCAAACAGTTTACTTTATGCAATTAATTATTCAAGGGAATGTGAGGCAGAAAACCCAACCTGGTGAAACAACCAGGTAGATGAGAAATTTATTTCCTGGGAGAAGGCTTAAAGTTTGCCTCTGAGCAAGTAAGCAGCTCTTCACAGAACAACAAAGAGTAAGGAATGTTATGCCTTCTGCTAGTAAGTATCTGAATATAAAAGCTGAAGTTAATGCATGGAAGCTAGTGTACATCACAGAGTAGTTTATTATAGGCTTCTTTATTGCTGTAAATTAATATTAAGATATGAATGGAGTAGAGGGAAGAGGAGCTGAAGTGTAGATGTGACCTGTTATTTTCATCTCTGCAAGGAGGGGAATTTCTTCTGTAATGCTTTCACCTTCATTAGAAAACACAATTTGAAGTGCATATATATATATATGTGTATGATTTTCCTCTGTTTATAAATGACTGAAGCCATGCACGGTGGGGGGAGAACCATAAACATCAGTAATGGAGAGCAGAACCGCTTGCTGCTACAATTGCATGTTCCTTCCCACGCTGCAGGACTGTTGCCTGCAGAGGAGCTGTCACTGGTTTGCTGGCAATGTTCTTGCTTCCTCTCAACATGCAGAAGCACAAGCCTCTTGTCAGCACAGCTTTTGGAGAAGATTAGTAGGCAAAATTACCCCCTTTTGTTTTTGATGGACAGCTGATCATAGGTTGTGTTTCCTCTGTACTTGTGGAGTTCAGCATTTTCCTATGAATGGAATCCTCTGGAAAAGGCTATGAAAAATCCTTTCAGCTATGGATTAGAGAGTTTTCTGCCTTTGCTGTAGAAAGAGCTAGCAGGGTTTGGGTCTGAAAGGGCAAGTGATCTATAAATGTCATGTATTAACATGAAAGAAGGAAAATAGCTTCTGGATAACATAGTGATTCAAACTGGTCCCTTCACACTAATTCTGGCCTAAATCAGGTGAGGTTTGGTGTTACGAATAATGACAGTTGTCTCAAGTTGCTACCATCACTCTATTTTATAGGATTGAAACTTAGTCCTACTATTCGGAAACCTAAGCTCTGCTGCTTGTGAAAGTCTGTTTTGAAGTTAATATGGTGCAGGCAACAAGCAGCACAGAAGTCCCCCGAGTCCAAGTCCAGCCCCTAATGCCTATAGGATATTTCATCTACTTTCCCGGTTGTGTGTTTGGCATAGCTAAAACAGGCCCTGATCACCAGTGCAAAGTCCAGCTTGATGTTAAAATTACCTTTTGTGCCCAGCAGCAGTGTGGCAACAGGGAATTAGCCCTATGAACATGACAACCCAACCCAAATCTCTGGACAGTTCAAGTGACAATCTCTTGGCTTGTATGACACTAGATTGAAAAGTGCTGAAGCAAATGTGAGACAATGTCAAGTCATGTTAGGTCAAATTGTGGTGAAGGTTTTGTTGGACTGTGTCATGTTCTGTTTTGATATTTAGCTGAGCTGTTACCTCTACTACTTTGTGGGTTGTGGCTGTTTATAGTGCTTTGCATGACATGTGGGTTAAGCAGGACATCAGATGGTACTCCCAGAATGGTTGTTGGTCACCTGGATGAGCTCGTAAGTTCTCTTTAGCTTTGTTCTAAAGGAACCTGGATTCTCTTCATGTACTTATTTGTGTCTTATATGATGTTCAGCAATCCTGCTCTGACTGGAAGGCTGGATTTGCTGAGATTGCTAAAATCATATTTTCAAAATCATATTTTCCTATCTTAAAGGAGCTGTCAAATTTCTGAATACTTAGGGCTGTCTAATTTCTTGTTATTTTTGCAGCAAAAGAAAACAAATTTATTGAAACTCCTAGACTTCTTTTCAGTTATGCTTACTAGCATCACTCACACTTACTAGCATTACTTTCTCACGCCTGGCTTCTAACTTAAATAGCTTCAGACTTGATGCCTTGTTGTCCAGGCCCATCCAAGACAAGACATCAGGAACAAGACAAACCAGACAGGTTTAGTAACAAGAGGTTGTTATTGAGTGTCTGAAATGTGCCACCTTGCATATGAGGAAGTTTAAAGTAACAAACATTCTGGGGAGAAGCAGAAGGTAGCAGCTACAGTGTGTTCTGGGAGGTCAGCATTATGGAGTAACTAGCACTAGAATGGTTTGTCTGCAGAAGTGACACTTCTCAAAGACAAATCTGTAGGCTTTATTAGAATAATCACATTACGAATGCCTTTCAACAGTGACGTAACAAAATATCAAGCGCATATGAAAAAGAAAGTAGAAAAACGGTGACATAATAGTTGGAGTGTTACAAAGTTAATGTAAGAACACAGACACATAGAGGTCAGCTCCTGGGAGTAGACTCTGGTCTTAAACCTGAAAAAGTCTGTTTCACCTTTCAAAGGAACTAAAACATGGGGAGGGGATGAAAGTGTTAACACTGACCTTTAAATTTGTTCCTTCTTACCAGCTGATCCTGTAAGGTCCCTTTCAACCCAAACCTTCCTATGAAATGTGCCCGAAAACTTGGAGCAGATACTGTCTTTTTCATTGTAATGCTGGAGCTGTATTGATTAGCTCCTCGCAGTTTAATAGCTGACCTGACATTGAGCCAACAGCTGCAGTGGAGTATTTTTGTCATTGAATTTTCCTCTTCACCTGTTGTGAACTTTTTAATAAATGTGATTTGAATCCCCCATAAAAAAAAATCCCAAAATGAGGAAAAATGAGAAAACAGTCTTTTAAGACTTGCTCTCTTACATCAGATGAGAGTTTTGAGCAGCTTTACAGTGTAATCTCATCTTCCTCAGTGGTCAACCTTCCCACTGAGGAAGGGAATGTTAATACAAAGGACAAGCATGGTATAGCCAGGACGTGCCTTTCAGCAGGGAGGAGGGCTAGTGATTTCTAAATTGGACTGTCTGGATTCCTTATCTACAGGTGGCAATTTCTTCAATGCATTTACCAGCTACAGGAGTTGCTCCTTTAGCTTAATTGGTAGGCATCTGCCTGAGAGTTTGTTTTCAGTGCTCATTGGCAAAGCCTAAATGCCTGTAAATCTGAGATTATAACGACTGTGGCTGGGGCTTTGCTTGGGAAGTGATTGCTTCTTTCAGTTGCCACCAGTAAGAAATCTCAGTAGCAATCTTGGCTGCAAAACCACTTATTTTTCCCTTCTCCCTCTGCCTACCATCCAATAGTGAAAAATGTTTGACTATACCTGGCTAACAAATTAAAGTGACTGCCACTTAGTGATTGTCTACTACTGTAGAAATTACCACTTTTGTGCTCTAATGTATTAATTACATGTCAATGTATGTGTACTTCCATAGCCAGGAGCTGAGAAGCAGAAGTGCTTAGAAGTCCATAAAGGTGTAAGGTCCTTTATATACTGCTTATGGATAGAATATGTCAGATAAAGGGAGTCAGGTCCTCTATTGCTTATGGATAGAATGTGCAAATTTGAATACATTGATTGCACTCACCTCTTTTGCTGGAAGGCTTTCCACTAAAAATCATCTTATAAGATCTAGAGATACTAAATATATATGCATATATATAGTTTAGGAAATAAGCTTAGTAATTAGTCACTGAGAGACTGGACTATTTTTTGTGTTCTTTGGGTTCCTATGGAGTATTTTGCTTTCACTAATAGAGAAAAACCTGTAAAATGTGAGCAGGTGGTACGTGAGCAGTGGGTGATTTAGATATCTTCAAACTCATGACACAGTTGCACAGAAGGACGTGGCATTGCCAAGGTTTAGGTCATTTAACATCAAATGCTCATAAACCTAGTCAAATTTAAATTGCATCCTTTAATTACCAAATACATCTCAGTTTCTGTCACTCGCAGCACAAATGTGAAAAATTGGAGAGTTAGAGCCCTTTACTACTCTGTTTACTGAAGGGCAATTTTTATGTATTTACCTCTGGAGAGTAAAAGACTTCTGATTTCTTTCAGTGCTGCATCAGCTTCTGTCTTTTGCATGCAAATACTTTTCCTGATGCTTCATTATGATGTGAACTGCTCTAGAAGTCACCATCACTTTTATATGGGTAACAGCGCTGAATGATTAAATCCTATTGTCTCACTTTCTATAAAAGTCATTAAAGTGGAAAAGAGCTACCTCTAAATTTAAATTCTGCCTTCAAGGTCATTATCATTTTACCTCTTCTTCCTTGTCTGACACATACTGGTGTGTACTTGAAGAGTAGAAAAATATACCCAATTTCTAATTAAAAACCCAAAGCAATACAATCTCTGTCAAGTCAGAAAATGGGAAAATATCCATCAGCACAGCCTTTAGTTTTCATGTCAATGAGTTATAAAGCTATTCTTTAAAGTTTCCATTCCTCCTTTATTTCCCCTTATATTATTGCTCGTTTGTCATCAGATTCTTCTAGCTCTGACGGTGAAGATGAGTCTGATCCTGTATCCTTCAGCAGAATAAACCCCAAAACATAATTTGAAATGCAAGGGGGTATATATACCTTAAGATTTTCTGATATTATATATGGATTTAATAAAGTACACCAGTGCACTTGTATACAAACTCTGTTTCTGCAGAAAATTACTGGAGCATGCTCAGTGGAATTGGTCTGAGGGCAAGAAATGTGCTTTGTCAGTCTAGTAGAGTAATCAGTCCAGAACTCTCATAGTTTGTGCAGGTTTCCTTACCACAGAACTAGCTGAATATAATTGAATAAAACACATAGCCATTTTTTTCATACCTAAAGGAACATTCTGAAAGATCCCACTCTCATAAAACCCTTATTCTAACTCTATGATTTCAAATAAATGTTATGAAGAGAATCTGAATTATCCAACAGGTGGGGCATTGGGTTAGGACCCTGGCAAACTGGGGTTAAATTCATCTTTTTGCAAAGGGGAATCTAAACATTAGATGCCTTTGAAGTAATTGACAACAAGTACTTCAAGGGAACAGTTATTTGACCTAAGACATCCAATTCGGATATGATTTGCTTCTTTCTACCTATTAATTATAAAGGATATAGTAGCTTTGAATTCAAGCTATTTTTAGGTAATAAAGTAAAAGCAGTCAATTCCTGCATATCTGCTTTCAGCATCATTTTGCAGGTCTCCACATTTCCACCTTTTACTTGTCTTAATTTAAATTTGAAGCTCATCTAGGGCAGAAGTTTGCTTTCTTTTAAAAAGGTCTGTGGCAATGGGATTACAACTTCTTTTTGAATACTGAGAGGCTACTCTAATACTACATGTAATCAACCTACAAGCAAGAAAGCGTAACCTTTGGAGTGGATTAAAACAGTTGTAAAATTTAAGTAATTGGTGAATGGTGCCAGAGTGCATGGGAGGTTGTCCTGGGTTCAGCAGTAGCAGTCATGTTTCTCCCTCGTGGTAGCTAGTGCAGTGCTGTGTTCTGAATTCCAGCCTGGGAACAGTGCTGGTGATACCGATGTTTTCGGTTGTTGCTAAGTGATGTTTACCCTGACCAAGGACTTTGTGAGGCTCATGCTCTGCCAGGGAGGAGGGAAAGCTGTGAGGAAGCAGAGACAGGGCACCTCACCCAGGCTAGCCAAAGAGGTATTCCATACCACAGCACGTCATGCCTGGGGTGGGGGGTAACTGGGAGTTACCTGGAAGGACACGGGCTTCCAGGTGGGACTTGTTTCTCAGCCAGTGGTATCATATTCTCTTCCCTTGTTATTTTCTCTTATCATTGTTGTCGTTGGTGGTAGCAGTGGTGATTTGTTTTGTACATTGGTTGCTGGACTGTTCTTGTCTCAACCCGTGCGAGTTGCACTCTTTCGATCCTCTTCCCTGTTCCTCTGGGAGCGGGGAAGGGGAGAGCCTGGGGGGGGGCCTCGATTGCTGTCAGCCCGGCACCACTCACTGGGAGTGAGTGAACAAGCTGTCTGGCTAGGGTTTAAACCATGGCAGAGGTGTACTAAGATCTCTGAACACTTGAGAAAATAAAAATGAGTCTGACTGCTGGTGTAACTCTCCTGCTTTAGTGTGACTCCCTTTATCCTTCAAATTGGTGACTACTGTCGAGCAAGCCCTTCCTGTAAATGACAATAGGTTCTTAACTGCATGGTTAGATGCTTAAACAATGATCCACAAAATGATGAAAGCTTAGTAAAGTATTTTTAGTAAGGGTGCTTTGAAACATGTGCCATGTTTGACCTACCTTTCCTCCCTCAAAATTATTTGGAGTTTTGCTGTCACTTCAGTTGTAAAGGTCTTGTACTTGTGTAAAGGAAGGAGAATCAAAGCAGTTTTAGGGTCTTAGAAATACTCTACTCCTGAATTCATGTGCCTTTCTACACAACCAAATTCCTACATCAGTACATGGAATTAATGGCTTTTATGGGTCAGCGTATAGATGACATGGTCCAGAGAAGTTGTTGCAGCCCAGACCTATGTCCTCTCTACCTTTCTGAGCACCTGTGGTCATGATCAGGTCATGAACTGTGGAGCAGGTGAATTTTTCCTGAAATGCAGTCCTTCCTGCTTTCATACTGGGGCTACAGTAAGGAAAAACATGGTTTGCCCCAGTAAAAAAAGCTTATTTTTTTTTTCTCTAACCCATGCGGTTTCACTTTCAGTCTTTGTGAATTTAATCGCTTAGAATGGACTTGGTGCTAGGAGGAATGCTTGAATTTAAATCAATCCACTCTCATGGATATAAATAGTTTGACAGCAGAAAGCATAATGTCACCTCTGACTGTATGTGCTGGTTCTCCTTATCTAAACAAAATCCCCATAATGCTAATGGGTCCCACAGTGACACACCGTGTCCCAAGTTTGACTTGCAAGGCTAAGTGTTTAGGAGGTTTATTCAGTGCAGTTTTCCTGAGACATTGGATAGAGTGGTAGCTGAGGGTTTTGTTTATCCTTGATTTTCAACCTCAGGTGGCATGTGTATGTGAGAAAGTGAAACTTGACTTTATAAGACAATTTCCTAAACTTCAGTGTTTAATTCAGACTTAAGTGACTGTTTCTAATTGGTTGTGTTTAGGAGCTGGGTTTGTTTGGAAGCAATTCATTCATCTCTGCTAGGAGTGGGATTCAGCATTCATTTGTTGGAATGTGGAGATTGTTGGGTTGTGGTGTTTTCTTTTATTCATGTTTCTGTAAGGCACTTTTTAATTTTAATATTCTATGAAAATTCGTACTCAGCAAATTTGCTGAAATGACTTTCAAACATTCAAAATATAGCAAGGCCTTAAAACAGTTTTAACCAGCTGGTCTTCTAGCGCGCAATTTTACGTTCAGCTACCACAGGTAAAACAGGGAATGAACAGGGTTGTTTCTGGGGTGGTTACAGAGCAGCTGAGATCACACCTGGCCCAATCTGCAGAGGAGTCTTAATGTTCTTACTTATTCTTTCTGACACTATGGCTTTGTACTGAGATGATGTGTGTAGCAGGACTTGTTTCTGTCTAAATCAAGATCCAGTTTACCTGTTGACAGTATTGAATTTGAACCATTGTAGGCTCTACAATATGCTCAAGTTCTTTGAAGTCTGTGCGCACACAATGATTTTTCCTTGCTTTTTCTTTCTAGTCTTGTTTATTATCAGATTTATCTTCAGATTTTTACAGTCTCCCTTCCCAGTTGCATACTATTATCACCTCTTTATGCTAATGCTCTCCCTAGCTGCCTGTATTATTACCCCTCCATTTATCTTCCCATCCTGTGTGATCTACAGTACTCATTAGCTTCCTATGCTCAGATCACTTTTTGCCTTCTCAGCATGCAAGATGACCCTTTTATCACTCAGCTATGTTTCACAATCAGCCCAGATAATGCTTCATCCTTCCTTACTTTTCCTTAGCTTTTTAGTTTTGTGCTGCTTATTACCTCTTGCCATTTGTTTCTCTCCAACAAGGCTGCTTTCAATGCTTACTCGATTAGACCAGGTTTCTGCTAGTACTCTATCAGTTGTCTTCATTGCCTGGGCAGTACATTATCGATTTCCATGGTTCAGTATATCAGAGTATATAATTCCCAGCAAATTTCTTTCTCCATCAAGTTTATTTAATCCACCCTCTTCCCAATATCCTCTTCAGACCAGACTTCATATTCATGAGGCCAACAGTACATTAACTACTTAACTCATTGATTCTTACACCTTGCAAAGTGCTTCATCCATAATCTTACACATTCTGCCTGAATTCAGCCAACTTGTAATTCTTGCTCTGAATATGGCTACTTAGAGCACTTGTTTAATGTGTATTTTAGACAGTTTATATGCTTGAGTTGATACTTTTGTGGGCACTGCATAAAATGATTTTAGTTCATTGGCTCCGAAGTACTTAAAATTCTATTTCCCAAAGCTCCCTTCAAGTTTTATGATTGCTCATGTTAAATAATGAACTTAAGAAGAGGAGAGTTGTTATTGTTTTATCTTTAAAGTTCTTTCCATTAACAGCATGACTTTCGGGGGCTAGAAGACTTGTAGACTTTTAGATAAGCTTCCTATTCAAAAAGAATCTTTCCTTGGTCCTCTGTAAATCCCCTTCAGTCTCACAGGCAATTTTGTAAGGTGACTGCTTGACTATCCATAAATCTAATCTTCTACATAATGTTCCAACTGCCATGTGCAAGCAAATCTCAGTGTTGCATAAAATGCCATAAGCTATGTAATGTGATGACAGAAAAGAGTGAAAAGATAAATTTAAGATACTTTTGGGTAAATAGTTATTGATTGCTATAAGATAACATGAGCTGACAGTGTGCGTTTGCAGCCCAGAAGCCAACCATTTCCTGGGCTGTGTCACCAGCAGGTGGAGAGAGGGGATTCTTCCCCTCTACTGTGCTCTAGTGAGACCACTGTTGCAGTCCTGGGACTCCCAATGTGTTGAAACAAGTCCATTATTACTATATTTTACTTTATTTCAATTATTAAACTGGTCTTATCTCAACCCATGGGTTTTGCCTTCATTTTGATCCTCCTCCTTGTCCCAACAATTCAAGGGGGAGTGAGGAAGTGGCTGCATGCTACTTAGGTGCTGGCTGGGGTTAAACCATGACAGATGATATTAGAAGAGGTTATAAGAAGCTCAGTTCATCAAATAGAAAAATAGTTTAATACCCTTGTTTTGATATCAATAACCTTAGCCAAGAAGACTGAGAGCAGCCCTGCAGAGGAGGACTTGGGTGTGCTGGTTGACATGAACCAGCAATGTGTGCTTGAAGCCCAGAAACCAACCATGCCCTGGGCTTCATCAAAAGAAGTGTGACCAGCAGGTTGACTAAGGTGATCTATCCTGTCCCTCTGCTCTTGTGAGACCTCACTTGGAGTATTGTGTACAGTTCTGGTGTCCTTAACGTAAGAAGGACATGGAGCTGTTGAGGAGGCCACAGGGAGGTAAATTAAGGCTGCTTTTGAAATTGGCAGTATTTTTGCCATCGAAGGAGGCAACCCCCTGCATCTGAAGGAAACAGCTAAATCATATTAAGCATTACTCTTATTACTCTTATTATAGCTGAGGTGATATCCAGACCTCATAAGTATCCTTTCCAAAGGAAGGATAATAAAAAAAAAAAAGCCTCATGTTCTTCAGGTAATGGCTACTTTCCGATGAGAGATGTCAAAAAAATGGCTGTGGTGATACATTAGAACCTCACTGGTTTTCTTCCCAAGAAGGACAAACATCTTCAGAGAAGTGCATTCACACATGCATCGCACTGTATTGCAGTGGGAACTTAGGGTATTTCCTTCCTTAATCCGTTTGATGAGCAGCAGCAATGCAGTCTATTTGGTCAGGAAATTAGCTGCACAACTCAGAACTTAATCTGTTAGATTTTGCTTTCTCTATTCAGAGAAACTGTAAAAGAGGGCATCTGCAAAGTTTTTGAGAATTAAATTACAGTTTTCTTTGATGTAAATCAGTGTATTTTTGTTGTTTGTTTTTTTTTCCATCAGCCACAGTCCTTCTGAAAGTTCAAGTGAAAGCTGGAGAAGGAGGAGGAGCTTTGCATTAATTGAGTTTTCCTTCCCCCCATGAAATAAATGCAGGGGGTGTCTTAATGTGTATTTGTATATGGTTGAAAATCACTATAACTTCCCATTTCACTGCTTCAAATTACTTGATTTCTTACATTATCCATGGATAAGTAAGTGCCACTGGGACTGCTCTAGTAGACAAAGGTTCATGGATCAAAACACATTTGAATTTCTGGTTTGATCTATCCTTTCCCTCAGTAGATACATATATTTGCTTCAAAAGGTGTCACATGTACAACAGCATTAGAGAATTTCAGGTCACGTTGCATATTTGAACATCAGAGGTGTGAACAGGTCTGCTTACCACCATGTAAATTATGTCAAGAATCAGATGGAAACAGTTCTATTTAACTGGTGAACCTGTTGTACGTGGGGGTTATATACTGCATGCTGTACACAAGATAAATTCATTTGGTATGTGACAAAGATAGTATAGAACACCAACAAAACGGAATGGGATTTTTCCAGTGTGTACTTCTGAATTTGAACTCTGCTACTGTGGAAGCAAAAGGAAGGTTTGTCTTTATCATTAGAGAGGTTAGAACAGTTAAAAACAAGTTGTTTTAATAATTGTTTTAAAAGTTGTTTTAATAATTTTCCAAGTATTCTAAATTCAGATTAGATTGTTCTGTGTGAGGGTCAAGAGAAAATGTCTAAACAACTATGAACCTTAAATTTAAAAAATCACAAGCGAAGCATGCATGAATACATCTTGCAAGCTAAGCTTTTAGAGTATAACATTGTGTAATGGTGCAATACCTGCATAAAATCATACCCCTTCATCCATCACACCCCCTTTTTTTTTTTAATTAAGTAAATGTGCTCTATCTGCATAGGGACCTCATAACATCCTTCCAGTTTCTGAAGGGGGGCCTATAAGGATGCTGGAGAGGGACTCTTCATGAGGGACTGTAGCGATAAGACAAAGGGTGATGGGTTAAAACTTAAACAGGGGAAGTTTAGATTGGATACAAGGAAGAAGTTCTTTACCGTGAGAGTGGTGAGGCACTGGAATGGGTTGCCCAGGGATGTTGTGAATGCTCCATCCCTGGTGCGGTGTTCAGGGCCAGGTTGGACAGAGCCTTGGGTGACATGGTTTAGTGTGAGGTGTTCTTTTCCATGGCAAGGGGTTGGAACTGGATGGTCTTAAGGTCCTTTCCAACCTTAACTGTTCTATGATTCTATAATAAATTCAGGATGGATTGCTGGAACCATGTATGTCACCATATGGTACACCCATATTATCAGTAAAGAAGGGTGATGGAACATATCGGTTGGTTCAGGACCTAAGAGAAATCAACAAACTGGTCCAGCAGTCCCTAACCCATACACAGTAATGAGAAAAATACCCAATGAATGTATATGGTTTTCAGTGATAGACTTAAAAGATGCATTCTGAGCCTGTCCCCTAGATAAGGGGTCATGAGATATTTCTGCATTTGAGTGGTGAGACCCAGACATGGGAAGAAAACAACAACTGAAGTAGACCATACCCTCCCGGGGGTTTTCAGAGGCTCTGAATCTATTTGGAGAAGCGTTGGAAGGTATCATGGAAAAAAATTAAACGAAAAGACACTGTAATAGTCTTACAATATGTGGATGACTTACTAGTGGCTGGGGCAGTACAATCAGATGTGGAGGAAGAAATGGTGAAGTTGTTGAATTATCTAGGGCAGCAAAGATTGAGTGTCCAAGAGTAAAGTACAATTAGTGAAATTCTGATTGCTGAGAGGGTTTCTCACACAGACAGTAAAATAAATCTAACTGTGAGACACCCCATGATGTACACAAGAAATTTGTGTCAAAGGGGAAAGGGGGGAGCTTTACTAATTTCTCCCTGCTTGCCTTTTTCTTCTCCTTACCAGGGACACCTCTGAACACATTCTGAATGCTTGGAAAGTACCTTCAGTTCTTAATATAAAATAAAAGCCGTTCGTCTTACCATGAAGAGCAGAGCAACAGAGCCAGGTAGGATGTAAATAGAGGCTGTGTGCAGATGTAAGCATGTTTTGCCACCTTTAAAGCTGTCTTAAGTATCCTTGCGCTCTGAGGAGCTGACCCCTTGTAGCTCTTTAAAATAAACCTCCTTACCCTTCCTCTGATAAGCTTGATCTGTGTTTTTAGAAAGAGGATTCACCCGTTGTTATTTCATTCACATCATCTTGAAGCCATCAGGTGATAAAAGACTTCTGACTGCTATTGACCCAGATATCCTTTGAACAGAAAACTAGAGGTTAAAGGCTTCTTATCCTACTAGCAGTCCTCTTCCATTAGTATGACTGTTTGTAACACAGTCAGCAGGGATTAACTAATACTTGTTCAGGACTGAACACAGAACAAAAAGAATTTAGTAATGATTGCATACAGGGATGAAAATAACTGAAACGCTGTTGACACTGCTCACTTCTTTGACCCTTTAAGCTAATAGGCATTTAGTTTCACTGGGACTTCAAAATCGACACTGAATAGAGTTCTCAGTAAGTTTTACATTCCTTGGCAGGTAACCAGATGATACACTCACTGTATGTCTAGTAAACCCATTTCCACACCACATTAGGAATTTATCAAAGCAAGTTGAATCACTTCTCTACAAAAAAGAAGGAATCTGGGGAGAATTTTGTGTCTGCACCTTTAGTTCTTCTGTCCCTGGTTGTGATTTACAGTTTGGCAATGCATTTCCTTGAGCTGACACTGAATACATAGGGTGACTTTCTTCCACAGTTAAAAAAAAACCAAGTTTCCTCTTTCTGTTTTGCTGAATCAGTGACTAGAATCACTATACTTACATAGCTCATCTAAACTGAGACACTGCTGTATGCCACATCTCTGCAAAGCTCACCTGAAACTACCTTTGGATCACTGTCAGAAACAGTACTTTGTGTTTTCATTTTTTTTCTGAAAGCAGGTGACAAGATTTATTATCCATATTTTAATGATATGTTTTTTCAAAGTCATGTAAATTCCGTTACTTTTTATGTAGTAATGAAAGAAAGAGTTAAAAAGAAAGAGAAGAAAACCTAAGCATGGGTTAGTGAATCTACTTTTTAAATGTAGGCTTGGCTGGTATTCGTTGCAATTTCAAATACTTAGCTTGACTGTTTCAATACTATTTTGCAGACTAGAAACTCTGTTCATTTTATTTATAAGTGTGTCTAGAACTCTGGTTTGAAAAAGGTGTTTCTGCCCCACCATTTGTGAATTTTCAGAATTTTCCAGAAAAGGCACAAATATTCCAACAAGTGGATTTTTTCCCTCTGTGCATATGAGCATGTTTGTGTTTGAAACTCTTGTTTTGTTTTGAGAGGAACAGTCTTGTGAGACTAGACAAGGAGGAACTGGATCCTTGAGTTGCTCATAGTAAAATAGAGAAAAACAGTGCAAGTATCTTCCACATCTAGTAGAGCAGCAACATTTTCTTATTTCTGTGGGAAGGGGGAAGGGGAATGAAGGGACAAATGGAGGATTGTGAAGGGGATGGGGAGACCTTTATAAGATAAAGCTTGCAGATCCCAGCATTGCCATAAATCCTTCAGTGTTGGTATTGCTTCCCCCCCATTCCACTCTGCCCCAGTAGTGACCCATGTATTCCCACTTTTTCAGGGTGCTTTTTTAAGGTTCTGAAGTAGCTACACAAGAAGTGCTGTGTTTGCATTGCTGCCCTAAGGAATTGCTTATTTTGCCTAATACTTTGGAACATTTTATAAGGAGCTTCTAAACAGTTAATACATAGTGAATAGATTAAAGAAGTTTGCTTAATGTATTATTGCAGTCTCAGCAGGAAGATGCATGCACTCTGGATTGAGCTTCATGGCAAGTAATAGGTCTTATTAGAGAAGACTATTCCCTAACCAACCCCATACCGGTTATATGAAAGTATGTGTGGAAAATATGTATATGTTTTCTATCAGAAAAGTGCGTATTACTTTGGCTATGTTAGGCTTCATATGACAGAAGTAGAGGGTACTGACAGAGCCACTTCAAGACAGGGAAATTATCAGCACTTGTTTGAAATGTTCTGAATCTCTTTGACCACCCCCATCCTGTCTTTGACAATCTGTCCCCATACTTCAGGCAAAGATCAGAATCAAATGCTCTGTTATGAGCTGCTGGAAGGTTTGCCTTTTCTGTCTTAAAGTATCAAATCAGGCTCTTCTAGTTTTTCTAAATCTCTACAGTTCCAAATTCTGTTCTTTTTTACTTTGTTCTGGAGGCAGGCTTTTACTAGCTTTTATCAATGTCATGGTTTAAACCCAGCCACACAGCTCGTTCACTCACTCCCCCTCTTCTTGCCCTCCCCCTACTCCCGGAGGGACAGAGAGGAGAATCGAAAAGAATGCAACTCCCACAGGTTGAGTTAAGAACAGTTTAGTAACTAAGGTATAACACAGATCACTACTGTTACTACCAGTAATAATAATGATAAAGGAAATAACAAGGGAAGAGAATACAACACCTCAGCACCAGCCGACTGATAACTCGCCTCGCCCCACCCTACCCTACCTTACCAAGCACTGACTGATACCTCGTCCAACCCTGCAGTGCCCTAGCCCTTCCTGGTAACTCTCAGTTACATCCTGGGCATGACGTGCTGTGGTATGGAATACCTCCTTGGTCAGTTTGGGTCAGGTGTCCTGTCTTCGCTTCCTCCCGGCTTCCCCTCCTCCCTGGTAGAGAATGAGGCTCACAAAGTCCTTGGCTAGACCAAACATTTGAGCAGTAACTAAAAACATCGGTGCTATCAGCACCGTTCCCAGGCCAAAAGTCAAGAACACAGAGCTACACCAGCTACCAAGAAGGAGAAAAAATGACTGCTACTGCTGAACCCTGGACAATCAACTTTAAGCTGTCTTACCTATTTGCTTTTTAGCTATATCTCTTTTATTTGTTATTTAATATTTTTCATCTTTTCTCTTCTTGCCTTGGTGGCTTTTGCTCTTCTCAGTAACATTCCTTCATTATTCAGATATTTCTGAAAAGGCTGATTTGTCAATGGGAGACCTAAAATATGTTCTGTCCTCAGCTGCAAAAGCCCCCCAAAACCATGGGTTTCTGAGAAGATGACCATGATTTTGAGTTGGCAGTGCTGACAAGTACCTCTTCTATGCACACTTACTCAGTTGACAGCTATTACCCTGCTGCAAATGATTGAGAAGTAAAATTACACTGTGCAGCACAATTGTTCTTTTTTTCTTTCAAGTTTTTTTTTTACAGATATGAGACCTTGAAAACTATGGAAGCTTCAAAAGCTATTGCAGTGTGCAATCTGTCTGCCTGTTCTAATCATCTCTAAGGAGGAAGATTCTACAACCTATATCATATAGTTGGACATATAGTAATAATATTATTCTACTATAAAATTATTAATATAATAGTCTCATAATATATATTACCTTTAATGACTACCACATAAGGTCTTTTAAATATACATACCTTTAGAGTATATCCCAAAACAATCTTATTAAATGTTACTGATTTGACATAAAAAAAAAAAACATAGAAACATTCTCCTATGTTTTCTTTTTAGCACTCTATAGAGGAGTCCTTCAAATTAATGTATTTCAAGCACAGCAGTTATTGTAAGCACATTTTTAAAGTTTGAATGTAGCTCTGATTTATTCTGTCTGCTGTTTGTGTTTGTTGCCCAGGATGTTGCCTATTCAAGTAAATGTCTTCAGTGTACTTCATCATTGCTAAGAATCTGTGATGAGATACTAGAAATGTCCTTTCCAGACTGACTGCTCGACACATTAGTTTTGCATATGTTGTGATTTATTCCCTCAGAACTAATGAGGAAGGTATTCTTCCTCTTGTAAGTAATGTAGACAATAGTGTAGTTTTTATTAACCTTTGTTTCCTGTGGAGAAGCCTCTATATGTTCTCTTAGTTTGGAAAAGATTCTACATTTTCATAGCTGCTCTTACTCTCCTTTCTAATTGGCAACACATACTCTCAGAAGGCATTTATTTTAAGCTTAATCTCTGCAAAATAGGTGAAGTGTTTCTTTTTACATCAAGATGCTCTGCATTTCTGGAGGAGAGCGGGCACTGTTGTGTTTTACCACAGCTAGTAAGCTGATATCAACACTATCACCTTTCCTGATCTCCTGGCTTTAAATTTATCAGTGTTAAGAAATATCTTACCTCCTTTAAGGATTTACCTCAGAGTAGAGATCTTGGTGTAGGCACACATTTTGATAAAGCAGTTTTATTGTGAAGGACAGAGCAGGGCTCTTATGTTTTCCTATTTATTATCTTTTCTTGTTTCTTGCCCACTTGCTCCTTCAACCTGGAGTTTTTACACTCATACCCACTCAATAAATAGTTATCTTCTGTCTCCCTTTGTAGAGCTCTTTCTTCCATTTCCGTATTATTACTTACTAGCTCTCAAAAGCTGCATTCTGGACTGGGGATCCAGTGTTTGAGGTGAAGAAAATAAAGTCTTATTTCATAGAAAGTAAGTTTTCCTTTCATTTTCTTTTTCTCTCTCCAATTTAAATCCATCTGAAGAGTACAGACTGAAGATTTAACATTAATGCTAGGTTTGTGCTCTGTAGAACAGACCTATAAGTGATGGAGCAAAGAAGAAGAAGGAAGGGTGGGATAAAAAATATCCTCCCAGCATTTTGTAGATCTGTCAGTGCATTATTCTTTGTCTGAATTAAGTATTATTAATACTGTATTACCCAAGAGAAATCCAAGAGAGATCAGGAACTTATTGCATTGAGTTCTGTGCTGAGTCGAAAAGAAGGGAAGGAAAAAAGAGAGTGAAAGGAAAGGGAACATACTCCCTTGTCACTGAATCTATGTAGCCTGTACATCCTTCAGCAAAACTCCCAGACTTGGTGGCTTGACTTGCTGCAGTCGTCAGGTCCTGAAGCAAAGGAGGTCTGCCAGTGTTAGTCGGAACTGCTCCTCTTCCAGGCTCCTCCTCTAGGCTGCTTACAGCAATAGAGAAGTCTAGAAAGAAATCATCTGCAGACTACTTCCTTCAAGGACTCTCCATCCCAATGGAGACCGGATATCTCAGCATAGACACAATTTTTTTATAAAGCAGTTTTATCATGAAGCACAGGGAGGGGTTATCAAGTTTTCTAAGTTTTCTCATGTATTATCTTCTCTTGTTTCTTATCGGCTCCTTCAACCTCAAGTTTTTACACTCATACTTTCAGTAAACATTTAATTCTTTCCCTTGATAGAAGTCTTTCTTCAGTTTCTTTTTCTTTACAGTGAGGTGGTGAAACACTGGCACAGATTGTCCAGAGAAGCTGTGGCTGCTCCAGTTTTTATAGCGTTATTAAAATATAAAAGTATAAAAGGGGATGACTGTCTCAGAGATCCCAACGTACTCAAAGGGACCTAAAGCGTTTTATGCTTGTGTTGGATCTTGAATCCCTCTCAACAGACTCTTAATGCTGTTAGCAGTTTCAAATAATTAATTACAGGAAAATGTTCCCTTTCAGCACCATCTTCTTAAAAAAGATCATTTCACTCTAGATAAAAGTTCAGCATTTAAATACAAATAAAGATAAAGTATTGTGACTAAGAATGGAGCCCACAAGAGCAACCTTCCTCTTCTTGCTCTCCTTCTCAAGCATTCGGGATTCCAAGCAGGTCAGATTCAAGCAAAGGTGTAACTTCTGCACTTGGACTTACTTTTTTACATGCCAACAGAGTTATCCCTATGTTTTGTGAAAGTAAAATATGCGCGCAGATAACTGATAAAATAATCTCACATTGTTGGTGAGAAAAAGCAGTGTTTTCAGACAGTATTTCTTCTATTTTACCAGCCAGAGTATGTATCCAAGAAGAATGTTTGGAAGATTTTTGATTGCTCTCGACTCAGTTGATAGCTTTCTGGTATACTAAGGAGAGCCATGTGAACAATTTATCAGGTGAAGATAGCAGTCATCAGAAAGCTTTGTCTCTAGAGGTGTACTAATGAAAGGTGAACACCTGTCAACTAATCTTGTATTTTGTAGTTCATTTCGCTTGGAGTAATTAGTGTCCTCTTCATTTGGGCTGCTGCCTTCAGGATCTCAGAAGGGTTTGTAGTGATTCTCCACTTGGTCCAGACTTCAAAACTATTAGTGAGCCTCAGTGACATAAATGGTCTAACTGAAAATCATATGATGGTTTGCACAATGTCATCCTAGAGCATTTTTGTTTCTGTCCACTGAAGCATGTGGAGCTCTGATGGAACTGGATTGGACTATAACATCTGTTTTGAAACCACCTATTATTGCTGCTATCTTCATACTGTTATCTCTGAGAGGATAAAAATACACTGCCATTGCCCAGACTTTCTTGCATTACTTACCACTTTCCAGAATGTGTTTGTTTGCCGATTTCAAATTGTTCCTCTCTGTACAAGTCTTAAATGTCCAGTTGTGTTTTATGAAATCTTACATAAGGGCTTCTTTTTGTCTTCCTGAGAAGACCCTATATGTATCACCTGTTTTAAAAGGACCAGTGAAGAGACAATGAAGAATAACATTTTATTCTCTCCTTTCCTGCAAAGCTGCTCCCTAGTCATGGCCTTCTCATTTGTGTGCTCGTAACTATCTAAAATTGGTCATCCAAATATGAGTCAGTTCTTAATGTTCCTTTTTCTTCCTACTAGAATGGCAATAAAGGGATATGAGGCAGGCTAAAAAGTACTGGGTATTGACTCTTTTAAGTATGAATATCCATAGAAGACCATGTATTTATTTAATAGCACTATTGCTGCTATGGCAGCAATAAAGGCTATATAAGACTTTTTAGGTGGTCATTGTACTTGTTCATCCATTCACATTGCTTTAGAATGATAGTTTTTCCTCCTCAACCCATTTTGCCATAGATATTAAAATGGCTTCAAACATATTCCAGCAGAATCATTGATGTTTTATTTTTTATGTTCCTGATTTATCCTTTAGAATTCCCTATGACCACTGGAACATGTAAAACAATTTGCATTTTTCTCTTTAGCCCTGATAAGTCTATGTTATGATGTAAAACTAATGATAAACTTTTGCCCTTTATCATCTTCTTCTATCAAGTCTACCTGCTGTGCTGTATGTTGTGCCATTTAATCATGTGAGAAAAGAAACGAAGATGTATCGTAAAACATTATAGAACCATAGAATGGTTGGGTTGGAAAGGACCTTCAAGATTATCCAGTTCAAGCCCCCTGTTACAGGCAGGGACTCCTTCCACTAGACCAGGTTACTCCAAGCCCTGTCCAAGCTGGCCTTGAACACTGCCAGGGATGGGGCAGCCACAGCTTCTCTGGGCACCCTGTGTCAGCCCCTCAGCACCCTCACAGGGAAGAGCTTCTGCCTAAGAGCTCATCTCAGTCTCCCTTCTGGCAGGTTAAAGCCATTCCCCTTGGCCTGTCCCTACAGGCCCTTGTCCCAGGCCCCTCTCCAGCTTTCCTGTAGCCCCTTTAGGCACTGGAGCTGCTCTAAGGTCTCCCATTAAGGATCCTTCTCTTGTCCAGGCTGCCCCAGCCCAGCTCTCTCAGCCTGGCTCCAGAGCAGAGCTGCTCCAGCCCTCGCAGCATCTCCATGGCCTCCTCTGGACTCACTCCAACAGCTCCACCTCCCTCTTGCGCTCTTGCCCTAGAGCTGGATCAGGACTGCACGGGGCATCTGCCCAGAGTGCAGTGGAGGGGGAGGATCCCCTCCCTCGATCTGCTGCTCATGCTCTGGGGATGCAGCCCAGCACATGGGTGTTTTTCTTGACTGCCAACACACACATATATGTGTGTATAAATACATATATGAATTAACTGAACACTTATCTGTTTCTGTAAGTCTGGATTCATGTCAGAAGTGACCTTTTTGCTGTCTAAATCCAAAACTATAGATACTCATTATTCTGCAGTCAGGGTGCTTTTAAAATTTAACTTGGTGGACCAAGAACTATAATGCTGTTAGAATTTTTCTTGTTTGCTGAGGTTGACCAATTGCTTGCCAGTACTTGCATTATTTTGGATTCCCTGTGATGAAATTTAATTTTAAAATTACATTTAGCTAATGGAAGAGCAAAAATGGGCATTGTGTGTAGCTCTGATGTCTTACATCTCCATACATCTTTTATATGGTTGCAAAAAGAAGGTAGAAGACTTCTGTTCTCAGCTTTTGTGTTTTCACTCCCTCTGTGAAGATCTAGCATCACCTTCAGTGTAAAAGTGAGCTGCCAACTCAGACTCATACTGAGTTAACCAGGCAATATACATCTTTCCTTGCAAAAGCTCAGAAGTTTGTGTTTAGCTCTCTAAGGACAAGTCTTATCAAAACAAAAGCCATATTTGTATATCTTGAGGTGAATAGTCTATTAACAATAAATATATTCTGCCTTCCTAAGCTCCCTGAATAATAAATGGAGATGCACTTACCCTGCTCAACATGATCTGTGTTTGCAAGCAGTTCAAATATTCATCATGCTTTGGTTTGGTATTACTTATAATATGAATAGTCACTATCAAAATTGACAGTGGGCTCTTTACCCCTTTCTCCCATTGTCTGTGAGACACCCCTTTAACTGTCATTGCAGATGGAACTGAAATCTGTTACTTGATAACAAAACCTTTGCTCTTGTTTTCATCTTGAATTAAATCAATGTTGAGATCTAACTAAAATCATTGCTCAAGTGCAGAACAAATTGCTTTCTGCTGTACATTATTTATCTCACATAAGGTGAAAGGCATGCTGCAGAGAAGAAGCAGAGTGGAAGCGGACTGACTAAAACCCCTAGAAGACAACAAGAGATCGTCTAAAAGAATGTTGTACTCTTGTTTAGGCCCCTAGCACAAAGGTGGATGTAATTGTTTGTTCTATAACAACTACGTAAACAGGTACACAGCAGTCCTTTGACATGCCTTCTAAGGTCTTTTTTATCCCTCCTGTTTTTCATCATTACTGTCTTACTAGCCTTTACAGATTGCGAGTGGGAGGCATAAGGAAAAAGTGGATATCTTTCTCCAAGAGAAATGAGATGATCAACTCATTTAATCTCAGTTTTTTCAATATAGTTTGCTTTTGAATTACCTAGTGTCTCAAATTCTTTTGACACTGGACTTTATCTTTCCTCTCCTTTTCTTTTGTGTGGACCAGATGCCCCTAAGCTGCACTCAAACTTATCAAGGCAAATTGGCCTTTACTTCATGTTGTAGACACCTCTGTCTTTTAGGGAAGGAATAATGGGGATGTATGCAACTCTTCTTCTGATGTGTAGATTCTTTTTTTGCTCAGGCATCTATATCTGCAAATTAAAGAGTAAATCAAGTAATTCTTTAAGTATGTCAAAAAGCTGCATAAAAGGAAACTGTTCAGAGCACTTTTGTTCTTCCATTTGCAACCTAATGCCTAGTACTTAAATCTGTCTTAATTAACGATGCTTCCATTGAGGTGGAGAGTGCATTTTATCTGTATTTCCATTTATCACATCCTCATTAACTGAACTATTATAAAGATGTTTGCCTCAAACACATTAGTGTAATTTTTATCCTACTGCATGCAGTCATTAAAAGGGGATTGTTTCCCCTACCCATAGTGTGTAAACTACTAAGTGTGGAAGCATTAATAGCTAGGAAGGGTATATGGGATAAATTGTTACCTCTTTAGAGATGCTCCTTTAAAGCATTTTGTATGCTGTCAGAGTCAGAGCAGTTTGATGAATGAACATGACCAATGGAAAAAAAAAAAACAAAACCAAAAAACAAAACTAATAGATTATTAAGCCAGTTAGAGCTGTGGTGACATCTTGCATAATGCATGCCATAGGACTTCTCCTGAAGTAACTCCTTTGTCTTGGCAATTAGCTGCGACTGAAATTGCCTATTATTTTATAATCCTCTGTTCAGTCTTATATTAAAAGTTGTTTAAAATGAGTGGAGGATTAACCATAGCACTGATCAAGTTTTTCAGTTGTTCCCTATTAAATTATCTTCCCTATTAAAAATATGAATTTTATCTATTGTTTAAATGAAATTCAGCTTTCATCCATTAAACCCTATCATAGGAAATGCCTTGAAAGGGATTTCAAGAGATTGCCTGGTCCAACCTTCTGCTTCGTGGCAGAATCAAGCACAAGTTTTTCTCCCCTCAGGGTAGGATTGACTATCTAAACCATTCTTAACTAGAGTTTGTTTAAACAGTTTTTGAAAGACTCATGATTCTAGGGTTTGCAATCTCCCCAGTATATCTGTTCCAGTACTTAGCTATACTTATATTTTAGAAAGCTTTTTCCTGACGTCTAACTTAACTCTCTGCTTCAGAAATATAAGCTTCTTACTACTTGTTCTATCCATTGTAAAGAAAGAAAACGGATTAGTCCTTTTTTCTTCCAGCAGTCTCATATAGTTGAAGCCGAGGTATCTGCTCTTCCCACTGAAATGATCAGCTCTTATGTGCTAAATTCCCTGTACTGTAAACTTTTGGCCAACTTAATTCTGTAACCATTATTTTAGTCGTGTTTGCAATCTCTCCATATTTCCACTGTTAATGGTAAGTCAGCAGATTTGATGCTATTATCTGTAAATGAATATGGCTTTCATTCTTACATCTTGATCTTCACTCTTATGTCTTAAGTCTTAAGTGCTAACATTAACCTTTTGAATTATAGTATGATGCTTATGAAGTCCCCTGTTCTGTAAGTATGGTTTGTATACATTAGATGTAAGTAAAATCTGATCTAGTTTTCCAAGTTCAGTTTTACTTCTTTAAGAGGGACATACTCTACTATTTTGTCTTATGGCAACCATGGAAAGAAACAAGATCCAGTTTCTTGGAGAACTATTTTGTTTATGATCTTTCAGGTGTGAAACTTATTTCTTCCCCTACAGTATTAGGAAAAACTTACTCTAAGTTTCCATCATTTTTTTTAGAAATAAGAGCTACATTCGTCACTAAAAGCAACATGCAGGTAGGTTTATAGCGTCTTAGAAGCATTATGAATCTCTGGTAAGCTTATTAAACAGGCCCACCATCTAGCCCTTAATATTTTTGTCATTTAAATGTAGTAATTCCCAAGATGTGCTACTTTTTTTACTTTGTGGTCCTATATGAGCTTGCACATCTTTAAAATAGCTATTTCTAAAGTGAGGTAAACCTTATTTTATCCTTTGGTGCTACAGAAGGTGAAGGCCAGGGAGAGAAACTGGAAGTCCCTTCTTTACAATGCTTGCAATTTGTGAAGGTATCTTCAGATGTTCTTTCATGATTGTGGTCATGATCAAAAATTGGATAGAAGGTGGCGTCCTGGAAGGAGCAGGAATAGCCATAAAAGAGGATGTCTGAAGCCATTTGAATATGGTAGCAACATTTTTAAGGAGGCGTCCTGGAAGGAGCAGGAATAGCCATTAAAGAGGATGTCTGAAGCCATTTGAATATGGTAACAACATTTTTAAGGACGTATTCCAGCAAAGCAAGATATGAAGTTTAGGAAGAAAAATGAAGTGCCTGCCTCAAGAACAAGGATAGATATATTTAGAAGTTGTTATGGAAAAAAGCACTCTATCATCCACAGAAGTTGGTATCTATGTGATACCTCTAGAAAGAGCTATAAAAATGTTTCTTCTGCATTCCACATTTTACGTCAGAGATACAGTTATTGTAAGCTATCAAATATTTTTCCCTTCCCATATAACCTATGACAAACTTCAAAAGAGTAGCACAGTAAGCTGAAGTCTCAGAAACTTAAATGCTACCTGAGAGGAGATCAAGAGAAACAAAGGGCAGCTGCGGTTCCTGTACAAGGAAATCTGGTAGATGAAAATGCAAAATGAAATATATCTGTTGGTGTGAACACCCCATTTCACATCAGTGTCTCAAATGTCATGTTTTCACTCTGCTCACTGTTTCATCTCCCCCTGTAGCTAAAAACTTTTACCTAAACTTCCTTTTTAGGTCCAGGCTTTTTCTTCCAGTACTCATATTTCAAGACTGAATAATTTCCTCCTTTCATTTATACCCTTACCTTGGAAGATATTTATAGACTGAGATCATGTTGCCCCTGAGCTTTTGCTCTTTCAGACTCCATAAATTTAACTGCCTTACTCTCCCACCTTCTGTCTTATGATCTTCTGGTTCTTACATCAGTTTTGTTTCCTGATTTTATATTTCTCTATGTTTCTACTATTTTTTCCAAACAGCAGGGCAATATGTTCCTAAACTATTGTTCTTAGTTTTTTCTGGTGTTATGGAATTCTTCTTATTCTTCAATCCAAATTATTATAAGTAATTTATGGTCTTCCTCTTTAAATAGCTGATGACATATGTATCAAAGCTGTCTATAATTACACAAGAGGACAGCATAATTCAGTACGTATGAAACAGAGCTTTTCAAATCTCCATTTTGTTCATCTGGTCATCTATAATGAAGCTCTCAGTTATTAAGTCTCCTGAAATCTCTGTAGTAATAGCTGCTTCTAGAGAAACAACTCAACATCTTTTCAGTTCATGCTTCTGTATTCATCATGAAGGCTTCCAAAAAGGTAGATAAATACAATTGATTAGGATCTTTGCAAAGGTAATAAGATACAAATATTTCATATTTATTACAGAGGAAACTACATCGATTTATTTAATGGTTTCTTCAGGCTTTCAATTCAGTGAATGATATCAAATCCCTTGTATGAGCACACCCGTAGTGAATTTAACAGTTTAGGCATAATATTTCAGCTTCTAAGATTATGATAGAAAATGCTGGTCTTCCTCTTGCTTGTTTAGTGGCTAGTGAGAAGTTGATGAGTCTCCAGCAGCTACCACTTTGTTGACTTAAACATTGAGATCAAATAGTAATATTTCATTCTAATAACATGCTTACCCCTGACTATCTTACTGTCAGACTAACAAAAAATCAACTTGCTACAAGAATGGGGAGGTTTTCCAACCAAATATATAAAGAAAACCTTGCTTAGAGGAAATTTCATCTTGAGAATGGCTATTATTAGCATTAGAGCATTATGCCTCTATACAAAGACCTGTAGTATGGGGAACAAGCAAGAGCAATTAGAGATATGTTCACATCTATGGGGGTATGATATAATAGGCATTACAGAAACATGGTGGGATGGCTTCTATGACTAGAGTATTGGAATGGAAGGTTACAGGCTCTTTAGAAAAGACAGGCCTGGCAGGTGGGGAAGGGGAGTTGCCCTTTATGTTAGGGATAGGCTGGAGAGTATGGAACTGTGTCTGGGGACAGGTGAGCAGTCCACAGAGAGTCTGTGGGTCAGGGTTAAAGGGAATATAGCTATGGGAGACATTACTGTGGGGATCTGTTACAGACCGCCTGATCAAAGAGAACCTGTGGATGAAGCACTCCATAGACAGATAGGAAAAGCCTCACGCTCGCAGGCCCTTGTTCTCATGGGTGACTTCAACCACCCTGACATCTGTTGGAAGGACTGTACGGCCCGGCACAAGCAATCCAGGAGGTTCCTCGATTGTGTGGAAGACAACTTCCTTCTGCAAGTAATAGAGGAGCCAACAAGGAGAGGTGCCGTGCTTGACCTCGTGCTCACCAACAGGGAAGGGCTCGTTGGAAATGTGACTCTCCAGGAAGGTTCCATGGGATACAGCCCTAGAGGGCAGAGGGGCCCAAGACTGTTGGTTGATGTTCAAGGATCACCTGCTGCAAGCTCAGGAGTGTTGCATCCCAACCAGAAGGAAGTGCAGCAGGAGGGCCAGGAGATCTCCTTGGATGGATAAGGAGCTCCTGAGGAAAATTCAAATGAAAAAAGAGGCTTATAATAAGTGGAAGCAAAGACAGGTGGCTGGGAAGAGTACAGGGATGTTGTCCAGGAAGCTAGGGAACAGGTTAGGAAAGCTAAGGCCCAGCTAGAATTAAACTTAGCTAGGGATGTTAAGGATAACAGGAAGGGATTCTACAGGTGTGTAGCAAATAAACAGACTAGGGACAACGCAGGCCCCCTCAGGAAGCTCTTGGGAGAACTGGCTACACAGGATTTGGAGAAGGCTGAGGTTCTGAGTGACTTCTTTGCTTTGGTCTTCACTGGCAAAGGCTCTGACCACATCACCCAAGCCTTGGAAGGCAGATGCAGGGACTGTGAGAATGAAGACCTTGCACCCACTCTACGAGAGGATCTTGTTCGAGACCATCTTAAAAACCTGAGTGTGCACAAGTCCATGGGACCCAATGAAATCCGTCCGCATGTCCTGAAGGAGCTGGCAAATGAAGTTGCGAAGCCACTGGCCATCATATTTGAGACCTCATGGCAGTCAGGTGAAGTTCCTGATGACTGGAAAAAGGGAAATATAACCCCCATATTCAAGAAGGCGAAAATGGATGACCCAGGGAATTACAGAGCAGTCAGTCTCACCTCTGTGCCTGGCAAAATCTTGGAGCAGATTCTCCTGGAAGGCATGCTAAGGCACATGAAAATCAACAAGGTGCTTGGTGACAGCCAGCATGGCTTCACTAAGGGCAAATCCTGCCTGACCAATTTGGTGGCCTTCTATGATGGGGCTACAGAACTGATGGACAGGGGTAGAGCAGTCGATGTCATCTACCTGGACTTGTGCAAAGCCTTCGACACTGTCCCACACAACATCCTTGTCTCTAAATTGGAGAGACATCAATTTGATGGATGGACCACTCGGTGGATAAAGAACTGGCTGGATGGCCGCACACAAAGAGTTGTGGTCAATGGCTCAATGTCCAGCTGGAGACCAGTAACGAGTGGTGTCCCTCAGGGATCGGTGTTGGGACCGGTCTTGTTCAACATCTTTGTGACATGGACAGTGGGATTGAGTGTGCCCTCAGCAAGTTTGCTGATGACACCAAGCTGTGTGGTTCGGTTGATACCCTGGAGGGAAGGAATGCCATCCAGAGGGACCTTGACGCACTTGTGAGGTGGGCTGTTGCCAACCTCATGAAGTTTAACCATGCCAAGTGCAAGGTCCTAGACCTGGGTGGGAGCAATCCCAGGCACAGCTACAGGTTGGACAGAGAAGAGATTCAGAGCAGCAATGTGGAGAAGGACTTGGGGGTGTTGGTTGATGAGAAAATGAACATGAGCTGGCTTCAGTGTGCGCTCGCAGCCCAGAAAGCAACCATATCCTGGGCTGCGTCAAAAGGAGCGTGACCAGCAGGTCGAAGGAGGTGATCCTGCCCCTCTGCTCTGCTCTTGTGAGACCTCACCTGGAGCATTGTGTGCAGTTCTGGTGTCCTCAACATAAAAAGGACATGGAACTGTTGGAACAAGTCCAGAGAAGGGCCATGAGGATGATCAGGGGACTGGAGCACCTCCTGTATGAAGACAGGGTGAGGAAGTTGGGGCTGTTCAGCCTGGAGAAGAGAAGGCTGCATGGAGACCTCATAGAAGCCTTCCAGTATCTGAAGGGGGCCTATAGGGATGCTGGGGATGTGCTCTTCATTAGAGACTGTAGTGACAGGACAAGGGGTAGCGGGTTCAAACTTAAGCAGGGGAAATTTAGATTGGATATAAGGAGGAAATTCTTTCCTGTGAGGGTGGTGAGGCACTGGAATGGGTTTCCCAGGGAGGTTGTGAATGCTCCATCCCTGGCAGTGTTCAAGACCAGGTTGGACGAGGCCTTGGGTGATATGTTTAGTGTGAGGTGTCCCTGCCCATGGCAGGGGGCTTGGAACTAGATGATTTTAAGGTCCTTTCCAACCCTCACTATTCTATGATACTGTTTAAAGTTTTGGTTTTAAAAATATTCTTTGGAACAGAAAGATTCTGAATCCTTATTTATGAGATACAGTGGAATTCCAATTTGAGGTTAAACCTGTTTGGATTAGACTACATGTTTCTTTTACTTTCTGTGATAACTAACTGGCCATGAACATCCCAGGTGTTTACATTATAGGTTTGTCTTCCCTGCCGGTAGAAGTGATTGCTTTATGAGAAAAGTCTTTGGGCCGAGATCTAAAATATTTAACACTACCTCATAAGTGCTACGTAAAAGTAATGTATAAATGCCATGAGAAACGTCATGCCCAATGTAAGGAATAGTTCAAGATATCCCATAGTCATCCACTACCTATAAAATCAGTTAAAAACAACTTTGTGTCAAGAATCTTTGGGAGATGTCTCTCGTTTTACCTTAGTTTACTATAGACTAAAAGACTCATGATGACCTTTACTAAACTCTTAATGATTTATTAGAGCTGGGAGTTAATTTATTAGAGCCAGGAAGCACTGTTACCACTGTTTGTCTAATTATAACAAATAATAGCAATAAGAACTTTTCTTACACTCCTTTTTCAGGAAGTCCCTCAAGTCTGCTAGATAGATTTAAACAGAAAAATAAGTTTATATCATTGCCCAGGAACTTGATACCACATTTTTGGGACAGTCTTGGACCCCTTTGGCTCTGCAAGTAAGACCCAATGTTAATATAGATGGGAGCAATATGGCAATGTGGAACAAAGAGTGGAAGGAAAACACCGAATACCTGGTTGAATACAGAACACTGCAGATAGGATTAAACCGCTCATTCATTTATTGGATGAAGTTTTATTTGTATGGTAAATTCTGATAAATGACTTGTTGGGTTGGTAAGATTACTTTTGAAACTTTCTTTTACCTATAAAATATTCCAGCAGTTTGGACTGTGATTAGAACTTGAGTGTAAACCCCTTGGAAGACAGTGCAGCGTGAAAGCATTTGGAAAGGTGTAAATTGTTTCATGGGTGAAACCCAGGGTGAGAACTCAGAAGACCTGATGTATTTCTAGTTCTGGTACAGTTCTGCTCCATGACTCTGAGAATGACACTTCTTTTATCTGTGCTTCAAGTATCCATTTGCTAATGGAAATAATTCTTTTCCTTTTCATATTACATATTCCTATTAGAGCAGGAGCATGTTTCAAGAAGTGTTAGTACCACAGAGTCCTTCAAACACTTCTGTAATGCAAGTACAAATTAATAAATACAGCCACCACAGTATTCTGGAAGTGATCTTAATTACAACATTTCTCAGAAACACCAGTGGGTTTCATTGGTGTAAGTACAATCAAGCCTTAAGAACAGGAAAACAGACAGAAGATGGGGACACTTTAGTAAAACAACATTGAAACCCTGTAAGTGGTGCTAGATGAAGGCATCGCTACTTAGAAAATTTGAGTGAAAAGAGGCTTTGTGAAAAGAAAAGGACTTTAGTAGCATAATTTGGTTTCTTTTTCCTTACTTGGTAGCACTTGAGAGTTTAATTACCAGGTTGATTAGAAGGAAGGAATTTGTGTTCACAAATGGCACTTATAAAAATCATCTTTTCCTTCTTGGTCTCTGAATGAAAGATGGTCTCTTATGTCAATTCAACTATGAATAATTGAATAAAAAGTAATGGCATCGTTAAAGTCTACAGAACACTCATAAAATCAACTAAGGTGTATTTTTTGTGCTTAACAAAACCAAAGTTGTTATAAATTATAACTTTGTGCATACTCCATAGTAACATTATAATCAATGCAGGGTGAAGTTACTCTTTAGTAGCACACAGTCTTGTGTAAGTGACGTTCTTGGATAGTTTCATTCTTAAAAAGTAGCTTTCAGTATACAACTAGGAAAGGTCCCCTCTACGTCAGATGGGATGCACTTACTACAGATAGTTACGTGCAAGCCCTTTCTGCGTTAAACAAAGGCAGACACTTTAGGAAGCAGCAGAGCTTCTGATGTAAGGAACAGAGATGCCTCCTTACCCAGAGCACATACAATATGTTCAGCAGTCTTGGAATAAACTGAGGTTTTGCAATAACAGTGAGTCAGCCAGAGCAGCCCAGATCATTGCAGATTTCTAAAAGTGCAGAAAACGGAATCATGTAGCTTTTTCTATATCAGTACATTGTTATCTCTATATTCAGCTTAAGGGACTAAGGAGAACATATTCTTTTTTCTCTCTGCTATGCAACTCACATCTACTTTTTCTTTAAAAGTCTACAAGATCTTTGACCAGAGAACACAGTCGTGATGATTTTAGAGACACCTATGGAAATGACAAAAATCCAAGACAATACAACAAAATCCAAGACAAAATATAGTTTGAATTGACTTTTGTTTTATGGTTCATGCTTTCTCATCACCTTATGGTTTTCTTCCCCTAAAGGAGTTTGGTGAGTCAGTGTTTTTCCCTGTTTAGCTCAATGAGAGCCATTGATCCATTTTGTCTTCATTATTCGGCTTTCTGATTGCCTGGTTTTTGAGGTACTGCTGTTTTTTCATAGAATCCTAGACTGGTTTGTGTTGGAAGGGATCCTAAAGCTTATGCAGTTCCGACCCCTTGCCATGCGCAATGGAACCTTCCACTAGAGCAATGACACCTTCCACTAGACCAGGTGTTCAAAGCCATGTCCTACCTAGCATTTTCACCCTCGCCTCTCTTCATTGGCTTTGCCTTGGATATTGTGGATCTTTTATGCCCTCATCTTCCTCTTTTCCTTCTCATCTGTGACCTGTGTCTGTAATGCTATTCAGTTGTTCTCCTGTTTCCCACTATGCCAAAATTTCCACTTCTTAAGGAAACAACAATTCCCTCCTGCAGGCAACCACTGGTTCTGTCTACACAGAAGAGAAATTCTTGCTTTCTGCAGAGTACAGAAGCTGTCTTTCTACCACTGTGAGACAACTACTGGAATATTATGTTAGCCCAACGCTGCCTGAGTCTGTCCAGTGGTGAGCACTGAACAGAAATCTTTATGTAATTCTTAGAGGAATCTCCAGGTAACTCATCTGAAACAGGACAAGAATAAGAATGTGGAATGCCTGGGACCATTCCTCTTCTGCTTTCACCTATGAGGAAGTGCTGTCTCTCTTGCCCAGTCTTGTTTTTGAGTCTGCAGGTTGGTGAGACGAAGACTCGCAGTACTGGTTCACAGCCAGTAACAGTTCAAGGAAAATATGAAAGCGTTGATGGATGGGAGAAACAATCCTGTGATTCACAGTGTGGAGAAGTCAGAAATTAAATACTTTTTCTGGGCTATAGTTCTTCTTGGTAAAGCTTGCTTCAAGATATCTCTGTATACCAGCAAGATTTGGAAAAAGGACAACCAGCAATGAGAAAACAGATCAAGGACTAACAAGGGAAGCTGAAAATACTCAATTTTATGGGTGCTGAAAAAGTTGGCCTGTGTTTTTGGGAGAAAGCTTTCCATCATTTACAAATAAAGAGCAATCAGAGGAGAAAATATTAATATTACACTCACTTAAACAAGAAAGAAATGTGAAAGAAAAGACACTAATTGAAAACGGTAGAAACATTTTCCAAGGAGAGCTGGGACTTGGCTAACCTGATCTTCTGTGATGAAATGACAGGGTACATACGGACATAGATCTTCATGTCATTTTATATGCATGTTTATGCATATGTTTTGTTACTTTACTTGTAGTAATATACTTCATAGGATCTGTCTGAAGTTACATGCTGGAAAATGAGCTGCACACCAGTTTTATTTAGGTTACCTATGAAGGCTTATTTACTTTGGTGTATTTATTTGGCTTGTTGTTGCCTTAGGCCTAGCTGCAGCTTTGATGAGTATGTTTACTTCTAGAAAGCCTTTGCTAAAACATTAATCAAAGTAAACCTTGTGGAAATAGCAACCAACAGTTGAAAAGGTTGAGTATATTACTGAAACAAGGAGAACAGTATCACAACTAGAGGAAGAGAATAAGGGATATGTATGTATGGGACATCAGGTGCTTCTATATCTATGAGAGAGGTCTTTGTAAAATTTCCAGCCCAGTTACAGACATAATGGTAATACGGAATTGTACCCATCACTTTATGTAAGAAAAGTCAGAAATTTCATGCATTGTGAATTTACCTAGCAGACAGTTTTCTGCCAATGAGTTCATATATATATGCACATTAATATTTTGTACCTAGAGGCATGTTTGGGCAATGCCTTCTTATCAGAGAGGTTGAATTTGTGTTGCCAGAGATAACTTACAACAATGTTTTTGGCACTTCTGGGTACCACTGCACTGGCATGAGGTCTTTAGACTGGCAGATCACTGACAATGCACACACTAGTAGTGAAAAGGATCAATAACTGATGAGTGCAACCGCAGCTGCCCACTATTATCATGGGCTCACTTGAGTTGTTCAATGCTGTCAACCCCTAGAAGTAGTCATTGGCCCTCAGGCCAAGTGGAGGGAGGTGTTTTGTATTTCCATTGCTCAAGGTCAACCTCTGTACAGAGGACTCATGAACTCTCTCAATCCATTACTGCATTGCATTGGCTGAGTTTCCTTCTGGCTCCATATGGTGCCCAATGGACCCAAAGATATAATAAATTTTGAACTCCAAGTGCCTAGGATAATACAAAGTATGTGTTGCAGTTCAGCACAGTGCTTTTGTGTGTGACATCAATGCTACCATGTAGCTGGAGGGCACTGAGGGCATTTTTGGGCACAAGGGTAGTTGAGTAGATTATGGAGACAAGCTAACCTGGTATATAGTCTATATTCACACTCTGCCTGGAACAGAAAGTGCAGAAAACCATTTTATTTTCTATGTCTTGGTTTACTCTTGGAGAAAACTAGCTGGTTTCCCAAGAAAATTACCACATACACCACCCAGGTGATCAGGAGACCAAAACTCAAGAATGAAAGGGTGAGTAAGTTTCCCCAGGGATAGCTGTAAGGATATCTTTTAGGGGAAAACAAGATTTGAACATTGCCTTGTTTTTCTGTCATTACTGGAAAACATTGCTAATACAAAGCATTTGGATCCAGGTTCTTTCCTGAGACCAGCAAATCACCAAAACACATTAGTTAATACAGACTGAGTTCAGAAATTGCTTATTTGGGCAAAAAGCATCATGAAATTCCTTTTAAGTTTATCAAAGAAGAATTCAAAAGTGGGTAGAATAACATTCACCTGCAGGACCCCCTATTACAGTGCAGACAGGTATTCTCGGTTGTGTCACCTGAGCCATTCCCTCGTCAAATCCCTTAAAGGCAGAATGTCACGTTGTTGTCATGGTACTATATCCAGAAGCATGACTGACTGAAGAGATGTAAATCTGGATGTTCATGCCAGTTACACATTGTTGCAGCTTGTTACTGAGTTAAATCAGTGGCTAATTTCACAAGGGAAGTGCTGTAGGTGGTGATTCTGCTCAGCATGTTAGGAAATATGCATTAACATTTCTTACATGGTCTCACCCTTGACCATGTCTTTATTTGATTGGAATTACCTACAGGTGTGACTGCAGTCACTGTAGCCTCTGGGACCATGCTGAAATGCAAAACTTAATCAGGACTTAATGTGACTGTGGTACAAGTTTCTGCATCTGTCAAACAACTAGTTTCCTTCCTTACTGCTTTTCCTATTTTCAAAGCTTTTTAGATGATATCTGCTTTGCTGCAGAATACATTCAAAATTTGTCCATTTCTAGCAGAGGAAGTAGGAGCATTTCATTGACATTGAAGAAGTTCTTTACTGTGATGGTGGTGATGCACTGGAACAGATTGCCCAAGGAAGTTGTGAATGCTTTGTCCCTGGCAGTGTTCAAGGCCAGGTTGGATGGAGTCTTGAGTGACATGGTTTAGTGTGTGGTGTCCCCACCCATGGCAGGAGATTTGAACTAAATGATCTTAAGGTCCTTTCCAAGGACTGTTCTATGACACCAGCAGCAAAACTGGCCTCTGCTGATTCAGTGGCACTTAGTATTTAGATCAGAATTTCTTTGAGAGACCTTGCTATAGTTTATCTAGGAAATAAGTGTCATAATCCTTAATTAAAGACTGATGAAAATGAGATAAAGTAGTACCCATTCTATTTCTCTTGAACCCTGGTCCCTGCTCACTGGGATGTTCTGCATATACTGTAATTATCTCAGACTGTGCTTTATTGCACAGTGCACTATACTTAGCACTAGAACCATATGCATTAATAAGTGTATTTTTGCTCTCTTTATCTGAATATACATCCCCACTCATTACAAATATACTCACAGGAGTTTTCCTTCCATAGGTGTCTAACTGGTTATATTATTGTATTGGCACGCTACAGTATTAGCACATTATAGTAAGGCAGTACAAAATATCATCTGTGATAAGCATTCTTCCATTTCCTTTCTCATCACAATCCTTTATAACAGATGTTATATTATCATTCATTTTACATAAATTTTCCATATTCAAGTTACATATCTAAGCAATCTAGGCTCTTTCTATAGCTTTTTCTAGAAATGGGATTATTTGGATTCATATGGTGAATTAATTCCATTCTAAAAGAAATGTATAAAATACATAGCTAGGCAGCTTGATAGCTGAAGCTTGATCTAAATAATTCTGTATGTCGACTTTGATATTACAATAACATATAAATGAACCTGAGCAAAAGCATAAGCAACATATCTAACTTACAGAGGGTGAAAGTCCACTGAGAAGAATTTCATCCTTGTATTAAACTGGAGTGAATTTGCCTCTGGAATAGCATATATTTTTCTTTGGATTGTAGAAAGAGCCTGAAAACATAGATAAAGCAACTATCTGAAATGGTCAGAGGTGAGCACCACCCTGAGTGTCTAGTATGAGAAAGAAGGCTCTGGAGTAAGGAAATCATGAAATATATTCTCACTGTCTTTATATGGTTTATTGCATCCCGAGGGTCATATTCTTCATATTCATGTTCATATTTTCATGCACGTCTCATCTCACTCACTCTTACTTACAGCTTTCTCCAGTTACATTCTATTTTTCCTTCACAATTTTGTCCAAGGCTGAATTCATTTATTTTGTATATTTCCTGGGATTTCTGGATATCAACCCCATCAGACTTTGTGATCAGACTGCAGGGACTCTGGAAACTGTTGATCTAGTGTCTACTTATATAGCAGTCAGCCCAAAAGAAGGAGAATATTTCCAAGCATTCCCCATCAAAGGTTAGCTCAACTGGAAGTGCTGAACTTCAAGGAAGAATTTGAGCTAGCCTTGTTCTTGCTGCAGAAAAGGTGGGAACAGGCTAAAAGCAGATTTGTTGTAGATCTACGGTCTTAACACACACTCTGTTGCTCCTGCAAGAAGCGAGCTGAGTGCATGTTGAACAAACCTGATCCTCATTTTCTTTCAGCTATACAACAGAGACCATCTTCCCAATCATCTCCTCCATCATTAAAAAATCTTTTTCCATATTAATCTTATTAGTACCCAGATTAATATTTTGTGTACCCATGAAAACAATCCACCCTGATTCTCCACCTTCAGTTTTCCAGAATCCTCTGCCATACGAAGATCCTTGGATACTTAGAGCTGTTTCTGTCTGTACTTCTGATTGGGAATATCTGATCAGCAGTGCAATATCCCCACCTGCCTTCCTAACATCATTTACTATTTTACAAATTTCTCCTTCCCCCTCTCCCCTGTTTTAGTTTTGGTTCCCCTTTATCTGTCCTTTATTATAGCTGTTGTATTTGATTCTATCTCCTACGCTCGACTGAACAGAACCAGTTTGCAAGGTATTCCTCAGGGGTCAGTCTGCATGTTGTTCTTCAGAGTTTGCATTGTCAGAGCCCTCTTCACTTTCTGGTTCCAACTTGTCATCATTTCCCTTGGGAATTCTGGGTCACAGTGACAACATGGCAGCAGCCTTCAGTCTGTGAAAACATTCATAGCCAAAATGTTTGAGGTAGTCACAAGTGAACAGTCTGTATTTTTGCTGGCTTTATCTTTAGTGGGCTGTTCAGAGATAAAATAACAACAACTATATGGATGGAAAGAGAAAAATGGCAGTGTTTTCTTACATGAGCACGTCTCTTGGTTTTGTCTGTCGGCACTTACAATAGTGGTGATCAGTAAAGGTTAACTAGTGCTGGCCCAAGGCTACATAAGGGATGTCTGGTTAAGCCTGTGTGATTGCTTTTATCTTAGAAGAAGCCTCAGGTGACCTGTAGAATTTACTCTTTCGACTCACATACTGGATGATTCGATTACTGTGGAATGTAGCTGAGGATGGTCTCTGTGAGCTGGAGCCAATTTCCCATGTTGATAAAACTATTTCCTTCGTGAAGGATTATCACACCTACGTTGAGGAATCTTACTGTATACAATGGGGGCAGAGACATTCAAATCCCGAATGGTATGCTAACCCAAGACTAGGTGGCATCAGCTGACACAATGCAGATATCTAAGCTTCTGTGGAATTTCTGTATTTGCAGCATTACACCAGAATCAACAGAGAGGAGAAAATTAAGTTCCAGGTACAATATCATGTTAATGTGGCTAATAGATGCCAGCCCTATATCGCCTGTTGCAGCTATGTACTTGATAAAAGCACCAGTTTCAGAATTTGGAAGCCTCAGAGTTTCTTTATTGTGCAGTGTAGAAATACTTTTTGCTACTTAACATTTCACTTGACATGAATAGTGCAGCTTCTCAATACATGGGGGTTCCTTTAAAAGCTGTCTTCCTTTAGAAACTTGCACTATACATGGCATTATTCTAGGAGTATAAGATACGAGTTTTTGTGAGAGAAATTTTCTGGTCCAAGTGGTAGTTTTAACTTATAATACAGATCCAAACCAGTCCTTATTAGAGAGCCTGGTGTGGTTTTTCTGCTTATTCATTTTACTTCCCAAAACCTTCTTGGCCTGTATTTAGAAGGCAATTCTAACCCAAGTCCTCCCCTTTTCATTTGCAACAATAGTGTACATAACACTACTGTATCTACTTTTTCAGATGTCTCTGGCTCTGGAGACCCCAAGTATCTAGTGAATAGCAACCCACGTAGCATAAGTAGATTGGAATACTCTTTGCGTTTACCTGATGAATGATGGAAAAATATCAGTGATGGTGAAGTAGCATACCGATTTTGCTTTAATATTTTGGTACCTTTTGCTGGATTTTAAATTGCAGCCATCAGAGTAAAGGGGGCCGAGATGAAATCTTGAGAGGGACTTTTGCAAGGGTATGTAGTGTTAAGACAAGGGGGAATGGCTTTAAACTGACAGAGGGAAGATTTGAGTAGATATAAAGAAGAAATTCTTTCCTGTGAGGGTGCTGAGACGCTGGCACAGGGTGCCCAGAGAAGCTGTGGCTGCCCCATCCCTGGCAGTGTTCAAGGCCAGGTTGGACACAGGGACTTGGAGCAACCTGCTCTAGTGGAAAGCGTCCCTTCCCATGGCAGGGGGTTGGACCTAGATGAGCTTTAAGTTCCCTTCCAACCCAAGCCTTTTTATGATGCAGTGATTCACCATGATATTATTACTTTAATATCTGAAGTTAAATTGTGAATTGTAGAGATAGCCATTTTTACTGGTCTCATAGTCACATATGCAAATTTCCTGATAAATACAGAATGGAGCATCCTGAAAAACAATGATTCTCAGCTTGTTGAAAACACCAATGCACAGCGTTATCAGAGAATTCAAGTGGGCTGTGGGACTGAATTCTCAATGAAATGAGCTTGAATATGTATTCTTTTCTCAGTACTAAATCCAAAGCCTCTTGTAAAATGACTCAGTGCTCCAGGGAGATTTCTTTGGGGTAATTCCAATTTTTTCACAACACAGTTTGCTCTCCTGATCTAAATGAGGATGGTGAAAACTAGTGAATACTGGGTGTCCTCTATCTCTTCATGGTTGCTTTGATGTGCAGGGTAGTAGAAGAAACACTGACCATGCAGCAGTTTCTCTGTGCAGTTTCTGACAAAAGTGAAAGGAGGAAGACAAGGGAAAAAAAATCTCCAAACAGAAACACATGCAGAAAGTCAATTGCCCCATGTCATTTCCTGCTTACTTATTTTAGCAGGATGACATAAACTGCATGAGTTACACAGGAAAATGGAGATGTCAAGAAAAATTTCTGAATTTTCAATATTTGTTAATCCAGAAAAAGGCCCATAAGTATTTAAGTTCTCCTTAAATATTTGCAGAGTTAGGAAAGACAATGATTTTATAGGAATTACAGAAAAGCAACACCAGGAAATAAGCCAGTTTTCTATGCATGAGGTCTCTTGGCAAAAACCAGTGAGTGAGAAAAACCTCAATGACTGATCTAAAGGGGGCTGGCTTACAAGGATGCTGGAGAGGGACGCTTCATTAGGGACTGTAATGGCAGGACAAGGGGGAGTGGGTTTAAACTTAAACAGAGGAAGTTCAGGTTGGATATAAAGAAAAAATTCTTTACTGTGAAGGTGATGAGGCACTAGAGTGGGTTGCCCAAAGAAGTTGTGAATGCTCCATCCCTAGTAGTGTTCCAGGCCAGGTTGGACAGAGTCTTAGGTGACATGGTTTAGTGTGTGGTGTCCCTCCCCATCACAGGGAGGTTGGAACTGGATGGTATTCAGGTTCTTTCCAACCCAAACCGTTCTATGATTCTGTGATTCTATGAAGTTAGTAGATACTATGAAATTCCATTTATTTTCTTTCTTGTATACAGCAAAAGGACAAGAAACCTTGTACTACATTTGAAATTCAGATTAATTTTTCAAGAGATTATAGTTTTTCCTACTGTGAAAAATGTTGCTTTTTTTTTGGTAAACTGGCTTTGCCTGTTAATAGTTTTGGTATCAATTACCTTTATTATTAAGGACATTTTCTATCTTATGTCTGATTGTTTGATTGAAAATTTTAAGTGGGAAGTACATTCAGGTTAAAAGTGAAGATGCTTAATCCTTGGAATGAACTACCAAGTTAAACAGCAGATTCTCTATGCCCTGAAAGTATTTATACTCATATTTAATTGTATTCAGGGATGTATTTTTAGACATACCCAAGCAATGTTTCTTCACCGAGTTCAATACAGGTACAAGGGTGAAGCAAAGGTGTTTGTAACATGTGAGTAATCAAATTAAATTGTAGAGTTCTTTCCTATGGTCTGTGTATCCCTGGAGACACAAGAACAATGAACACTATGTGTATGCCTATTCCAAATACTTTCATACAGAATAAATTCCATCTGTTTGTGTTACAAATTGATAAATAAAACATCCTGGTCTCTTGATAGTTTCTTTTGCATAATTCAACTTCATGCTCCGATTATTTGTCATTCTCCATGGAACTTCCTTTTGTAACCGACTAAGTATTAAAACTTAATTCTAATATATAAGATATTTTAAATGTATGTTAATATTTTTAATCACATGATCCTGTTAGTATTCATCACACACCAGTGAGTGACACATCTTGATGTTTCAACAGTGTACTTCAGAATGCGTTGCACTTTAAACACTCCAAATGACCCAGAATTGATAAGCATGAACTTGAATCTCATGCAGAATCAGGATCATAATCATGCTTACTTTAAATGAAGTTGCTCTCTCACCTGTTCTGCTGTATAAGTACTAATTGCCCATGAAATCTTTCCATTTTCCTCAATGTACTTCCGTGTAAGTGTCTTGCATCAATTCATAAGATGTTGTTTGCACTGCTTCCTCATAAATTCAAGGCAATTTCCTTGATCTGTAATAGCTTCTTTATGCAGTTCCTGCCTTCTGTTTAACCAAGATTGATTACATTTGCAAAGGATATACTTGACTGACCAATTTCTTTTCATACCATTTACAGACTTTTCATGTTTTCAGACTCGATGTGCTCATCCTTATCACTTATCTGCACTTACACATTTTCATCTGATGTGGGCTATGTAATTTCTAACAGGAAAATGTTACTGCACCATCACAACTCCAGTTTGCATGTATAAAACATAAATTTCTGTTAATATTTAAACTTTGCCATGTATTGGCTAACTAAGGGATAATAACTTGATTGTTAGAAGCTCTTTTGCAGGTTCACGTGAGAGGTGTGTTGCTTTAATTTACATTTACCTAATATGTGAGAAATCAAAATTAAAATTGGGAGAGACTAATTGAAGTTACCAAATCAGCCAGCTGTGATTTGGAAATGCTCTTGATGGAAATGCATGTATGAACATGACCTTTGATGTTTACTGTAATATATTTGAAAGCAGTAAGAATTAGAGCTGTGATGCTCATTTGGGGAAGCAGTTGAGCAGTGCTTCTTTGGACATCTGTATCTCAAGTACTAATTTCTACACATCATCAAGAGAAGCCATTTAGACAAAAGCACAAATTGGATGGAATATTCCTTTTCCATAAGTATCATAACTCCAAGTGCCTCTTTGATAGAGTTATTTATAGAGAGCTCCCCACCACTTCAACTTTTGCGTGAACAGAAGAAAAAATAGAAATCAGTAATCACCCTCTTTAATATGGGGTTAAGAGTTCGCTCAGAGAACATGATTTCTAGCAAAATCTATTTAACTAAGTCAAAAGGAATAGAATTTGATGTTACAGCTTAAAAATTACTACAAGCTGTGCTATTTTCTTATACAAGATGCCCTCATTAACTTCACTGTCACAAAGACGCATAGCATACAGTTCATACCTCTATAGCTATATGAAATATATATATGCAGAATATCTTCTTGCACCCATTTTAATTTAAAGTACTTAGTTAATCAGTCATGTATCTGTGTCTCACACAGGGCTCCTACTAGCACAGTTTTGAGAAGGTTTGAAACTGGAAGTATGATTGAAGTTCTGTTCCAGTAGCTGTTGTCAGCAAAGCACCAGTGTGGCTTTACCACTCTCAGAACAGCTTTCCTAGTGCCTGACAATTGACTGCTTTCCTGGTCTCCCATTTCCCTCCTGAGGCAGTTCTCTGGAAGATTGCTGTAAAATAGTCCGTGCCCTGAGCAACATGGGATTTATTCTGACTACATTGCTGAGACACAGGGGTCACCCAGATACCACACTGACAACTGAAACATCCAGAAGGCTGGAGCATGTCTCCTATGGAGACAGGCTGAGACTGCGGGAGGGGGGGTTCAGGCTGGAGAAGAGAAAGCTCTGGGGAGACCTTAGAGCAGCTCCAGTGCCTAAAGGTGCAGACGAAAAAGCTGCAGTGGGGCTTTTGACAAGTGCCTGTAGGGACAGGACAAGGAGGAATGGCTTTAACCTGACAGAGGGGAGACTGAGCTGAGCTCTTAGGCAGAAGCTCTTCCCTGTGAGGGTGCTGAGGCGCTGGCACAGGGTGCCCAGAGAAGCTGTGGCTGCCCCATCCCTGGCAGTGTTCAAGGCCAGGTTGGACACAGGGGCTTGGAACAAGCTGCTCTAGTGGAAGGTGTCCCTGCCTGTGGCAGGGGTTGGAACTGGATGAGCTTTAAGATCCCTTCCAACCCAAAATTCTGTGATTCTATAATTCTCTAGTTCCAGAGGAACATAAGAAGTTCACAAAGCTGTATGTACCAGGACTCTAATCTTTGCTAGATTATAGCTATCAAACATAAAAGCTGTCTTTGAATATACAAATGATAATTCAGTTCACAAGAACATCACCTAGCATCCCTTCCAAAGATTCAACATCAAAATTCAGCCTTGAAAATTTAAATCCAGTCACAAAGCCCAAAATTTCCAGTATGCCTATACTTTTAATGACAAATATGATTATTTCAAGCAGATTATAAACCAGTCACAAAAGAGGTCCGGCTAGGAGTGCATCTGAAGCAGAAGTGTTATAATCTCTTACCAGACATTGCAGGCACATGGACCTATCTGACCTACATTTTTAGGTCAGATTACTAAAAGAGTAAAGACATTAAATGGTTGTGTTTTAGTAATCTATCGCACATTGCATGAACAAAACTGATTAAGTTGAACATATGCACGGAATTTTAAAGAGGATAAAAGTACTGATTGACATTAGATTAGGAAATGCTAACGTGCTAAATTCAGTGCTTGGAAAATGAAAACTGGATATGTTCCAGAGCACTACACTGATACTGTTGCCTTGGGTAGCAGTAAGGTCATTAACTCTTTATTTTTGGTTATTGCCTATCATTGGTATTAATTTCCTGGTATTTTAATGAGATTCCTTCATTGTAATTTACTGTTACACTATTCATTGTCTGAAACTTTATTCCCTGTAAAAAGTAAAACATAATTAGATAGATTTCAATCAATTTTATTTAGCACTTTAGTTGTGTTTGAACCTGTGTTTGCTTGTAATAGAAGTTTAAGTCAGGGTTGGCTTCCATGATAGTATCAAAAATTGTTGAGGCAACAAACAGTCCTTTGGCAAATTTGAGATTCTTATATTTTTCCTTTATGTAACCTTTTAATTAAAATTAACTGAATGGTCAGTGTTGACTTGAGTGGATGGCTGGCAGCATATTTTCCTTATTATGACAAAGGATGTATACCCAGTTAGATACTGCTGTGAGGTTCCCAATATCTTAACATTGTGTCTTACTGGATTTGATAGTAATTTATTCAGTGCTGCTACTTCTACCACCTCAGTGAGCTAACGTGTTCTTTTCACGCCGCTTATAGAGATTGTAATAAGTCAGGAATGTGAACAGGCACTGTAAGAAATGGTAGTTGTCTGTTTTCCTCAACTCTAATGAACTGCTTTAAAGTAAATAAAGACACAGCCTTATTCCTTTGTTTAACCACTGAACTGAAAGTCAGAAACTGTTGGCACTGTTCTGACCCTTTATATTATTAATTACTCTTTGCATAGTCTCAGGAAAATTCATTTGACCTGCTTGCATCTCGGGTTGTCTTTCTGCATACCTAAAATAACAAAATGTAATTAATATATAGGAGTGTTAGAAAATAGTTGCTGATTGTTTGCCAAGATGTGTGAAAATGTTCAGAGCTATGAAAATGAAAACTAGCTATCTTCATGACTCAAAAGTGCAAAAATTATCATGTAAGGTTTATCCCAAGAAAGAGGGGAAGATGCAACTACTGATGAGAAGCCGATCAAGAGAATGGTAAATGAATGGCCAAAAGATGGTCATCACACATATGAGGAAAGGTCACCAGGGAGTACCAGTAAAGATTAGTGTTCTGGTTGTTGTGGTTTAACCCCAGTCAGCAACTAAGTATCACACAGCCACTCATTCACTTCCCTCTCACCCCCATGGATGGGGTTCTCGGACTAAAGCCAAAACACAGCACTGCACCAGCTACTAGGAAGAAAATTAACCCAGCTAAAACCAGGATACCGGCAAACACTGTGTCTGTAGACATACCATAAGCACATCTGAAATATAAAGCTATAGGGTGTTTAAAATCAGGCTTAGTGCAATTATTGATATCTTGTCTGGTGCCTGTTTTGGAAACACTGGACCATATGTGTGTTTTTGATGGGTCTAGCCACAAATTCTCCTGTAATTGCAATTAGTGTATTGGATCCACACCGCGCATTAGATACAATTTTTATTCACATTGTAACTTTCAGATGGCAAGAGAATTTGGGTGACATTAGTTTTCAGAAATGCTTATGTATTTTTGTTTTATTTGAAACCCTTAGACCCTTTTAGAGAAATACTTTTAAATAATAACAAAGACCAAAAAAAACCAAACAAGTGGAAAGTGCTTTTGAGGTTGTTAAGCTCCGTGAATTTTTTGCCAGAAACAAACTCCATTTGTCAGAAAACAACTGGTTTAAATAAGGGTTCAGGAATGCTTAGTTCAGTTCATACTTTTCATACAGATGCCGGCAGTTTCCTTAGTAAATTTAACTATTCTGTGCCTAAATATTCCTCTAGAAAATGTATATTGGATATACTCCATGAATGTATTCGTGTAATATTTACAAACATAACGTCTGTATCTACATATATATACACAAACATTTGTATATATAATGATGTATATTCACACACAAATGGCAGCACAAGCACTGGAATTCAGTGACTGAATGCATGTCACTATATATTTCTGCAACATGTTGCATGTTTACATGCGTTACAAAACATGTTGGAACAAGAGGAATTCCTGTTTGACAGAGAGGAAAAAATTCTCCTTGAAATATTAGCCCTGGAAATGGGCCCCAGAAATTCACAGCTTGGAGTTTTTGGACTCAAACTCAGATATTTCTTCTCCAGCTGTGTAATCCATTCCACTTTGTTTTAGAACTGGTGTTGTACCTGCCTTTAAATTAGTCTCATTCTAATTCATGGGAATTCTCTGCTTCACAATCTTTAAGGTAAGCCGACCCTGCCATGGTCACAGGACTGTACAGAAGAAAGTAAGTTGGTAAACCACAGAATCAGGATCAGAGATTTTGAAGGTTTACAGTCTCTACTGAACCAAAATATCTGTGTAGCAAAGACTAAATAGGGATGCTCAAGCTAAAGCAAACACACAGTATGGGCAGTGCAAATGTGACATTTTTCTCAATGAGGTATTTGAATTCAGTTTGAAAAGATGGATTACATTTTAACATGTATTTTAAAAGCTAGGGGAAACAAACTATAAGATGAGCTAAAATAAAGCCATTTGTTTATGATAAGAATCTGTATTAGCCTAAGTATATAAATGATGTTTACCACACTCTTTAATCTGATGTCCTCACCATGCAAGGACTGTTTCTGCTGTTCATCATTGAAATGTTTACCTCCCTGCTGTGTTGTCACTAGCTCAGCTGCTGGTAGTGATTGTCACAGGTTTGCATGTCACAGGCATTTAAAATCTTGGCTCGCGTTCTGGAACTTGAACTAGCTGCCTATGTTAATCAATACTGAAACATTGCCACTACTTGTTTCTGCTCAGTGTAACAGCCATGGTAATTGTAGGAAGAAACTAAATCCTGACCTTTTAAATAGATTATTCACAGTAACAGAAGGAATAGCACAACCTGTAAGTGGGTGACTATAGATTTCACATTTACACAATTTCACTAAAATATATGTGTTCAAAAATTGAAGGTGAAAATGTGGGGATTTAATAGCAATAACATATATTTAAAGAACTTTTCAACTTCATCTAAATCCTGGCCAAATTATTATGGAAGTCTGGTCTTTCATAGTAAAAATTTCATATGCTGCTACCCAAATGCAAAATACGATGGCAAGTTAAAAGCTAAATGAATTCATACAAGACTGTAATACTAAATACTGTGAGCTATAACATTTAATCTGTAAGTCTCCATGATTGCACAGTATTTGTGCTGGAGATGGTTTGATATTCTCATAGTTGGCATAAAGGAGTACAAAACATAAGCATTTTGAATATAATTGCTAACAAGGCGCCAGCAAAACTTCAGGAGAAATACTTTGGAATATAACATCTGGGGAAATACATATTCAGAGCGATAGAGATATAAATGCAAGTTTCAGTATCATATTCCTCTGTATCTTGGATAAAATCATGCTGATAATACTGGAGATAGTGGATGATGTGGGAGAATTACTCCAGGATGAGATACTAAACAAATTGGAACAACATATTTAAGCAGAAATATTCTGATTGCTTACTGCAGTTTTATGCTATTGGAAAGAGTCTGGTCATTTCAGCACCAGACTTAGCACATAAAATTTTATTGGAGGTTTTTATACAGCTGGTGTTAAAAAAGGAGAGAATTTATTGAAACCAATGAAGTATACTCCTCTGGATGGCTTTTTTTCCCCCTCATATACACCAGTTTTACATCATCATAACTCCACAGATGTCGGTGGCGTTATTCTTGAGTTCCATTAGGATAAAAGAAAGAAGACTCTTGCTCCTTTCTTTCCTGTCTGTATTTTTGTATAGCTACAGCAGTCTTGCGATTCAAAAAGACACAATGGAGAAGAACAGTGCAGGGATTTTTGTTTGTTCCTTTACTTTCACACTAAAAAACAATGGGTGTTTATGGCTTTATTTTTTGAGGGGGAGTTAAAAATCTAAGCCAACTAATCTCCTTGTTTAGCTTTTTGGGATTCGTCCCATTTTAGCCCTGAACAGAAAAGAGACCTTCCTAAAGTAAGAAACAAGTTTAATGTACATGCCTCTGAAAACACAGATTAGGTCTCCCAAACTGCAGACGATTTAGTCACTTGAAAGTAAGTATTATGTGTTGAACTGGTTTAATATTTGTGACTTAATATCAAGTCCTGAAGACCTTCAGGACACATAGTATTGATTTTCAAATACAACAAACATTCAAAGAAGAGCTGCAAAGATGAAAGGAATGTAATTATTCTCTATATCCACTGTGGATAGAGTAAGATGCCATACAATTTTCATGTTTACTTTAAATCCACTGGTTAAGTAGAACGAAGCACTGATCTGATAGCATTAAAAGAGTGTAGAACCTGGTCATTTGATGCTTTCAGGACTTAAGCATTGACCAGAACCATTGTGACTAGCATAGATGCTGACTTGGCTAGAATCATAGAATCAGTTAGGTTGGAAAAGATCTTTAAGATCAAGTCCAGCCATTACACCAGCACTGCCAAGGCCACCACTAACCCGTGTCACTAAGGGCCTCATCTGCACTGTTTCTGAACACTTCCAGGGATGGGGATTCCACAGCTTCCCTGAGCAGCCTGTTCCAATGCCTGCCCACCCTCTCTGTGAAGAAGTTGTTCCCAATATTCAATCTAAACCTCCCTTGGGGCAGCTTGAAGCTGTTTCCTGTTTACTGGTCATAGTGGTAAAATTTCACGATCTTTTTCTTGAATTATGGCAAACATTCTCTTGATTTTTATAACTCCTGATTTAGTTGTTTTTTTCCCCAAAAAACGTTGTCAGAGGTGCATGTAATATATTACTGCTATTGATACAGCGCACCACATCTTGCTCCTGTGAGAATACATAAGTGCACTTTCATCTGGGACAGTTTGCAGAGACAAAAAGTTCAAATGGAGGACCCCAGAGAAGAATAAGGAGAAAACATTGAAAAAATAAATTGGTTTGTAGCAGTATTTGTTACTGTAAAGTTTTTTGGGAAGAGTCCAGAATAAGCCACAACTTCTGCCACTTTTTCCCCTATCACTATCTACAAGTAGAGTCATTCACCTATAACTGTCACTAATAAACCAGCATAAAGGCATCATAATGTCATTTAATTTGAAGTGTTTGACAGATTAATTCCTTTCATGATGAGTTTGGGTGGGTTTGGGGCTTTTTTATCAGAACTGCTCCACATTAAAAGAATAGGGATTTTCTTATGTATTTGGGTTTTTTTTTCAAAGAGTTCAGGATTTATTTTGGCAGATTTTGTAGAGAAAAACCGATTAAGTGGTTAAGCTTACATGCAAGTGTCATAGCTTAGTTGCAATTAATAGCTAAATAAGAGTGTTGGAATCAAGGTACCCGCAATTGTCAGGCAATTGCATGGATCCATGTCACTGATCTTGAAACTGTCATTTTCGCCCCATAGAGACTGTTGAGCTGCAGTAAAGGGGAAATGGAAGAATGTTCTGAGGTCTTTCTTCCTCTTGCTCTCTCCACTCCACTTAACCCCACCTCCAATTCTTCAGGATTCATTGAGTTTGGGTCAGGAATAAGGAGTGCCCTAGAAACACAGATGGGAAATTAAGTACTTTGTTCCCCATGTCTCTTGATGCTTTATCACTGAGAAAGAAAAGCTATATGGCCAGAAACAGCATATATAATGCCCACCAGAAAAAAATGTCTGATCAGCTGCAATCATATATGAATTTCTCTTTTCCTTTTTCCCCAGTAGAAAAATGTTTCATTAATTTTACTAACTTACAAAATTTATATGGGATCCTTTGTTAAGAGATGTGCCATTCACTGAGGGGGTAGAGCAGTTTGGGGACTTGATTTCAAGTCCAGGATGTTCCACAGCTTGTTCAAGGTACATTTCTCTCTGTTCCCTGAAGACTTTGGAGCAGTGGTAGTTCTGAACTTAGTGTTTGAAGCTGTACCTACTGCTTCTCCTACCTGAATATCCCATGGAGGTGAAAAGTCTACTCATCCTGCCCTAAAATAAAACCAAAGGATGACTCACATAGAAAGGATCATCGTTGCCCTAAGTCACTTTCCCTATCAAGCAACTTCTAATATCAATATGTCTTAACAAAAGCATGTTCTGTCCTGAATTGGATATGCACAGTTATTCTTCACACACTAGTGTGTCTTCAGACAGGTGAAATTTCTTAAAACATCTGTGTTTATTTTGACACTCTTGTGGCATTGATTTGCCTGCAGTGACTGGTAAAACAGGCATTCACATCCCAGCCCTGCAGAGGACAAACACCTTTTTGTTGTGCTCCTTTTGCAATGCAGCCTTCCCACCACTGCTTGAATAATAGGTGAAGCTGTGCAGTCAGTGGGTTTTCAAAGAAGCAGTGACTGATGTGTCATACATCAAAGCTACATCTAGGACTAGCTTCCCTATCTGAACCTGGCTCCAGACTATCTCCACTTTGTTTATAGTCGTGAAGGACTCAGCATTCAAATCCTGAATTCTTAGTACCCAGACAAAGACAATATTTATTTCACTTTTCTCCCTTCTGCTCATATGCTGTCTTGAAAAGAATAGTGGTATCGATTTGCATTTATACATACTTCTGCAACAGCAAATTACCATACTCATCAGATTAATGTTCCATATTTATAGATCTATCAAGGAAACTTCTTGCTCAGCAGTGGGGAAGCCCAGACCTTGCTGTATTATCAATTTGCCAAGAGCCTAAGGCCTGCACAGAATTTGCATCTTATATTTACACAATATGTTTAATTAAAACAAACATACGTATCTATGGTATTTTCTTCTATTTGCTCCTAACCTGACAGCCAAATAGTAACTATTAGAGTTTCCCAGTTTTCCTCATCCCCTCCCCTGCTTGTGTGTATGAGCATTTAAAACCAAAGGAGCAGTTTGGAAGATGGGAGTAGGCAAATGCTTATGTTCAGAGCACTGGCAGAGAGAGAAAACTCAGGTCCTGATTCTCAGTGTAAACCTCATTTGGTGACTTTAAAAATTCACCTAATCTGCAAGAATGTGAAGGATATTTGTTTCATGTGGCTATCTTGAGCTAAATTGACCCAACAGTATACATAGTTTTCAAACAAAATGTGTTGATTTAAATGGCAAATTGAGGTGAGTTTGTTCCTAGTAGATTTTGTGTCTCCTCCTGTTGTCAAATTTATTTCCGCCCTTGATTTTCCAGCTATCCTCAATGAGTTTGCTACCTTTTAAGATGTAATATGGCTCTAAAATGGAGCTTTAAGTAACAGAACATTTGAAAGCACAGAAAGTGGAATCCAAGAGCAATTTATGTTACCTACCCTGCACACTGACATTCAGAGTGGATAAATATTTTTGGAGATGTCTGCCTTTCCATAGTTATAAAGCTGGTTTAGGATATTAGATTAGACAGATGGATTAGATTTACTAATGTATAGAAGCTACTTCTGACTCAGGAAGTCTGAGCTGGGAGTGGTGGGCACCTGACAGCACATAGCATATTGGTCTGTTTTCTTCCAGTGTTTCTTATTAGGAATCCATTTTTGGCCATGGAGAAGAGATAGGTTGCTGAGCTATGCAGATCATCTCAAGTTCTTATTAACTTTTAGGTGGCAGAAATTTGCTGGTATAATTTGAACATTTAGCTGGGAATGCCACAAAAATGAACTAAAGATTCAGCCAAATGAGTGCTATCAGGAACCAAACCCTTTCTTGACTGAAGCAAGTTACACTGGAATGGCTTAGATGGGAATAGAACATTTAGAACTTGTCTGCCCGAAGGCTTGTACTCACTAGATTCAAGTCTACTTGGGAGTGATCTGCATCTTAATTAAATTCTTTTTCTGTACTAAGTGTGAAGGAAATATTGTGTGCTACTTACAAGAACTCTTGTGTGACTGCATTTGTGATACACATTGAAATGTCAATCCCCAACTGCTATTCTATATAGTTTTCATCTTATCCAGAGCAATATCCATCTTTAACCAGTCTTTTTTTTTACTCAAGTGACTTTCCTTACTTACCTCATGTGCTGTTGCATATCTAGAAGTCACCCACCTAGTAAGACGGCATAATTTGCAAGTTAACATCCCTGCACTACACTGTAGTCCTTCATGTTATCATGATGCATTGCTCTTTGAAAACGTACCTACAACTTCCCTATCTACATTTCTGCATAGAATGATAGAATCGTTAGGGTTGGAAAGGACCTTAAGACCATCTAGTTCCAACCCCCCTGCATAGGCAGGGACACCCTACGCTAAATCATATCACCCAAGGCCTCGTCCAACCTGGTCTTGAACACTGCCAGGGATGGAGCATTCGCAACCTCCCTGGGCAACCCATTCCAGTTCCTCACCACACTAACAGTAAAGAACTTCCTCCTTATATCCAACCTAAACTTCCCCTGTTTAAGTTTTAACCCGTTACCCCTTGTCCTGTCACTACAGTCCCTAATGAAGAGTCCCTCCCCAGCATCCCTATAGGCCCCCTTCAGATACTGGAAGGCTGCTATGAGGTCTCCATGCAGCCTTCTCTTCTCCTGCCTGAACAGCCCCAACTTCCTCAGCCTGTCTTCATACAGGAGGTGCTCCAGTCCCCTGATCATCCTCGTGGACCTTCTCTGGACTTGTTCCCACAGTTCCATGTCCTTTTTATGTTGAGGACCCCAGAACTGCACACAATGCTCCAGGTGAGGTCTCACAAGAGCAGAGTAGAGGGGCAGGATCACCTCCTTCAACCTGCTGGTCACGCTCCTCTTAATGCAGTCCTCCAAGCAGAGGAAAATATTTCATGAGATATCCTCCTGATCATGTTGCCTGAAGAAATTTAATCACAACTGTAACCCCATAATCCTCCTGCCTCCCATTAGCACTTCCTTATTTCACCAGCTTTTATATAAATCCACAGAAACCTTTCCTTTCATTGAACCTTATTTAAGATTACGTCAGTCATTCTCTGTTGTAAAAAATTATAGCGTACGTAGTTACTAAACTTTTCACTGTCTCTTTTTGTCTATTCTCTTTAACTGTCAACATGTAAGAGATAAGAATGAACCCTTGATTTCAGCCATTGGTATGTTTTCATTAGAGCAAAACACCTGTGTAGACAAGGAAAACCACATTCTGTCTCAACAGAAGTTATTCTTGCTTAAAATTAAGGTTAGGTCTATCTTCCTGAATCATCTCAAAGGCTTACTGAGCTGAACTCAGCTTCCCTTATCCTTATTACCAGGCCTCATAACAGGAGCTGTGACTGACTGTCTGGCTATCCTCTCCAATTGCTGCAGTGAACTCAGCTGTCTGTGTTTCACCACATTAACCATTCAGCCAATTTGACTGGGATACAATTGCTCAACACTGAGTTTTGGGTATCTCCTTCCTTTGAAATGCCCAGGTCCTCTTTCATTCCGTGATAGTGCCAGGGAATACTCCATTGTATTCAGAAAGAAAGTCACGCCAACAGACTAAACCACCAGTTTATTGTTTGTAACCAGATGAAGAGCCACAATTCCATAGGTTAAAAGTAAAATGTGACATAATCTGCTATCACTGGGGTAAACGCCATGAGTATCAAGAACCTACGTTGCTGTAAGATGGAGTCTCCATAAATATCAAGCACATTTTTCTGCTCCTGTCCCTAGTAGAGCACAGTAAATTCACTCACCCATTCCTAATCAGAAGAAGAAAGTGAAAACTCAGAGAATCCATGAAATAAAATATACAACCACAGACTGGTTTGAGTTGGAAGGGATCTTAAATCTCACCTAGTACCAATCCACCTGCCACAGCCAGGGACACATTCCACTAGAGCAGGTTGCTCCCTCTCGGAATATAGGAATTTTGAAAGAATCCAAGAAACAACAACAAGAACTTCTGTGAAGTTGTGCACACTGTAGATACTTCAACTGCACTCAATTATAACACATCCATGAACTGGCAGTGGAAAAATCCAATTCCGGCAGCAGAGATGACTTGCAGCTGCAGCTAATAGAGTGAGGGATGTGAATACAGAGAGCACTTACATGATGAAGGCAAGACCGGCAATCAGTTGTATGCTTCAAAGCAAAAAAGCACAATCAATCTGACAATGGGACCCCATTGTTAACTGTGGCTTTTTGGTGACAGGAGATGCACAGTGGAAGGGCCCTGTAAAAGAGCAGCCTTGCTCCCCAGCCCTACCACATTCTTCTGTGATGCCTTTTGTTTCTTTACCCTTTTTTCCCCTTTGCTTTACAGCTGAGATTTCCTCATCAGGGGGCAATTCTTCAGCATGGTTAAAATGCTAGAAGTTGCTTTACCTTGCCTATGTTTTGTTCTGCCTTCACATCTGTAGTTCAGGTCATGGAAATGTCTTGCTGCAAGCTGTGGCTGACAGCCAAGTAAACAGGTTCAACTCTGTAACCCGCAACAGCATAATGCTGTTTGGGTAGACTATATAGTAGCCAGATCAGCATGCAATAGAGCAAAAGTCACAAGTGTACTTTTCCTAGGATTCGGTGTGTACGAGCTGAACAATACAAAGATCACTGTTCAGTTATATTAATGAGAAAAATGTTCTTCCCCAAGCAGCAATTTTTCTACCAAAACTCTGTTCCTCCCTTGCCACCACCCCTCCACACCCCCGTGGACAACCTTATATTAACATCTGTGGGGAAAACTAGCTCTTTATAGCTGAGCTAGCTCTTCAGAATGGTGCAATCCTGTCCCTGACCATTGTATATTTCTCCGATTCTTAAGCCTTTGAAATGTCTTTTCTTCTGAAAGACCCATCATTTAGAAGTTTCTTAGAGTCTCACTGTCCTTTAAGTAGTGTCCTGTCCCAAGCAACAATAGCTACTGACTGATGCCAACCTTCCTTGGCAGGTTTACATTAGTCCTGGCTCCATTTTTGCAGCACATTGAGGGCATCCCAAACACTTACAGAAAAATAATAATTAACTGACAATCCCTGAACTGAACATCTCTCTGTGCAATTTAAACATGGATAGCGATACAAAGAGAGGCTTGGCCGGGAAAGAAAGAACGTCTAACAACCTGGGAAATGGTTGTGCAAAGTTGAGAGCAGAGACAAGATCCTAGCCCTTATTACATGGTCTGTGCAGTAACTTAAATTGTGGTTCTCCTCTCACTGAAATCGATGGCAATGATCCAGAGTCTTTAATTGCAGCATCATTCAGTGTGGGGGAAAAGGGTATATGAAAAAACAAAAAACAAACAAAAAAAAAGATATATTAAAAGTCAGGTGCTGCTGTTCTGATTTGATAAACTTTGTTATCTACTTTAGACTCAGTCATCTTGCAGTGGCACTAGTAGCTACACTGAATACAAAGTGAGAATTATCTATTCATTTTTGCAGCAAGAACCTGAGGCCTTTGCCTGTAACTATATGTCTGGAGATAAGAAAGAGGGATTCAATTTCTCTTTACATTTCAAGAGCCTATACAGCCCTGAAAGTCTTCATGCATCTGCCATGAAAAAAACATCCTTTAATAAGCACATAAAGTGAGGTGCAGTCAGTTATAGATGTATCGTCTGTGATGTAAGATGCCTTGCAAGCTCTGAGGTAGAGAACTGAGGCAGTTTGCTTCATTCGATGCATTGTGGTTATCAGGCAGCTTATTTTCTGACCTTCAGAGGTCTAGCAATATAACTACGTGTAAAGAGGTGGTGTCCCTGAATCCTAGAAGCCATGCAGGCTCAGAAGGAAGGAGGGATCAAAAATGACTATATTAACACCCCTGTACAAATCTATGCATATCTCAAAATCATCCAACTGGCCATAAAAATGTACCCCAATTTAAAGCTACTGTTAACTGATAATCTCTCTTTAGAATGGCAGTTGAAAGTACAAAATTAAATCCCATCATTAAAACCTTTAGATTATAAGCAAAATCTGTTAAGTACACAAGGTGCTGCCTCTGTGTCCTGTTTTATACTCTGTCTCTAGATATCTGCTATTTGTCACTGGATGTGAGGACATTTGTTTTGACCTGCTACAACCATCCTCTGTTTCTCCTTTAGATTTATATCATAACTGTTTGTTTAAATCATGACTGAAAATTAGTAATTTCAATAAAAATGATTTCAATCATTTTGCTCTGCAAGTTGTTACAAGGACCAGACTTCAGAAATCTGTATTTATTGGCTGAATATGCAAAGACTTTGTTGCATTTATATTGAACAGAAAAATTACTTTAGGCATAAAAGGAGGAGAAAATTGTTTTACTTTGACTTTTAATCCATATTTCCTCATCTTTTTTCTTGCAAACCATATCTAACTTTCTTTTCCTTGCAATTAGCTATCTTAAACTGTCAGAGAAAGCTCAGATTTCTTTTGTTCAACTAAATGGGATTATGATAAGTAAAATAATGGAATCCTTAAAGTAAATAACATATGCCATTGGCATCTTGCATACATTATTAGCACAACTGGACAGTTTGCATTAGTCTCCTTGTAATGTGCGCCTGAACATGGTTTGTATAGATTGAAGGAAAATTGAAATTCGTCAGGAATGATTGGTGCACCATAGATCAGTTAGAGGTCATCGTGTTATTTAGTATTTTATGGCGAATAAATCAGATGCTCACTTCAAAATCCTCTTTCATATGAGCTATAATACATTGAGTTCTTTATGGCAAAGGAGTGAATTTTTATGAACTGAAACTGAACCACATTATCCTGTAGAGTAATGGGGCAGCCACATGTGTAATGAATAGGACATCACTCACTTTTTTGTATTCTCTGCATCACACTGAGAGCACAAAAAGTCTGAACCAAGTAGATTGCTTCTCCCTGTGTACAAACAAGAGGGCACTTGAGGCAGTGAGGGTGAGAGACTTCATACCTAGTTTGAACATCTAAATAGATGATTGCTTAGATTCTCCATAGAGGGAGAGTCTCCACAACCTTCAAAACCCGATCCTAGCAATAAAACAAGATACCACCAAAAAATATTCACTGGATCAACTTTCTAAAGAGAGGAAGGTAAAATAACTATTTCCTGGTGTCCAGACAGGTTTGCTATGGATGAGTATTGAGATGGTGTAGTCTTCAGAGTGCATGGGCAAGATCCTTTGAATCTGGCCCTTGATTTACAGCTTAAGCTTTCCTGTAGAATTGTGTGCTTAATACACTTTGTGTTGGATCGGTGCAACTGTAATAATAGTCTATGAATATAATATATGCCAGGCTTGTTATAAGTGGTTCACAAAAGTAGAGGAGTCACATTATAGAGCTTGATTCATCATACAGTGCAGCTACTTCAGGCACAACCCACAAACTTTAGCTAAACGCAGAGCAGCGAGTGGGTTATAAAAAGTTTCTACGAGGTTATGTACTTGTTTCTTAGAATTTGTCTCATCATTTTCCAGCTGAAATAGGTAAGAAAGGTGAAAAGATTTCTCTGAATAACTGAGGATAACTTAGTACCCCATTTTTGGGTTATTATCCTTTTAAATTTATGGTAAGATAAGAAATTATTAAGGAATAGATTTCATTTTTTATAAGTAATGTAACATTCTATATGGTTAAGGATTCTTTGCTGTCTGAGATTTAGAACATGTTTTTGACTGATTCTTAAATTTTGGTATGTGTTGTAAGAAGGCTATAAATGACTTGATTAATTTTCACATGCCCATTCCAGTCTCTTATCCTTGAAGAGAATGAACATGCAATTACCTCCATTAGCAATAGAACAGCTGACTGTTGCTTCCAATGTGCATTTTGTTGCCATTTGTTTTCCCTGAATTTGCAGCTCTGAAGTGACAGGAAATTCATGCTAGAAATTGGTTTGATAAAAAACTGTCATTTCCTAGCTTGGTCAGAAAAATTTCCAACCCTGCTCCCTTCATATTCAAAGAAGGAAGAACTAAGGGTTGTTTTTCCCCCCTTCCCTCCAAGGATTTAGCGTTAAAGCAGCTATCTTAAAATTCAGCTAACTTAAATTTAAGTGTCTCATCTAAAGCAATGTCTTGGTATCCTGTCAATGGAATAGATACAGATAAACAACTCCAGAAGGCAATACATCTTACCCAGGCTAAATAACATCTTAGAATGGGCCTATTTCTCACCCCACTTACTCAAGGTGCCAATGCACCTTTGTGTCTTGTTTGCCAACAAGACTTTGTGTTTAATTGGTCTTCAAAGAAAGGGTGCATTATTTTAGTAAACTATAAATCTTATGCTTTCAAGTATTCAGCAGGCAATACCGATGGAACAGCACTGGAGAAAAAAATGTGGCTGCTCTAAGATTTATCACTTAGCTTTACAATTTTAATATTATGTCAATGCTGTGGTTTAAAACAAAACAAAAAGTTGTTTTATAGATCAAATATTGCTTTCAATATAGGCCTTAACTTGAGGCACTCTGAAAAGCAGATGAGAAACAGATACTTTGGTCTTCTTTTATTGCCTAAATTTAAAATAAAATGTTAATGTTGTTTCAAATTCAAATAGGTTTTAAATGCCATCAGTGTAGAGAAAGCCTTACACGGGAACTTGAAATTAAAGTTTTCAGATTTAGAATCTTTTTTTCCGTTGTTGTTTCTGTCTTCCCACAGGCTGTGTTTTAAGAATCCATCTATTAATAATGTCTGTTCTTCCTTTCTATCCTATGGGAGATAGCAGGAAATAATCACAATTTGTCAAAATCTTAGAGAAAATAGAAGCTTTAAAGGGCTAAAAATTTATCTCAGCGAAACAGTGCATTCAATAACGATTCATTGTTTTGTTTTAAAAAAACCCAACATTTTAGTGATTTGTGGTTTTATTACTGCTGCACCTGTTTTGCTTGTAACTGTTTATGAGCTAATGTTTTACATGTCATCTCTGCTCACTCCCAAATCAATCAAAAACCTGAGCATAAAACTCTTCAGTCAATGAATATAAATATTATAAAAGCAAATCAGTCAAAACAAGAAAGCTATAATAAAATCAAATACACAACAAATATATTTTTTCTTAACTGGTTACTAATATTTTTTCCTTAGTGGATTTTCCTTGTTTTCTCATTTGGGCGAAGTGGTGATGTGGCTCAGCACGAATGTTGAGTCCTGATACAAAGGCCTTAGTGTCTCTTAATCTGTTCAGTCTAGGTATAGATAGAGATTCTAGGATATAAGTATTGATAGAGCTTCCTACATTAGAAATACGTTTAGAAAATTGATGGGAAGCAGTGCCATTCAGGTAGGATTCATGGCCTTCTCCAGAAACTTGGTCAGATACAATTACAAGAAAGAAGCTAAAGAGTGGCTGGCCTTGTAACAGAGCCTGATTTACCAACAGCATAAATGAGTTTAAACATTATTTGAATACTATCACAGATAGAGGACATCAACTGTCTCTAGCAGATATAATGAAGTCCCTGAAAAGGCAAAACAATTTTTTCCTAACAGGAGCTTAATAAAGGGTGACCATGGGCTATATAGGAGGGAAAAAAAGACTGAGAAACAATTTTCAGCCTAACATGAGTATGGACAGCAAAAAATACCGAAGAACCACCATAACCCAAACTCTCCTATGGAGATCCGTAAGATCTCATTAAAACTCCCTTCACTGCAACTCAGCTCATTTGTGAAAGGTGTAGAGCTAATTTGACTTAACCTTTAGACTTTGATAATAAAGTCACAGCTTAGATGACACAGTCTGTCATAATATTTGTACTTTGGAGTGGCTTGGTAACTGTAACAGTCCCTGTAAAAGAGATTTTCCTGCCCACTTCCTTTAAGGACCAGATGGCAAGTGGACTATATAGTTTCCCTGCACTGATTGAGTTAATTCCAACAAGCAAATGTCCCTGGCCCATAGCTGGCTGCAGTGTACCTACCAGTCACAGCTTCCAGTTATTTTGGGTATTTTCTTGGTTACCTCTACCTGTGATGTGAGAATTCATAGTTCAACTGTGTTACCTCCACATCAGCTACAAGTGTTTAACCACCAAACTCCAGGTACTTGTGCAGCCTGACTTCTGGTGTAGGTTAATTCTCCCAAGGCAGATGTGTTATGGGATTATATGTATTGACATAAACTATATTAAAAAAGAACAAAATGTGGTCCTTTTTCCAGTAACACTAGAAAGAAGGCTTTTTAAAAACCTCTCTGCAATGGGTCTGACTTTTTATGAGCACTGTTGTGGGAGTCCCTGCCAAATCTGTTAGGGACAAATCGGGTCCCCGTCAGATTCATGGATTTGAGCACACGAGGTTAGGTAATGAAAACCACAGAATTTTCAGCCAGGACCCTAAAAATAACAAAGATACTTATTAACTTATTTTTTAGTCACAGTAAGAGCTATTTATGAAGAAGATTAATTCTATCCCAGCTAAAAACTGTACACCTCTCTTTTGGCAAATGCTTCCTCCTAATGGGGTACAAGGCCTTTGGTTTAGGATTCCGTGTTTGGTGTGAGATTTTGTTTGTGGTTTAAGAGCTCATCCTGATTTAACAAACCTCATCAGTCAGTCTTCATGCAACCTCGAAACATTTCAGTCTAACAGAACATCTGAGAAGAAACAGTGCTATACAATGAAAATAGTGTTGGCAGATTGATAGAGGCTGATAGGGAGAGATCTTTATTTCATGAGTAGCCTAAGGGAGCACAAGTTGGTATAACTTTTATTTTATCGGGACCTGCAGGAAGGGAAATTGCAGCAACTTAGATTCCTCTGATGTTACCCACTGTGTCTAGATGTAGTTCCAGCCCTTTAATATAGTGATGCCTGTTTCATGCAGAGTTGTGAGTGCTAACTGACACGATATCCAAAGACAACACTAAGCAAACGTCTGTGGTGCCGTAGCAGAGTTCTGACATACACTGGCAAACTGGTTTTCTGTCTTCACACATAGACATCTACCTACTTCTGTAGCTTCAATGAGGAAACGTATCTGAAGCATGAATGTTTGAAATGGAAGTGTATCAAGTCTTGGGTCACTGTGGTTTATATAACTTACAGATAGTCCTGAGTCTATACAAGTCTGAGCCTGTATAAGTCCTAAGATGGAATTTCATTGGTAGCTCTGTCTTTCTGATAGGTAGCGCTTCCACCAGAAGGGGATGTCTCTGATTCCCTTGATCTTCCTTAGTTTTGCTTCTCTATGACTTACTACTGACCTCCCAACCTTATCTCCTCCTGCCTTACTCCACCTTAAGTGCTTGCTGGATCTTCCCATTAGGTCACTAGAATGTGAGAAAACAACCTAGATTGTTTTTTTTTTCTGGATGTAGTATCTGCTAAATTAGTAGCTTAAGGCAGTTCATAGGAGGGTTCAATGTGTATCATTACCTGCTGGGAGAAGGAGCAGTGGGAAGAGGGATGGATAAGAAAGAACTTCTAGCTGTGATCGTCAAGGAACTACTTTGGTTCACTGTGTTGCATGGAATGACATACTTGATGTTATCCACTTCTTGCAGTGTATATTATTCAATAAGTTGTAGTTTATAGCATGTCTTTTCTAGGAAAGACAGGCTCTCTCCAGCTTCTGGCTGGATAGGACAGCTAATGTTAATAATCACTTCACCAAAAGTGAGCAGAACCCACAGAACTGAAAGCCATGGAGGAATGAAACACCTGAGCTCAATCCTACCTTTGTAGGTTAAATGTACCAATTTACTTACAGCAGAACATGCTTTAGTTCAGCTTACAAAACATTTCTGAGGTCCAGGATGGTTTAGTAGATGCTGAGCACCCATTTCTGAAGTCCAGGATGTCTTAGTAGAGGCTGAGCACCAAGAAGCACTCATATTGTTACTTGGGTGCAAGCTACATGTTAGGACCTGGCTGGGTTCTCTCTGCTTATCACTGCAGGGGTTCCTTTGAACATGTTCATGTTACAGACATCTCCTTTGAAATGTTAGGCCAAAATTCAAGACTTTGAACTGTATTTCACTTTAGGTACCTAACTCAGTTATAAGTTCTGCTTTTAAACCAGTGTTTAACTGTCAGACACTTTACAACTCATAACACAGCTAGGGACCTCAAGCACAGCTTTTGGGATAAGTATTTTCCCTGCTGCTCTTTTGAGATATATATATATAAAAATATATATATATATATATATATATATATATATGTGTATATATATATAAAAGGGATAAGTTCTAGAAACAATGCTTAAATCTTGTAATTTAAGTTGGAAATAATTTCATGCTTTGGCTTTCAAACACCTGCCAACAGAGAATTGCTCTCTGCAGCATATTATATTTTGAGCTGCCAACATCAGGCTCCGTTTCAGTGCCAGGCAGACTGTGACACTAACTAGTCTTTTAAGTGTGAACTGGAATCCAACCTAGGAAATTCTAAGATGAGCCTTAGAACTCACATTACAGCTCTATCCATTCATTTATTATTTAGAAGCCAGCATGTAATGTTTTGTTTCAGCAAACCGAACTGATAGTTTTCAGCACTTCTGGAATCAATCCATACAGTCTCAGTTCCCAGTGAGGCACAAAAGGTTTGCTTGATCTTTTCCAAAGTTCTTTGTCCACCTCTTGTATTATTTAAGAAACATTCTTAGACAAATGATGTTGGGAGAATTTTTAATAAGAAGACTGGTCCTGCGGGTTGATGAATATACTCACTTTCTTCTTATATAGTCATGCCTTGAGGAATCTGGCAGCAGAAACTAAGAAAAGACAAAGAACAACTTGTAAACTAAGGAGGAGTGCTTTCATTAGAGAAACCAGGATGCCCTTTTACTCTTCACTCTTTGAGATGCTTTTTTTTGCATCTTTATCTGTTCACACAGGCAACAGCCAAGCCAGATAAAGCACATGGAAGTATCCTGGTTGCTTTACTTACACTTTACTGCAAAATAGGTTTCTAAACTTCTAAATAACTATTTAAAAACAGGAAAACGAAATAAAATTGTGCCTTTTTGAGCACTGAAAACATGATACCTCTGCCTAGTACTTAATAGTGTTCTGGATAATACACCGCATTTCATCAATTTTTTGGCTGCAATGTACACTGTTTTAGAAAACTTCAGTTCAAAGTTTGGCATCATGTGTACATGGTTTACATTATTGCTCTGTAGATGCATCACTTATAACTAGATGAAAGTACTTATGCCACTTCATTATTCTCTCAGTTTTATGAAGTCTTTTTTTTAGTTCTTAACTCTGAGTGTGACTTTTGGTTAATAGAAGGAGATCAGAAACATCTGCAGATGTAAATTTTTCATTTTCTGTAAATTTCTCTTGATCATGGAGCTTGTTTAGTTGAACAAAACTAGCTTCAGCACTGTTTCCTGTGGGACACCTTGTGTGCCTTTTGGCTTTCCCCCGTTCCTAGTTAAGTATTTTTCTATGGCCTTGCATGGGCCCATTTGGATTGAATACAACTCAACTCTTCCTTCAGTACAAGTTCTTCAGATCCCCAAATGTTGCCCAATTCATAATCAATTTAAGACATTCTTTACTGTACCACCGTCTCATCACTAAATTGAGACTCTGGATTTCTCCCTGCCTTTGAGGTTTCATGTTTGACAGCATTGTGGAGCATGCTAGCATAGAGGTTGTAGCAGCTTGGATACAGGTCCCAGAGATGCCCTTGTCTACTTTTCTGCTATTGATGCCAACACAGATGTCAGACACTAACTCCTACATTGCACATCTGTATAACAGATGCCAACATCTGTTATCAATGCCAACACAGACTTTAGACACTGGCTCCTACACTGCATGTCTATACAACTTATCCTGAGAGGTCTGATTCCACCTTTTCCATCAACAGGTAAGCTATTATATGTTCCTCTCACATGCCACAAAGGCACCTAATAACTAAATCTCCTGTTCTTACTACCTGCTGCTTTCTAGCCCAGAGAATCCACAGCAGCAACATCATGGGTGGAAGAGGGCACTCTGACATCAGCACGTCTCTTCTAATATATTACATGCCCCTTTTCAGCTGAATGCTCTCATTGCCTGAGACTTAATGGGCTGACTGTTTTCAACTTTCCCCAGTTAAAAGCTATGGGACAAATTTTACAGCAGGACACCTTTTCCTTCAGCTGTGCAGATAACATTTCACTTACCTGTGAAAGGCTGTGATGCGCTGCTAATAGTGTATAAACGATACCTTGCAAGATCAATTAATCTTTCTCTGACAGATTGCATAAATTTCAGAAAAGAGTTTTGTCTGTCTCTATTTTAGGAAGCGTACAGCTTGCTTTAGGAGCTGTCCCAAAATAGTATTTGCTCATATGCATATGTTTACCTATCTGCCTTGTGTTTTCCATCTCTATGCAGGCTGTATGTGTTATGCAGTAGCTAAGCTACTTAAAATAATGCAGGTAAAGCTGATGTCTGGGGGATTAACAAAAGTCTTCACATAATTGCCTTCATAGATATAATGGTAAAAAAAATCAGCGCTAAGCAAGAAGAATTGCAATTAGCTCTTTTGGTGGAATGCTTGTTGTATAAACTTCTGTAGTATCCAGTGTGTAATACTAGTTTTTGTTTTACTTTCCTGGCTAGTTCTAATGAATAATAAAAGAGCCCTGAAAATTTCTGAAGTGAGGAAATAAACCCTTCATATGAAGAATTAGATTTTCTTTTCAGTGTATCAGTTTTAAATCTATTGCTAATGCCTAGATTTTGAATTGCGAGTTTGGTGTGTTAGGTACTGGGTAAGCAAGACAGAGATGATCACTTGGTGTACAGTTTGAATATGAACACAAGAGTCTGACAGTCTGACCTTGTTACAATATACTCATAGCCTCTTTTAGACCTGATGGGGAGAAATAGGCATGTGCAGCATGCAAGTAATCCTCCTTCTCGCATCCAGACATGGGATTGCATCACATAAAGCGTAGATGAAAATGAAAAACACATGTTAAAATAATACTATTAGGTTCATATGTTACTTAGTATATGCTGATAAAACGTAGCATGTACTTGATTCATATGTACATATGAATCAAGTTTTCATTTGGATTGTTGGATAATTTTTGCCAAGTTAATTTCCACTGGTTTTAATTAAGTTTTTATTACAAATGATGCAGTGGGATCAAATACACTGTAGAGTCTTATCCTACAGCTAAAAATTTAAGCTCCTGGTGAGCTCTGTAATACTCACTTTGGATGCGTTGTAATGTAATTTCCATGATCAGCAGGTTGGGATGTAAAACATGCTGTGTTCCTTATCCTGGAAAAGTTACTCAAACTTTTTTATATTATATCTCACACCTCCCCTACTGCTAACACCCCCCCCCCCCCCCCAAAAAAAAATACAACGTGGGGACTGTTGAGTTCAGATCTCTGCTCTCACATGGAGGAGGATCCAAACCATATTGTCAAGATAGAATGGTAATCCTGAACCACACTGAGAAGACTGGCCTGAGCACAAAGTGATGTAAAAGCCAAGGATTAGTAGCAAGAGCAAGGTTACTCTACCAACAGTTGGGACAGGCATATAATGCAGAGAGGTCTGATTTGGTTCCGGATTGTCTAATGGATCCACATGGCAGTGCAGGACTGAGAAGGGATAAAATCTTTCTGCAAAGACCCACATAAATATTCTTCTCCCAGTTTTAAAGCTAGCTTGCTTGCTGTTCTAGGCCATGTTACCAATATAGAGTTATACTGATAATGCCCTGTGACCATTCACCTTTAGGGGTAGCTATTCCTGATGAAGCTGATTGTTGCCAAAAAGATATTAGAATGATTTCTAAGTAAATTCTCATCTCTTGGAAGTTTGAGGTTCTTTACTTTGCATCAGAACAGAATAACTTTTGAATCATTAGTGGCAAGAAAATCTCCCAATATAGAAATATCTCCTCTTGTGCTGGGCGGGTTTTCCATACATGCACAGTACTTGCATATGGGAAAAACTTCAATTATAGATTAAAAGAATGAAAATGAATAAAAGAACAAAAGGTAAATGGTCAGACACAGGCTACACCTGAAATTCAAACCAAATGGCGATGGAAATGGTCCTTATAGAAACGAATCAAACAATTATACTGACTGGAAGCGTTAATTGACTTTGTGCATCTTCTAAAATTACAAACCTTTATCTCTTACGTTGTCTTGCTCTATTTGGTAAGTAGGTTGGCAATTAAAACACATGTATTTAAATCTTTGTTGTAGGTGGCTGAGGAAAAATGTTACACATGGCATTTACTCTCTTCATTTTTTAAAAACCACATTTTACTCAATAAGATTATTTTGGTTTCTTGAGCAACAAAATTACCAACCTTAGTTGCAACAAATCACAATTAGTACTTTGTATATGAAATAGGGCTTTGTTAATCCTGTGAAAAGCTTCTTTAATGGAAATTTAAAACAGAAGAAAGTATATCTAGTCTTTCCTTCTTTATTTGCCCCCCACACAATATTTATGCCTTTTATACAAGGTTAAATTTTTAAGATTCTGGCTCCGTCAGGCTTATAAATATCTGGAAAACGTGTGAAATCTAGTGGAAGAAGTGTCAAAACACAAATCTAGTAATTCCCATTCTGTCACTACCAGTTGTCAGTCCAAGGCAGTTCAACATCTAAGATATAGGTATTATCAAATTCTGTGCTCTGAATTTTATATGTCCTTAGTCAAAACCTTAAAATGTAAATAAACACAAATTTACATTTACAGCCTTGACATTGACTTTTGCTATTGTGATCACAGCACATCCATCTTCCTGCCTCAGCCTGTAGGATGCAGAGAGGATACAGCAAAGGACTTTTATTCTCTGAGGGAAGAAGCCATATAAATTCCTGTGTTTTGGGAATGTTCATTGCCATTAGAAATACCTTTAACAGGAATAGAGTTGCGCTATCAAACTGTGGCTACATCATATCCTCTGTTAAGCAGACAATGTATCTATATGTAGAAAAAGGACCATTCAATACCTATTTCAGAAAAGGCAAGAAACTTTGCTTGAAAGAAAGCAAAAACGTACTTGCAAGAAACTAATTTGGGCCTTGAGGACCTGTGGGATGGCATAGACAGAAGCATGTGGACACATGTACTTTAGTACATGTACAAAAAGCTTTATACATTCTATGTGAATGTGATAAGAGCTGATGCATGTGTATGCTATAGACTACACAGCAACTTTGGCAGAAAACATTGGGAAAAATTTCCAGCTCTATGGACAAATATTTTTTGAAGTAAAAGAGAACACGTTAGAAAATCCTGACTTAAATCTGGACTTTCCAATTGCTCTTCTAGTATTGGTCAGGTCATACACAGGAAGACTGTAGAATCATAGAATAGTTAGGGTTGGGAAGGACCTTAAGATCATCCATTTCCAACCCCCTGACATGGACAGGGACACCTCACACTAGACCATGTCACCCAAGGCTCTGTCCAACCTGGCCTTGAACACTGCCAGGGATAGAACATTTACCAGTTCTTTGGGCAACCTGTTCCAGTGTCTCAAAACCCTCACACTGAAGAATTTCTTCCTTATATCTAACCTGATTCATGTACCCTATCCAACTCTATCATCATGGGTTGGATTCAGTCTGTGGATAGAGACATACGTTTATGTGTCTGTATGTGGATGGCTATATGTAATTTAGACATCTGAGTCAGAAGGATTTGTCTCTAGAGCCTTAGAGTCCCTTGATTACACCTTTTTCAACTTTAGTGGGAGGACAGACAAGTATTTCACATGTAGACCCTTACATGAAATAGTTTAATCTTTCAACAATATTAGACACCATACTGAGACTTATATTCTTCATTCTAAATTTGCAGAAGGTATGCATTCCTATTGACTGGATGATCAATACTTCTAAATTCAGGTTGTTCTGCTAATGTTCAGAAACACAGTCCTCAGTTAATTAATTGAGTTCCACATCCATCATTTTGTAAAAGGCTCCTGTGCTTATGCAAACGAATATAATAGGCAAAGAGATGAAAGTGCTATCTCTTGAATATACAATGGCTACATCTATACTAATGCCTAAATTGGTCTAGTGTATGGTCTTAAACACTATCACATTGTACAAACTGTTTAATTATTAATATTCTCTCTGGCATAGTTTTGGCTCTTTCTCACTCTCCCAAACTGCATGTGCTCACAGTCTGGTGAGCAGCATTAAACCTGCTCTCAAGTAGTCACTGTAGCTGAAGCAACCTGTTCTGGAGGGAGTGCTCAGCTATGTGAATGCCATGAATCTTTCTTTCCTTTAAGGCCAGAGAACAGGTTTCACTTGCTAGTATAGATGTAGCTAATAAAACACATGACCTCACTTTTTCTCTCCATTTTCATCCAGGATCTTTCAGACTAGGTGTACAAAGGTGTCAAAGAAAACAGGCAATCAGCTGTAGACCGCCTATATACCATGCACTAAATATTCAACGAAAAATACTTTGTACCTTAAATCATTAAAGCTACAGTCTATACTTGTTCTGAGACTGAACAGCATCTGAAAGAACTTCAGAAAAAGAGGCAGATCACCACTATCCCCAGATGATTACTTTGTCTATTGTGAAGCTCATCTGCATGTCAGAAGTCTGCCTGTTTCCCAGCTGCATCATGCTGATAAGCCTGAAGAAGTCCAAAAAAAAAAAGTGAGCCTGTTCTTTTGTCTTTTCTTTTTAACATTGTTAATTTAGAGAACATTTCTGGCAGGTTTTGATCAGAAATCCTTGATGATAAGAAGTTAATAATAGAATCATAGAATAGTTAGATTGGAAAGGACCTTAAGATCATCCAGTTCCAACCCCCCTGCAATGGGCAGGGACACCTCACACTAAAACATATCACCCAAGGCTCTGTCCAACCTGTCTTTGAACACCACCAGGGATGGATTATTCACAGTTTCCTTGGGAAACCCATTCCAGTGGCTCACCACCCTAATAATAAAGAACTTCCTCCTTATATCTAACCTGAACTTCCCCTGTTTCAGTTTTAACCCATCACCCCTTGTCCTGTCACTACAGTCCTAATGAAGAGTCCCTCCCCAGCATCCCTATAGCCCCCCTTCAGATACTGTAAGGCTGCTATGAGGTCTCCACGCAGCCTTCTCTTCTCCAGGCTGAACAGCCCCAACTTCCTCAGCCTGTCTTCATACAGGAGGTGCTCCAGTCCCCTGATCATCCTCGTGGCCTCCTCTGGACTTGTTCCAACAGTTCCATGTCCTTTTTATGTTGAGGACACCAGAACTGCACACAATGCTCCAGGTGAGGTCTCACCAGGGCAGAGCAGAGGGGCAGGATCACCTCCTTCGACCTGCTGGTCACGCTCCTTTTGATGCAGCCCAGGATACGGTTGCTTTCTGGGCTGCGAGTGCACACTGAAGCCGGCTCATGTTCATTTTCTCATCCACCAACACCCCCAAGTCCTTCTCTGCAGGGCTGCTCTGAATCTCTTCTCTGCCCAACCTGTAGCTGTGCCTGGGATTGCTCCGACCCAGGTGTAGGACCTTGCACTTGGCATGGTTAAGCTTCATGAGGCTGGCATCAGCCCACCTTAGAAGCGTGGCAAGTTCCCTCTGGATGGCATTCCTTCCCTCCAGGGTATCAACCGAACCACACAGCTTGGTGTCATCAGTGTCTTTCAGAGGGGGAAAGGACATGATTAACACATTCAGGGTACTTTTCATTTATAAACATACAGAACACACGTGGAAATTTTGATAGAGAGTCTAAGTAGTCTATATCAAGAACTTACTAAATATAGACATACTGGATTTGTTCCTAACTTAAGCTAATGGAGAAAATGTATTTAGAGAGACTTCTATTAAATATAAGTTAAATACTTAACCTTAAGTGTGCTTGATTTTGCATTAATCTTTTAAAGATTGGCATTTTCAAACCGTCAGTCAAAAAGCAGAGGTACCTTTCTGAGGAACAGACTTCAGGCTGTATTATTAAGGCCAAAAGATTAACGACATCCCAGAAAAGCAAATAACTGTTAAGCTGTCAGCAAAAAGATGTCATAGGGATAAGAAAGTCTGATTGTTTTGGCCGTAAACTAACCACCCAGAGGTGGTTCTCTTCCCAGGAGGAAGAGAAGTTATGCCTTTATATACTTATTCCATCATAATTCTTAGTAATTTTTTTTTTTTATTTGAATTTTTTTCTTTGGATTTGAATTTGATGGACCAGTACTGAGTTCAGAGTGCTAGCCTTTCAGCTCTAAATGTAACTAGTATATGTCTTGATTTGGTTATCACCATGCATTATGTGGCCATCATGCCCAGCATTGTAAGAAATACCAGTTTGAAAAGGGCTCTAGTTGAAAAGTATACCTACAAATAATGGATTTTATCCTAGTCTTCTTATTCAAGTGGTCCCTGATTCTTATCCCAGTGACTGGGAAGGATGATACACTCTTATTAAAATAATGAGGCATGCCAGAGTCAATCTTTCCACATCCAGAAGATTCATGTGGTCAGGAAGCATCAAGTTAACTGTACATGCTCAGACTGTCTGATCACAATCATGGTATGTCTATCCACATCCCTGAGGGAACCATATGGCTCAGACTGCATCAGCCTTCTCCTCACCTCTGTCTCTCCCAAAACTTCTTCTGTCTTTTGTATCTGACCATGTGGAGTGATGGAGCTGTCCTTTAACCTCTGCAAAACAGTGGTAACTATTGTCCTGACTCCAAGCATTCTATGGAAGCACCTTGCACTGCTGGTGTCTCCTTGTTTTATTGACACTTTTGGGACTATGATTTCTTTTAAGTATCCCAGCTCTCTACTAACACTGCAGGATTTATTTGCTCATCTATTCACAAGAACTGGACTCTTTGTATTGTTAAACTGTCAAATATCACAGAGTATTCTTCCAAATGATTTCCAGAAAAGTATGGACATTAGGAAGGGACAGAGATCACTTTCAACAGGCAGTTGGGATGCAGCTACTTTGATATGGAGTCAAAAGAGTTCACTAGCACAGACATGTATAGTACCTTGCTGTTGCTCTGAATAACCACAGAACAGTCCCAAAGATGTTTAATTTTTTATTAGAGAGGTAGCCATTGTGCATCACTGATCAAACAGAACAGAATGGGAAAAATTATCTACCAGCTTGAAGCTAAATAGTCGAAACCATGACTTTTTAATATGTACTACAGCATTCCCTTATGCAATGTATAATGGTTTTTGTCTTCTTACAGAGTTTTTAAGTGCTTAATTACTCTGCTATATAACCAGCATGCTCACAGATTCCAGGCTCTAATATCCATATCTGTACTGTTCATACCTTTTTATATTTTAGTGATAGATTTGAGTATTTTCCAGTTGTTTGTTCTTTCCTACTTAATGCCACACACATCTTTCCTATCCAGTACCCTGTAAATCTGATGAAGACCTTCACAAGTTCTTTGATGCATTACAGACATCCACCTTGTTAGTTTAATATGCAGCTCCTTTTCAGTTACAATGTTAAGATCATTCGTTCTGTTGCACGGCTATGACAATTAAACTTCTCATCTGTTAAGCTTCCATGGTACTTATTTCTCCTGTGTGCTTTTCCTGTTCTCTGTCTCCATCATCTACTTAAAAAAAAATGGAGTAATTTTTGGTGTTTTTTTTGTGTGTGCTGTGCCTCAGTAACTGGAGCTCTCTCCAGACAAAATAGCTGAGAGTGATGTTTTATAGCATCTCAAATAAAACAGAATTTACCCGTATTCAGGTCTTAATTACATCTCTGCATTGTGTCATTTATATTTCCCTAAAGATTCCAGTGTTAATACAATTCTCCACTTACTCTGGACACTGGACCAAGGGACTGCACCTCCTGTTATGCGAAGAATTATGTGCTTAAATTTTCCTGTATCAGCAGCTATGCACTTGACTTATTTTACAGCACTGAGTTGTAAGACAGACAAGCAAATGACAAGGGAACAATGTACAAGAGATCTGCGTTCGATTTAGTCCTCAAGCAAGAGATTATCCTACAGACGTTACTGAAGAGAAATCCTTGTGTAATGAATGTCCTGAAACAAACTTCCCGTGCGTCTGTTTCTACTCACATCTAATATTGTCACATTGTCTTGTTAATAAGTACATGAAGTTTCCTTTTAAAATATTTACATTTTAAGATCTAATACTTCTGCTTTGGGAATTTCCCTGAAACTCATCGCTTCAGTGACTAAAGAGGTTTGTGTTTCAAAATGAGTGCAGTCATGGTGAGCTTATTAATTTCTGTGCCAGCACTGTTGTTTAGCTTATTTCCATATATTTTTTACAGTGTGTGGTTTTGTAAACTAGGTTTTGCAGAAAGGTTACGCTTTACTAAGGTGAAGAAAGCAAATTCTGGTTATATTTCAGAGTTGTATTTCAGGATCATTCTGGTTGTTCTCATGTATATTTGCCTTAGTGGACAGATCTATGATGTCAAATAATAGGTGAGGGAAAATGTTGCAATAATCAATATAGGAGCTGTTAATAAACTGGTTGAAAATCATAGAAAATTATATGTGGAGATGATAAGGGGATAATGACACCCAGAGTATTCTCCTAATGATCAAGAATGATTTTGATGATATAAGGGGAGAATATAAAAGCAGGAGAGGTAGGAGAATATTTCAGTTGTTTTAGCAAATACAGAAAGTCAGTGCCAAGGATGAAAAAGTCAAAATCCTTCAAACACTAAAAACAGGAGAAGAAAGATATAGAGGGTCTACTGACAGAAAAGAGCCTTGCTGAAGGAACTAGAGCAAGCATCATAATACAAGCACTAATATGAAAAGCAGGAAGAAAAGTATACATTGTCAAAATCAGTTAAAATTTATATATTAAATATATACATATATTCTTCACTTAAATTTGTCCATAGCTGTATATGAGAGATTGAGAAATGGCTTTCTGGGTCTTTACAAACCTGTGCAAGGCAGCGCAGAATCAAAGTAAACTCCCTCTATACCCACCCCTCCCCAAGCTCTGAAATAAAACAGCAACAAAGTGAGTACATCCAATAGCAAATACAGGTGTGTGGCTCTGTGCAAACTGCACTTTGCACTAGATAGTAAATTAGCTCCCAACCAGCGCAGGAGCAGAGCTAATACAAAATAAACACAGCATCCTTTCTATGCTTTTTTAACTCTGAGCAAAGCACTAAAAATTCAGAGCAACACTGAGTGATAAACATCGCTCCCTCTATAAATGACTGGTCCGTTGCTAACGGCAACAACTCTGTTCCTAAAGTTAGCTGAGCTCTTACAGTGGTGAATTCAGTGTCCTCATGTAACTCGCAGGATTTATCTCGTCAGTTTTGCCAACTCCTGCAGCCATTCAACTGCGTTTAAGCATAAACTTTTCCCTACTCTTTGCACGATATTTATCCAAGTTAAAGCTAAATCCTGATTTAGAGTATCCTGGACATGTAAATGGATTCAATATTTATTCTTGCCATTGTCTGATGCCATTTTACCCCAAATTAATGTTTTTTTTTAGAATCATAGAATCATAGAATAGTTTGGGTTGGAAAGGACCTTGAGATCATCCAGTTCCAAGCGCCCTGCCATGGACAGGGACACCTCACACTAAAACATCTCACACAAGGCTCTGTCCAACCTGGCCTTGATCACTGTCTGGGATGGAACATTCACAACTTCCCTGGGCAACCCATTCCAGTGCCTCACCATGTGTGATTTTAGTGTGTTTTAAATAAGTTCCTATAATACTGTAGGACAGATGCTTTTAATTCCAGATACAGATGCATGGAAGTAATTTATCCAGAATATGGCACACCATTAAAAGGTGCCTCAGGACTAAACCATGTGTTGCTTAGGGTTTCACACTGTGGTTAGCAGGTGTTTGCTGGGATGATGAGGTGTGAAGCAAACATTGCATTAGTTTATGGTTGGAGTTTTGCAAATAGAAACACACTATATTCAATCTGTGGGATAAATGAGATGATAAAAATAATCCCTTGTCCTGATTTGGTTTCAGAGAACCTTTCATCAGAGTCAATGAGGAGAATAAGAACTTTTGACAGTGATTTTGAAATCAGCTTTGGAAGTGTCTTAAATTGTTTGGACTCTGATTTTAAATTCCAATAATTTAGAAAATTGTAAGTTCTAAAAGGGGTGTCTAAATTGTTGTATTAAACACTGTACTATTTCTTTTACAAATAATTTCAAATTTCATCCTGTTTGGGTTTTTAATGAAAAAATGCATTTCAGACAAGACTTTTTTCTCTCATAGTTATCAATTTGCTGAAGCAATTCATTTCCAGGCATTCAAAAACCATGTAGATGAGGCCTTCAGTGATGTGGTTTAGTGTTGGTTGTGGCAGTCCTGGGGTAATGGTTGGACTTTATGATCTTAAAGTTCTTTTCCATCCTAGTTGATTTTATGATTCTATGTGTTGGTGCCAAAAAAGATTGATGGGGAAAGTGTCTAAGTATCAGTTTACAACCTTTACATTATTGCATAAACTAAAAAGGTAAAATACAATTTATTACTTTTCCTCTTTTATGGCTTTTCAAAGACATGGTTATCTAAAGTCAACACTGGCTAACCCACAATTAAAGTTATTACAGTCACAACCTGAAGCCCCAGAGAGAATCAGGACCTGGTAGTATAGTGGGCTGTGAAAACACAGTACACAGTGGTATCTACTCAGAGCTGTGTATCACCTAAACTGATTTCAGGAAAAAAATAAATGAATCAATGATCTTGATAACTCTAGTTTGGACCCATCTATTCTATTCTGTGCAGTTTTAGGTCATAATCATTGCAGCAGTGGCTGGAACTGAGTTTTGTGATGATATCTAGGCACACACTTCCAGTTGCCTTTTCTGAGCATTAAACACACAGATGAGCACTGAGAGGAAGGTGAAACAAATAAGGACATCCTTTTTCTTTTCCACTGATTTGTTGTGTAAGAATGATGAGGTTTATGCTAGTTTTAAATAGGCTGAGACGTCACCACCAAGAGGCAAAATTGCTGGTGAATCAGGTCATGGATGCTACCAAAAAAGCCCACTTGAGCTTCACAACCTTGACACCTCTTTTTCTCTGAAACACTTTGTGGTTGTTACTGCATGTGCTGCACGCTTCCCCTACCAGGTGAAGAGAGATCTGCTTCCTGTAATGCTTTACGAGCATTATTTGCTGCCATAAAATATAAATAAAAGCATAAAATATTGAGAAGGATATAATTTTATAGTACATTAAAAATAAAAAATAATTAAAGCATGACAGGTTAGCATTATACAAGCATCAAAAGAGTAGGTGAGTTACGACATTATCGGCAGCAGAGCAAGCTTATCTCGCGATTAGCCCTGGAGTATTCTATTTTTCCAGACCATTTCTAATTAGAGCCTTGAAATGAGATCCTGTTAGCAAACCCCTAAATTGCAGGCAGCAAGATGGGGATTCAATCCAAGTATTTCTGGTGTAGTACATGACTATGAGCCAGTGCGCTATGTTCTGCATACAAAGCATTTGAGTTGTACACGTGCAGAATGATTATATGGAAAAGTGGGGAGAAAAAAGAATTTAAACTAAGAAAAAGAGAAAGTAACAGCTCTCCATGCAGGGGGCTTTTGTGAGTACATTTGCCAATGCAGAAATTGCCGTGTTGTGCATGGGGCCAAGAAAACTCAAATGGATTTTGCAGGAAAAAAATGGTGAATTTCCACATCAACATACTTAAGAACTTAGGTGGTCAAGATCAAGAATTAGAAAAATCACAGTCTAAATCAGGAAAGGGAAAGAGGAAAGGAAAGAGAAAACCAAAGGGAAATGACTTCCCAACAGGGAAAAAGGCAAAAACTTAATTGCCTCTATAAGCATGGAATAAAAAACATGGAGCTTTTCACTGATAAAATGTAATATGGAATAATATACCACTGCAAGCAAAAGGCAGTCTGTCTTGGACATATCTTTCTTTGATTGGCATATCGTATAGGGTGTAAAGATGTATATGCATATGAGAGAAAACAAAACATGTCTTTATCTTAAAATAAGCATTGCTACAGATTCATAATGTCCATTTGATAAATGTGACTGAACTATATGCTTTAAATTTTATAATAAGAATATCTAAAAATAATAATATAAATAATCTAGACTATATAATGAACTAAGAAATCAAGGTAGTATTGTAGTTAGGCTGTGGCCTAAGATTTGCCTTTAACATTTTCGTTGTCCAGCCAAAAACATCTAAAGTGTTTATGTATCTTCTTGAAGTTAAATGAGTCTTTTGATTTTTCACTGAGTAAACCCACAGGCAGAGGTAAAGGAGTTGATTGAATATGGCCTGAAGCTATATCTTTTGAAGACAGTGAATGTATAAATAAACACAAGCTCTGATGTAGCGTAATTACTTTAGGAACCTAAGCTAGATACAGACATGATTAAATATTAGTTTCTTAGCAAAGGACACCATGAAGGAAACCAGTCATCTGTTATCAGTAGCACCGGTTGCCTGGGTGGTTTGTAAAGCAAGACAGGTACTTCTGCAGATTTCCAGGGGGTTCTTTGCTTTCCTTAATGACCTAATACCTTTTATCTCACAGTCAGTGAATTTACTGGTGCCTGTAAAAATATGTAGGATGAGTAGTATTGGAAAGAAATGGTGATTTTCCCTCTCCAGGTGATTCTTTTGGAAAGTTAGTGATATTTTCCTACTATGTGAAAAATTAAGGAGGACCAGAAATATTGGAGGAAAAAAAACAGGAAAACATATTACTGAAAAGGTAGAATATATCATATATAATAGGAAGAGAGCTCATGAAGGGCAAGTCAACAGCTGTGTCTTTTCTCTTACAACATCTGAGAAACAAAATAAATAGACTGTACAAGCAACTAAAAAAATGAAGAATATCAGTCTGGGGAAAAATTGAGGGAAGTTCCATGAAAGTTTTGTTAACAATGCAGTCATTTGACTGGAACAGAGACGGCAAACAGCTCTTGGAGCAATTTGATTTTGATATTTCAGACATCTGGCCTTGCCGGAACCGGACAAGGTAGAGAAAGGTTTCTGCTTTAAGAGGGACCAGCCCAGTTATAGCAAATTCTGCTGTTTGTCAGTATTGTTCTTACGGTGATAAGCTATATGCTCTGAAACTGCCAGGCAGAACCAAATTGCAGCAAAGAAGCTTTTGATGCCCATTTCCATAGGCAGAAATTTTATATGCATATGAAAGGGTCAAATGTAAAAGGAAGTACCAGGTCTAAGAGGAAGCGGCTTTTATTAACCTGGTGAGTCTTAACTGAACATTGAAATGGTAAAAGGAGACCTAGTAAGGAGGAGATTAAGTGCTGGCATCAGAGACACTGGTCTATTAGCGCAATTTTAGTTACATCTCAGTTCACTCTGGTGGAAGATCCAGCACAAAAAAAAGTCATGTTGAGTAATGATATGACTTTTTTTTTTTAACAGCAGGAACTGAGATAATATCAAACAATATTGATTGAAGAGTGAAGACACAAGTAAGGAAAGAATTCCACTGAATTTACTACACTAAGAATTGAAAGACCACAAAATTTCAGTAGGGCACAGACATGAAAAAAATTGTGGAAGATGTACTAAAGCAGGAAGTACAGCTGACAATTGTGTTTAGCAGAAGAAAAAGGATATTGTAACCCAAGGAGGAGGAGCATTGCACAGAAACATGTCTGTTTCCCAGAATAATAAAAAGGATCTGAGGTATTTCAGCTTTAGGTAACAACAAATCTTTATTTCTGTTATAAGAGGAAAAATCCTGCATGAACAAAAATGGACATTATAATTTCAGTAATAATTTATAGTCAATCTAATAATGGATATTTGTAAAGGCAAATGTAAAGATATATACTGGAGTAGTAGCAGACTGTGCAACATAGGATATCTGGGGACAGTATCCAGATGAACTGGAGAAAAATACAGTCCTTGATAAAGTATAATGCAAAGACTGATGTTTTCCCATTAGGTGGCCACCAAAATAAGGTCAAGGATGCATCAACAGCAAAAAGACAAATCACTGAAAAATGTAGCCACCTGTTTTTATGGGAATAGAAGTTGCCAAGACTATAAAATCAAACTTGTGACATCAGCAATTCTAACAACAGTCTCTGACCTCTGTATTTTCTTGTTAGGGAAGGTAAGAAAAAGAGTGGAAGAGAATGGAAGGTATGAGAAGTATCTGACAGATAAAAGTACTTAATTATTCATATACTATGAAAGTCCCAAAGCTCAGCAGAAAATTGGCATACATATGTGGAGAAATAAAACAAGTTTCTTATATTAGTTTGCTTACCATAAACCAAATACTTCCAAGTTATGTACTTTGAAAGTCTTCTTGGCCTTTCTCCTCCCTGGCTTCTTCATGAAACAATCTAAGCATTAACTGTGTTCATCATTATACTGGGATGGTACTGTGTCAGCTGGCTCCCAGTCAGCATCACTCTAGCAACAGAAAAAGAAATCTCAGTTGGTGCCAGGGTTGCTTGGCATCATTTACCATGCAGAAGATGTGTTTGGTTATGACAGAAATAAAACTGATCATGAGGAATTTTGAGATGCTTTCAACTAGCTGGCCTTGCTTTGAATGAGGCAACTACCTGTGAAAAGCAGCAGATAAAATGTGTGCTGGTTAGTATTAAGAAATGGGAAGTGCTTGTGAACAGTCATGTTTCTGCTGGAATTTTTCTGGAGCTGCAAGGTTTATGAATTCAGCACCATTGCAATGTTCAGAAAGACCAGATTTTGGAAAGCAAGTGACAAAGCCATTTAACATAATTAAAAAAAGTATTGATACATCTTTTTGGCACAATATTGCATATTGTGCCTGTCATCCAGAGATAAAGAGAAGGGTTGCATAGTTGCTTAGTGTGCGTGTATATATCTATATCATATATGATATATGTTTTAACATCAAAGGAAACCTATCTCGAGACAAAAAATAAAAATACCACTGTTGTATTCATATTAAAAAGTTACTAAGAAATCAAAAAATTGTATGTTCCAGTGTGTGGGCTGCTCAGAAAACCACAGGGACGTGGAAAAGGCCTAGTCTTGGTGTATTTGGTTAGTTTCATAAGACCAAAATGGAACATAGCATCTCTGCCATTATAGGATTCATATTCAACAAACAACCTTTCCTTTTAGATTCAAAGACTTTGATCAGAAATGGTGCTTTCTTTTAATCTTTGTTCTTTCCAATCTTAACTAGTCTATGATTCTATGACAGCTGCAAACATTCTAGTGGAAAGTCTTTGTTAAATTAATACTCGTGTAAAAGAACTGTCTTTTGAGGAAGATGCCCAAATAGATCCATTAATATTGACCTGAAAATAATCATACTCTCTCAATCAATATAAATCATGTTTATTACTTTTGTATTCATTATATATTCGATAGAAATAACATTTTTTATTGCTGCTAAAGAAGAAGGAGTCAAGGGGATGAAATTCCAACAGAACAATTGCTACAGTAGTAAATACAATTTAATTTAAATAAATACAGATAAATACAGATATCTGACATTAGGATTATGGAATAAAAATACTGTTAATCCTCTGAGACTTCAGTATAGCTTCTCTTCAAATTCCTGAAGAGGCAAGTGAACAAACAAGTGCATAGCATGAGGGCAGGAGTTTGTAGGGTTTGAATAGGACTATTAAAACCTAAGTAACAACTGTGAAGAACATAGCATGAGAGGGAAAATAAGCAAACAAGAATATCCAAACAACTTCTCCCCCTGGAAACAGTTACTAACATCATTAATCTCTATAAAGCTATCTGACAGAACTTGGCATTGGCAGCAGACAGCAATAGTTTTTAGAGAGGACACACATACACTATTGTAGCCGATTATTTCTCCATATATACCAACTTGGCTGTATTTCTATAGATGTCAGCAGGACATCATCCAAAACTAAAGCTATACTTGCAAGATGTGAAATTCCTAAGCTCTTAATAAAAAGCTCTGGGCCTTACATTAACACCTCTGATGCATGCTGTGTATTGGCTGAAACCATTGATTTCTATTTTAGAACTTGTACGAGAGGTCATGGTGACTCCTCAGCAAAGAGGAAGTGAGTGGCACACAGAAAAAACATAAAAATAATGAGAAGATGTGTGTACAACAATTATGGCTTATTGAGCACTTGCATCTGGATTCTCTCCATTAGAACTGTTGATGGGAAGTGTATTAAGAGTGATTCTGCATGAACTCGTTAATCTTAAATCTCAGAAGCCCAACCAGAAGGAGCTGCTAGAGGAAATTCCTAAGAATTAAAAATGGCAAGCATAATGATCCAGTGTACAAAAAAAAAAACAAGGGAAAACCACTCCTAGAACAAAAGGATCAATTTTCTTTTTTTTTTTTTCCACTTAAAAATCTTAGAAATGTTCTGCTTCTCTTGTCAGAGCTCCTACTTTTGATGACTGCAAAGGTGTTTCTTCAAAGGAATGAAATGTTACACCCATATTTCTTACTGGAGTAAGGAGAAAATAGGTAACTTATAATGGTGACATGAGGTAAAAGCAAGAGGTCAAAGGGAGATGTCCTTCCCGCTGTCCCACAGTGCTGCACTTGAAAGAATCAGGAGAACTGATCCAACGTAATCCGAGTTCAGAATTCAATTCATATGTAATTCTATGGACTGGATGAGAAGATGTACCAGTGGAGACAGCTTTGAGTTGTTTGAAAAGGTTTCCAACTCTTGATTTAAAGAGACAGAACGCATCTTAACATGGGGAGTGGGAGGAAAGATTCTCAATTTACTTCATGGGTGTGTCAATATTATCACTGTTTTCTACCAGCCATTAATTCCTTTATAAATGAAATTGCTTGAGCTTTTTCTTCTAATGATGAGATAGAAAGTAACTGTTCAAAAAAACCCTATCATCTTCTAAAGGAAATAGAACAGTATGCATTTGAATTTAGAACAGCATACAAAATGTCAATCACTGAAATTAGAGATACGTTGCATTCAAAATGTTATGCATGAAATGAAACAGTTCTGAAGCTGTGCATGATATAGTGTCTTCCCCTGCATAGTCATACAACAAGAACTTTGTGATCTAAATATAGTGTTTCATCTTTGTCTTTATATTTTAAGTATCATATTCAGACTCATTCTTATGTATTCAAATGTTTGGTTCTGCACCGGTTATTAATATCACTGTTCTGCTTCTTGGGAATTTCCTCATAGAGACTGATAAAATATACCTGTTCTTTGAATGCATTCTTTTTTATATAAGAAATTTTATTTTATATCGTTTCCCTTAGCTTTCAGAGTGTGTAGGTGTAACTTTGCACTGCTCCAGGAAACTGAAGTATATTTCCTTTGTAAATTTTCTAACTGTTGGCTTTGTCTCTTTGGGAACAAGAAACGACTAGAGACTTCTTCCAGAAAAGAAAGTTCTATTTCAAATATTTGACATATAGAGGGATGGATTTGCTAAACTATTTGCTTGTTTGTTAGAAAGATAGAATAAAAACATACAATCATAGAATCATAGAATAGTTAGGGCTGGAAAGGACCTTAAGATCATCTAGTTCCAACCCCCCCTGCCATGGGCAGGGACACCTCACACTAAACCATATCACCCAAGGCTTCATCCAACCTGGTCTTGAGCACTGCCAGGGATGGAGCATTCACAACCTCCCTGGGCAACCCATTCCAGTGCCTCACCACCCTCACAGGAAAGAATTTCCTTCTTATATCCAATCTAAACTTCCCCTATTTAAGTTTTAACCCGTTACCCCTTGTCCTGTCACTACAGTCCCTAATGAAGAGCTCATCCCCAGAATCCCTATAGCCCCCTTCAGATACTGGAAGGCTGCTATGAGGTCTCCACGCAGCCTTCTCTTCTCCAGGCTGAACAGCCCCATTTCCTCAGCGTATCTTCATACAGGAGGTGCTCCAGTCCCCTGATCATCCTCATGGCCCTTATCTGGACTTGCTCCAACAGTTCCATGTCCTTTTTATGTTGAGGACACCAGAACTGCACACAATGCTCCAGGTGAGGTCTCACAAGAGCAGAGTAGAGGGGCAGGATCACCTCCTTCGACCTGCTGGTCACACTCCTTTTGATGCAGCCCAGGATACGGTTGCCTTTCTGGGCTGCAAGCGCACACTGAAGCCGGCCCATGTTCATTTTCTCATCAACCAACACCCCCAAGTCCTTCTCCGCAGGGCTGCTCTGAATCTCTTCTCTGCCCAACCCGTAGCTGTGCCTGGGATTGCTCCAACCCAGCTGTAGGACCTTGCACTTGTCATGGTTAAATTTCATGAGGTTGGCATCAGCCCACCTCACAAGCGTGCCAAGGTCCCTCTGGATGGCATTCCTTCCCTCCAGGGTATCAACCGAACCACACAGCTTGGTGTCATCGGCAAACTTGCTGAGGGCACACTCAATCCCACTGTCCATGTCAGCGACAAAGATGTTGAACAAGACCGGTCCCAACACCGATCCCTGAGGGACACCACTCGTTACTGGTCTCCAACTGGACATTGAGCCATTGACCACAACTCTTTGTGTGCGGCCATCCAGCCAGTTCTTTACCCACCGAGTGGTCCATCCATCAAATCGATGTCATTCCAATTTAGAGACAAGGATGTTGTGTGGGACAGTGTCGAACGCTTTACACAAGTCCAGGTAGATGACATCAACTGCTCTACCCCTGTCCATCAGTTCTGTAGCCCCATCATAGAAGGCCACCAAATTGGTCAGGCAGGATTTGCCCTTAGTGAAGCCCTGCTGGCTGTCACCAAGCACCTTGTTGATTTTCATGTGCCTTAGCATGCCTTCCAGGAGAATCTGCTCCAAGATTTTGCCAGGCACAGAGGTGAGACTGACTGCTCTGTAGTTCCCCGGGTCATCTGTTTTCCCAGAGACAGGACACCTGACCCAGGCTAGCCAAAGAGGTATTCCATACTACAACACGTCATGCCCAGGGGGGTAACTAGGAGTTACGCGGAAGGACACGGGCTTCCGGGTGGGACTCGTTTCTCGGCAGGTGATATTGTATTCTCTTCCCTTGTTATTTTGTCTTATCATTGTTGTCGTTGGTGGTAGTGGTGGTGATTTGTGTTGTACATTGGTTGCTGAACTGTTCTTGTCTCAACCTGTAGGAGTTGCATTCTTTTGATTCTCCTCCCCATCCCTCCGGGAGCGGGGAAGGGGTGAGCCCCCGGCAGGGAGGGGACGTGGGCCTCGATTGCTTCCAGCCTGGCAGCACTCACTGGGAGTGAGTGAACAAGCTGTCTGGCTGGGTTTAAACCACGACAGAAGGGTAAACTGGACTAGCAACCCTGGATACTCCATCCCTGGAAGTGTTCCAAGGCCACATTGGATGGAGCTTTGAGCTTCCTGGTCTAGTGGAAGGTGTCCCTGCCTGTGGCAGGAGGCTGGAACTCGATGAGCTTTAAGGTCCCTTTCAATCCAAACCAGTCTGTGATTTTATAAAGAAGGTGCAGGACAGAGGTGAATAGCTCGTGCCCTGACACAACACATAGCTGAAGTGTGTCAGAGAAAAGTCGAGCTTGGGTGGCGGGGCTGCCCTCAGCACATCAGAGGTCACCTGTACACAATCTGATGCTTCTCATGTCCTTCAGTCAAATATTTGCTTTGTGTATAACAACTGTATCGTATTTGCTTTTCATAATCATCTTTACATATTTCAAAGTGTTCAGCCAAGTTTTACTCTTTGCTTAGCTTGATTTTCTTATATCTAATGAACATTTTTGTTATTCCTGTCTCCCTTTATAAAACCAGGGGCTAAAGTGCTCCTGCCCGGGAATTTTCAGCAAGCTGACCATTCTCCTGGTCTGAATGCATTTTATTCCTGCTGCTATCACTTCAGGGTACTGCCAATATCAGGTCTTGCAGTTTTTCTCTTTGAAGTAATGGTAGACTAAGTTAAACTGGAGAGCTACTGTTCAAAAACTGCAAATGCCAGAATTGCTGAAGAAAGAAATCTCCAACTTCCTAAAGTTCCTCTATTTTGCTATAATTCAGTTTCTGTGTTTTGCTATTTGCATAAATATGTCCTTTATGCTTTCAGCATTCAGTATCTCACAGGTGGTGTTACTTAGGAATGAGTGTGAGCTGTTTTCCTAGTATGAAAGTGGAAGGATGCTTTTTTTCTTTTTCGCCTTGTTAGTTTAAAAGATTTATACCCAGAAGACTAAATGAATAATTCCTCTGAACAATGTCCTGTAACTCTAGGAAAAGATAAAAAAATTCTCACTTAAATTAATTACATTTTGGAGCTCCACTTTTTTTTTTTCTTTTATTTTACCTGAAGCAATCCAATTCAAATTTAATTGGAACATTGGTTAATTTAAAATGGAGAAATGGAACAACTGTAGAATCTCAAAACATATGCATATATTTATTTTATCCCATGCAAAGCCATTGAGAGGGTGTTATAAAAACCCCTCATCCTCCTCACAAGGCTGTTTCTCTGTGCAACTAAATGGAATAATTCACAATCAAAATTTATTAATGTCTTTGAAACTGCATCTCATTTTTCACCTCAGGTGTCTGTGTCAGAGACCAGTGCCAACAGTAAGACATCAACAGCTGCGGAGCGTTACCACACATGAAACCTGGTTTTCATATGCCTGCCCATTAAATGCAGGCTACTACCTCTATTGGTTGGTAGATATAAAAGGGGACACTGTAATGGAGGAACTTTTGGGGACTCATAATTCCTTTTATAAATACATATGCATTTTCTATGTCTATTGAAGGCAGTTTTTGTCACTGTTCTTTCATTTTCAAAGTGCAGCTAAACCGTATCCTCATAAACTTCAATTCTCCTGGAACGATCCAGAGCTTTGGACTTTTATTCTCTTTTGAAGTTATTAGACCTCTGTTGCGGTAGCAATTTATAATGCAGTTCTCATCATACTCTGTAAAGCAGTATAATACTGACAGCCGCAGTTTGGGGCTATGGTTCTGATCTGTGGTGGGAGATTATTTTCACGTTGATCTTTCAATGACATGTACCTAGGCTCCATAGCTGGTCTGAAGTAAACACTTTGGACATCCCCTACGGAGGCTGTGCAGATGTAGGCACTTTTCAAGCAGACAATTACAGAAGGAGGGAAAAGCATCAGATATGAATCCCTTTTTCTTAGGAAGACAACCAGCAAAACTAGAGGTGTTCTAGATTTGAACCTCCCATTGGAGGTCATTTGAATCCTTCCATCTTTCAGGTGTGTTCATTGGCAGAAGTGGAAGGAATATCATCTTTCTTTTCCGCTGAGTTTGTTCCACTTTTTAGGAACTAATTTAAAGTTCATTGTAAAGAAAAAAAAACAAACCAAAGAGCTTCATATAAAATTAGTATTTTATGTAGAAGGCATATGTGGATTAGATAGGATATCTGAGTACAGGTCTCCATGACACATATTTCTTAATCAAAACCAGCTATTTCTGGCAATTATCTTCAATTATTCTTTCCCCCTTGCCTACTACTTCTACTTTGTTATGTTTGCTGTCACCTTTGCAGCTTCTGCAATGATTTGTCAAAAAGGTCTCTCATCTCCTAGCCCATGCAGAATACTGATTCTGTGTTTAGCTTGCTGTGTGAATCACACAGGGCAAAAGTTTTTGTGCCTCTTGCATGAAAACTGACCTTATGCTGAGCTTATGATTCCTGCTGAACAGCCCTCAGGGGACAGATTGCTGAGGGACATAAAATCCTTAAAGGGGAAAAAGAAGAGTTTGATGTTGCTATAATGTGTAAAGAAGAAACTAACTAGAAAACAAAAGACTATGAAGAGGTACTGAGAGGGGAGATTAGCACTGAAGTGATGGAGGAAGAACTTTGACTCAGAAAAAAGTCAGGCAATTGGGAATAATTTGAATGCTATATACAAAACAGTGAAACTGAGGATGCTTATCTTTCTGGTGAGGAAAGGATCCAAGGGTTATCTGGTGGAAGAGGACAACTCAGTTTTCTTTCTCCAAGAGAAAATTAAACTTTTAGAGAAAAGAAAATCTTAATGACATATTCTACAGAGATTTATTGCCTCTTTTAGGTTTACCATAGATGGATGCTTTTGAATGTTTTTGTAAGCCAGAGAATGTCTCATCATCAGATGCTGAGATTATTTTGTACCTAAAATAATAGGTATGAAAATAGCACCTGATACAGTACAGACATCTTTTTCACTCCTACTCTCCCAAAGGGTGGGGAAGCAGCAAAATCATGACTCCAGCTACAATGTGACTGTTCCCAAAAGCTCAAATACATTCAGTCTGTGCTGCTGAGCTACTCAGCTCCATCAATGTGACTCAGATTTTAGACTATAAGGGCTGCAGTTTGCACTTGCAATATCCAAGTGGGCATTTTAAAGTCAAACCAAGCTTGTAAAATGTCCAAATTTATATATTTAGAGTTGTCTTGTACCGTGTACTTCCTACTGTCTCCAATTACACTAATAAAATTTTTGTTTAAGGAGAGAACTTGAATATAAAAATGGATAAATTCTTTAAGTTCTTTTTTTCTTTTTAGATTTTTTATTAGTGATAACAACTCATGTACTGCTTAAGGGTAATGAATCTTATTAAATGCACTTTAAATTATCTCCAAAATTAATACAAAAGTGCAATTCCAGTGCTAAAGGCCCACATAAGAACTAAATATTTGTTTCTTATGAAAGGCTCCTTATTACCTCCAGCTAAATGATGTATATCCAATCAAGTCCTCACCCCTAATACAGACGTAACATATGTAATCAGATTAAGACATTATGTACTACTTATGGAAGATGTGTACAGATTTCATTTAGAGGTTACGCCCCCTTCTTGCTGTGACTGTATGATAGCTCATTCACTGTTTGTGGTTATTTCTCAGCATGTTTAACAAATGGTCTTGGTAAACTCAACAATTACCTTAAGTCCATTATACAGGCCAGTGCAATCATACGCCAGGATGAGTGAAGTGAGTCAGTTTTTAGGGGTAGAATTACTCCCTTATTTTGGAGGTGAAAGTCAGCTTTCTAAAATGAGAGGACTATGCACATGTAGCTGCTTCAAGGAAATGTGACTTATATTGTCCCCAGCTTCTCCAGTCAGTTCATCATTGTACTTGGCCAACTGTCAGCTCCTCCTACATTAGCTTCTCTTCTACCCCTGCTCTCATGAGCTTGGCTTTGGCTCCAGGGAAGCATTAGATGTGACTATAATACAAGAATACTCAATGGGAATGGTTATTTGCATTCCCTTTAGCCTGTGTAGCCCATTAATACTCTGTCTTTCAAACACAATACCAAGATTGAATTTAAATTCATCTCTATTGTTCCTGTACACTATTGGAGATGAGCTCCCACAGAAAGTCTTATTTCAGCTCCTGAAAATGAGAGAGAGATTTAAGGAAAGATTATTAGCAAAGAACACTGAGGAAAAAGCCTGGAGTAGAATGAGGATATGAATGGTCAGATTTTATATTCAGGAAGGCCTTCTTTCCATAGTTACTGAGTGAATCATTTCCTTCATCTCCCAGCACATGCAGCTGACACTTTGACCACTGGAAGCAATGAATGTTTTAGCCTGCATTTCAGCATCATGGAGGTTTCCCATAACTCCTCTGCCCAGAGTCAGGACATGTTGCTGCCAGTGCATGCTGCTTGCTCTCCTCTAACACTGTCAACGATATTTCAGGTATGAAAAAGGAAAGACCAAGAAAACTGTTGAGCACAAAGAAAACTAACCAAAACTACATCAGCTGAAAAAAGATCCTGGAATTGTAATTTCTTCAGAGACCAGAATGGTCCAAAACTTTGGCAAAACAAGAAATTTTTATACCAACTTCAGAAATAAATTAATATTTTTCTCAACCATGAAATGTACATGTTGGAAACTCACTGAACCAATTTCATTATTGGAATAGTTTGTTTATTACTTATTAACTTCCTGGAAAATGAAATGACACCATCTTCCAAAAGAAAGTTGTTTGTTTTTTTTTTTTATTAATTTTTATTTTATTTTGTATATATTTAAACCTAAATTCTGAATTTGACATTTCATTTTTAATTTTATGTTCTTGAATTTCTATTTAATTTCTGTTCTTTCTTGATGATTAAAACTAATCTTCCCCTTGAAGATTTCAGAACTAGGCCAGTACCAACACTCTTTGGAAATAGATTTAGGTTTTGGAATAATAATAAAGTTTTCTTTCTTTAAAGTTTTCTTTAAATATTCTTTAATATTTTTGCCTTCTTGTTTTCACTTGATGCATCATATTCAGACCTGTCTTCTGAACATCACTGTTAGCAGCCAATGTATTGGTCTGTTGTTTTTCTTCCTCATTATAATTAGCGCACAGTGAAATATCTATATATCATCTTATGTATAGCAGTACATATTTAGAACACACTATTTAGAAATACATGGGTAAAGCAACTGGCAACCAGAGCTCTCCTATATTCCTTCCTTAAAAATTCCCCATTTTATTTTGTATGATAAATTCAACACCAAACTAACAAGATTGGGAGCACTGAGTAACTGCTGTGGCACGCTGCTTTCTGAGCTGTCAGTTCCGGTCAGGCACAACCATACCCCTCAGTTTTCATGGATTCTTGGTATTCTTGACTGACTGCCATGCAAAATTTTGTCACATCACTACCCAATGTTAAAGACTGTTGCAGAAGCACAGTGACTAAGGCCAAGTAACATCATTAGATCACCTAGAATGGCCTTTCTATAACAGAGAACAAAGGTGTACACAGTGATTCCACTACAGGACTCAGCTCTTCTGAGCTCTCTCTCAGGTGAAAACACTTCTGTAGAGCCTGACCTTACAAACAAGCAAACAAGGACTCACTCAGTGATCTGTGGAGATGATGGGAATCAGTAGTTTCAGCTGATTTCCAGCATGAGTTGCCCATGCTCTGCTGTTTTATTTAATACAATTATTCCTATGAAGAAGTAGATTTCCATGCACAAATAAATCATGAAAGGTCAGTGAATACTGCTAGATTTTATAATGGTTATAACACATTTACATATATATATAAAACTTTTTTCATGAAAAGCAAGAAAACATCTATCCACACAAAAAGTGCCAAATGAATTTGATGTCAGTATCATTAGAATATAAGTTCTTTTGTTATCTGCATATCTTTGCACTGATGAGTACATTGATAATTTGATTTTATAGTAGTGTTACTGTGCAGTTGAAATAATACTGATTGAGAGTATTCCTGAACTAATATTAGAAAGATGTCCCAGATAAAGGTTTGTTAAAATGTAGCATAGGATTCCCTTCCTATTAATGGTGCAAAGACCGTGGCCTCTCCTAATGCTTTTATCAAGAATGCTTGGTGGAGAGTAATGCTTGATCAACTTGTTGAAACTGTGAAAGTGGATTAGAACAAGAAATCAAGATGCAGCATAATTGCAAGAGACTCATCTTGTAAACTGCCACTAGCCTTTGTGCCTTGAGATGAAAATAATAACAGATATAGGTTTAGTTGCTCTTCAATAAGGACATTTCTAGTTAACAAACACTTAAATTTGTTTTTGCATGTCATACTTTTTAACTCTCTTACTGCTCTGGACCCTATTATTTACAATATGCTGTTAGTGCAGATTTGCATTTGAAATGACAAGTGTTGACTGGGAGGTTTTTAGCGTGGATAATCAAATGAATTTATTTTGATTAAAAAGTAAAAGAGTTTTCTTTAAGTATCAAGTTTGGGAATATAAAATGATTACAACAGATAAGAGTAAAAAGGAAGAGATGAGGGAAGAGAGGAGGAAAGATGCTCTTACAGCTTGATCAACTGAAGTAGTGCTTGGTGGTCAGCAACAAGGGTTGAACTTGTGTCTGGATGCATGCATGGCCTGAACATATTTTTCTTCTGGAAGATCAGCTACTTACTTCTGATAATATTTATGAAAAATTCTTACTATTAGCTCTGCACAAAGCATATTTCTCACTCTTTGTGGACTGTGGAGGGAGCCTCAACAATTAGCTGAGACTAGATGCCTAATGCTAATGAATAAAGAGATGAAATCCTTATGGAGCACCCCTGGTTGAGGAGGTTTTCGCTTTTTCTTTGCAGTGGCTCACACTGGACTTAGACAAAAGAAGGCCTGCACTTCAGTGAATAGGTACAAAATCCTGCCCTCTCTTAAAACCGGCTGGGAAACTGTATTTGCCAAAATCAAGTGCTTTGAGCATCTTGTAGAAGATTTTGAACACAGAATATAAGGCCATATTATATGCTAAAGCTCTCCACTATGTTTGCATTTCCAAGAGGTAACAACACTGTTAACACATACGGTGCCCTACAGGTTTTTCTCCCTTTATGAATTTAGGCAGTTTTTCAACAAAGCATGTATTATGTATGCAGCAAGGGAAATGTCTGCTTCAGAGAGGCTGATGTCTCAAAGGTAAACATGTATAAATGTTTATACATTTTTTAACACATATTATTTACCCAGAAGAGCACAACAGCTGCTTCAGAGTTGTTCTGGTCTCAGTGGTAAATAAGTATTTTGGCAGTTGCTTGAAACAGAAATGATTCTTGGTTCCATTCCATTCTAGCCTCTCCACTTGTTATTTAATTATTCCAAAGGAATCAGGTGTCAGAGAAGATAGATTTCACTTCACATGAGGGGTCTCACAGATTAGACTGGTACCTCATGTAAGTCTTTAAGTAGAAGGCATCTTTTATTTTCATGCTCTGAGTTGTAATTTAGTCTCCACTTCTCCCTTGACCTTGTGATTTGCATGGCCTTGAAATAGAGGTGAATTCTATCCAGCATCACCTGGGATTATGTGTATACTTCAATGTGTGTAGGTGCTCACCATCTAGCCTCATCCCAGCCAGCAGTAGCAATGCCATGGTACTCTCTAGATCTCATTAGTCTCCCTAGTCATTATCCAGAACACCAGATGAGCTTGAAAGGAATCTCATTGCTACTGTCAACACTGAGAGAGAGCAAATGCTCTCACACATGCTGCAATGACTTTACTGATAGCTGGATAGACAAAAACTTGCTAGACACATTGAAGACCTAACTAGATAGTTCTTCAGCTGCTAGAAAGGAACTTGCCCCTTCCAACCTCACGCTCCCAGCATTGGTATCTATGGCTCTAGCAGGTTCCTCAGCAGGTAATTCACAGGTTTATTTTCGCATTCATGTCTACAGCTAGTCACTAATCAAGTGCACCCCAAGTGCACACCCATCATGAGCATCCCTAATGATCTATGTGTTTTATTTTCTAATTTCTGGCTATGTTAATTTGTTATAACATCAGCTCGCTCTCTTAACTAAAACCCTGTGCAGTACTAGAGATGGTTGTTACCTATGATTAGTCCTGTTGTCATGTATGCCCTGAAGTCTTATCCCCCAGATTTAAATTCTCTAGTTTGTGGCAACTGTTCCAGTTGTTTCCCCACATCATGGCTCTAAATGAACCATTTGAACTAATGGGAAGAAATAGATCATACTGCCTTTATCTCCCCATTGTGTTTATCTGTGCCAAACATGTTTATTATTTTAATAGAAAACTGGTTATCTGACTGCTCCAATTCACAAACAACTACCACATCAGTGCAAACTGTGGTTGTAAGGTACTGAACACTGGAGTGCAGAAGCACATACAAGGGGATGTGCTCTCTTAGACTATGTGAACGATGTGATAAAATCCAATAGATGAATGCACAGAAAGCTGAGGGCTCTTTCGTGTTAAGCAGCCACAGAAGATTGGAGAGCACATCTCTGAGAATAAGCTTGAATCATTAAATCAGGCACACCAGAGTAAATGTTATGAGATGATCTATAGCAGTAAAGTTGCTTTCTTACGTACCAGGATATAGAGGAAACAGAAATGTCAGTGGACTTATAAAAGATGCATTTTATTGCTATTTTTATTCGTGAGCTATCTTAACATTCAGTGCTTTGCTTACAGATTTAAATTCAGGTAGAAATATTTGAGTGTTATACTGGATATGGAAAATAATTCATGCAAAAACATTCCTAATGTTAAAAGATAAGATGGCTCACAGGGTTGGTGATGGCATGAAGAAGAAATCCTTGTGAAATCACAGCCTGAACAGGAAGTCATCAAGGATGTGCTTAAGCCAACTACAGTTTCAGGATACAGTTTAAGTTACTTTTGTAGACTTCCTCTGCAGTCAATGAAGAGTGCTAGTCAATGCCAGGAAGTAATTCATCTCACCTAGCATAGATATAGAGAATGGATGAATTTTGTCCCAGGAGAGTACTGCCACCCTCAAATTAGTTTTTCTATCTTACAGTTATTCAGTAGTCAATTGAAATGAATTTAGTGTCCTTGGTGATGTGCATTATTCTCTATTTGCGAGCCCACATAGCATTTGCTGACAGCCTTAGATAATAGAAAGACACAGGACAAAGTGAACAAGTGAAATATTTCACTAGTACTAGAAGATACAGATTGGGAAAGATTAGCTCCTCTTGCTCTTAAAAGAAATCTGTAGTGTGTATGCAGCTCTTGACAGGGTAGTGTAGGCAGTTTAATCAATGTTAGCTAGAGACATAATTTATTAGTGTTGTCATTTCCCCTGCACCAGCATCAAATTTGCCACAAAACAGTATTTGAAGTACTTTAATTAAAAGTATAGTTACTGGAAGTTGGCAAGCAAGGGCAATGGTCATCAGAGGTAAAAGTGCAGGTTGGTATAGAATAACTGAACTGCATTTCAAAGAAGAATGTGAACTTTAGAAATACTGTATGTGTCTGGATTCAAGTGATAAAAATCCACCTAAGAGGTGATTTCTAGACAGGAGGTGAAGGAGGTGTGATATAGAGGGAAGAAGTCCTACAGAAATGTAGTTTAGCCTGCTTGTGAGTATCTTCAGTTGAGATTTTATTGCCTTTACTGTTTTAGCTTTAAACGTCTTCATAAACTTTCTGATATGTTCAGATGTTTTAAATTGGAGTTTCCTTGATGCTGTCTGTCTTAGTTTCTTATGAAATCCTAAAAACCATTTTCATCCACATCCAAAAGAAAACTCCAGCTATTGCTGTCTCAGTCTACTCAAGCTTGCCACATTTGACTGCTGCAAGTCTCTTATACATATCTTATACATATCTGTTCTTGTCTACATCACATATCTATGCTTCCTATGGCTAGGAGAGGATCACAACTTCCTTACTAAAGTCCAATTAAATTAAATAAACTAATGATTTTCTTTTTGTATTTGAGAGCAGCAAAATGGCTGGGCCTAATGCAGCACATTAGCTTATGTGTCTTCAGTGATTAATTTTCAGCTGTGATTCTTTCCTTCCATGTCTATACATTTGGGATTACCAGGTGTTTTCCTAGGCAAACACTGGATGGGACTAGGACTCTGTTTTCAGGAGGAGACACCATTAGGTACATTCAGTCTCCTGCATTTAAAATCCTTTTCACTTTACTTGACTCCATTATGGTACAGAAGCTGATATTCTTTCCTAATAACTTCCCTACACCAGCCTTATTTATTAGCATTTCCATGAATTCATTAATCCTAAATCTCCCTCTTTTTCTGGATTCCTTTCTAATGATCTGGGATGATGCTTACTGAAAGATTTACTACAGATCTCTTGACTTTTGAGTTCTGCATTCCTTCCCACACAACAGTTTTTCCCAAGTGTCACCCATATCAAGCCATTCTGGTGTGAAATTAAAAATGTTTTTATTCTTTAAATATTCCATTACCTCATTTTTTCCATAAAAGATAGCAAAGGAATCAAATATTTCCTCTTTTAGAAAATTTCAAAGGAATAAACCTGCTAGTCTGCAGCTCAAGTCTAGTACCTGACTGCTGGTCTTTTCAAATTAAAGTGAAGACATGGGCAAATTTCCCAATAGTTGAAGAAAAGGAAGGGGTATGGCTCTTTCTGTAGACTTTTATCTTATTGCATCCCATACATTTAATACTTTTATCCTCATAGACTTTTATAAATGTTCATCACACAACTTCCCTGAAATAGGACTAAACTCTTTCTGCTTTACAGGAAAGGATTCATCAGAGAAGTTAAATGAATAAATCATGATAAGATCAAGATGAAAAAATCAAGTTGACCAAGATGTCCAGTTTCTCTCTGTATATAGCTATGTCTGTTCTAGTTTTATGGCAAGGACAGACAGACACTCCTTTGTATCCTACCATGCAGGTAGCTGAGCACAGCTGCTGTTTCATGGTGGCTGCTGCTGGTGATGTCATTAAAGAGCTGCTTTTGAACCTTTTCCTGACACAATGTTCATTTCATTACACACTCCTCATGCTGAGAACCTTAGCAATGATGGAAGCTGAGAAGATCAGGGCCATGGATGCTGACTGTGTTGACACATGGTCACTTCACAGAAGAGTCAGATCTATCAAATGGTGTTATCCTACTCCAAAACCTGGCTTTCTCATGCTCCTATTTTTCCAGAATGAATGAGGGAAAGCAGTAATGGATCTAAATGGAAGAGAAGGCTCTTAACAAGGTGAGGGGTAGCAAACAAGGGATTGCTTATGGATTGAAGAAATTATGTCAAGTTTCTGTTATTTGCAACAGCTTCACATGATGTGCCATAGCCCTAGATTTCAGTCTTAGAATAATAATTGTTTTTAAATTGGAGAAGCCAAGTTTGATCCTCACTGTTAACCTTCTGTATAACACAACTTTCTGCTCTGCTTCAACAACATGCTATCTAATGTCTGGCTTCCGTTTTAAGTGTGTATGATCCTTCACTTACTTTTGTTGGAGTATCCTGCTTGACTCAGTGTTGTCTATGATGTATGCAACTAAACTGCAATAGTAAAGAAGGCATCACAGTGGGACTTCCAGTGACTGTTTTATATGCTGAGAAGAATCAATCACTTTTGAGTTTAAGACTTGTTTTTGCTCACATATATCCTTGAACAAGTCAGTTTGCTTTTGGGGAAGAATCCTTCCAAGTTACAGAGCTATTGGTACAGTTAGGGCTTTTGCAGATATTAAGCATGGCTGTGAACAAAAATACCAGTTTTATTTCCTTCCCTTTGCTTCTTTGGTATGAGTTGTTCGGATCTTAAACTCTTATTTCTTCTTTCATGATACATTCTTCTTTGGTCCTTGGAAGCAGGAAGCTACAGAAGACCTAGAAAAGGACATCTGGAAATGAGTGTCAAAAATGCTGATGCTTTTGACTCATATCTCCCCTCAGCCCACACACCTCCTTAGCTATTTCTGTGGAAAGAACCAGTCAGAAAATATAGTCTGTTTATGGTCTTGTTAAGACCTTCTACAACTCACTTTTTTCATTCACTCTTTTATATCCAGCAAGTCTCTTTTTTAAGGAATATGTTGTTGCTATGCAACTGCAAATAAACCATATAGGGAAAGGGAGCAGGGAAGGATGAAGGCGAGAGGGAGGTAAAAAAGGAAAGATGTTCTTGGAAAAAAAAAGGGAAGTCATAGACTGTGATTTGAAAATCAAAGAGAGGAAAAGCTTTTTCTTTAGCTGTGTGGAGGCAAGAGACAGAAATGGAGGAAATCTCCTCCCTTGCCGTCCACTCCTTTGCCTTGTCTAGTCACCTCTAGTTTATATTGTGCCACCAGATGATTGAACAATTGGAGAAGTAGGAGTTTATGTGGTTGAGGTGTCTGACTGGGATTCTGGAGGTTTATCAGATATACCCTGCTCACCAATTGCTTTTCTGGGTCACCTAAGACAAACTGTTTAATCTCCTGTCTTAATTTAATTAGTCTAAAATAGGGATGATGCCTCTGATTTCTGCCTTGTCAGTTTAGACTACAAAAACTTCTTAATAAACATTGACTCAAGATCCCAGTGAGGTCTCAGGGTCTTTTTGCTTCAGTTATTTTAAGTAGAAAATAGTAGTGAAATAAAGATCATCAGGCCTTACCTTCCTACTCTGATAGCGCAAAACGTCTTATAGCTCTTGATGTGGAGCTATGGCACATTTACATTCTACCTCATCCTCCACACTTCAGGGCTGTGCTTCAAATGCTGGGGGACTTAATTTCACCCCATCTACCTGCAGGACTCTGCAAGGAAGTATATATATTCCTTAGAAATCTAGCCCCCTTCTGTGCTCACTGGGTATAGCTCTAGATCCAATTCACACTGCAGAAGTGCCTATTTTGCTTTCTTTTGAACATTTTCTAGCAAAAGTCTGGGGTAAATAGGTGCCAAGCATGGGTGCCTGAGTTAATTCTCTACAGTTGAATAAGATGTATTCAGGCCAGCATGGTTTTCATTTTCTTTTTGTATGTATTTTACCGTGTGGCATTTTCACAGAGTGGAAATCTTCCCTCTTGAAAAGAAATTTCCAAACAGAGTAAGAAAAGCAGCAGAAGGTGGAACTGAGCCCTGTGAGGGAACTGGCAGGACGATGCTGCTTCATTTAGAATTAATTAGTTTGTGCAGGCTTGTTAAAGTAAAAGTGGCATTTTACTTGCTCTGATGAAGACAGAATTAATTTCATTATGATTAACATTTCTGCTGCTTAGAGATATTCACTGGTGTTCAGCTTTTTTGTCTGTGATAGAGGATCACTTAGAAACATAATTAAAAGCCCCAATGTATGTACTGACATAACAGTGCTTCCAAATATTAAGTTCTTATCTCCTGCCTTCAAGTTTTTCAGGGTTTTGTTTTAGCTGGCATGGCTGATGTGCTAGTTGCTGTCCTTTCAAAATGAGCAGCCGTCATTGACCATGAAATAAGCTATGGGTAGTATCGGTGAAGATTTCTGCTCACTGTACCTTACAGTATATCTACATGGGGCAAATCAACTCTCTTGTGTTCCTTCAATATCCTTTATCTATTTTATGTCTTCAGATAACAAAATCTTTAGTGGAAGAGCTCAGCCCTTAGGCAAAGGATTTAACAGAGGAGGATCTAAGGCATCTCATATCAGGAGGTTAAGATTTGGTTTACATTATCTTCCTATAGGTGGGTCTTTGCTAGGATGCTGGTTAACCTTAATCTTGTTAACTTAGTGAAACAGATCTTTGATTAAATTGATCTTCATTGTGTATTTTCAGATCCTCTATTGTAATGGAGGGATTTCACTTCTATCATAACTACTGCTGTGCAGCTGCAGAGACAGCTGTGGAGCTGTTTCAGTGGCCCACTCAGCTATACCAATGAACCACCAAACCTCTGTACCTTTTAGCTGATACTGATGTAGGTAAACTTTGTTCTTCTGTAGCTTAAGAAAGTTCTTTAAACCCCCTCAACATTGCTAGAAGCCTGGATTGACTTGGAAATGTGGTATCTGCACAAGAATACTGACTATTTTATAAAATTTAAAATATTTTAAATATTTTTTTATAAAATCTTATTTTATAAAATTATTTTTAATTTTGTTGATGCTTTCATATTGTTTTGTTTGTTTGTTAGTAATACCAGCAATGAATTTCTCTTAATCTTAGCTGTTTCTGCAGCTTTCACTATAACTTTTCCAGCTGCTCATGGCTTGGATAGGTGCACTGTTTTGCTGGGTAAGACACTGGCTGGGTGGCTAAGCCCAAAAAGTTGGGGTGAATGGAGTTAAATGCAGTTGGTGACTGGTTACAAGTAGTGTTCCTCAGGGCTCAGTACTGCAGCCAGTTCTGTTTAATAACAATGATGTGGACAAAGGGAATGAGGGCACCCTCAATCAGTTTGCAGACACCACCAAGCTGGGTAGGAGTGTTGACCCGTGGCTCAGGGAATGAGGGGTGTTGCCTGGAAAAAAGGAGTCTCAGAAGAGACCTTATCACACTACAGCTACCTGAAAGGAGGTTATAGTGAGGTGGGGTTGGTCTCCCAAGGAGGAAGTGATAGGACAAGAGAAAACAGCCTCAAGCTTCACCAAGGGAGGTTTAGATTGGATATTAGGAACAATTCCTTCACTAAAAGAGCTGTGAAGGAATTGGAACAGGCTGCCCAGGGAAGTGGTGGAGTCACCATCTTTTGGGGCTATTTAAAGGACATGTAAATTTGGCACTTAGGGACATGGTTTAGTGGTGGACTTGGCCATTTTAGGCTAATGGTTGCACTTGATGATCTTACAAGTCTTTTCCAACCTAAAGGATTCTATGGTTGTATGACCCAAGAGGTTTCTTCTCTATTCATAACTTCCTTAAAACACAACCTTTAAAAATACACTCAAGATTTCCAGCCCTGAGAACAAGGGTAATCTGTATATACATTAAACAAGCTACATATTCCTGAGCAGGAAGTGTTACAAGCATTGTAAAGGTACAGAGCCAGTATAAAAGCTGTTAAGATACCATTTCAAAACCAGTCAAGAATGAATCAGGTGGCCTCGTCCATTTCCATAAAGTTATAGAGAGAAGGGAGTAGAAATATGAATTAAAGTGACATTTTTGCTTAACAGCTATGTGTCTTTAGTAGGTTTTCCTGCCATTATCTTGTCTGCATCTGCTGTGTCTGTCAGGCATGGCAGACATTTGCCTCCTACTTCTTCTTCTGTGATCCATGACTTCAAGTTGTAGCCTTTCATCCTTATTTTGTTATGAAAGAGCTGTTTCTCTTAATGAAATTTTGTTTTCTTGGAATGAATGGCTGGCATGGATTAGCATATACCTTCTGCGCTTAATGTTCCTCAAATGTCCTTTCACGGCACAACAGTGAATTCTGATGCTGATAACTTTTGAATGCTTCAGTATAGTACCTGTCTACCAGCTGCAGCATGTGCAGCACTGCACTTAAGGGGAATGTATGGGGATGGTAATTACCCAAGCCTCAGTTCACAAATTTTCTTCCTAATGTGTTAGACCTCTAAACCCCTACTCTGCGTGAGACAACGTAAGGGAAAGGTGAGTATTGTGTGGCAGAGTTCCATGTAGAGGGTTGAGAAGAGAGACATATCTTTTTCAATGCCGTGTCCCTCTTAGATAGACTCCTTCCTTTAAAATCATTCTCCAGGACTAAAAATTTAACCCGTTTGTATCTGCTGTGTAATTTATAGCGTATATATTTTGCTGTAGTGACCTAACATGTAAATGCGAATGAAGATCTGGGCCGTAGTACCACATTTTTAAACTAAATAATTAAGAAAGTTACTCCAGTCCATTATTAATCATCTAAATAACTGTTAAAAATTTCAGAGACTGTGAACACTTACCTCTTCTACTAATTAAAGAGAAGATGTTCTTGAACAGGCCTGAAAATCAGAACGCTCAAGTGCCTAAATTTGGAAGACTGATACATTGTAAGTTGATTATGTCTCAACTCACCTCTTAATTTATAATAACTAAACAAATGTACTCACTAATCTGTTAAGATGCCTTCATGACAGTGTCCTGGGTTCAGCAGTAGCAGTCATGTTTCTCCTCCTTGGTAGCTGGTGCAGTGCAGTGTTTTGACTTTCGGCTCGGGAACAGAGCTGATAGAGATGTTTTGGTTTGGCCAAGGACTTTGTGAGCCTCATGCTCTGCCAGGGGGGAGGGGAAGCCAGGAGGAAGCAGAGACAGGACACCTGACCCAAACGGACCAAAGAGGTATTCCATACCACAGCACGTCATGCCCAGGAGGTAACTGGGAGTTAGCCAGAAGGGCTGGGAGACTGCAGGGTTGGAGGAGGTATCGGTCGGAGCTTGGTCGGGCTTGGGGGGCGAGTTATCGGTCAGCGGGTGGTGAGGTGTTGTATTCTCTTCCCTTGTTATTTCCTTTATCATTATTATCATTGGTGGTAGCAGTAGTGATCTGTGTTATACCTTAGTTACTAAACTGTTCTTATCTCAACCCGTGGGAGTTGCATTCTTTTGATTCTCCTCTCCGTCCCTCCGAGAGCAGGGGGAGGGCAAGAAAGGGGGGGAAGTGAGCGAACGAATTACCTGACTGGGTTTAAACCACGACAGTTCTTTTTGGCGCCCAACGTGGGGCACGAAGGGTTGAGATAACGACAGATCTGACCAGATTAATAGTCACTCATCACAATGATGATTTATTGGCTCTCAGAGTTGTTTCTCTTGATCTCACAGCTTCAGAATGTTGTAACTTACGTAGAGCCGGTATTTGCTGTGTTAGTGTTTATCAAGTGTGGGGCCTGGGCTAAGGTTCTTGTCTCACTGTGCTTTATGGCAATGGCTTGTAATACGGGCGAGCTCCAGCAGCAGGGCGGGACGGACGTGGCCGTGGACTTGTACCTGGCCGTCCGGCTGCTCTTCACCGTCCTGGCCCTCACCCTACTCTCCATCTTCGTGAGGCTGCGGAGAACTGAGGGGGAGCGGTCCCGGGAGCCGGCGGCAGCCGAAGCGGCCCGGGAGAGCGGCCCCAGGGACCAAGCGGCGGCGGGAGCGGGGCCGGAGGCCGCGAGGGGACGGCTGCCGGTGGAGGAGGTCGGGGCGGTCGAGGAGAGGAAGGAGGCGGCTGCCGAGCAGCGGGAGAAGGCGGCGGAGGAGCCGAGCCCCGCGGAGGAGCCGAGCCCCACGGCCGAGCCCAGCCCCGCGACGGCCGAGAGCATTCCCCGGAAGCCACCCGCCGAGCCCCAGGAGGATGCAGGAGACCACGCAGCATTTCCCAGCAAGGCAGAGGAGGAAGAGCTGGACTCAGGAAAAGAGAAGCCGGTGGTGGGAGAGCCGGCAAGCACCGCAGCTACACCAGCCCCAGTGACGAGTACAGCAGCATCAACTGAGAGTTCTGAAGGTTTTGAATGGCCTTTGGGTATCCTTGGGACCTGCCTGCTGATTGTGATGGGGATCAGCATGTTGGCACACATACAGACTGTGTTCTACCCACAACCATTTTGTCTGATCTCAAAAGTTAAGCAGAGTCAGGTTTGGGTCTTGTCTGGGATTAGATGACAATATAGGGGGACCAAGAGGTTTTCCCCAAGTCTGGACAGTCATGAGTGGCAGGGTGTGTGGGACAGTATGGGCAAGTATCTAGTCCACTGGGCCCCTCCAGTGCTTTGGAAGCGTCGGAGATGGAAGGCAGCTGTATGGAGTCCCCAGCAACAAGCTGCAGAAACTGCTGAAGGGGACAATGAATTATTTTAAGCCTGGTGGGCCCATGGCACTTCAGGCCATCAGAGCAGAGATGCAACACAGAGATGGACTCATGATCGAGGGGTGGACTTAACAATGGACACTATTGCCCAGGTTATTCACGAGTGTGAACACTGCACACAGTCTCTCCTGCTCTGGAAGACTGTTACAAGAGATGAGCCTGACATGGACCAGATGGACGCAGCAGCTTTATAGGGACTGGTCCATGCACTAAGATAAGAGTGCACTGAGATAAGAGTGATGGTATATTGAAAATGTGGGATCTGAGCATGACGTGAATGGTACGGAATAAGGGGTGGATAATGTCCTGGGTTCAGCAGTAGCAGTCATGTTTCTCCTCCTTGGTAGCTGGTGCAGTGCAGTGTTTTGACTTTCGGCTCGGGAACAGAGCTGATAGAGATGTTTTGGTTTGGCCAAGGACTTTGTGAGCCTCATGCTCTGCCAGGGGGAGGGGAAGCCAGGAGGAAGCAGAGACAGGACACCTGACCCAAACTGACCAAAGAGGTATTCCATACCACAGCACGTCATGCCCAGGAGGTAACTGGGAGTTAGCCGGAAGGGCTGGGAGACTGCAGGGTTGGAGGAGGTATCGGTCGGAGCTTGGTCGGGCTTGGGGGGCGAGTTATCGGTCAGCGGGTGGTGAGGTGTTGTATTCTCTTCCCTTGTTATTTCCTTTATCATTATTATCACTGGTGGTAGCAGTAGTGATCTGTGTTATACCTTAGTTACTAAACTGTTCTTATCTCAACCTGTGGGAGTTGCATTCTTTTGATTCTCCTCTCCGTCCCTCCAAGAGCAGGGGGAGGGCAAGAAAGGGGGGGAAGTGAGCGAACGAATTACCTGACTGGGTTTAAACCACGACAGACAGATATGACTAACTGTACAATTTTGTTCCTGTCCTTCCTTAGCAAAACTTGCCACTGTCCTATTTATTTGCTCAGTTCATTATGTTATGCCTAAAACTAACCTGAAAATTATTTAGTACATGCAAGTCCAAACATATATTTGGGTCCTGTGGAATACTTGAAAATGCTAATGCAGTGATAATAACAAAATTAGGGTGCTGTGAACCGCAGTGAATTTCTTAATGTTTATAAATTATTTTGGAATACTCAAATGGAGATCACATTGCTGAAATAATACTAATACTACTAATACTACTATTACTACTACTAGTTCTGTTAATAATAGTAACAACAATAACAACAATAGTAAATAATAATAATAATAATGTTTCTTGCTACTATTAGATATCAGTGCCCTCAGAACAATCTGATAAACCTAACAGAGGAAATTCTTTTTGTTTAAAGGAAATGGAGTGAGATTACTCTTCTCATCTACATTATATTAAGGGTCAAAGGTATGAACAGAATATGGTATTCAAGAAGAAGGAACCCTATTTCAGATGCAGCTGTTGTACTCAAAGACCAGCTCCATCTTCCAAAGAACAGTGCACATGTGTATCACCAGTCAATCTCACCATGCTCTCATGGTGCACACTCTGAAACATTACCAGTTTAAGTTCCCATTTCAGGTTTACTCAAAATATTAGGAAAGACAAATTTGATTTAGATTATCTTATGTGAGGCTGACCATTGCTCTTCCCTGCTGGTTTACCTTTATGCTAAACACAACTGTCTACTCATGTTCAGCATAAAAGTCACTGTGTGTTCTGGATAGACATGCAATCAAGTGGATCATCAGATCAGAGCAGTGCTGTGGATGACCTGATATAGCACTACAGCTTTAGTAAGACCTAATTATGAGCATAAGAAATATCTTTTTAAAATTGGGGATAATTTAGCTAAATGCAGTGGGACACAAATTATAAGCTCACTGACTTTATGAGCTAATCAGGATTAATACAGTGTCATCTGAGTGAAGTTCCCCACGTTTTTGACAAGTATAAAACTTTGTCCATCTTTCAGAATTAGTAATTGGAGCATGGGGTGATTTCTTTTGCATCACCTATTATGTAGAAAGAAAGACTCCATTCCAGATATGGTAGTGTAATATACGTGTAGTTGTTCACATTACTCTCTGAAACAGTGACTGGAAGCACTGAGCTGCAAAATGTGTATTGTTAATCATTGGGTCATTAACCTTAACAATGTCAATGCATTCCCCTATCAGATTCAACTAAATGACTGCCCAAGGTAATAGTTAAGAGAACATTTCACACAGATGAATATATTAATGCTTTATTTGGTTCTAAATGCAGTGTGAAGGATTTAGGTAGGAGCTAATATATGTGAAGAGGAAAAAAAGAGTACAATTGAAAAAAAAGAAAGTGAAAACTTCCCAAAAGAAAGTGAGGAGTCCACAGTTTCCTGCAGCTGTGAACAGCATACCTACCTCACTCTATTTTTAGTTGCAATCATTCGGATAAAATATTATGCTATTTTGAGAAGGATTTAAATCAAAGGCATGAGGTTTCATTAGAAGCCAGAGACTTTTTTAACATCTAATCTCCAATATCAATAACTCATGTGAGTTCTCTGATCCTGTGTTTCTACAGTAAAATGCAGATGATGAGATTTCTTTATTTGGCTATAGCTGATGGGTTTCTGCCTGAACCTTGCTCTCCCTACATCTGGGAAAGAACATTTTACATGAACCTCTGATGGGAGAAGATGCCATTACTACAGCCAAAAATGTTTCTGTTGCACATTCCTAGTAGAGCTGACCACACATGCATAGATCAAACACTGAACAAAGCCTGTGTTGCTGTTGTCTTTGTATCAGAGAAGAGCCTGAAAAGATGTCATCCAGCAATAGACTTGTGCCAGAATGACTTATTTTGCAAGCTGATCTTTGGAGACCTCTGTCTGCAGGCAGTAGGCACATTCCTCACACCTAGGCTAGAAATGGGTGGCAGGCTAGGTTAATTTTCGTGGTGCTGCTCCTGGATACCACCTTTCCCAGGGAACCGAAGGAAGCCTTTAGTCATTTCCTCTGGGTCTTTTGCATATGAGCATCCATGTGGGGCAGCTCAGAAAGCTGGTGGCACAGAATAGTCTCTTGCCATTGTCTGAAGATTTCACGTGATCAGCAGCCATTTCCTAAGTTGCACTCAGGAAAAAGGGGACAATAATGCACTGGGAATTGGATGATTGGTCCTGGTGGTATGCAAATCATAGAACTGTAGATTAGTTAAGGTTGTAAAGGACCTTAAGATCATCTAGTTCCAAGCCCCTGCCATGGGCAGAGACATCACACTAAACCATTTTACCCAAGACTCTGTCCAACCTGGCCTTGAACACTGCCAGGGATGGCCTTGGAGGATGTATGATAAAAATACTCAGTTTGAAGGCCTTTTAAAACAACCACACCAAGCCTTTTCCACTGCCAGTCCTTTCAGAAAGCCTCAGTTCTGAGGCTTTCACACTTTGCTTGGAAGATTAGAACCTCAAAATGACACATTTCAAAGTCAGTTCCTATTAAGCTGTTAGAGAGAATAATAACTTTCTTCTGTAAACATGTAGTATTGAGTCGCATTTACTACTGAAACCAGTCCATCAGCATTGCTTCACTTAGCAATGAGCAAGGAAGAGCTGGTGCTCTATAAATATCTGTCAAGTGTGATCAAAACCAGAGGTAGGAATTAATTAGGGGCTCTCAAAATAGGAAGTGTGATATTGGCTGGTGGGTGTTTGGAGGATCAGGCCACCTATTTTTCTAGTTTTAACTCTATTTCCTTACTTTTAGTTACGTTCCCCTGAAGGACCTAAAATTTCACTCTAGTGTCCTAATACCCTTTGCAGACTGTTATCATATTCTCTTAGTTGCTACTTAGCAAAATTACACTATTTTAAATAGCTACTGAAGTTGAAAAGTAGAAAATACTATTATGCAGAGTTTTTTGTTGTTGTTAATGTGATTGAAAAGCTCACCAAGTAGTTTTGTTGTTTCTCTTATATACATGGATATAAATCAGTTGTAATGCCTAGTTTGGCCCTTCTGTAGCAGTTTGGCCCTTCTGGTTGCATGGGCTTGGAAGAAAAAAAATGGTAATGTTAATTCTAAGGAAGCTTCTTAATGTCCGATTCCTTTTTGGGATTAAAGATTTGGATGTTGATAAGGGGGAGTGAGCTTTTGTCATCAATTTTAATGAGACATTTATAATCTCTCTTGATTGTATTTAGGTTTTTTTATTGTTGCTGTTTTTTTTTAATGTCACTCATTCAAGCAGTCACTCTATGAAAGCTTTTTTTAAGTACTCCAGAGCTATTCTGGTAATGAAGAAACGAATGTCAAGCAAAGCAATTTTATCTAAATTTACAACTAATTCTCTTAGACAAGATCAAAACTGACATAAAGAAAATATCATTTATATGTAAAAAATAGGACCAAGCTGAAACTCCCCAGTTACATCCACTGGCATATAGTAAGGTGGCATTTTTAGCCATGAACAATTTGCCACACCTCATCCCAGTCATTGCATGTCACACTTGTTTATCTAAGAATGAGAAAGTGTCAGTAATAATATTTTATAGGAATGAAGCTTCTGCAGCTGTTGTTAAGTCCAAGAAGATTGAGGATCTATTTTTGTACATGTTCTTAGCCTCCCATCCCACTCTCCCTCTTCAGGTGGTTGGAATTTGGCCAATGAGGCTAACAGAAATGAAGAGCAAATAAGATAGTAAGATACAAGCCAAGAGTCTGAAGGGAGAAAAAGCTGTTGCAGCAGAACTAGTTGAGTATGGAATTGGGATTGTAGCTTTGATATTTACCTGGACCATAAGATTTTTTCTGCCTGGGACAAACTCTATGTTTTCTTCTCTTTCAGCATAGTTTTGATTTCTCATTTTCATTTTGTTTTCCAGAGCAGTTCTGACTCTCATCAACATGACACCTTTGTGCAAACAGTGTAAGCTCACTTTTATAATAGACTTGAAAAATCTGTGGGTTATGCGAGGCCAATCTTTGCCCATTTAGACAGATTTTCTTCTCTTTTTTGAAAGAAGATGCCCAAAGTGCCTATAAATTCCACCAGCATTCTGGATGATACCATGCTCTAGAAGTGCAGTAATAACCAGGACTGACTGTTCTGGGGTGAGAGCAGTATGTTCAGGGAGCACTTTTGTTTTTCTTCTGCGCTGATGTTTATCTAGCCCACAGTGGAAACAAGCAAGCTGTTGCTGTAGATTTAAGCTTGCAATCCTGCTTAGCCTTATGGATAAAACATTAGGCTCTTATTCCAAGTCTGGTTTTGCTACTGCAAATCATCTGTTTGCATGCATGGTAAGCCTGGCTCTTAAAGATGATCTCAGATGTGCTCCACATAGAGTATAGACACACTCAAGCAGCTTAATAAATTAGGTTGTGACTGGCAAACAAATATATGATACTGAGTAAGACAAGCAGTGCTAGCTATATCTACACCATACTGCAGGAAATGAGACAAGGATAGTCAAGAAAATGCCTATGGATTGATGCAGAAATATAATTGCATCTGCATACTGTTGGCATTATCTTAATGGATGCTGAGAAACAAAGATTGATACCTTAGATATAGGGCGGCATTTAGTGCTTTGGGATGTTGATTAGTATCTCCTCATGACACCTTATTGTACTGTGTCAGCCAACCACCTCAAGTCCTCCATAGCTTCAGGGTCCGTACATTTTAATTTAGTCTGTAGCATAAACATGTCCTGCGTGTTTGTAACTTGGAAAATCAAAATGCCTACAATTGTGTCCTCATACAGCCATTGCTTTCCCTGTGATGGATGTAAAAAATACATTTTAACTATGTGGTTGTTAAGCCATTGAAATGTCTGTGTCTAAAATGCAAAGCTTTTCATTAGCATTTTCATAACCTGCACATGCTTAGACCTATCCTTTCTCATTGACTGTGATTTATCCCAATTTTTTTAGTAATCAAATAATTCTGATTATGCAGTTTTGCTTTCTTTGTCTGAATATTTATATAGATAGTGGTCTAGGAATGACACTGTAATACTTACCTGATAATATGATGTGCTGTTGATTAGTTCCAACTGCTTGAGAATATCTGGGCTGACAAATTTATACTTGGGATAAGTTGTTATTTTACTAGTTTTCTTAACCTTAATAATACATGGTTCAACCATCTTTCTAAACAATAAGTACAGCAGGAAAATAAGTTAGTAAATTGAAAATACTGCTGCAATGTTTCTATACTTAGCAAAGAAACTAGTTCTAGAAGCTAGTTCATGCAACTAGGGTGCAAGTGTCCATGCTGTTCTTTCAAAATATTCCTTCCAATATAGTTACTTTCCTCTTGCATTAAGGCTCCAAAAATACAGGCGTTTCATTTTCTTCTGCTGAAGTAGCACTTTTTTCATTGAAGGCCCTTGAGGGAAGCAGAAACTCTGAAACACGAAATGCGATTTATGCTTGCCTTGTAAAATGCCAAGGAAACTGCTTGAAGACCATAATAACCCTTGCTGCTCATTCCATGAACATGCCTATGGAAAATGTTAATTTAATCAACAAATTATAGCTTAACACAAAGCAAGGAGTGTGGAAATACTGGCAGAGGAAGAGGAAAGGTCTCTCACAATTTTTATGATTAATCATGAATTGGAGCCTCTTTATTATTCTTGCATAAATGAAGAATTTATCCTAAATGGATTATGTTGCACTTCTCATTCATTTTATTTCCTGACTCACTTCTACATACATGTCCCATCAAAATTTATGAGAACTCCTTTATGCTGACATGAAGGCATTTTAATGAAACTGTTGAGTTTTACTTCTTGTCATATCAGAGATGTTGTTAGAGAGGGAGATCAAACAGAGAGCTTGTACTTTTAGAGGAAACCCTGCAGCTTTCATGCTGGTTTCTACCAGCATTTTTAGCCCATGGATACCGATCATGGGATGCCTCACACAGTCTAAGTGTTCCCTGCCAAATGTTGAAGCAATGAAGTTAGAAATAGGACTACTGGAATGAAGAGGAACAGAAATAGATTTCTACAAGTCAGCTTAAAGATCCATTTGCAGTAGGGAAATATTACATTTTTGAAAGGCATATATTAGCTGATTAGATCACCTGCAAATGGAGCGTTAATTAATAATGTTCATAACACAGTGCAGTACAATTACATTAGCAGGAAAAGCTGTCAGATATATTGTAGCTATGCCATTCAGGCATTAATCCTAAAGATAATGGACTAAATTTTGCTGTGGGTTTTTTTTTTTACAGCTTACATATGGAGTAAGTCCAGTGACCAAGGCTGGTTGTACCTTCATGTGTGTGAATAGTGAGTTTGCCTCATTACCCTTTATTTAAAAAGCTTTCTTAAAAATACCTGCCAGTGAGGCACACTTGACATATTTTTTGTTGATAATAACTCAAAAGACAAAACCCTGGGTCTCAGCTCTGCAGTTTGAGATGTACATAGAGGAAGGCTGTGGAGGGAAAGGAGGAAGGCCGTGGAAAGGAAGACGGTGGCTAAGAGTTAGTTTAATATGCCCCTAATGCTAAATTCAAATAACCATTTCCACTTATACTTGAGAAGAAACTTCTTCTCATTGAGGGTGACGGAACACTGGAACAGGCTGCCCAGGGAGGTTGTGGAGTCTCCTTCCCTGGAGACATTCAAAACCCACCTGGACACATTCCTGTGTAACCTTATCTAGGTGTTCCTGCTCCAGCAGGGGGATTGGACTAGATGATCTTTTGAGGTCCCTTCCAATCTCTAGCATACTGTGATACTGTGATGACTTCACTCTAATGATTGTCCACCTAAGAAAATCTGCAGGTAAAAATTTTCACCTGCAGTAAGTGTAATTCCAAGGATCAAATACGTAAAGCTTGAATCTTACAGATTAAATCGGTTTAGGAGTCCTTCAGTACTAAAATAGCTTATGCTTTAGCTGGACTCTCCAGCACAGCAAAAAGAACTGTATGGAACATTATTCTGGCCATTTGCCTTTGTCTTTAAATTTTCTCTTTTTCTTATCAAGCTGTCTGAAGAAAATTGTTTTATTGTTGTGTTTGCACTTCCTGTGCTCTGGGTATTGTACCACTTAATGTAGTGGACATTGCTGACTCACTATAGAAACAGTAGCAGTTGAAAAAGTAATCGGCGTGCCTTTAAAACACAGGGATTTTAGCTTAGCAGCTTAGTTTCTAAAAATTATTTTCATTTTCAAAAATGAATTCAACAAATCAGCCAAACTAGAAAATTATCAAGATGAGATGAAATTAAAGAATTGGTAGCACAGTTGCAAACAAACTCTTTTCACCATTCAGGATTGACTGTACTATCTACAGTTAGAAGAGAATTATCTGGCTCCTGTAGAAAAGGAATTTCAATTCATGCACCAAAGCTGAAGTCAGGTCAGAGTCCATCTGACTTCTTGATACATGACCTGCCTCCTTGATTGACAAATTAAGACTATAACTAGGCATACATTTAATGAAAATCATGATCTATTGCAGCTGGAGTTTTTTATTGGGATTGTAAAAGACTTGTGCTCTTTATAGTTGGTATATCAATAGATCCAATACAAGAAGAGGATATTGTTGCAAAGCCCATTCTTTATTATACGAAAGGACACAGAACTAAATGTTCTTTTACTTTGCTTAGCATTTAAGCTAAAGCTCTGGGAGAAAAGGGAATATGAAATCAATAAATACAGTTATTTTCCCCAAAGAAATAGGTCTAGATGCAGACTAGATATATACCCTGCCTCACTCAGGAAAAGGGACCTGTATCAGTGTGGTAAGGGTCAGAAAAGGGCCGAAGGGCAATGGGGCCAAGCGTGAGGAGGTAAGTGATAAAGTGGCCAAGGGAGCAGCATCTAGTGGGTGTAAATGCATAGCTTCACACAGTCAATAGAAGATATTGATTTAGTGTACTCCAGAGGCTACCGATGGCAGAAACACTCTAGTACAAGACAGCATTACGCATTGGAACTTTCTGGTCATCAAATATTTATCCCAATACTATCCAAGATATATAGCCAACAGCACTAGTAATAAGTAGTTTTCTGATTTCTAAACTTTCATTGCAACCAATGCTAATTCATTTTAGTAATGAGTATTGAGATTAATTGTCTATCTTATGAATCCTCTTTATTAGCATCATCTGAAGGAACAGAATGGAACTATGCTCTGCAATGCAAAGTCAGACTGTCTCTTCCCAAGACTGAGGCCAGACAGGCTTGGGATAATAAAGCAAGTGAAGTTATCTGTCCGATGTCAGCCAGAGACCTGCTTGGTGACAGGAGAAGACAGGGAGATGAAAATAAGAAGAGGGAAGGAACAGGGAGTGAAAGTCATGTGAAGGGTACAAAAGCACACACGGAGAACTGGAAAGGAATGATCCCAGGGTGAAAACAGGATCAGGGAAAATAGCTGTTCAGCACAGGAGACAGAAAATACCAACAAATATAGGCAGTTCTATCAAGAGTCAGAGGTCTCAGCTTTTGCTGTTACCCTCTTGTTCTCCACTGCATTAAATTAGCCACATAGTTCTTCCCAACAGAGGCAGGCATGGAATACTTCCTGTTATATGTGAAACTGAGTGGGGAAAAAATAGGATTTATAATTCTGAAAAATAAAACACCACCCCAAATAATGGATTTCTCACTGTAAATTATCTAATTAATATGTGCTGTAATCTGATTTATTTATGACAAAGCAGCTTCACTACTTGTGATGTGTGCCTTAAGTGTATACACAGTGTTTCTGTGTAGGACAGTCATTTATGAGATACGTAATTCAGATATTCATATCCATAAAAGTGTGAGAGTACAGGATCTAACAGTCTGCTCTGTTTTTCAGGGGCCTTTATAGCCCAAGGATCTCCTTGGAGCTGCAGTTAATTTGTGACCAGTATTAATTTAAAAGTAACTCAGGTGCAGCTATACTTTACTGAAGACACAGTTAGAATTGTCTTTTGGACGTATCCTTAGTTTATTTTAACAACAAGCCCTGCAGTAAACTACTAGAATTACTATAGTAATTTCCATATCAGTACCATTAATCTGGGAATTCTCTTTCTTTAGAATGCTCCTGCTTCTGGTCCTTTGAGCTCCAAGGAGAATGTAGTCAATGAAAAGTGTAGGGGAGATGTGGTATTCTTGACTGTATGCTGCATTTTTCAATGAAAACAAGTAGGTTGGAAGCAGCTGAAGCAGCTCAAGATTAGCCTGAGAATGCGAATGCCACATTGTGCTAACTTGGGTTCAGGCCTCTATTAACCAGGCACTTCTTATTTAATCTTTTTGATGTCTAAAGAACTTTATATTCCTCCTTAATTTTTCCTCCAGAAGGAAGAAAGTTTTTCCATTTCAAAAAGAAAAATAAAACAAAAATAGGTAAAATAAAAACAGATACTTTTCCTACAGAACAATTAAAGAAACTGAATAGCTACATATATGCTCTGACTTTAATAACTCACATGTAAAATGAGATATTTGCCCGAGGTGACCAGCTGACAGTTGTCTCAGGTTTGACATTGCATTCCTAAAATCTACAGTTGTGTTGCATTTACTTAATTTACAGAAAGAAACACATATTTTTCCCTCTCATAAAAGTAACAGCAATCGTTTGCTATTTGACAAACACTTTCCATGAATCTGAATGTGGCTCTGTTTCTGAAGTGATTTTTGACCTACATATCTTTAGAAAGCGTCCCCAGTGCTTTTGCTTCTGTACCTATCTATTTCTTTACCTATTTATTCAAGCAAATAATCCAAACCTTTCTGCTATATGTCCTCAAGCTTCACCAGGGGATTCCATGACAGTTCCCATTACTACCAGGGTGCTTGCTCTCCAGCAACAATTCTCAGCTTGTTTTAGGCCATTTCTTCTTCCATTTTTTTTTCATACCCTGCTGATCATATCACAGCTTTCATGACAGTTCTTCACAGTGCAGCTATACAAGTAGAGGTTGCTAGACTGAAACTCAAGATGACAGTCTCCTTTGCAGTAAGGCATTTGTGTTGCTGGGTCCACCAGAGGATAAGTGCCAGTACACTTACTGAAAGTCAAGCTTTATATTTAAACAGTTGTGGAGCTGTAAGGAGCAGTGCTATGGTTTCATAGATCATAAAAAGGAATAACAGTATATCTAGCAAGTGACTTAGTCTATTCAGCAATTACATTAATCCCTAGAGTAGCAATTCCACTCCTTAAAGCAGCTGAGATTTAAATAACTAAGGTAACAGGTTCTTCTACCAAAACAACTGGGAATTCCTGTTAGAGGATTGCTATACCAACGTTGTTATTAATATTAGTCTTAATTGCATTGCACAAGCCTTGTTTGCTTATGTAACCTTAAGAGCGCTAATCAAAGATCAGCGTGTAGGAAGGAACAGCTCAAAGGACAAAAAGCATATTGGCTACCTATGGTGTATTGTCCTTAGATGAAGAAAGAGTAACTGGTGAGCTTTCCCAGCATAAAGACACAGATGCCAAATTCAATGTTACATTGAGGAAGCGGTGTAAAAAGAATCTTTCCATGTAGCCAGTACAAAACTGGAGGTATACGCAGCGATAGTTCTGAGACAAGGCAAGTTTTAAGGGAGAATTTAAAACTGTCGTTAACATTCCTTCACAAATGTTAAGAATGACTTTTTAGCAGAGGATATGAGGAGTAGAAGTGTTAATAGGAAAAGAGAATGATCAATAATAGTGTAAAGTTGAGGGCTGATATCTTGTTCAAACCACAGGACTTACAGGAACAGAGTGAAGTAAATGACGGTTTAAAGACTGACACTTTCAAAAGAAGCTTAAAAGCTTGCTTCTGATATGCAGAGGATAAAGCCACACATCATGATGGGAATGATGCAAGCAAAGGAATGTGCCAAACGCAACAACTTGAATGGTGGTGTCTGCATAGATTGAGATCCCCAGTGGGTGGGGCCGTTAATTAGTATTAAGGTGAAAAAGCAACCACACTTCGTGTGTATTCATTTTAAATTCTCTGTGATGATATAGTAGCAAGATACCAGCAAAATTTGTCAAAGTCTGACATAGGAATGACAACCTGATGAATAGAAAATGTGTGAGTTTTCTAAATCTTGTTATTCCCTTATTTAAAAATGTGTTTCTTCACAGGGCACTATCATGAATCTGAGTCTAGCTGGTTTTGTAGGCTTTGAGATTCAGAGATCTTGATCTTCACATCTGTATATGTGAAAGAATTTTTGCAATGGTTAGGTGATATGAGGTCAAAAAGGAAGACCGCCTAAGCCATGAAATACAGGGCAGTAGCAGTCATTTTTCTTTTCTCCTTGTTAGTAGCTGGTGCAGTGCTGTGTTTATGACTTTCAGCCTGGGAACATCACTGATAACACCGATGCTTTTAGTTACTGCTTAAATGTTTAGTCTGAGCAAGGACTTTCTGAGCCTCATGCTCTGCCAGGAGGAAGCAGAGACAGGACACCTGATCCAAACTAGCCAAAGAGGTATTCTACACCACAGCACGTCATGCCCAGGATGAAACTGAGTGTTACCCGGAAGGGCTAGTGCACTGCTGGGTGGGGTGAGTTATCGGTTGGTGGGTGATGAGGTGCTGTATTCTCTTCCCTTGTTATTTCCTTTATCATTATTATTATTGATGGTAGCAGTAGTGATGTGTGTTATACCTTAGTTACTAAACTGTTCTTATCTCAACCCATGGGAGTTACATTCTTTTGATTCTCCCCCCGTCCCTCCTGGAGCAGGGGGAAGGTAAGAAGGGGGGGAGTGAGAGAGGAACTGTGTGGCTGACTTGCCGACAGGGCTTAAACCATGACACAGGGTAATTAACTTATATCCATTTAGCAGTGGTGAAATAGGCTCACTCGACTGTATCATCAAAATATGGACTTTCGTGAAGCAGCACAATACATGATGCATTAGGAAGAAATTGAATGTTGAGTAAACACTGAAGCAACACCTTGATAATTTTTAGCGTTCTGAACTGCTCAAGTAACTACTTTAGCTGTGCTAATTCAATAGGCAAACTACTGAAAGTAATGAATGTAATGGATTATAATTTAATATAATGAATATAGAGAACACTGAAGTCAATTGTCATTTGGAAACCACTGGGCTCAGAAAGTAGATTTACAGAACCAGTCCAGCTTCTGAGTGAGGTCCAGGCCTCTCTCTTGCTTATGTCTTTCCTCAAGGAACAAGGCTGAATTCCTACAGTGAGAAAAAAAGTCACACCTAGTTAAATCTTATATGGAAGCACACTGGGGCAAAAAAACAGGATTTAGATACATGAATTTCCTTACTTTCGGCACAAAAGGCTTCTGCATACATAACTTCAGAAGGGTAGGTAGTGTATATTACTGATATGGATATTCCAAAAGGGAATAAAAGTAAAAGCAAGATAAAAACCTCCCAATGCTTGATAAGCAGAACTATTTACAGGTAGCAGGTGATTACTATCTTTTATTTATGTGGGTATGATAGGATGATTTGAAAGAAGTAATATTCTATTACTCAGAGAGATTTTGATAAATGAAGGACTAAAATGAGAACAGAAATCAGCAACATGTGGAAGGAATGACTTTTCCATAGGCACAACAATAAATAATTTCAGTGATTTAGAAATTATGTGTAATTTTTTAACTATTTAACTCTATTATTTAACTTTCTTATGTGAAAAAAAAAACAACATGAACTTCTTGATTGTAATAAATGGTCTTCTCCATCCATGAGAACTATTAGGGGAAAAATTGCTCTTAGTCATTTTTTAGCACTATTTAGTTACAGATTTCCTCCTCCCCCCAAGGATGTGCCCTAATAATCAACTACATGTTGGGATTTTGACTTAAAAGTGGTCTCAATAATTATCCATTTGTAAAGAGGTAATTTTTTCAGTAGTGTTTCCAAAGCAGATCTGAACAATGTGTTGTGCATGTGAAGGAAACTTCTTGCACAGAGAGGAATGTTTCAAGGACTGTTTATAATTGCATTGCAAAACTGGTAACTTCTCCCAGATATCAAGAGATAGGACAAGAGGTAACAGTCTCTTGTGCCAGGGGAGGTTTAGATTGGATATTAGGAAAAATTTCTTCCCCAAAGAGTGTTCAGGTATTGGAACAGGCTGCCCAGGGCAGCAGTGGAGTCACCGTTCGTGGAAGTGTTCGAAACTATGTAGATGAGGCCCTTAGTGACATGGTTTAGTGGGGGTCTTGGCAGTCCTAGGGTAACAGTTGGACTTGATCTTACAGTTTTTTTCCAATCTAGTTGATTCTATTGATTGAAAAAAGACCCATTCCCATTGACATAACCAGTTTGGCCTTTTATTAGGGAAGCCTTAAGCTGACGTCACCATTTGGGCTAAGGAAGGGAGGAGTGATATTTAGGAGAGATCCACATGTATATCTGAATCCTGCATTCTGGCACTGTTTGGTTAGTGGGATTTGGCATGAGCCCAGGGTGTTTGGGTTATGGTGAATATGAATGTGCCTCAAAAAAGAAAGCTTTTCTGTAGGGTGTAGCAGCTTCAGTCCCAGAAGTCTCAGTGAGGACCGATACCATGTAAACAGCATCTCTGCTATTCTAGTTGATATTTTATGGAAGAAATGTGGTTCTACTGTACTCTGTGAAGGAATCCCATATCATTTCAGGAGGCCCAGGATTCCAGTAATGTGTGTTGAGATGGATGCTTAAACCCAGTGTGACAGCCTGTGAAGTGCTTCTCAGTATGATAGCGCCACTGTATTACTTGTGATGGTCATGTGGAAGCAGAGGATAGGGCTGTACTTTGCTGTACAGAATAGTAAGGCTCACCTTTTTATTACTCCATATTCCAGCCGTAGTTGTAGTCATGAGAAAAGAAGCAGCTACTCTTTTAATGTTCGCTGTTGTAGAAAGGGAAGGCTTTATGAGCAGTGGGAATAAGATAAAGGCCTTATGATTCACCAGCCAGACTAGCTGAGGTAAGGCATTTTAAAGGCCAAATAATTTACTCCTCACTCAGAAAGAGGAAGATTGCACAGGCAATATTCTGGCTAAGCAGTAATTAAATCCTTCCTTTCTTCCTGGGGCTGTTGGTTCTTGGGGAGTAGCTCCTACGAAGGTAACAGCTCCTGGTAGCTCCTATGTCAGTAACTATTGCTGCCCATCTAAGCCTCATCTTGCCCAGTGCTAGACTGCTTTGGCAATACACAGGGACAGATCTCAACTTGCCCCAACATTGGTGGGAGCTGGCAGTTGGTACAGGATGCTCTCAGCACCTCACTTTCAGATCCTATTGCATTTTTAGTGCCATCCAGCAGTCTCCATGGCAACCCTCACTGCAACACAGTCCCTTACACATTGCATATGTGCAGCACATGTTCAAGTCCTGCTTTTAAACACCTTGATTGTTCTTTGGTGGGTTTCTTTTTGTGTGGACTTTAATACAGATAATGAGCTTGTTTTGTTGCCAGATGAACACTTAGGTATCTTTCCAGTAGTCTTTTCTGTGTCTAAATCATGCACTAATGATCAAGTGTCTTTTTCCTACACTCTTTCCTGAGGTTAGTTTATAAATGCGTGTTGGTAGTGTTAGTGGTATAGCATTGGTGTTTGCACTGCTATGTCTACATACATGCAAAGGACAATCAGGATGCATGCAGTCATGCATGATTGTTTTGGAATCATTTTACAATATTTATGGTTCTTTATGCTTCATCTGTTCTGAATTACATGTCTCAGCCCTGTTGAAAGCCTTGTGCAGAGAGTGAGGCCATTATTGTGCAGTTTATTCAGGACAACATAAATTTTGCAGTATTGTTACCAGCTTCAAACCTTCACAAACTGTATCTGTATGAATGCAGTTTACTGAGTACCCGTGATGCACTGTCAAAGATTAAAAGAATATCATAGGGCAGCCTGAAGCAGCTAGCATCTACTTTTGGACACCTCATATTAGCAGTGACATTGCCCACAGGAAATCACTTCTTTTCTACTGGTGGGATTTTATTTCTCTGTCTCTAAGACATGCTTTTGCAAGAGCAGAAAAGGCAAAGAAGAAGAAAAAGAAAAGGAATTGAAGTAGAAAAAAAAAAAGTAGGAAAAAGGAGAGAAAATAGGAAAAGAGAAAGAAGAAGAAAAAGGAAAATCAAAAGAAAAATACTTCAGAGGGATAAAATCCCAATTGACAAATGATTAACAGGGAGTCCTTGGAAAGCAAATAAAAAGTTGCACTGATGTTACCACGTTGCTTCCAATAGCACATATAAAGGAACTCAATCAAAGTGTGTAGACCAAGCATTTAACCTAGCCTGACCTTCTTGAAACCAGTCCATCTCTTCCCTTCTCTGATGTCTTGATCTTGTCTGAGCATTGAGAATATTGTTTCCGGGAGCACATAAAGGTGAAGGATCCAGAAGTGGACAGTGACATTCAAGGACTTAAAAAACCTGGAGATTCCCAAGCTGAGTTAGCTTGTGATGTCAAGTAAAACATTTTGTCTATCTCATGAAGTGCTCCAATGGAAAAAATAGGTTTGAGTGGTTTACATCACAAAGAGAGTGGAGGATAAAATTCAGTGAAGCTCATGAAGCATTCAGCTTAATAGAGTCATCAGAACAGCTTGGAAATGCACTTTACAAAATGAGATTATTATTTATTAACATTATAAAATCATATAATTTTTGGGTGAAATTTCCCAAGAGAAGAATTCCTTCCAGTTAATTCAAAGTGGATGGTGAAAGTAGCACAGGTCTTCTCATAAAAATGCTTCTATGGGAAGAGGAAGCTGGAAATCAGAAAACTCTGCAGCTGAAGAAATGCTGGAACCAATGTCTCTTGTTCCCAGGTTTATAATCCAGTCTGTAAGTGCTACCAAATGATATGTCTGTATGTTATAAAAAAACATAAATGAGTTAGTTTTGTGTAAAAGAGTGTCTGAGAAGCTTTATACATGACAGGAAATATTACAGACATGAGTCGCATCCTGATCCTAAAACTTAGGGTTATAAATAAATGCGAAGAGTCCGGCAAGAGACAATGCCACAGAACCGCGTCATCTTCCAGTGTTTCTTACAGCCTAAATCAGTGCTTAAAGCTAATCTTATGCAAAGGCACCTAATTCTCCTAAGGTACAGGATAAGGAACATGCATAACTAACCTAGGTATTTCGACCCCACCCCAGAAATTCTGAGTCATTTTGAGCTATTTTTAGTATCTGGTTTGAAATAATTTGCTCTATAATACCAAGAATCCTTGCTAGAAGATTGAGCCTGGATCTGACACCGATTGAGCAGTCTCCTTATGTTCGTATATTGTGCAGAGAAAACGCAGAGTCAGCCTAAAGCTACATCAAATGACACTGACTGCAGCCTTTACCAAAGTGTTTTCCATAGGAAATATTTCACAAACGATAGAAAGATGCTTTTGTTTTTAATGGAGAGCATGAGATGAAAACTCTTGGAACAAGTCCAGAGAAGGGCCACAAGGATGACTGGGGGACTGGACCACCTCCCATATGAAGACAGGCTGAGAAAGTTGGGGCTGTTCAGACTTCATAGAAGCCTTCCAGTATCTGAAGGGGGCCTACAGGGATGCTGGGGAGGGACTCTTCATTAGGGATTGTAGTGACAGGACAAGGGGTAACAGGTTAAATCTTAAACAGGGGAAGTTTAGATTGGATATAAGGAAGAAGTTCTTTGCTGTAAGGGTGGTGAGGCACTGGAATGGGTTGTCCAGGGAAGCTGTGAATGCTCCATCCCTGGCAGTGTTCAAGGCCAGGTTGGACAAAGCCTTGGGTGATATGGTTTAGTGTGAGGTGTCCCTGCCCATGGCAGGGGTGTTGGAACTGGATGATCTTAAGGTCCTTTCCAACCCTAACTATTCTATGATTCTATGAAAAAGTACCTGCCAAAGAAAGAGTTAAAAGAACAGAATTTTCCTTTAATCCTCATTGCTTAGGAAGGCATGATACTTTTCCAAAAGGCCTTATTCAGGATTTCAATGTACTTGTAAGTAATGAAGCAACAATAATAGTAAAGTGTAGTACAGAAAAATAAAGCCAGAATACAGATGAAAATAATCCATAGAAATATGCTTAAAAATTATTCCTTTTGTTTTTCTTCCTCAAAAGTCACTGTGTGCCTTATCATAGTCAGGTAACATAAATGTCTCCTTCACTTTCATGTCCCCTGATTGACCACACATAATGCATTTTATTTTGTTACTGGGACTTATTTTGTAATGAGCCAACCAGTTTTTAATGAAATGGAAGCTGAGTACAACTCTCAGGCAGAGGATTTTGGAGCTCTGCTGTAGTGAGGAAAAACTACATTACTGTCCTGAAAGGTCTTGCATCATCAGTTTGCATGATTGTGGCATAGACCTCACAATGTTCCATGTATCTGAACTGGAAAAACAACTAAACCGGGAGTTTAGACAACAGCCATTGTCAGGCAGGTATTTATATCTTGGCATGATTAATTTTGAGCTGAATTCTACCTGGGCACTCTCCTTTGCAGAGCAGTAGACCTCAATAGACTTCATCCATGTGATCTCAAACCACTCTGTGCTTCAGTGGATGGGTACTGTAAGACTTTACCTCTGTTCCATGGTCACTTTGACCAACTGCAAACTGTAATTGTTCTTTCCTTTCCCCCACCCCCCTAACACCCCCTCCCCAATATTTAGGTTCTCATAATGAGAAAACTTGCTTATTTTTCTCTTCTTCAGGGATTTCCTATGAAAAAAAAAGATTTATTTTGTCACAAATGTGTTATATCTACAAAAACAATACCTAAAGCTATAGAAGGAGATCTATGATCGTTAACTTTGTTCTTTGAGTGGAAACAAGTTTTCTGTCACATCAATAACCTTTGTTTAGGCAGGATACTGAGCTTTCTCTGCAAATTAAGGGCCATCAAAGTCATGATCACCTTGTGCTTTATATCAAGTTAACAACTTTGACTGCTTTCACCAATGCAGCAGACTAATCATTTTCTAAGAGAAAAGAAAATAAAGAAGAAAAGAAATGGAAAGAAAATCTTCACCCTGAACCTTGGAAAACAGATCATTCCACAATGCATACAGGTTTTTTTTCCAGAGGAAAAAGGAGAAGAATAAAAATGATCTGCAAATGATGTGTTTTATTCATGTTGCTGATTCTTGAATCTTAATCCAAGGGTTTATGTAGACCGCTGCTAGTGGAGAAAGCAAAAGAAGTGAGAGTGGTGAAGAAATTTAATCACCCTCTTTAAGGAGTCTCACAGCTACTGAATGATTTGCTACACACTTTAAGGCTTCTTCTCTAATCAAGAATGGAGAAAGGCTTTTTTAGGTGCATGACTCAAAGCCCTTACAGTAGATTTCTGCTTTGAACTGCTCTGTAAAAAAGCCTGTCTCAATGAGCAAAAGCACAGGGAACTGGTTCCCAAACATGATTATCTGAGTTGGGTATCACTGGATAATACAAAGTTGCCCCAGTGACAGCATGAAGTAAAACTTCCCGGGTGATGAATGACACAAACTATTATCCAGTTTTCCTGATATGAGTGACTAATGTTTTAAATTATAACACTGTTGGATATCTGCCCTGTGTGGTGCCATATATTTATTCTTTTGTTTCAAGTCAGATAGTGTAGTCATTGCAGATGAGTGAGAAGTCTTTGAGTTTAAGTGCCAGAGGCTAAAGAGATTTTGCCTCAGGATAAAATACAGGAATTATTTAAGAACTAAAAAGTGTTGTAAATTTAATAACAATCATGAATAAATTAAAACAACCTAATTAAAAAATAACAAAATTATAGGTTCTGTAAGAAAAGCCTGGCTCTGGAAAGTGTTCTGGTCATTTGGAACCATTTAACTTCTCCCATGCCAATGCCTGCCTTAGAGATGATATCTATATCATTTTTTATCGTTATGCTAACTTTGTTTCACATTTTCTTCTCTCATGAAATGTCAGTTATCCTGTTCAGTTTGAGTTATGTGCATATTATAAGCCACTGTTTCACCATTCTCTTTATGGCAGTCAACTACAGTCACAAACAAGGTGTAACAAACAAAACATCCAGGATTGTCTCTTCTGTTTCCCAAGATCTTTCTGCCTTAATGGTCACTTGAAGAATTTTTTCCTGTTGTCTCATGTAGCTGCTTCTCCATTAATCATAATTATCTGCTCCAAACTCTGTTTCTGACTTTATCTCTTCTAGATGTTTGTTACTCCGTCTTGCTGGGACACACAGAGCTTTGCTGTCTTGGGTTCAGTGCTCAGAATCCTGCACTACTCTGTCAATATGTGTAAAATGAGGTATCGAGAGTTAGATGTGTCTTTTCTCTACCAATGTGTTTGGCCATTTCCTAAGGTTGAATCTCACATTAACTTACAGTTTAGTTGCCCACTATCTGATACATCTATTTCATGTATCTGTCATTTACTCACGTTTTTCCATCACACTTACTACATATTTTGCATATAAATTATTAAAGCTCTAATCTTTGAAAGCACCCACATGCCATCTGCAAATCAGATGAATTTGGTGCTCCTTTCATGATAGCATGCACCCAGCAGCAGCTAGACCATAACTTTCCTGCTTTTGTGTACTTGGCCCAGTGTTAGAAACCAAATCATCTTGTCTCCCATAGAATTATGGAACGGTTTGGGTTGGAAGGGGCCTTAAGCCTCATCCAGTTCCATCCCCACTGCCACGGGCTGGGACATCTTCCACTAGAGCACGTTGCTTTAAGCCCTCTCTAACCTGGCCTTGAGCACTGCCAGGGATGGGGCAGCCACAGCTTCTCTGGGCACCCTGTGCCAGTGCCTCAGCACCCTCACAGGGAAGAACTCTTGCCTAAAATCTAATCCCAGTCTCCTTCTGTCAGTTTAAAGCCTTTGAATCATACTGTCATTTGCATCAGTCTCCATGAACACATACAAGTGAACAAGACTGCTTAAGAGACTGTTAAGAAATGTATTTACCATAAGATAATGTCCTCCTGGGTAATTGCAACTCTGTCTTTCAGGGAGAAGCTAGGTACGGCCAGTGGCAAAACTACGTAGACTCATAAAACTATATATCACTGAATAATTCACTTGTTTAATGCCTACACCTCCAAATAAAAAGTAAACATTTTATGCTAAGAAACAGAATATTCTTAAGCTGTTTATTTTGCTTATAAGCCAAATACTCTGCTCCTTGGGGAGTTATGTTATTTGTTAGTAGCCTCATAGTTGGTATTTTTGAAAGTCATGTTAAGATATGTGCTATTAAATAATGCCATATATACACACAATATATATTTATTTAAGTAATGTAGTGTATAATACTTAGTACAGGCACTATCTTCTCCATCTAGAGTTCATTCCACCCTTACTTGAAAAAACCTATAAAAAATATGATTTTTCATTCTTTAACCCCTTTTTAATATGTATTTAATCCCATTAGAATATGTTTTTATTGGAAAAAAATATCAAGTGATTAATATTTTGCTACAACAGCTCCCTAGTGTCATATTCCCTTATCGAAATTCTCAGTCCATCATTTCTCTGGTGTACTACCCAAGTGGGGCATGTTTTTTTTTTGCTGGATTTCTGTCTATTCTTTCTTTCCTTTCTTACAGGCAGAGGGATTGAAGGCTGTCAAGGAGCCAACTATAAATCATTCCTTTTCAAAATTATGTTTTTGACCAATCTCTGGAACTAAGGAACTGATTATTGCAGCCTTTGGATAGGTTCTAAGTTATGCCACAGGTTATGGTTCCCTAAGTGATCATACAACGCCTAAAACTGCTCATTCTTGCCATTAGTTTGTTATTACTCTGATTACGCCATTTTTTTTCCAGTATTCCCAGCTGGAAATTGATAGCTTGAAGGGCAGAAAGGGCAAGAGATAAGACCAGAGTTTTAGTTTTTGATTTTACAGGAATTGTTTTGCATTTTCTCCAGTTGTGCCAATAAAGCCAGATAAATTCCTAACTTCTAACATATCCACAACAAGGATAGCTGTTGTTTTTCCAGGTCCATTTTCTAGCACAGTTGGAAAAACTTGTCAGCCAAGATTCCTTCTTCTCTTGGCTTAAGTTCCTCCAGGACAGGATTGAACAACAGCAATTCGGGATGCCATGCGGAAAGCAGTTACTTGTGCTGTGTATTGACCTTTGAAACACTGTGCCTCTGGAAAGCCAGTACCAAAGCCTATAGAAGAAAAAATCAGATTGAACAAGGAGCTATAAAAAACTTTCTGAGCTGAATCTTATCACATCCGTGAGGAAGAGATAAGCTCAGTCTGAGCCACTGAGTTACCTCCAACAGCAAGGTAGGAACTTAAAGGATAAGGGAAGATGTTTCCCACTGGCGACCCAGGTTAGTCCAGCTGAGCCCTGTGATTGTGAAAGTTGATTTGTTTTCTGCTTTTTCATTAGTTATTAATCCCCTTTTTTTCAGGTAGTAACACTGGCTGTGCTGAAATTCCTGCAGGAGCCCGTTAAACATATGGGAACTGGCTTTATCTGTAGATGCCAGGTTTTGTCAGATGTGGAGGCACCAGCTGCCTCCTTACGTTGATCCCAAACTACTGCTCCCACCTCCTGTTAACTCCTTAGCTTGAGTTAGTTTTAAGTCTGATTTTAATTTCCACTGCTGGGTTTTTTTATGCCTATGATTTTTATACTGTGGAAGAATTTAGTAAAAGAGGTCTTTCCCTGCATAGCTACTTAAAGGTAATCATAAATTATCTTCCTGTCATCTTCTGAAGCAGACGAAGTAGACTGAGCTTGTGTGGTCTCTGTCCACGAGGCATATGTTTAGGAACATAAGACAGCTTTATACAATTTCTCAGAAATGTCTCCAATTTGTTAAAAGGTTTGACACCAGAACTGGGCATGGTATTCCAGTAACACCTAAGTGATGTTTTCTGCTTCCTTCCCCTCTCCTGTGGGTGCCAGATCAAATCTTGCACTCACATCACACATAACACTCCCATTCAACTAAAATGCTTTAGCTGAGATGGCACAAAATGTTATTAAATGTATTGAACAGATTGCATCTGTACCACAATAAACTGAATGAAAATTTCTGATTTGCTAATTAGTTTTATACTGATGCATTTATTCACAAACAGTAAAGCCATGGTATTACAGAGGTGCTGGAGTGCTTCAACCCACTTTCCATACACATAATACACTAACATTGCTGTCGCTCTGTGGAATTCAGGTAGTAAATGGAGATGGTAATCTGCACTCAGTGCCTATAGTGCATTTACGTTTTGCTTGTTTCTGCAATTTAAACCACTGTTTAAGTCCTGGCTGCTTAAAAGTGGTATTAATTACATTTGGAGGAGGGAGGTTTGTGGTTGGAAGCTGTCTAAAGTAGAAGAAAGCATTTCTATTGCAAACAAATAAGCTAAGAGAACTGGTTATGTTGCTTTCATCTCACTCATCTAACTATACTGCTTACCCCTTCCTGTGAGAGATGTAATTACTTTGGTTCTTGCTTCAAGCCACTACTGCTCTGCAGCTGTTGAACTCCTACTGTTCTTGCCCTATTATAATTATATATTTTTTTTTAAATACCAGCAATAACTAGTTTATTATGTTAACACAGATTTAATCTGATGGGCATCTCAATCTGAAACAGAGAAGCTCTAAGTATTGCAGCTACATTTCAGTAGACACATGGATATATGTGTAATAACTTAGTTTGTCTCTGCAATCTGTCAAAGTAAAGGTGATGAGACAGGAAAGACTATTATTTTCCCTATAGTTTGGGAAGTTTTCTGCATGATTTCTATAAATGATGCACTAACCAATAATGCCACATGCTGAAAGGCCCAATATTTATCCTTGTAATGTATTCTGAAACTGAATATAGCTTGCAAGGGTATGTGAAGTCAACAAAGCAATGTGAATTAAGGGAAAGAAATTTTAGGTTGCATATCACAAGCCCACACTTAATTGTGAAAATTGCTAGCTTGCTTTAAACCTCAGTACCTCTTAGAATCAAGATGATCAATGGTTCAAAATATTTCCTTTAATTTTGCATACGTTGTCCTTTGCAACTCAGCAAGATCAGCAATTTTATTCACAGGATTCATGCATACAGACACAGCTGTCTGTTTACATGGTCAAACTAGTTCTGCATGTAAATGTTATTCTGTATATGCCCATGCTTATATCTCTTATAGGTTGAAGTCAGGTAGAATTATTCATGAAAGCTCTTTTTAGGCGGATTTAAACTTATCTTTTTCCATTAACTTTTCAAGGAACTTGGGTCTTCTGAAAGTCACTTAAATTAACTTTCAAAAGGACCTTAAAGTAGATAAACCAAACATCCTGGCTGTCAAATTTATTTATGAATATATAGTTTTCCAGTTTTCAGATCTGGATCTGTGATCTGGAAGTTTAACTACTCACACAATTCCAAATTTCAGGATAATCAGTATAAATTTTATTGTTTGAATGAGCTTTTTCTATGTTAATTGTGATTACATGCTCATCAAAATTCTACAAGCACTTAGTAACATCTTCGTAGATTTATAGAATCACAGAGTGGTTATAGCTGGAAGGGATGTTGAAGCCCATCCAATTCCAACACACGGACCCCTTCCACTAGAGCAGCTTGCTCCAAGCCCCTGTGTCCAACCTGGCCTTGAGCACTGCCAGGGATGGGGCAGCCACAGCTTCTCTGGGCACCCTGTGCCAGCGCCTCAGCACCCTCACAGGGAAGAGCTTCTGCCTAAGAGCTCATTTCAGTCTCCCCTCTGGTGGGTTAAAGCCATTCTCCCTTGTCTTTTCACTCTATACCTTTGCTCAACATATTCTAGCTCCTCCTCAGAAACATAATTAACATGAAGCAATAAAGATAACCCAGGTAAATATTTAATTCAATTTTCATAACTGAAAGAGTGTAAACCAGTCTGTGCTTCTTAAAAAAACCCTCAACACAGAGACATGAGAAGAGTCAGGTCCAGTTGCTATAAATCAAACATAACCTCAGGAAGGCAGACAGCAACATCGCCTGGAGGCAGGACACTTTTCTTCCAGTCTTTTACCTAGCCTGAGCAATTCACCTCATTTTCTCTGCTTCATGTACAAATATGCAAAACACTGTAAACACGGGCTGTCTGTTTTGTTAGGAGTTAAGTCCTAAGCATGCACTGTAGGTGTATAAGTTAGGAGGGAACTTGTGTGTACTGTTCTGAGGCCTTTGCCCTGGACTAAGGCTTTAAAGAGCATGATTGCTCTCAGTATAGGCATGAAAATACAGATCTTTTGAGTGCTTCAAGGTTAGTATATGAGATGTGCTATATGAAGCTACATTACACTTGCTCTTAGCCTCTATACTGTGGAAAAGGTAGATTAAAAAATCTATTTCTAATGTGACTGTCATGGGTTAGTTTTAGTGGCAAAACATCTGTTTAACACATGTTAAACAATTTTTAACACTCAGCTCAAGTCTTACCTCTTTATCTGATTAGCAAATAAGTGACCTGGTCAACTTTTTATTGATCTCTTGGTGCAAAAGAATACATTATTTAAAATGTGGTTGAGTATCCTCGAGCAGCAAACGAGTACAGTGTATTGCCAAACATCTGAGTAAGAATGGCTTTCTAAACTGTAGTTGATGTTTCATACATGATGTACATTACTTTAAACTCAGTTATAGACTCATTCTCACTTTTTAAAGGAAAAAAATAAGAAAGCAAAGGATTTTTATTTAAAGTACACTGGTGAGGTGTAGTAGTCAGTAGACACCACAATCATGTTTATAAAAGTAACTATTTAATCATCTTTGCTTCCCAGTGTACTTACTGTAAAGAAACATAGTTCATTTAAAAAGAGCAATTAACTTGTGCAATCACTATGTACAGTACGACATTTATTCTGCCAGTACTGCATTGCTATTAGAATCTAGATGAATGCAATAAGTAACCCAAAGCTGGCATATGAAGCAGGAAGAAAATGTTTTTATTTCAGTGGATTCTGAACAACTTTCAATTTCCAAATGATTAGAGCAGAGATGCTCACTCTAAGGAGTTGACACCATTAGTCACACATTTTATTTGATTGCCTTTCTTAATAAGTCTCTTCTTATTGCTTGGATTTCCCTTTTCTAGTGAAAGTAGAGATAATTTACACTCAGATATGACTCGATATTGTTGTTGTTTGGGAACATAGCAATATTAATCCAACAAAATCTTATTTATTGTAGCCAGCAAATCACGCAGAAGAAATCTGTAATGAAAACCAGTGTTAAATTTTATGACTAGGAAATCCTCTCATAAAAAATTTAAGGCCCAGAAATATAAGGGTCAGTGGGTGACATTAATTTTATTTTCATCTTCTGCATTGTACTGGATAGTATTAGTAACAAGGTCTAGCAGCTACTGACCAGAAAATAGTAGAATGAGTAGTTAATATAAACCTTTACCTGGATATATATATCTGTGAACTTCCAGATCTCTCTCACTTTTATGTAGATTCACACACACATATACACATAGGCATATACAAGTGTCACAAGTTTTCTTACATAGAAATCTCCAAATCTGTCATTTCAGCAAATTTCGTGCCAAAAAAAAAAAGCATATTTTTTCTCTCCTTCAAGTTCACTCTTTCTTAGATGTTTGAGAGCAGTAGTCACAGCCTTCACCCAAAACCTGGCTCCTGCAAGTGTCAGAAAAAAAGGCCTTTCGGGCAACATTGACCCCCAACTCAGTCATGGATCTATTGTGGATGCTAATGATTCGTAAGAGAAAAAGGACCAATTTGAAGCAAACTTGTGGGCCAGAAGTATTGCATCCTTCCTGCTTAGATAAAGCAGTTCTTGCAGTGAATAAGGAGGTATATTGCCTATATCAGTCCCCAGCTCAGTTATCCAGAGTCTGCAGAAAGCCAAGGTCTGATAGTTCTAGGAGAGAGTGAGAGTGACTTGCTTTTTTATCTCTCTTGACTTCAGACTTTGTGGTTATTGAAGCACCTATGTTGGGCATGCATAGGAGATGATGTAAAAGCCAGCCCCACAGGTTTTGCCTTAGCCTGCTGTGATGCTTGGACACCTCAAGCAGTAGAGTCCAATGTCTGCAGATTTTGTTTATGATGAAAAAAGGATTTGATTGCTTCTCTGTTGAGCTGGAAAGAAAGTGCTTGGCTTTTCTTTCTGTTTCTGTAACGTCTTTGATTACTGCTGGAAAGCTTTCTGCAAAGACAAACTGTTCATGCAAAAAAGGAAATACACCAGTCTATCTTTTCTTTCTTTTAATAATTTCTATATAAATGTGCGGTTCTTCCCAGTCTTGAGATCCACCAGTCTTACAGACGTTTTAACTTCACGCAAATTCCATTCCAAGAATTGAAATAGTTCTTAATTGCAGAGACGGGTTCAGGCACATCTTTTGAAGCAAAGTGGGAGGCAAAAAAAAAGAATGGCTAAGAAAAAACTGGTCAGGCTTTGTGGGTTATTGTGCTATAGCATGGCATGTAGGTTTATGGATTCTACACATTTCTCAGGACAATAAACATACAATAGAGAAGTTTGCTGAAATCTGAAACAACAAAAAAGTTAAGTCACATTATGATTTCAGGCTACAGTGTGTTACACAAACCATCTCACTATTTCTTGGTGGTTCAGCAAAGAAAGATCAGTGCATCATGCCTGCACTATTTTCCTGATAACCAGATTACCCACATCCCACTCAGAGGTCACAGCTTCCACTCCTTATGATTAAATTGCCTGATGTCTATAAGTTAGTGTTTTTACAACTCATTTGTTTCTCAGCCTATGTTTTTACTGATTCCTCATCATCTGCTGCCAATCGTTATGCAATTGATTACTAAAGTCTAATTGGTTGGGTTTCAACAATTTGCAATGGCCAGTCAATCATGCCTATGAAAAGTTAATAATTCTGTTTAAATCTTAGTAGAGTTTAGATTTGAATAGCTGTTACACAGTAAAAGACTGCTCAGATTCTATTTTGGGCTGGAAAAAAGTACAGCGCAACCAATACACACCTCCTCACTTATGATAGCCTTTAACTATGCCATGTACACTTCCATGAAACGATGAAAACCTGGGCTCACAGCCTGTTGCTACACTGTAAGAGTGTCACATCTTTGACTCGTGATAAGATAAGGCAGAGCACGGTTTAAAGAACATGTCTGAACACATGTTCAGAAACTAGCTAAAGAATATGAAGGATATTATCTATTTTTAGAAGTTTGCTGGCAATTTAAAGATTCATATTATTATGTTTTTGCAAAATTGGATAAAATGAGAATGTTCAAGCTGTCAGCTTGAATTTGATTTTGTTTGGAGCTAATTGATAACTATGGCCTGATGTGAAACCTAGTGTATCCAAAGCAATATAGATGTAAGAAAATCACTTGCTGTAATTATCAAACCTACCTCTAGGTTTGATTTGTAAACTCTTGAGAACAAAACCTGCTTTTTCTCATTCTGTTTGTATGTAACACAGCCCAGGTTCATAACTAGATTTGAAAATACAAGTGCCCCAGGAATAAAAAGATATTTCTAAAGTCAAGATGAATAAGTACTATAAAGTAGAAAGACCAGAAGCAAAGTAGTACATCCACCCTGAACCAGGATGAATAGTGATTGGGGTTTATAACACATGTCTTGAAATCAATTTATTAATCCATCAGATTTTGTCATTTGCTGGTAGAAAGGATAAGCAGAATAGTGGAGAACCTTCTCATTACTTTCAAAAGGGGAATGTTACATACTTCCATGCTACGTAAGACTTTCCTTAAATCCCTGCCTGAAGATAAGACAGTGAGGTTTGGAGGTGTCCTTTGATGGAGCCATTGTGAAACCGACAGCAACTGGTTTTAAGTGGCTGGAAGTGGTTGGACCCAGCATGAGACAACCTAAGAGCTCTGCTCATGGACATCCAAGAGAAAGAGAATTAGTTTCTGCTAATCATCGCTAACTGCCAGTGGGTGATAGGTTCATGAGAGTTGTCAGTTGTTGGTTCACTGTATACAGATTTCATTCTTAGTCATTGATACAGACTTGCTCAACCTGATCCAAATACATTTTCAATGCCAAGAAAGAGATCCTACTGCTCTTGTACAGAAATCAGAAATAAGAAATCATGATTCTATGCTATTTCTCTAAAGTTGAGTTTGCAATGAAACAGCCTTTTTTTCTGAGGCCTGGGGGGAAAGGGCTATTGTTTCTAGTACCGTCAGTTCATACCTTCCTGTTAACATAGTCATGGCCACAAATATTTTCTCCATCTCCTGGGGAGAAGATGCAGGAAAACACTGCTCTGTCTTCTAAAAGGCGAATCTGTAGCCTGCGTGATCCAGAGGCAAAATATTCCTCTTCTCTGTTCATTAATCTGCCAGGCATCATTACAACTGCATGGAGTCCCAACCAGAGTTTGACTGTCAACTTGGTAAGTATTTTACACAAAATTTCCTAGCTGCTGTATTCAGGAAGGACAAGTCCTCCTAAAGCCTGTTTGTCTGCACAGTGTAAATCATGTTCTCCCTTAAAAAAGCAGAATTTTATTCATTGCAACTTTCAAATAGGATTTTTGGAGGCTTCTTTAATGGTTGCATGAAAGATAAGTAGTTTCTTTGGTGTATAGGAGATGACTTGTTTCACTAAATTTGTTAAAGGACATGATTTTAAAAGTTGACTAGTAATAATAACTTCAGTTTCTGGTGTAGAACTAAACGTGTCATTTGGTCTGAACCAAACCAAACCTTAAAACTCTGAGGAGCTCTACAGGTACTAACACATTTGAATGGTTTATCAACAAGAAAGCAAACAAAAATCAGTTTTGTTGAGATTGCTTGAACATAGCGTGTCAATTGCAATATATTGCCTGCATTCCTTAGAGGTGGGTATTGCAGGTGGAAAAAAAAAATAACACACAATTGGCTGTTACGGGTTCCTTGGTTGTTACGGGGTTCCTTGGTGAGAACAACTAAGCATGTAACTTAATACTTGCACTTGTAAGACTTTAAAACAGGCTTATGTCTTTCTAAAGCTTAAACTGTTCAGGATAATGTATCCTCTGTCAGACATCTGCCTCACAATACATGTGATTTTGAAAGTTTCAAGTAATGCATTTCAATTTTCTCCAATAACAAAACTGAGAGGAGTGGAAGATGTTTTAGAAAGAAAGTGTTTACAGTCCAATCACATAAAAATACTGGTGCTTCCAGTCTTTGGAATGGGACCAGGAGTTTGAAAGGTGTGCAGTTGTCAAGGTCAGTGTAAAGATGTTTACAATTTTATCAATACATATATATGTAAACACATATATTTTAAAGATTGTACATGGTCAGAGTAAGCTTGGGGACTTTGACAATATGTACAAACCACTCTTTCTACTCTGTATAACTTCTTACATCATGTAGGTACTGAGGAACCACAACTCATTGTATCTGCAACCTTATTACGAAGCTGAGAGACTGTCAGCCCAAGGATTTTGTTGCAACTGAACTTCATCATGATAATCACTGAAATTCAGAATTAGTATTCTATTTGTAACATGAATACACAAGCACTGATTGGCTTACTAAGAAGTGAGGAACAGAAGGGTGAACAGGGTTGCATGGATGTATGCATAGAACTCGGAATCATCTAGGTTGGAAAAGACCTTTAAGATCATTGAGTCCAACCGCAGACCCAACACTGTCAAGGCCACCATAAACCATGTCCTTAAGTGCCACGTCTTTTAGCATCTGCAGGTATATTTTTATGTGAGTGATTTCAGTAGTATGCAATGTTGTATCTATGTGGGGTCATTACCCACTTTTGTTTTTTAGTCATTCTCCTATTAAATTATGCCTTATGCTTTGATTTTTTAAATATTTTAAATATTTTATCTGGCAATTTTTTTAGCTAACCTGTAATGTTTGTTTAATTGAACTCAATTTTTCACATTTGTGCTTTTCTGAAAGTGCTCTGAATTACATAAAGGGCAAGAAGGCAGAAGGGAAGTAATACATATGTGAAATAAATAAAAGTATTATAGAGAAAATGTATGATGAATGAATATATTCATTATACATATAATATTATTATATACAGAATGAAAAGAAAACAGAAACCTGTGAGAAAGAAATCCATGTGTTACAATGACATGCAGAATTATTAAAAATATATTTAAAAAATAATTATAATAAGTGTAATCCTGAAAAAGTTACTGAAAAGGGTGGGAAGGAAGGAGATACGTGTCATGAACAGGAAAAGTGTAAACAGACAGTGACAGGAGCTGCTGCATTGGGAGAAACTCCAGATTATCTTCTCTTAGCCTTTATTTTTTTGTCAGTCACCATCAGTAAATCCCACCATCAAACTGTATTTTTCTTCTTGTTCTAATCATTGACTATGTGATGGAAATCAGCCTCCTACAGCTGTCTGTCACTGAGGCAGCTGAAGTGACAGATGTTTGTTCTATGGATCTGAGGTCTCTAGTCTGTCCAATGACCTGAATTGGAACCATTCTGATGCCAAGTGATGCACTAGCACACAAAAAAAGTAATCCACAAGGTGTTCTCTAAGACTGCAAGTCCAGGCACTCAGAGCTCACTGAATGCCAAAACTGACAGCTGCCTTTGCAGCTAACCCTCTGGAGTACTTACGTTACAGTAGACTCCCAACAAAATTCCATGATGTTTCTCTCACAAGACATTTACTATTAGCTCAAAAATGGAAAGAAATCATTACATAGATTGTTAATACGTGTTTTTAAACTCTTAATTTACCATATAGCACTTTAGGACTTGCTTGTAGAGCAGCAACAAAAACACTGTGTTAGCTTCCTAACAATCATTTTTAAGACATGTATTCTCATTAAGATTGATTCACTTTAGTTGTACCACTCCTTTCTTTCCATCTTGCTCTGTTGTCTCTTCTTAAGTCTCTCTGAGATCGTTCAGTATGGATAAGGAGAAATAATTGCAAGTGGTTGAGTTACTGTGGCCTAATGAGTTACTCGAAGTCATATGAGTGAAGCCTTTCCTAGTTTACTGAATACATTAAATAAACCACCAAAAGTGTATCATAGTGGCTCATGAATACGATATATGCTAAACCAGTGCTTGTGGTTCAGATGAACTTTGTTTATGCAGTTTGGTTGCTCAGTTGGTGGTGAATCCTAACTCATTTAGAAAGGAAAATTCATTTTCTATAGTGCATCTGTCTGTCTTCTCACATTTCAATCTATGATGAAGAACAGATTAAGGGACACAAAATCTTTGCCATTGTTGCCCTCTTCCTTAAATTCCACAAACTTTCACAGCTGTTGTTCAAACAAAAGCTCTTCCAAATCCTGTGTCCTGAGCTGTAATTTCTCTTAGGTCGGTTAAATACAATGGGAAAATTCCATTTAAAAGCATTAAAATGGCACAACCTTTCTGTAAAAGCACAAAGCGTCACTTGGTCGGCAGTTAGTTCAAACACATTTGGTCAAAATTGTATTTTTAATATATTTTTAAAGAGGTTTAGGCATTTCCTCTTTCATCTAGACATTCCATGGCTCTTGGGTTTTGCCACATGTGATCTCTCCACCTGCCCTGCTGCTTTAACAGCTCTAGTTCTCTGTGATGCTGAGAAGTGAATCCAAAGCAAATGCAGAGTCTAGGTCCCTAATCAGGGAGATCAAACAGGCAGCCTGAGCAAATCCACATGAATCTGACCCTCCCTGCCTCCAACTCACCTTTCTTCCCTTTGGACAGTGAAACTCAGCTTGACTTCCATATCTGGCCTCTCTCTGGGTGACTATTTTACTACTGTTTTATTACCTTGTTAAAGGGCAGACACAATGGAAACGAGAGGGAGTTACACTCATGCAGAATAAAAGATTTTTATGCCCTATCAACTGAAAGTGTTTAATGTGTTCAGGAGGGGGGACGTGATAACCTGCACCTAAAATGAAATGGCAAGTCGCTGGCAAGGATTGTTCTAATTAATGAGATAGTTTCCTATAAATGAAGATTGGCACATATAGTGTCTATAAAACAGGAGAAGAAAGATTGCTGAGGTCTTTACTAGCCTGTTAATGTGATTTCAGTAGCATGGCTGTTGTTTGGAAGTAATGTGGAAGTCCAGAGGTTTGGTCAAATTCTGCCTGATTCAGTAATATCGTTCTTAGCAGTATATAGGCCCATTGGAAGAATTTAGTACAAAGTTTGGGTCCATTGAATGAATCTAAGCAAACAGAAACAAATTCAACCTCATGGACTGGCAATCAACCATATTAAATCCTCTGATAAAAGATGTGTATCTCACCTTCCAAAAGACCTAACTTTACCAAAACCCACTAGTTTTCTTTCTAACTTCATCAGATCAGGGACTAGATGTTCTGATGAAAGCCAGCCTACAGGCCCAACATCAGAGCCCAAATTGCTGAGCAGGATGTACAGCCCTATGAGCAATCAGGCAGTGTTGGCAGAACAGAAACTTGCTATAAATAATTTGGACTGCAAACAGGAAAGCTTCTATCAACAGAGTGAGTGTCTAGTTTTTACCGATGTATATAAAAGGCAAACACTGTAACTCATTTTAACATAAAATTTGGTGAGTTTAGGATTGAAATTGCAGAGTATAGAAGTCTCTGATTAAAAACAAAGAAGTGCCAGATTTGATGGAGCCAGAGATCTCTTTTGGTCCTGAGTACTTGATGGCAGATGAACTGCTACAGGTCTGAATTTTGATTTCTATAAGGTAAGGTTAAAATGTCTAATGTTTTCCCAGCAGTTAACTACGGTGTCCCGGAGTGTATCTACACAGTAATGTTTTAGTTCTCGCTTCACTACTTGCTAATGTCTTGAAATGATTTTCCCCCCAGACATATTGTAGTTTTAATCTTAAAAACAACTTATTTTTGCTGGTGGAGTAGGTGTGTATGAGTCCATCGTTCCATGTTCTCTCTCAAAGACAGTCTGTCTCCTATAAGCACAAAGCCTCGCCAGCTTAAGAATTGAGAACCATGTTGCAGCATGCGGTATTATTCCACAAAGTCTCATGTACCCTGAGTGAGAAAGCCTTTAAAGATGACACGATTCTATTACAAGAATAAACAGATAAGCTCATTTACATTGGTCTCACAGATATAGTGCATGGGCTTGCTCGAAGTACAAGCTGATGTCTCTTGTTATTTTAGATCCTGTGTTCTTTGTGAACCTATCAAAAATGTCAGTGATTTCTTTCAGCTCCCAGAAGCAGTCACTTTGAGAGATTTTTTTCAATGCTAAGAATACCTCACAGATAGCCAGATAAAACAGGACCCCAAAATTCTCTTCTTTTCTTTGTGATACCATTGAATTTAAAGCAGCTCTAGGCTTTTACCTGTATGAAAAGCTTTTGATCTGCAGTGTAAATTAATTCTTATTTTGTAGCTCTTGAGCAGTTTTGTATAGGGGCTTAAGGATATGGATCTCTTGGAGTGAGTCCAGAGGAGGCCACGGAGATGCTGTGAGAGCTGGAGCAGCTCTGCTCTGGAGCCATGCTGAGACAGCTGGGCTGGGTCAGCTTGGAGAAGAGAAGGCTCCTGAAGGGGAGACCTTGGAGCAGCTCCAGTGCCTGAAGGGGCTGCAGGAAAGCTGGAGAGGGGCTTGGGACAAGGGCCTGTAGGGACAGGGCAAGGGGAATGGCTTGAACCTGCCCGAGGGGAGACTGAGATGAGCTCTTAGGCAGAAGTTCTTCCATGGGAGGGTGCTGAGGCACTGGCACAGGGTGCCCAGAGAAGCTGTGGCTGCCCCATCCCTGGCAGTGTTCAAGGCCAGGTTGGACAGGGCTTGGAGCAACCTGCTTTAGCGGAAGGTGTCCCTGTTCATGTCAGGGAGTTGGAACTGGATGAGCTTTAAGGTCCCTTCCAACCCAAACCAGTCTGGGTTTCTGTGATTTGCATCAGCTGCTTCAGCCATCTAAATGTGTTAGTGTCAGCACAAGCTAATCTGTTGGGCTTTGAAATGTCCAATTTAGGAACATGAAGAAAGCAATTTTAGTTCAAATGTCTTGAGATCTCTCTTGGCACTAGAATGTGCCTACATGACTGAATTATAATAGTTTCTAAATTTTGTCTATCTAAAGTCGTAGGAATTCCAAAGGCAACCCAGAGCAGACCAGTTATATCAATTTGTATATTTTTTAGTGGAAATCAGTGTTTTTTACTTTGTCACCCATTAAAGACTAGGGTTTTTTCAGAGTCTATGACAGGTTAAGAAGGAAATCAAGATTCACGTCTGTGAACTCATACAAGGAACTACAACATCCTTGGGAAATGTTTGAGGTCAAAATCTGAAACAGTGTAATATCATCTGTATTACCAAGATATCAAGCCTTAGTGTCATTAATCTGACAAATGAGTCAGCCTTTTACTATATGCTTTCCAATATCTGTGTTTTTACAATATGACATATCCTTGACAAGAATCCAAAATATTTGACAGCAAGAAGCATAAATACGTATTCTTGGGGGTTTTAAGTCTTTTTCACATTTTAAAATTGGAAACTCTGTAGTACTATGCCCCATCTAAAATAGATGGTGTTCTTTCAGGGTTCTTTGCTCTTAATTATTTTCTGAAAGACCTCCTCATGGATTTGCTGCTTGTGACACAAGTATGAAATAATTTGACTCTCTGAGGAGAGAACAGGGAGCTATTTCACAAGCCAAAGCTCTTCTGTTTGATTCAGAAGATACTGTTTATAGCTCTTTCCTTGAAACAACATAATACTTAAAATTCAAAACTCATGTGCTTCAGAATGGGTTTGGGAATTCATTTTGTTATCGTCTTCGTTTCTTGTTACAGCAATCTAGGAATTGAAGACTGCATTACCTTATCCCTAGGGAAATGCATATATATGCTAAAAGCTGAAAGAAAGCAGAAGGCTAGAGAGATAATGAATTCACTAAAGGGCATATTTTTTCAACTCTAAAAAGTTTTGGTACTTTGAGAATATAACCCTTACAGCAGATTAAACTGGCCAGCAGACCAGTTGATTTTATGTGCAAGCCTGTTGCTCATCTCTTTTCTGGTACCTGCTTTGTAATAGAACAAAAGGGAACTCGAAACAACTGTTTAATAGTATTTTATCTATGCTAGTTGTCGTACAGCTGGGAACGTGGGCAAAGTAAGGCACTGATATTCTGCCTTATTTTTTAAAGACTCTTGTGCTTGTGACCCCAAGAACTTGATCATTAATTTTTAACACTGTACAGGAGTGGGAATTGTAGTACAACTTTCATTCAAAGGGCCTAATAATGCATGATGGATTTGGTGTTGAATATTGGTCATGGTTCTTCTTTTTTATCTTTTGGATGTGACTGGAGATGGGATTAAATGAGGGGAAACAGAAACCCCAAACAAAACCCAAACCACAAAAACTCACCTCCAGTTTGATTGTATAAGGTGCCAAACTAGAATTTCCTTGGTTTTTATGTCCATTCAGATATTCTGTATGTATATGACTTGCTTATTTGTCTGTAATGACACCCCCAGTCATATTTTGCATTGTAATCATCAACTTTTATTGTATATACTATACCAGAAGTTTAGATTATAAATTCCTACTCACACATTTATTCTAGATATCTGCACACACTAACAAAAAAATGGATTGTCTTAAGAAGCTGTTTCTTCCATACAATTTAAAAGCATTGGGTTCTGCCATTAAGCTTGCATGTATTGGTGCAGTCATATTTGAGGCAAATTAACTGACTAAGCTTTATAATACATGTTCTACCACACATCAGTTTAGACATTTGGGTGTTTTTTTTTAATTGCCTTTAATTTAATAAACCATTACCTCACATCAATATTTATAAAGTTGATGTGATTTTGCAGGAAGCATAAAATAGTGTTGGCTTGACATGCATTCAGATAGCCTTTTTTGAAAAATAACACTGCAAGAATTTATGTAATACCTATGTAAAGTGTGTTAATGGAACAAATGCCTTTCTGCATTGTGGTTATTCAGAGTTATGTAGCTGTCTTCTGGCATGTTCTATAAGGTAATCTTTCTTACTCTGTGAGTTTCCTTCCAATCTCTGTCTTGCAAAGTACTATTTATTTCAAAGCCCTAAGCATTCAACAGTAAAATCGTTTGCTTTGGTAACCACATTTTCCTCTGATATCATCATCAGTTTATGTTTGTGATAAAGATGAGGACAGTATTTTCTGAAAGTTTTGAAGACATCTGGTAAAATCCTGGCCTACAGAAGCCAGGGGAAAAAAAAAAATATTTTAACTATAACCAGAAGCTAAATCTATTGACTAAGAACATCCACTGCCATAGCCATGATCTAGTCATAGCTCAAACAGACTATGTAATTTTTGCAATTCCACACTATTTGTTGTCATGAATCCTGATTTAGGGTCTTTTGAATTATACCAGTTTGTCACAGAGGAGTGATTTAGGGTTGCTCAAGGACTCATCATCAGATGTATTAGCAAATGTGGTTTTAACGTGGTGGTGTACAAATGCAACTTAACAATGCCCAATGGCGAGGTTTACTCTGTTACTTCCTACATGGATGAAATATACAAAGGAAAATCAAGTTAGAATCAAGCTAGAATTATTTACACAGAGACCAAAGATGCAAAAGAGTAAGGGAAACGCTCCCACTGCACCATGAGGTTCAGATTTGACCACCTGCTTTCTAAACTAATGGAACTTAGTTTTGTCTAGGTACAGTCTTAATCTCAGACAATGGTTTATGTCTAAAGGAATTGCCTACACAGACTTCATTAGTATTGATTTAACATGTTGTCAGAAATTTACCAAGTATCTGTTGTGAATAAGGAAGTCTGCCTTCAGTAAGGAAGGATCTCTCAGTCTCAGGCAAGGAATCTCAAACCTTGGGAATGTCCCAGTTCAAGGGGAGAGACGCTGACGTGCAGTGCAGTTGTAATTTTAATACAAATTGGACTCATCCAAAGATCTGTTGTTAGTAGAGAGGTCTCTCTTCCTCAGGAAGTAACCCCGAGAGGTGTCCCAGCTCAAGAGGAGATCACCGCCATGCAGCCTCGCTACCTAGCATGGAGAGCTCAAAGAAGGCCCACTTAGGCTTTCCTATTTATGGGATAAAGTGGTTGGTTTATAATCAAACTGCTTGTGATGAGAAAGGTATGCATGAAACATCTTGTATGCACAACTTTCTTTGTTCCTTGATGAATAAGCCTTGAAAAACCACCCATTATCCATGTGTTATTTGTATGATTGGTGTTCCAAGCTCATATACAGGGATGCTCACTGGGATTTGTGGGTTTCCCGAGGGAGTTCTTGGTCCAGCTATAGCTGTGTCAAAATACTGCTACTTTGGTTAAGGGGGTTTAGTGCATCCATTTCAGTTGTGTATAGAATTAAAGCATATATTTAAATATATGTCCAGTCTTGATGTAAAGACTACAAGTGCCAGAATCACATCCCTTGATAAACTTCCAGTTGTATGTTACTGTCAGTATTGAAATGCATGCTTTTTCTTGAATTTGGCAAGCTTCAGTTTTCACCCACTGAATCCTGGCATGCCTGTATCTAGTAAAGAGTAGTGCAGGAACAGACAAGCAGTTCAGTGCATTAGTTTCCTGCCCCCTACTTCACAGGCATTAATTATTGTGCATTAGTAGTGGTAGGATATTTCGTAACGGATCTAGTTAGGTTTCGTCTGTCAGATACTTCCTGAAAGGTTATGAGAAGTTCTAATCTAAAGGAGGCTTGTGCTATGAACATCTTTTAGCCTGTATGGCATAGTTAAAGGCAGAGGTGCTCCAAGGTCACGGTTTCTTTTTTCACCAAGGAGTTTTTTCCTATTGTACTTTCACTAATCTTGGATGGTCCTGCCACTATAGCAGTCTTTCTCACTACAAAAGACTGTCTTTGTCTTTCTACCTTCTCTCCAAAGGTCCCTGTGGTGCCTTTAAAATCTTTCACTCTTTAAAATCCTTTCTTAAACTCTTCACATATCACTTCATTCCCTATGTCCTACTTGAAGTATTTTTGGGTCTCTAATCCCATCTTTTCAGGCAAGTAAGAAAAATTTTGTGTCCCTGGCTTGTTTCAGCAGCAGTAGATGACCAGTTAAGATTTACTGACCAGCTAGTTTGACAAGAACCTAGCACAGCCATTATCAGCATTATCAGCAGTATTTGGCATGTACTAGCATAGATGTATCCAGGATACACCCAAAGGTGCACAAGTTCACAGGACCTGATGAAATGCACCTCCTGAGGGAACTGGCAGATGAAGTGGCCAAGCCATTATCCATCATATTTGAGAAGTTATGGCATTCCAGTGAAGTTCCCACTGACTGGAAATGGGGAAATATAACCCCCATTTTTAAAAGGGAAAAAAAAAAAAAAAAGACTTGGGAAACTACAGGCTGGTCATTCTCACCTCAGTGCCTGACAAGCTCATGGAGCACATCCTGGAGACTGTGCTAAGGCATGTGGAAAATAAGGAGGTGATTGATGACAGCCAACATGGCTTCACTAAGGGCGAATCTTGCCTGACAAATTTGGTGGTGTTCTATGATAGGGTTGCAACACAGGGAAGAGGGACTGATATCATCTACTTGGGATTCTGCAAAGCATTTGACACTGTCTTGCATGGTGAAATTATCTCTAAACTGGGTAGACATGGATTTCATGTATGGACCACTTGGTGGATAAGGAATTAGCTGGATGGTGGCACTCAAAGAAGTGGCAGTCAGTAGTGCAACATCTGGGTGGAGATGAGTGACAAATGCTTGCTCATCAAGGGTCCATTTTGGGACTAGCACTGTTTAGCATCTTTGTTTAAGCCATGGGCATTGGGATTGAGTGCACCCTTGATAAGTTTGCCAGTGACACCAAACTATGTATTGTGGTTGACACACTAGAGGGAAAGGATTGCCATTATTAGCTACAAGTGACTGACCAGAATTCATTAATGTGCATTCAAAACTCTCAATTCATCATGGTGGGGCAGAAAAGGGAATTTTCTGTCTTGTTCTATGCCACTTAGTTGGGTTAATACATCTGAGATTCTTCCAGAAAAACAACCGTTCTAATTTTCTTGCAAAACTTGTCCCAGCTTTATAGCTGCAGTAACTTGAAGGTGTAAATCCTACAGCCCTCTAAAAAAGTATGCTCCTTGCTTTGCTTTGGAAGATATAGTACAAGGGGCTGGGAGAACTGGATTTGTTTTGCCTTGAGAATGTAAGTATAACAGGAGAACATACCATTGTCTTGAGCTAACTGATGGAGAATATGGAGGTGTTAGAGCCAGACTCTTCTTGAATGAGCATAGGGAAAAGACAAGGGACAGCAGAAGCAAATAGAAACCTAGGAATTTTCAATTAAATATGAATATTTTTTTTTCTCCATGTCAGGCTGTCAAATCTCTGTCCATTGAGGTATTCAAAGCTTGATTAGACAAAGTCATGTTCATCATTTGGCCTTGCTTTCAAGGTGGTTGGAGTAGACATCACTGGTGTTGCACTGGAATGGGTTGCCCAGGGAAGTTGTGAATGCTCCCTCCTTGGCAGTGTTCAAGGCCAGGTTGGATAGAGCCTTGGGCGACATGGTTCAGTGGGAGGTGTCCCTGCCCATGGCAGGGGGGTTGGAACTGGATGATCTTAAGGTCCTTTCTGACCCTAATTATTCTATGATTCTATGACACAGTCACGGATCCCTTATAAACTGAATTATTCTGTGATTCTATGATAATCTTTTTTCTGAATTTGTTTTCTCATGTCATTATTTCTTATGTTTGGTCTTTCTGTGTTCAAAAGTAGCTCTAACATTTAAAAAAAACAAAGACACCTCTGTGACTGCTGGTATTTTGAAAAGTGCTCAGTGGGCAGCACAAGGCACTGTTATTCTATTTATTTCCAGATGGGCTCCCCATAGGTACCACTTCCCATTGCCTACCTCACCTCTAGCAGAGCATCATGTATGGTAGAGTATACTTAGTTCAGGCTGAAGTTTTCAAGGCCAGGTTGGATGGGGCTTTAAGCAACCTGGTCTAGTGGAAGGTGTCCCTGCCTGTGGTAGGGAGTTGGAACTGGATGAGCTTTAAGGTTCCTTCCAACCCAAAACATGACTCTATGATTCAGCTGCAATTTGCACCATGTTTGGTAAAGTTTATTAAAAAGTCACATAAAGCAGATAAAACCTTCATCATAACATGGTCTGGAAAGGATTTTTGCTGTATTATTAGTCAAGTGCGACATATTTCATTGTGACTCTATCCTTTTTCTTTTCTCCCACTGATATAATTTTAGCACAGTCTATGCAATTTCAGTTTCATACACATCTGATGCAACGACTTTCTTTGCATACAGTATGCAGATGTGTTAACTGTTCCTGAATTGATACAGTTCTCAAAACTCATACACAAATTTTGCTAATAATTTAAGAGAAACCCATATAAATTGAGTATAGGATCGTAGCATCATTTATGTACTTGACAGGAGAAGGCCTTCATCTCTCAGAAATCTGTCTATTTTCAAAACATGTATATAAACCTGAGAGTTAAGCGGGGCTATTTCTGTTTACCAATCTCTCTTTTCTAATTAACATGGGTCTACATTGAAATTTCAATATAGGAAATAAAATATGTTTCCAACAGATTTCATATGTTCTGTGGGACTAGAGGAATATATGTTTAATGGACTGAAAATACAATAAATAGGAAGAATAAATAACACAGTCTGCTTTGCTCTACTGTTGTATAAGGTGTTCAAATCTTAACAGAAATATTCTGGACTGAATATGTTTTCAGCAGTGCAATGTGCATAGAATTCATAATCAAGAAGCATTGAAAAGCTGTATAGAAACAAAGTAAAGCATCTGTGATTTATAAGGGTATGTTAGATTCTGAAATAGCTAAAAATGTGACCTAACATACAGAGATGAGCACACCCCCCACCCTTTCTCTATATGTGCGTGTATACCACATATATGTAGTGAAGTCCAACTGAATGTGACAAGACTGATTATCTTTCTTACCCTGACCATTGTAGAATAGACTAATGGAATTGTAGCTCTGCTCTAGAATTCTGAGAGATTTTCCTTAAAAATAAAAGACATTACACTTGAAGTTTTGAGTACATTTTCCAGGCTTTAGTACATTTTCAAGGGGTCAGTTAATTTTTTCCACAGTAAGATCCTGGTGTCATCAGAAAAAGGAAAGCAGATGATGGGCCACATATTATTGTACAGTGAAAAAAATAAAATGTGGATTTCTCTTACAAAATAAGTTCTTTGCGTTTCATGTAATCATAGAATCATAGAACTTAAAACACCTTAAAGCACTTAGTGTTATCTCTCCTAATGGCAAATATAATACTAGTTGCAGCTATTTATTTCCTCTGACCTTTTCACTAGTATTCAGTCACATAACTTTGACCCATTGGGGTAGGATAATTACACAATTAAACTTTTTTTACAAATAACAATATTAAATGAATTTAACCAAAGCAAGAGCACACCTGAAGGACACCACTCTGTAACGAGTGGTGTCCCTCAGGGATCGGTGTTGGGACCAGTCTTGCTCAACATCTTCGTTGCTGACATGGACAGTGGGATTGAGTGCGCCCTCAGCAAGTTTGCCGATGACACCAAGCTGTGTGGTTCGGTTGATACCCTGGAGGGAAGGAATGCCATCCAGAGGGACCTGGACACACTTGTGAGGTGCGCTGATGCCAACCCCATGAAGTTTAACCATGCCAAGTGCAAGGACCTACACCTGGGTCGGAGCAATCCCAGGCACAGCTACAGGTTGGGCAGAGAAGAGATTCAGAGCAGCCCTGCAGAGAAGGACTTGGGGGTGTTGGTTGATGAGAAAATGAACATGAGCTGGCTTCAGTGTGCACTTGCAGCCCAGAAAGGCAACCGTATCCTGGGCTGCATCAAAAGGAGCGTGACCAGCAGGTTGAAGGAGGTGATCCTGCCCCTCTACTCTGCTCTTGTGAGACCTCACCTGGAGCATTGTGTGCAGTTCTGGTGTCCTCAACATAAAAAGGACATGGAACTGTTGGAACAAGTCCAGAGGAGGCCACAAGGATGATCAGGGGACTGGAGCACCTCCTGTATGAAGACAGGCTCAGAAAGTTGTGGCTGTTCAGCCTGGAGAAGAGAAGGCTGCGTGGAGACCTCATAGAAGCCTTCCAGTATCTGAAGGGGGGCTATAGGGATGGTGGGGAGGGACTCTTCATTAGGGACTGTAGTGACAGGACAAGGGGTAATGGGTTAAAACTTAAACAGGGGAAGTTTAGGTTGGATATAAGGAGGAAATTCTTTCCTGTTAGGGTGGTGAGGCACTGGAATGGGTTTCCCAGGGAGGTTGTGAATGCTTGGAGGTTGGACAAGGCCTTGGGTGACATGATTTAGTGTAAGGTGTCCCTGCCCACAGCAGGGGGGTTGGAACTAGATGATCTTTCCAACCCTAACGATTCTATGATTCTATGATTCTGTGATTCTGTGTTTAGTACTGCAGTGACTGAGAGAGTCAAGGAAGTATCTTTCCTTAAGTGAAAACCCAAATATAACAAGTAGGTATGTTTTAACAGGAAAGAAGGTAGGCAATTAGTTTCAATGGTTCTAAATTATTATACAGCCATGAGGGGTATGGGACAAATACATAGGGATTTGCTCTATTAAACTGTAAGGTTGTGAGGTCTATCTATATTCTCTTCCTACCTGTTTGCAAGCCAGTGATTATATTTCTCTCCCAGATGGAAGTGTATATGTGATGCATCAACAAATAGCACAGCAGTATCAGATACTTTTTGATCAAACACACCTCAGCAATGCAGTCCCTCAAATCTTTACATTCATGTTATAGTCATGTGCATTCAACTACTATATGTGGGCTGTTTATGAGAAGATGGGTTAATTTAGGTCACTCAAATAATTTATCTTCAGCTGTGCATAGTTTGCAGCAAGTCCTACTTTTTTTCTTCAATCCTCAGTCTGTTGAATTTGCACTTCTCATGCTTTTTCACGTGAAATAAATTAGAAAAGACAAATGTCATAATGGCTGTATTGCAATGGCTAAGCACATAGCTCCGACATCACCAAACACCTCCATATACCTCCATCCTATAAATTACGTTTTATGTGAGTTGAGACAGAAATTACTTATTGTTTGGTCATCTCTAGTTATATTAAGGTTATACTGCTATGAAAATGAGTATCAGCCTACTGATAGACTATTTATATTGAGTTTGGAGACTAAGTTTTCAAAACTCCTGGAATAATTAATCCTGCTGGCCCATCATCCTGAAATGTTGAAGAGCTGAATTATTTGATCTGGTATCACTTGTATCAATGTTGAATGGTAACCTTCTCTGTTCTTCTCCTGGGCTTCAGAATGGGCACACAGTTTTTATCATAAGCTGCCTTATAAATAAGGAATCTCAGTTATCAAAATCTCTCAGGCATGTCACACCATCTGCCTCATGTTATTGAAATGTCCCATACTATGGTACGTTCAAAGAACATCAGCACCCATTCAAGACTTCAAAGTATCGTACAGCTTTGTGGTATGTCATTCTCAAAGGTATCCAGAATATATTGTCCTATCACTGCTTCTTTTCCAAAGGATAGTTTTATCATTCTTATGGGTTTGACACAACCATTGAAGAGGAAAATCCCCAAAGAGGTTCATAACAGCCCTGTTTTATCATTCAAGCATCATGCAGCTGCAGCTTTCCTTTTTTTCACAGGGTCCTGTAGCCTGTGATCATGGCTCAAAGAACAGCCTGGGCATCACTGATTGCCTTGTTGGAGCACAGAAGTAACCACCTGTGACTCACAGAACAATTATATTTGCTGGCTTTGTTCAGCAGCAGCATCATACCACAAATTCCTGAAATGCTTGGCAATTTTAGGCAATTTTGACTGATGCCTTGGAAATTGCAGAAGCCCGAGTCATTCCATTCCTTTATTTCATAGACCCTTTGTATTCTCAGAAGGCTATTCAAAATCTCACCAACTTTTGTTTTACTTCCTGCTCTAAGGCAAACTTTAAACACCAATCCCAAATGTAATGATAATTCGGTGGTGGAGCAAGGAATCAACCTCTATACATTCTGTGAATACCAAGAGTTTGGTTGGCCTCTGGTGTACTTTGCATTAATATCATCTTGTTTGGAAATGCCTTTTCCTGGCCAGTTGCTACAACCCGGGAACAATTTGCACGTCAAGACCTTAACTCACACATCACCTGGAAAGAGAGAGAATACAAGACTCTATCTACATGAACAGCTGTAGAGCGAGGCCTGTCTCTTCACCAAGAGCAGTTAGCTGTCATGTGCAAACTGGCCATTATGGAGTTAAAGTAGGAAAGTTGCACAGAACCTAAAGGCAGCATAAAGCTGCCAAAAAAGGCTTGACCAAAATGAGCGAGACATTAGGCAGAAATTGTTCAGCAAATTGGAAATTGTGAGTCATTAATGATGCATATTGTTCAATTTACAAATTAAATTAATTGTGTTAAAAGTTCATGATGGTGAGTCAAGTAATTTTTCAGAGTACGCATCATATTTAGACCCATTAAGGAATTTCTGTGGATGGAAAGTGAGCTGTTATTTGATGATTATGTCTCTTTCCTAAGAACCCTAAATTAAATTTTTAAAATGTCAGGCAAATTACCCTTGTGTGCATTTCTGAGGCACAAAAACCTTGTAAGGATGTTATTTCTTCATCTGGTAAGACCCTGCTATGCCTGAATATACACAGCACAGTCTGGCCTTTCAAGCATTAAAAGCTTCTGAAACTTCTTAGAGTATAAAGTCATTATGAGGTATATTTTAAAATTAATCCAATAAATTAAGCAAGAGCTTATTCAAGTCTATTTACATTTACGTTTTTTCCTGGTCCACAGCTATGAGAGAGGTAAAAAGATGGCATTGCTTTTGATCCCTGTTCATTAACTAGTGCACTGGCAGTGTCTTTATTTCTTTCCAGGCATTAATTTGTGGGTTTGTTCTTTTTGGTTTAATTTTGAGCAGCTATTCATTTTTTTTTCAGGCCAGTACAAAGAGAATAAACTCTTTGAATGTTTTAGTGCTTTACTTTTGTATTTCCATTTTCCACATGCAAAAAATATAGTACATATTAAAAGATCTTACTGGAGAGAATTGCATATTAGTGCATTCTTGTTTTGTATTAGATTTCACACTGTAGTTCTGGTTGTATCAGCTCCTGTTAGGTGACGCGATGGTTTCCATTTAGAAGACAGATTTTCATCTGGAAGCTGAAGAAGGCTTTCTCTCAAAGTTCATCATCTAATTTCTCCTTACACAGTGAAATTAGCTGGCAGAGAGTTTGTGAATTGCTTTCACTGGAAGGACTCAGAGCAAAACTCAACATTAAACTGTGGAGATTTGCAGGTAATTAAATCAGTTATAAGATGAAGTGGCAGACACCTAGGGAGATGCAGAAGATTTCTCACCAAGGAACAGCACACAGTTCACCTCAGCTGGTGTTTCTTTATAATCCCTGAGTCACGGTCTCTGTGGTAATACTCTGATTTGATTCTATTCTATTCTAACTCAGCTCCCAGACTGCTGATGGCTTGTCACTCTTCCCTGACCCTCTAAGTAGGAAACAAGAGTGTAGGTTTTTAGAAGTGAATCAACTTTCCATGATAAAAAAAGAGATATTGCAAGCATCCTAATGTGAGGAGTCGTGAGGCAATTGCCAGAGGAGAAGGTGTGGAACAAGGAGTACCTTTAGAATGAATTTAAAACACACTCAGGTTGTGTGTTTTTGAAACCCATTAAAACCCCTTAAAAACCTTTTTCAAATGTAGACACTTCCATGAAGTCAGGCAAGGGGCCTACAAGGATGCTGGAGAAGGACTCTTCATCAGGAACTGTAGTGACAGGACAAGGGGTGATGGTAATTAAACAAGAGAGATTTAGGTTAGATATAAAAAAGAAGTTCTTCCCTGTGAGGGTGCTGAGGTGCTGGCACAGGGCGCCCAGAGAAGCTGTGGCTGTCCCATCCCTGGCAGTGCTCAAGGCCAGTTTGGATGGGGCTTGGAGCAAGCTGCTCTAGTGGAAGATGTCCCTGCCCATGGCAGGGGTTGGAACTGGATGATCTTAAGGTCCTTCCCAACACTAACAACTCTGTTTCTATGATTCTAAGTCTCCTGAGCCTTCAGAAAATCCTCTGTCAATGATAGCCATCAGTGATGGGGTTGTGGACACTAATGGTTAGCAAAACTAAATTTTGGTTTTCAAGGAACACTGTACTTTAATGCCTCTCAGTGGCTTTTTTGTTAAATAAAAAACTCTGATTGTCCTGTGACTATGAGCAGCATTGGCCCACAAGCCATGAGATGATAACATCCGATTCTTCGCTACAAATCTGGCATTTTGCTCCAAGTGCCAAGTGACTGTTATTCCACAGCAAAGATTTCTGTTTTACAGGAGTGACTCATAGAAAACAGTTGGGTGGAAGACTATAAATATGCATTCTGAAAATGCCAGAATACGTCTGTCTCACCAGCCTGTTTCAAAATTAAAGTGCACTTCTTGTATTGAAGAACAGAGTCCAGGATAGCTGATCATGAAACCTCCCCTCCTGTTTACTGGGAAACAGAGCTGAGCAGTTGCTTTTGTTATGCCATTCTGACATGGAAATTTAAAACTAAGGTGCTTCATCTCAACCACAACTTAGGGGTCTTTCATGTCAATAATCACACCAGCATGTGCTAAAATATGATGGTATTAGCTGCCACGGCGTGAATAGGGTGCAAGGATGCTATTTTTGATTCAGTCTGGCACAGGAAAAAGACAGATATTGAATTAACAATCAGGTCCAAGATTAAACACAACTCTTTCTTAGCTTCACACTGGATGGTGTATTCATGTCATATAATTTCCTCCTGCCTACATCCGAGGAGGTGTGGATTTTTTTGTTTTCACCCATGTGTTTTGTGAGCAACTTAAGGGGAAGACAAAACACTTATTTTTCCCATTTTACTTCAAGAAGTGATTGATTCATTCCAAAAGCAACAGCTGTAAGATGATCTTAACTGTAACTACTTCAAAAATTGAAAGAATTAAAATGTGTGTATATTGCGTGTATAGCTTTGGTGTGTATATTTTGGCTATTTTCACCATGCATCTGTCGGTATATTTTTACAGGTATTTTTACAGATGATAATTCTTTCCACAGAAATTAGTAGCATTTAGTGCTGGTTAGTAGCAAATGGAATACCATATGAAAAGAGCATGCAGACTGCTGCCAAATACCTCATCTCTCTTCTACAGGATCATCTTCTTCTACAGATCAGGGCATGACTGTTGATGCTCCCAAGTTTTGTTGGTGTTATTTGGATAGAAGGAAAACAGGAGGTCTGGGTATGTTGCAACCACTGGAGCTCCCTGCTCTGCTTGCAGGGTCCTGGATGACCTTGTCATGTCATTAAGCATCTCTGTTCTCACCTGTATGGCGTAGGGGGAGAAGCCTTGAGGTCAGCTGTGCAGTAACATAGCTCATATGTTCACCTTCTGTCTTACTAATATTACCCGGAGGGAACACAGATACTACATAGCGTAATGACAGTATTTTACCACACACACTCCCAATATCTTATTTTCCTAGGACGAGGATGAAACTTTCAGAAATCAGGATTTGGGTTCCTATCGTTCTATACAAAGAAAACTGTCACTACTCCAGTGACCAGTAGTTTAAATGAAAGTGTTTAGTGAGATTCCCTAAGGACCCTGTCTGATCGCCAGCTACCACTCTGGAAACACAAAGGAATCATGTCAGCTCACACCAGTCAGCTCCAACTGGATAATCTCTGATTCCTAATCAGTGTCCCTAACAGATATTAAGTAGACAGTGGAATTTAACCTGAAGATTTCTCTTTTATCTTTAGAGATTTAAACTAGTTTCTGAGAAAAGTCCTTTAAAATGACAGTGTCATATTTGTCAGCTCCACTTAAATGGAATTAGGGTAACTTAAGTGGAATTAAACATCTGTTTGGGCAACTGAGTTGCATGAGAGCTTCAAAAAATTTAGTACTGGGATTCAGCTTGCTGTTTTAAATGTCTGAATACAGCAAACTACATGTGGGCGCAATCTGTGGGTTGGGTGATTACTACATAGAGTGTATGCTGGTAGTACACCCAGAGGGGGTTAGAGAGCTCTTCAGCTTACCCTAAAGTAGATTCTTACATTCATTCAGTCAGATGGAATTTCTCTCTACATGTCAGTGAGTAAACCAATCAGGGGCTTGATAACATTGCTGAAACACTAGCTTCTACTGTCATCTCTTTCTACCTGTCTGCATTAAGTAGACTTCTCACTGAGTTAAACAGGTTAAGGTTTTGTGTAGATACATCTCTATTTTGCATTAATTTGATCTTCTCCTACCTGACACTGTAGGCTGTGTCACAATAGTAACATATTCTCTACTCAGACTTATATTGCTCTTAAATCTGTGTTTAGAAGTTTGCCTGCAGTTCAATGGTGTTATTCCATAGAATTATAGAATCACCTAGGTTGGAAAAGATCTTTAAGATCATCAAGTTCAACCTTTACCCCAGGACTGCCAAGTCCATCATTAAACCATACTTTGGATAAAAAATTTGAAGTGCTACCTAGGGAGAGGTGAAAATGTATGAAACTTTGGGAAAGAAACTTTGGAATATAGCAATATACAACTCCATTCCTAAAGGAGCAGCTGAGGATGGAAAACAGAGCACTTGTAGGTCAAGGAACTGAAGTGGATTATAAGAAAGCCAATGACCAAAGGGAAATAATTGCATTCCTGGCAATTGCATTCCAACTGTCCTTATAATAAAGAATTTGAGAAGATTCAGATTCAAGCTGCATTCCACTGAGGATAATGCCAAAGGCAATGAATATGTGAGATTTCTATGATTTTCATTCTGAGGAGGATGTATCTATCTCTCTTTACGGTCTTTCAAGCACAAGGGAGAGAGTGAGACAGCTGGAGACACCAGCTTGAAGATGCCAGTTACTACCCACTCTGGAAGTCACATGGAGGGCACTTAAAAAAGAATTGATTTCTCATGTGGCCATAAAATAGGATTTATTTTAAGAATGTTTTAAATTTAGAGGCATATATTACGATGGTTCTATTGTTGTAGCTTCAGCTTTTGGGGTAACACAAACAGATAAGTTACTTCCCCAGATAACCTGTTCAAAGTTTAAACACCTTTTCAGTGGGCTGACCCTGGCTGGATGCCCTGTGCTCCCCAAAGCTGCTTTGTCACTGCCCTCCTCAGCTGGGCAGGGGAGAGAAAATATCATGAAAGGCTTGTGGGTCTAGATAAGGACAGGGAGAGGTCACTCACCAGTTACAATCATGGGCAAAAGAGACCCCACTTGGGGAAATTAATTTATTACCAATCAGAAGTCAAAGTAATGAGAAATAAACCCAAATCTTAACACACCTCTTCCTCACCCCTCCCTTCTTCTCAGTCTCAACTTCACTCCCGAGTTCTCCACCTCCTCCCCTCCACCAGTGCAGGGGGATGGCAAATGGGGACTGTGGTCAGTTCGTCCCATGTTGTCTCTGCTGCTCTTTCCTCCTCAAGGGAGGACTCCTCACACCCTGTAACCCCTCTGTTGCCAAACCCTTGCCATGCAAAGCCAATACACCCAGTCCTGCCCACATGTTCAAAACAAACACACTGGTAGGCTCAGCTGCAAACAATATCACTGCTTTGGGAATAAGTATTTTGGTATCCACTCACAAGTCCTTCTTCGTCCATTGTACATACACCTGGCTTTCAGTCTTGTATCTTACCGCCCGGTACCCCACTGCCCCTTCAGGTTATCACAATAAAACTTAACTTGAAACACATTGTCCTGGGTTCAGCAGTAGCAGTCATGTTTTTCCTTTGTGTTAGCTGGTGCAGTGCTGTGTTTTGACTTCCAGCCTGGGAACAGTGTTGGTGAAGCCGATGTTTTTGGTTGCTGCTAAGTGATGTTTACCCTGACCAAGGACTTTGTGAGGCTCATGCTCTGCCAGGGAGGAGGGGAAGCTGTGAGGAAGCAGAGATGGGGTGCCTGACCCGGGCTAGCCAGGGAGGTATTCCATACCACAGCATGTCATGGCCAGGGTGGGGGGTAACTGGGAGTCACCCGGAAGGACACGGGGCTTCCGGGTGGAACTCGTTTTCTTGGCTGGTGGTATCATATTCTTTTCTCTTGTTATTTTCCCTTATCATTGTTGTAGTTGATAGTAGCGGTGGTGATTTGTGTACATTGGTTGCTGGACTGTTCTTGTCTCAACCCATGGGAGTTTCACTCTTTCGATCCTCCTCCCTGTTCCTCCGGGAGTGGGGGAGAACCCCGGTGGGGGGGGGGGAACGACACACACACCTCGATTGTCAGCTCGGCACCACTCACTGGGAGTGAGTGAACAAGTTACCTGATTGGATTTAAACCACGACACACATTTACCAAGTACTGCAAAAACTAGCTACCATCCAGATTAATTTGCCTTTTCAATTTAATCAGTGTTTTGCTTGAGGTAACTGGTTTCATAGGGTTTCTTTTTGTCATGCTGTTCAAAGCAGCATATCACAGAACCGTATGAGATGTAATCCACAGCATTTTATCTTTGCATGTGATAAGGTACATTTCAGACTACTGCATCATATCACCACACGAGGTATATTTTATAGCATTTTATCATACCGTTCAACATATGTATTATAAGGCCATTTATGTAGCCATTTCATCCAGTACAAAGCATAGCCTTTTAGCAGCAGGTAAACTCTTCAGAGGAAGTATTTTGGAGTGTAAGCTTAAATGCATGTGAAAGTACAGATATCATTGGGTTTTCATTTATGCATGGCATATGCAGGCAGCTTTTGTGATGGCTGTAGAGAGCTCATTAAAGAAATCTGATGAGGATTTTGGAGGGTTCACCTTGTTCTGTAACATCCATTTCCCCAGCCCGGTAAGTTACCCTGTCAGTGATAGAGTGGGATTCATCTGCTGGGTCAGGTCCTATGTTGCAATCTTCCTGGCACACTAAAGACATCTGCTTCATCTCCACTCAGCAGTATTCAGTCACCACTGTTTAGGCAGACCCCCACAAATACTTTGGCTTTCTGCTGATTTTTTCCTGTAATCTTGCCATTTGTAGCAGATCCCAGAGGGTGACTTTTACATGGAGCACCACCCCGAGGCCCTTCAGATTGTTTTGTCTTTACAATTGGTCTGGTGTCATATTGAAGAGGATTTGAGGGAGACAAAGAATCATCTTTGTCTGCTTTATTCTTGCCAGAGTCACCCCATATGTTTCCATCCCATTCTTCAGGGAATATAGGTAATTTTCTGATCTGTACAATGTCAGGGGGATTTGGAGTCCACATAAGTATACCTTAACCTTTTCTTCCAATTAATGTTTCCTTTCTTTTTCTTCCAATAGCTGTTTCTGTAGCTGCTCAATTTTCAAAGACATTTTTAATTCAGATGCCTTTCTGCTTTCTATTCCTTCTTTTAGGTCCTGTTCCTTTTTTATTGATGGTCTTCCTATATTGACATGTTTCAACATAGGGGCCTCATATTTTGCAAATAATTCCTTTTCCACACTTTATATAGCTCCTGGCTACCTTTAGATCTTCTTCCACAGTTTTCCAGTCATGCCAATTATTATGAACCCATTCTTCTGAGAACTGGGCACTTCTGAGAATCTGAGAATCAAACTTATTCCAAGCTTTCTTAAGTAATCTGTGATTCTAATTACTGTCCTGCAGACCATGTGAATTTGTCATGAATGAGTGGTTTAGGTTGCTCAAAGAATGACCATCAGAGGTATCAGCAAATGTGGTTTTAATGTGATGTTGTACAAGTGCAACTTAACAAGGTCCAATGGCAAGGTTTACTCTGTTACTTCCTACATGGATGAAATATACAAAGGAAAATCAAGTTAGAATCAAGCTAGAATTATTTACACAGAGACCAAAGATGCAAAAGAGTAAGGGAAACGCTCCCACTGCACCATGAGGTTCAGAGTTTTCTAAAACTTTCTAAACTCCTAATGGAACTTAGGTTTCTCTAGGTACAGTCTTAGTCTCAGACTTAGACAATGGTTTATGTCTAAAGGAATTGCCTACACAGACTTCATTAGTATTGATTTAACATGTTATCAGAAATTTACCAAGTATCTGTTGTGAATAAGGAAGTCTGCCTTCAGTAAGGAAGGATCTCTCAGTCTCAGGCAAGGAATCTCAAACCTTGGGAGTGTCCCAGTTCAAGGGGAGAGACGCTGATGTGCAGTGCACTTGCAATTTTAATACAAATTGGACTCATCCAAAGATCTGTTGTTAGTAGAGAGGTCTCTCTTCCTCAGGAAGTAACCCCGAGAGGTGTCCCAGCTCAAGAGGAGATCACCGCCATGCAGCCTCACTACCTAGCATGGAGAGCTCAAAGAAGGCCCACTTAGGCTTTCCTATTTATGGGATAAAGTGGTTGGTTTATAATCAAACTGCTTGTGATGAGAAAGGTATGCATGAAACATCTTGTATGCACAACTTTCTTTGTTCCCTGATGAATGAGCCTTGTAAAAACCACCCATTATCCATGTGTTATTTGTATGATTGGTGTTCCAAGCCATATGCATGGATCCTCACTGGGTTATTCATCCTATTTGTGGGTTTCCCAAGGGAGTTCTTAGTCTGGCTCCAGCTCAGACCTTTACATCCTTTGGAACCTGTGCCAAAATCCTGCTACTTTAGTTAAGGGGGTCAAGCTCATCTGTCACAATACAGCAGAGACGAGGAGAGCACTGCTAACCCCTCTGTTTCTGACAGTGTGCAATTCACATGTTTGTCTACAGGAAGGACAATAGGAAGTACAGCAGTTCTTTGCAGTGTGTATTCCATTACAAAAGATATATGTCTTGGCTGGTTTTCCAGCATAGATGAGCTCCATCCTGGGAGCATCTTGTAAGGGACCTGGTTACTGGCAGCCCAGGTAACATTTAGTCATCAATCTAGATTCCTAAACAAATAAACAAATAAAGTGGGTTTTTTGGTCCCACTGGTAAGGCATTTGTTCTGTCACCATCAGAAAGGCCTACAAAGCTGCATTTCTACAGAGTTTAAAAAAGAGTCATAAAAGTAATTATGAAATAGTTCATGCAATACTCAGGAATTATCTCCTTAAAATCTGATGGAATATTACATAAAGATTAAAGTAAGTATTCCAATCATATGCTTAATAAAATATAAGATTAAAATCACAAAAATGGCCAACTTGAAATTATCTGGAAATATATCATGAACTATTTCCTTATATTGCATAGAATATTAATGGAATTTTATTCCTCAAACATTGTAATTTTAATGAAGCTTCATAGAAATATTATCAAAATGTCAAACAAAGCATAAAGAAGTAATCATAAGCACAAAAAAAACCCTAACATGAAAGTCTCTTTTCCATACATAAAAAATGTCCTTTAAGAGTGTGCTTCTTAAACTCATATATAACTAGTATATTTGGATTTTCAAAGAGCTTTTGAAAACACTTCTCTTCAAACGAAACTAAGTTGTCATGGGATAAAAAGAAAAGTCATCCCATGGATTAACTACTGATAAATGAATAGGGAAAAAAGGTAGGAAATAATTACAGTTTTCACAATGAAGGGAAGTTGCCAACATAATCCCAAAGGATCTATACTAAAACCTGTGCCTTTCTACGTGTTCCCAGGTAATCTAGAAAAGGATGCGTATAGTGAGCTGACAAATGTTATTGGTGATTCTAACTTCCCCAAAGGAGGAAAAAGGAAGAATGCTACAAGGAGGTCACGGCTTTGAGTGACTGGAAAATAAAACATGGAATTAGATAATGATAAATGAATACACCAAAACCCATGAAGTAGAACTGGAAAATGTACAGAAAAGAAAGAAACAAAAGGCCACATAGATGCAGGCATACAGCAGTGTCTGTGTAAGAGATCAGCATGACTAGGATTTTAAACTTTGAAATGGAGCAATGGAAAGTGCTATGGAGAGAGATCCTACAAATGCAGGGTTTCCATGTTGGTCCATCAACTAAATTATATCCAGCAGGTAAGGATTTAAACTCATCTGAAAAGAAGGATTCCTTTGCAAATCAGTACTTGGGACTTTCCCTGCTTCTCTGCGTCAGCCACCCTCATCATTGATTATGCTCATTTTTGCACTTGTTAAATTGCATCAGGGAAAGTTTCTACCTCACTTACAAGGTCAAATTTGTTGTTTCATTTTTACCTGGAAAAAAAAAAAGGTTGTACATATTGCAACAAAATCTATAGGTCCAACATCTGTTTTTTATGGAGGGAGGTTGCAGAGCTGTAACTTCTCCTACACCACATAAAGACGATGCTGTAAAAAATAGATCACCTCATGAAAAATCTCTGCACACCACTGTTTAGAATTCTTTCAACCTGGACAAAGCGAAAGAAAGGGTAATTGCTCAACTGATGCAAAACAAGGCTCAAGGCTACAATTATTTAAACAGTGATGCCTGCTAGCCATGCCTTCAGCTGCTGAACAGAGCTGCTTTTGGTCCTTTCATCAAGTAAACCTGCTAAGGACTGAATATATTAAATACAAAAATGTTTCTTTTTCTTTCTGAGTAAAGCTGTAGTTACATAACTGATGAAAGAATGAGTTTGCCTGGAAATGCTGCATAAACAGTAGAACTTTACTTGTTATGAGAAACAAACCTGAAAGCAATGTTCCAATCTTTCAGATTGCTCTTCTATGAATTGAAGGGTTTTGGTATTTTTTTTTCTGTGTGGTGAAACTAACCATCCTTTAATTATCTTTGTGGAATTTCACTGGACTCACTCCAGTATGCCTATGTCTCTCTTGTACTGGGAAGCCCAGCACAGGACGAAGCAACCCAGGTGTACCATCACCTCCTGGCAAAGCTCATTATAAAGTGAGTTTATCCATTTTTAAAAAGGTTTTGTATTATTTATCAGGATTCTTATGAATATAGAATTGATAAATGGTTCTGGATTGTTATCTAGATGCACATCAGCAACACAAAACACTGCTGTCTTTAAAAGAAAGCTTGACAAATGTCTATGCTACCAAGAAACAGTTGGGAAGCTAGTTGTAAGTGTAAATGTAAGGTGGTTTCTTAATTTATTTCTTCATTTATCACTTCCTCTTCCCTCATTCTCTTCCCAATGTTTTTAGAAAGTGTATATTTTCAGGAAGTTAAAAGCACAATTATCCTTCTTTGGTATTAAGGAAGATAGATAGCACAGTGTTATATGAGATGATGGGAATAGTAGGAAATGAAAGAGTAGAAAAAGAGACAATATGATAACATATTTGATTTAAATACCTCAATTGAAATGAGTGCTGGTATAGGAAAACAAAAGGCTCAAAAATCCATACAGTTCATATGCTATCATCTGTACTTTGTGTTCTGGTACCACCTAGGATTCTTGTGCAAGGTGCAGCCCAGATCTAAGACAAAAGAGCATTCTGTGCTCCCAGATAACACAGATCATGTTCATTTGCAATTTATTTGAAGGCTTCACTGCTTTTCAAAAGGAAGTTAATATCTGTATTTATTAGGAGATTTCTTGTAATACTTGTGAAATACTAACATCTTAATGTACGCAAAATAACTTTGATGATAAAGTCCATAAATTCTCTTTATTGTGATGTCTTTTATAATTACAGTCAGTGATTTAAAGGCTATTTTGAGACAAAGGGCATCCAAATCTTCATAAAATTTAAAGCTGAAGAAGGTGAAGGTACTATCATACGCATCTAGATGTCCCTTTCTGTGTTGGCCAAATCATTTCTCCCAGTGAGAGGATCCTGTACTCATTCCAAAGACTTGAGGTTAAATAAGAACATGTGTAGAAAAATACTCCACCATAAAAATTATCTCAAAGGTCTGGATTCTAACTTAAGCTGTCAAAAAGGCATCTGGTATAAGCTACACAAATACAGACTCCCTCTTACAGTCAGTGAAGTTCGACCATATGGAAATAGCTGTCCAGGTTGGATGGAACAAATCAACGCAGAAGTATCTATTTTTCTAGATAATTACATTTTTGAAGTCTAAAATTACATGAAATGCATCCCTCCAAATATGAATGTTTAGGAATTTGTCCTCTGCATCCATTGCAAGGTAATTGATTATCTCCCTTCACTGACTGAAATAGGATAATGAATTCTTGGCTCCTAAGATAGGCTAGATGGAAAGATTCTCCCACCTCTTCTCACTTAAATGCTTTCTGAAGATCACAGGCAGCAAGTAGCTATCTAACAAATGAATGCATAAGCCAGCTAAGCAATAAATGGTACAAGTACAGAAGCAGCTACAGAACAGTTTGGGTTTGCTTGAACAGTTGTTAAGAGCAGAGTGTCAGGAAGGAGCCTTCAGCATATGCAATCACTCTGGTACAGGTTGGTTATCAGGAGAAAGCAATTGTATGACAGAGGAATCTTTTGAACTACTGTGATGTTTTTTGACCAAATTCCATGTTCTTTTGTTAAATACATGCTTTACTTTCAGAGTGAGTCTTCAAGCTGAATACATAATATGAGATTTCTTAAATTTTAAGAGTTGTAGGGCAGTACAAAAGGAGGTATGGGACAGCTTGCAGAGATGCTTTAGTAAATCCCAAACTAGAGGCATTTCCTCCTTTTGTACAACTTTGGGCTTTAGTCCCTGGGACTTTTTTATTTTTCATTTCTTTAATTCATTAAACTTAAATAGCAGTAAAAATGCTAAGGAAGCCTAAAGAGAAAAGTGGTTTTGTGTTATAACCATTCCAGCAAACACCTTGAACTTGTTGAGTTTAATTGAACACCTTAAACTTGTTGAGTTTAATTGGGTTACAGCTGGTGCAGACTCTGTGTCTGGAGAGAGGGAACAATGTGAGTGAGGAGGTGTTTAATGACTTATTGCTGTGTATTTACAGTGTAATGTCTTGATTGTTTCTAGCTATGCCCTCTGCTCCCAGCTTCCTCTTTACAGCAGCAGATTGGAGCAGCCTGGACAGCAGAGTAACAGTGATTTAGCATGCATAAACATACCCCAGTCTTTGTAAAATAATGAGTTTGCTATAATAATGAGTGTCATTTGAGCTTGGAAGCTAAAGAGGGTTGGGACAAGAACAGGAGTTGAACTGCCATGTTAATTTTCCCCAGCCTCTTTAAACTGTGGCCTTCAATAATAGTAATTAAGGTAAAGGGTAGCATGTTTCAGTCATTCCCATGGGACTGGATAGCAGCTGTATGGTTCAGGTCATGCAATCACAATGCAGCAAGGAATGAGCATAACTTCAAGGCCTGCTTGGTGCTGCTATATGTTGATTGCAGCCCTGTCACACTTACTATCTTCGAATTCTTTACTCAGCCAGTGATTTCCCAGTAGGTGGAAATGTTTTTTATGTGTTTCTATATGCACAGCTCTCTCTATCTGTAACAGATGATGGTCCTGAGGAAGTGCAGTTCAAAAGCAGATGAATTTATTATTGCAGTTCAGAAACTGGTATGTTCTATATCTATTCATAGTTTATTTCAATTTTCAATATTTCTATATACTATGTTTTAACACACACAAAAAAAATTATGTGCAAAAATCAGTGTTAAGCAGAATGTCAGCTTAAATAATCATCATGGACCTTCCTGATGTTAATGGAATGCTAACAAAATGTCTACCAGAAGCTCTCAGTACATGAGCTACATCAAAAAGTCAAGGCAATTCATACAGAAAAGTCACTAAGAAAGGAGAATCCTGAGAGGGTATCGAGAGGTTACTTATTGTAACCATACATCATATCTTTCAAAAGCTAAACCCATCATGCTTCTTGGCCAAAAATCTGAGTAGTAATATGATGAAATAAGAGCTATTGGATTGCAGCAGAGATGTACAAAATATGTCACCATTGAACTCCTCATAGCCATGAGAGATTTTATGATGAGCTGTTTTGCTAATTGTACTACGACACAGAGAAAAGGATTTTCTGAAATAGGCAGACCCCATGAGGCATTTAAGAAGAAAGCTGACATGCAGTCTGCCGTAGCTTCAGTTTCTGAAATCATCTGAGGTCTGAGCCATTGTATGCAGAACATGCTACAGCAGAGTATCTTTCAAGTACAAGAGCATTGTCACAACCTGCCAGTTCTAAAATGAAAACTAATATGGCCCCACTGATAATTAGATGAACATCTAACATAGATGGAATTTCAGTATATGCAGGATATAATACTTACTCCTCTTTTGATTCAGAAATGGGCTAAGCCCTCATTTTGCCTTTGAGTGTTCCTTCTGATTTGCTGTGTTATTTCTACTTTCTCTCTCTAAAGTTTTTAAGTGCGGTTTAATTCAGTCTCCACCATGTACTGAGATAAAATGGCCATAGAACACGTTCTGATTAAATTCTCAGGCTTATACATCATGAGGTGAAATTATCCATTTGTAGACTTACATGCCACCTTCATCAGGAACTCTGCACATCCAGCAGGCACATCTTGAATAAGCGAATATAGAAGCAGTTGGCTGCGTCTTCAACGATGTATTTTTGTGAAAACTCACTTGTCCAAATGAAAATCCTTGGAAGACAGTGTGTCTCTTTTACGAGCCTCTTTGGGTAGCCTTGAGAACATTTGAGTTCATTTTCAGAACACGTACAGCAATGAAGCCATATGTGTTGAAACACTGATATGTCTTCTCATTGAAAACAAAATCTGTGTCTTTATCCTGACACTTAGCAATCTCTGACTCTTTGTTCTCTACAACACCATCATAGAATGATTCAGGATGGAAGGAACCTCAGAAGGTCTTCAGTCCAACTTGCTTCTCATCTAGTCTGAGCCTTTCTTGTTTCATCTTATGTTTATTGTCTCCCATCTTTTCAATAAACTGTCAAGTGATACTGGAAGACTGATATTAGGTCTTCTTAGAGTCTTGTCTTCTCCAAGCTAAACAGGCCTATTCCTTCAGTCCCTCTTCATTGATCTTATTAATGTCAAAGCTACCAGATGGGTAGATGTCAGTTACTTCATCGTCACCCAGTTTTTCCTTGTTACAGGTATGAATCCTTTGTTCATGGGCTCACCCATGCAGTACTTGAACGGATGGGCTTAAGATTTGCAGCTCAGTCCTGCAAAAGTGAATGGAAAATCACGAAATCAGTCTCTCGCAGAACTTGGTAATTACGGTTTTCATCCATACTTTTCAAAGTCACAGAATCCTAGACAGGTTTGGGTTTGAACAGACCTTAAAGCTCATCCCAATCCCCTCTTCATCCAGTTCCTTTATTCCTTTCTTAAAAATGGGGGCTATGTTTCCCCTTTTCCAGTCAGTGGGAGCTTCACTAGCATGGAGCTACTTTTCAAATAGGATGGACAATGGCTTAGCAACATTATAGTTCCTTCCGGACCCTCAGATATATCTCATCTGGTCCTATGGACTCGTGCACATTCAGGTTCCTGAGATGGTCACATTACCAGTGAGTCACTAGAACATGTGTTCTTTTTGAATGGTGAAGGATGGACAAAGTAGTAAGGAGCTATTTTTAAAATTCAAAGCTGCAAAATATCTCATTGAGAGCACTGCACCCAGTACCTACGTACGTGGTGACTGCTTAGCTGAGCTGCGACCTTTCTCCACATAGCAAGGCATTCCATATCACAAATCAGATTGAAATGATTGAACAGAATGACAAAGTTTCCATTTATTTTGCCAGGAATTAAAAAAAAAAAAGTAGGTTTGAATTTAGAGGTGCATATTAATTATTAGTAAAGACAGCTTAGAGAAAGAAACAGACAACTAAATTGAGCCAGGTGAAGATGACCCTTGTCAAAGCATCTCATACCTTTTTAATAAAGGCTACCGATTTCATTTACATGCGCAGCATTAGTTTTAAATGAACCTGTGATGAAAGCATCTTGGTATGTTCTTCTTCTCTTACAAGATGCAGGATGCAGACACATCCATGACATTTCTTAACACTCAAAGGAATTGAATTGAACTTCATCCTAGTGGAAAGGGATTTAGGTATACTGAACTAGATTAGTACAAAGCAGGGACTACTTGAAGGAAAAAACACATCATTTACAAAGAAAATAACAGATAGTGACATTAATTGCTAGGCTCTGTTCTGCTTATTAAATGTTGAATGAGGCAGCTTGACAAATGATTTTATAATGATGCACGTGGGATTTTTGGTGATGTTTTCATTTTTAATACACAGGATCTCATTGGACTCCTTTGGTTCGAACCTTTGTAATGTGCAACTTGTTATCCCAGATCAGATAACTAGACCCACCGCAAGAGCGTTTTATCAGCTGCCAATACCTTACAGCTCAAAAGAACATAAAAATTAGTATTAACAATGATGTAATAATCAACTCAATCACATCACAGGCAAAGGCAACATAGTTCCCACCTCCTGCAGCTGGAACATGAGAAACATTTTGCTGTGGCAACTATTACTAGTACACTGACAGTGTGCTGTTATAACAGTCAAATATCCCGATGAGCATCCTGTGGTTATTTATGCTCTCCATCTTTTTGATCTTCCAATTCTTTTCTCTTATCTTGTACTTTGAATACAAGGTCTTTAGAGACATGGTTAATTGAATGTAATAGGATAGGATTGTATTTAATAACCCAGGGGATTTTTCACAGTCCCCATGTTCCTTCTTTGATGGTACACAGGGTAGTTTTTAGCTTTGTTTTACGGAGCTTCTGATAAATGGCAAATTAACCTGTCCATAAGGAGATTTTTCCTTTGTCAAGCCATCTAGAGTATGAAAAAGCTAGACGCCAAGGAAGAGGGGCACAGGCAAGATAACTAATGTAAGAATTCTAGTTTTAGTAGGATTTTAATGATTTACTAAGGTCTCCATGCCTGGGGTTTCTTTTAGGACTTGACCAACATCCTATTGAGGTCAGTTATAGTCAGCATAAAAGCTGAACTTGAAATAGTAACCTTGGCTTTAAAGCAGTAAGAGCTTCCACTGCAGGTAATAGAGCTCACGTCAGCCTAATGCACAGATTGTCTCACTCTTCATCAGGAGCCATTAGAAAGATTTCAATGAAAAGCTTGTTTTTAAAACACCATTAAGCCCCTAAAGGAAAACAACATAAAGGACAAACACGTAAGAAGATTGTATCTAACATAACAAGCCTGAAAGTCTTTTTGTATGGGACCTAATTAAATTATTTAGATGATAAAAGAGTTCTAACACTGACAGTGTTCCATATGAACTGTTTTGATATTAAAATAAGGCAACACAAATGTTCTGAACATCACAATGGCTCTTCTGCATGTGCCCTCATAGGGAAAAAGCTTCAAAACCAGCCACAATGAAAACGTTCTTGGATAAAAAAGATTCAGTACTTAAGCTATACTGCTCAGGTTTCCTCCCTGCAGTGGTCGCACGGAAATTACCTGGTTATAGAATATTGATTTGCAGGTCATTCCTATGTACACAATACTACATGACACTGAACTAATGAAAAATGCAAATTTGTCTCAGCTCTGCTACATAGGAAAGATTCAGTGAGGGAAAAATAATGTGAATTCAATTTTCATGTCTTATCCCCAGCAAGTTCACAAGTGTGATCCCCAAGAGAAATTGTGCTCTCTGCTTCCCTCAGAGCAATATATCCCAGCAGGTAGTCCTAATGTATTTCTGTCCATTTATCCTTCAGCTTCATCTTCCCAGTGCCAGTTTGCCATATTCCCTTGTTGTGTTTGAGACATTCCTCACTAAACCCTCATGTGAACATTATTTTGCAACGCGTGGAGGGAGAAATCCAGGGAACTTGTTTCTCCTACAGCTCCTTTGTTGTATTGCCTGCCAGCCCCATGCAGACAAATACTGTTCAGGATGGTTTTGAGTGAGATTTACAAGTTTCTCTATGAAATGACTGGCTAGTTATCTAGAGTTCAAGATCTGAAATATGTGTTCAAGAAAAACCCGATAGCAAAGTATTTCAAGTTCAAACTTTAATCATTACATTTAGCAATTTGTAAGTTAATTACACATAACATTGTTTAAATGTGGACTTCCATTTGAAATGCCTTCGGTGCTTGCTAGATTTCTGTGCTAATAACACTAAGTATAATTAGTTCTGCTACCACCTGTAGTATACTAATTTAGTTTTGGTCCCATCCCAGCACCCATCTGCTCATGAACATCAGTTACAAAAGCCTGAAGGCTTCTTTGTAGTGTGCCAAGTTCAGGTGTATACATGTGTGTATTACAGTAGATGCAGAATAACTGATAGAGAATAGCAGATGCAGTATAACTGATAGAGAATATTTGTCTCTGCTGGGATGAGATGGGTACAGTTCTGCTCTCTGAATGAATAAGACCTTGCAAATGGGAACCACGTGGTTAAGAGGCATGTATAGTCATGGATAAGGTTCTGTTAAACCAGAAGACAGACTGTTGCATGATACCAAAAAATCTTATCAAATGTGACATGCAAAACCAATTTGTTTGCACAAAAATGCTTATATTGAATTATAATGTAAAAGTGCAAGTCAGATTCTTGTGTTGAAAGAAGAATGAAATGTTCAAGAAGTGCTTTAAGGTCTCTTTCTACTTCTGTAAGAGATTCACACCCAGATAAATTCTAGAGTTTTCATTTATTATTCTGTTAGACACTACATAACAACAACAGAAGAAGATTACAATAAGAAAGGTTTCTGGTATTAATAGAAAAATGGGAGGCATGCTCTGAAATTTAATTTACATTTGACAGCAGGCAAGATAAAAATAAAAATATGCAACAAAACCCAGGGATGGAAATGCCGACATTGAAAATTAGCCTGTAAAAAAATGCCCTTTTTATTTAGTAACAAAGCCCTACCAAGCAGGAGCTTTAACTTCCTACTGCACACATCAGAAAAGATCTAAATTCACTGCTCTAAGTAGACTACCATATCAGTATGCACACAATATTTGGGTTTATGTGTTTCTTATGTAAATGTGTTTCCAACTTTATAAACAAAACTGTAATTTTCCCCATTTTTTCCAATAACACTCTTTTACTTTTACTTTAATCTTCCACAGTGTTTAAAGTGGAGTCAAGTGCATTTCATACCCAGAGCGCAGCACTTACGCGAAAGCAAAGATTTCAAATAATTCAGCATACAGAGACAATCACTCCCTGTTTTATCTTCACATCTTAAGGATAGTGGTATTTTTGTCATTAAAGTGAAAGAACCAATTTGCCTGTGGCTTGTGGCAAACATGAAAAGAAAGACAAAGGTATTGCCAAGGATGATCTATGTCATTTTGGCAAGGGGCAAACTCATAGTGTTTGGACACGCCTGTAATGTCTCAGTGAAGATACTCAAAGGATAATGAAGTAGGACTACAAAAGGCTTATCATGGGCACAAAAGGTGCCATCAGTATTTGAGTATTAAGTGAATTGTCACTTTGTGATAGCTGCAGACTGAGTTTTCACGTTACCTGGAGAGCTTAGACTTTTAGTGTTTGAATTTTGAGATCCAAGCATGCTTAACCTTCTGCAAAGCTGTGCACATTTCAGAATTAATTTCCCAAATGATAACATAGTTTTCTTACTCAGTTTAATAGTTTTAAAGTTACCAATGTTTTATCTGTCAGCTTCCAATGATGTGAATTCAGTGTTGTGAATTCCAACGTTATTATTCACTATCCAGTCCTCCCTGCAAGAAACACCGAGCATCTGATAAGTAGAACTTCTTCCTCTTCAGCAAAGCTGAACACACTCATTCTTCCCTTGTATCCTCGGTTCAGCAGCAGCAGTCATTTTTTCTCCTTCTTAGTGGCTTGTGCAGTGCTGTGGTTTTGAATTTCCTCCTAGGAACTGAGCTGATAGCACTGATGTTTTTAGTTACTGCTCAAATGTTTAGTCTGACCAAGGACTTTGTGAGCCTCATGCTCTGCCAGGGAGGAGGAGAAGCTGGGAGGAAGCAGAGACAGGACACCTGACCCAAACTGACCAAAGAGGTATTCCATACCACAGCATGTCATGCCCGGGATGTAACTGGGAGTTACCCAGAAGGGCACTCACTTCTCGGTCAGGCTCGTTTCAGCAGGTGGTATCGTATTCTCTTCCCTTGTTATTTCTCTTATCATTATTATTATTGGTAGTAGCAGTAGTGATTTGTGTTATTCCTTAGTTACTGGACTGTTCTTATCTCAACCTGTGGGAGTTACATTCTTTCAATTCTCCTTCCCATCCCTTTGGGAGCAGGGGGAAGAAAGGGAGCTGGGGGGAGTAGACTGCACGGCTCTGATTTACAGCCTGGGCTTAAACCACAACACCTTGACACCATTAAAATATCTAAATGTTGGAAAGATTAGTCTCTGTTAATTTTTGTATTTTCTGAATAGAAGGTGAGATCTTTTTTCTGGGTTTGTCTATTTAAAGAAGCAATCCCTGCTCAAAGGGATAGATTGTGAAATCTGAAGAAGATATAATTGGATTTGTGTCTTGGCTTTAAAAATTGATGCCATCATTAAATTACAGAAAGTTTCTAGACATCACATATGCAAACAGTGCAATTGTAACCCCTTGATATATAATAAGCTATTCACCTTCAAGGTTCTTTTCATGACCAATAGCACCCGTAAGTTGTCGCTTGGATGCTTTCACTGTATGACAAATAACTTGATCTCACCAAGCCTCATATGCCAAAGTACATTTAATTCAATTAATATTTATGTTCTGTAAGAGGTTCAGTTATCACTTCACCAGATGGCATTCAATAGGAATCAATAGGAATTCTCAATCTAAAACAATGTGTGTAGAGACACAGGCTTCTAAAAAGAAATCTGTTCATGACAGACTTCAATAGTAATCTCTCTTCTCTCATGCCTAAAGCCCCTGAAGCTCATGGCAGGAACTGGGGGACTGAAGTTAAAGTTTAGATTTTTTCAGTTGGAAGGGACCTACAATAATCATGTAGTATCACTGCCTGACCAATGCAAGGCTGAACAAGGGGTAAAGTGTGTTGTTAAGGGCATTGTACAAATGCCTCTTAAATACACTGACAGACTTAGGGTATGGAACATAAAGGTGGTGGTAGGGACTGAACTCAGTTCCCTTTGGATCAGAGTTACACAACCTGGACGCTCATCTAATGGAGATTTCAGCAATTTACTCCTAATTTACACTACAGTAAATTGTATGAATCTGCATTTTCAAAAGATTATTGAATTTTAGAGAACTTTCAAGACTAACATTAATCCCAGTTTTCAACACATGGAACTCACAGTTTTTGGTGCTGTTTAGTTAAGTTTTTGGTGGTTTTGTTTGCTATTAGCATTTGATTCCTGAATTCGGTTGAGAAGGTAATTTTGGTCAGCCTCAGAATACAAAGCTCTGTTAGGATGCATAGTTTTCCTTCCTATTCATGACTTACATAATTGTCAGTGTATCTTATTTCCACAGTTACACCTTTTCTAACCTCAAATTAGTGAATGCTTCTAAAATAAGTATCATACATTACCCCTTTACTGAAGATACAGGGCATACAGATCTGTGTCTGGGTGATGATCTTAAGTCATATGGTTTAGTTTCGGTCCCTGTGAGGAGGACTAGCGGACTTAAATGATCCTTATGGGTCCCCTCCAACCTGAGATATTCTATGATCTATGTTTCTATGATGCTAACCAAGTTTTTCAAATTACTCATGAATTTGAGGGCAAAAATTAAGAAGGTTATAAGTGTCTAATTAAAAAAAAATCAAACCTTCTGAAAAATTGCATTTCTAGATTAAAGTTTTCTGAAGTTATTCACTGAAAAATTAAGTGTTCAAGAACCACTGGTTGATTTTGAGAGCTGTGTCTTCGTACTATCTTGTTTTCACTGCTGTCATCTTTTCAGATTCCTGCAGGAATCTCACTGAAAGCAGAATTAAGGCACTTTGGGTCTGCGCCACAGATTCAATGCAAACTGAATTATCTGAGTCAAACAGAACTGCTGCGAGCCAGGCATCACTGCATGCCGCTCAGACCTGGGTCCTGCATTAGGTGTGGAAAGTACAGTGACAGGGATACTGCAGTCTGCCATGAAAATTGTGAAAAGGCATAGAATACTGCATAGAAAATAATAAGTGTGTTTCTAAGTGGTCTGGAATACACTTGGGAAGCAGTTTTTCAGGGGCCACAGGAAAGAATAAAGGTTTTTGTCTTCCTAATATCTCTGATTATCTGATATTCTGCCATTCAGAGAAACATGTATGATATTTTATTTTCTGTAGTAAAGTTTTTAATGTTGTATACAAATCCCTACTTGGATTTTCTTGTGTTTCCTTTATTGTTTGCATCTCCAAGAAGGAAACCCAAATGAATCATATATACAAAGATAGAGAATCTGTGGGCAAACAACTTGTATCCCCTTTCTTTGTAACTGGCCTCTTACATATCCTGTTCCCTATCATACATAAGTATGTTCCACTTACTCCCCTAAAAAAGATTTAGTTTCACCTTAAATAGGGCAATTTGGCCTAGAAGTAGGAAATGACAATATGAAAATTAATTTTTCTGCAGGACTGGATGATTATTGTTATTATTGTACTAACGCTCAGCAGTCGAAGCGATAACTCTGAGAAATGGCATGTGTTATGAAAATAACTCCCTTTTACCGTATACATTATTCATGTGTGCCCCCCTTTAAAATCACCTGGCACATAGCCAGGAAGGCTAAGTTCACCAAAGAGACAGGCTTAGAGATAATATGTCATCGTAGCCCTTTGCTAGCTTCATAATAGATGTTTTAATTACAGAGTAACATCAGACAGCCCAACATCTGGATAAGATTTAATTGTAATTCTTAATTTTCACGATTCAGTATCTTCAGCTGTGAGAGAGTTGAAACACTCTCAGCTAATTATCTCTTGCCATTCAGTGTTCTGGAAATACATTATAAATAGAACTTAAATTTTTAAGGTACAGTGTTATATAAAAGCCGGGACTGTACTGTTCCGATTATACAGCTAACAGTGTCCTTTGAGATAGAAAAAATGCCATATTTGTTAAGATAAAACATGAAATAGCAAAGTAGAACACACCCTCATAAAGACCTGTCTTCAGTGACATCTTGTAGTCATTTGTCTCTTTGAAAGCAGAAAGATATTTATTGTAGAAAGGATAATTCTGGCTCCAAAACTTGAGGTAAATTTGTCTTGGTGCTTTAATTGTAAGCAGTTTGAATCCATGTTGGCCTTTTTTAATGTGTTTCTAAATTGTGTGGATCAATAAGATAGCTGAAGCATGCATGATCTATTGCAATAAATTAACCATAATAACAATAATTAACAATAATAATAATTATTATTATTATTTAAGGAAGGATGTCTTATGATACTTACTCATAACTTTGTCAATCTTTACTCTTTTGCACCAACTTTCCATAAAAACAGAAAGGTCTGTCTTTGAGTAGGCTTTGGTGACTTTTAAAGCTAGATGTACATTAAAAAATGTGAAACATTTTTACATTGTAAAACAAACGTAAAAAAATGCATTTTTTATATTAGAAAATGTAAAAACCTCTACAACAATAAGCCCAACATTCGTAATTTATTTTATATGAAGCACAGTCAACTGAATGCTTTGATATCTGATACAGAATGGTCACTTGCGGGGGAAAGTGGTAAGAATTTCTTGGTGAAATTTGTATCATTGCCTATGCGTTTGTCAAGCTTTTGAATTTTTATCCGGGAAAGATATGTGTGTGCATGTTCAATTGCATGTTGCTGAATTGCAGGGAAACTTATCTACACATAATGCAACAAAATAAAATGTAATTTTTCAAGAGAATGCTATATCCTTTTTGGTAGCCTTCGGCAGTCATATTTTGTCAATACAAGGGTAGGTGTCTGCTTACTTATGTATTAATTGTATGGAATGAAATTATTACAATGAATTAGATACATACCCTTCAAACTAGAGTCCAGACAGAAGGCTCTGGGGAGACCTTGGAGGAGCCTTCCAATAACTAAAGGGGCCAACAAAAACGCTGGAAAAGAGCTTTGGACAAGGGCCTGTGCAGACAGGCCAAGGGGAATGGCTTTAACCTGCCAGAGGGGAGACTGAGATGAGCTCTTAGGCAGAAGCTCTTCCCTGTGAGGGTGCTGAGGCGCTGGCACAGGGTGCCCAGAGAAGCTGTGGCTGCCCCATCCCTGGCAGTGTTCAAGGCCAGGTTGGACACAGAGACTTGGAGCAAGCTGCTCTAGTGGAAGGGGTCCCTGCCCGTGGCAGGGGTTGGAGCTGGATGAGCTTTGAGGTCTCTTCCAATCCAAACCATTCTGTGATTCTTTAATTCTATGATCTGCCATCTGATACCTTTGAAAGAGGTTCTGCATGCTGTTCTAGCTATTCCATGAGAAAAAGGAAAAGACTTCTGCTATTTTAGTAAATCACAATAAAGTGGATAAAAAATTACATTTATTGTTTTTGTAGAAACCAGTAAGGCTGCTCTTCCCTTGCTTCATGGGCTTCCTTTACATACTTTAAAACACTTTGAAGACTTTTAAAAAGTGGAAGGGATAGAAGGAAAGGAATATGAACTCCCAGTGTTTCAAATCACAGCTAAACTGATTATCTGATTTAGATACACATGAAAAAAATACTTTACTGAAAGTTATAAGAAGTTTAGATCTTTAGAAGACACATTGTGTTTACCAGCTAAATGTAAGAAAGTAATATAATGTACTGTGCTGCGCTGCATCCAATAGGTTCATATCTGTATGCTTTAAAAAAGCTAAAACAAGTTTAAATTTATATCCTACGTTACAATAGACCACCTTGAAGTCCCTGGAGCCTGTCAGTTTAAATCCTAAGAAATCTAAGCTTTCGCTGATGTTTCTAAACAAGAAACAACAAGGCTTATAACTAATATAGGCTGAAAGGATGTTCAAAGGGTTGCAAAAGAGAAAGAAATGCTTTATCATTTTGAATAAGCAAAAGCAATCTGAAAGATCCTCTTCCCTACCCTATCACTTTGTGTTTTTCTACCATCTATCTTCATAGACCCCACAAAAATTGGTCTATTAGTGAAAGCAAGCATACCAGAAAGGTAAAACGTGAGAGATAAGAGGGGAAGACTTCCCTATTACATTGTATGGCTACAGACTGCAACATTTTGCTCTGTGCTTAAGTTAGAATGGGAAAAGGAACAGCAATGAGAAGACAACATGAAATGGATAATAGTCTGGAGAAAAGGAGGCCGAGTAGAGAGAGACCTTATCACTCTCTACGACTACCTGAAAGGAGGTTGTAGTGTGGTGGGGATCGGTCATGTCTCAGACATACCAAATGATATAACAAGAGGAAACATCCTGAACATGATCAAGAAACAGGGAAGGTTTAGATTGGATATTAGGGACAATTTTTCCCAAAAATGTTTGTCAAGCACTGGAGCAGGCTGCCCAGAGCAGTAGTAGGCATCATGGGCATCATATCGTCCCTGAAGGTATTTGAAAGGCATGTAGATGTGGCACTGAAGGACACGGCTTAGTGGTGGACTTTGCAACTTTTGGTTAACAGCTGGACTCCATGATCTTAAAGGTCTTTATTCCAACCTAGATGATTCTGTTATAATACAACCTCAGGTTTTGTGTTTTTGCCCATATTGTTTGAATTTTGAATGACTAGATGGAGGTTCAGGAACATGCCTGGTATTGTTGCTACTTTTGTTTATAGAATTAGGTGGCAAATTCTTATTAATCAGCTTTTAAATTATGAATATGTTTCTAATTTCTGATGGATGTTTATCCCAGAAGTAGCTGCATTTTGTGTTATCATTAAAAACTCACTGAAATATATCTCAGGAGACTTTGAGACAGATCAGGAGTTATAAAAGGAATATCCTATTAATATTCTATTACGTTAATAATATCTGTCCAACTGAATCACAGTTATATTTCATACCATCTTTTAAATACTGTTTATTTTGGTGTTCAAACTCCCATTGTGTAGAGCCGTGCTAGTTTCTATGTGTTGTTTTTTTGCTGTTTATCTTTGTGTTCTTCTAAATGCGTGATGGATAAATTTTTGAGCTGGAGGCAGAGGTATAAGAAACAGAAAAGTCTAAGGCAAAATAATGATCTTGACATTGTGTCCAAAGCTTAACCACAGTCCTCAGTGAATTCCAGGTTCCATCTGATTACACATTCACACACTGCTGGATGTTTGTTTATCTGCTTTGACAGTGGGTCCAGAGGAGTGTTCTATGAGCCTTAATTGCATTAATTTATCTAGACTGGGGGGGCTTTTCTGGGATTACATTTCTCATCAGCCAGATCTCTTCACACTAGTCACTTCATATTTATATAAAATATGTGCCACATCATCAGATACACCACCAGGTTCGAAGAGGCAAATAATAACAAAACTAATAAGAGTGGATCCAATTGCTTCCACTTCTAAGTAAAATAGACATAACCATATCTGCAATGGAAACCATGAGAAGGTGAAGCAATTAATGTTATCCGGGTTTGGGGGGTTATTTAATTATTCTCTCCAGTATTGTGGTTATTATTAGGTGCAGGTACTTTAGGTTTTCTGTAGAAACTGTTCCCTTTTTTACAGATGTATAAGAAAAAAACCTAAGGTAACATTCCAGGGAGTTCTTGTGGACCTATGGGCTGCGTGTCTCTGGTTCTGATTCCCATGTAAGTCTGGAACTACTTTTTAAAGTTAAAATTGAGAGAGTAGTAGTCTTGGTAGCTCATTTTGGATCAGCTTTACTACTCTTACCATGATCCCAGCGTTATCCAGGAATTTTCCTGATATTGATAGCTGGTTTGGACAGAGTCTTGGATTATATGGTCTATAGTGAGGCATCCCTGCTGATAGCAAGTGGGTTGGAACTAGATGATCATAAGGACCTTTCCTACCCAGATCATTCTATGATTCTATGAGAACTGACTGTACCTAAGCAAGATCAAAATTAAATCTAGGTGGATTAATGAATCAAAGGCTAGAAAGGGAACAATAGAAATGATGATAAAGTTCATTGTATCAGGCGACACTGAAAGTAATGATATAAGCTATTGTATAAAGCAACATAGTAGAGTAAATGTAGAATGAAAAAACAGAAGCCCTGCAGAAAAGAGGAAATTAAGAATTGGTTTAGAAAGAAAGAGAAGGAGATCCAAGAAAAAGGTAAGCAGGCAGGGAAACCGGACCGATGGCAGAAGTGTTTGATGAAGTGGTGGTTGCTTTTCTTCTTCAAGTAGCTCATCGTTCTTTACCATGGTTGTTTTAAAAAATCAGTAATGTATATATTGTCCATCTACACCACCTTTTTTATTTTACTTCAGTCAATGATCTCCAGCTGGAAATCTTAATGTTAAAAATGCAGAGTATTGTGTAGTTATGAGTCACTGAAAGCAGCAAAAGCAGATGGAGCTTCCAAAGGAAACCTAATGCTAACCTACAGATGGTAAGCACTGTGCAGACAGCAGGATTTCAGCTCCTGAGCAGTACTTCCTAGCAAAAGCGCTTTGCTCTGGTGTCTCTGCAAAGTTTCCAGGGAAACTAATGGCTAAACAGAATATGCACAGACTGTTCTCTGAGATGGAGACATTATTTTCATAGATTCCCAGTTCCAGCTAAAATTTCCCAGGGGAGGAGTGAGCCAGAACAGAAGAGATTAGATGCTTACACTGGGATTTCAGTGGCTCATGTTAGTGTAATTTCCAGCTTTGCCAGCTCACCTGTCTCACAGAGGAATAATCTAAACAATTTGATACTACACTCTATTACGCAGGATCTCTAATATGAGAGAACTTGTAATACTCTTTGAAAAAGAGAGAAAAGATATGCATGAGTTTACAAGGCCCTTTAGCATTGTAGAGGACAGAGGAAAGTGTTGATGGGCAACCCTACTTTCCTTCAATTCTGATGTCAAGTAACATAATATCCAAAAGCCCATGTCTGTGCAAAAAATGAACAGACATCACTTTGTTTTGCTTGAAATTTTAAGTCTTATTTTCATAACTACTGTTTTTAATAGCTCATGCAGTATCTTTTTGTTGATGTTCAAGAATATATATAAGGCACTGAAATGCAGTACATCCCTTAATCTTCCTTTTCAAGCTAGATACCTCATCCATTAGGCTACACCATCATGCTAATACTGTTTGCTTGATAACGTAAAGAAACTTAAAGTATTCTGCACAAAGTCAAAAAGCAGTTCATTAAAAGAAATTCAGAGATATTTACCTCCTGACACACAGGAATAGCTCATTTACTGGTGATTAAAAGAAATCTGAAGGTGGCAGAAGTTACGGCGCTGAAGTTCCTGAGCAGTCAAAAAACATCCTGCATGAGATTTCATTCCCATTACTCCTGGAACTGATGACAGGCATAACAAATCTCAGTTTGTAATTGTGAGAAGGATTAGGCATCTGACAGATGAGAAAGATCAGTTTTATCAAGAATAAGATGGATTTGGAAATACTCCAAAGGAAATCTGAGACTCCTGAGGAACCTCTGCATCACAAGTCCTGTTGCCTGCAGATCTTCAGTTTAGGAAACAGGAGATGGGGATAACTCAGTTTAGGGTTTATGTTTTGAATGCAAGAGTCAGACTTGAGACTTTAATTTCCTTTATAGATTCAACCCTAAATAACTCCCTTTTATGATTAAGCTGTCCTGCTCACAGGAATATTGTTGCAAAGTAGTAAATTTGACATAGCATGTAGGTAGTAATCTCCAGATGGGGCTATCTCTCCTTGTCAAAGATGCTGAATACATTAAAAAGTAAAAAAAAAAAGTAAAAGAAAAGTTCACTTTTAAATGAAAAAGCTAATTTAGCTTTCTGCCAGAAAGGCCATAATATATGACATGAAATTAACGCCAGCAGTGAAGTAACTTATGGGTAGTTTATTACTGATTTAGAATCGACACTGTCCTTCAGAATTAAAAAAAAAAAAATGAAGAAAAGAAAAAAAACTACGTAAATAACAGCCTGAGCCAAAATTCTCCCCTATCTGTGATTCTCCCATGCTTCAGTCCTGCATTTGGGATAGTTGGACGTTTTCAAGAGACGTGAATATTTCTGAGAGACGTGTCTTGTCATAGACTCTGTTTTCTTTTGTGGCTGTAATTTACTCTAATGATATTCAGGTATCACTGACCTTGAGTCTGTAGGCCAGAATGTACATCTGATCAGCAACACTGTGCTCAGAATAGCAAAATTAAGGTTAAAACCAGACCCACAAAAGCCAGACTAGAATCAGGATGTAAATTGCTGCTGGATGTACTGTACTTGGCAACTTGCTTAAGGAAAAAATAACATATAGAATCATAGATTCACTGAATAGTTACGGTTGGAAAGGACCTTAAGGTCATCTAGTTCCAACCCCCTGCTTTAACCTGTTTAGAGTAAAAAATTGTCATCAGCAATAGTTACTGCTGAAAAGCATTACTCTGGAAGCAGGAATTGAACCCAAAGTGAGTGAAGTCTAGTTCAAAAACATGATAGAATGATAGAGAGGAGCTGGATATAATTTAATCACACTGTAAAGTCAATACCTATTTGCAGGAACATTTACTGTTTACTGTAATTTCCGCAGGCTTCTTACAGACATTTTTAAATGCAGTCTTGCATAGGTTTTCTTATGCAGAACTTTTAAACTAAATGCTACAAAGCAGCATAGAATCTTAACAGGAATTTAAATGTAAGAATATAGATATGGAGAACAAGTATGAGAATTTATGTTGCCCTTCTTAAAATTATGACAGGTAACTAAGGTGTTTGAAAAGGTGCACACAAACTTTAACACAAGAAAGCAATAAAATAGGAAGATAAGTTTTTGGACTTATTACTGTCTAAATTTATGGTCCATGAAATGTATTATAGATTTCAAGACATATCTTCAAGTGATTTAAATTGATAAATTTCTAGGGAAAGAAGAAATCTATATTGAATTCCATCGTCTCAGGATCTGCCTCACACAGAGGTGCCAAGTTTCATTCTTCACGTTGCTGTCATAGGTCACATCCAGGGAGAGAAGCTGACTTTCCCTCAAAAATCAGATTATACAGGGAAGCTGATCTGAATTGACATGATTTGATTTGGGCTAAAAGATTAATCCAGACTTCAGCTGCCAGAGGCTTTTAGATAAATAGCACTTAGCCCACTTATACTGAATGGATTTTTTTTAAAGGAAAGAGTATTAATTGGAACAGTGTAGAAGTGTAAGAAATCTGCAGAGACTTAGGATTCATGTGACAGAGTCTATGAAATACTGCTGTCTTCATAGATTATTGTATTGATGTTTGAAATGGGATATGTGTTTCTGTGATCTCGTTAGTGACTGCACTTGTGGCTCTTCTGATGGAGTAAAAAATATAGTATCTAAAAGCACTGAGAAGATAGCAAATAGTCTAGCTTGTTTAAAAGGACTATGAAGACAAAAGTTATGATGCTATTTCAAATGCCTGTCCTGACCTGAGGCAGAGCAAAACATTAATCCAAGACAGGACAAGCATTATGACAGCATTTCAGTTCACTGGATGGGTGACGTGGTGTCATGCTGCCAGCAGTCAGATGTGCTCCTTACCTCTGATATATCTTCTCTGAAATATATTTGTTTGGAATATGTCATTGCCCAAGTCTCTCATTAGAGCTGGTTGTTCCCTAGATAACAGAATGTTCTGCTGGTTCCCCCCTAAATTAAAGCTAGCAGACCAAAAAGAAGTAACTTATTGTAACTAGGAAAAGTCTGCAGTTTGGTATCCTTGGTTTAGAGGGCAGAGTGTGGCATTTTACTCAAAAGAGAGAAAGTAAAACTTTATTTGGAGAACAATATCAGCAAATATTTGCCTCAAAAAGGATTAGAGGGCTGGAGCACCTCTCCTATAAGGAAAGGTTGAGAGAGTTAAGGTTGTTCAGCAGGGATGAGAGAAGGCTCCAAGAAGACCTTATTGTGGCCTTTTAATACTTGAAGAAGGTTTATAAGAAATATAGGGACAGAAAAGGGTTAATGGTTTTAAACTGAAAGATTTAGACTGGATATAAGGAAGAGATTTTTCAGTATGAGCATGGTGAAACACTGGACCAGGTTGCCCAGAGAGGTGGTAGATGCCCCATCCATTGAAACATTCAAAGTCAGGTTGGATGGGGCTTTGAGCAACCTGCTCTAGTGGAAGGTGTCCCTGCTCATTACAGGGGGGTCGGACTAGGTGACCTTTAAAGGTCCCTTCCAACCCTAATCATTCTATGATTTCAAGGTCTTAAAGAAGGTCAAAAGGAAAGAACAGATATATAGCAGAAATAGGTTGTGTTAACACCACAGTAATGCTCTAAGGCTCTGATGATGTCAAAATCCACTGTGTTAAATTCTGAATGGTTCCATTCATGTATTCTAAAAAGACACAGTGCAGCCAAGAGCAATGGAGGGGCTTTATTCTTACTGATTACAAAATTAATTGCATTTCCTGGTGTCACACAAAGAATCTGTGGCAGACCAAGAATTTTGGTTTTCTACAGCTTAGGTAACAGCCCATCCGTAAAATGCTGAATGAGTAATTCATGTTCTTTGGGTTTTCCAAATTAAATTATATTAAAACACTGCTCAAAAAAGATAAAATGACCATCAGTTTCTGTAAAACTGAGGAGGCTGACTCCTAGCTTCATTTTGCCCCTATGTCAAGAGTTCAGTCTCAGGGAATATTAAGAGCTCCTTGCGGAAGATCACTTAAGACAGGTGATTGAAGGACTAAGTGTGTGTGATAGGTAAGCTGATGGAGGTGTGTGAAAATGTCCAATAGAATTGTTAAACTTCTTCCTAGATATTTTTAAATCCTAATATCTGAAACTGAACCTGGACACTGAAACTGGACTTGGACACTGAAATTGAATCACCCACACTGAAATAAAACCATTTTAGCCAGGCTGAGGTATGCTTCATATACACTGACACCGTGGTTGAACAGTGTTAATTTGTGTGATGGTGTACGTGAATGGAAGTTCCATTGACTTCAAAGAGCTTTGCATAATCCACTGGTCAGGATTAATTAGATATAGTCTCTCAGGCCCTCAGCATCTGATGAAGAAAGTCTGCAAAAGCTTGCAGTTACAAACCTCAGTCTTTATAAATTTAGATTTTAAATTCTGCAAGCTATTTGGTTGATTCACTACCTGTCAGCCAAGAAATCTATAAAAGAGAAAATCCTTTTGGAAGCCATGTCTAGGCAGGCAGATGTAGAATCCCTTCCAACACAAGTTATTCTGTGAATGTAGGAGTTAAGTCTCATGCTTTACTGTCAGGATCTTATATTAAATTTACACAAACAAGTGCTGTCCAGCTCCTAGGACATCTGGTTCATTTTGGGAATTCGAATAGGTCCTTTCCCACTTGTTTGTGTTGTCTCATCCTCTTTGTATAATGGCCACAAAGAAAGAATTTACTTCAGTAAATTCAAGTTCTGTACATTTCCATTTTATGTCCTTTCCATCTTATACTTGCTCAATGCTTAATTACTCCTACCACTTCCTATGGGAAGGAAGGGAAGATTTGAATCCCTTTTGAATTACCAAGTGCCTTAATACTAGCAACCTATTTCTAAAATTCTGGCTTATTACATCTCACTATTTATTTATAGCATTAAAGCAGTGATCATTCCATCAACTCATTATTCTATTGAAAGCTAAAACCACAGATACCTGGTCTTGAACACTACCAGGGACGGAGCATTTGCAGCTTCCCTGGGCAACCTATTCCAGTGCCTCGCCACCCTTACAGTAAAGAGCTTCTTCCTTATATCCAACCTAAACTTCCCCTGTTTAAGTCTTAACCCATTACCCCTTGTCCTATCACTATAGTCCCTAATGAAGAGTCCCTCCCCACCATCCCTATAGGCCCCCTTCAGATACTGGAAGGCTGCTCTGAGGTCTCCACGCAGCCTTCTCTTCTCCAGGCTGAACAGCCCCAACTTCCTCAGCCTGTCTTCATACAGGAGGTGCTCCAGTCCCCTGATCATCCTCGTGGCCTCCTCTGGACTTGTTCCAACAGTTCCATGTCCTTTTTATGTTGAGGACACCAGAACTGCACACAATGCTCCAGGTGAGGTCTCACAAGAGCAGAGCAGAGGGGCAGGATCACCTCCTTCGACCTGCTGGTCACACTCCTTTTGATGCAGCCCAGGATACAGTTGGCTTTCTGGGCTGCAAGAGCACACTGCTGGCTCATGTTAAGTCAATCAACACCCTCAAGTCCTTCTCTACAGGGCTGCTCTGTATATATAATTTATATAATATAATTAATATAATATAATATAATATAATATAATATAATATAATATATAGAAAATATGATAGCTATCATATCATAATATCGTATCATATATCATGTCATATAATATGTCATATCATGTCATATCTTATATCATAGAATCACAGAATCATAGAATCATAGATGGAAATTAAATTGCAGTTATTTACTTTCCATTAAAATTTATATGTGAAAGAAACCTTAAAAGTTTGGGATTTTGTTCTTTTTTTTTCTGGAGAAGATTAGGTTTATTACTGTAAGCATCTATTTTGCATTTTTTTCTCCTCAAGAACATGGATGTGGAACTGTCAGTTTAGTTTTAAAGTGCAAATATTTTTAAGGCCAACAAAATTAAGGTTTTGGAAATTACTTTTGGAATGGCTCTTGAGTTATGACAAGCTGTTTCTGAAAGCTCTGGCAGGCAGCCTCACACAATTTCTTGTTAAGGTGGTTTATGATTACAGCCTTGTGTGTAAATGAAGGGGAAAAGGTGACAATCATCATGGGCTGGAGACAGTGAACATAATCGGAGTTCTCTGTGGTCTGCCAACATAAATTCATAGGTAAGAAAACTATTAAACTGCATATTTTCACTATTAACAGCTATTTGGCATTTTTAAGCAATAGAAGATAAATAGAAACAGGAATCTGTGGTGTTCACCATAAGTCAGGAAACAATAATAAAAGTTTTTCATATCTCCTGTCTGATGTGTTTGTAATAATATTCACTACTACCTAGTGTGCTTTTCATCAGTGAACTCCAAAGGATTTTTCAAAACAGGCAATCTTTAGAGAGGTTTGAAAAAATTCCATCTAAAATATGTTTTCATCCGGTTTTGCATAAGAAGGAAAAATAAAACCATTTTATTTCCACCAATTTTCCCACACTTTCAAGTAGGCTTTTCACAGACAGTACAAACTGCATCTCAGTTTTATACCTTGTGATACTTTTGTTGGCCCAGACATCTCAATTTCCTGAAAGACAGTGAAGGAATTGGCAGTATATTTACTGTTTCTTTAAAATTGAGCTTTATTCAACAAGATTACATGGAAATAACTTGGTTTTGAAGTAATCAAGATATGGCTGTAATTAGGGACTTTACATGTGTAAGTGTTCTCTGGCTGCAAAAGACAGTGATTAGCATAGGGGAAGATAAGAGGAGTATGTTCAGGTACCAAAAATGCTTGGACAGGATAAGGAAAGGTCACTATCAGGTACCATGGGTAAAAGTGGATTAAGATTTTTAAGTAAGCTATTGAAGAGGCAAAATCACCTCAGTTCTCAGACGCTCATGTAGCTCCCAATGCATAGGCAGTTCTAGTGATTGGGTTATCCTGCAATTTGTGAAACGCTGTTTCTTTATTTAGAGTCTGAATATTTTATTATTCTATGTCAGGGAGCTGAAAGGTGAAAAAAACCTCAAACTGAGCCATTCACTATGATCAGAATGTTTTTTCGCTGACCAATCTGACAGCTGAAAAGAGCTGTTGTCAAGCAAGAAGGAGGAGCTAAACTATGCCTTTAAAAAAGAGAAAGGTTTTCAATGCATAAAAGAGATTTTTGTGTGTGATATGGATGCAGAATGCAGTGTTTGATGACCCCAGAGATGCCCTCTCCTCCCAAGATATATGACACTGTCATTTATACTTGTCCTAATGGAGTAAAGGACTATATTTCTGCAGAGCCCTTGCACTGCAGAGAGGAGACATATGTAATGATGGTTTCACTGCTGACTGTGTGCTGCTAATAGGAACTGAACTGGAATCTCCATATTCATTTCACAAAGGTCAGTGAACAGATATCATTGCAATACATCTTTTAAGCCAGAGGGATCTGATTCAATGTTGTATCATTTTAAGTTTAGGTCAATTTAACTTCTCTGAAATCAAGCTGACAAATCAGTTAGAAATGGCATAAAACTTGAAGAAAGTAGGGCTGAGTCATAGCTCCTCATTTTCACATATAGGAGCCAAGTGTTTGCACTGGCTTCAGCATGAAGCCAGAATAAATGGGGAGATATGGAGTGGGTTCGATGACTTCTCTGAACCTGTACCTCAGAAGGCATGTATCCACAAAAACCAAAACCAAAATGCAGTGCATACACACATCCCATTAAACAGAACTCACTGATCACACTAAGCTTAAGCTACAAAGTCGCATTCATTTGACATCTTTTCCTTCATGAATTGTTCACAAAAATCTGCAAGAAGTTAGATAGTGCTTGCAGGGAAGGAAGTCTTTGTGGAGAGAACATGTTTGCTGGTATATACAGCAGGTAAAAAGAAATCAAATGCAAACAAAATACCCTGGAAACAAAAGCAGTATTCTCTTCACCTACTCGTGACTTTAAAAATTGATCAGGCAACTGCACACCTTCAAGCCTGAACTCCTTCTGCAGATTGTTGTCTCTCTGAATTAGTGGTAAAATCTCCAGACTATGCATTGAATTCATACGTCTAGTGATGTGCAGTCAAGCATGCCATTTCTTTGCGATAGAGCCCACAGGTCTTATTCCCTTATCAGTCATACAGGTACTGTTTAGGGCTGAATACTAGTAAGTAGTGGGTCAAAATCCACCTATGAGTACTGCAGTACTACCACATTACTTGGAGAGTGATGAAATTACAAGCCTGTTTTTTTCACTCTTCTGAAATACAACTAGGTCTCGGTCTTAAAGCACTGCAGTAAAAGAGTGTAAGTGTTGGCATGATGTACCATACACTCAGCCAATTTGTGAACTCTTAAGTGTGTTTTAAAGATTATGCACTACTTCTATCCAACTGCAGTAAATCTGGATCAATAAAGGTAGAAGCCCTCAATGTTTTTTTTTTGGAAAAAAGCAACATATTTTTCTTGCACATTTGTGGATGGAAACTCCTGTTTTCCTTCTACCTTCATATACCCACATAAAAGTTCAATTTATATTAAATTAATCTTTGCCTTCTAGCTTATCTATAATTGGTGACTTACTTAGACTTGATCTAGTCTCTGCCATCCCAACACTGTGAAATATTTTGCAAGTGTGTTTTGACTATAGAACTGTTCTACATCAATACTATTGTCGCTGTTGTACAAAGGCATAAACTGAGGAGCAAATCTTTCCTAATGCCATGGAAGAAGCCCAGGGCAGAAATAGTTAAAGAAACCAGGACTGCCAAATCATAGCCCCTTTTTCCCTTTGAAAACAATGCAATGAAAATAGTGAAATCCTGCAATACTTCCAAGAGAATAGTTTGAAAGCTGTGAAGACTGCAGGTATGGCTGAATACCACCTAGGACACAAAACTTGCTCATGTGAGAAGTTTTTACCCATTCAGGTAGTCCAATGAAAGACAATAATAGTGTTAAATGAGGAGTGTTTTGGGGGCATAAGCATATTGAGCTGGCAAATGTAGAACTGCATGCCCAGTAGTTATTTTTCAACGTACTTGCTTGCACAGTGTGGATTCAATCAATGGCTAAAACCCTTAAAAAACACAACTCAAAACTATGTCAGGTGCTAATTTTCTGCTACAGACTTGCCCATTTCTATTTCTCTATTACAAACTTACTGATCACACCATATTCTATAGATCATTAATTTAAATGTATTGCAAAGTAGAAACGTTTAAATCCTACATTCCCTATCCAGTTAATCAAGAGAGAGAGGGCCTGAAGGAAATACTACAATGCTGAGTACCTAAGATGTGCTAATGTGGATCAGTAGAGTGACCAAGAATCAAAAACTACCTTGGAAAGAGGCACACGCAGAGAATGAAGATAGAACACTAAAGGAAGGTTAGTAAACAAACTTATGATAGAGGGGCTATGTCTTTCAAACCTTAAACAGGAACAAAAAAACAAACACAACCCAAAACATACCTCTACAATAAGAAAAAGAGAACTGCCAAAAAAAACCAAAGCAGTAAGGGGATGCCAGAAGCCTCACAGTTGTATGGACTGTGTGGTCCTTTTGTAGGAACACTTGAGAACAGGCCTTCTCTTTTGATGTCTTTCCCCCTCCAGCAGGAAATGAGGCAGAGAAGGCTCTTTGTGGAAATGGACTGCTAAAGGAGATGGTCTGGGATTGTGAAGGAGTTTGGCTGGCAGCAGAGAATAAATACAAGACACAGGGGAGAAAAGTACTTGAACATGAATTATATTGCTCTTGCTGGCCTTTGATTTTTTTTAAAATTCTCAGATACTTTCCTATTTTATCCCAGAAATATAGAACTGGGTGGAAGGGCCAAAAATCATTTGGTTTTCTGGCCTGCTTTGAAGTAGGCTCCTGTCATTCCTAAGAGGTGTTTGTATAACCTGTTCAGAATGATCTCCCATGTTGGCAACTCCACAGCTTGTCTGCTCAATATATTCCTGTCTAACACAGCCCTGACAGTCTTTTAGCTCCTAATATTTAACCTGAATTTTCCTTGCTATAAATTAAACACAATGCTATTGTCTTATATTTCAAGAAGACAGGAAAAGAGAGAATTTCTTTTCTCTTTGATGAATTAGCCTTGGGGGGATTCTATGATAGCTGTGGTCTATAAGCAACACTGGACTATGAGTAAATACTGTAAATATCTAAAAGGTGGCTTCAGACAGACCAAAACCCAGGGCAATTCTCTCTTTTTCTCTGTGCCTTTGAGGAATACTTTTATTGACATCTTTGGCACTTACACATCGAAATTGCCACTGTAAGACGTGCCTCTTAGTCAACTTGAAAAAACACTCTGTGATTCCCCTCTGTCAGCTCTCTTGGGTTTTATGACATCAACACAATCCTCAATTTCATTCTCCATCTCAGCTTAATTCCCATCCCCCATCTTGTCATATGCCAAATTTCTTCTTCCCCGCTTCTGTTAGTTCCCAAAATGCTATGAGATCTCAGAAAGTCTACACCACTTTCTGTGTAAATACAGAATAAAACACCACTTTGGGCATACATCCCTAATGCCTTTTCCTTTTTTTCCCTCCAAATTTTGTTTGCTCACTGTTCTTGTAAGAGCAAGTAGAGTTGAAAATGTTCACAGAATGAATTTTGTTCAAACACTTCTGCGTTTTATTAGTTTATTTGGTTTTGGCTTTACTCACCCTTGTAAGTCCTCATCTACGGTGCTGCACAGAATTTGTTGTGACACAACAAATTCCTCCACGTATCTCAAGTCACATGAGCTCTGTAACACAAGATGTTAGATGTGGGGTTGAGTTAGAAATAGAGTTGTCTGCCTTACCCTGAAACTGGTATACACTAAAACCTGTCTTGCTACTTCCCCTCATTACCAGGTTAATACAATTGAATGAGAAAACAGCAGAAATTGGGCAGAGAGAAAAAGCAATTGAGCATGGTGATCATGACCTCACAAAAACACTGTGTGTGCTCATCTCTGGGAAAAAATGAAGGTTCAGCAAGAGGAAATTGTCACAAATGCAGGGTCATGGTGGAGAAACAAGTTTTATCACTTGACTTTCAGGGTTTAAGCTGACATGGTCACGACATCTCACACTGGTACATGTATCAATCATTCCTCCACAGCACAGAAGCAGCTGCCGGTTCCCTAGGGCAAGAGATGTATAGACGTGTCACAGGATAGAAATGACATTTCACCCTATCTTTAGAAATGATTTCACCGAGAAACTTCTCTAAGCAGCACAATACCAATTTGTTGCAAACTACTAAGATGCTTGGCAGCACAATGCATACTGAATTTCCCTTACAAGATTTTGAAAGACTACTGCATGTTTTACCCCTTCTTTTTCCAACAGGAAAAACATGCACATTTTTGACTGTGCAAGTAGTTCCAGTGGGGCTGAAATTTTCTTTTACCAAAGCACACGATACTGCCAAGAAATCTTTGTCTGTATTATAAACTAATTGTTCTTTGTGGCTATGAAAAAGATGGGAAGAATATACTTTACGTGCAAATACTTTTAGCGTAGGATTTGTAGTTCTCCTTCACCTTCAGTCACTGTGAATCAGTGTGTATATATGTATAAGTGACTACATTTCACACTGTAGTCACAGTGAATCAGTCATATTATTTAAACTACATTCAGATAAATATGTTTATTACATCCCTGCTTAGACAGGTACTCCTTTTTCAAGGGAGGTGTTGCGGTACTCGTCACAAAGGAGACCCCACTTGTCCACAAAGATTGCATAACTGAGTCAGAAATACTAATTTATACATTCTTAGTTAAAATGGGTGGGTACTGCAATAAATCATCTGTGCTGATGGATACCTCCTGCTCTCTGTAGAAACTGAATGAACAGATTCAGTCAGTGTAATTGGAGGATCTACCTAGAGGTGGAGCTAGGATTAGGGTTAAAAGAGAATACAGGCTTCTGGTTTCAGTCAGTTAGATTATTAACTGCAAAATTAAGCTGTGTTTTCATCTAGGTATTGGCCTGAGCTCCTCTCTGCTTGCATCCCCAGGAGCACAGGAAACATAACAGTTTCCTGATGAGAAGAAGATTAGAGGAAAGAATAATGGCAATTACAGGAAAGCAACACTCCTCCTGCGCTGAAAGCTGCATAAGGCAGTGAGCACAGTACTAACCCGTGACTCCAATAGTGCACCAATACTGACTGTGCAAATGAATGTTGATTGTATAAATAGCAATCAGAATATTTACTTTCTGTCATGATTTAACTACAATACAGTGAGAAACATGACAATCAGGAAAGACAAAGGGCTACACTAAGCACATGATTTACTGCTTGATAAAACATTGGCATTTTTGATGATGCAATGATCAATACATAAGTCTCCAAGAGTTTAGTACAGAGTCGTTTGTCTATGCAGAACACTAAGGGTCAACATCGTTTAGTCCAGTGTCAGGCATGAGTTGTGTAAACAGCTATGCAGAAAAAAGCTAGAAGCAGCAAAAGAGAATAACTATCAGTCAGTCCTGCCCAATACTAGCCACACATCAGTCACTCACCCCCCTCCTCCTAGGGCAGGAGGATGGATTGTGGCAAAGACAGCTACAACTCAGTGTAGCACTGAGTAGCCCAGCATGGCTTAAGTTTCTCTTCCCCAGTTTTGCTGGCTTCTAGAGATGGAGCAAAGGGGTTGTAAAAGGTGATGGGTTTGATCTCCACAGCTGTGCCAAACACCATCATTAGTAAGATCCTTGTGAGCCCATTAGCTGTAGATGCAAGATTTCCCTTGCTCTTACTAGGAAAGAGAAAGCTTTGCTTTGTCCCAGTGGGTAAATGTGCACAGACTTTAATGAAGTTGACCACTAAATGGACAGCGTTTCCCAGAAGTCATTTTTCTTCCTTCAACCAAGAGTAGCATCTGTTTTTTTCTCCTCCTCCTCCGTTGTTGTGAAGCAGTGAACAAATTACAGTTAATTTGGTTCATTGTTTAATTGTGAATCTTCTATCGAGTGAGGAGATGTTTCTTTGATAATTACACACTGGGGGAGCAGAGTGAGGATTTTTGCTGGGGGATGTGCATGTAACGTGTTATATGGTTTGTGGAAGGAAAGGTAAACTACTGGAGGAGAATGTGACAGTCTGGATAAGTTGTAGTAGCTTACATCGCAGATCAGGTTTTCTTCCTGGATGATCCAATAGTTGTGATGAAGGCTAAAATCTAAAATGTTTCCATCTGGCTTTAATGTAATTGCTTATGCACAAAAAAGAAAAGGGGGGGGGGGCAAAATGTAAAGATAAGTAGTACTGAGGAAAATACGTAAAATAAAATAATAGTTAATATATGACTATAGAATATAGTCTACTTGTTCTAACAGCTCTTAGAGAGATGTGGATCTGAAGAACCTCCCAAAATGTCTTAGATTGTCTAGCTAAGCAATCTGACTTTTATTATGTTTTTTAATGGACAAGAACAGATATTCCAGACAGATTTCTAAGATCTTTCTCCAGTTTAAGCACGGATTTTATTGGTTTGTTCAGCAATGTCCTCTTTTGACTTTGAAGGGTTTCAAGAAACAACAAAAGACCAAAACAAGAGAATTAACCACTTTCTGAAGACAAAAGACAGAAATAAAGACTATAAAGTCATTAGTCTTATCTATCTCAATAATGCTGTCTTTCTGTAGATAAAATCAGAAATTATTTATTTTTTTCTAAATTGAAATATAGACCCACAATTTTTTAAAAAATGCTAAACAAACCCTAAATATTATAGAAAATTAAGATAAATTCAGGGGGTTGTTATTTTCAGGAAAAGAAACAGGCACAGGCTGCCTGATACATGGCATCAGTATACCCAGCTAATATAGACTCCTATGGAGTTAGAGAGTTTCCCTGCACAATGGAAATAACCTAGAGATCATGCAGCCCTACATCTGAATCATTCTTTACTGTGAGGGTGGTGAGGCACTGGAACAGGTTGCCCAAAGAAGTGTTAAATGCTCCATCCCTGGCAGCATTCAAGGCCAGGTTGGACAGAATCTTGGGCGAAATGGTCTAGTGAGAGGTGTCCCTGCCCATGACAGGGAGTTGGAACTGGATGATTATAAGGTCCTTTCTAACCCAAATCATTCTATGGTTCTAAGATTATAGTTCTGAAAATGATGACAACTTGGAATACTAGGATACCTGGAATGACTTTTAGAAATTCATTCCCAACAAGTTAGATAGGTGTAGAAAAGTTGCTATTTTGGAAAATATTAGTTTAAATTAATGCTTCAATGAAGCATTGACTTTATAGCGAATCCTCATATTCTGATGCATATACACAGCAAAACGTTCCAGATAAGCTCTCTGGTTGTAATAGGAACTGCTCTATTTTCACTCATGTTTTCAAATTCCAAAATAAGAGGCGGACAAGAGAAAAATGACCCAACGTACGATGAAAGCTTTTTAGTATTTTGGTAGTGGAACAGATAAGTGCAGTTAGTTAGGGGAGAAAATACCAGTTGTGTTGGTTTGGCACAACACAACACCACATACAAAAGGTCTGCCACGAAAATGAATTTGGCATTTCTGGGCTATTTCTATGTACATGGGGCCTACAGGCATGCTCACACTTTCTTATGTTTGAGTATGCCTTAGTAAACATGTCAATTTAGAACTAAAGATCTGTAGAAAACCTCTGCACAGTATCAAATTCTCAGTGTATTGCCTCATCCCCAAGACTATGCTTTGCTTCTCTCCCTTACCAAACACTAACATCTGTTATGCAAGGGGTGGAGGAAGGCCTTATTAATCAACCACAAAGTACATTAAAGCATGCTGTCTAAGCACCTAAAGAACTTGTTTATACAAATGATCTGCTCCACCATAAGTGATGAGGTCAAGAGTCCCATTTGTTGTGCTGTACCATTTTATTGATGCAGCAGGATGCATCAGCAACTGTAATTTTGTCACGGTCTGCTTTCCATTCCTCCAAAGGATGATCACTCTTGGACTGTCAGATGCATCAAGTATTCCAGTGCATGTTGCATGTTTGATAGAGCTCTACCTTGGTCATTAATCATTCATGGAGTTAAATTTCCTCTGTCAATACAGTAAATCTGCAAGGACAAGAATGTGTTATCGATTTCTATTGAAGAAATGACCAAAAAAAAAAAAAAAGTGGGTCAGTGCAAGGTTGTTTTAAAGCAGTTTCTTAAAATTAAAATCTTACTGACTAGCTAAATTTCATAATATGATTTAACTTCAAAATATTTTCCATAGCCTGTTAAATACCAAGTCCCTTTCTCAGAGTCTAATATCACTCTAGGCAGAAAAAAAGGATGATTCTAAGCATCATCCCATGACAAGATCATTGGCTATGGCAATGAAAGTTTCCAGGGTCTTTCGGGTTTTGGAAAACATGTTTGAAAAACAGCTATTTTGACAAGAACAATTACAAATCCCCTAAACTTTCAATAATCATTCATATTGTCAACAGATGCAAAGACTAAAATAAAGCAATATAAAATATGTCAGGCATTTCAACTTTACATTCCTGTATCCATCTAGTGCAAGAGTCAAAAAGGTCATGAAAAAAAATCAGATCAACTTTAATAACATCAAAATTCAACTTTCAGAATTATGGATGTTCAGTATTAACACAAAAAGATTTCTGAGGGAAGAGACCTCTTTGATCTAGCAGACAACAGTATAATGAAATGCTATGGTTGGAAGCTGAAGGTAGACATATTCGGAACAGAAATAAGGAAAGCATGTTTAAGGATGAATATAATTGACCACTGGAACATTATACTTAGGAAGACAGTGGATATTTCATCACTTGACATTTTGGAATTGGTCATTTTAGTAAAGAAACACATTAGTACACTTACAAGTGGTTATGAATTTGATGCAGGAGTCAGCCTGGTGGGGAGGGGAAAAAAAATACGCAGATGAGGAATATCTATTAGAGGTCTGTTCACAGATACAGTATCCTGTTACTAATGTAATGCATCTTTTTCCTCCTTCTATATTCTGCTTATAATAGTGATGAGAGCAACTGTCCGTTTCTTTTTCCTTACTCCCTATAATTAATACAGCAACAGAAAAAGGGTTAATGCTATTAAAGGTATTTCATAATCAGTAGTTAGATTAAGAAGCTCTGGAAAGGGATAGAGTTATTTGTAAGAGCACTGTTCTGTGACACCAAAAAGAGCAACTGACATTGAATACTAGCGATGATGGCATGCAAACCTGACAGGATGTGGTTTTTGTTTCCAGGAAGCAGTAACTAGTTTGTAGGACAGATCTGGGAGGAAGGGACATTAGTAAATATTGTAAATGTCATCTGCAGTAATTAAAATTAAGAATGTGGATATCGTTCCAGCAGAATCACTTTAAAGAATGGTTAACTGGTGAAATTCTTATCCTCTGAAGAGCCTCTGCTCATCTTCCTGTGGAACACTTGAACAATCTCAGCATGCAACCTTTTCATTTGCAGTCTGTGTAGTTTTGCACAGAAGAAAATTCATGTGAAACAAATAAAATATTTATATTAATGTTTATTCTTTCTTACATTCTCTCAACTTCTGTACTGAGATACTGGCCGATGTTAAAGAAATCCCACAGCATCCATCAATAAAGGAGAATTGAACCCTATCCATAGTAGTTTATTGTATGTACAAAGCCATACTCGTTTAAAAACTGCTGAATTCAGCTTCAGTATCACAAAAGACAAACAATACATGATGATTTATTTATTTACATATCTGATAAGAGCTCCATGTGTCGCAGAGAAAAGAAAGTTTTCAATATTCCCTAAGCATGACAAGACAAAAAACAGCTTAGGACCAAAGCTGCTTATTTTGGGGAGGATTTTTCTGTTTTATCTTGTTTCTTAGTTTTCCCTGTAAACTATTATTGAACCAGAAGTAATACATGTGACGGTCACAAGCTTGAGCTGTTTTCTTTTTCTATATTTCAGTTACTGGTTTTGAGTGGAAAAAAAATGAGTCTGCTGATCCCAGAGTTGAGCAGGATTAGATTGATGCCTCTATTCTTTGTGCTAACAAGTGACCTTAATTCACATATTCTATTTATTTGAATAAATTGTATTTTTTTGCTGCACTGATTCAGTATCATATTTTTAAAATATTTATGGAAGAAGCCTTTACATATATACAACTGATGTTTGTCTTTGGGCTGCTGCCAGAGAATGAAAAGTGTATGGCTTGAACAATGAGTTTGGATTATGCAGTGTTTATTGCTTTTCTATTTTATCTCTTTTGTACAATAGACAGAAACTTTCATCTATTATAAAGTACAATGCTGTTTGCTCCACATGATAGTATTGAAGACTTACCAGATTTTTTCCCTAACCCAACCTGTCATTTCTGGTTTTGAATCTTCCTTTATGCATCTACACATCTTTTTTTGTTAATAGAACACAGATATTTTGCTATTTCCTAGACATCCCATGTTCTCCTAAAAATTTAAGAATGTTGCACTCCATTTACATGTCAGGATGAAGACATCTGGTTTAATCTCTCCTTCCTGTAAGTACTTCTGACTCCTTTTTTGTCTGTATAATTCTGTCTTTCAAACCTTTTGCAAACTAATGTTCTTAAGAGAGCTGTAGATGCAAACAGCTCACCTATGGCATTATAAAGAAATTAAACTGGCAGTGGGTGAATACCTGAGAAAGTGAGATATTAGAAAGCAAAACAAGTTATTTAACTACAGTGAAGCAGCCTAAAATGATCTGAAATGTAAGATGATGAATTAAAAATGAGTAATATGTATTTCTTCTAAGTGAGCTAAATCCTGTTTAGAGCTACCAGACTGTCAGTTCTGAAGGTGTCTGTGGAAAGGATGCTAAGACTAGAAGAGTGCAAATTTTTCTCCATCACTGGGCATTTGATCTGGTCAGTGCAGGTCTTAGTAAGGACAAATTGGGCAGCTGGCTTTCTGCAGTCTTTCTTTTGGTGATTTGGATCTATTCGACATTGATCGGGAATGATGCATTAATTTTATATACAGTCACCTTCAAGTTGTAATTGGTGATGGTTATTTGCACTCTACTGCACATCTTTGTGTCTCTTAGGTAATGCTTTGTCCAAGTAAACAGAAATAGGAACAAAGTGAACAACAATAGCAATAATAATAATAATAATATACAACTTATGTGGGAGGTTTGGGTAACAGCTTCTCAGCGATATAGGTTAGAAAACCTCATTAACTAATAGTATATTAGTTTTCTTTACCAGGCTTTATAAGGCATTTCAAAGGTGATGATAACACTTTCAGGTTTAACATTTCACCATAAAAACTGTAAAAATGCTTGATACACTAACATTCTGTCTATGAAAAACCAGAGCACAGTGAAGTGGTGAGAATAATCATATGAGGGTACATATACTTTACAGTTTGAAACTGGCTAATGATTTCATTAAATTTACAAACCTGCATTACTGTTCAACAAGGCAAAAATTGCCACTGTGAAAACAGCCTTCAAAACCTGCAAATACATCTTACAGAATTTACCGAAAAGTAACATCCAGTCACCGGAATGCATTTGTATTTTCACACGACCCATCAGGATTGAAGCTGATAGATATACTAATTTGGGAATAGTATTATACATACATTTCCTTTCCAAAGAAAATCAAAGAGAATGTATTAAACAGTTCACAGAAATAAGCTGAAGATTTAAACAAGACAGTGAACAAAGCAGACTTTAGAGAGTGGAATTAAGAAAAATTCTGTGTGTGTTTGAAGACTGTGTACAGAAATGAGTTACAGAATAGAATTGTAGCATGGTCTGGGCTGGAAGGGACTTAATGCTTATCCAGTCCCAAACCCCTGCCATGGGCAGGGACACCTTCCAATAGACCAGGTTACTCCAAACCCCTGTGTCCAACCTGGCCTTGAACACTGCCAGGGATGGGGCAGCCGCAGCTTCCCTGGGCAACCTGTGCCAGTGTGTCACCAGATTCAGCTGGTCCTTTCAAACCCCTTCCCTACGACTGGGAGGACTGATAAGAAAGCTTCCTGCACTCCAGAGTCCTAGACCACCACTAGTGCTCTGTAATCCTTCTTGACACACCAGGGATGCCCCTAGCAGTATCACTGGTGCCCACGTGAAACAACAGCAGCAGATAATACTGGAGTATGAGGTTTGGTAGTCTTTTGGTGGCATCCCTGGTATAACTCATTAGTAGAGTTAGCAAATGGGTGCCTCTGTGCCCCTCAGAGAAGTTGCCTAACACTATCCATCATCCATCACCTCTTCTTAGTTTTAGTAGTTGTTACGTCAGCAGCAGATTGGGCTGCCGTACTCGCCCTCAGCATCTCTCCTGCTGTGGTGCGTCTTTCTACTTCAGTCTGCAGGGCAGTAAAGTGGCTCTTCAAAGACATCTCAGGCTTCAGGGTAAGACTTCCTCCAGCAGGTCCTTGCCATTGCAAGCTTCCGTTCCTCTGCATTATTGGCCCTCCTCCCTTCTGTGTGTGCTATTAGAGCAGTTCTTGGCTATTTGGCTATTCAGACTTGGCACTGCAGGCTTGGAACCAGCTGTCCAGCTACTTCTCAGCCTCTCTGATGCTCTGCAGCCTCCTCACTTCCTCCTTCAGCTCATCCTCCCACTGCAGGAGGTCCTCCATCAGGGCACATCATCTGCAGGCAGGTCTGCTGCCTGTCTCTGCCTCAGGAGAAAGGTCTGACATTTCCTGCAGACCAAGGTCTGCACCACAGCCTCCTTTTAGCAGCTCCATATGGGTTCATCCCTTGATAAATGGATAAGATTTGAAATTAATGGAATGGTAGGAAAAATAATTAGATTTTCCCCAGTGTCTTGGGGGCGACTGTGATTTTGGTACCGAGCTCAGATGCTCTTGGGAATGGGGAGAGACAGGTCTTTCTGCCTCTCTGGTATGCTGGTCTTTTTTGGTACAATTTAAACCATCTTAATGCTGGCAGTCTAAGTATGGTTACTGGAAACATTTCAGTCAGCAATAGATAAGCCAAGAATTTCTCACATGAAACAAAAAAAAAGGTACTACTTTTCCTCAACCTCCTGGACCACAGCTCTGTACAATTGATTATTCTATTGCAAAAAGCATAAAAAAAGAGAAGATGAAGAACCTTATACAAAGCTAAAATCTTGCCCCTACCTCCAGGGAGCTAGACTGTTTCCAACAGTATATTTGATGGTTTTATTCCAGAGCACTGACTCTGACTGATACTGATACTCAACCTATATAGTAGAAGTTATCCTATTCTTTCTATCCACAGCTAGCTGCTTTTTACCCTTCTGACCCTGGGAGCAGATGAATGGACACCCAGTATCAACTAAGATACAAATATTTCTTTTCTTTACATTTTATATATCTCTTCCCTCAGAAAATAAAAATGGTTCCTTATATATTGTCTAATTACTACAATCAGACAAGTAGCAAAGTCCAGATAGGCAACAAAATATTTGCTAAGTGAAAGAGGAGTGATTCTGTAAGGATGCAATAAAATATGTAATAAATAGCAAAGCAAAATGCAAGAAACAATATTCATTGCTTAGACATTAGCAAGAATCATACATTATAAAGCATAAAGCAAATGGCTTCTTTACTTTTGTTTTAATTATAAAACCAATAATATTTCAGTGAGAAATTGCATAGCTGTGCAGTTTGTAAATATCCATTAATGGAATTATGAGCTATTGTTCATTTTTATTTGTTCTGGTTTAGTCTTTTCTTCTGTTTTGGTTGGAAAGAAATCAATTTAACAATGCAAATTAATTCTACATTTACATAAAATCATTCACCAACGTGATTTTTTAATCCTACCATTAAAATATATCTTGCAGTTAGGAATTGCAGGATATTTCTGTGTATATAATAGGTACTGTATAGTTCTTATTAACTACTTTATGACTCAAAATAATAGAAAGCAATAAATTGACACTAAAAGGTCTACCCAGCAGAAATATTTGACACATGCTATCCTTGTAAACCTCCATTGCCACACAGTGGTTTGAGATAACTGATTTTTATTCTAAAAGTGGAGTAATTTATTGCAGCTAGAAGAAAAAAAAATACATCTTAACACACCTTCCTTCCACCCCTCCCTTCTTCCTGGGCTCACCTTCACACCCCAGTTGTTCAATTCCTCCCCCCCAAGTGGTGCAGGGTGATGGGGAATGGGGATTGTGTTCAGTTCATCACCCATCTCTGCCACTCCTTTCTCCTCAGTGGAGGACTCACACTCCTCCCCTGCTCCAGCCTGGGGTCCCTCCCACAGGAGACAGTCCTCCAGGGACTTCTCCAATGGGAGTCCTTCCCATGGCCGTGGTTCTTCACAAACTGCTCTGATGTGTGGTCCTTGCTGGGCTGGATGTCTACAGTGGATGTCTGCTCCACTGTGGACCTCCATGGGCTGCAGGGGAACCTCTGCTACTGTACCTGAGCACCTCCTGCCTCCCCCTGCACTGACTTTGGTGTCTGCAGGGCTGTTCCTCTCACATATTCTCACTTTTCTCTCTGGCTTTACTTGCTAGGGGCTTTTTTCCCTTTCTTAAATGCATTATCCTAGAGGCAATACCACCACCAAGGACAGGCTCAGCCTTGGCCAGCGGTGGATCTGACTCAGAGCTGGCTGCATTGGGTCCATTCTCACAGAAGCCACCCCTGTAGCCCCTCACTACCAAAACCTTTGCCATGCAAACCCCCTACATAGTCACAAGGGAAAGAAATGGCTAAAGCCTGGAAATTGAGCTCTACTCCTTTTCTCTTTATGGTTGATAAGAAATGCCAGGAACTGTACTGGAAAGCTTACAAAGCAAGGATGTTTTAAACAGAACTTTTCATCATCAGAAATCATTATTACCTCAGCTACCATAGTGAACAATATTACTGCAGAATCAAATACACAGAAAAAACAGTAAGTTGCCCTAAATGCAGGAACCAAGCTTTACATTTCCTCATCATATGCAGGATTATCATCTACACAAAAATATTCTACGGGGAAGCACTGAGTGATCTTAGTCTTATCACGTTTTATGGATATGCACCATATGGATGAAGGGGAAATGTCTACATTGACAATAGAAAGCACTGAACAAACAAAATGTTATCTCTGGGGCCCAAAGATAGAAAAATTTACATAAGAAATGAGTTACAAGTTTTAAGATGAAGGTTAATTAACCATTTCAAAAGTTCATCCAAGAACATGATCAGTTCTATCAGCTAAAGTCTCCAAATCAAGATTAGACACCCTTTTAAGGGATATTAGCAAGTTTAACCAGATGATTTTAGGTAATTAATATAGGCATCAATGGATGATATGTTATGAGCAGAGCATTCTGGCTTTAGAGTCTATAAATATAACAAGAAAGGCTTAACAGTAGTGGACAATTTGTCAAATGAGACACCCACTGATATGGAAAATGACCCAAAAGCTAATTGCAAGCATAAAATATTATCCAGTTCTTGCCAAATATTTGCCTAAGTGGTGTCTTTGCCCAGGAAAGACTACATTAACATGTCCTCACTGCGCTGTCTTTTGCAATTCATAAATCAGCACACTCATAAGATATAGAAATAAGGATAAATTAAGAAAAAATTAATCTGAATGCATATCTGAATACACTCAGGGGGAGTGGGCTGTAGTTTTGCATATTTGCCTATTCCTAAGTATGATTAATGATATAAGTGAATCTGAGAAGGTTTGAAAGTTTACTGATGTAAGCATGCAGATCATTTGAGTTTAGTTGAACTTACCCATAACTATCTGTTCCATAAACTGGGTTAGAGGCATGATAAATAAGATTTCCCATAAGAGGTTCCCTAATATATTTTGCCATGCCCTACTTGATATCATTTTCATGCTTTATATTAAAGATATTTTTCATTTATTTTCTTTTTGAAATTAGTACTTCTAAAGAGGTTTCTTTTTCTGATATATACTAACAGACTAGTGTGTTTGACATGGAATCTGTATTCTTCTGCCTGGTATTATTACAGATGCATGACATAAAGCTTTATAAATGTCATCTAAGCCTCGGAGGAGGATCTACTCAGGTTTCTTGAGCCTAACTTTGCTTCTGAAAGAAAGCCAGATTAAGACTTCTAGAAGTGATACGTACAAGGAAAGCAAAGAAACTGGCAGGGTCAATAGTTTTAGCTATAAAATGTGTGTAAGCATTAAGCAACACTTTCTAAGACCTTGTATAGCAGCATTTTCTCTTTGGGATCTAGTTTAAAGCTGCTTTTGTATTCTTAGGGATCTACATCCTCGTTTCAGGCTACCTCAAACTTTGGTCATGCTACCAATTTTCTCTGTGGTCCACCCTGACATTTTCCATCTCTCAGCACAAGATGCCTCCTGTTCGGACTTCTTGATTCCTCTACTTCATAGTGCTCCTGAAGAGCCTACCCAAACTCCTCTCATAGTTCTTATATCACCCAGTCAGTTTCCTATATACCCCAGGGCACTTAATGTCATTGAATTACCTTTTGAGTGACAGCATTCACTTTTTATTCCATACACTTGTACAATTTTGAGGCTTTCAGAAGGCTGAGAAGTTATCTGTGTTTTTTGTAGTTTGATGCAATTATTTTCTGTGTTAAGGATTTGTGCTTTGTTTTGAATTTATATTATTCTGTTTCTAAATTCCAGCCACTCTACCTGATTAAATGTCCTTTAATACCTGGTATTTTCTTCAGTAAGAGTATTTATGAACTCCAGTGAGGTAATCTCTCAATCTCCTTGTGAAAAAACATTCATCATTCTGTGGCATTTCTCAGTCTTTGAAACCCTTTATTTGTGCCTCTTGTCTGTGCATTTTTCACCTGTTAAAATCCTACTAAAATCACATGGTGCTCCATGAGTACGCAGTATTCCAATACTGGGCTCACAGATGCCACAAGATAATTACTGTTAACTTTGATTTTTAACAAATTAATCTCTGCCTTCTACATCAGGAATCACAGCCTCATCATTGCTCTACAAGTTTGATTTCAGAACTCTTAAATCTTAATACTTTTTATAAATTTCCAGCACACGCAGACTACCATTCTGCATGGCTGGCACTCATTGTTCCATGATCTCTACTGCTTTATTCAGCTGCGCTGACACATAATTTGATTGAGAGATCCAAAGTTACCAAGTAAAACAAACTACTTTGTGCGGTTGGTGCACCACTTCTTGTTTAATATAACATGAATCTTTGGGTCTTTTCCAAATTCTATCAGAAGTAATTTCAGATCTGTCTCTGGGTGATTGATCAATATATTCAGTATCGTATAGGAGTATTTGCTGTGAACACTTCCAGCTCAGTGTTTCCTTTCACCTCAATCTTTTTGACTGTGAATTTAACCTAGAAGACCTTCAGGAGTTTCTTTTTACTCTGACAGGAGAATAGCACAAGGGATTAAATGTTTGTTATGTCTCTAGATAACACCAGAATGATAACATCACATTTGCATTTCTGTAAAAACTAAGAAGAATTTGGTCCTTACCACATGGCACTCGTTGCACAAACTGAAACAATCAAGAGCCCTTCTGGACAAATAAAGCTGGAAGTTACACATGAGATTAATAAATATGGATCAGCACATTTGCTTTACAACTGCAACCTTTGCAAGCATGGGAGAGAAAACTGCATTATCAACAGCTGACAACAGGTAGGATCATGACACAAGTCTGCTGCTTCTGAATTCAATTTGGTCACATTAAAAGTTGATCTAAGGCTGCATCATTGCAGTCACAGGCAAATTTCAGGCCTGATATGAATTTTTTGTTGTTGTTTGTTCCATAATTTTATCATTTATGCCTCATACATCAGACTGCACAGATGACCTACAAATATACAAGTCACAAAGAGCATCTGGCAGCTTTGTGCTCAACTACCCATCACTGCATGCATCACTCGCAAAATAATATAGGCATACCTTAGGGCGCTGCTATTCACACCAGCAGCTGCATCAATGTTTCTATAAGGAATACAGATTTTCATGGATTTTTAGTTGGCTATAAAACTTGCCTTTGTCCCACTGGTGACTCACTGTCATGAAGGAGGTTTTAATGTTGTTTTAAAAAGAAAATGACAGATTTTTTAAGAACAAGAGTACCAGCGGTATGTAAGTATTGATATCAGGCAAGTTCCTCGATGCAGCACACAGTATAAAGCCTGAATTACAGGACATTTACTGGTTTGTTTTCAAGACCCAGTGATTAATTCATGTTTTGTTATCAGCTGTTCTAAAATCACAGAGCAATTCCCAATTTGCTAAAGCAGAGTGGTTCTCTTGACTGCCATGTCAGTGGTTTCTCCAGCACTCAGGCTAGAACACATGAATTTACTGCTGTATATGTAGGCAATCAGAATGCTGATTAGCTCTGCCATAGCTGTGAACTTAACAGTGCCTTAAGAGCTATTCAGTGAAGGTGTCTATTGACCAGCTCTTCATCAGAGCCCCATCAGCTACCATTGGAGCTTAGGGTTCAGTTCACTGGTCGAAAGCATCTAACATCATTTGAGACATCCTACATGACCTGCAACCAGCAGTCCAGAGTATGAGTGTCTTTCATGGTCATGTATCGTAGAATCATAGAGTAGTTACGGTCGGAAAGGACCTTAAGATCATCCAGTTCCAACCCCCTGCCATGGGAAGGGACACCACACACTAAACTATGTCATCCAAGACTCTGTCTAACCTGGCCTTGATCACTGCTGAGGATGAAGCATGATGCCACAGATCTACTACTGCTTTTGAAATGGCTCCAGATGGCTGCTTTTCAGCAACTGACTCAAGACTCTCACATATATACATCCACATTTAGATGTATCAGAATCTGCAAGCTGAGTCCCACCCCAAATTTTCATGTTTCTCCTCAACCAGTAGAAGTACTAAACCATACAATGATAAAAATAACAGGAACTTTTGTCCTAATTCTGGTTGCAGGCTGATTTTGAAGTCAGGAAATGTTTCAGCATTCATTCTTTTTCCCTGCTGAATGTTTGGAACGAGGGATATTCCAAACACAGACTGCTATTCACTGCTTAATCTTAATTAAAAAGCTCCACTTCACAGGGGCTGTGTGTCTGTACATTTTGTTCTGGTTGAAGTAACTAAAAAAAAATAGTAGTCACCAGTAGATAGAAAACACAATATATGTGGTTTCCTTAGATGAACCTTCTTCCTGGAACATTTCTGAATAATAAAGTAGTCACAGCCTGTTATTGTGACTAGTAAGAAAGCTAAAAACTTTCATTTAAAAATGCCAGAGCTGTGATTAGCAGTTTTATGTGCAAGTCTTCTTTTTCTGGACTGCTGCATGGCAATGATCTTCCCCAGAAATTCTTGATACAAATGACCTGCAAAGTCGCAAGTGAATAAAGAGATTAAAGACAAGATTATTTTGGAGAGTTGAAAGCAGTGTGTTGCTCTTCTCTATATAAAATCGCAGTTCAGCAAGTCTGGCAATTGGGGTCTGCAAGAAAAGGTTTTCTTTCCCTTCTCCCTATTCTCTTCTCACTTGCCTTTCTACAAAAATCCTCCAAAACTTGACTAAAGTTAATGAAATGTCACCAAAGTAAAAAGAATCAATTTCAGGCCATTTATGTTGTCTCACATTTGATCTTCTTCTTGATGTTTTACTTGTCTTTGTCTTCCTGTCTTATTTCCCAAGAGAACAAAATAAGCAGGATCAGAGTCCTGTCTGTCACTGGATTTTTACGCCAGTATGAAGCCATTTATTTCAGCACTTTATGCAGGTATGAAATTTGATCTATAATATTTGGATGTGCACATCCACAAGGTGATAAGTTGCAAAGGAAGCATGTTTGTGAGAAGTTAATGAGCTGAGATTCATGGTGTTATTTTTCAACTTCAGGTTTGTTATGGATTTGTTTTTTATTAAATGTCTGAGAGATAAGGTATAAAGTTTTAAGATTTTAGAACTGAAATATGGAAAGATCTTTACCTGTCACGACAACAACAGATAAAGTATCAATAATTTCTGTTTTGAATATCATCTGAAATTGGATTTCTTTCCTTCCATGACAAAGTTGATAACAAAGCAAAATGAAACATTCCAATAATGTACATTCCATATTTCTGAGAATAAATATGATTACTTTGATGATCAACCTGGAAACTGGTTTCATGTACAGCACTAAAGTAAACAATGATTGGTAATCAGAGAAGACTAGAACTTTGAATTAAAATTACAATATTAATACGGTCCATTGCCTCTGCCCATTCCTCATGTTATTACCTAAAAGATCCATTTTCTTTTGGTTTTGTTTATGAAGTTTTTGTTCATATCATGCAATTAAAATATAAATTTATCAGCCTAGCTTTGATATTCCTGATATTTAAAATTCCTCTGAAATGTTTTTGAATAATCTGTCTTCCTAAAGGATGCACATACAACATCCCATCTACTAATGTTGTGTGTGCCAGTATTTGCACTTAGCATTACTAGAATGCTATTCAGAGTAAAGTCATATTTAACTTCAGAAGGACAGCAGAATTTTTCTCCAGCTATAACACATAGCTTAGATTCATTTATGGAAATAAAACTGTCAGATTCAGTTAAAATTTGAATAGAAAATGTTTCAAATAAAAACACAAGGCTCTGGGGGTGGGGAAAGAGTTTGAAAGATGTATTTTAAATAGGGTTTACCTTCAGAATCCAGCATGGAGCACGGAGTTATGCAATATGAAGCTTTCAAGTGTATCTGCTTTGGACAGACTTCTGCTGATTGAATCACTCTGTATAACTAGCGGGAAAGAGGAAAAAGAGGGTTTTAATTCTTACCTTTTCACCAAAGCATGTTTGAGTAACAGAGAACAATAATCAGCAAAAAACCCAAAGGTTTTGGAAAAATTTTCTTATGGCATCTAGGATTCTGCGCCTTCAGAAAGATGAACCATTTAACATTCTGCCAATGAAAACTGTACAAAACTTTCCTTGAACATATCTACTAAACTGGAGAATCTGTTTTGTTAAACATTTAACATGTATCAAGCAAATTTAGACTTTTTTTTTTTTCTTCCCATAGGGCAAGTAACAGTTTCCTTAATGTAATTTATTCTGGTCCCAAACCAACTTGGCATTTAAACATGTGCATAACTTTAAATACATGCCTAATCTCCTTGAAGAGAATAAAGCTTCTCACATGCTTGAGTAGCTTACTAGACTGGGACCTATAGGCCTAGTCTAATTTCAAGCTGTCTTTTCATTTATTTTAATGAGTATTAGATTGGATGCTGTATGAATTTATTTCACCATTGTCATCTTCCAGTATTTTACCCCGGGGACTGAGTGCAAATACTTGAGCTTCAACATGTGTTGCTCATCACTTTCAATTAGAAAATATGCCACGTTTCCTATTTTCCTGTTTTTTGAATGGGTGAACACAGAAGGACTTCCCATAGGATGCCTTCCAGATTTAAATCTCACCTTCTGGAGATGCTCAAATGAGGCTTTGAGTTTCATTTGCTGTGAACATTTGTGCCAGTAAAACTTTATTGTCTGGATGAGTGCAGAAAGGACATGTGAGCATTTGAAACCCCTCACTGCTAAATGTTTTCTACATCTTTCACTGTTGCTGATGAACAGTTGAGAGTTGGCTACAGGAACCAGCCAGAGAATTTAATTTTGTCAGTCACATTTTTGAATGAATTATTTGAAGTTTCTCTAAATACTCAAGTGCTGAGAACTGTATGGAGGCCAACACAGAATAAAATCTTTCAAGATGATACCAGCGTTCTGTTCAGAGTGACAACAGAGATGGCAGCCAGTGCCTCACACAAAGGAATTTATGAAACTGAATGACAGCTGACAGAAAATGTTTGAATATGCATTAAAGTTGGGAGAGTAGTAAGGCCATTTTCTGTTTAAACTCTCACATTGCACAGATGAGAATTGTTAAAGAGCTGCCACATTCAACTTCAGGCGCTCAGTTTCAGTGGTGAGAAAAGTGTTTGTGAAGTGTTATAAGCACGCATGAGTTGTATTCTGAATGATTGTATTTGATGATAAAACTTGTGGGTAAATAGATTATATGTTTTCAGGGGAAAAATCTGTCTCCAAGAGGGGATTATATAAGACAGAGTTTATATTTATCCCTACACACAAACTTAATATATTACAAAATCCTACAGAAATACAAGCCAAAATAATAAGTTCACTTTACAGACATAAATCATGTGGTGAAGGTGTTTGTCTCTACAAATGAAGGAAGTTCCCTTTAAACTTGAATAATTAGAAGCTGGAGAGAAAAGGCATAGATGAGTAGAAAAGATGAAGAACAGTTTCGTGTGGAAATAATATTCTAAAACCTGAGTTATCAATCCAACAGGACAGATTCCCTAATGCAACAGCTACCTTTAAAATTAGCTCCTGCAAATTAACCAGCTCTAGTAAACATTGGCAGGATCTTATCACTGTAATGCACCATATAGTCTACAATATTAAAATTCCACTAAAGAAAACTTAGTGTGAGATAAAACAGACGTGAATGATCATTTAACATTAATCCTGATGACAACCATTTCCACTTTGCTATTGAAATTCCCTCCTTCTAACATTTTCATTTCCAAATACAATACAAACAACATGCTTTAATCAATCACACATCCATCCACCATAATTTTTATACCAGTCCCTGTATCTTAGATATATAAACCAATGAAGATAATTTATCTTCCCACTTGCTTTGCAGTGTCAGTAAATGAAAGGAAGTGTAGAGAAAGGTAAGGTGGTACAGAGAAGTAGCAGGTAAAATAGGGAGTTTTAAGGACCATAGGTAGTTTCAACACTGACTTTTGAATTCAGCATTCATTTAATGACGAATCACAGGTGTTGATAAAACAATCAAACATAGTCCAGTCCAGAAAATGTTCAGGTGGGGTAGATGGTACAAAGACCTGTTCCTAAATCCTCAGTGTTTACTCTGAATGGACATCAAAATCTGCAATTATGTTTTATGTTAAGCACCTTCACACTGGTCTACTTTTCAGATGGGAATTATCTGTAAGAGTAGTTAGCACTTAATATCTCTAAAAGTAAAAATGCATCAGATCACATTGGCAAGTCACCAAGAGATGTTTTAATTCAGTTATCTGAGCTTGGAATGGTGATTTTACTACCCACTCAAATGAGTGTGAGAGGACCCAAGTGTTTTCTCCCTGTTCACCCTTAGACCTTCTAGTCACTCTTATTTGAACTAGTCAGCCCAGTAAAATCTCCAATTTGACAGAAAAATATAGATCAGAAATACGGTATCAAAATTCATTTATTCCTAATATGTATGTAGATAATTTCACTGATCTCTAAGGAGGCTGGCATAGTAGAGAACAGAAAATGGCTCTTTTACTAAAAATAAGAGCCCTTTATTCTGACATCTCCCACACAGATCAGTATAATGGTACCACTGAAAGTTTTGCTTAGAACATGATTTGATAAGAATGTAAGTTTCTTTGATTTTTTTTCTTTTTTTTTCTTTTTTTTCTGGAAAAAACAATTTGACATAGCTACTGCATGGAATAATTTTCTAAATGAAGACAGCATTTCATTCAGTCTCCATCAGAACATGCAACTGGAGATTTCAGAAGGTGAGCAGAATATTAAATGTGAAGGAAAGCCAACATTTTTATCACAATTCACAGTGACAATGGAAAAAGATGTTATGGAAAATATATGTAAAATGATTGGAAAATTAAGCACATGTAACAATGGCTCTGGAAGAAACATGAACTAAGAACTATGATGAAAAAAAAAGGAGGATAAAATGCAACTGTTATGCAGGTAAACAAGAACAAGGGTTCAATCAACTCATGCAAATGCAAATCAAGACATTTAACATTTTGAAGAAGAGCAATACAATGCAGCAGGAAGAATTTATAGACAAGAACATGTTCTGGGGACCTGATGAATTCCACCTGAAAAGACATTCACTTATGTTAACCTCGAAAAGAAATACTCAGAATGAGTCACGGCTCTGTCTGACTTCACTGCATACAAAGCAGGTGCTGGTACCCATGAAGTATTAAGCTTAGAGTAGGAAGAGTCAAAAAAATCCCTGTCAAAGGTATCCTGAGTATACCTACAAGAAGAGAATTGCGCTGTTAACAAAGCATATGTTTTTATTAACTCCTTAAGCTCTTGGGGCATGCTTGCCCCAGGAGCTTAAGTCCCAGGAGTTTAAATCTTACAGTCTAAATTCTGTGTGCCAGAATAAAACCAGAATCAAAAGTTTCTTATAGCCTAAGAAAAAGAAATTGGTTAGGGCTCTCTATTGCAGCCAAATATTAGGAATAAGAATAGGCAACAAAGTGTGATATTAAAACAAAATCCCAGGACCTTTTAAACATTTATCTTTCAGTTATATGCTAGCTATTGACAAACCAACACACAGCTAGGAAAGTTTCACATGTTACAGTTCATACTTTGTGACATAAGATGAGATGATCACCTCTTCTATTAGATAAAATGCCTTTAATACCAAAACAGGATTTGATGTGTTTCGTATATTTGAATAAACAACTATCTCTCCATTCCCTCCAAAATGAACAATGCTGTAAATCTCTTGTCTGCTCTGGGCTGACCAAGGAACATGCAGAAGGCAGAATGAATGTGAGACCTGGGGGCAAGAAAATGCTTTCCGGAGAAAGAACAAAGACAGTTTCCAACAACACATAAGATGCCTAGAAAAACCCACCTGCCCAGACCAGAAGCATCCAAATCTTCAGTGAACATGTAAGATCTTATGTCCATGTTGACTGTCTTTCAGGTATTCAAACTTTGGTCAATATATTGTCATCACAGAGTGTATATATGCATTAGATGACAGAATTCTGAATGCCATCCTTGAATATGTCCCTGTCTGCCAAGTCACTGTGATATATGTTTTTCAGTGAATTTGGCAGACCACTGGCATTTTGCTTCTTCTTAGCCTCACGGTAAGCTGCCTTCTTCTGTACTACCATGAGGCACCAAATCAGTCAGTTATAAATATTACAAGGCTTTTAATATAAATATTATAACACTTCCAGGAAAGGCATGTGTTTTTCAATTCCATGTCAGAAGATCCTTGTGAATACAAGCTTCTTGGTACTCAGTATTCTTCACATTTCCCTTGGTTTTAAGGTTTCACATATGGAGACCTCTCCTGTTACAGCATGTCCTCCCTCAGCAGAAGATGTCTCACTAAATTATTTGCATAAGAACAAATTACAGTTGCCATTGGGAGGCACAGTGATTGAGCCCTTATAAGATATCTGGTTTCCAACTAGATTTTCCTATCTTCCTAATTGCTTATTGCTCATTAATAGTTTTATGTAGACAAGGCAAATTTATGTCTTATTTTGCATATACTTATACCTCCTGCCTATGCATTCTTCTCATTTTTACAAAGTTAGGTTGTGTCTTTCAGATGAGTTTGGTAAAAAAAAAACTCTTGTAATTCTTTTAAGAAGAAAATGTTTCACAAGAAAATAGCCGTTTCCATGGAATTTTAGTTAAGAGAAATGTTTCAGGCTGAGATACATTTCTTTTTGTCAAAATGTTAATTGCTTATATAAATATATTCTTGCATAGAAATATATGTTCTATACATGCCAGTGCATTCATTTCTTATGTATATCCATTGATAAAAATGAGTCAACAAATATATATAGAGAAAAAGAAACAAAGAAACTCAACTAATTGGTAATTTGGTATTCTGCTTACTACTATCATAGGCTATGAAAACTGTATTTCAAAACGTATTCTAAATTAGACCAATGTATTCCAGGGCAAATATGCAGGATAGAGATTAATTTATCTTGGATGTTCCATATTTCTCTTTTGTTTGTTTGTTTGTTTTAATATAGCATTGATTTTCATGGAAAAGTGGTTTTCTTTAGTACCAAGGAACAGAACACGCCCACATGCAGTACTATGTTAATGCATAGCATGGCAAACTCGGAGCTATTACTCTTACATTCATACTCTTTATTGCCACCTTGCTATTTTGCATCATTACTTCCCAGTTTAAACTTAAGGTATACATTATTTTGACAGTAAATTCACTTAATATTAAACAGATAATGAAAAACAAGCTAAGGAAAATAAAGATCATTTAATTAGAAATCAAAAACAATAGCTTTCTAAGTGAATTAAAAAACCTACAAAATTGAGTTAATCTAAAATTTGTCAGAACAGAGTTGCAGATATAACTGGAAACTATGCAAAAACACCACAGGATTTTTTCTGTGTGAAAAATTCCTGCACTGTTAGAGAGTAGACTTATCTTGTTGCTACCAGTGTGAATGTTCAGTCTTACAGGGTGCACAGCAGTGTGCAGAGCTGCCGAGATACTTCACTGGGAGTCAACTAAACTAAGCACCATAGGCTAAATTTTCTCATGCTTTGATTTTTTATTAGGATCCATTAAACATCAGTTACGCTGCACACTCCAAGAGGTCTCCGAGCGAGTGAACCTACCACCTTGTCATAGAAACACAACAGGGGAGGAGCATAGAAACCCAACTCTGGGGGACCTTACCCCAGCTGAGTTTCTCATAATAGAATCATAATACCTTATAAATATTTAAAACTGTTCCATCATCTGGGGCAATGCAGAATGAACTGGGAGAAGACATGAAGAAAGTCAAAACTGCATACAAACTAAAGAATAATGTGATTAGCTTATAAATAAACTCACATGATTTAAGGAAGAGTTAGAGATCCAGAGGTATTTTATGGGCTTTACCTGCCCCATAATACTGGAGAACAGTGAGGCTCAAAGTACAGAATGTCTGAAATCTTAATTTAAACAGCATTAAATACATTCAACTATATGCTATATTTAAGTTTTATAGAAATAATGTCAGCTTCCAGCATCCCTCAAGGTGAGTAAAATTCATATCTGCAAACCCACTAAGAATATTTAATCAATTAAAGGCAGAAATGCAATCTCCATCAATAACAGTTTCCTCTCCTTATTTTCAAATATTAGAAATTAAGGATTCCCCCATGGAAAAAAAGAATTTTCTTCATTAACCTCTGGATGGCTAACACAGCTTCTCCATCCATTTATGCTACTCATTTCTCCCATCAAACAAATTTAGTTGAAATATTTCTTTCACATTGTTTTAAAATCAGCATACAGATGGAATGTAAATAAAAGTAGAATTAAAAAAACCCTTATGCTGTTCTTTGATCACCTTTCTAAGGATATTTTCCTAGGGTCATGCAAAAGGTCTGAGTTGGTAAGGAAAAAAAAGAAAACATGGAAATAAAGCTATTTTGGCTAAAAGCACAGGAAGGAGCTGAGCAATCCAACTTCACCTTCCCCTTTAGTAAAAGCTGGCCACATTCCTGTAGGCATATCCTTTACATGAGATATTTCAGAAGTGTTTTATTAGCAACAACTGAGGACAGACACTCAAAAGTGCTTCATATACGGAAGGTTATAAACAGTTGAATAAAACCCAGCCTAGAGGTCTTTTGTAACTTTGATTCTTCAAGCTCAGTCATGCAGTCCTCCCCCTTGAAGCCAGTGGGAGCTGAGGACACTTGGCTTATTGCAAAATCACATTCTGCCTCTTAGTTATCCCTATTTGTAAAATAAAGATAAGAACATATACTCCCTTAAGCACTCTGCAAGGATAATATCATTAATGATAGGAAAGCTTTTGAAGATCTGTGGACTGAAGGTGCCTATAACCAAGCTGATTCTTTTAAGTCTTCCAGCTTTCTAAATGTCTCAAGGAGTTTACCTGAAATCTCTCAGTCACTTTCAAGGCCTTTGACATAGTCCCACATGAAATCCTTGTTGCTAAATTGGAGCAATGTGGGTTTGATGGATGGACTATTCAGATAATATTAAGGCTCTGTTCCATAGTCATTATTTGCAATATTAAATACCATAATTATAAATATTTTTTTAAATGATCCCATAAAAATTGAGCCCATATATTTCACTGTTTAGACCTGCTGAGATTTTGTGGTACGGTGCTCTAAAGCAGGGACTTCTATAACTTATTTACCCTTCTCTCTACATTTATGTTCTCATTTCTTGCATTATGAAGGAAGTATTAACAAAACCATAACAGATTCATGACTATGAAAGCTTATAGTTCTGTCATTCAGCTTCACATTGTAGCTATTTCAGATATCAATGTAATAATCAAGAAGATGCCAAGTGAGTCTATGGTTAACAATAGCTAATAGAGATATGAAATGAGCATTTTATAGCACAAAGGACTATTACGCTTTTGTCATATATAAGAGATCAGGGGTGATATGTGAAATAACTGTAAACGTTAACATGAACAGATTCAATTAAAATGAACAGATATTAATACACAATCAGATGATTTTGGCTTTTCATTGCTCTGGGCATATTTAGCTGGTGAGTGAAGTTGCTAAGCCGCTGTCCATCATACTTGAAAAATCATGGCAGTCAGGTGAAGTTCCCAACAACTGGAAAACGGGAAATATAACCCCCATTTTCAAGAAGGGGAAAATAGATGACCCGGGGAATTACAGAGCAGTCAGTCTCACCTCTGTGCCTGGCAAAATCTTGGAGCAGATTCTCCTGGAAGGCATGCTAAGGCACATGAAAATCAACAAGGTGCTTGGTGACAGCCAGCAAGGCTTCACTAAGGGGAAATCCTGCCTGACCAATTTGGTGGCCTTCTATGATGGGGCTACGGAACTGATGGACAGGGGTAGAGCAGTTGATGTCATCTACCTGGACTTGTGCAAAGCGTTCGGCACTGTCCCACACAACATCCTTGTCTCTAAATTCGAGAGACATCAATTTGATGGATGGACCACTTGGTGGATAAAGAACTGGCTGGATGGCCGCACACAAAGAGTTGTGGTCAATGGCTCAATGTCTGGCTGGAGACCAGTAACGAGTGGTGTCCCTCAGGGATCGGTGTTGGGACCGGTCTTGTTCAACATCTTTGTCGCTGACATGGACAGTGGGATTGAGTGCGCCCTCAGCAAGTTTGCTGATGACACCAAGCTGTGTGGTTCGGTTGATACCCTGGAGGGAAGGAATGCCATCCAGAGGGACCTTGACACGCTTGTGAGGTGCGCTGATGCCAACCTCATGAAGTTTAACCAAAGTGCAAGGTCCTACAGCTGGGTGGGAGCAATCCCAGGCACAGCTACAGGTTGGGCAGAGAAGAGATTCAGAGCAGCCCAAGGAGAAGGACTTGGGGGGGTTGGTTGATGAGAAACCGTATCCTGGGCTGCATCAAAAGGAGCGCGACCAGCAGCTCGAAGGAGGTGATCCTGCCCCTCTACTCTGCTCTTGTGAGACCTCACCTGGAGCATTGTGTGCAGTTCTGGTGTCCTCAACATAAAAAGGACATGGAACTGTTGGAACAAGTCCAGAGGAGGCCACGAGGATGATCAGGGGACTGGAGCACCTCCTGTATAAAGACAGGCTGAGGAAGCTGGGGCTGTTCAGCCTGGAGAAGAGAAGGCTGCGTGGAAACCTCATAGCAGCCTTCCAGTATCTGAAGGGGGCCTATAAGGATGGTGGGGAGGGACTCTTCATTAGGGACTGTAGTGATAGGACAAGGGGTAATGGGTTCAAACTTAAGCAGGGGAAGTTTAGGTTGGATATAAGGAAAAAGTTCTTTACTGTAAGGGTTCTGAGGCACTGGAATGGGTTGCCCAGGGAAGTTGTGAATGCTCCATCCCTGGCAGTGTTCAAGGCCAGGTGACAGAGCCTTGGGTGACATGGTTTAGTGTGAAGTGCCCCTGCCCATGTCAGGGGGCTTGGAACTAGATGATCTTAAGGTCCTTTCCAACCCTAACTATTCTATGATTCTAAGATCGTCTAAAGTTTTCCTTGCTATCTTAAACCCGGTGTGTACAGCCCAGCTGAGATTTGAGATGATTCACTAGGCCTTTCCTAAGTGCTGAGTAATTCTTTCAGGAAAGAGATTGCTAAATGTCATCATTACATCTGCACTGTGCAATCAGATGTTTCTGATGCTTTCTATTACATAACACCAAAATAATTCAGAAGCAAGCACCCCTCATGTTGCAATACGTTTCTGCAAATCCTACATGTCATTTTAGGTCATGGATTACATGTAACATATTTCTTACGAGAAAACTGTGAGTTTATATATCCCAACAGATTGCTGGGTAAAGTCTAGACATTTCAATGTCTGTACAACTACACTAAACCAGTCAGGTTTAAAAAAGTAGTCATGGAACAGTTGATTTCTTGATGTGAAAAAGGCTTTTACAGTAGTCTTCTGTGCTAGAGCTGAATTCCTTCAAATCAGCAATGCAAATGGAAATATTCTGTTATTCACTGAACCCAAACATAATGCAAGGAAGGGAAAACATTCTGTTAATCAAACTTTCTGATGTACACTTGAATGGGAATTTTCTCCTGCTTTGTGCTTGTTGATCTATAAACATAAGGCATTAGGACTTCTGTGTTGTCTGCTGCTGAGTCTGACACTTGGAAAAAGTGGATTTTTTATTCCTAGATCTACCCTACTTCAGTTAAGTGATACCACCACCCCCCATATTTACTCCAGACCAGTACAGTAACACTAGGATTAAAATTTGGAAAATTAATTAAATTCATGCATACCTTCACCCAAACCGAACTGGACAAATTGAATGCCTCGAAGTAATTGTCTTTCTGTTTGCTGTATTGCAAGGCATAGCGTGTTTAGTACATGGGACACAGGAGAGATCTGGGCTCTTTCCCCTTTTGCCAGCTTCACCCAGAAATTCCGAGGGAAGCGGATGAACTTCAGTGATAAAGAGGCTTCCTTTCTCAGACTTATGCGTGCTATTACTGTCTAGCTGAATTATCTGGGATGATTTCCCTTCTCTTTTTTAAATGTAATGATCTGTAAAATTAGGGTAAAGCCCTAATATTTCACAAGCTGCTTTTAAACATTGGTTAGTTAACATGTAACATGTTTATTGTACTTGCAGCATAATGGCCTTTTGGGATCACAATATTTTCATCCTTGAATAACTGATCAAATTTGTCTATGCTTATGAAATAACATCGTCTATAATACACTCTCTTCTTAGCTAATATTTTTAAAGGAATAAAACACATTTCAGTTGGGGGCCAAGAAGAGGCCTTTAGTTTACCTACAGTAATTTATAATGAACCCAACAAACATAAGCCAAACAGAAACCTAGCTTCAGTAACCTCTATAGGTTTATGCTATAAAAGATGAAAATCAATAAGTAATATAAGAGTGTACTATCCATTATTAATGGATCTATAATTAATCCATTCAACCAGTCTTAAACAATGAAAGAATTTTTTGTTCTATCACTGATGCAAAGCACAGAGGATGGATTGTTAATTGAAATCACCAAAGGGCTTTTAAAAGCTGTATTTGACAAGGTGCAACTATGTCCTGATTACAGAGCATTTGCATTGTGCAGCAGTACAGGTCTCAGTATGCTATTTAATTTCTTCAGAAAGAATTTATTAAGATGCACTGTATTTTTGTTTGCTGGACATTGTTTCACAGAAACACAGCAAGCAGCAATAAACCACATACTGGAAAGCTTTGAGCAGATTATAATGTGCGCTATAGCCATTCAATCAAATTGTAACAAGATTTGTTTGGTCCTTAAGAGAGTTATAGGAAGAGCAATTCCAGCATGAAAAGACTTCGGTTTGTTTGTTTCTCTGATTTTTTGTTTTTAAATGAGAAAGTTTTAGATGTGCTGCAGTGATAAAACAAAACTATCAGTGTAGTTTTAGGTGCTTTCTGATATTCTTTCTTCATTTTCCTATTCTGCAACAATTTTGTTGATAAAAATGAATGCTACTGGTTTTCGGCAGTTGAATCTAGCTTGATATATTTTGCTCTGCCCTAGGGAAAATACAGCTTCCTATACCATTCACATAGAAGTAAAATTGTTTGGTCTTATACACCATGGTACATGAAATTTTCAGTTCCTTTCATCCAGCCACAAAGAATTACCCAGTAAGACCCATGAAATTAAAGGAAAATACACTTGCAAAAATTAATGATGGAGTGAGGCCACAAAAAAAACATAGATTTGAGGAACGATTTACAGACCTAGTTTTAAAGTAAGTGTCCTCCATTTAGAACTAGGTACTAATCTCTCTGTCAAGGTGGGATACAGCCTTCTCTGTACTGCCACAGTTTAGTAACCACTATGATGATAATTGAAACAGACTGAAACAGTAACCTCCATAAATAAAAGCAAACCAGCATCTAAATTGATTATATTTCCTCTTTTTGTTGTGATCTTAACATAAATGAAGCTGAGATGTATTTTATTCATTTTGTATTTTCTGTTCATGTTTTGCTTTGTGGCCCTTAGAGATACAGAAGTACGGATGTAAAGAAGTCTATAAATTAAAACAAACCCTGTTTTATGGTAAATACAACTGTATCTTTATAATGCATTAGCTTAATGTGAGCAAACAATGGTTTTCATGGTAGTTCATTTGCATTTCCTTCCCAGCAAGTTCCCAGGTATTTTGAGTTACCAGAACTTAGCTCGTGGAAACTATAATAACAAGAGGAAAATTAAGGGAACAACAGCATCCTCCAACCATTTCTTTACAAGTCATTTTACAACATTCGGATATATTTTTTCCATGCCAACAGGTGGAGTTGGAGTACCCAAATCTACCTGAAACCTGCTGCTCATTTACTGTCAAGACAGCTGGAATACAAGGAGCATGTTAGATATAAGATTGGATATAAGGAAGAGTTAGATATAAGGATAGATATATGGAAGAAGTTCTTTACTGTGAGGGTGGTGAGGCACTGGAACAGGCTACCCAAAGAAGTGGTAAATGCTCCATCCCTGGCAGTGTTCAAGGACAGGTTGGACAGAGCCTTGTGCAACATGGTCTGGTGTGAGGCATTCCTGCCCACGGCATCATCTAGGGAGCTAGGAACTAGATGATCATAAGGTCCTTTTCAACCCAAACCATTCTGTGATTCTATGTCTGGAAAAAAAGTCATGGATTTGGGTGCTTATTCATAAAGTTACAGTGTTCTGAACTTCAGATGTTAAAAGTCGTAATTTCACATCCTTAACAGCCATGTAGTGCTCTCAGTGCATTATTATAGACAGTCTTCAAAGAGTGAAATCTTTTGATAAGAAAAACATACTTCTTTTCCCTACTCCAGAACTGTTATTAGATTCTCTGCATCAAGGATGAGGACAGAAAGCTTTTCTACTGTGACTAGGTTCAGCATTTAACTTTTCAATAGATGCCAGTCTACCTATCAAGGTCTTTATTCTGCACCTTTCTTTGGTCTTCTTAGTGTCTGAGCAGTTCTTTGCCGAGATTGATACCTGCAGATGACAAAAGTCTCACCAGAACTTGTTCAGTAAAAGGGATAGACCTACCCCCCAAGATTGGGTAGTGACATCAAAATGTCTATAAGTGATTGTCTTAATATAATAAAATTAATGGCTAAACTATCACTGATGTCAAAGGGAGAAGGAAATCATCAACTTCTGCTGCTGGAAGTCATGCTCAGCTGTCTAGTAGAGTATCAAAAATGAAATATATACTGTCAAAAAGCGCTTCTGTTGGACAGCCAAATCTGTACTTTGTAAGGCAGATTTCATTTCACCCAAAGAGAATGTGCACACCATAGATGGTGTGCCTGACACACGATTATTTAATGTATATACTTATACATCATTGCATAATTTCTTGTAATGCTCAGTAACATTTAAACAGCAAATGAAGTCTTATTTATATCGTTGAACAGAAGACCAGAAGGCAGCACAACATTGACTGTTTTAAGTCTTCCATTATTCTTTCCCCTTTTTTTCTTTCCTTCTCCTTTTCCTGTAAAACGCCTACTCTTCATACACATGTGCATGCAAAGAAGTAGATATGTATGCATATGTAATATGGCCTACAGAAGAAAAACTAGGAAGAAAATCAAAAGAAATTGCTAACACTGTCTTTCATAGGTGCTTTTCTCTTTCCTGAAATACTCTTAAATTTTCATACACACATTTTTGTGCCAAAAATATTGCTATTATGCCTCATTCCTCCTATGGAGATGATGGGAAGGAAAGCAAATCTTCAATTTCATCTTCATATTATGCAGAAATTAATTGAGTGGAAGAAAGTTCTATTGATTCTAGCTAAAAATATTCTGCTTTCAGTTGTCATCCTCAAGTCACATGCTTATTAGGTTCTCATGCAAGTGCATGAGACTAGTATACACTCCATTTAATCTGATCATGAGTGCCTGCTATTTTAATTAACCTTTATTGGCATACCTATATTGCCAAGAAAATATACTTTGAGAAGCCCCATTAATAAGGCTATTTTTTATTAGGGTGTTTCTTTCAGTTTCACCCATCAAATTCTTTAGACAGAAAATAACTCTGTGCAGCCTACAGTTACTGGTAGGCTGCTTGTTTTGTTGTATTTCTTAACAACACATTTAAAGATTAATTTGCTGAGAAAAGGATACTTAAGAAAATAATTTCATCTCTACCTTATAGAGAAGAAAACTGGGGTAGAGATTACATGGCTTTGCTGCTCCCTGTACCGCCGGTCTAGCCAATACTGGGTTCAGTTTGTGTTATCTGACAGATAACCCAGATAATTCAGATGTTTAATCCCAATTATCTGGTGATCGTACCTCTCCACTTTGCATTCTCCCTGCCTCCCACTGATACATCCCTACCTGATTATGGGTCATCCTGGCTGGGGACAAGGAGATGGTCCAAATCATTGTTGCAGTTTCAGCTCAATCCTTCTTTCTGATTATGAAGTCTGTATCCCAATAGCCCGTATTAGTCAGTTCTTTGAAACTTTCTGCTAAAGCCAGAGGCAATCTGTGCACAAAAGCACCTTTAGAAGTTTCCAAGTCACTGGTTCCCTCACCATAATGGAGTAAAACAAAACATGGTCTTTTATCCTTGTTCAGAAGCATGATACAGTTTGGTGCAGTCATTGCAGCCACCAAACCATGGTGGCAGTGGAGAATTTATTTCCTTGAATGATATCTCTACAGCTAATCACCACTGATCTGAAAACCTGTGACCAGGAAAAAGATGAGTGTGAGGTGTTCAGTTAATCCTTCTTTCTGTCCCAAAGCAGGATCCGGGGCCCATGTGTGTTTCCTACCCCATAAAACAGGTTCCTGAAGGCTGTATTTTGTTATATTTTCCAAGATCATCAAGACATCAGAATTTTTCTTCTTTTCTGCTGTTTTTCTTTGGCAGTAGACTCTAATTCCATATGTTGCTTCCTTCTACTATAGTTATTAAAGAAATCTCAGCAGAGCTTCCCCACTCTTAGTTGGATCCCTTCCACTTTCATAGGGAAGGCAGAGTACTTTAAATGATAAGTAGCTGATTAGTTGTTCTCAATGGAGTTTGAATGAACCTTCTTTACTATCACCTTGCTCTGTATAAGCACAGACATTTCAGCAAGAGTAAAATCTGCTGCTCCACATCCACTATGGATCATGCACTTAAAAGAATTAGCCTTGTCCCACTTTTTCTCTTTTTTTAATTTTTATAGGCCTACTAAAATACATGTGTTGAAGTGGGATTTTCCAGTTCCTGCCATTTGAATCATAAACACAACCCTCCATACAAGTACAAATCACAGCTCTGGCCCTATGGGCTACTCCTTAAACAGCCTTGTGAATAAGAAATCACAGCACATCGTAAATCCTAACCAGTATTGAAACATACGCAGAGATAACAAAGAGAGAATGAGTCCTGTTTGCTCTCAGTTATGCTATCACATTTATGGTTGCTTACCTTGACAAACAAGCAAAATATTTTCCATTTCAACCATGATCTGCAAACAGGAAAAGAAGACGTAGTTTAAGAAAGAGAAATACCATGGTTACCTCTTCAGATTTCAATTTTATTTTGAGCAATGTAACTTATGAGCCCTTGTATTGTTATTTAGTGTGAGATGAGACATAGGGCAAAGCAATTTGTAGTAAAATATCAAATGTGAGAGCAATGTTTTCTTTAATTGTAAATGTGGTGAGAATTGGAGATGACATGGTGGGAACTGAAAGGAGAAAGAAGAAGTGTTAGCTTTGGACATATAGTGTTCTAAATTCCTCTTGACGAAGTTATTTCTGTTTCATTGTTGGTGCTGTGAGAGAAATCCGATAAATACTAATGGAAATGTATCATTTGGTTCCAAAGAAATGTGAATACCAAATCAGCAGAAGCCCACTGACAAAACACTGAATAACCCTAAATGTTTCCCCCATAAGAATCAGGTGCCATATGTTATATGATAAAAGGAAAAACAACTTAATCCCAATGATAAACAACATTAGAATAAACTAAGCAATACTATTGCTCAAAGTAGCTTTTGTTTCCTCTGTTCACTGTAATACTTATAGCTGAAACCATTCTCAGTTCTCTTCTGCCTCACCACCACCTACAGTTTTAAAGATGCTGTATGTGTTTTACTTCACATGCTTCTCTCTGCTACAACTAAAGATAGAGGAAAAAAACACACTCATTTCAAAAAATTCTCCATAGGGAATTAACTCACAGGAGTCTTATGTATCTTCTGTCCCTTAATTCTGAGATATTCTAAGTACATCCTGCCCCTACCAAAGGGGGATTTCAGGAAAATGCAATGGGACCTATGTGGAATGCTCAATATGCTCCTGCTCAGGTGGTATGGATTTAGTCACCTGATAGTAGATTCCTTCTGTCTTCTCCCCTAGAAAGTGTGACTAAGATTTCTAATGTCTATGCCCATGAATTACTTCTTGACATGGTGCCATGAGATGGCTCAAGTGTACGTGGGTATTTCGTGAGTTCTGTAGTACCTAATAAAAGTCTGTGCTTTAAAAGGCAGATTTGTGGAGCTTGTAATACCATACTTCGCATTTTACAGACAGAGAAAATGGGATACAGACAGTGAATGATTTATGGAAGATCAAATAATGTATGAAAAGTTAAACCAGGAACAGAAACCCAAATGCCTCATTTCTGTATCTGGGTTTTGACCACCAGAATATGCATTTGTATTTGTATATTTGAGTGGGAAGATTATCGAGGTCACAGAAGACCCCAAAAACTCACAAATTGGGTCAGGCATCTAATTAACTTTTTCTCTCTGCAGTCTTCCAGTGGTAGAAGACCACCATCACCTATGCAAGGACACTGGATCTGAACCTCTTCAGCAGGGCACTGTATGAAACTGAGTTAATTAACCATACTGCACTGCTGACTAAATAGCCTGTTGTTGAACGTCTTTCTATATGCTTAATTCCAGCAGAGAAATTGTTTTCCATTGGACAGGGCCAGCAGGACCATTTGTTAATAACAAGGACTATTGAAGAGCTTCCTGGATGGACCATTACTCAATTAAAGCGTTGTCATTCACTTGCTCCATTCTCTCTTCTTTCTCCTGCCATTAACTGTTTAGCTTTCTGCCAAATACAGATTAACTTTTATGTGTCTGTTGAGTGATAGATGGTGACTTCCAGATAAAAACAGCTTCAGAAAAGCTTGCTAACAATGCAGTGTCCTATCTCATGAGTAATTATTGGCCCCATACCGATAGGCTCCCATATAGCAGCCTTAAGAATGTCTTTTTTAGTCTATTCTAGCAGTGGCTTTAACAAAGACTTACTGAAAGACTGTTTTACTTTGGTGCATGCTTATTTTCAATTTATTGCTTAAGTAGATAAATGAAGCTCTGAACAAGGCATTTTTTTAGTAATTATAACTGGGAGAAAAGGGTAACCCCAGTCTACAGGGAATCATTTCCCTTGTACTAAACAAATACACAAAATACCCTTATTTAATTAACATTCAGTAAAATTGTACAAACTGGGGATCAGAATAATTATATGTTCAGGTTAATTTTCTATCTTATTCCTGTTACCTAACATTTTTTACCTGCTATAGTAGCTTTTCACAAAAGAAAGACAAGACAGCTTCCTTAGGAGTCATTTTTTAACAGCAGTCAAGTCCAGAAATGTTATACACAGTAGGATAGTTACTGAAGGGAAGCACAAGGCTCGCAGGTATATAGTGAAAACCTTACCCGAGGTCTTTTCTCAGAAAAAAATAAATGTCTGTACATACATATTAAAAAAAGTACAACACAAACCAGACAAGAATAATATAAGCAGAGATTAGATGAGATGTCAACAGCTAAGCAGGTCCAGCTCCCCCAGATGATGAGACTGAGCACAAAACTAAAGTTGTGTAGCCTTAGGCAAAGCATGATTGCAGCTTTCATGGAACTGACCACTGGAAACCCATTGTTATGTTGATTTTCACAGCAGATGCTTGGCAGAAGCATTAAGATGGGACAAAAATGTTCCATAGTTCTGTTACTGTGTGGTACTGTAAGAAAATACGGACACACTGAACCTGCAATTTCATTCCCATCAGTGGTCCTCTGTGATTGATGGATGGGGCTTTTGCCTGGCAGCTGAAGCCAAGCAAGTATTCCTCCTTACTGGGAGCCCGACTTGGTGTGGTGCTGAGAATAAATTTGCCCACAGCTGTGTTGTGAGTCACTGCTCAAGCGGGGATGGAAGCCTAGAGCTGATTTCACTCTAAAACGCTGTGTGAGACCTTTGGCTAATTCCACAGTGCAGTATTCAGTTCAGATTAGGATTATTCAAAGAAGTGGTTTTAGTTCAAGTAACAGAAATGAAAAGCAGGAATAACACAGAAAGAAATTCCTATATTCACATTTTCCATGCATACTTACATATTATTTTAACTAAATCCAGATAAACTTCCAACACAAGAATTGTGTTTCAAAACTTTTAATTTCTGAAGTGGTGACATAAACCCCTTTGATTTCCTCATCTCCACTCCTTCCCCTGCTATCAAACTGAAAGCACTAGATTAATTCATTGGGTATTTGTGATTAGTTTAACTTACTCGAAACTACATTTAATTTTGGGGTTAGCTTTTACTTTACAAATAAGCTTTTCAGTTTTATACCACATTCTACTGCAGAGCTGTGAGATGGTAAACCAGACTGCTTATGTGTCTAATGCATTCGGAAATGCTGGATCATCAAGACAAGAAACAGCAAATTAAACCAACACATTGGCCTGGGTATACATGAACTGTAAAAGCAGTAGCTGGTCTGCTTGGTCATGGATGGTCTTAAGGATTTAGGACATCATGTTAAACTTATCAAAGATGGCTGCAAGGTAATGACTTCCTATGCATATCAGATAGTCTACATGTCATAACAATATGAAATGATTTTTTATGAACAGTGGTATTCTTGACATAACATAGAATTCTGTATCTTCTTATCTAGTCTCAAGTTAAAGCCAATTACTAAAAAAAAACAGTTATACCATATATATGTATATATATAAAAAGACCTCCAGTTTTCTATTACTGGACATACATTCTACAACAAAATCACCCATTCCTGATAAAGGTTTTCTATGACTTGCATATATCCAACTTCAAAAATAGGAATTTAAAAGATAAAGGTCTCCAAACAACAAAAGAGGTATGCGCATGTCATCATCATTCAAATCTTCCACTTTACCACCAAAATATTGACATGCCTGGTCATAGTGTTAATTTTAAATAGTACAAATGCAGGTTCTCAGCCTCAAACATTAAAAATTTTATCAGATGATAGAGACTTTTCACAAAAAAGCTTCCCTTTTCTCTAGGTTTCACCATTACTTCATATATGGAAGAAATCTCTAGGATTCTCCCATATTCTGTAGTACTTAATCTTTATAAGTTTAGAATGTTTAAGGAGGACAGGGACTGATCCACACCTGGAAGGAAGTGCTACAGATTTCATCTCCTTCTTAGAGTTATCCTGATCTGTAGCAGACTGGGGAGCAAATGGAGAAATTGAGAACTGAGGAAGAGAGCTGCTAATGCTGCAGTGTGGACAATCACAGTCTAAATGTTGAAATTCCCCTTTTATTTAACAATTGAGACCATCCTTCGCTGGCTGAGAATTACGGTGATAGCTGAGAACTATTTCTGATCACAAGACGCAAGGCAAGTAATTAAGCTGGGTAAGAGTATGAAATTCTGGACTGGTATTGCAAAAAACAAAGACTGCTGTTACTTGAAAGCAGATGCTAAAATCATGTATGTTTTTATGGTAATCTCTCTCTCAGCAGGAAATAATTTCCCACCCAGCCCTAAGAAGTGTTTGAGATTTGTTTCCTATATGTAAATTGTTCCCTGCAGCTAAAACAGCAAGGGTTCCACAACCTCTGCCTGTCAAAGATGCAGATAAAGCAATTAAAGCAACAGTAAGTTCACGTGGAATCAGGTCTTCTCAAATATTTTTTTTTTTCAACTCCCAAAAGTTATACAGGAAAAGATTGTAGGAATGCAAAAAATTCCCATTTCATTTTCCATCCATCCCCTGGAAGAATCTAAGGCCATAAAGAATTGAATGACTGGAGCTCTCCAGCCCTGCTAGTCTTGACCTTTTATTGTATTTGAAGCTGAAGAGGTTGGCTCCATCTCACCTGACTGTGAAATAATTTAGCACATAATCCTAGTTGCTTTCTCAAAGTGCTGATTCTAAACCTGGTGGTGTGCCAAGGTATAAGGATGGGATGAGGAAACAAATGATACCCTGAAGGCACTATGGACATAAACCTGTATGTTCTGCATAATATGCTATTATTATTACTGTTAATATAAACTGGAAATTCTAGTCTAGACTATGATCACACTCAGCTAAATACCACAGTTTTTGCAATAAAAAAGAAAAGATAACTAACTTCTCTTCAGGAGAATACATGTTATTTTATTCCTTAGTGAGCGTTTTCTTTCTGTTAGTAAAGTCTACTAATAAAGATAAAGCAGCAGCATCTTAATTTGAAGTGGATGGACTGCTGCACCATGTATTCATTGACAGGAACCCTGGGGAATCCAATTTCATGTCAAAGCAATGGCACCCTATGTCCTAGCTGATTTCTAGATGTTCCTGCTACCTAGGAGACTTCATCTTTACAGATGAGGAAGCTGAAATATAGAAAGAAATTACTTGTCCAGGTTCTGGCAGAAAAAGGAATAGAAACTGTGGAGGGCAAGTCACACCACCTGTTCTAAATATCAGATCAAAGCATTTTCCATCTTCTTCTGATGCATCTCGGCTATTACAGAGCAAATTCAAGCTACAATGCCTTTTTAATTCAAGTAAGGTCTTTGTTTTCTTTTTTCTGAAATAACCAAAGTCAACTTTGTTCAGATGTCATTCTTAGTTATAGAAAATACTTTGTATTTCTTTTGTTCAAAAGGCAAGGTGGAATTAAAGCAATTCTATTGAGTTACTTCTCTGATTTTTCTTGCTTAGTGCAGAAAAACAGTTTCTCAAGTTGATGGGGGAGGAATTTATAAACCTAACTGTTGTACTTGGAATAAAAATTATCATTTAACAAACAGACAGCAAAGTTCAGAATCCTTAAAATTGTGCAAAACCCTGACATATAATGGAAAATAATGAATTGTTCCTAGATTCCAATAATGGTGTCCCTCTTTTGCCATGCTGATGAACAATGAAAGGAAAGAATGTTGTTAAAGTGCAATCAAAGCTAGCTTGTTTTGTAAGTCTTTGTCAGGGACAGAAGTAAAACTTGGGTTTTGTTCAGTCTCACACTAATACTTCAGTGAGACACTGGAGTGCACTGCTTTAACAACGCTGATAATTCCAGAGAAATTTTACAAATGCAAATATATAATATGTCTCTCACTTTGTTATATTAACATAAGTTCAAGTACACCAGCAGAGAAGTAAGAGATAGTTTGTAAACTGAAATGGATTGTCCTGAACTAACACAGTAGGATATGAAATACAAATTACCTAATGTATTTATGCCACCTGAATAATGTCTTATGCTCCATTGGTAGGGAACGATCGACTGAACAGGGATGTAAGAAATACACTGTCTAATCAGAACCCTCATTAGTTGCAAACAGAAGTAGACTCTTGAAGGAAATCAATACCATCTCAGCATCAGGATAATGACAGTGAATCTTCATCTGCAAACCCTCATTCGTGGCAATTGAGGTTTCTCATGTAGCTTGGTCCCTAGGCAAGTAAAAGGGGCTAACATCACAGTAAAGATTTATAGGGTGAGATGCACAATGAAGTTTTCATTCTGGTTTTGCACAGAATAAAGAGCATTGAGTCTCAAGTAGTCATTAAAGCAAACCAAGTAGGTTGTACCATGAGGACAGATCATTTTCCTTTATTAAATGGAAAGAATGAGATGTAAAAAGGACCGGGTCAATCAATCGATGCGATCTCACCTCAGCTGGTTTGGAAGAGAAGCAGCAACATGAAAAGTTCAAGAGATTTTCATGGCAGCATCTTGCTCTACTGGTATGTACAAATGAGATTTCAGAAGACTGACAACTGTAAAATTGTCAAGGACAAGATACCTGCATGTTTGGGAAAAACACTTCACACTGATGCTAGCGGAGTCCAGTGTATAACTGATCCCCATATGCTTGAACTATAAGCAGTGAAGCACATCTATAATGAATTAAGTTATTTATTCTAGCTTGTGGGGTAGGTGGGGAGATGAACCGTAAGCACCATGTTTCATCTTGAGGGCTGCAAATGTTGGGGTGATGTTTATCAAGATTTCATCACAGTTTTTAGGGTGTGATAACTCTAAAATAAAAGCAAGTTCCTTTAGAGAGTGAGAGTAGAAGTGGGCTATTTTAGTTAATAGCTAGCAAAAAAAGGGTGTTCCTCCTTTCTATTTCTCTAAGTTAGCATCTGCCTTTTTTTTTTAATTGAGGAACAAATCAATCAACATTTTTATCTTTTCTATAAGTTGGGACTCCTTTATGAATCACCTCAGAAATATATACCTGGAAAGCAAACAGATCTAGGTTGACAGGATGAATTTAATTATTTTGCTCATTCAAAAGAATAATGTATTTTGGAAAAGGATGACCTTTTACCTAACCTCCCCCCCCCCCCCCCCGGAAGTATGGAATATACTGGAATATACTCTGGAAGTATATTAATAGGAAGGAGGGAATAACAGAAAAAGATACAGGGAATACTGTGTTGCCACCTCCTTCAGCTGCCAACCTCTAGAAACTGCCATGAACTAGAAAAGAAGACTTGTGATAGAAACTAATGCCAACCCTAATTGTGCTGCTTTAATGCATAGAGAATTCTTCACTAGAACTTGTATTAAATTCTGAGCCTCCGTATGGAAAGATGCAGAACAGTCAAAATTTATTTTGACTTATCACTGACCCACAGTGAGTCAGAATTAGAATTACAGAATTAGAAGTAAAATAACCTAACATCTGTTTGAAATGCCTTGTACTTCAGAGGCCAATGCTGTCCTGCATCATATTTTTACTCTGGGTTAGAGGACTTATTGGTTGTATTAGTCACTATTTCTTTTTGGTCACGCTGTGCTTTTGAATAGTAGATAACAGAGCAGACAGTCCTCATTGGTAAGCCAGACCATGCTGTTATGAAGCTTAATTCTTTCTTCATCATGCATAATTAAAAAATGGCCCATCAACAATGACCTCAATTTTATTTTAAATAACTTTTTTATTAACCACCTTTGATTTCAAAGCTGGGTTGATTATAATCATAATGTTAGCTTAATATTAATGAAGTTATTACTCCTAGTTTACCTTATTTCTCATAGGACATTTCTGAAGCAAAATGCAGATATATCATTAGAAGTCCTGATGTACCCGACACCTCAGTTCAAAAGCAATTAGTTTTTAATTCTATATTTTTTTTTATTTCACTTAGAAGATTCACAAGACCAGATTTCCAATATTTAGGGTAGACATTATCTTTTTTCTGCCTTACACTAAGAAGTTCTCATTTTGGAAGCATCCTAAACTAAAACTCATGTGTACAGAAAGTCATAAGCTATTACAAGTTGTGAGAAAACTCAGAGAGTCTGTGACTCAGACCAAAGGTACAAATAGAATATTATCCTGTTTCCAATGTTGTGCAACTGTGGATGCATGAGGAGTGAGAAGAAGAAATTTGGCACCCTTAGTATGAATATTCAGTATTATAACACCTAAGTTCTCATCCATGTAGAGGAATCAATGATATCTTTGTTTTATAAGGAGAGGAGAAGAACTGTCAGAAAACCTTTCTAAACCAGCAAACAGGGAAGCAAAACCAGAGGCAGAACCTGATCTGCCATTTCCATTCACTGAAGATTCAAAAGCTTATCAGCTTTTCTGAAGGATGCCTAGATGCTTATTTCAAAATCCAAGTGTGGAACACGGATGTCGTTCCTTTCCAAGGATCACAGAATGGTTGAAGGGTAGGAGCTCTGGAGGTCTCCATCTCCAATGTTCAGAGACTGCTCTATGGTCATGACCACAACATGAGAAAGCTGTATCTTTTTTCTTCTACTGCTTGAGTCTCAGAACTGCAGCTCTCACCCACTGGGAGAGGACTTCAATCCCCAGCAAAGAGGTGATTGCCACTGGAGATAGAATAGTCTATTTTGAACAGAACAGCTACAATCTCTAGGCCAAAAAGGAGAAAAGAGAGAAGGGAGAAAATCCAGCAGTTTACAAAAGTGATCCAGATTCTTAAACTCCACACCTGTAGATCTGCTCTGGGAAAGGGAATTTCCATATTGTAGTTCACACTCCATAAGCTATCTGTGCATTTTAGACATCAAGCATTCTTTCTAACTATGTACAAAGCCCTGAGGGCACAGCCTTGAACTCCTGTATACTCATCGTACATTAATCACTAAGCTATGGAGATACATTACAATGTGCTCTTTTTCCCACCTTCCCTGCCAACTGTATACAAGTCCTATATAAAACAGTAAATACTCAACAAAGTGCAAAATTTTAAGCTGTTCCCCTATTTACTTTTAGTCGGAAGAAAGCAACTAATTTGTTGTGATACCCAAAGACACAGTGAAGTTTCCATTTTTATGTTGCTTAAATATACATATTTATACCTTAAGATAGCTGACTTCCTTTGAGGATCTATTCTTCCTGCTTTTTTCAAGATCAAGGTCTGTAAGAATATCAGAAGAAGGGATGAAAAATCACATACCTCTCTAAAATAAATATTACATTATACTATACTAATTCATCATAAACTGCCAGAAAAGTGACAGTTTCAGATTTCAGAAACAATATCTTTGTCCTCTAAGTTTTTTCAACTGAAGAACATCTTGATATATAACTGGAAGCTGGAAGAAAGGCATTTAATGCAAATTCGGCATTAGTTTTGTATGGGATGGAAATGTTCTGGTGAAAGTAATGATGTCTGATATTGTAACCTAATAGGAAACTTCTCATTTTGAATACTTTTTGCTACACTTGTAATTTCTGATAAGAAAATACTTGCTAGAAATCTTAGCATCCCATCAGAATAATTGTCAGAGTGAAGTCAAGAGTGTAATTATTTTTGACTATATGATTTCTGTGCTATACAGAACTGTGTAAAAAAAGATACACTGATGATAAATGATACTTAGACATAGATGATTTGAAAGTTTCTCCTTTTACAGATGCTTGCAAGAGGAACTATGGAATTTTTACCAGCATGTTGAGAGGAATCTAGGAAATTTATTTACTAGCCTTATGGAATGCACAATTTAGTGTTAAGGTCAGCCCTACATAAAGATGCTAAGAGGTCTCCTTTAGTTAGATTCAGCTTTTCCAGAATGACTCGAACTGGACATGAGAATTTCATAGAATCATAGACTATAGAATCATAGACTAGTTTGGGTTGGAACAGACCTTCAAAGGTCATCTAGTTCACCTCCTCTGCAATGAGCAGAGACATCTTCAACTAGGTCAGGTTGCCAAGAACCACATCCAGTCTTACCTTGTGATGCCACCACTGATTAGCTCAATCAAACTACTTAAATAAGAGCGTTGGTGGAAATGTGTAGGATTGTTTAACTCACTGGTATTACATATTTTCTCTTGTATGCAGCCTGTGTAAGAACCTTTGATCTGCTAATCCTCCTTTTAATTTGTTGAATTTTCTTGATGGGAAGGGGTGGATGCTTCCCGAAATAGCTCTGTTATATTTGTAAAAAGTGGTTTCTCTCCCTTCAACTACAAAGATGCTTTATTTGGAGCATAATCTGTTTTCTTTGAACACTTGTACCCTCTTTAGACCAATCAAAGGATGAAATAAGAAAAAAATGAAGAGAAATATCTGATAAATTTGGGTATAAAGTTCTGGTTAAGGTTTTAATGGGAAAACTGAAGTTTATATTAATTGAAATCTTATGAATTACTAATGAACTGCTTAGTTAATAGCATCTTTTCATTTGCTTTCAGAAGTTGGATTCTGACTTTTTAACCCAATAGTGTCATTTCTCCGTCTTTGCAAGTTTTTGTCTCAGTTTTTATCAGTGTACAAAGTACTAGTTTTTTGTTAAAAGTAAAAAGTAAAATGAACTTTTCAAATTACTTCAGGAAATGTTTATTTAAAGTTTCATATTTTGCTTAAATAGGTTAATCTAAAATAAATTAAAAAAAAAAAGAAGGAACAGCACAATCCTGATTATTGAATTAAACTAACATTAGAAAAAAAATCTGTTAACACAGTTTCAGCTCCTATTCAGCAATAGTGTTTTTAATGAGTGGTTAGTTAAGGGTGAGGAAATAAGAGGGTTTTGGTTTTTTTTTTTCTTTCTGAAGAAATTAAGGAACATCTGAAAGACCAAGATATTATTTTCTTATTATAGACACATTAAAATTTCTAAAGATTAACTGATTTGACAGAAACCTTGCCATGAAAGTGTTTGTGACTTTAAGTCCAAAGAAATCCTTGTCTTAGATTTGCACTGTAATGGATGTAATTTAAAATGTAAAATTCAAGAAAGTATGAAGGCATAACACAAGGTCATTAAAGCATGTATGTGCTCAAATGTTGGTAAAATTAATGCTCAAATTTTAAATTATATTTATTCAATGATTTCTGTAAATCCCTTTATCAGTCTTGCAGCTTCCTGGAATGGTTAGATTTCATAATTCAGAGTATAGGCACAAAATATAGGAAGTTCAGTATTTGCCTAGTGACTTGTCTGTATCTGTTGTGTTTTTATCTACCTTAGCTGTATTCCTACTGATCTTTTCCACTTTATCCTTGAGGCAGATCAAAACAGTTGCCTCTAATTTCAAGGCCATTCACTCTGAAGAGACATATATATTTATATTCCTAGTATCTCAGTTTTTCCATGAGGTATTATCGACTCAATTGAGATCGATAGGTCACAACTGTGGTCTCTGATGTTTTCTTAAATCCAGAAAGCCTTTTTTTTTTTGGTTTAATGCTTATTAAAGAGGATGTATCCACCTTCAGCTCCTGCACTGTCTCTTTCTAGCCAGGATACGTTAGGTGGACATACACTTGAACAACCTATACAAAGGGGGAAGGGTGCTGGGCTTTGTGTCAGAGAGGAGGCCCATCCCTTTCCTGACCATGAAAAGCTCCACTTATGACCAAACTGGAGCTATTTTTGGTGAAAGCAATTAAAATCCACCTCCAGCATCAAACCAATAACACAGCAGCAGATGTTTATGATCACTAGGAGATGTGGTGGGGAGAGGGCAGAAGAACATTAAGAATATTTAATCTAATTATACTAAAACCAAATGCAAAATCTCCCTCTTTGTGTCTATCTGACGTATTGTCAACATTTGCTTTACTCCCATGGGCAGCAATATATTCTCTTGCTCATTCCATGTGCTCAGGTTGCTATAAGAGGAATCAGGCTTTCCTTGGCAAGGTGTGCTAGTTTTTATGTTAAATCCTTTTCTTAAATCTCCCAGGGGTTCCATTTAGACTAAAATCCTCCTTCCTCCCACCAAACATTATTGATCCTTAATTTATTTAGGAGGCAGTTTCAGCACTCCTTCTTCCAGGTATTGACTGCCATTACTGCCTTGGAAATGGTAATGGCCCTTCAGAAAAATAGGTGCTATCTCTTGCACTTGAGTAGACATTAGCAAAATATTAATGGCTCTCCCCCACTTGGACAGACAATGAGTAAAACTCTTTGGGAAGATTTTCCTATACACTAAGTCTTATATTTCATATTAACTTGTAAACTCCTAATCATGCATGTTCATTAGTGGGTGTGGGTTGAGACAGAAGTGAAAGTAAAAAGATAAAAGTAGGTCTCAGTAAAGTTGACTAAACAGCCTAAGGAAAAGAACAAGCCAGGTCTCAGTTCTTTACATCAGGACCTGTACGAATCCTATGTACAATGCCAATGTTAAAATTAGCTGTCTGAGGTATCATTTTATCAGACTCTGCCTCCTGAAGTTACAGGGGCAAATCCATTATCCTAAAAATAAAAGTTTAACTGTAACACCTGAAGGCTTTGCATGTCCTGTCAGAGATTATAATTACATCCTGACATGGTTATGAAAGACTATATGTCATCTATCACCTAGTATAAATCTAGTCAAGTGTTTAATTGAACTTCTAAATGCAGAAATGCTCCTTAAAACAACCTCAAAGAATGTTCAGAGAACCTGCTGACAGCAGATGACTGTCTCATCTTTAGTACCCTGAAAACATTTAAAGGTAGGCAAATGTGTGCTCACCAACTCTTGGGCAAAGGAAAATTTGCACTTGAAAAATAAGAGCTCTGCAGAATGGACTGTCCACATTCTTATATGTCCCTTGTTTCACATCAGTGTCTGAGATCTCACAACTGGATGAACTAAACCTCACACAATGTTAATGACACAGGAAAGTGTCCGTGTTCCCCAGCTTAATGGATAAAGAAACGATTGAGACAAAGAGAAGCCAGAAGCATCATCATCCCATGGCACAGAGCAAGATTCAGAGCAGCTTTGTGGAGAAGGACTTTGGGGTGTTGTTTGATGAGAAAATGAACATGAGCCGGCTTCAGTGTGCACTTGCAGCCCAGAAAGCCAACCGTATCCTGGGCTGCACCAAAAGGAGCGCGACCAGCAGGTCGAAGGAGGTGATCCTGCCCCTCTACTCTGCTCTTGTGAGACCTCACCTGGAGCATTGTGTGCAGTTCTGGTGTCCTCAACATAAAAAGGACATGGAACTGTTGGAACAAGTCCAGAGGAGGCCACGAGGATGATCAGGGACTGGAGCACCTCCCGTATGAAGATAGGCTGAGAAAGTTGGGGCTGTTCAGCCTGGAGAAGAGAAGGCTGCGTGGAGACCTCATAGCAGCCTTCCAGTATCTGAAGGGGGCCTATAGGGATGCTGGGGAGGGACTCTTCATTAGAGACTGTAGTGACAGGACAAGGGGTAATGGGTTAAAACTTAAGCAGGGGAAGTTTAGATTGGATATAAGGAAGAAGTTCTTTACCATGAGAGTGGTGAGGCACTGGAATGGGCTGCCCAGGGAAGCTGCAAATGCTCCGTCCCTGGTGGTGTTCAAGGCCAGGTTGGACAAAACCTTGGGTGCCATAGTTTAGTGTGAGGTGTCCCTGCCCATGGCAGGGGGGTTGGAATCTTAAGGTCCTTTCCAACCCTAACTATTCTATGATTCTATGATTTGGGTATCCTTGTGAGTAGTAACACAGTGTATTGGCCATCTCTTCTGTCTTCTCTGTATTTGCACACATGGCTGGGAGAGCAGACACCCTGACCTTTAAAAAATCCATCATGAATATTCCCTGGGTGTTTTCACTTTGCCTTAAATGAAAGGCAGCTACTCTGCATGGCAAACTCTGCTGGGTAATTACATCTGCTGCAAAAAAAGTGTGTTCTCAGCTATTGTTCCATGTGTTTATTAAAATAAATCAGGGCTAATTCAGTCACTCTCAGAGTAAATTCATCTTCTGGCAAAGGGTTTCATTTCCAGCCTAGACTATCACTAAACAAGGATGTGGACTTCAATGCATAAAAGCAATATGGATGGACTCTCTGACACTGAAACTCATTATTAAGGTAATAGGTATCGTGCCCCATTACATTTAATGGATTGATTGATAACAATTATTGCAGCCCTTTCATAATAATTTTGGAAAGTAATAAATGTGCTAATATTTGGCTTGCAAAAGTAAAGCATTCATTCTTAATTGTTACTGTTTCTTGATCTAGCACTTGGCAGGAACAACTGTCCTCCTTTAACCCACACATCCTTTGACTGGAATCCAGTGAATAGCTAGATTAGACAATCACTTTCCTGAATCATCCATCTTGTGACTGCCCCTGCATGAAAGCAGAAGGGAGCCAGCATGCTTAAGGGGTGTAAAATTGGAAGGCTAAAGTGTCCAAATTTCTATGCTACCAAGTTCAATTATCTTCCTCCTACAAACTGCCCAAAAACTCTCTCTAGGAGAAAGAAGCTGAATGATTTGTTATGTGCACGGTACCCCCTTCTCTACATACATCTGAAGAAATGTCTTGTCCTCTATCAGAAAGAAAACTGGACATAAACCAGAAAACTTGGTCCTTTTTTTCCCATGTCTTTTTATCTTCATTGCAGATACACTTCAATACCTAAAGTATCTCTTCAGATCACCCATGTTTGATTCAGTTGCTCCATTACAAATGGTTATGAGTGCTGACCCAGGCATCTGAATGGCTGAGAAGGTTAGGGCTTGTGGTTATATTCTAAATTTGTTAAGCCAAATGTGAAAGCAGCGGACAGAAATTCCACACGTCTGTGCAAGAAATGTATAAGAAGATAAAACCTACCTGTCCTATATAAGAAGATAAAACCTACAGCTTCTGATCACTCTAGCTCATCTTGCCTATGTACAACCAATATTGCATACAGAAAAAATACAACTAAGAAACGGAATTCCTATAGTGTGGTATTTTGCCAGCATGTAAGAAAATGTACCTTATCCAAGGAGCTTTAAATCATATTCAGCACCATTTTGAGGAAGCACAGGAGCAGGATGCAAAACCACACAAAATAGGTGGAAAAAAGTATTGACAATGTTTTTCAGCCCTGGCATTAGGGCCTTTCAAACCAGAGGTTTTCACCACTGAGAAGAACAGTTGCTGGTTGTACCTTGCTCAAGGGAATAAAGGTGGTACACTGTTCCCCACTCCACACCCCAGTCCTTACGCTGGGCTGGAAGGTGTCATGCCAGCAAAGCTGTGACTAACATATCCCTCAGGATTATAAAATCTCCTTGCATTTCCACTTGGGAGCTGAAATGATAGAGGAATAGCAAAACCAAAATGCTCCAGATGTGACTTATTGGTTTAAAAAGATAAAAGTCATAACCTTGAAAGAAAGGACCAAGTGCAAGTAGAAGGAGCAACCTGCAAGTTTCTACAGTGCTCAGACCCAGGCAGGAATAGTCACTGTGAATATCCCAAGCCCAGCATCACAAAGGGAATAGAATGTCTGAAACATGCTGATAGACCAGCACGCAGGGCCTGCAGAATAATATAGAAATTTCTTTATGGAATGATTAGTCACAGTTTGAGCCCCAGAAGATATAAAGAAAAGATGAGATGAACAACAAGAGAGGGAAGTGCCGAGCTGTACGAACTCCAGAAGTGATTACACATGGGAGGAGAATGAGAAAGGGAGACGCTGCAGGAACTCAGGTAAAATGATAGTACTGCAAAGGAACAAAGCAGCCTTCCCGTAGCCTCTGTTCCCAGACTCCTTACTTCTAACATGAAAAAGTATTTCAACAATAACAGGGTGAGGACCCAACATATGTGAGAAAATGTAAGAGAGTAATGCCATAAATGATTTTAAGGTAAACTCTTTAGAAATTATCTATTTGTAGAAATGCAGCGTTAAGACACTGACAAGGCAGAAAACTCAAAATGGGACTTGTTATGCAATAAGTTTAAGCTTATAACTACAGGCTACTGTTTTGCCATTGAATGCATAATTTAATCCCAGATTTTAAGAGCTAAATGGGCTTTCCTCCTGGAATTAGATATCTGAGTAACTTTGAAGATAGAGGTTAAATTGCAGAATAAAAGCAATGTCCTATGTCACATCAATTCTGAGGGTAACTACAATAAAGATTATGAATAAAATCATGTAGCACAACAGTGGGCTCCGAGTAAGAGCCGTGAAAAATGTATTGTACAAACTCTCTGTGGTAATTCCAGCAGAAGCAGGCATTATTCTTCAGAGTCCAGATAAGATACTGAATTTCAAACCTGCAAACACAGTATGCAGTGCCATGCTGAGCGGAGAGCCTATCTGGACTGCAGTGTGCAGAAGTGACTTAACAAGAACACACAGCTCAGTCGATCATAAAATGTTTGTTGTTACCTCCCTGAAAGCTGTAGAAAATCAATATACCCATCAGTGCCAGGCCCACCGATTGTAACAGGCTCAGCCTTGCTGCAGGCTTTGATTTTGTACGCTCATACTGCATCCTGAGCAGGGAGGGAAGTGCTGTGCATGTGTGGCTGCCTGTCTGTGTGCGTATGTGAATGAGAGAGATGTGCAGCGAGGTGGAAACCAATTAAACTGCAGTGTTAGATAGGTGACAAAAAGGGCTCTATAAAAGCAAGATGGTGCCAGAAGCTAGAGTTAATACAGCACCTGGCATACAGTGAATAATAATTACATTTAAAATGTTCTGGACTAATTTGTTTGTGGGGGGAATTGGAGTAAAAAGAAGCAAAGTTCAAAGAAAACGTCAAGTTCAGGCAAAAAAAATGGAAGAAAAGATGAAACAATGTCACATGTGATGCTTAAAAACTGGCCCGATAGTATAAAAGAGCTGTTAACAGTGAAAGGTTTGTGGGCTACCAAATACTGACTGCCAAACTTCTATTAAAAGCAAACCTAAAATGTTAAGAATCTCATTTGTTGCAGTGCAGGAAGTAGGAGTCACTACAGCCACTTTGCCAAATCTCTTGAATTTGGCATCAGCATGCTCAAAGGATCCTCAAAAGATACAGATCCTCAAAAGCTGGTATGGCTTTTGGGCAGCTGCAGATGTAAAAGTATGATTTGCTTAGGCTTTTGGCTCACGCCACCATTCTTTGCTGCACCTTTATTTCACTTCCTTTTATTCAGGCAGAGAAAAGCTGCAATTCCTGCTGCCTCCTAGTTAGCTATGTGGAAGGCAATAGAGACATTAGGTGAGAACTTACAGCTAGTAAGTCAAATGGCCATGGTCCATCTTGCCTGAGGCAACAACTTGAACTGTCAATGATCATGTGGCAATGGAGACATCAGTGGGGAGTCACCTCCAGAGGCTGACTGAAGCTAGAGGAAAACCAATTCATCTTGCTTTTCCTATTCTCTCTCTGTCCTTTATGTCCTTTCCACTCTCTTGGTTTGCTCTAATCTTCATCTCCCCTTTCCCAGTTGTAGTCCAGTAGAAGTCTGACACCATGAGAGCTGCAGCACCAGTCTCAAGAGGGCATCTTTCTCTCTCAAACTACTTACAAACATCAGCTGTACAGTGGGGTCAGGCACATCCATCACTTAATTTTCTAAAGGTTAAATAAAATAAGGCTCTTGCTATTGCCCCAGACTTAATGATTGGAAGAGATGAAAAATCGTTCCTCAGCATGTTCAGTCCTCACGCTTACCCATAGCTGTAGAAAACAGGATGCTCAGTGAAAGTATTCAGAAACAGCTTCTGGCCCTGAGCTGCCTCTGGCAGGAAGCTGAATAAAAACCTGAACCACCATGACATCCCTAAACAATGTTTAGGAGAAAAGCTAAATGTTCTCTTAAGCTTATGCACAGCCATACAGGCACACTCACATGTTTGGGCAGCACGTACAGAGCTGTGTACACTAGGGAATGGAAATATTCTGGGAATCACTGGAATGAACATTTCATAGGATCATAGGATGGGTTTGTGTTGGAAGGGGCCTTAAAGCTCACCCAGTTCCAACCCCTGCCACGGGCAGGGACCCCTTCCACTAGAGCAGCTTGCTCCAAGCCCCTGTGTCCAACCTGCCCTTGAACACTGCCAGGGATGGGGCAGCCACAGCTTCTCTGGGCACCCTGTGCCAGCGCCTCAGCACCCTCACAGGGAAGAGCTTCTGCCTAAGAGCTCATCTCAGTCTCTCCTCTGGCAGGTTAAAGCCATTCCCCCTTGTCCTGTTACTACATACCCTTGGTAAAAGATCCTCTCCAGATTTCTGGTAGGCTCCTTTTAGGTATTTCTGCCATTAGAACGTTTAATTGGAAGTAAAACCACACATATGCACACATACACACTAAAAACAAGGCAAGAGGGGATCTTTGCATAGGGAATAAGTGGAGCTGTAACTAAACCAGTTGGAGACTGTTGTGTTTATATAGCCAGGCTAATTAACACTGTTTTGAATATTTAAATAAAGAAATAGTTAGGAAGAGATAAGTCAGCACCTTTAATTAGCATTCTGCATTGAGCAGCAAAGATATTTGCAATATGTTGACACTGGTCATTTTGAGAAACAGGAACAGAATAAAAACTGATTGCTCTGTACCTCCAATTTTACCTGTTGAAATCTCACTATTTTCTAGATGATTGCACTGAAAAGGCATACAGTTAAACACTGAATTAAGTTCAAAGATAATGGTAAAATCAGGTGAAATTGTATGCAATATTGCTTCTTCCCTCTCTTCGATTTCTTTCATAAGCATCACAAAGATTTGAGGGGTTTTGTAGAAGCTTGCTTGCTTTCTCTTTGGAATGAATGTGTCATAGTTTCTGTGTTTACCAGCCTGACAGTATCAGTGCCTGATGTGGGTTTGAAATCAAAGCTCCACTGAGTTTTGGTGGTTCTGTCCTAGTACTGATCCCTGTTACCTGCTGTGCAAGGTAAATCATCATCACTGAAATAAACCAGAAATGAAAACACGTATAAAACCCTCAAACCCAGAGAGTTTAAAATGAGAACCAGACTGTACCAGTCTAGTATTAATGAAATGAGAAATAATTGTCCAAGTTTAAATTTGGAGCACCTACAATCAATAAAGGTGTTTCAAATCTGTGCCCGCATGAGAGCAGCATTGCTTTATTAGCTGCTTTGAACAAATGTGCAGGCTTAAAGAATAGCCATATTCATAGGTTTTGATGTGGTTTCACTAGATGAGCTTCACCGTAAGACAGAACAGAAGTAATTAAAGCTGGCACTGGCAGGTTATAACTGTAAAACACCTTTGGATGTTCTTGTCTTTTCAGGAAATCTTAGTAATAGTGCTCCCATTGAGATATCCATTTAGATAGCCATTATGGATTAAAAACATAAACAATCCCATTTCACTCTCACCTGTTTGCAAGCTGAATAACTGTTATATTCCTTTGAATCTCTCAACCTTAATGGACAAATACTGTAAGACAGAAAAAAAACATTTCTTCTAACTATCGTAGAGATCCAGTTGGTAGCCCACCATTCAGCAATAATTATTCCATTCTGCACCTCCCAGCAAAAAAGATGGGACACAATAGGATTTCACCAAATTTATTATAATGGTAGAATTATTGGAATAAGTCTACCAGAACACCTGAAGGGACTGATGGAGTATAAATACCATTTCCTTTAGGAAGCAGGTATGAGTCAAGCTCTCCTGCCAGCCAAAAACCTCTCACATCTGCTTAGGATTTAGCTGTGCTTGGTATCTCCTGCTTGATTTTTCTGACAGTCAGTATTCTTTCTCCTTGCACAACATACAAGATTTCTTTTTTTCTCTTCTTATTTTAAATCAGTATGTAGGTTATTATTTAGGCATGGTAGGGAATAATGCAGTCACCTGTGTGTGGAAAGAAAAGCACAATGTATGCAATTTGTCCAGTCATTATTTCCATATGGCTCATAAAGACTGCTATAAGAAGCTGCTAAATTGTTGTTCCTTCATCAGCCCCATTTTGCATAAAGAGTAACACAGGAAAATAATGCAGTAGGACTTCTCTTCAGCTGTAAAACATTTTCAAGCCAGTCTTCCCTTCCTCTCTCTTACACAAAAATAACTAATTTAATAAAATACCACAGAACCACAACAGAGAAGAATGGGGAAGGACTACTTTTGAAAAGGAGAGATTTCTAATGCTAAGACACTGTAAAGATCCAATGCACAAAAGCTGTTTAAAACATCTGGGTAGTTAATAGAAACCCTAAGGTCTCAAGAACTGAAATGACTGAAAATGCTTCCTGAGTAACAAAGCAAGCCAAACAAAGCAAAACAAAAGAGAAAGCAAGAGCTGTTGCAGTCCGCTGTTTCATATCGGTGAATGAAACTTGAGCTGACTGCTTGGGATAACTCTTAAATCTTCTCTAGGTCCCTTCATTCCAGGAGACGCCTCTATCCTGCAGGAGAACTGAGTTCTGTAGTCCTAAATGTATTCCTCTATGCCAAAGATATCAAAATGTGTTTTGGTGAATTCTGACCATTTTCCCAGGCAGGTCAGTTCATGCCAACATCATTTATATCCCAGCAATCTGCTACACTCATGATTTGACAAGATAAAGGTCATTGGATATAGAACTGAAATCCATTAGAAACAATTTCTTTAGTGACATCTCCCCATTAAGAACTTAATTTGAGATCTGTCTGTTATACAGTTATTAATCCACCTGATGTTCTTTGTTCGTTCTATGTAGGGAAAGTTTCTTTTATTCAAATGTCAGACAGTTATATGTCAAATACTTTAGAGAAAACCAAAGTTTCTCTATCACAAACAGACCTTTTCAGCTAAACTTGAAATTCTGTCAAATAAAACATGCTCTTGTTTTACAAAAACTTCTTTCTTTGAAGACAGGGTGACATTCATTTCAAGTTTTTCTTCTAGGCCTTTACTGTTGGAGTCTGCTTCCATATTTTATTAGTTATGTCACTTTATGTACAACAAATCAACTGATTGATGCAATATATTTCCCTACTTAATTCATTTTGGCCTTTTAAATATTGAAATTAGTAATCTTCCAAACTTGGTTACCAATGAAGTTCAGAAGGTCCCATGGTTAACTCCTTTAATACTTATAAGCTACCTTGGTTTGCTACTTTATTAGGGTTTGAAAGGTTTCTATTCCACCTGCAAGACAAGGGAAAGCTCACTCATCTGTTGCAGCAGGGATAAACATCTTGTAGTTGACACTTCACAAGGAAACAGCAGCCTATCTTTCTTCCTCACACTATTTAGGGTGGTATACCAGTATATGCCTCTGTCATGAATGAGCAGCTATCTACTCTACATACACAAGCAGTGACATCTGCTTTTTTTTCCATTTTAACCTCTCAAGCTATGCCTGGACAGCGAGAATACCCCTTCCTAAACAGAGCAAGAGCCTGCATCTGCTGTTGCCATCATTATTTACAGTTAATTTACATTTGACATAAGCTGCTACATTATCTTCTGCATCAGCATTTGTCTCCTCTTTATTCTCTAAACAAGTGCAAGCAGTCCTCCCCTTCCTATTATCACCAGGGGTAGAGCAGTTGATGTCATCTACCTGGACTTGTGTAAAGCGTTTGACGCTGTCCCACACGACATCCTTGTCTCTAAATTGGAGAGATATCAATTTGATGGATGGACCACTCGGTGGATAAAGAACTGGCTGGATGGCCTCACACAAAGAGTTGTGGTCAATGGCTCAGTGTCTGGTTGGAGACCAGTAACGAGTGGTGTCCCTCAGGGATCGGTGTTGGGACCGGTCTTGTTCAACATCTTTGTCGCTGACATGGACAGTGGGATTGAGTGCGCCCTCAGCAAGTTTGCCGATGACACCAAGCTGTGCGGTTCGGTTGATACCCTGAGGGAAGGAATGCCATCCAGAAGGACCTTGACACACTTGTGAGGTGGGCTGATGCCAACCTCATGAAGTTTAACCATGCCAAGTGCAAGGTCCTACAGCTGGGTGGGAGCAATCCCAGGCACAGCTACAGGTTGGGCAGAGAAACGATTCAGAGCAGCCCAAGGAGAAGGACTTGGGGGTGTTGGTTGATGAGAAAATGAACATGAGCTGGCTTCGGTGTGAACTTGCAGCCCAGAAAGCCAACTGTATCCTGGGCTGCATCAAAAGGAGCGCGACCAGCAGGTCGAAGGAGGTGATCCTGCCCCTCTACTCGGCTCTTGTGACACCTCACCTGGAGTATTGTGTGCAGTTCTGGTGTCCTCAACATAAAAAGGACATGGAACTGTTGGAACAAGTCCAGAGGAGGCCACGAGGATGATCAGGGGACTGGAGCACCTCCTGTATGAAGATAGGCTGAGAAAGTTGGGGCTGTTGAGCCTGGAGAAGAGAAGGCTGCGTGGAGACCTCATAGCAGCCTTCCAGTATCTGAAGGGGGGCTATAGGGATGCCAGAGAGGGACTCTTCATTAGGGACTGTAGTGATAGGACAAGGGGTAACGGGTTCAAACTTAAACAGGGGAAGTTTAGATTGGATATAAGGAGGAAATTCTTTCCTGTTAGGGTGGTGAGGCACTGGAATGGGTTGCCCAGGGAAGTTGTGAATGCTCCATCCCTGGCAGTGGTTAAGACCAGGTTGGACGAGGCCTTGGCTGATATGTTTAGTGTGAGGTGTCCCTGCCCATGGCAGGGGGCTTGGAACTAGATGATCTTAAGGTCCTTTCCAACCCTAACTATTCTATGATTCTATAAGTCAAATCTATTTTTAAGATGTCCTGTTACATAGTTTTTTAATGCTAAAGCCTGTTGTAGTTCACCACTTCCTTTGATTTCATTTGTAGCATTCCCACATTTCGTTGTTGGCTACAAATTCTTTGCACAAAAACAAGCCCTACCAGGCAATAATCATGGGTTACTTGAAGAGTTGCTGTATTTTAAATTAGTGATTAACTTTTTACCGAGAATATTAAATTTATCCCTTGCTGCAGGACTTTGTTGTGTCTCTGATGTTAAGAGAATTAAGTGGGTTTTGTTGCAATGTCTAATTAATATTCCTCAGCTAAAATTGCTCAGCATAACACAATTTTTGATGCAGTTTAGGTCATTCTATAGAGAGATTAGGTAGTCTATAATAAAATCCTGCCCAGCAATTTCATTACATACAGCTTTAATTAATTAGTACTTAGAGTCCTGTAATTCTCAGTCATCTCTAATTATGAGCCTCTGATATTGACCCAAGCAATTCTCCTTGCATTCTGATTGTTGAGAATCACCAGCTCTGTCACTTTTCCTTTCTGAATATGGTGTTGGCAACAGTGCACGCATACTTGTTTTCAATAGGCAATTTGGGATTTGACTTTGTCAGATGTAAAGGATTTCCAGCCCATATTTCATGCCTGAGTATTCGGACATGACTGGTCCCTTTTAGTCTTTTCTCTATTGCTTGTTTGAAGGTTTCTTGACTATGAATAGATATAATGAAGGTCATCACATCTATACAACCTGTTCTCCCTACACTTGACTCAACATTCCTTGGTCTCACTTGTTTCCTTTCCTGTCTATGCTGTAAGATAGTAGGTTTTCTGGGAAATTCATGGATAGCTTGGATATTTTTAACTCTCATCTTTCTACCCAGATCATTCAAGCTTTCCAGACTCTGAGGAACAGTGCCAGATGCTGTGTCACGGAGTCCAATGCACATGGAGCCAGAAGTAGCCTCAGTTTTTAGTCGTACAGTCTTGCTGATCCCTGAGTCATGGGGTTTACCTTCATTCCCAACCAATTTATTTGAGATCCTCCCAACTTTAAATCCCATTTACTTCTCTTAACGTTCTCTCCTTTGTGACAATTTGCAGTTATGGATGCTCTGTTAGTCATCTGCACTTTATTCTCTTTCAGGGCTGTTTTGCCTACGTCATCCACCAAAGACCTCTCTGCCAAGAGCACTCTCTACATATCCTTCATTGACACAACTGTGCCTTTCAAGGGGGGAACAGGCTGTGACTCACTTCAGCATCTGCTGACACCATAAGGCGATCTGAATGGATGGGTGGGTGGATGGACGGACAGAGCTTTCCAAATTCACCTGCCAAACAGAGGAGTCTTTCAGTTCCAGTGACAACTTACGAAGATGCCATCTCCCAGCTTTCTTACACTCTGTTGGAAGCTGAGTTGAGGACCTGACCCGACCACACTGAAGTTTAAGGACAGAAGAGCAAAACTGTGGGATTTCTGGCATTTGTAATTCTTTTGCTTCTAACATCTTCCTGGCACTGCTCAATGGGAAGTTAACAGAAATTACCCTCCTTGTTCTCAGACTTTCTCTTCCCTACCATATTAGTGTGGATCAACATGTAGGGCTCAAGGATACTGGAACCTGGTACAAAATGTATGATTTTCTCCCATTATTTAAAAGGACAATTATTTATTTATTAAAAGGGATTATGCAAAGGGTGGTGGATAACAGTCACTTGAAAGATGAAATGTGACACTTTCTGCAAGCACAACTAGCACACTTTAGCTCTAATCAGCACAGATCATCTGATGCCAGAGCATTACTGACAACCAAATAAAACCCACTTTCAGTTTAATAGACTGAAAGAAAGACTGGCTATCAATGAGACTGGACATCATTAAGACTACAAAAAGTATGTAGAACTATAGTAGTTAATGCTAATAAGTTCTGTAAAGTTATTAAGTACCATCTTTCAGTTTTAATACAGACTTTGAATTTTGGAGATTAGAAGATGACAATGTAAAAACCAGCTTATTACACTTCTGCCTAACGTGAAATTCTTGTATCTTCTTCTGGCGTTCCTAGTAATATGCTCCGTAGGACACTGGATTCTGTACTGGACATCTCAGGTATTTTCTTGCTAACTTGAGAGCAAATATGCCCAGCTGCTTAAGAAACAGCACCGACAGGCTTTAAAAGGGGATTTCTGTATAGCAGGAAAGAGAATTCCTTTAAGAGGAAATTTTGTGTTTGCCTTTAAGATGCTGCCTTTGGGGGGGGACCAGGAATCAAAGCAAGAAAGGTAGGGGTTAAATCACTTTTTTTTTTTTGCACACCACAAGATAACTGTAAAAGCTGACAGATGTAGGAGTGAGAGACAATAGAAAAGGGTTAGAGGCACGAAGGGAATATTTCCCAAACATTAATGATATCAAATTGTATAGACACCCTTCTCAATGCTATTTACAAGTAATGTTTAGACAGCTGAGTTTCTTGGATCAAATATATCCCCCAGGCTTTAACAGAAAGATTTGTACAGGATTCAGCTAAGACCTTTGCACTCCCAAAAAATTCAGTTAACCTAGACCAGTTATCCCTGTAAGTGAAATAATTATTAACTTAGAATCACAGAACAGTTAGGGTTGGAAAGGACCTTACGATCATTCAGTTCCAACCCCCCTGCCATGGGCAGGGACAACTCTCACTAAACTATGTCACCCAAGGCTCTGTCCAAACTGGCCTTGAACACCGCCTGGGATGGAGCATTCACAACTTCCTTGGGCAACCCATTCCAGTGCCTCACAACCCTCACAGTAAAGAGCTTCTTCCTTATATCTAACCTAAACCTCTCCTATTTAAGTTTGCACCTGTTACCTCTTGTCTTATCACTGCAGTCCCTAAGGAAGAGTCCCTCCCCAGCATCTTATTGATATAGACTTAGAAACTGAGGCAGAGAAGTTATCTATCTTGGCCAAAACAGCATATGAAATTTATTCCACCTGCTTTCTTGAACACTTTTATTCCACCATGCAACCATTTTTCTTGCTTCTTCACCTGAATCCTATGAGCATGGAATAGTCACTCATATTCAAACAATATCTGTTAAGAAGTTCTCTAACAGGAAGCAGTAACCTAAATAACAATTATCACATTTTCCTCACCCTAACTCTTTGTGCTGTCTTGGAATTTGCTTTCCCTCCTAAAATTTGGTGGTAACAGTATATTATACATCAAAAATGGCAACATAAAAACCTTACATTTATGTTCATGGATCCAGTGTTTGTAACTTCTCTAAATTGTACAGAAATGTCCTGGGTTCAGTTTAAACCAGGATAAGAAAGAATGGTGAAAAAGATGGATAAAAAGGTTCCATATCCTCTGATTAAATTTCAATTTGGTCATAAAACTGCCTCTTTTCTTTGCAAATTAGAGAAAGCTTGTTAAAACAAACAAAATTGGATATTAATTTTTAACCTAAACATGGGTAATTGTCTTCAATTATGTTAACAAGTCTATCTTGTACATTCTTTACATCTGCTGAAGTGTTGCATTTTTAATATCAAGTAACTGCTTGGTCAGATCTGAATTTCATTTCACTTGAATATGGGCTGCAGAAAACCAGTCACAGGCTCTGCTGAAAGCTTTCTATGTTATTTGCAGATTTATTCTGTTTAAGAAACCCACAACATCCACAGGAAGTGAGAGAAATAGTGTTGGGTGGAAAACATTTTGAAACTTCTGCATAAAAAAAAAAACAGCAAAGAAAAATGTCTTTAACAGCTGATACACTGGGCACGTAATTCAAACTGTCCCTCATTACAGGCCTAAATTTATCTCCTATCCTACACAGATTTCTACTCTATCACACTTTTTCTACTCGAAATTATTCACATCAGCAATGTAGGCTCATGAAATGCAGGGTAGCAAAAGTGTTATTTATGCTAAAGAAACCAATCCCACTTCTTATTTAAGCTTTCTGACTGTGGGTTTATTGTGTCCTCCCTCTTGGGGCTAAGTCCCATATGGTATCTCATATTTGCACCCAAGCAGATTGAGAATATGGTGTCTTTGCCTCTGAGAGCTTGAATTAATATACTAGGGCTCAGTCATAAAGTACTATAAAGAGCTAGAGGCTTTATTGACTTTAAGCTCTCTGGATGCATTTTTGCCATGTGAATTATTTAAAGTCCTTTGCGAGATTCCCTGGGGCCTTTTGAAAAGAAACTCACAATCATCACCTTCAAACATGCTGTGGCCAGCCCTCCCTTGAAAAATCTGTTTTCTCTAAACACCATGAATTCTGGCAGCATCTCTCCACCTCTGTGAGGGAAGTGGAGTCCAACAATCACATTTTTCAGACCACTGTCCAGTGAGAAGTAATTTTTCTCTAAATGACTAATATTTATACATTTTTTTAAGAGAATGGATAAAAAATTCTGCTAATAATTATAGTCATTCTGATGGCATGTCTTCTATACGCAAGATTTATCTTCATAGAGATTATGACAAACAAAGAATTGCACATGCATTATGCAGTCACACAAGTTCAAAACTAGTCGGTTTTAGTTAATTTGCATTAAATAGGTTTAATAAAGTCACCATCATTCAGAAATTATTCCAGAATAATAATAAGATGTTCATTTCACAGTCTTTTTCAAGAATCATTTCTCCATAAAAATCAACTCAAAGTTATATGGGGCACGAGAAATCATTATGAAGGAATTCTGATAATAGAGCCTGATGATTATCTCAAACAATGCTTCTGAGGAACTTTGTTCCCAAAAGCTTTCAACTGATGAATCCACAAATTTACTATGAATATTATCTGTAGGGAGTACAGCAATAAAGAAGCTAAATCACCACGAATATGCATATGAATTATGGCTCTAATTTTTTTTTCCCATTAGACACCAGTGAAATTATTTTTTTTTCTGATCCTATAAACTGAAGAAACATTTTTTTTTTTTTGTTATTTATAGCTAATGAGGAAATCATGTTGTAACAAATCAGCCAACTCAGGACACAGTGAAGAAGCATCACTAACCTGGTTTATCATCTTTGTCCCTTCATCTCTTCTCTTTGTCACCTTTTACAGTATCAGCCCCATTCAGGCCCAGATAGAACTTCTTCACCTGTCCATATATGCTAGTTAGACTCTGGATAAATGATTTTATTGATAATCCGTGCCTCTCCTTTCCATTTTCCTTTATCATTTTGAATTTCTTGTTCAGGCAGAATTTGTGTAACAAGTTCATGCAAATATTACTAGGGAAAACCTGCCTTGACTTACATTTGTTACGCACCAATTGCAGTGACATTCTCAATAAATAATAAGTATTGATAACAAGAACACTACCATTACCCCAGCACTTTGCTTGGGCTGACAACTGTGATACAAGGAGCTAACAACACAGAAAACCACTTTATTCACCAAACCATCTTGACGCTAACTTCTCCAGCAATAAATAATTTCCTAAATTATTTGTAAAATTTTCAAATAGGAACCTGCATTTTCCTTTGCAGACCCCATTTACATGATGAAATTTTCATTTGCAGCGCATTAAAATATTCAAATTGAAGTGTCTTGGATGCTTGTAAGTTACTACTGTTGTTCTGAAGAAAGATCCTGACCTAATGCAAGTTAAGGTTTTTTTCTCCTTTGAAGTTAATACAAGAAAGCACTAGACGAGTATCTAGGCTACAGTTTTAGTAGGGGTCCAATCAAACATAATGAGAAACCTACATATTTTGTCAGAATCAATACATTTTTTCCTTCCCTGCAGTGAATTCTTGGTACAGAAAGGTGCAAAATTTCAAGTAACTGGAGGAAAATTATAATTTAATCTCATATGGAAGGTACATTTTTGAGATGTCTAGATTTTACTCAATCTTATTCTAGGTCTAAAGTTAAATTGTAAAGGTATAATCAGAAACTCCAAAGAATTAATTTCTTCTTAAATTGAAAGAGTCTGATACTGGTGTCTCCAGAGAATGAATACAATGAAATCATGAGGAATTTGTTTTCTGCTATACATCTGCAATAATTTACTTACTCTTCTTTTCAATTCATGTTCTGATTCAGAAAAACAGATAAGCCTGATTCTTACTTCAGTGCTGGAATTTTTGTCTCAATCAAAGAAAGACAAAAAAAAATACCCATTATGTTGCAGGTCTAAATTTACTTTAAAAAAAAAAAAAATCACTTATGGATTGTCAGAATACTCTTGAAAATGTACTGATTCTCAAAAAAAAGCCTTTTCAGTGTTCTGGAAATCATTTATAACCATGAAGAAAACTCAATATTTCCTTTGTACATTAGAACAAATTAATAAGTAGAAGACTTAAATCTTACAATATTGTAGTTTCTTGCGCCACTAAGACTGGTAGACACTGACCAAACAGGTATTAGGACAAAACAAAGGAGTGGGAAGAAGTTTCTAGTTCTTGCATTCTTCTGGCAGTTGAACTTTACATGCATCCGCAAGAATATATTGATTATTTTTCTAATGTTATATCTCTAGCTGGAAAAAGTGCTGGGGAAAAATCTCTCCTTGAAAGTAAACAAAATAAAACAACCAAAACCAAAATAAAATATTGGAAGGCATGTTTCAGAGATATGAAGGACATGGAGCTGTTGGAGCAAGACCAGAAGGGGATCACAAGGACAATAAGGGCCTGGAGCACTTCCTGTATGAAGGTAGGCTGAGAAAGTTGGAACTGTTCAGCCTGGAGAAGAGAAGGCTGCGTGGAGACCTCATAGCAGCCTTCCAGTACCTGAAGGGGGTCTATAGGGATGGTGGGGAGGGACTCTTCATTAGGGACTGCAGTGATAGGACAAGGGATGATGGGCTTGGGCTCAAACTCAAACAGGGGAAGTTCAGGTTAGATACAGGGAAGAAGTTCTTTACTGTGAGGGTGGTGAGGCACTGGAATGGGTTGCCCAAAGAAGTGGTAAATGCTCCGTCCCTGGCAGTGTTCAAGACCAGGTTGGACAGAGTCTTGGGTGGCATGGTTAGTGTGAGGCGTCCCTGCCCATGGCACAAAGGGTTGGAATTAGATGAACTTAAGGTCCTTTCCAACCCTAACTATTCTATGGTTCTGTGGGGACTCATCGGCCAGAACAAGAAAAATAAATAAATCAAATAAAATAATTTCCTACTCATGTCCTCAAGATATGCCTCTTTTCTAGAAAAAGAACCCAGCTCAGACAAACACAAATCAGCACTTCAGTGTTTCCAACCGAGGTCATCTTGAAGAACAGGTCTTCTTATCAGAAGTTTTCTACTCTCTGTATGCCTTGCTCCAAAGACCTCCCTAAGTAGGAACCTAGAAATCTTTCACAAACCCTTTGTTTCCCCAAAAGAACCACAATAAGGTTTACCACTTACACACAGAGGGGCATTATCTATCAAAAAATGATTTGCAGTTAAGTTTTCTTGTCCTAGAAAACAACTTCTTTTGCTTCTTAATGGCAGGAATGACAGTATTCATTTCAGAGTTGTAGGAAAGGAAAAGTAACATCTCTTTCCAACTTACTGATGGAGAAAACTCTTAATTATAACTTTTCTTTGCTGTCACATTCTCCCCACTTCATGCCTAAAAAAGGAACAATCTGATCCTTTCTTGTGCCTGAACAGTCATATAATTTTCTGATGACAGATACAGTGTAACAATTTTGGTTTGTGTTTCCTTAAATTAAGGAGGAAAAGCCTCCAGATATTAAAAAAAAAAACAAACAAACAATAAATTCAGTTTCTAAGTAAACAGTAAATCAGTTAATAAATTAATCTTTCTTCATCGTAGCAACTTAATGAAATCAGATTAAAAATCCTTTAAGGTTGACAAAGTCTGGTTTGATAAACAATACATTCTATAACAATGTGTTCTAGATAACAAGGCCAGGTTAGACAGGGCTTTGAGAAACCTGGTTTAGTGGAGGGTGTCCCTGCACATGGCAGGCGGATAGGAACTAGATGAGCTTTAAGGTCCTTTCCTACCCAAACCATCCTGTGATTCTATACTGTCAGGATCATTTATTCACTGAGCTTCTGTCCCAGAAGTGCAAGTAGTGGTCTCTCATTCCCTTCACTTTTATGCATATAATTCACCTGTTTAACTCTTAAAATTCATAATTTGCAGACTGTCTGCCTTCAGTTAACTGTTGAATGAACTTTCAATGGATGTTCACTTAATAGTCTCATTAAGTAATGCAGTATGACAAAACCTGAGGGTATGTTTGCATATTAAACTGTGAACGTGATTTTTAATTGGAAAGATGCAGAAGTAAGTGTTCAGAAATATTGATAAAATGAAGGCCTGGATCTCTCAGTAAGAATTCACTATCAAATCACACTGAAAATACCTACTGAACAGCATATAATCTCATTAACTTCAAGAGAATGTAATTCTTATTCTCTGAAGGTACAAGTTATAATAAATCCTACTGACATACCAGTGCATGGGCCCAGGAGCTGGGATCTATTATAATCTACTTACCCTCTGTGAACCTAATTGCCACTTGAAATAATAATTTTAAAAAAAATAACACATTGAAATACATTGACCTCTAATACATTCAAAATGTTGGAATAAATCAAGTGGTAGAGTTAATAATTGACTCTTTACTAATGTGTTCTTATGAAAGAAAAGAATTCAATATGCTTAGTGCTATCCCTAATTTGAAGCTCTGTCTAATGGTCTATTCTTCATATTATTCATCCTGCCAATTTCCAAGGTAAACCTTTCTAAGCATTTGGAAGAGGGAACAGAGGTGTAATAAGGGTAAAGTAGCCTTAAAGGCTTGAAAGGCTTCAAAGTGTACATAATTCATTATTTTATGCCATATTTCTCCCAGCAGACAAACAATATTTGTCATTCGTTATTTACCTTGCAATAGGAAATAACACTGGAGCTTCACTGCGCCAAATGTTATAACAAGACATCACATTTTAAATAGGCAAGACATAAAAAGAGTGAAAGGAATCAAGCCATATTGTTCCCATTTTAGAGGATGAAGTACTGCATGCACCTACAGGAGAAGCTGAACAAAAGTCATACTAAAAACTTGAGACGAAGCAGAAAGTGGGGACAATATGTTCCAGCTGTTGATCAAGTAGTCTAAATAAGCATCTTCCTTCCCCTCATCACTTCAGTGTCTGCTGATCAGCACACCAAATGTAAAATGCACATAAACACAACCTTTCTTGCTCTAAAGTTACAAAAGGCATTGTTAAAAAAAGATAATCAAGTTTACCTATAAAGGAGGAAATTCTCAACATAAATAAACAGGAAGAAATGCAATGGCATATCATATTTATTATTTGCATCAAGGTGAATGGGACAGAACATTTTGGGGGGCAGGGAACTCACTATTTATTAGACACATTATTAGGATTTTGCCCAAGATAGTTAAGAAGGGAAAGGGTGATTTATATTGGTTCTGTAAACAAGTTTCATGTTGAAGTGTATTAAGTTGCAGTACCTATGATAACCTTATGAAATGTAGCACTGTAACAGGCTATTTGGGCTGCTAACTTTAACAAGAAAAACGTTTTTGACAAGTAAACATCAATAGAAGTTCTCATTGCAATATTTTTTGCCTGAATAGGAACATAACATATGCAAAAAAAAAATCAATGGTATGCTCCAGCATAGTTATTTTTGTATTCCTTTTTTTTTATATATTTCAGAAACCACTGGATAACATGAAAAAATCTCTCTTTTAAGTATCTGGGACACTATCCAACAAGTTAAATTTTAATACATTAGTTCATTCATTAAATAAATTCCTTCTATAAAGGCATTGGTAAATTTCTTAACTGATGTTCCCAATTATGATCTTCATTGCTTATACAGTTCCATCAAAACCTTCATTATATTTGGAAATATACATGGAAAATCAAGAACAGGGGAAATTCTGAGTGACTGTCACTGACTGTCTGTGTACATGTATTATGATTTTATCATATGGTTAAATAAAAGCTTATGAAAGTATATTTCTGCCATACCTTTGAAAGTATAAGTACCACCTCATCTTCAGCTTTTTGTCATACTAAACATCATATAATTCTGTATAATGTAGCTCTTTTTGACTTTTATCAGACATGGATAATACAAGCTCCTTGCTTAAGGTCTGTAAGTAGGGAAGGAAAATAAGTTTATCTTTAGGACTCCATTTCTCATTATCTTTCATGGTAATTAGGTGTCTGTTGGTCTGGTCAAAAGCTCTTCCATGGATGTAAATTTGTTCAGCTTTGTTCAACTTGATCAACTTCTTTATTGCTTCGCCCTCAATCAGATTGTGTGGCCCAACAGACCCAACATACAAATGTGAATGCTCAAATAATCAAATTCACTTAAATTGCTTTGGCAACTTTAAAGCTAAATATTTTGATCCCTAAATCACAGAAATGGTTTTGTTTAAAAAAAAAAAAAAATCCTTTTTAAAAAAAAAATAGGATAAGAAAGCTTGCAAAATGTTACTTTATTGAGACCAGTGCCTATTGCTACAATAAACACTTTATGCTATTAATATTTAAGTGACTAAAGCATTCTACCTTCTAGTTTGATTTTAACCTCTTTAAAAGTCAGTGCTTTCAGAGAATGAACAAACTGTGTCATGAATTAAAGTATTTGTATTTCTAACCTTTTCTAGGTATTATTTCCTAGATAAAGAGTTGCTCAGGCACGTAGTGTGTCATTCTCTTCACAACAGACACTTGTCACTCTGAATTAAGCATACCTGAAGACATACCAAGTTTCTAGTAGACTCATGATCTATGACAAAGGATCACAACGTATTTTATGCTACCTGGGTAAACCTGCAACTCTAATTCACCTGGAGTTAATTATGTGTGTCCCTCACATATGCTGATATTGAAATTCATGTCTTTGATGCTAATATTACAGGAGGACTTTGTCACATTAGTGAGCTTTAAGTTTAAATCTCCCTGTACTGACCAAACGTGCACTGATGCATGGACATGCAGACAGTGCTGGGAAGGTCTGGTCTTAGCAGTAAGAAAAGAAGGGAGGGGTAGGTCTCCATTCATACCTTTGCTGCTCTGCGTAGGGGACTAGCTGGGTGAGATGTGTTAAAATGAAACCCCAGAAACCCAATATGAAGGAGTAGGTAAATACTTTCGTCATGTTTTTAAAAGCTGTGTCTTCCTGGAGCTTTTTCTGGCAAATAAAGGTTGTACCAAAACATCTTTTTATACAATGCACAGAGTCATGGGTTTGCCTTCAGTTACTCATCCATGTAAAGCACCATCCCCCAGCAGAGCTCTTTGCACTCTTATATTAATGCCCATTGCCAAGCTGAGAATGTCTGTTACTAATTAAATCTATCGCTGTACCTTTGAGATAGGATCGTTATTTTTTTGCCTCCCTGCTGTCTTTGAGGACTTTTAAACTCGAATTTGATTTGATACTAATCAAAACTTCCCAGAAGTTTCTTTAAAATTCTTTCTTTTGTCTTTTTTTTTGATTATTTTTTTAAATACTACTTTATAGGATTCAATTTCCTTTGCGAAAGCCCATGACCTTCAAATGTTATAGTGGTGAAAAGGGATATTCAAAAAGGCCTAAATTTGCCTATTTCAACTTAGACCTGGCAAAGGTGAATGTGGATTCCAGTTTGTTAGAAAGTTTAACGCATTGAACAGAGCTTTGCACTGTACCTGCCTCTTGAAAAACTGAACTTCTTCCTGCTATGCATCCTAAATCTTTGTGATTTAACCCAGCCAGCAATGAAGCAACAGATAGCCACTCACTCACTCCCCACCATCATGATGAGGGAGAAAAAATGGGAAGGGTAACAGGTCAGTTACTACAGATAAAGTCAGTTAAAACAGTTACAACACATTGGCATCTGTCAAGGAAAGAGTGATGTGTGGAAATATAAATGTCAGTATATATTCAGTAATCTAGAAATAGTTTGCTAATTACTTATACAAAGGAAATCAAGTCAGTCTTCATGAATCAGCAGCAACTGTGGCTCTTCAGGGAACTGAAATTCAGAAGGAGATAAACAGTTGCATGCTCTGCTTAGGACAACGCAACACTCTTATTATGAAATGCTATTGCAGACCTATGAGCCCTGGTAAATATTTGAAAGCTACTTAAGCTTGTATTTAGAGCTGTTAGCCACACTCTTCTCCTAATAGTGTGTGCATAATATGCTACAGCTACTATTTCATACTTCTCTTTGCAGTACAGTAGTAAACTTTTATTATTATGTATGTCATTATCTTGCTATTCATATGCAGACTTGTATCCTGTTAGTTTTTAGGAGTTTCTGTAATGAAAATCATTTGTTCTGCCTGGATTGCTATATATTTCAGCACAGTCATACATGTCATAGATTTTTGTCCCTGGATCATTTAGAAGGTGCCTATCCAAGGGAGACTGGTCCAAACACATTGAGCAAACTGAGCAGGTTAGAGCCAGATTTCTATTCCCTTTGAACTTCCTACTCCTCTGAAGATACTCTTCCAAACCAGCAGGACTGGTCATGAAAGCAGCAACTGAACTAGTCAAGGTTTAAAGGACAGTGTTCCTTCCTCTGAAAAGACCTCCACAGTAGTCGCTTCGTAACTGCAGGTTATCAGAATTGCTGCAATGTGCAGAGAAGTGCTAAGATGATACAGTTCTGATACAGGGTATGTTCAGGGCCTTACAGAAGAGAGAAGGCTCTGCTCTAAAAGGTCTCCTAAGAAGATTCTGCTGTAAACAGTTATATTTTTAAGATCTGAAAGCCAAAGCTGGAAGTTAATGGAAGACAGAGAGGCAACAGAATTCAGACGGTGAAAACACATGCATTCTACACTGCCTATGAACTATATGTACAAATTACTGTAGGTGAGTTTCCTTAATAGCATTGCAGATGCTCTTTGTATAATCAGTGAGAGCAGTCTTCATTATGCAGGCCCCAAAACAGGCCAGGCAGAGAGCTGCCAAGCAACAAGAAGATGACTTTGTAATAAAGAATCCGTTAGCTGCATTTAAGTAATTCAGTGATAACCAATGATATTGAAAGGTGTGACAAGTGGAAGAAACATAAAACAAGAGCTAACACTCCGTGGAAGATGTGATAAAGTCTCTAGATGAAATTAGTTCTGCTTGTTATTGATATACCTATTAAAAATGGCTAATGAGGCATAGGAGAGGTGAAGAAAACAGAAGACAAACAGTTCTAAAATGCATCAGAAACAATAGTAGTGACAGCACTAGGATGCAAGACTCGGATAAGAGCTGAAATGATTAGCTGAAGAATTAAGTGAAATTTGCTTGCCCTTTTTCACTGGTATTGGAATTATAAAAGAATTTATAAAAGAGCAAAACTGAAACTTTTGGGATGGGCAAGGAGAAAGCCACTATTTTCATGAACACAAACTATTAAGAATACAGTTTTGCTCTAAATGCTTTGACTCAGTCAAACAATGCAAACCAGCCACAAGCTTGATTTAACAGTTATTACTACTTTTCACCATCGTAGTAAAACAGCTGGAGTATTTTGATGAACCTAGCCCATTTCTATGCAGATTTTATAACCATCATCTTGTCCATCTACTTTCATAGACAGAGATATTTTTTTTTTATACCAGATACTTTCTAGGTCTTTATTTGATTTTTAGACTACTTTCACAGTCCAATAAGCATCCAACCCAGGAGATGTATTTCTCCTTTCCCTGCATATAGATTTCAATGTGTTTGCATTTGTTATTTGCTAAATGCACTATGACACACTGTGGTTTGATTCCCTAAAGAATTCCTTATATGACACAGTGATTTGGAAAGCAGCTGATGAAGGCACTCGGCTTATTAAGTTCCTAGTAATAGCTAAATCCATACTCTTCAGCAAGGTAACAGCAGATGTTAAAATGTGTTATTGCCACTGGATAAGTACAGTTTGCAAAAGTAATTTCCAGTAACAGGCTTCCAGTTTTCAATTGCCAGCACATTTATTCTGGTTATAAAATATATACAGAATGCTTTGTAAAATACGTTTAGTAAGCATGCAGCCATTCCAGAAAGCCTTGATCACTGTGTTACCATCAGGATGAATTTCTGCCTAGTCCAGCTGCCAGACCCTCTTGAGACTATCTGAAGAACAATGAGGCATATCTTCATCTTAAACAAATCTGGTTTTAAATGAGGAGAGACCAGGGGGAACACTTCTGCTCCATGACCTAATTGCACTTTCTCATTCATAATTCCTACTAACTGCAGCTTGTGCTACTGGCAATCAAATTTTGCTGCCAAGCATGACTCCAGGGTGTATCGGAAGTGACTCCAAAATTAGTACACAACTACTGCAAAACAGTTCTTGTCTTGGAGAATGAAAGAACAAATACAGGCAAGGATTTATGTGCTGTCGTACTCCATATTAGAACATCTAATTTTAGGGAACTTCACCTTCATTACCCATGTAAGGAATCTACTTGGGCTGCCAAGTGAGAGACTATTTTTTATGTGCTCACCAAGAAGAGCTTAAAGAAAAGCAAGCAGGGCATTCTCAGTGATGTGGGAAAACACTTGCTCCAGTTTACTGTGAGATTCTAAAGCACAAGTAGCATTTCATTACTATTTCATTATCAAAGACTACAGGATACAGTATATTTATTTAGCAACTACTACAAATTAGTACAGCTATAATTAAGTGAAATGCTTCAAATGTCATGCATCGCCATAGGGGACTGTAAGCTCTTGTGTTATTTCTTGATGCTATTAGGTCAGAACCTGGTTCCTCCTGTTTCCTTCTTCATTTTCTTCTCTATTTATTAAGTTGTTATAGACTCCTAGTCATAACTGTGGAACAAATTTCTCTGTTGGAATAGAGGCATTTTTGAATTCACCTTTTTCAGCCTTCATTTCTCACTTCTTGGTTTTGACTGTCATATCACTTGCTATATTTTCTTGGATTTTTTTTTTTTTGTTTGGGTTTGTTCTTTTTTATCTTGGTTTATAGACAGCCATGCTCTGTCTATGTAAAAACAGTCAGACAGTACAAGTTACCCTTTATTACAGTGTAAGTTTTTCTTCCTAATGCTTTGCCTGCCAACTCTATGACTGGGTTACTTTAGATTCTGCACTGGAAATAGGATACCTTTTAAATCTAACTACTCTCCAGGACTTAAGTATTCAAATAGAAGAGGTTTTTTTTATCACTAGGCTCCACCAGCAGAAACCATTTACTAAAGGTATGCTTTTGTGATCTTTCTTTCAATATCACAGCAGCAGACATGTCCTTCTTCTGAAAAAGAAATAAAATAGAAGGAAATGGTGATAAAAATGTAATTTAAAATAAAAGCTTAGTGATTAGCTTGCAACTGTTGGATAGGGAATGGGGAAACTTCCCACCCCTCTTATTAAAACTATTCCATCCCTAATGGTATAAGTGAAGTTTAAGTAAACTACAGCTTTCCTCTTAAATCTGCTAAGATAGTCACCTATGGGTTTAAGATATCCACTCACTTTGCTCCAGAGAAACAAGAGCTCTCACCCTTACATGACAAACCTGTACTTTCTCTGATGGTCACTGACTCACCCAACTAGTCCCAGCGGTGGCGTGAATGAATGTCTAATTTGTGGTTCCTGATAAGGCTTAAATACATCCTGTTGAGTGAGATGGTCAACAAAAACAAAAGGTGAGAAGGAAGATAATATCAGGTATAGGTTTAGCAAAGAAGTTGTATTCTCTACAGCCAGTATTGATATGGATTCATGACTGTTAACTCCATGTTTCTCTTTAACCCACACTCAAACACAAAAGGCTAAATAACGCCAGCAGTAATATTTGCCAAAGGACAGTGTCCCAGAGGTGTGTTGTATGTATCTGCGTTGACAATGAGAGATTTGGGAGTTTGGTCATGCCAAGAAGCAGAACTTCAGGTGCTTGGGAAAATAACAGTGAAAACTAGATTACAAGCGCATCTGGTGTAAAGTGGCAGCAGAATAGGGAGTTTTAAGGATTGCAGTTTTGGTTTCAGATAGTCAAAACTGGAGGTGGGCTGGAGCTTATGAATGAAGATAGCAGGAGGGAAAAATAAATGTAAGCTATTTATATGTGGCTGTGACATTTAATAATTGCAAGAAATATAGTAAATGAATTCCATCCATCTGTCCCACAAACAACCATTAGTCAGTAGATTTCTTGTAAGCCTCGTATCAGAAGAGGGTGTTGAGACTTTTTTCCTCCTCTTTTTTCCACTTTCTCTTATGGGTCACACTAATAAATCACTATACTTCCAAGTATTCTCATTTCTTCTGCAAAGTGCCACTTCATACTTCTTAATTCCAATTTTAATTATCTTTTAAGTAAGAGGCTTTACTATATGTGATTTATTTTACATGGGAATTAAAAACTAGACAGTCTATTATTTAATTTTTTCCTTGTAATTTTTTGTACACTGAATTTAAAAGTGGAAGGAAAGAACTGATAAAAATAGTCTTCTAGTACTTACAAATTTGGTGCCAATCTTGAAATTTCTTAATGTACAAATTAACTGTGGCTTTATGAAACAGTAAGTTAGAATAGTAATCCGGCTAGTTGTAACCAATAATAAGGGAAGTTAATACAACCGTAGTCAATGTATATGCATACACAAATAGCCAAAATATTACAGTATAGTAAGTCTCTCCCTCTCCTAATATTAACTCGAAATTATTTCAGAAACAGAAATATGTATAATTATTGACTATACATAAAATTCCAGGTCTTATAATTGGGTAAGTTGCTGCTTATATTTGTTCTCAATGAACATTAAAATGTAATATGAAATGGCTGTTCTACCATTTAGATTTTTTCCAAGCAAATTCAAATTCTACTTAGAAGATGGAAATTTTGATTAAAGAAAGCACCAAACAAACAAACAAGAAAAGACCCAAACCAACAAAACAAAAAAATAAACCCACAAACATTCATGATAACTAGAAAAGGATAGCTCTTGACAATAAGTAAAATCACATCTAGCTCTTAAAAATACAGTAAATACATATTTCTGTCATGACTTGATCCAGGCAGAGGAAATTACCAGACTATTTGACAATAACAGTATCTTTTCTCACCCTTTTATTTGTAAATTAACACAGTTCGGCCACTTCATTAACTGTTTTGAATATTTTACTAGAAATTTCAACCAAGCCATTGCTACGTCCAAATTAGATACTTGTACTTGACCTAGAATGTCTTTTAGAATGTCATTAGTTTTCATTTCAAAGAAGGTAAATGATAGAGTTGTTGTTGTAAAGATTAATGATACTAATTGTTAAAATTGTGCATTTTACAGACTTTTTTGTTTCCGATGGACTAAAGTGCCTTTTATTGTCAGATGTCTGCTCTCCATGTGGATGAATTTCCATAGGACATCAGTGGGTCCTTACTTAACTTTCATTTGCTAAAGTTAAATGCTTGAATGTTTCATTTATTTATTCATTTCTTAGTGTTAAGCTGCTTTTCTAGAACTTTTTTCTGAAACTTTTGAATTCAGCAATGTTCATACTTTAATTTATGCACAAACAACATACTTCTGTACTGCTAAAAAATATTGCCTTGATTTTACATGCAGCATCGTATTTGTTAATTTAATGAACTCACCCTCTAAACCTTATTGCTTATCTTACACTAGACAAGAGGTTTTTTTGTAAGAATATACATCTTTCCTTTAACCCACTCCTGCCTGTATTGTACCACAATCTGGAATATGTTTTCTGAAGTTTCAAGGTTCCCTAACGTACAGCAATAGAAAGATATACATGAACAGTGAATAAAAGAAAGCGAAGGGTGAGATTTAGCTCACACACTAATGCGCTCAAAACTTAGCTTTGTGCTGCGGTTGGCAGGTAATTTGTAGGAGCTGAAAAAGACTATGTCCCTTTTAATCAATAACTGGAGATGAGACTGAATGTAGAATCATAGCATAATATGGGTTGGAAGGGAGCACAAAACCAGTTTTAAAAAATCAGTATTAGGCTCACTGTTCAGTTCTATTTACCATCCCAACAGTTTAAAATGCTGAAATCCTGAATGACACTGAGCACCAGGAGAGAAATTAAAGTAGTGTTTTAGCAAAATTACGGATCATGGGTGAAGAAGTAAAATCATATAGGAAACATATGCAAGATGTTTGTTCTATGGAAATAGCGGAGTGTGATTTTGTGTGAAGGGGAGATGGATGGTTTTGGCTTTTTTCTCAGTCCTCTCACAAAACCAGAGGGAAAGCAGGATTGTAAAATGTGCCTATGTTTCTGCAAATCACTGAGTCTTTGAAAACAATACGGACAGCGAAGCATTGCTGTGCTCCAGATACTTGGTAGAGTTCCATCAAGTAATGAAATGTCATGCAGATGAAAGGTCATAAGAATCACAGTGCTCACAAGCTTCAGCCATCTAGAATGAATCACCATCATGATCACCACACTGTGACAGATGGCTACTTTTAACTACAGGTGCTGCACTTCATACCTGAAGGTGGTTCATTAAAGGAATATGTAAAAACTAAGATCTGTTATATGTTATGAAATCTCTCATGAAGAATCAAAACACCATTTTGTGTGCTGGGTTGCACTGCATTGCTGGTAAAGCTTGGAGCAAGCCTTGAAGTGTGTTAAATCTACATATAATTTTTGAAGAAGGACTGTTGATATAAACCTATTAAAAATAAGATTGATTCATTTTATGAATACACTAGTTTATAACGTTTTTTGTCTTCTTCCTATGCAACTGTTCCAAGTAGACAGTCAATAATTAATAACTCTGAGTTGTACAGGTTTGATTGTCTATCCAATTTCAGCACCAACCTCAATAAGTTATAGCTGAATGGTGGAATCTCTTTTAAGAAAGTTGTTTGGTCTTGATTCAGAATGAACATGGACTAAGAACATATTATTTTTATCTTGGACTATTCAAAATCATCATTGTACTCTCCCTGTGGCTTGTCGAGCTTCTGGCTTTCAGCTACTGGATATTAAGATGCTTCAGTTCAAAGAACCCTCAAGTATCAGATACTTTCTCACTTGTGTTGTGTCTTATTCAGGTAATTATACTGATTTTATAAAACTCTCCAAGCTTTTGAGAAATTTCTGTATCTATCTCTTTCATGAAATCTCCAAACCTGTATTTATATTATGTTTGGATACCATAAAATTTACAATTTCAGGTAATGTTATCATAGAAGATATGGATAGAACTATATTTTTAACTAGTTACTGGAAAGCTGCAATGGATAGACCATCACTAATACATGGCAATACATCACTTTCTTTAAAACTATTTTTTGAGGTCCAATGGCAAGCCAACTTTGAACACAACTTATGCCACACTAAACTGAATTGTCCTAAGTATGCCATTATTGTAAAGAAATTAAGAAGTGTGTTATTCTCAAAAAAGACCCAAACATATGTGTAAAATAAAAAAAAATGGAGAGTATTTTATAGGGATAGATCATAATAAGGCCAGTAGCCTCCAAAAAATATTTCACTCATCATTCTTGAAACTTTAAACTCTCAGAAAGGGAATGTCAGGTTGCGAATGTGAAGCACCTCTATTGAGAGGAAACCAGCTTTCTAATTATCAGTTCACAGTCACACTTCAAACAAATATCACTGGACATGTATCTTACTTTTAAGTGCTAAGAGAAACCTGTCATTCACAATTTCACTTTTAGTGACAGAACCACTCTAACTGCATTTCTCAGGTCTGTCGTTCAGAGTGTTTAAAGATCACACTTTTACCACTCAAGAATACATGTATCTGAAGCTAAAGATAAAATATATTACAAAGCTGGCATCAAGCATTCAAGCAGGGAAAAAGAGGTTAAAAAAAAAGGGGGGGGTGCTTTGAGGAGAGTGTAAGCAGTACATGTAAAAATCTGCAGGTAGATGTTTCAAGGTACAAACGTTGGCACTACCTTCTCATGTAGGTTCCTTATCCTCACAGGACTGTAAATACCTAGGCAGAAAGATTGAGACATTACATCTGAACCTTCCAGCCATTAAAAATTAAACTGTTGTGAACATTGATGCAAATAAATGTATATATAAAATCTGTGACGTAACTCAAGAAAAAAAGGAAACATACAGGTTTGCAGGCAATATTTTTCCTATTGCCTGGGTTTATTAACACTTTCCCACAGTTGCTGTGATGCAACCAGGGAAAACAAGAACTTTTCTGTCTTGAGGCAGCATCCTGATGCACACAAGACCACCATTGCTGCGTCAGGAAAGGCACCATTTGGGAAGAATATCAAGCTTGGGGATCTAAATATACAAAACCCACAAAGCAACCCAAAGAGACCAAAGCAAAAAACCCAACAAAGCTTAGCTGAATCTTATCTCCATTTAAGAGCAAGTGAAAGGCAGAATCATCAAATATATTCCCAAGAATATGTAGGTTACACGCTAGAGAAATTAGTGATCTGTGTAGTAAATACAAGTAAGGGAACCCAGTTTCCTCTGTTCTAGCTCACTCCAGGCACTAGTGGACTGGCACGGACTTACTCCTAAGCATCTTACCTGGGGTGATAGAGGTGAGGGTAAAGATAAGGAAATGCAATTTATTTCTGCTGTGAAACATGTATTTCCCTATATACCAAACAAGAGAATTTATGTTTTCTCTATTCACCACAGTGGCATTGCATCAGGTATGCAATGCATTTGAATTCTGAACCACTTCAAAACCTAGGACAAGTAACCCACAGCCAGACTCCAAAATCTGCAGGCTTAACTTGTCTTTTAACCCAGAACTATTCCTAAGAGATAAGAGTCTTTGCACTTATTGCCAGCATTCAGTTCCCAACTGTTCACATTGTTCTCCCTTTTCCTTACCCATACAAGGATTCTGCTCATAAACAGGAAAACCTTATTTCTATACATAGTCTGCATTATCTTGGACAGGGAGGCACAGAGGCACTTGACGGCAAACTGAAGTAGGTATTTTAGTTCCTATGGGTTCCAGTACACAAACCAGGCAGAATATTGCATAAGCCAAATTAAGCAGCAGTCAGAAAAGCAAACATCACCAATGCAGCACACTTGAACTCTGTAAATTTTTTTGTTTTCACTTTATCACACACTTCATCCAAGGATCTAAAAACTCTTAAAAATATTTATGAAACTTTACAGAACTCCTGAGAGGCAAATTATCATGAGTTGCCACTTTAAAGAGAGGTACACTGAAATTAAAAGCCAACTCAGCACTAGAGCTAGGAAAAGAATTTCACACATCTAACACCTTCCCTTCACTTCTGAATAAAAATGTCCAAAGTTGTGTATAATAGCACGTACTCAGAGACACTGTGGCAGCTCTGAGCAGACGCATTTACATTGCATTACATTAAATTACATTAAATTACATTAAATTACAAAAATAGATATTTTGGGTTAAATGATTTTATTTCTTGTTGTCCCTTCTCTATTCTAATCAGTTAGTTACGTGTTAACAGGTCTCAAACTGAACAACTATATACCCTATCCCATGAAATCACTCATCTTAAATAGGATTTTTCACAGAAACAATGAGAGAGTTTGCTGTGAAGTTCAATTCACAAAACGCTGAGGGTCTTGCTGAAAAATAAGCATCCAGAACCATTTATATCCCAATGTAATCTGCACTTGCAAATCTGATAGATTTCAACTCTCATTTCAGTGCAGAGGGTGACTGCTCAGTGACACAGGATGATATTTTCTTTATGAGTCTCCCAAATAAAATGTGTAAATATAAATATTAAGTTCACTAAAATGAATGAAACTGATAACATTACAATATTTCCACTGATTTGGTTGAAGTTCCTTTGTATTATCACAAGGCAATGGACCAAAATTTGGCCAAAAAAATACAGAAAAAAGTACTCAAAAGTGAAACCCAAGAAGGAAAATATCCAGTGAGACAGATGGAACAAGCTACACAGTTGACAACAGTAAGTTAAACATGTATTTGTGGTGGCTGATTGCAGATGTAATTGAAACGTGAGTAAACCTTGAACCATTACTCTTCCATCAGTATTGGCCTGTATTGTTTAATGACACAGTAGCTGCTTAGGAAAGGGACAGCTTCTTCATGCATTTTATAGATATGTAGCCCTGCTATCTATGTCTATAACTGGAACCATACATAACATTAACAGGACTCACAGTCATGATTAAAATACTAAAAACATATCCAAGCCTGCAGAATGCAGAGTCCCCAGAGGGAATTTTTTATTGGTCAGTAAAAGTGGCCTTTTTTTGTTGTTTGGTGGTTGTTTATTTTTCCCTAAGCTGTTCTTCGGCCAGATAAATTAATTCAACAAACAGTATATATTTATGAATTGAACCAAAGCTAAGAAAAATGGGGATGTTTTGATCCAGTGCTTCTTGCCTCCTTGTGCTATTTTACGTGTGAACAGTACATAACTCAGAACCAGCTAAGGCTAACTGTAAATTATATGGCTGTGCTGTAATCTATTCCTTGTTTCAGAAAGACAAGGGTGAAAATGAGGGATGTGTTTCTTGAACAGTAAATAGTTTGGGGACCTTGGCTGTTTTGTTTTTTTTTTGTTTGCCATTTGGGGTTGGGTTTTTCTTCCCCTTTTTCCAAACGAGACCTATAATTTCTTACTGAGTACCAGAAATGCACACACTTTGTCATGCTTTAGCATGCACTTGAAATCAATGAGATGTGTAAAATGGCTGGACACAGATTACCTATTATACAGCTTTCTGATTTAAGTTATAGTGAAAGCTGAGATCTAAAGGTTGCAAAGGGAAGGTAGAATGTGCTTTTAATCTTTCTTTAGGGTTTCTTTCCCTGTATTTCACACTTAAGACTTACAAGGGAATTCTTACCCTATTGTGATAGATGTAGCTCATGAACATAATTATGTATTCCGACCTTGAGGCTGAAAGTGTTCGCAAAGAGTTGTTCCTATTACTAACAGGGAAAACAAATAAATAAATAAAGCCTTAGAGAGTGGCAACACTTTACAATTTATTAATCCCAATCAGTGGAGCCAACTGTCCATTGATTTACTGACAACCCCTAATAAATTTTTAAGAAATGACTGCATGTCCTGAAAAAAAATAATAATAAAATTTACTGTTCAGAATTTTTCAGTCCTGAAGGGCATCATTTTTAATACTTTGTTCTCTGGTGTCCTCCTCACTGGCAGCATTAAGGCTCAGTCTTAAATCAGAACTGCAGGCCTGCGGATATTGTTTCTTTTAATGTGATTGAAAAGTAGTCAGTTTGCAGCTCAGCTACTAGTCTGATTTCATTGGATTCACAAGCTAAAAAGGTCAGTACTTGTTAATATTTAGACAGAAGACTTTAAGCTTATTAAAAGACAAACATCTACAGAAGTTGCTTACGATGTAGTCTTAATTATTTCAGTTCTGAAGTAAGGAATTCCTTTGTCAGAGCTGTGCTAGAGTTTATTCTGTTCTTATCCATTCTTCTGCTCTTTCTCAGTCTGTGCTAACAAGATCCGAATGTCACATATTCACTGCTGGCTGAACTATGTACCCTTTAAGAAGGAAGGTCTTCTCTTTTTTGCAAAGAGATGAGGTGAGTTGTCCTCCCTGCTTATACAAAACACAGACTATACAAGGGGCTCTAGGGCTCTTTAATCTGTCACAAAACCATAATCATCCATAGCTAAACCTCTTTCCCACATGCCCATCAAATGCTTCTCCTCACATGTTGACCCACGCAGTATGAATCTTTTCATTCCTTCCTTTCTGCCTTTTCCTTTATCTTCCCTTCTGTTCTGCCTCTGAATTTCTCTTCCTCTGTGCCTACTTACCATATGTTGTATTCTTCCTGACCCTACCATCAAACTGAAATCCAAGCTCCCATGGTCAGCACATACTTTTTGCTGTGTCAGCACACATGCCCTACAGGAGATATGATTTAGCGTAAGGTGTCCCTGCCCACAGCAGGGGGGTTGGAACTAGATGATCTTAAGGTCCTTTCCAACCCTAACGATTCTATCATTCTATGATTCTGTGATCTCAGAGTTTGACCAGGCCACCAGTACACAGCCCAAGTAAGTGTCCTGCATATCTATCTATCTGACATCTATCCTGTACATCTGCCTGACAAAGGTGTAATAACTTTCTCAGTCATGGATCCAACTTATTGAAATGGAAGGAATTGACACCATGACTGGACCTTCATCAGCTTTGATGCAGGATTATTGCCATTCCTACTATGGAGCGCTGGTGTTTCATATACTATGGCCTCTGAAAAAAAGTGGTACAGAGACTGCTTCAGCCCTCTGAAGTGTATGGCAGACCCCCCACAGTAATCCATTGTACAGAGTTCGTGGCCAGCTGTTGCAGAGATAGATACTTGCCACTTAAGGAGACATTTGTTAACTACAGCAATATTGAGCTGCAACTACTTGAGGATGACATGCCTAACGGACTATTCAGAGAGGTGCATCCATACATAAACCAAGCATGAAATGGCAATCATGAAACATTCTTGAGTAAACCCCAGAAAGTGGTGAAGGAATCCAAATTCCCATGTGATCACTCATCTGGAAGGAAATAAGACAATCTGGCACCCTTTTTCTTTGCCCCTGTGAACCTTTAAAAAGGGAATGTTGTCAGTTTAATAAGAAGGAATTGCTTAATTTATTGATTCATCCTTAAAAATGATGGGTGATGTTGTGTACCTAGTCGTGACATCTCTTTAATTTGATGCATTAAGCAAAGTTATATTCAGTTTCATTAAACGATCCCGCTTAATTATGACAATGGGTAACGATGGTCATTAAAGTAATGACATTTGTCACCATCAGCAGTAGAAGGATAATGAATAATGAGCAAGGCAAAATTTCCACAAAGACTTTATAATCTTATATTCCACTTAGCAGCAGGCTAGAAAAATACAGGAAGTAGATAGTTCCCTGAGGACAAAAAAGTTTCAGGAAGCCAATTGAGAAGCTTCCTCTTGAAAATACTACAACACATTAACAAAGAAAAATAAGGATTAACAAGGCTGACTGAAGAAAAAAAACACCTCAAAAAGCACCAAAACTTACAAATCTTGTAAGCAAATCCATCTTATTAAGTCTTCAGTACTATCACCCTATATATTCTTTTCATAAAGAAACCTGAACCAGTTTTTAATGTGAAGGACTAAGAAAATTGGGGTTGTTCAGCCTGGGGAAGAGAAGCTGTGTGGAGACCTCATAGCCACCTTCCAGTATCTGAAGGGGGCTCCAAGAATGCTAGAGAGGGGTTCTTCATGAGGGACTGTAGTGATAGGACAAAGGATAATGAGCTTAAACGGAAACAGAGGAGATTAGGTTAGATGTAAGGAAGAAGTTCTATACGGTGACAGTGGTGAGGCACTGGAAGAGGCTGCCCAAGTAAGTTCAAGCGTTCAAGGCCAGGTTGGACAAGTCAGGGGTTTTGGGACTAGATGATCTTAAGGTCCTTTCCAACCATAACTGTTCCACGATTCTATGAAACAGCAATACATTGTGTATTCTATTGTCAAAAAGATAGACAAGAGAAATGCATGTTACAGTGGCTGGACAGGCTGGAAGAGTGGGCTAGCAAGAACAGTGTGAAGTTTAACAATGACGAGCAAAGGTGTGCACCTGGGATGGAATAACTAGAGTCATCAGTACAGGGTAGCATCTGCGTGGCTTGCAAACAGCATTTCTGTAAGGGATCTGGGTGTCCTGGTGGACAAGCAGCTGAATATGAGTCAGAAGCACACCACTGAAATAACAAGACAAATCAGATCAGGGGCTGCATCCACAGGGGAGTTACTAGTAAAGACAGAGATGTGATCATCCCACTCTACTCAGTGCTTGCCAGTCCCCACCTGGAGTTCAGCATCCAGTTCATGAGGAAATGCCTAGGGGAAAAAAAAATAGCCCATGTACACTACCAAATGTGGTATTATGTTCATTTTCTACTAATATAAAAGCAGACCAAGCATCTTATTAGTTCTATTTGTCTAGATTCTCTATGCAACTGCAGGACAAAGCAGGGAGGACATCTAAACTCAACAAACCCAATGATTTCAACTTAACCATCTTTATGCATAATCTCTTATATCACCTGCAGGACATATTACCCACTAAAAAATCCGCAAGAATACTTAAGGCTTCTCTGACGTGCTTTTCTAGGACATGACATAGCTCTACTGATTTAAAAATGAAAGTACACTTCATAATAAATGCCTTGCTACCTTTTAATCAAATGATGTGTTATTAGCAAATATTAAAAGAACTAATTACATACAGCATAGCTGAATGATGGCCAAAGGGAGAGAGGAGATAACTATCTTGGGGTATTTGAAAACTAAGCATCAGAAAAGAAAGGAGTATTAATTTTTAAAGTAACAAAGGGGGGACAGACATCACTAAAGAAAAACAAAACAAGAACAAAACACAGCTGGAAATACAGGAAAGATAATTTTGTGCTCAAAATCAAATAGTGATTAGTCTGTAGACTGAACTTCTGAAAGTGATCATGAAATCTCTGCGAATTTGGCTACTAAAAACTCAAATATTTCTTGAGAAGAACCCAAACAATTATTTGTTGAGTATGGAAACTCAGTTACCCTGATATATCTTAGATATAATGGGCAGCCAAGCCAGCAGAAAGGTCAGAATCTGGGCAGTGAGAACTATAATACCTCCTGCTATTCTCATATGGATGTGATTTAGTAGTTACCACGTGGGGGTCCACAGCCTATTATATGAGAAAGATTTCATTAGAAGACCATAATATCATTTTTATGACATACAAATCTATGAATCTCAGGCTGCTTCAAGCTCAGATTTGACATCATCTTAAGCAAGTGGTTTAGAAATTGAAAGACCTAAAATGAAGTTTAAGTAGCAGCTTTAACCACAAAGGTAGTCAAATCATCTATTAACTGTGCTAGCAAGCTCTATAACTATTTTAGTGTAAAAAAAAATACACTTTTAAACAAAATCAAATGCATGAAACCTGTGCTGAAGAGAAATCTAAAATGTTATAGTTCTGAACATAGAGTAAAAACATTTGAATAACTTCACATAGGATGGGTAAAGATTTTCACTAATTTCAGAGTGGAATTTGCTGATTTTCTGTTTGCCCATGAAAGGAGAGGGCGTGGTACAACATTCTGGGAAATCTTTACCTGCCCTACATCTTATGGGGATATAATAAAGAAACCCATTCATGAACAGAGCCTCAGCAGCAATAGAAGTTAAAAACAACCAACTATTTCTTCTTGGATGGAACACCTATATCCCCATGTACTGCTAGGCAGCATGGAGAAGAACTGGAATAGAGTTTCAGTAAATGCCCTGTTTTCTTTATGAAAGGCAGTAAAGCCCTTCACTTGTCATTCACTGTTTCTTTTTGCCATACTCAGACTATTGTTATACACAGGCATGACTTCCTGCTATTTCCCCCTCCTCCCCTGCCTGCTCACTCTAAACATCAGAAGTAAAGGGGAAATAGCTGATGTTATTACTCCCAAGGCAAGCTCAGTCCATCAGGAAATCAAAATCAAGCCTATGATTAATGTGATTAATTAATAAAATAAAAGCTCCTTCAGCTTCAAGAAAAACCTTTCTCAACCCACAAATGTCCTTTTTAGCTGACGGCAGTAAAAACTCTAACGTTCAGTGAGTGATGTTACATTCAAATGAACTGGAAATGTGAAGAACTATCCAGTTTTGTCCCACAAAGGCTACAAGTACTACAAGGAGTGATACACTGAGCAAATGGCAACCAACCAGCCTAGATTTATGAGCAATCCAGAGGGTAGGGATATGGAACATGATCAAGAACATAAAATATCTGAACTTCTTTAAAATATTGAACCTTAAGAACATTATGTTCACTAAAGACTTAATTCACAAAAAATGAACAGGTACGAACACTATGTGGATTAGCTTGGAGGTTATTTAGAACTGAGTACATTTTCCCTGCTCATTTGGCTTTCCTGTTTGTAAATTGTCTGTGCATAAGAAGTGAAAAAGAAGAAATAGGAACAATAATTAGACTAGAATTACTACTTATGACCATATTAAAAAAAAATAAGAAGCTCAATAGAAATTAAATTAGAAAGAACCATTAAACAAACAAAGAGATTATGTTTGACATGGAAAAGGAGGGTTCATGGGCATGTGGGAAAAATAGGCAATATGATCAGAGCAATGAGGTAAGGAGAATATCTTACAGGAGCCTTTGAAGTAAATTGTGTGGGTAAGACAAACATTATCCAGGGCATAAGGACGGGAGGTTGTGGTAATGATGATTTCAGACAATAACATTTGTGAATATTACTTGCAGTTTTCAATCAGCTCTAGCATAAATGCTGTGATCTATGTGAAAAAACATGAGCAATGAAGTCTGGAAGCACATTCTTTTTCCTCTCATATGGTAGGGCTGTATCACTTTGCAATAGTCTTAGCAGGTAAGAGGCCATGTGCTTTGTTTCCTTACTGTGATATCCTCTTTCCCAACCAGAAAATTACAAACAAAACCAAAACATATTTATGGTTCATCTCCACACTGAGAAATTCCCAAATCTGAAATCAAATCAATAGTACACAATTGTTTACTTCCTTACCCTGGTGTTTCCAGAGTAGAGCATAGCGAGAACCTCAGTTTGATCAGTTTAGTTTCATTCTAAATGCCCATATCAGATACACTCCCACATCACTATTTTTGTTATATTTTGAGTTCAATAATGCTTGAGAAAGTTGGCATCAAAATTGGAGGTTTAATAAAAAAAATTAAGAGCAAAGGATGGTTCTTCATGCAATAAGCATATTTCATGCAGGTGCCATTTGTCTTATTTTAATAGAGAGCCATAATAAAAGTTGTCTGTTAAAAGGCAGTCAGATTTATACTGTAAAAACCCAGCCCCCTCTTCCTCTCCCTCCAATCCAATAAACGAAGTAAATAAAGTGAAATGACAAATGAAGAAACAGAACCAAAACCGGTGAAGGAGAAAATTCACAATTGGTGCAATTCCACAGAAGACAGGAATACTAACTAAAGGCAAGATGGTACATGAAGAAATCTTTTGTGTAGTATACTCTCTGATGTGGTAGAATTGAGATAATTTGGTATTCAATGATTAATGAAGTGAAGTCAGAATTATTAGTGTGTGTTTTTTCCTACAAAGAATGAAGCAGATGGATCTGTCAGGGCTTTATAAAGTTCAAATTAAAGATGAGGATATTCCTCTCCACTGTTTGCTTCCATTCTATGGGGGAGGAGGGCTGTAAGAAGGAAGAGTAACTGCTATTTCTTTGAACAAATCAGTTTAGGATTCTGCACGTATTCTGAAAACCCCTTGGTGTTTCTTTTTTTTTTCTTTAAGCAGTTGGGTATTCAAGCAGGTAAACTGTATTTTACTCCTCCCCAAGAAAAATATATATTCTTATTTCTTAATAACCTATTCCCAAAAGGCTTTTGAGACAGCTGCATTGCATTGGGGGATTATTGCTATACAGTTGTATTGTCACTGGAATTCAATCTCCGACTCAACAAAAGGCCTATAGGCAAAACTAAATCAATTTAATAAGACTTAACATCCTCCACAGTGTTTCAGCTGAGGTATCATTGCACAGGCATTTGGGATCTTTGTAGCTTATGCAATTGTAAATCAGGGCAAAATACCCGTACTGCTCCTGGGATTTGTAAAACAGAAATCCTCACCAAAGATATCATACACCACACACGGAGCAAGCTTGTTTAACATACATGGCCAAACGTTCTGGTAGGTACACGGCTGGTTTTCTCTTCCCTATCAGATTTACTAATTATGGCAGCTGGTATTATGAAGCTTTTTGGTAACACAGTTGTCACATTGCTGCAGCTCTTGCTCTGTTAAGACTAACAGCCTTCCACATATTTCAAACCAAGGCAGGAAATCCTCACAGCTGCTCTAAATGGAAATAAGAGCAACGTACAGGCTAATGCACACCAAGACATGCAGAATACTTACTCAGACTGGTACTCATGCAGATGCTCTATCACACTCCCACTGTCTCCTAATTATAAATTGCCTCTCTATAGGATTTTTAATAGCTTCCAGGTTGGGCAGAGAGACAGATATGACAACTGACATGTATAAATTTGTCTGGCTCTGGGACTCAAGTGCCCACGTGGCAAACTGGAGACCTACAATCTTTATGATGTTTTCAGAAACGCTGTCCCACAATGACAACCAACTTTTCCCAGTGGGGACTGCTTCTTCCTGGGGTTTTGGGAGATCAGAGATGGAAAGGTCACAGCTCATGAAGCCAAACCTTCCTGTTTGTACAGCAACATTGCCAAAACCATCTGGGAGCCAGAGTGAAACATCTTTGCACTAAATCACCCTACAGGAAGTCCAGCAATGACTTTTTTTTCTCAGAGAAAAACATTCCTGGAAAAAAGAGTTTGAATTTAGGTTTTCTCCCTGTTCCCACTAGAAAAGCAAGTTCATACTTTGATCCCCCAAAGAATCTTAAAGCCTCTTTTGCACAGTGACACTGCTCAGCTTTACCCGCATTTAGCTTTTACAGTCTTTTTAAGTTGAATTATGCTGAAGTTGCAAAACGGGCTAGGTGCTCCCTCCAGCAGTGTATTGGACAGGCCCAGAGGGAAAAGGTCAGATCCTACAGCAGATCTAGGCAAAAGGAATACCACAGAGGCTCAAGCTTTAAGATCTTCAGCCCTAGCAAGAGGTTTAACCCTTCTCCCAAAAAGTTCATCAGACAAGGATGAATGCTAACCTATCACATATACTGGTTCTAGTGCTGGCATTAGTTCGGCATCTCCCTTCAACACTGCATTAAGCCACACAGATAAACCTTAGTAATTTGGTTATGAGTTTTGAGGATCACAATCAGACTTAGGCATCAAAATGCATATCAAGCAACTTGGTGCTCTCATGGGTTTTGCTCTTTGCCCCCAATTCAAATATTTATCTCCAGTCATTTGATTTGGAGATGTTAAGACCTTTTCAGTCACTGGACTAGTACTGCTCATTATACAGATACTAACACAAAGATGAAATATGACATCAGAGACTGGAGTAAGATAAAATTAATTAGATTTATCTGGGATTAAATAAATACTTTGTGGTAATTAAAATGCTTTACTAGACACTATCTCTTTAATCACACATCAGTCTACCTGATTAGTTAGTTGAATCCACTTAATTAATTTTCCACTGCCTACTACCCCTCTTTATTCTGAAAAATATCCCTTCCCAGAAGATTTCAAACAAGAATTGCATACAATTTTTTTCCAAAACTGTACTGATAGAAATTATCTTAATAAAATCTTGATGTAAAATTTGAAACAAAATGCAAACATGAAGCTATTATCCATATCTCCTATTTAAATATTGTGATGGTTTCAATGTAGTTGCAAGCAGCTACCTAAAAAGATAAACTATGTAGATATACCTGTCTGTAGGACTAACCTATGTGTTACACAAGAGGAATCTACTGTAAGAATATAAACCTCTAATAAGATGAGTGACTTTTACTAAGCCACGCATGCTTGGAGTCTATTAAAAGATAATCTTTGGTACAGTACTTCCAGAAGAGCAGTGAATAGTAATCGATATTCAGTAAAAAACAGATTAAGAGACCAAACTAAAGAAGTCAGAAGTACTCAGCAGAACAGACATACAACTTAAAGTTTTTTGTTCATCAGGAAAGGATAGGGTCTTTTTTAGCTCTTGGAAGAGAATAATTTCTAAGGACAAGACCCTGTCTTCTCTTTCACTGAAGGTACAAGTGCATATATTACAATGAATTTTAAATCTCCATATTTTAATTTAAAAACACACTGGAAAAATAAAAGCTCAGAGGTCAGCTGATCATGGGAGAGAACCCTGTATTTTGTACAAAAAAAGGAGCTTCTTTTCCCTCACACCTTTGAATGTCTTTCCCCCCCCACACACTCTATGGAAAGAGACAATTTCTTTCTTCTTGAGATGAAAGATGACCTTGCAGCTGGGAAACTAGATGAACATTCAGCAAAGGTAAGCTTATTGCCAACTTCTTCAAAGGAGAAAATGTGTCAATAGTTGTATCATGCATCTTTCCTACTCAGATGGCCAAATCTTTGGACCTCTCAAAAACTCTTACTCTGAAAGTAAGCATATAACTTCCTAACAAAAAATGAGACATGTCATGATGGCATTCTCTAACTTCTCTTTCAATATGTTTAATATGAGGCTCTTATTGTGCCAAAGAGCAGTTTTGCCTTCCTTTCCCTGTCCTTTGCTACCGTTTTCATATTTTCAAACTGTGAAACCTAAGAAGGCACTTAACTTTAACTTAACTTTATCCTTCTACTTACTGCTAATAAGAAGACACAAAACCCAAAGGATTCTAGGGATATATTTGCAGAAAAGTCTAATAGTAGACAAAGGCCATATAGTTTAACAACAAGGGCAAGTGACATGTTTGACTTCATGCCTAAATAATTAAACAAGAAGAGAAACAGACCTATTTAGTTACTTATTTCCAATGTTACATGATTTAAAACCTGGTCTACCCAGTACTAAAAATTGTACATAGGGAAAATACTAGCAGGAATTAACATTAAAATCTATTTTGCTCAGCATTAAAGTGTATTTATTATTGAATATCATTTTCATATTTCCAACATACATCTATCCATTGTTTGAGTTCTTATTCAAGTAGAAGTAACTCACAACAGACTTCAAAATAACTTCGGATACTCACTCCAACTCTAAGTATTTAGTGCTGTAAAGAGGAAACAGTCTTTAAAACACATGCCACAAAATTTGCTTGTTTTTCTTCTCCTTTAGATTACTTTCTTAATTTTTAAACTTTATTCTTGCACTTCCTAAAAAAAGAAATTTCACATTCTTAAATGTTGGTCTTTTTTTTCCATTGTCCTTCCCCATTGTTTTTTGGGTTATTGGTGGTTATTTTCTAACTGTAGAATAACTAAAAGTTTAAATTTAAACACATAAAAGTGTTTGAAAACATTTTCAACCTTGAAATCCTCCTTCTGCTACAAAAATAAGCTCTTTCATTCTTAAACTGATGCAAAGCTTCTCCTCCCACAGTGTCCTTCTTTCCATGGCTGCTTGCATCCAATCGATATTTTTCTCCTTGTGCTTTCAAAAGAAAAAGCAATGGAAAAACATGAAATAAAGGAGAACAGAAATTGTCTTCCCAGAAATGCAAAAAGCCTGAAAACACAGATGGGAGACAGCAACAATCAGATATTTGATCTTTTCCCTTTTACTCCTCATAGAGAGACTCATGGACACGCTGGAGTGAGCCCAGCAAAGGGAACAATGATGATTAAAGAATTAGACTGTCTGTTGTATGAGAAAAAACTGAGATCACTTGGGTTGCTCAGCCTGGAGAAGAGAAGGCTCAGGGGTAACTTATCAACATGTATAAACACTTGATGGGTAGTAATGAAGAAAATAGTGCCCAGCTCTTCAACTGGACATGAGGGAAGCTTCTGTCAGCTTCTCACAGAAGCCACCGCTGCAGCCCCTCCACTGCTAAAATCTTACCATGCAAACCCAAGACACCTTTTTTCCTCAGAGCTTCTGCAATTTGCATCACAGGATGCATGCCTCCTTTGTTCTTCTGCCTGTCAGCTTTCCTTTTGTTCTTCCCCCTCAACCTCCATTCCCCCTATGTTGAAGTAAATCTACGCTTTACACTGCAGAGCTTCATGGAACATTTCTTGCGTGTACCTTGTGTCTTCTTCTTAAGTCTTCACAGGTCTTTCACTTTTCTTGATCAAGCACAGCCTTCAGCCTGTGTTTGTGGTTTCATAGACTTGGCCTAGCAAGAGGTTTGAATTTGGGACAGCCTGTTAGAGTTCAAAGCAATGGAATACCCACTCTGAAATACAGGAAAATGAGTTCCTTTCATTGACAGTTGTTTTCTTCTATTTTCTCCTTGTGCTTTCATGACCAGGCACATCCTAGTCATAATCCACCCCCATCAAGGTACAGCTGCATCCAGGAAGAGTTCTATGTAATCACATTTTAAGTGTTTCTGCTTCAGTACATAGTCATAAATGTCAGCTGAAAGTTAACTTTGCTGTTTATTAAATGTATGTTAATAACATGATTGGAAATCTAAGTGCTCTATTGATTGCAAACGTAAATTGGCAATGCTGTGGTCTCCATCTGCCAGTCAATCACAGCAGGATGAGTTAGTGAGGTAAACGCAGAATAAGGGAGCTGATAGATAGCAGAGAATATTTTTGTATTTAGCAGTATCAGACTCCCTACAGTTATTCCATAACTCTTCGTGTAGCAGAAGGGCATGATAAAGATCCAATCCCTATAGTCTATTTCTTTTAACTTAAAGCTTAGAAGAGAAACGTACACTTACCTACCACCACCTCTTTTAAGAAATAGCAAGAAGTAATCCCAAGTTACGGGAAGATGGCTCCTCAGGGAGCCCTATCTAGACCCACAGCTGCTAGATGAGATCAAGGACTAGGAACATCTCCTCCTTATTCCCAGCTACACATTTACTGATAAGAAAGGCATAAAACTTTCTGTGCTAAAACTTCTGAAAGAGCAAATAGTAGAAAGCAACTAACCACATCTCAAGACAGTGATCAGAAAGCCTTCCTCTGGGAAGAAAGAAGACAGACAGCCTTCTTATAAAGATGGGCTGGAGTTTCAATCCTGCTTGTCTATCCAGGCTCTACAATGGCTTTGGCAAAATATTTGTTAGTAAACGTGAGCTCCTTAATATCGCTTGATTTTTAACACTGATAAAAACTTACAAAGTGCTAAAGTCAACAAGCACTTGAAACCTCAATTTTATAACTTAACCCTCTCTGCCTTACATTCCCATACAACATAACATTATTTTGTAAGTCTTCTATGAATGCCTTCCTGTATTGTTTACAATAATCAGGCTTCAAATTCGAGTTCCTAATTACCAGTGAAGTCTGAGTAACAGTAAATCAGAACTTCATTATTTTAGTATTATGCAGAAAAGGTCATAAATGCTATTTGATTGACGCTATTTGTTTCCTGTACACAAATGAGAGTTTCCCTCTGAGCACAGCAGATACCATCTTGAACGCGATTGTTATGGAGCTAAAGCACTGTAGAGATATCTTTTAGAGGAGAATTAAAATAACTCATAAGTAGCTGAACTAAGGAAACCCACTTTCCTGTGGATCTGAGTCTTGTTTCCTACTGCTTTCCCTCGTCATCTGCTCCCAAAACCTTTTCCTTGTCACAATGGTCAGTATAGGACAAGGCACTGCAGTGCTCCATCTGCCTTGTCATGGATATGGACTATTCCTGGGGAGTTGTACCTGGTTTTAAGCTACTTATTGATCAATAAGCAAGCAGTAAGTGTGTACTGATTGTGGCACTGGCTGACCAAACAGAATAGACTGAGTTTATGTAGTTCTTCTTTGATTGGAAGCACTAGTTTGGGTTGTTTGCCTATTCAGACAGAACGTTCACAAAACATTCCAACCTTTATCTGTCTGGAGATGTACCACTTCTGACAAATGGAGCAACAATGGCTAACTGATTCAAAATGCATAAGGAGGAAATAGGGAATCAGATACACAAAGAACTTGATCTGATCAGCCTCATTTACACACAATTTTTTTCTAGCTCCCTTCTTCAAATCTTACTCTTAAAAGATTTATTTCAAACTCAAGCAACAGTGGTAGGAGTCACACCTATATATGATATAGGTAGGTATATAATGACCAGCTAATAATTAATATAAACACATAATCTGCTAATTTCAGACAAACATGCAAGATAAACCCATGTCAAATATCTAAAATTGGAACAAAAAGCCAGATAAAGAAAAAGCAGATTTGTTAGATACACAATAACAATACCATAAAAATACCTGAAGTCTTAAAATGTCAAGTGACTAATTATTTCATAAATGACTAAGTCAAGTAGCAGTTTACTTGATTTTTTTTGAAGAAACTATAATCGAAGTACTTCACAATTTTTCTGCTGCCTATACAAAATAAAATAATTGCATAATTAGCACAGAATTACTTTCAGGAGTAACTAATTTTGGATTCTATTAATTGCTATGCTAACAATTACACAAAAAAAAAGTTAAAAAGAAAAAGCCTTCCCTTAACAAGGTCAGCATTTGCATTATAAGACTATCAAAATAATATTAAATCAATTAAAAAGTCCAGTATTGAATGGCTGCAAGGCACAAGGCAGTCAAATACAAAAAAGACCATTAGACTCATAAGGCATTGCTGGCAAGATTCAAACTGACCTCAGACTCAAAAGACTGATGTTGCACCCCAATGAAGATAAATGCTACTTATGAATTTACTGGTGCAGTATTAGGTCCATTGATATGTATTGACCAATGTTCATTAGCTAAGTAGAGTCTACTTTAAAACCTCTTGTTTGTAATCTATCACACATAATTACTCTTATTGTTTTTCAGTCTGAGGACTTATAGAATTACAGAATCATTTAGGTTGGAAAAGACCTTTTAAGATCAAGTCCAACCATTAACTCAGCACTGCCAAGTCTACCACTAAGCCATGTGTCAGTGCCACATCTAGACGTCTTTTAAACAACCCCAGGGATGGAGTTTTTTAGAAGCCTCATCTGAAGCATCATGATCCCATGATTGCCTAGTTTACAGACTAGAATAATGAATGGGGTACACATTGCCATCCAACATGATTGTGGTTAAAGAAACATTGAAATTAGAAGATTACACAGCCTCAGTTTTTCAAACCTTAGCTTGATGCTCATGTTTGCAATTCCATTTGTAAACAGGTAAATGTACGACTTGTCTTTGACTCCTTTCAAAACATGCTAAGCTTTCTTTAGACCTTTAACATGACAAGAATGATTTTTGCACATAAATTCTACTGTGTTTAATGAAATTCCTGTACCCTCTAGGTCTCAAATTTGACTTAGAAGGGGGTTTGGTGGGTTTTTTTCCTTCAAATCAGCTGTTGGTTCCCACAATCTGAAGACATTTCAGAATAATTACTCAGCAAGTCATGTCTTTTTTACCACTCTGCCTAGAAGTTTTTAAGTCACAGAATAAATACAAGTAAAAAATACAAGTCACAGGAATAAATGCAATTGGGTAACTGTAACTGTTAAACATAGGTAGGTAACTGTATTCCCCTTAGAATAAATCACAACTGGTGATTTTCCATTTGTATTTGAAAGCCCATTTTCTTTCAGCTTATACACAAAATGAAACTACTGAGCTTACATTTCAGATGACCTCAGCACTGCTCCTCTAGGCAGTCCAAATGCATAGAATTGAAAAAATCTGTAATAATGTTAGAGGACATTGATACATATAGAGCTTCTAACTCACAACATATTTGGCTTTCAGAAAAAGATGATACACACACAAACACATCCCAGCAACCAAAACAATGCTGTACATTCAAATTTCTTCACAATCCTATTCCATTTGACATTATGGGTAACAACTGAACTGGGAAGTTAATTGACCGTTCTTTATTATAGTGAGAAAGAATTGAGTTAATCACTGGCAGCTTCAAAAGTAACAATATCAAAGTTGTTGTCTGGTTCTGCATTTCCAGTCTTCTACTAGTCTGGCCAATTGTTTTTTTTCCACTAGCAATCACTCTGCAGTCACATTTACAATAGTAATTTTGAAGGGAGCAACATTACCACCATGGGTGATAAGCAAACTGAGATCACTTTCTTCCTAATGCAGTGCTTTGGTTAAAAAAGAAAAGATACATAAACTAATTGGGCCAGGAAGGAGTTTTCAAAAATAACTGTTCTTTTTGAAAAACAGATATACGGCCTTAAACAGAAAATTACATAAACTGAGCACAGAGGAGCACAAATTGCTTTGGAGATACTTTCTCCTCATGAAGACTGACCTGTATATTTCCATCTTGTGCTGTAAAAACTGATTACTTCAGGTACACAGAAAGTGGTACATTGAAGAGGAGAGGGTAAAAAATACTGCTGTATTCATAAGAAAACAATAATCCTTTCCCCCCATGCAGATAAATTTAGCAAATCATATTCTTCAGTGACAACTTTTGCCTTGCATAAGAAAACCTGTGTTGACTATAATTAAGAAATGATGTGTTATGAATACGAAAGGATTTTAAGATGCGTCCTCTCAGCTTTCTTAATTTCAAGTAGAATTGGATATTTAAGTTTGTTATGCAAAGTAGATTCTCTGTCATTTGCAAAACAAAGCCTTCAACAGCTTAAATTAACTTTAAGATGTCTAATAAAGATTTCAAAAAAATTGCTGCATATTGAAGTAAATCTCAGTGATGGTAATGAGCTATCCCCTTTTTCTGTGGAAGCATCTACACCTAACTCTCAAATATTTTCCTTTGGCTTAAATTAATTGAATACAAAATATTATGGAGGCTTAAATAATTCAGTTTGATTTTCAATGATGTTAAAAAAGCAGGCCCTTTGCCATAACTTTTTCAACCCTGCTAAAAACATTCATCACTATATTTATATTTAGGAGAAAATGTCTATATTGTATGGATAGGGAGCATGTTAAACATTGTAATATGAATCAAGACCATCCGATTAGTCTTTCATGCTTATTCTTCCATGTTTCATATTCATTAGATCCATATTTTTGCAATTTAAATTAAATGGTAATTAGAAACTAGCCAAAGATTGTTCTACTACATACTACCTTATCTTAGCTATTCATATACGGCACTGGAATTATGATTCCAGTAATATAAGTAAAGGTAGCTGAAGAAGATCAAATGATCTTTGGGGAACAGGTTGTGGGAAGGCCTGAGTCAATTCTACTAAAGAGAGCTGCTCTGTGAACCAACAAACTGGATTTGGGAAATCTGATATGAAGCAGAATCTTACACAGCTTGGATGCAAAATAGGCTATGCTGCAACTTGGGACTGCTGACAGCACAGACACTCCCTGCATTAAGGGGAAAAGGGAGTAAAGGGAAAGTGTTTCAGTTCTGTTTCATTTATAGGAATGTGGTCACTTGACAGTCCTGAAGAGTCACGCTATGTGAGCTGACCCTGAAAATCACCTTGCCCAAAGTAAGGTGCTTATGCATTCTGCACCCTTCTTTGAATCAGCATTTTGGAGAGAAATCTCAAAACTTACAGCTGACTACAGACTGAAAGAGGAAACAACCTGTTTTGTGGTCTATGCTAATTCTTCAGACTGTTTTCACATTGATTTTATCTGAAGTGTTTACCTGCTACATATACAGTACAAACCCATATTAACGATAAGTATTCTCAGTATGGAATAGAAGTTTTTCTGACGTTGCATCCTGTCCCATATCTGCTTACACATCATCACTGAACTTTGACGTCTAACAAGTCCAGGCTCTAGTATGCATACACACATAAACCCTGTCCCACCTTGACATCCTTCAGTGTAAAAAAGAAAATGCATCCCTCTCTCTCTTCACTGTGTCTTGCCTTGTTGACATAGCAAGTTGGAGAAAATCTAATAATCTTTTTAATAATCCAGTTCCCCCTTCACCAACTCACACTTTGTGAATTGTTGTGTTGGTAAAATGCTTTTTGACTGAATAGTTTTCCTAAGGAAAAAAAAAAAACAACCAAACAGCCTACACATGAAACTTAATTTACATACCATTTTTGTCTCTTAGGACAGCAGGAAAACTTAACACGTTCCCTCAGTCAACTAAATGTATTTACACTGCATGCATTTCTGACAAGACCTTCTTTAACAGGAGGTCAAACCCATTTGGTCTTTGAAACTTCATCTTTTTTTTTGTCATAGCTTTGATAATAACACCTCTCTCTTCATGCTGAAATCCCCCAAGATAGCTAAGGCACTGATAATATCAAACATTGTGCTTTAGTCACCTCTGATTACTATCAAATGCAAAAAAGACAAGTTGCTATTTAATTGTTTTTAAACATTGCAATACAGTGAACCTCCGTTTGCATTTCAACCTATGCAAAATAAATATCTGAAGTATTAGAAGGCCTGCTTGCAGGTTTTCAACCTGATCCTGCTCACATTAACACCGATATTGCAGTGTCTTGCAGGCAGCTATTATTACTTTTGCTATTCCTACGCTGCTCTGCATCCCATCTGTATGTCAGGTATCTCAAAGTAATAATTAGCTGTACTGGTCAATCTCACCTGCAGATGGACCACAAGTCATATAAATGGCTGCAGAACAATTAAGTAACTCAAAAATCCTGAAACACAGGTCACTGCTAAAGAAGTTCAATCTACCATTGGACAACAACAATAGAAGGAAAACAATATAAGTGAAAGACCTTTCTGCAAGCCTTCTTGACGGGTGAACTTCAATGTACTCAGATTGTGTGAGAGAAGGCAGCTCCTGCCAACAAGATTAAACTGTCAAAGTGAATGAATTTAAAACATGGGGTTTTCACTTTCTACCTATTTACATATCACATGGCGTTTAACGATTAGCAAATTAGACACAAATCATGTGCAAATCAATGCAAATTACTGGTTCACACACACAACGTAAACTCCACTTTTCATGTTGGGATGTAGCCAACTCCTAGTTAACAAGCATATGGATTTCGGAACTGGGGTAAGTGAGCTGAGTCAGAAGCCAAAGCTTCCACTCTCTTCCACCCTCTTCCACCTCTCATTCCTCCACTTGGCACACAACCACTCAATTTCTTATTCAATCCACATAATTCAGTCAATACTTGCCGTATGTCAGACTTAGTGTAGGCAGGTAATAAACTTCTAGAGTCATTAAATTAGGCTATGCTTTCTCTAATTTGTACTCTTCGGTTAGTTTTGTGGTCACTTACACTAATTAGAAATGCTTGGTTTATTAACAGAAGATATATATACTTTGGAAAGCCCCTTGAGATCACAGAATTATTTACAGTTCCCTGTAACTTTGTTTTCTTGACCTTTGTACTGTGTCATATATTACTACTGAGAACCGAGCTGACAAAATCCATTTGAGCTCATCCTCATAATTAAAAGCCATGCCGTTCACTGCTTCTGCATTGCCACTTTTTATTTCAGAAGGGATCTCCCTTTCCCCAAGAGAGATTATATACGAACAGAATCACAGAAGTGGGTAAGAGTTGTGTCTGGAAGCAACTTCTGGAGGTTTGTTCTTCAGAGCCTTGCTGAAAGCAGGGACTACGTCAAAGCTAAATCATATTGGGACATTTGGGATATTGTGCAGCTGAGTTTGGAAAACCTACAGTGTCTGCAATTCCAGTCTTCCCTTGCTGGCCCCTGTAAAGACTGTGACTGGGGGAGAAAAGACATTTCTAATATCTCGCTGGAGTTTCTATTGCTGAAACTTGTGGCTTTTACCTCCTGACTTTTCATTGGGAAATCCCAAGAAAAGGCTGCTTCTGTCTTCTCTCAGTGCGCCTGCAGGCAGTGGAAAGAAGGTTGCTGTAATTCCCCTTACAACTTCTCTCATGCCATCCACAAGCATGCTGTGCTGCAGCTCCCAGCCCTCTCTGCTGTACTCACACCCATTTCTCGGCTTTGGAGGACTCTGCGAGGTTTCCCACAGACCTCTCAGTACCAGTTAACTTATACTGCTGTCCATTGGTGTGCTGCTGCCAGTTGTCTGTGAAGTCTGAATAATAAGTTCCTTATGCAGTTACCAGCCACATTCTTTCACCCTGAGAAATCTGCATAACAGAGACCTTCCTTAAAGGCCAGGTAGAGAAAAAAGCGCCTGGAAAACTCTCTTAACTGTTTCTAACCCTCAAACTGACTTTGAAGTTTTTCAGATAGGGGAGATCAAAACAGGCAAATCAAGGGAATGTGCCCGCTGGCAATATCCAATCCAACTCCAGTGTACCTTGCAGAAAATCCTCCACAATATGTATGTGTAACAAAACCTGAACTCTAACTACAGCTGAAGTCACAGCATCCATTTAAACTCTCTCAGGCTGGAGAGCCTAGCAGGTCATGAGTGATTTCAATCCTTATCAGATGTGAATAACATAAACAATCGGAGAAATATGTTTTGTATGACATGACCCTTAATCACTGCAGAAAACCAAAAGGATACTGACCTTGATTAACATTGCGCTACTGAATTTGATATGAGAGCTCCCATTGATCATGGATTCCAACTACAGGGGACACAGAGAGTCTTTATTTTCTCCCCTTCGTTTATTACCTATAGAATTTAAGGTACATTTGAGAAGAATGTCATACAGGCTGCATCCATAATTTTATGCTCCCTGCTGAATATGAAGCTCTTACATTGTTTGTGTAAGAAAGCATATATAACCAGGGCTCAAGGGGAAATGCCAGTTAAGTTTCTATTGTAATGCATATGCAGGAAGACAAAGTTAAATTTCTACAGGTAACTCTGCAGGCAAAATTTTCTTGACCATTGCCTATGTAATCTCTACAACCTAAAGAAATGAAATGTGGAGATCTATTTATTTAAGTTTATAGGGTTTGGCCTTAATAATCTGCCTTAATCAAAAAGGTGTTTTAGTGTTCTGTAGCAGTACTGACACTCTTCTGTAATGTATTATCATTTATACTTTTTTTAATTGTTAAAATTAACACTTTTCCATGACAATTTCTTTTTTCTTTTTTTTTTTAAATTGCTCATTTCACAGCTCATCCTTCTCCTATCTAAGTTGTTCTTTCCTTTGCTCCTTGCCTAGCTGCCAAAATGAATTAATTCACTTATGCCCCTGGTTTTGCATGCATAAAACATCAGATATCAGTGAGCATTTTCTAACCTTCTGTTTCTTTGAGTTCTGTTCATTATTCTCTGGTTTCAAATAACCAGGGACTATACATTTATTTATTTTTTTTTTTAACTTCACAATCATTCATCTGATGTGTCAAATATTTAAAGAGGGTTTGCCAGCTCCTATACGGCAAGCTGAAAGTTGTGGAAAGTGGTTATAATCTGAAACACAGCCAAAAAATGCCTACAAATAATTACAGACTTCTCTCATGAGTCCCAGACATAGCAAAAGAGACTGTGGTTATAACTCTATAAGAACTTGGGAGTGTTGGTTGATGAGAAACTTAACATGAGCCAGCAGTGTGCACTCACAGCCCAGAAACCGACCATGTCCGGTCTGCATCAAAAGGAGCATGATCAGCAGGTTGAAGCAGGTGATCCTGCCCCTCTACTCTCATGAGACCTCACTTGGAGCATTGTGTGCAGTTCTGCTGTCCTCAACATAAAAAGGACATGGAACTGTTGGAACAAGTCCAGAGGAGGCCATGAGAATGATGAGCACCACGGGGATGACTGGAGCACCTCTGGTATAGAGGTAGGCTGAGAAAGTTGAGGATGTTCAGTCCAGAGGAGAGAGGGCTGCATGAAGACTGCATAGCAGCCTTCCAGTATCTGAAGGGGGCTTATAAGGATGCCAGAGAGGGACTCTTCATCAGGAACTGTAGTGACAGGACAAGGGATGACGGGTTCAAACTGAAACAGGAAGCTCAGATAGGAAATATAAGGAAGAAGTTCTTTCCTGTGAGGGGGGTGAGACACTGGAATGGGCTGCTCAGAGAAGTGGTGAATGTTCCATCCCTGGCAGCGTTCAAGGCCAGGTTGGACAGTCTTGGGTGACATAATCTAGTGTGAGGTGTCCCTGCCCATGGCAAGGGGGTTGGAACTGGATGATCTTAAGGTCCTTTCTAACCCTATCTGTTCTGTGATTCTATATTCTAAATTCAGTATTCCTCCTAAATCAGACCCAAAAGCTAGCTGTGTTGGAAAGGATATGTGGCTGTAAGGTCCAAAAAATGATAGCTGATTGCAGACCTCATTGATTGAGGAATGACCTCAGCAGTGTCTCGACTCCTAAATCATGCTCTGAATTTGCTTCACAGAAAGCTTGCTAGTAAGTTTGGGTCCAGGTTCAGGTCACTTTGTGTATGCAACCTATGTTGTAGGTCATGAAGGTAGCAAAAGCAAGGCACATGTGGTTAATTATTTTAACAACAGTTAGTAATCTTGTATCATATGCTGGGAAGTGAACAGGGAGTTGCTTGCAGCTTTGGATACTTACACTGCTTTAGAAAGCCTGCCTTCTTGCAGATATCCACTTCTGAAAACACCTCAGTGCTTTGGTTTTAGGAATTAACCTATATGGGGACCACAGTGACAGTATTACTTCCTCAGCTGGGAAAGTTCTTCATTTACAGCCCGGCACTTGAGATTCTTGTCCCTGTTGCAGTATATAAACAGAAACTCATTAAATGAGGTGTCTGTGAGCCACTTGCTTTGTGCCTAAAAATAAGTTCTGTGCCTTATTTGCACCATGTGATCAATCCAAGAGGGAGATGTTTTCAATCAAAATGTACCATCATGAACACTGCATGTTTTCACCTCAGAAAGTATATGGATTCAGAGAGCAAAGCAAAAGGTTGTGGCTTTCCTCCCCCCGCCCCCGCAAAGCCCTCTTTTCCTTCCTTATACCTAGTTCTTTTTAAAGCTCTAAAGTCTGGTTGGTGTCAAGGAAGGCTAAGCACTAAACTGCATCCACAAAGCACATATAGCAGTACCCAGGCCTGGCTTCGATGCCTCTGTTGAATCAAAATAAGCTGACATAAGCTGGACGATAGAATGACTGGGTTTGTACTGTCACAGCTTTTAAACTGCTTTTGAGCTCAAGCTGCTATCAAGCTCAAGTTTAACAAAATAAAGCAAAGAAACCTGCTTGAAACAACTCTTTGAATGAGCTTTTTTTTCCACTGGCAAACTTACACCTTTGTTCTATGTGTTCATTCTCTGCACTTTATCTGCTTCGAGGATTGCTTCATTGTAAAGATGAAGACAAGTATGATACTGCCTTGAGCCGTAGTTCCTTTGAGAGGATCCATCAGACAAAGCCACTGTTTTCTCAGCTTCTGCAGAAAATTCATTCCAAACATTAAACACATTTGCCTTCTTTTTTTATTATTCTTTTAAATATGTATCCCTCTTTCTAAGTAAATGCTGCTTCTGATGTAGAGCCTTGAATCTGAAGCAGGGAGAATCATGGTCAGACTTAACTGGATATGGTGACTTTGAATGTAGCTTCCATTCCAAATTAGTTGCTTTTCTTTCATAGCTTTTCTTTTAATCTTTTCCATCACCTCCAGACTGTTTCTCAACCATGTAGCTATCTGTGCAAAGCATTTGAATTCTATCTTTCCCTTGATATGGTGCTCATTAACAGTCTGATTTCCTCTTGTCCCATCACTTGTTACTTGAGGGAAGAGACTGATGCCCCTTACTACAACCTCATTTCAACAGAGAGCAATAATGTCTCCCTTGAGCCTCCTTTTCTCTGGAGTAAGTAACTCCAGTTCCCTCAGCCACTTGTGCTCTAGATCTTTCACCAGCTTCGTTGTCCTTCTGTGGACACACTCCAGCACCTCAGTGTCTCTTTTTGGGAGGGCCCAAAACTGAACAAAGCATTTGAGGTGCAGACTCTGCAGTGCCAGGTACAGAGGGATAGTCATTTCCCTAATCCTCCTGGACACACTCTCTGATACAAGACAGGAGGCTAATGGCTTCTTGGCTAGATGGTAGGTGGAGAAATTAGAGAAGTATTTTGACTGCAAAGTAGAAGACAGACAGATGAGGTGAGCCTTGGACAAAATAAATCCATGCTGCAGCACAGGTTGGGGCCTGACTGGCTAGACAGTCAAAAAAAAAGCCTTGGCTATTCCAGTAGAGAAGTTGAACGTGAGTCAGTGTGTGGCTTAATCACAGTGACAGTCAACTCCATGATCAACTTCACATTCAACTCCATTTGAAAGAGTTTGACAAGTCAGCTAAGGGAAACTATTATTCTATTTCCAGCATTTTAGAGACTGTATCTGCAGTACTGTGTGTAGCTTTGTGTCCCTGCCCAAGTAAAAGACAGATGGAGAAACCTGAGAGATGCACACAACAGGATGAGAAAGCAGGGCTTGTTTAGTCTGGAAGAGAAAGACTTTAGTAAATATTAAAGATGTCTTTATCTAAACGAAGGAACACACAATAATAAAAAACATAGTGAAAGCACAAGGGGCAACAGTAAAGTTGGGCAAGAAAAACTCTGATTTGGCTTAAAGTGGGACAGCAGAGGGAGGAAAAGGAAAGTTTTTTTCCACTGTGACTGATTAAGTGCCAGAAGAGAGTTCCAAAGGAGTGGTTTCAATCTTTATCCTTGGAGATTTTCAAGACAAGTTCCTGAGAAACATGCTCTGACTATGAAGTTAGGTCTCTTTTTGAGCAGGAGGTGGGACTACAGACCTCCTGAGGTGCCTCACAACATCATTTTTGTATGATTACAGTACATAGGCTATATAAAAGGAGCCAACCAAATGTGGGATTAAGTATGTGCAAATTAAACCCCAAAATGGATTAAAAAGCTGCTTTAGACTTTTTTAGTTAACTCTGCAGACTGTTCTTCCTTACTGGCTTCAACACAAAGGTGGATTGAGGTACAGGCCAGTGTCTGCAGGTGGTAGTATTAGATTGTGTTGTTCTTTAGCATAAAGTGATGATGGCATTGATTTAGGGTTGGTGATTTTAAAAAGCTGACAAATGTCTGTGGATGTGTGTTTTCTACTGCAGTCAAATCAAAATAAATAATATCATAAGAGAGACATACAAACCGCTTTGGTTATTGTCATATCACTACATGGTTTCTATTTCTGAGAAACACTACTTACATTTCAAAACACTGTTTTTCCCCCCAGCTTTCCATATGTCAGCTGCTATCAAAATACATTAGAGTTAAATGGAAAGAAAATTAAAACAATTTTCCTAGTCTCTTCAAGTGCTCAAAGAAAATCCCAGGCAATGCAGTCTGTGCTAGGTGTCCAACTCTACCCACGACTCTAGGACCACTCTACTGCCTCCAAGGATTGTCCAAGCACAAGCACCACATCCTCAGCATTATTATGGCAAATAATAAACTGATACTTTTCCCATACATTGGTTCAGTCATTTAAAACTGATATAAAATGCAGGGTTCAAGGCCGAGATCAAGATTCTCCTATTTCATGTGTACGTTAAATATGTCAATAGCTCTCCAAAGGCAACATGTTCTTCTATAGTGTCAATATACAGCATTGAAGTTGCAAATAAGAAATCAAAAGGAACAGTATTACTTTTACCTGAAGCGGCAGTGGGAAAAACTGGCAAAGAAGTAAGAGGACTTGAATCATCATTCAGGGGGTTTCTGAAATCATAGAATCAATCATAGAATCAATCATAGAATCAATCATAGAATCAATCATAGAATCAATCATAGAATCAATCATAGAATCAATCATAGAATCAATCATAGAATCAATCATAGAATCATAGAACAGTTAGGGTTGGAAAGGACCTTAAGATCACCTAGTCTCACCCCCCCTGCCGTGGGCAGGGACACCTTACACTAAACCATATCACCCAAGGCCTCGTTCAACCTGGCCTTAAACACTGCCAGGGATAAAACATTCACAAACCTCCCTAGGCAACCTATTCCACTGCCTCACCACCCTAACAGGAAAGAATTTCCTCCTTATATCCAACCTAAACTTCCCCTGTTCAAGTTTGAACCCGTTACCCCTTGTTCTGTCACTACAGTCTCTAATGAAGAGTCCCTCCCCAGCGTCCCTATACGCCCCTTTCAGATACTGGAAGGTTGCTATGAAGTCTCCATGCACCCTTCTCTTCTCCAGGCTGAACAGCCCCAACTTCCTCAGCCTGTCTTCATATGGGAGGTGCTCCAGTCCCCTGATCATCCTCGTGGCCATTCTCTGGACTTGCTCTAACAGTTCCATGTCCTTTTTATGTTGAGGACACCAGAACTGCACACAATACTCCAGGTGAGGTCTCACAGGAGCAGAGGGGCAGTATCACCTCCTTCGATCTGCTGGTCATGCTCCTTTTGATGCAGCCCAGGATACAGCTGCCTTTCTGGGCTGCAAGTGCACACTGGAGACAGCTCATGTTCATTTTCTCATCAACCAACACCCCCAAGTCCTTCTCCACAGGGCTGCTCCGAATCTCTTCTCTGCCCAACCTGTAGCTGTGCCTGGGATTGCTCCCACCCAGGTGTTGGACCTTGCACTTGTCATGGTTAAACTTCATGAGGTTGGCATCAGCCCACCTCACAAGCATGCCAAGGTCCCTCTGGATGGCATTCCTTCCCTCCAGGGTATCAACCGAACCACATAGCTCGGTGTCATCGGCAAACTTGCTGAGGGCGCACTCAATCCCACTGTCCATGTCAGCGACGAAGATGTTGAACAAGACCGGTCCCAACACTGATCCCTGAGGGACACCACTCGTTACTGGTCTCCAGCTCAGACATTGAGCCATTGACCACAACTCTTTGTGTGCAGCCATCCAGCCAGTTCTTTATCCACCGAGTGGTCCATACATCAAATTGATGTTGCTCCAGTTTAGAGACAAGGATGTCGTGTGGGACAGTGTCGAATGCTTTACGCAAGTCCAGGTAGATGATATCAACTGCTTTACCCCTGTCCATCAGTTCCATAGCTCCATCATAGAAGGCCACCAAATTGGTCAGGCAGGATTTCCCCTTAGTGAAGCCATGCTGGCTGTCACCAAGCACCTTGTTGATTTTCATGTGCCTTAGCATGCCTTCCAGGAGAATCTGCTCCAAGATTTTGCCAGGCACAGAGGTGAGACTGACTGCTCTGTAATTCCCCGGGTCATCCATTTTCCCCTTCTTGAAAATGGGGGTTATATTTCCCTTTTTCCAGTCATGGGGAACTTCACCTGACTGCCATGAGGTCTCAAATATGATGGCCAGCGGCTTCGCAACTTCATTCGCCAGCTCCTTCAGGACCCGCGGATGGATCTCATCAGGACCCATGGACTTGTGCACATTCAGATTTTTAAGATGGTCTCAAACCAGTTCCTCTCCTACAGTGGGCACAAGGTCTTCATTCTCACAGTCCCTGCATCTGCCTTCCAAGACTTGGGTGGTGCAGTCAGAGCCTTTGCCAGTGAAGACCGAGGCAAGGAGGTCATTCAGAACCTCAGCCTTCTCCAAATCCAGGGTAGCCAGTTCTCCTGAGAGCTTCCTGAGGGGGCCTGCGTTGTCCCTTGTCTGTTTTTTATTTGCTATGTACCTGTAGAATCCCTTCCTCTTTTCTTTAATACCTCTAGCTAAGTTTAATTCTAACTGGGCCTTAGCTTTCCTAACCTGGTCCCTAGCTTCTCGGACAATATCCCTGTACTATTCCCATGCCACTTGTCCTTGCTTCCACTTATTATAAGCCTCTTTTTTCATTTGAATTTTCCTCAGGAGCTCCTTATCCATCCAAGGAGGTCTCCTGGCCCTCCTGCTGCACTTCCTTCTGTTTAGGATGCAACACTCCTGAGCTTGCAGCAGGTGATCCTTGAATATCAACCAACAGTCTTGGGCCCCTCTGCCCCCTAGGGCTGTATCCCATGGAACCTTCTGAAGCAGGTTCCTGAAGAGGCCAAAGTCTGCTCTTTTGAAGTCCAGGGCAGTGAGGTTGCTGCACGCTCTTCTCACTGTCCTGAGGATCTCAAATTCGAGCATCTCATGATGGCTGCATCCAAGGCTGCCCTGCAGCGTCACATTTCCAACGAGCCCTTCCCTGTTGGTGAGCACGAGGTCAAGCACGGCACCTCTCCTTGTTGGCTCCTCTATTACTTGCAGAAGGAAGTTGTCTTCTACACAATCGAGGAACCTCCGTACCGTCCTTCCAACAGATGTCAGGGTGGTTGAAGTCACCCATGAGAACAAGGGCCTGCGAGCATGAGGCTTTTCCTATCTGTCTATGGAGTGCTTCATCCGCAGGTTCTCCTTGATCAGGCGGTCTGTAACAGATCCCCACAGTAATGTCTCCCATAGCTATACTCCCTTTAACCCTGACCCACAAACTCTCTGTGGACTGCTCACCTGTCCCCAGACACAGTTCCATACTCTCCAGCCTATCCCTAACATAAAGGGCAACTCCCCCTCCCCGCCTGCCAGGCCTGTCTTTTCTAAAGAGCCTGTAACCTTCCATTCCAACACTCCAGTCATAGGAGCCATCCCACCATGTTTCTGTGATGTCTATTATATCATACCCCAATAGACGTGCCCACATCTCTAATTCCTCTTGTTTGTTCCCCATGCTACGGGCATTTGTATAGAGGCATCTGAGCAGAGCTCCAACTGAAGCCGGCTCATTGGCTGGAGCAGCTGGGATATCTCTACATTGCTCCAAGCATTTATTATAGGTTCTGGCAACTGACTGGGTGTGTTGGAATGGAATGATGCCCCCCTCCCCCAACACATCTAGTTTAAAGCCCCCTTGACCAGTCTGGCAAGCCTCCTACCAAAACTGCTCTCCAGAGCAGCTCCACCAGCCCCCACTAGACCTGGCCTACAAGCTTGGGTCCCGTGTTCAAGACACCCAAACCCCTGACTATGACACCACCCTTTTAACCAGTTATTAACCTGGCCAATCCTCCTAGCTTTTTTTAGGTCCTCCCATGTACCCTGGAGAATTGATGAAAAGACCACCTGAGCTCCAGAGCCCCTAACCACCTCCCCCAGGGCTCTGTAGTCCTTCTTTATGTTCCCCAGGCTACTACTATCTATGTCCCTAGCACCCACATGTATCACCAGGAGTGGGTAATAGTCCGTGGGACTTACTAGAGCAGGCAGCCTCTCTGCCACATCCCTGATCCGTGCCCCTGGTAGGCAACACACCTCACTTGAGACGGGGTCTGGCCGGCAGACGAGTGCTTCTGTCCCTTTCAGTGTAGAGTCCCCTACTACTACGACCCGCCGCTTTTTCCTGGCAGCACCAGTAGAGATCTTTAGCAGTGCATCAGCCGGCTGTTTCTGCCTCGAGTGCGCCTCCTCATCAGCCCCCTGCAGGACAGCAAAGCGGTTCTGCGTGGGGACAGGGGATTTAGGGGGAAGCCCCTTGCTTTTGGGTGTCCTTTTCCTTCTTTTTTTTTTTTTGTTGTTGTTTTTTTGTCACTAATTCCCAGCTTCCCGGGTTAACGGCCTCCTTCTTTCCTTCATGAGGCAGAGATGAAGCTCGAGGCCCCTGCCAGGAGCAAGCATTCCTGCTTCCCCTCAGCTTCCCTGACACCTCGCAGCCTGTTAACAGCATCCCGCAGCTCAGCCCCTGATGCAGGAGCACCTCCACCAGGGAGCACCGAGTGCAGCCCTGCCCGTTGTGCCCCCTCCCCTCACCAGACCGGTGCAGGCACTCTCTGCACCCCGAGCTCTGCACTGCAGCCTCCCTCCCCTCTCACCGGCTCTGTCTGGGTGCCTCCGCTGCCACCGCCAGGGCAGCCAGAGCAGAGCTCCCGGACCGGGCCCTGCTCACACGCCGAGTGCTCACCATCCCGCCCGCCTGCCCGCGCAAACTGCCCCGACCCGCTCTGCTCGCCGCGCTCCCTGGGCAGGTTTTTACCCCCTCAGGGCTGGTGCCGCTGCTCCTGGCTCCGTCCCCTGTGAGTCCCTGCTCGCCTCAGCGGAGCTGCCGGCTCCTGGGCAGGTCCTGCCGAGGACTCGAGGCTCCCTCGGTGGCTCTCCCTGCTCCGAGTTGAAGCTCCTGGACGCTGATCTCCCCCCGCTCCGGTGTTGAAGGCGTCCTCTCTCGAGCTGCTCACCTCAGCAAATACCAAATCAAGGTCAGATTGGTCATCCCATGAAGGTACAATCATATAATAATTGAAGTGTTGGAAGAGATAGTCATCATCTAGTTCCAACACTCCTGCCGTGAGCAGTAACATCTTCCACTAGATCAGGTTGCTCAAAGCCCCATCCAACCTGGCCTTGAACACTTCCAATGAAGGGACATCTACAACTTCGCAGCCAACTTGTACATATTGACTGTATAGGCAACATAAAAAGCACATTCGGGGACCTAAAATAAGACAAAACCCACTTAATCCTTAAGTCTTCCTGAAGTAACATGAAGAAAATATTTTCCAACTTTTGTATCCTCCCTAAGTCAAAGCTTTGCTTATGTCCTTCTTGCACAAAGATTTCTGTAACATGGCTCAAGCAGCAATGTAGCCTAAAAGTACCTCTGCCCAATAAGTGTTAATTTGGGATATTCAACAACCCCATGGCAGCATCCTATGAATAGGGGAAAAATTCAGTTGATTTCAAAGAAGACATACTGTTTTCATTAAAGTCATACAATACCTAACAAATTCTGTTTAATACACAATTTTGTGCACTGTTTACAGCAGCAAGTCCAAATAGTTACTTTTGAAGGTGATAATACATGGTATAAATGATTAGTCTGAAAAGTTACATGAGCACATAATCACATATGGTCTTTAAAGTTTCATAAGAATGAGCAAGAATTGCTCCTAAACGGTGGTTTAAAGCCAATTTCAGGTCATAAGAAAAGGCATCCATCCAACATGCTTCTGTTTCATCTAAAACCAAGCTCCAGGGAGCATGAACAAACACAATAAGTAGAAAGTGCTGAAACTATTGCAGTGTAAGGAAGAAAATACTTCTTGCGGAAAAGATATTATTCTGGAGTTCTCTTGACCTATTATGGCTGAAAATTCAGGTAAGTGGTAGGTAGTCTAGTGGGCATAATGTTAGGGAAAAGAAATCACTTGCTGTAATTAGCAATATAAATGCAGATTTCAACAGGTGAGCAGCAAGCAATTGCTGAAGTTAGATGTACTTTCAGTCTTAAATTCAGATAGTAATATGAGACAGCTACAGCATGTTAATGTAAAAAGCTACTCATAAAGTTAAAAGGAAGGTTAAAGTCACCTTTGAGCACATACATTTACATGTCAAATTTACTAAGGAATACAAATACAATAGAACAGTTTACTCATACAATAGCTTTACAGTGCCTATCTCATATGCAGGAAAACACACTAGTGCCAATGTCGTGCTAACAGATTGGAGAGAAACAAAAGCAAGGGAAAAAAGATGATCTACTTTGCCAACAGACAGTGTCTGATAGCACTGTGAAAATTATTTTAGACAGGTTTACACCATGCAGTCAATAAAGCACTGAGTTTGCAAGACTCTGCATATGTGAGCTTACGAGGTCAACAAATCAGTTGTAACTTCGAGTTTGTCACTAGGTTCCATCCATTACCCTTTTCTTTCCTCTCTGCAGTAGCATTTACATTATATCTCCTTTTCTACAAGAGGTAACCCAGATTCCTCCAGTTCTCTTCAGAGGAGACATTTCTAGGTTCCAATTGATCCATGTTAGAGCTCATTTTTTTCTACTTAAGCATAGAATTTTGAATTTATGTCTGATGAATCTCAACCCATATTTTTCAAGCCATATTTCTGATTTATCAGGGTCATTCTGAATTCTCATTCTGTCCTCTCCTGTACTTGCAGTTTCTCCCAGGTTGATGCAGCCTAATATTCAATAAGTAAAGTTTTGATTCCATCATCTGGAACTTAAAAATTTAATAGCACCACACTCTGACATATCCCTGAAGAACCTCACTGGATTCATGCTTCCATTTCTGTCTGTGACTCACTCTAAATACTCTCTGAAAACAGACCCTTAACCTACTGATTTTATATTCACCAGGGCTTCAGAAATTTGGTTTTATTGTCATAGAATGGTTTGGGCTGGAAGGGACCTTTAAGACTCATCTAGTTCCAGCCCCCCCACCATAAGCAGGGACACCTTGCATTAGACCAGGTTGCTCAGAGTCCCCTGAAGGTTTACAGAGATGGTGCAGCTACCACCTCTTTGGGCAACCTGCACCAGTGTTTTACCACTCTCATCATAGAATATTTCTTTCTTATATTTAGTCAGAATCTATCTTTATTTCAAAATCATTCACCCTTGTACTGTCACAGCAGGCCCTACTAGATTATTATTATTATTACCACCCCTGGGCACAATGTGAATCCTGGAAGACAGTACTATTAGAAATAATGGTAGTGAATGGCGCCAGTTCTGGTAGTGGTCTCAAGCAGGCTTGCTTATGAGACTGTTTTATATGAAATATTGCTGCTTCTTCCTGTTAATACCTACTTTAAAAGTTTCTGAGAATGAAGCATACAGCAATTTAAAATCGTCAAACCCAGGCAATCCAAATAAGTATGTATTTTTTTGCTTTATACCCCTCTCGCAGGAAGAGAACTTACTATCTATTACAGGTACTAACTAATCTAATTGCAATTTTGCTTCCCAGAATGACTGATACTGAAAATAATTAAACCTTTAAGCCTTCTCCTCCCCTATCTGTAGACAGAGTTTCCTCTTCTCTGACTTGTGGACTAAGACCTCCACTCATTTTTTTCCTCTATTACTGGTAAGGAACTTTCCTAGAAAGTTATCTTGTTACCACACCTGAAGACCACAAATTGCTTCTGTTTTGGCTTGTGCTTTTCCAGGTCTACCCTCACAATCTGTCCTCAATAAGACAGACTACTTTCCACCACTTTTTTCTTTTAAATAATTCATATAAGCTCTTCCTTAGCTTATTTGTTTAATGAAATTAATCTCTACTATAATTTCTGTCCTCCTACTAATTTGGGCAGCTTGTACTGAGGTTTGTAATAAGGCCAATGCCAAAAACTGAAGGGGAAAGTGGAGAATTCTTCCAATAAGGATCAGGATGGCAAATTTTTCACACCAGTGAAAACAGTATTAATGAATTATAAATTAACACTGTGGAACAGTCTTTTCCTGTGTGAATAATCAATTTAGTTTAATTATATAGAGACTGAAAAACTTAGCATTCTTTGAGGTTAGTGGCTCACAAGTTATATCTTTGCTTATATTTAGGCATATCTTTATTTTATTTGTTTTTTTTTTTTAAAGAATTTGAAACAATTATAACCAGTTTTAAATGAACTGGTTCAATCAGTCTTAATCCATCTTTGTTGTGGACAAATTAGCATACTGCCAATATTAATGGTATATGCTTATTTACACAGGTAATTACTGAAGCCTCAATAAAAAAAAATGCCTTCTGACATTGTACTTTCTCTGGCTAAGGTGTCTGATGTTTCTATCTACTACTTCTCCTCTCCAAAATAGATCTTTCTCTGTGTATGCTTTTATATTTCCCCTTGCCCTATTACACTTACCCAGCCAAATGGAGGCATCGAAGTGGCCTCACCTTAGAGACAAAATCCAAGCTGACAAAGGTCACTAATTCACTGGGCTTTTCTTAGATCTACAGATTTTCAATATAGTTGCAGCTGACCTTGAAACTTCCTCTCAGATTTGTGTCCGAAGAGATAACGGCAGAAGCGCTGATAGACTAACTAGTGTTCTGGGGTATGAATCTGTGTCGAGTTTACTCCCCTAGCAGTATATCATTCTTTATCTGAAGTATTACTTATTCTAGTACTCTTACCTCTGTCAGCACTACGAGTAGTTATCTCCCTCTATATCATTAAGGGAGAAAAATCCTGTGGAGTGGCAGGAAACAATTTACACTTGGAACAAGGAAAAAAAAAGAAAGTAAGAAGGTAATACAGCTTGAGTGCAAGCCATAAGCTGTGTTGCAGTGAGAAAAGACTGTAGACTCAAAGATTGGCTGAAATCAAGAGTGTTGTTACTTTACTATTACAAGAGATTAAAAAAATCCTACAATGCTCCAAGGGTGTGAGGGAGAAGGGGGAAAACAACCCCCACAAACACACCCAAACCATTAGGGAGTTTTTTCATATATTTCCAAATAATTGAAGAATATTGATTATCTTACTCATTTACTCAAAGACAGAAAATAAGGCCTTGACCCCTGTATGAAATCAGGTTATTTTAGTGGCAGGTGATGTGTTCAACATTTTTTCAAATTATGTCACTTATCCTTTAAAATTCTGGGTCTCAAATCCTTACGACAAAAAGAGCATTGAAGTTCAGTTTAATTATTGAGAACAGACCATCAAAAGAGTCAGAGCAATTTATATACACCCACGTCACCCCATCAATCGATATACCATCATTTATCAGAAGTTCTTATGCATCTGTTCTCTTTCAATAGCCTACGGATCAATTGCTTGTACCCAAGCATCAAGTAGCAACTGTCTCTGTTGGCAATTATTAAAATTATTAAAATAAGTAAATAAAAATCAGAAACCCTTAAAATATCATAATGCATTTCTGGATACTTATAAAATACTAAACCATGAACTAGAGCGATAATTTCTGGAGTTTTCTTCAGTGTTTATGGTCATCCAGAACCTGATACTTCAGGTAGGAAAACAAGCACAGGCACCCACTGTTATCAGTTCCCATAATAGTTCAAGGTTTATATTTGCCACTTAACAACCAAACTGAGATCTCAACACTCAGCAGACAGCACTGAAAGACAGGAAGGTTAGAAAACTTTTTTAGATGTCTTTCATAAGCATGCCAAGATCTAAGTAACTGCCTGCATTAATTTCCACTGATCCATGCCTCCTGGAAGTGAAGGAACTTTTACTCAGCTGATGCTATATAAACCAAAGGGCTGGTGATGCTATGAGACCTGAACAGAGATACAAGGCTTCAAAATGAAGTGTGCTGCAAATTGTTGTGTTTTTTTTTTTTCATATTTGTGCAAATGAATAGGTTGTACAGTGAAAAGTAAGTATCCAAAAGAGAGAGAGCCCATACAACTGCGAATTTGTCACTACTGTGATCATGTTACATCAGATTTAGGGACTGCATCGTGAAGTTATAGTTTTCTCAATATTTACACCTGTATTTAACACAGGCTAATCCTTGTACATGCCATCCTAGCATATCGTAACCAGAACTACCATTTCCTTCAGTTCACAGAGGTTCTGCTTTTTCTCTTCCTCTTTGCACTTCAGGGTACAATGATGGCTCTGGTCATACTCCAGATGAAGTTTTTCAATATTATTCTATTCTGGTATGTTATCTCTGGTGTTTTTTTGAAGAAAAAATATTGGAAAAACTGGACAGGACATTGGAAATACATTGCAAACTGCAGATCGGGATGACCAGCCAGGAGAACATTAAAGCAGCTAATTTTCACATGACCCTAGGTGAGTCAAAGGAACATGCTTTTAATCAATAAACCTGTCTGACACACTGCCAAAGTTATGGTTTGGACTTACAGAAGTTCCCAGAATTGTTTGTAAATATTTTGCCACCAAGGTTTATTTTTAAAATTCGTAATTTAATCTAAATTCAAAGAGAAAAAAATAACAGGAACATTTAAAACACTTCTTAAAATGAAGTACTGAAAAAAGAGTTAGTTCCCTGAATTTGAGACCAAATTGATGATGTATATCTTCCCATACTTGCAAGAGCTGAGGACCAAACCAGTCCCCCCAAATACACACTGACTGAGAGGGAAAGGAAGAAAACAGAAGGCCTTATAGTCCCTGCAGGTGACTTGGGTTGTGGAAGGATCCTGAAAATAATTGCAATAATCATGAAGAAGGGAAACTAACATAAAATTGAGTTTCCTGTTAAAAGGCAGAGCCATTGGTCTGGGGAAGAACAAAAGCACTCAGGAACACTGGAAGGGAATGGATATTGCTGGATAGATCCTCAGCCCAGGGACTATGCAGCTATCGTGGGAATTGCTACTCTCAGCATGTGCAGAGAAGGCAATTCCTAGCAGCTATTAAATATGCTAAGGATGTCATGAGACTGACTGGAAAAAGGTGCTCTATAAATGATAGCAGGCAAAGTTACATGTAATGCTAGAATGATGGTTGAGGGCACAAGGATGAAAAGCAAGGAATATACCAGGCTTCTCTCACATGCTTGATATTATTTAATTACTCAAAATGTAATACTTTCTCTAGTTCTTTATTTCTGACTAAATTTCAGACAACTGAATTTTATCCTATTCCTGCATATTCATTCTGTCTCAACGGTCAAATAAGGTTCCAAACATATCAAAGCACAAATTTTAACTATACAGTACAATAACTAATTGGATAAGACCACTGGAGGCAATTCTGCTATCACAAAATAACTGCTTTGCCAGCAAACAGGGTGTTTAGTCAGGACTCAAGAGCCTCAAGCTTTACTTTTTTGCTCTGCAATGTGGATTTGGGCAATTATTTTACCTCTTCCCTCAGCTTTCTTTTCTCATCTCTACAGAGGAAAATGATCTGCTTCCACGAAGTGCCACAAGAGATGTCTAACTTTAGAAGACATGTACCTACTTAACTGACCTTTATCTCCCAAAGCAAATATTCTTTGCCATTAAGAAAAACAATAACCTGGAAAAGGCACCAATAAACAGGCTTTATTAATATGGAATTAAGATTAGCCTTTTGTTCTTCCAAGACTGCTGGAAGTAGCACTCTTCCAAGTAGGAAACACAAAATTTATAGCAATAATATCTTAACTGCTCAAACACTTTATGCTTACAGATTATGCAATTTTATGGAGAAGAGAGTCCAATAATAATTATTGTTTCTGTTTAAATCTCCTCTCCCTTCACAAGGGAAAAACTGCCTAACTGAACCCTACTAGAGGAGGTACCCATCATGTTCTCTAGCTGCCCTCAGGATCACCTTCACACCTCTTTTACAACCCGTCACCTATTATTCTATGCTGTGCTCTCCTGCCTACCACTGCAGCTATAGACTACAAGAGCACCACACTTTACAGCTGTCAATGGCAATGGCAATAAATTCTGAGCCACCCAATACCAACAAGTACCTTCAGTCACACAGAAAAAACAAAGCATCACCAGTTGGCCCAGGTTTCCTCACCTCACACACCACTGTTTGCTATTCACCCAGCTTCCATTACACCTAGACAAAGCAAAAGCAGTTTAGTGGCTGCAGGTAGGCAATAGTAACTTCTCTCAATATCTCTTGGCCTCAATACAGACACTGTATGACCCATCACATGTTGTTTCTTCATCTGTGATGTTGAGGTTTTCTTTGAGGTGTGGGGTGTGCAAAGAGGGAGAGGGAACAGCATTTAAGAAAGAATTGTATAATTGAGAATCCATCCTCTAGCTGTCAGTCAGAAACTCCCAGGCAACAAATTGTGCATCCAAGACACTCAATTTTAAATGAAGAGGTAATTACTGGGTTTATTTTTAAAGGATGGGGAGGGGGGAGAGGGAGGAGAAACCAAAAAGAAACCCATGGGTATTCCAACTTTCAGTAATTAAATATTGAACCATGGTATGATTTAATGCATCCTATTCCTGTTCCAGCCTGGTCACGTGTTCCTGAAGAGATTTATATGAAAACTGGTACATAATCATCAGCAATTTGTCTTCATCTGTCAAAACCCATACAAGTCTCATCCACAACAAGAGCAATCTCTCTGTAATTCTTTCTGGATGTGCAGCTGACAATTGTCACGTTTTGAAGCTTTAAACAGCATAAAAGCTTCGCATGATACTCTATCTAATGGGTTCACATGCTCCTGCAGTCACATTAATACTGCTAATTATTGTTGTCAATACAGAGCAAGTAAATGAATGGTGGGATTCATCTGAATTTCTGAGCAAGGCTAACATTTCATAGCAGTGTCTTAAAGCTTCAATACATCCCATGAAGTTTTATCAGACTTGTGCCATACAGCATAATGGAAATAAATGCCAGAGGCATTAAAAATATAGTCCCATACTGTTCTTTGAAAAACTAGCTCTATGATCACATTATAGCATTGAATGTAACTTTGTAATTCAAATATTTTTAGTTTCTGTCTGTGTGCATGAGTGCATTGATAAGATAGTGAAATATAAAAATGAGATTAACTGAACAGCTTTCCTGTATGTGCAGCTATGCAAGTTGAAAAGATCAAAATCAGCAGCAGGGCTAAAGCAGCCAAAAAAGAAATCACAGTTTATGAAGGTCTTATGGGAAGATTATTGTATTACCTCCAGTACAGAAGAGGTACAGATCTGCTTTAAACTGATTCCAAATCCATTTGAACTTCAGAATACTTTGGAATGATTGGTTTTGCCCCATTTTACTGTAAGAGCTCATCTTTAAAACACATATCTTAAATAATAGGGTTTCAGAGAGGCAGAAAATACCAACTAGTCCACCATTATTTCCCTGGGCTGAATCAGCCTTTCCCAATTCAATTTTCATGAGAGCCACCTGCCATGGAAAATACTCAATCATGTGAGTTGGGCAGCATCCTCCAGCAAGTCCCCGTGCCATAGCATGCCCTGCCTGTGACTGATAGCTGTGGATCATGGGCATGTCAAAGCATGTTATCCTACCTAAGATGTTATGCTGTGGTAGGGTAGACTCAGTGGGATCTGGATATTCAGAGGAGGTGGTAGCTATCAAAGATACAGCTGATGACTTAAACCAAGCTTAAGGAAAGTTTAACAAGTCAGACCACTTTTAAAGAAACCAAGTAAAACTCACAACACACCAAGATCTTAAATCAAAGTGTACATGTTAACCAGTATTTTCTGCCAAATTCAATGGAGTTCAATTACTAGCTTTCATCCAATTAGCTTTTTCTTTTATCTCTCATTTTTCCTCACTCTAGTCCCTAAATCCTGCAACAGATATCTGTTAAGTGGTTAATGGCTGACATGCTTTCAGCTAGAGGTAGCTGTGTCAGGTACGTGTTACTGATCCTCATTCAGATTTCACCTACCAGCTCACCTTAAGAACATTTCAGGTTTAAAGTTCATTTGCATTAAGTTTATTTATGCATGGTTGTCTGCTGAATGCATTACTGCAGTAGAAAAACAAGTGATCAAAAAAGAAGAATGATTTTTTCCTCTCTTCTCAAGAAACACTGCAGTCTGCTAAAACCATTCTGCTGAAGTACTTCTAATCCTGAGAGGTTCACAAATAACAGGTTTTATTCTCTACACTCACAAGTGGCAAGGTGGTTAGTTTTCAGATTTCATCTCTCCAGCAAGGTCATTTTCCCCAGTGATTCAGCACTTTGGCATTTCATTTTCTCTTTAAAAAGGGAGAAACAAAGTCTAGTAGGAGCACACACAGAGAAATTTTGGAGACAAGATACAGAAGAAAAGGGTCGGATGCTTTCCATTGTGCCCAGGAAATTATTATACTGACCGGTTGCTTTATTTAGACATAGTGCAGACAGCTTGCTCTTTGTCCATTAGAACTGTCTTGCTCTTAATTACATTGACTTCTGAAAGCTTTGATTAATTACAATACAGAGCAAAGGTTTTGCGTGGAGAAATGATGATGTCAAAAAACAGCTACTGATCCTGACCAATTTAGGTTAATGCTTACAGCATTTTATGTCCCATAATAAAATAGAGACAAAGCTGTCACTAGGAGGACTGTAGATGCTATGGAATATTTATACTGATCAAAGAGGTTCATGATGGCAGCAGAGTAGCAATTCATTTATTTATTTTAATTGAAACTGAATGAAAAGTAAGAGGCAAATAACAGATTTTCGGTTCAGTCATTGAAATGAAAATAAATTGAATACATATGTTTAATTGAGAGATGAAGTTTTCCTCCCCCCACCCAGGTTTGGAAAATTCATTCTCCATGTGGGGATTACTTTGGTTCCTGCAAAGGTTTGAGAGCCTACGTAAACTTCAGGCAGTCAGATGCTTTGCATCTCTCCACCTCATTTCCATCAAAGCCCTCAGTGGCTTTCATAAGTTGGTGTTAGTACTTTCTGATATCTATGGCACTATTATAAAAAATTATATGCTTTCCTGAGTTGCATAAGAAAAAAATTTGCATTCAATTCCCTAAATAGCCATAGAAGGTTTACATGTCCTTGAAAGCATCACTTAAAGTAGGGTTCATTGAAACCTAACTGATAGTCAAGCTTTTCAATGGTTTTGGGAAGCCAACAGAAGAAAATTGAATTGCCCTCTGCAAGGGTTGCTGTCTCTCCAGGAACTATAGATGGAAGCTAGATGACAAGGTTAGACTGCATGCATAAAGTTGCAGGACCTGTGTCTCTCTGCCTCATTTTCTACACCTTTAACTTGGTAAAGGCAGCAATTCCCAGGGCTGCTATATGAGGCCATATTCATTAACATTTCAAGTCCTCCTACTAATGACAAGTATAGGTGAAAGATTTAAGAGTGACACTCCTGCTTCTTGACTGATTTTTGCAGTGCTGATATTTGTGGCTTCTTAAATCACTGTTGCAACCATTCCCATCTTTTCTGTGCATAGAGGGATTTTTCAACCCCCTGAATAGTTTCTGGTAATCTTTTTCTCTTTTACCTATGTATCCTACTCTTTTGAAATCACTACAGTGCTTAAGTTCCATTTAAATACCCCCTAGAAATATACTCAGATATTTTTTCCCTGTTAATCAGATACTGGTATTTTTTATTGTGCATAGTTTTAGCATTAAGAGTTGAGTTGCAAACTGTAACCTGCAGTACTAGTTTCCAGACTGAAATGCAAGTCTATTTGAATTAGCTTTATATGACATTTTCCTTTGTCACTATGTTGTTACCCCATCAACCTGCAGACTAAATCTTAGTGGGAATAGACTGTAGTACTGTTAACTCAGGCTTCTACATCTCTCTGCTTGAATTTCAAGCTCTGATTAAATCTGAACTACTCCCCAACTTTTAAACTCCTTGTGGGAAGCAGGTCAACTCGGGAAGAAAACAGCATCTCCGGAGAGCATACATCAGCAGTTTTGGGGGTCAGGCAATATAACACAAGAGACACAGAGAAAATTCAGGAGTCAGTTCATGATGTATTGCTTTCCTTGCTGTCTTTGAAATGGGGCTCTTTCATGAGCAATACAGTGATGTATTGATGCTGCATCTTCCTCAACCACCCCACCAGCTCCTCTCTCCAGATCTGCTATTACTCTTGATACAAAATAGATCCTGCACTATTTCTAAAACAGTCTCTGGCCACTGGGTTATCCTTTCTGAGTTTACTTTAGGGAAAGTTCACCACTAAGAGTTTACTGGATTTTAGGACCAAGCAGTTACAGGACACTGGAAAAATGAAGCATAAGTAGTATCTTGATGGGAACCACATCTTGAAGGCCTTGTAAGCAGTTACCTTCAGAGGAGGCATCCAAACTTCATATTTCCCACCTGTACTGGGTCAACAAACATTAAAGGGACAAAATTAACACATAACCTTATCTGTTCTTCAAAGGCTGCACCTCAGAAACTAGTTACAGAGTAGAGGGCTCATAGCAGTGTCAGTATACATAATCAAACCAAGCAGCACTAAGAAGAAAATAACCTCCAATAACCACCACACGAAAAATTATATTCCCTACTTCGTCATAGTCACATCACTTTCCAATCTTACATTTAGCATTAAACAGAACACCTGATGTTACATATACTGTCTGCATACAGAAACACCTGTGCAGAGAAGCAACCACAGGGGAACACATACAGCCAGTGAGTCAGCAGAAGTAACTAAAATGTATGCAAGGACATCTAAGCAAAAGAAGAACTCAAACTTCTCTGCAATTAGACCTTCCTCTCACTGCACAGGATTTTACATCTGACAATAAAGCTGCGAACATCTTCTGAAAACTGAGGTCCAGCCCCTCATGTGCAGTCTTAGCTATAGCAACAAATTTTGCAGTTTAATTATAACCATCAAATACCATTACAGCAAGCAGTTCAATGAAAACCAAAACAATTAAAACTTAATTATTTATGCCTTTAACAATTGAATAACAGAACTTACCTCTCTTCTGTCTTTCCTTGCGCAGACCTTTCTCAGCATAACACCCACCAACTTGCCTTCTCTTCCCCCTTCCTTTTACTAGGGGACAGAATGGGCTATTTAGAGGCCTGCCCGTGCTGATTGCTTGAGTAGCTATTTTCTTCTGGCTACCACGTGGGTGTTACATGCTGCAGTTATGTGCAATAGCTTGCACCTGTTGTAACAAACAAGCCAACTTTCCATCCTTTTGGTAAATTTGTACAATCTCTTCTGCCTTCTCTCCGTAGGGTAATAGGTTCATAACAGAGAACAACACTGAAAGCACCAAAGGATGCCAAGTCCTCAGGAGTACCGAGTCAGAAATTCTCCAACGATTGTGGAAGGGGCAGAAAATGAGTTTTTCCTGGTGGCAATGATCTTTAAATTACTGTCTTAATTAAACATTTCCCAACCTGAATCCAGTAGCTCATAAGCAGAGATGGGAGTATGTATTTCACAAAGAGCTGTGCTGCAGCTGTAGCAGAAGAGTAGCCTCTCAGTTTCCTGTGTTGCGGGTAACTTCGTTTCCTATCTCCTCCTAATAGTTAGAGTTAAATTTGTTTCCATCTGTGCCCCAAAGAGGCAACTGTCCTCACTCATCCTTAACCCACTTCATTTCTAGAGTGAAGCAAACCTATCTGTAGCACTTTAGAAATCCTTTTCCTTTCCTGTGAACTTTCTGCAGTGACTTTGTGTCCTTATCTCATCTGTCTTGAGCCTCTTCTCGCTAACATCTATGACAGTTCTTTAAAAAACTTATTATATCCCCATCAATACCTACCTTCAGTGTCACACTTTGTAGCCACTGTAACAAAGACAGCACAAATGATGAGGCTCCGGAGAACAAATTCAGACAAAATGTTACTTGTGGTTTATTAGAAGGACATAAATAAACCAGAAATAAAAGAGAGCCAGCTAGGGTAAGATTGTTGAGAACTACCCTGAAACTGCTTTTCACCAAGTCTTGCTTAAAAACAGTGAGATTCAAGCATTTGGTAACACAGATTTTATTTTATAGACTTTTTATACTTAATCATCAAGTTTAGCACAGGGAACATCTTTTCGCTTTGGGTTTACACAGGAGTTAGCACAGTGAAGTCTGGAATCGCTCTCCCTCTGTGCTACAAATGATGATTACAGTGTCTCTTCCCTCAGAGTAATTTATTTATATTTTTCTTAATGATCATTAGTGAAACATTATTGAGTTCATAAAAAAAAGGAATAAAGGAAAAATTATGTTCCACTAACAAAGACACAGGAAGAGGTTCATGTTTTTCTGTTTTGTATCTCACATCCCCACTGGAATTTACCAGAAGAAAGTCTGACATAATTTCCCATGAAAATTTATTTACAACCTACATACTAATATACATATCCATGCCATGTAATCTGAGAGAAGAAGAACAATAAGAATATCATAAACAGGACTGCAGCAGTAGGAGTAAAGCCTCGAACACAATACTCTCAACTCCTGGGTTACACTGGGTCTTAGAACTAAAGATTTTCAAGTGCCAATGAAATTTCATTGCTAAAAATCATTCTTTTCAATTGCCAGGAAAGAATTTGATGATTCTTTTGCAAAAGTTTCTTCCTTGTGTTTTTTTCAGCTACTTACAGATCTTTTAGATAGCTCTCAAATTTCAGACAGAAGAGGGGAGAGTAAAGAAACATTTTAAAACTAGGTGTGAATTTCTCCTTATTCCTTGGTCAGCTCTGTCAAGTATCTTTTGAGATATTACGTTATCTCAAAAGAAGAAAAGAAAACAAGGAGAAAACCACCTTGTTAATACTCCTGAAATATATCAAATTCAGAAAGGCTGAAAGCATCCAACAGGGAAAGAGCATAGGAAAGAATTTTATAGCATTTGTAAAATGCTTAATTCCTAAATCTGTGAATTTCTTTTTATTTTTAGCTTGCATCACTGCGGAAGAGGATATAGTTTGCACAATTCTTTTAAAGTGATTCATGTCATGACCAGTGTCTTGACTTGTGCCATCTTTGAACTCATGCAACATAAAGAATGACAGCTTAGAATCTCAATTCCTATTTTACCAGTCATATTGTACACTTTGCTTTGATCTCAACCAAATTTAGCTGACCTTTCCAACAAAACCAGGACAGAATACATCCAACTGCATGAAAAGTTCAGTCTTCTCAACCTACTTAAGGAAGAGAAAAGGAAACACTTGAAGGACTATTTGGCTAAATAACAACACCAAAGACTAAAGAGAAATTACTGGGCTGTAGCCAGTCTTCTTCCTAGTAACAACTTCTCTTCAGCTAAATCAATTAAGTTAGTAGTAGTGGTAGTAGTTGTTGTAATAATAATATTCAAGGAAGTATATTCTCACTAGTGAATTTCTTTCATGGTATTATATTTTATCCACAGACTACCCACTTATGTTTGTTTCTGTAATCAATCTTTTCTCAAAAATTTTCTCCATTTTTTCCACCCTATCAGTGCAAACTTATTTCAGAAATTACCCTTAGCTTTTCCATCTCTCTTTTCTATATGCTGAAGCGGATTTACTCTCCTGTTTTGTGGTCACTTTCTTGTCTCCTGGGACTCTTCATAAAATTTTCTTCAAAGATGCATGATAAAAAGAACTCAAAGCTTTAGTGCCTGTTTCCCACAAAACAAAATAATGCATTTACTCTGTTTTTTTGCTTAATCTTGCAGGTCTTTATCATGAGTCATCCTGAAAACACAACTGGGAAGTCACACAGCCTGACTTTATCTCTCCCTGGATAGCCTACTGCAGATGTGAGGTTAGACCAAATAATGCAAGTCTGTTCACAAACTTTATCACCATCACCAGGTTTAATTCCATAAGCCATACCCATTAGTCATCCATGGGAAGTCCCATTTCACTTTTAGACCATGATCTCAAAAAAACTTCACAGTATTGAGAGATTTCGTGTCAGTATTCACATTCCCCTGTAAATTACCAGCTGTGGAGAGAAATGTGAGACCTTGACATTGATTCTTCTCTCCTTTCAATTGTCAGATATTGGTTTAACTTGGTGAAATTGCATTAGTGGAAAACCAGATAATGGTCCTAACTCAATAAGGGACATTATTTGTTTGCTTTTTATCTGGTGCCAGCCCCATTGCAGTTAACCAGTCTTGAGTATATTCCAGAATAGCAATGCCGTTTGAGTAAGGATTGGAATATAAAGCTATTTAGCCTGAATAGTTTCCCTCTAACCTAATACACAACTAGACATTTATAATTTAGGAACCTACAATTTAGGGCAGAGCGAGAGAAGGAAAGAAAGAGTTGACATTAATAACTTCATTGATGTGCCTGTTGTAGAGAGCTTTCTCAGGAATGGAGAGCTGTTACGTAAAATGGCCAAATTACCAGTCACTGTCAAAGAGGAAGCGTTTACAAAGTAGATTCCTAATTAGGAACATCACTTAAAAATTCATAATTAAGCAAACTGCATTTGAACTGTTGATCATATACTTACTGCTGAAAGAACATATTAGGCTTTAAAAGACTCCTGGACTCTAAAGCAAAGCAAATAATAAGAAGAAATGTTAGGGGTTGCCAAATCTGGTATCTATATACCCTATAATACACATGTAAACACACCTGGCCATGCAGATTAAAGTCTCATGAAAACACAGATGACATAAAACAGCCTGATGCTATTATCCCCCTCTGGCTGATCAGGATGATGATCCATTAGTGGAAAATAATCACATATGTGATGTAGATCTCCTCAGTATCAGGGCTTAAACAGTCTATTCAGGACCTGGCCCCTTGATTCTTCACCTCCCCTTGCCTCATAAACATACACACACACATGCAAATAGGTTTCTCAGTTGACCCCTGGGCCCCACAGTTCCTCCTGTATTCAGCTTTGATCTTTCTGATCCCTCTGTCAACTTGCAGACCCTCTGGTCTCTCTAGTGTCTGGCACAGACCTAGGTTTTACTTGATATCTGGCTCTCAAGCCTTTTATTCTTCTTGAAGGGTAGTCCAGCTAGATGTTCACTAGCAATTACACGGTGACTTGTGCACCCACACTATCTATATGCATTCATTCTGATACCTATGGTTGTGAGCACTGCATATATATGGAACACTCTGACCCATGGTCTGAATCTGGCTGCTGCCACTCAGACCCCCATACACACACATGCAGAATAGACACCCTCTTATCTAGTAAAGTATTTAGAAATGGAGTTTGATGAGAAGACAGACCAGACTGCACTGCTCATGTATGTGCTGGGCATAGCCAGACAGGTACTCTATCCAGCAATCCCCTTACAGCTCCTTTTATCCCCGTATTACATGCTTGCTTACCCCACAACCACTTTGAACCCTTCCTTTCCCTGTCTTCACTTCTTCCCCTAAGCATCCCATAATAAGTCTTATTCAAACTCAAATGTTCTCATGAAGTGTACCATATTGCCTGGGAAGTAACCCTTGTGGGTCTGTAAGGTGATCTGGAAAGCCTCTCATGTTGACTTGTCATGATGGGTGTCATTTTGGCTAATGGGGCTGACAGCTTTTCTGGGACATCTTAGTCCTGGAAAATGGGGTAGTGATCCAAAACAAATTAACTCAATCTTACTGCTGTAGCCAAAGAGTGCTGTGTCATGCAGACAAAACCATGCAGGTCTCAAAAGACTTCTTGCCTTAAAACAGAGCTCTAAGCATTGAAAAAACACAATTCACCTGGTCCTGCTATTCTGATTTTTTTTTTTTCCCCAAGATTCCCTAAAGAGTTTGTCCTGGGTTCAGCAGTAGCAGTCATGTTTCTCCTTCGTGGTAGCTGGTGCAGTGCTGTGTTTTGACTTCCAGCCTGGGAACAGTGTTGGTGATACCGATGTTTTTGGTTGTTGCTAAGTGATGTTTACCCTGACCAAGGACTTTGTGAGGCTCATGCTCTGCCAGGGAGGAGGGGAAGCCGTGAGGAAGCAGAGACAGGGCGCCTGACCCGGGCTAGCCAAGGAGGTATTCCATACCACAGCACGTCATGCCCGAGGTGGGGAGTAACTGGGAGACACCCAGAAGGACACGGGCTTCCGGGTGGGACTCATTTCTTGGCCGGTGGTATCGTATTCTCTTCCCATGTTATTTTCTCTTATCATTGTTGTCGGTGGTGGTAGCGGTGGTGATTTGTGCTGTACATTGGTTGCTGGACTGTTCTTGTCTCAACCCATAGCAGTTGCACTCTTTTGATCCTCCTCCCCGTTCCTCCAGGAGCAGGGAAGGGGAGAGCCCCTCGATTGCTCTCAGCCCAGCACCACTCACTGGGAGTGAGTGAACAAGCTGTCTGGCTAGGGTTTAAACCACGACAGAGTTTCACTGGAAATACCTATGGGAATAATAAAGGGAATAATAATGTTGGAAATTATAATAAATGGAAACTTACAGTATAGAACCTTTTGTCTTACGTTCTTTTAAAACAAAATAGGCCATTCAAATTTTTAAGTGTTCTTCTTAAGTGCAGGCATAAATATATTGGCTAGATGAGACTGGAATTACCATGAAATGTTGATGATGCTAAAGTTCTTTTCTCATTTCTGTAAAGTTCTGTTCACATTTCAGTCTTCATAAATGACTATGAACAAAGATAGACCTAATGCTTAGCATTTTCTTTCCCCTGAGAACCTCTGAATTAGCTGTAACTTACAATGGAAAAAAATGCCACCAGCAAATACCTGAGAACAAATCTGATTATCAAGAAAAAAAATACATATTATGTAAACCCAGTAAATAGCACAAAAAGAATAATAGGAAACAGGTTGCTTTGATCACTTTTAGAAACCCTAAATTAAAGCACTGGTGCTGTAGCAAACTAACATGCATTGAAAGTAAAACTGGGTTACATAGTCTGGAGCATATTCCATCTTTCTTTTCAATAGAGTAAACCCAGGTCTCATTTGTACCTGTCCAAATCTAGCATACCTCAAACTAACTCACCAGAAAAGATAATTGTGCAGTCCAGAGCAAAAATAACAATCTGAAGAATCTGAAGGCCAGGTTGGACGACGCAAGGCCAGGTTGGACGAGGCCTTGGGTGATGTGATTTAGCGTAGGGTGTCCCTGCCCACGGCAGGGGGTTGGAACTAGATGAGCTTAAGGTCCTTTCCAACCCTAATGATTCTATGATTCTAAGAAAATCCCAGTCTTCATTAGTTATTCCTGCTCAATTTTAAATTCCTCTAACTTTATCCCCAAATTAACTCACAGTTATTGTCGAACTGGAATCCCCATGGACAGGAGCTCCCTTCCACAGGTCAGTTTGTCCTGTCTTCTAAAACAAGACTCACAGTAGTCCATTATCTTCCAGTCACACGAAGAAATGCATTCTAAGCCTTCTCAGACAAACACAGCTGACTGCCTGCCTTATCTCTATAAGTACCAAGACTATAATAAATTGATAGCAATTTATGTAGGTGTCCAAATAATGGAGCATAATGAAGAGGAGATTAGAACAGTGTAAAAACTGTTACATATTACTTTGAACTAATACAGTCTCAAGACAGATTACCAAATTAAAAGAAAAATGTTTTGATTGCATTCTGTGCGAATAAGATTTTGTCTGCTTTGAAAACGATGAGCAGTTAAACTATATGAGTAGAAAGGAATTTGTGAAGGAGTTCTGAAATAATACACACATACAGAGATCAAAAACCTGCATACAAATATGCAAGATTTTTAGGTCTGTTTTGAAGCAGGGGAAAAAAAAATCTTTATATAGCTGCTAGGAAAAAAGTACGAAGATTTAGAAGTGCACTCATATTTTTTTCTGACCTAAAGCCTTCTTAAAGAATAGCAAATATTTAAAAGTAACTGAGTCTTTACGATAGTAAGGATTGTACGTTCCTTTAGGATAAGTGGAGGATGGTTTGGGTTTTGCATTATAACTTTTAAGACAGGTTAAGCTCTTTGCTCCTCAACAGAATTTCTGTATATGACTTTTTTATCCCTTCTGCCTTAGTTCCCTATTTCTAAAATAGGGGTAATAATAGCATTTTTCTGCCGCTCAGGAATTCTGGGTGGACCAATACATTAAGGATGCAAGGCATTCAGATGTTGAGGTGATCTGAGCTGTACATCTCCTAGACGAATGGCTGCTGAATGGAAGCCAAAACCAGAGATTTCTGAACATCAGAGATTTATTATTCTGGTCCTTAAACAGTGTAGAGCTGCACAAAGAAAATATGACCTTCAGATTCTGCAACTCCTTTTTTCATTGCCTCAGTGCCCAGAAAAAAGACTGTAAATTAACCCAGACCCCCTCAATTTTCTCCTCCATTTGGTATTTCCATTAAGTGAACATCCACCTGCACTGACCATTACCCTCTTACGCTGTTAGTTAAAAGGAAAGAAATAGGTATCATCCTCTTAATGTAGTCATGTACCTTGCCCTGATGTGATGACCGATTCTGTAACATCAACTGCAATCTGGTGGTAGTCTGGATCTATAAAAAACTTAGAATTTCACACAGGAAATAAGCATGTCACCTACACATTAAAGTGCCATTCCTCATATATCTGTGATCCTCATATACCTTTGCCTCTCAGTTCCCCATAAGCCACAAAATAAACCAAGCACCACATTACAAAATAACCTCTTTCTTTTCCTCTGTCCTATCTTGCTGATCCCTCAAGATATTCCAGCAAAGACTACAGCAAATGTAGACAAATGGAACAAAGTTTTGTAAAAATGGAGATGGATATGGTCCTACTTAGTTTAATTTTCTAATTTGCACTTCAAGGCACTAAAGCAAGTGTACTAATATAGACTACAAAACTCAATACATGTCTAATGCAAGATAAAATGGAAAAAACAACTCTTTTAGAGAACTCTATAGCTAAGTAGGGCTTCAGTTCAGGGCCAGAAAGCAGAATTCAGATCATTGTTTCCTAAACAGCTAAAGTGGAGGTGGGGACTCAAAAATCCATACCTGGAAATCCAGAAATATAGCTAGAAGTAGCAAGCAAGAATATGTGAGAGGGCAAGGTGCTAGAAGTTCAAGTTTTATATATTCCTTATTTTAACATGAAGGAGGATTAGTAAGTGTTATTGCTTTCCTTATGTTGATTCACAGAACACTGCTAAAATAGCAGAGACAATTATATTTTTTTTGCACTGAATGAACAGAAGCTATGAAAACTGAAGAGAAGTAGGGTACAGAGTTTATTTTGATCTTAATTAAACACTTTCCCATCACATTCCACAAGAAGAAGTTCATCTGATTTTACAGAAATATACTGCCAAACAGAAGAGAATGAGTCAAAGTGGCTGAAATCTCAGATAATACAGCATGAGTGGTTACCAGATTCATATTCTTCATACGACAGCTCCTGTAGTCAGTGTTTATTGGTTCACTTGACCAATACTTATGTTATACACATAACAAATAAGACATTATGGAAAGCAGTATTTCATTGTCTGCTGTTTATGCATAAGCACTCCAAGAATTCTCACAAAGCCTGAATATTAGGTAACTTAAGCACCAATATAATAAATAAACTGTTTTATAGTCAGGACTAGCCAGCTTGGCCATTAGAGCATTTATAAAACAAAAACATAGAAACTGCACTAAAGGATTACTAAGGTCATAGTGTCAAAACCAGAAAAATCAGCCAATGTTCTCCAGTGTGCCTTATAATATGGTTTTTGCTAGTTCCATTTTGTTGCTTTTCACAGAGTGGCTAGTACTCAATTTCCTCCTGAGTTTTTCAGTTGTGCTTATTACTATAGTAACCAAATGCTCCAAAAACATTAATTTTCAAAACATTTCTGTGGAATTAAAGCCATCTGGATACAGTCTTGGACAACTGATTCTAGGTGGCCTGCTGGTGAGGGGCTTTGGACCAGATGAACTCCAGAGATCCCTTCCAATCTCAACCATTCTGCAGTATCTGAAAGATACTATTGTCCTTATTTTGTTGAGTGAGAACTGAGGTAAAGGACGATTAAGACTGTTTTTGTTCAGATCTCCCTTTCAAAAGACCTCTATATAATACTTTAGGCATATATACTTTTGTCTCTTCAAAGAACAGCTCTCTCTATCTTTAGTTTAGTATTTTTGCAGATGAGATACAGAGTTTTTCCTCAAGAACTAAAGAACTAACATACTCAAAACTCAACCAGCACTCACAAGAAGTGGCAGCTAATAAAGTGTTATAGCATTACCTGAGGAGTTCTTAATATTTTTTGGGGGAGAATCTGTCTCCAATGAGTTCCTAAACTTTTTTAATCATGAAACAATATAGTCACCTCCATGCTTCATTAAATCCACCCAGGAACAGCTTTGGGTTAGTTTTATGTTTCGCACACATGACTTTTCCATCAGTGAATAAAATAATAGTCCCAAGAAGGTGCAAAGGGCTGTGTCTCCATGTATTATACTCACTTATTGTAATTGTGGTACACAAATGCATGGAAACTAATTTAGAGTTTTGGGGACAACAATTTTACTGACAGTTTCAGACTTTCATGCTTGAATTAAGACTGGAAACATATGTTAAAATAATGACTAAAATTTGCAGTTTTCTAGTATTTACAGATAACTGTTAACAAAAAATACATCCAACTGCAGTATAAGAAATTATACTGACATCCACATGGTTTGCAAGTGTGCTTGGTGACTCATTTCCATCACACGACTCTGTTAAGTAAGCTAGCAAAGTTACTGATAACCCTAGGGGATATTCATCCTTTACAGGAATCAATAGAAGAGCAGAATGGATACAGTGCATTTCTTGGGTATTTGCTGAAAACAGAACTCTTTCCTCAGATGAGGCTTGAAATCATGCTGAGGTCTAAGGTGCCTTACCCTCCTGGATACAAATGTGTTTGTTCCCAGACTTGAGTTCTTCTTCTATGATCTCTCTTCAGTCTTCTTAAATCTTTCTTGATACCTTGTTCAATAATCAGACCATCTATCCCCATTTCCCCCATTTTCTCTTTCACTTCCTTGAGCTTCCTTGAAGCTTCCTATTTTCCAGCCAGCTTCTGCTTTCAAGTGACCCTCTTGAGCTCTTCAGGTAATACTAGTCTCTGTTCTCAGTCCAACTAGTCGGTCTGCAATCCTAACATTAATCAGCCCCAGATCTTTCATTTTTCTTGCCTGCTTCCCAGCTCTCAGTAAGCTCATCCTTACGCATAGATCCCCAAATTTCATGCTATAGGCCTATTAATGTGCTTTTACTGGATAGTTTTCTCTAAATTAGCATGTCTACATTTTGTATTTACTGTAAGGAAAAAAAGAGATTTCTATGAATGTCTTTCCTTCTCCAAAACTCACCTCAAAAAAATTCAGCACAGAGAAGTCAGCAAGAATAGAAAATTCAGCTCAAAACAAAACTAGATCTTGTAAAGTTATAAATGGCGGAACAAGCAGATTTACAATGGGGGGAGTCAGGAAACAATACAGTTAACTCACTAAAATATATCACTTTTATTAAACACATTTCTTGATTGGTAAGTGGGTTACACTTCTAGGTGTGAACAACGCACTTACTTACCAGATTTGAAGTGGTTATTATAGTGCATTCCCCAGGTGACTAAGCTAATTTCTAGTCTGCTCTGTCTCTGCTTTGTGTATTGAAGTGAACTTCTTGTTCAACCTACAACACAAGGGCCCAGTGCTAGAACCATACATTCTACAACAAAACAAAATGGAGGGGAGTTTACCTCTTTTCCCCTCAAATTATTGAATCCCAGATGTTGAAATACTGCTATTTCCAAGCCATATCAGCACCAGAATGTCAACCTGTCATAGCAATCTATCCCATTTGAATTAGAAGTCACAGGCTCAGATGCTGTGAAGGAGAAAAGGTCAAATACACACAAAAGCTTTAAAAAAAAAGGGAAAAAGTCCTTTAAAAAAAATCTAAAAAAACCCCTTAAAACCACTTTTCAATGCAAACAGAAGTTTAATTCACAAGGCACTTAGCTACAGCAGCTTCTTAATAATCTGCTCCCCAGTTAAGTTACCACTACCCTAAATTAAGATGGAATTTTGTACCAGCTGAGCTTCAAAGGTAAAAAGAAGCTTTGGGTCCAAGCTTTTGCCTAAAGCTTGGGTTCTTCAGGTGCAATTTTAGGGGCTCAGGAACTTTGCTGAAATAAAAACAGTCAATATTACACCAAGTAATTCAGGGACTCTAATAGACCCCTGTCAGAGCCAGCCTTGCAGCCCAGGATCAGAGTTACAAAGCATAAAGCAAGCTCCAGTGCTGTGCTGACTTTTTTCTCGCTGGACAAAGCTTTGCAGGTAGCTGGATCCCAGGGCCGTACAGGTCCAGCCATTTGGCAGGCAGCAAATTACTCCATCAAATTAGCTGCATTGAATCCAAGTCATGAAACAAACCCTTAGAAACAGCAAAAAATTAGCTACCACAAACTTCCAGTTTTGTTATTTATAGGAACAACAACAGCCAAATAATCATATTCTTGGAAGCCTGTAACCTAACAGGCATATTTGTGTGATTTTTTTCAGTTATGCTGGTGCCAGTCTAAAAATGCAGTAGTAAGCAGAAAATACCATGCTTTTTCGTGTTTAATTCCAGTTTTTCTTTCTAGAGCTTTCCAGTGACTTCCTAGCTGTTATTCAACACCTCCCCTTGGTACAACCATATCAGCTTCCAGCAGGTGCACGTTCACAACAGACGCTCCAAATCCCTATGACATGCTCTTTCTACCAAGTTCACTGGGATATGAAGAGCAGTTCCACCTACTTGAACACTTCTCTTCACATAAAGCATATAGCTAGGTCAGGCAGGCAATGCCTGTGAAGACAACCTGTTAGAGTTTAGCAACTGAAGCAGAAACAGCTGATGAGATCCTCAATATTTTCTCAAAGTGCTGACGACAAGCTTGTGGTCTTGAGTAACAGAGACAGCAGATTAATTAATTGCTGATGGGAGTCTAAGAAGCAGGACCAAGTAAAATAGGTATTGTTGCAGTGGGAGGAAAGAAATGCAGAGGAAAATCTATTTCGGGGTTCTTATATCCCAAACTGTGTGGAACACATGCCTTGTTGACAGTAAAGTCTCCATGACATCATTTCTTCCTGCATTGTCACAGGAGAACAAACCCAAGAAAAGGACAAGTAAAAACAGCTTGCACCACGTAGAAAACTGAGCATAAAAGAAGCTAAAAGGAGGCAAATATTTTATTCCTTTACAGTGCCACCTGAATTTTCTTTTTCCCATGCTAATTGACAGTCTACACCATTGCCTCTCAGTTCTTTGACATCCAGGCCACTCCGTGCCTGTCTTTCTCGCAGTCCTCATGGGATCCTGCTCAGTTCATGTTGTTTCTTGAAAGTTATTTCTCTGGCATAAATGCCAGTGTTGCACCTTAGGCTCTTACTCACATAACCATGACCAGAGCTTTAGTATGCCCTTATGTAAAGGGCTACCTTTCATATCCTCTGCCCATCCCATTTATTTAGGTGACAATACTTCAGTGCAAGTTTTGTCAGCGTCTCTGGGTTTGCAGAAAAGTGAACACTAGGTGCTATATTTTTAATGGCAATTTTAACTCAACATAAACCAAATAGAGAAGCCACAAAAGGAGTACTTCAGCACTGGAAATAAGAACAGTCCTAGAAGAAAAGCCTTCTGCCCTGTTAAATCTGGAAAAGAAATAAAGCATGAAATCTGTGGCATGATTTAGAACAGCAATAAATGTGTGGAGTAAGAGCCTATGTTGTTTTCATTTTTTGGACTAGCCATGATCATCTGAAAATGTTACCTCTTTAGAGTCTAGAGAAATCCAGGATAAGCCTGTTGGCTTTCTTGGAATTCCATAGGAATATGTGGCAATACTGCAAAGCCTTGAGGCTCAGAACTTCTCTAAAAAGACAAAAAGTTTCAGAAATAACATAGAAATAGTGCAGTTTCCACTGGTTAAAATTAATCAGGTGGATCAAGAGAATGTGTTTATACTGTGTTAATGTCATATGTGTATTCTATGGTTGCATTCTAAAAACTCTCTTTGAGATAAATGTTATTATTACCATTTTAGAGAGAGCATTGAGATGCAGAAAGAAGAGCCTATCATCACGCTCAAAACCTGCAGTAGGGTCAAAAATTGAAACAGCCATACTGTTCAACCCACGAGAATATGCTTCAAATGCAAATTGCTAGAAAATAAACATTTTCATGAAGTACTAATTGATTATGCAGTACTGCTGGATGTTGCTTTTAATGTACTACAGATGCTTGAATACTTTACACACTAGGTTTCAAATCTTTCAATAAACAGCTGACCAGGTGTAGAGAACCTCATAAGAATATTTAGTGTGCTAGCTATTATGAGCCTTTTTCTTGCAATTTCATACAGTGAAGCTAAGAATAACAATATATTTAATTTTCTTTCTCCTCTAATGTGCCTTTATAAGTTATTTAATTGTGCAAACATATATGCAAAAATATAATATATATGCATATGAAAAAGAGCTCTGTGGTATCATAGAATACTAATGTACCCTGCAGCTTTTTATTACTAAGCCTTGAATTGTTCATAGAGAATCGCTGAGATTACTGATGCAGAAAGAAGCAGTTTCTCAAGGTAGATCTTTTTTCTCCTTTAATCCAGATTTACACCTACTATTTTCACCAAGTGATAAGCACTCATACCTTCTGTAGTGATGTTTTGTCCTGATACAAAATGTCTTCACAGCTCTGTTGCAAATAATGAAACACTGCTCCCATGTAGGGGTTTGTGCAGTGGCCAGAGCTATGTCCAAACCAGGGATTATTCAGATTAATTGCTCTGGTGATACCTCTTAGGTGCTCTTTAAGTTACTTCTTAAAGATTAACATTATAATCTCGGTATAATATGAGTTTACCCACTACATTATTCTGGGGCAGGCAATTTCTTGAACAGTTATGTGAGCTGAAACTGGGGTGTTTGGGACAATCATCTCATTCTGTTGTTGTTGTGAAAAGCGACAGTAGAAGACATCAAGGAGATTCATCAACCCAGACATGTCAGATCTGCTGAAGTTTTATAATGGATTGGCCTTGGCAGAGAGCCTGTTCTTGGTTTGCACATGGAGAGGTGAAATAGCAGTTCTGATGTTTGGCAAAGAACAAGCCCACTCATGGGTAAAGCAAGAAAATCTTCAAAACTGAAGGAGAGAAGCCATATGTATGTCATTTCTGTATTTTGCCCTGTTTAGATGTCGCACAGAAACATAAATGAAGCAAAAGGATTACAAAGAAAACCCTTCCCCTTCAGGTTCGGGACACAGGGAAAATATCTTGAAGTCTGCAGATGAGCAGATATTCCACAGACCACATCTGTTACTGCAATGTACGATGTAGGACCAACATAACAATTAGATGTCTAAAGTCATAAGTGGATCAAAGTGCATTTAAGAACAGAAAGCAAATATTTAAATCTTTAGACTTAAGAATTTTAAATAGTGAATATGTAAGTATTAGAGAACATATATAAATCCTCCACATTTCTTAAGGAGCTTTCCTTGATGCCATGCACAAAGTAACTGCCTGCTCTACAGTGTTTTGCATTATTTGCCAAACAGCAGCAAGCACAAGATATCAAAGTAAATGAAACTTCAGTTGTAGCCTGATGGCAATTTCTCATTTCTTATGAATAGTCTAATAGAAAGGATTCTTCCATAAAAAATTCAAATAATACACTTCCTGAGTTTTAATTGCAGGTATTCAATTTGGCATTGTGGGCCAAACCAGATAAAGACCAAACATGTGGAGAACCATCATATGATTTTAACTTAATCTTGTCTTCTGAAGGTCAAGAGAAAAACCCCAAACATGTATTTTAATCTTAAAATGATAAATAATTATTCAATTCAAATAATCTAAATGGAAGGGTGCGATTTTAATATTTAGAACACGATGTAATTGTGACTAACTTGAGGAATTGATTATTCACAAAATAATTGTGCCATTCTTCTACAAATAAAATGAGACAAAATGTATTGTATATTTTGGAAGTTCAGGTAATATTAATGCAGTCACTATATTTACTGATGTGAATCTTATTCAATAGTCAAGTGAGTTGCAATCAATTTTCTCATATAAGCTGCATGTACAAATTTTAACTGGCAAATTAAATAGATGTCATCTCTTGCCTCTTTGGGGAAATAAGAAATCCCACTACAAGCTCATCAAATTAGTTTTCACCAATTCTAAGAAATTATATTAAGTAGTACCAGGCTATGTTTTATTTGTTCAAAAGTCTGCATCAGGAATTGATAAGTGAAACCTAACAAAATAACCCCAAGTGCAATTTTAATGAAAATGTCTATTTCAAACCATTGAATGAATGTGACAATTTTTAATTACTTGGGCACATTTACCATAGACCCACAACCTCTGTAACAGATTAGGAGACAGAGCTAGACTTACATGCCAGCTGAACCACTAAGAAACTCAGTGATCTGGAGGCATAACCCGGCATCATCTGCTCCTCTGTCCTGTGTTCAGCAGTAGCAGTCATGTTTCTCCTCCTTGGTAGCTGGTGCAGTGCAGTGTTTTGACTTTCAGCTCGGGAACAGAACTGATAGTGATGTTTTGGTTTGGCCAAGGACTTTGTGAGCCTCATGCTCTGCCAGGGAGGAGGAGAACCTGGGAGGAAGCAGAGACAGGACACCTGACCCAAACTGACCAAAGAGGTATTCCATACCACAGCACGTCATGCCCAGGATGTAACTGGGAGTGCCCCGGAAGGGCTGGGAGACTGCAGGGTTGGAGGAGGTATAGGCTGGTGCTTGGTCGGGCTGTGGGGGGTGAGTTATTGGTCAGCTGGTGGTGAGGTGTTGTATTCTCTTCCCTTGTTATTTCCTTTATCATTATTATCATTGGTGGTAGCAGTAGTGATCTGTGTTATACCTTAGTTACCAAACTGTTCTTATCTCAACCCGTGGGAGTTGCATTCTTTTGATTCTCCTCTCCATCCCTCCAGGAGTAGGGGGAGGGAAAGAAGGGGGGGGGAGTGAGTGAACGAGTTACCTGACTGGGTTTAAACCACGACATCCTCCTTAATGGAAAGCAGCAGATTGTGAGGCCATCTGAAGTCATCTGATATGGGAGATCACCACCCACCTTTAAGCAATAATGTAGGGATGAGAAAGACTCATAGATCTTGCTAGCAAATTTTTGCATCATATAATGCTATTTATTAATATTAATCTATTTTAATCATAGAATGGTTTGGGTTGGAAAGGACCTTAATATCACACAGTTACAACCTCCTACCATGAGCTTGGACACCTTCCACTAGACCAGGTTGCTCAAGGCCATGCCCCAGCTGGCCTTGAACAATGCCAGGGATGGAGCATTCACAGCTTCTCTGGACAGCCTGTTCCAGTGCCTCACCACTGTCACAGTAAAAAATTTCTTCCCTGAGTAAGGAATTTTTTCCTATATGCCTATTCCAAGCCAATAGTTGGGGATTTCTACAGCCTTTTATAAACTCATTTTGCTTAAAATTACTCATTTTCAGCCTGGACTCAAAATTACTTCAGTTTCTCAACGCCCATTTGCAATATTCATAAAAAAAACAAACCAACCAAACTAACCAACAAAGAACCCACCCAATCATATCCTTAATAAATTCTTGTGGATTTGCTAAATTAAATGTGGTGTGCTATCTCTCCAGGTAGTCAATGGGAAGAGGTAGGTTCCTCCAAAAGGCAAATCACAACACAAATGATAGCTCACACAGTATAGACCCCTGTACATGGGTCAGATAAGCCGAGGATGTCCTGAGATTATGCTGTTACAGTCTAACCTCCATGGAAAATGAAAAACAGAAGGAATCTCTTTCTCTCATCTACTATTTTATAAATTCACTAGGCATTATCTAAGAATAGGCATTCAGGCTATCATTTTTTTTAGGTTTTGGAAAGAATATGTGTCTATATCCTTACCAGCAGTGCTAATAGATCGTTTCGATAGCTGGCACCACTTGCAACCTTCTAATTCTTATTCAGTGCCAAGGAATAATTGGGCTTTTTGCAATATGCACAGGAAGACATTATTGTCTGAGGGTTTGTAGGTGAGGATTGCACATCTGCAGTCATGCTTCCAAGGGACCCTGAGTACAGCTGTACTGCCATGTACAACAACAGAACTGGGCTCAAAGGAGACAGAGAGGAGGGAAAGGTGCAGCAAGAGAAACACTCAGTGGGCTGTGTTCATCTTCAAAGACATCAACTAACTTGTTCTACTTCTGTTTTATGCCATTCCCACACAGAAAAAATGGTATTCATTGTGAGCATGATGAATGCATATAGAGAGCTAAGTATAAGTAAACATATAAATGTTTTCTAAAGATACAGCAAAAATTACACAAACTGTGCAATAACTGGGAAAACTAGAGCTAGAAATATAGTTAATCCAAAAAAATGGCTATTTTTGCAAAAATATTGGGCTTATAACCAGAGTTTCTCAAATAACTTAAACACCATTCTGACAGAATGTTCTCAAGCGGGATGACAAATAAACCACCATTTAAAGAGTATTTATCTGAGGCAACAGAGAGTAAGCAGCTGTAAATACAATCTTCCTGTTATTAAATTATATCACTACAGCCTAAGTTACCTGGAGATACAATAGTTTGTTTTAAAACATCTAATCTTTGTGTATAGTTATGAATTCTTACGCAGGAAATGAAATATGGATGATGAAGCATTTATTCAATAACCTGTGATATGTAATCCATCCATACCTGGTGAATTAAATCACAAAACTCCCTCTAGCTTCAATGAAGAGAGAGAGGGAGATATGCATATGCATATGTATGTATATGAAGTGCCTTGTATAGGTAGCCAGAGCATTAGCTGCTAAATAAAGACTTGGTTCAGAGACAGATTTGCTATTTTAGTCTTATCCTCCTGTATAATGCCTAGGAAGATAAATTTGATGCCACCTTCAGCTGGATTTAGAAAGACCCAAGGAATTGTTCTGGCATAACCCTTAAAGCTTAACTGTGTGTAACAGCTTCATATTCTTCACTTTGGCAAAAGTTACTTCTGCTTGCATGGATTTAGTGATGCAGCAGAATGTCACTGAGTCTTCTGCTTGTATAAAGAGCCAACATTTCAGAGTGAAAATCTGGCTGTGCTGGAGTCAGAAGGAGTTTTGCAGTGTTTAATGCTTTCTTCCTTGCATTTTAAAGTTAGACCTGAAGGCAAATGACTGTTGATGCTGACTAAGCCCTGGCCTGGGGTTAGGGGAAAAAAGAGGCCTTGCTAGCATTGAAAAGTACTTCATAAGATCATACATGGAGTGGACCAATCACTGAAAAGATTAATCTCATTAGGATTCAGGTTTAAACTCATTTAAGTGCGCTGAAATCTTTCTAATGTTTTTAAATGATTTATCTTAAATATGTTTTTAGCCCACTTGTGTGATCTCCAAAACCTTCTGATTATTTTCAACTCCAAAGGTCTGAAAGGTGCATTTCTTATACAGTTTCAGTAGGAAAAAAATGAAGAATATTACAGAAAGGCCAGAATATTTTGTTTTGATATACTCAGAGCAAATTTACTAAATTTTGCACACTGAAAAAGTATTCCTTTCCACTACAGCCACAATCAATACAAAACAGTTTAAAAGAGACTAGATACAATCAGATTTTTTGAAGGGTTCAGCTGGAACAAATTGAACCATTTTGTTTTGCACAGCTCCAGGTACGAATTGCATATTCAGCCAGCACTGAGCAGCAGAATTAGCATCAGAAAGAGATTAAAATTGAGACTAAAATAATAACTTTCTCATCATGGTCCTTCCAGATCATTCCTGAAGTATACAGAAGCTTTTACTGCCATCATCTATTTGGTGTTTTCCTGCTTTGTCATTAAATGGGTGAATCAATCATCAGAGGTCCTGAAATTGCTGGAAAAATATTGGTTAGTGGAGCTATGCCAGCTCAGAAAAAAATGGCCCATTGACTTCTCCCTTTCAGTGACAAAGGGAAATGTTCTTTCCATAACAGGCAGAATTGACGACCTTTTCTTGTTGATTATAAAGGTTAGAAGTCTGAAGAAAAAATATAGCAACTGGACAGAGAAAAACTGTCTTTGCTAAAGATCCCGTGAAGTATCGCTGGCACTGAATGCTTTGCTTTAGTTTGAATTGACACTGTCAGCGAGGTTCACTAACTGCCTTCTCTTTGGCTTTATTTACCCAATAACTCTAACACTATATTAATGGTGCTGACTCATCTCTTGCTACAAGTACGATTCCAAATTTGAGAGCCTTAATCTAATCCTTTGGATCAATAAAACATCCAGAACTTGTTTCCATACATCAGCACAGAAATGGAGCAACAGGAAGCACAGTGTGAGGTATCACTGTGTGTGTGTATTTTCCCCAGGTCCTTTCTGAACAGCTGTGATGGCTTCTTGGTGCTTGCACCAGATAAGGCACAAATGATCATCCTCTCCTTTTATAATGGAAACCAACAATACTTTGAGAACACACCTTCCCTATGGTGCTGCAGCAGGGAGGATGCTGAGTATACACCAGAATCCAGGCTTTTTAAGTAGCCTCAAAGCTGCAGATTTCCCATCATTTTTGCCCCCTACCACAACCATCACAATGCTTCTCAATCAGATTTCCATAACTAGCACTTAGTCCTTACGCTCTCTATCCTTCTCCTACCTGGATTTGCCACCTGCATCTCCACACTTGCACTTTAGTCCTTGTGTGCCACACTACCCAATCTGACAAGCTGGGAATTGTGGCTATGGCAAATATGCACATTGCTCTTCTTAATATTTTGAGACTATTAAATTGAGCCTCCTTGTTTTGTTCTGGAGAAGCCAGTATATCCTCGTGGAACAGTAGTGTATATATATTGGTAGGCCATGTAAGATTATATAATGTGAAGCTTTTATCACTTGGTTCTTTTTTATACAACTGCTTGATCTCTTTCCAGCACTAACCCGGGGCAGAAAGCACAGTTGCAACATGTACCATCCCAGCAAGGTTTCCTGGGAGCACAGAAACAAATCTCCTTAAGCAGATCAGTTTATGTGCAACTCCAAGCACGTGCTAATTTGAACAGATTTATTGATACCAGCATCTCACCCAGTGTGTGGCAGCAGCTGCCCCACTTGAAAGGATTCATAATGTACCAACTGGGGTAAACAGCTCTTCTTCCTGACATCCCTTTCCTCTTCCTTGCTCGGGGCATTATCTTCTGTGCTAGCCCCTGGGCTCCCTCCTTTCAGGGAACACAACCGTGTCTAGCCCAGAATAGGCTCTCCGGAGGAAACTTGTTTGCACTCATCTCCCATTTCCCCAGCACCCACACAGGGTCAGGCACAATCAAACCTGTTGTGTTTGAACAACTCTTCTATTCATTTTTCTCCCCCTGGGAGTTCACAGCTTGAGTAGGAGCTTATCTTTTATCTGGATGAAAAGAATACCAGCTGAATTTAGCAGCTTTTCTTACATCCAGCTTGCACTAGGATGCCTGATCCAAAATCTACAGCAGCTTTTCCAGTTATTTCAAAGTGATTTGGACTGTGCTTTTAGCAACAGGATTCTCTTCTGATGAACCTAATTGTCCCACAGAGGCTGATGAGGTGCACGCAGCCAGTCTCAGGCTGTCATTGCCAATCACAAGTTAAGCTAGGTGGCCCTGTAAGTACATCTAAGAGAATGAAAAGTGTAATGTGACATTTGTTCCAAGCGCTTATCTGCAGCCAACAGAAGGGTTATTTGGTTTACCCTGGGTAAAAAAAACAGTTGCTGATTCTGTGTATACTCATTCAGTAGTTTATTTCAATAACCTCTTGATTTCACCGCAACTGCAGAGACTAGTAAATAGAAACCAAGGATTCATTCAGCAGGTGCCATTCAGCCTTCTTCTAAGATCTACCAGTAATTATCCTGGAGATAAAGTATCCCTGAAAGCTGACCAGGTCAATCTTGAGTCAAAGCTGATTTTTAAAGAGAGAATAACACATTCAAATATTCCCCAGTTTATGCAACATACTTAAGGGAGATCAAATGGCTGCTGCTTCCTTTTGCATGTGTAGTAGAAGAAGGAAAAACATGTTAAATTTCCTTTACAGCCTGACTTCCAGAAAAAAAAACATATCAACAACAAACACTACCAACAAAAAATTATCTTCAAAGCAGAAGACATCATTATTGTATAATTATATAACATGTATAATTATATAACACTGAACACAAGCAGCGTCTAAGATAAACTGCTTTGGAACGAGTCATTCAAAACCCGTAACCTTGAGAATCAGACCTGGGGATTTTCTTGCAAACAAGACTACTCTTGTCAGATTTGTCTTGGGTAACTGTTTTCCAAAACAAATAGCTGTAAAACACCTACTTTCCCAAATTAATTTAAAAAGTCCTATGTCCTAGGCCTACTCTAGTGCACTTCCACCCTGTGACTAAGCTGCACAGCAATTTTACTGCAGGCCTTATGAGAATAGGTAAGGGTTTCTTTCTAAGTCACTTGCACAGCGCTACAAGGAACAAAGAAAAAGCATTAGGTAGCCTCGTACTGCTTGTACCTACATCAGCAATGGACTTCTATTTATTTATTTATTTACAGAGGGTGGACAACATAAAAATCAGTGTTTTAAAACCCAGCCACATGCAGTGTTGATTCCATCTTGCCAATACATTATCTATTGGAGCTAAGCCAACCTGAGTGAGCATGTAAGAAGAACTAAGCCATGCCAAGTGGAAGCTGTCAGTTTCCTATCCTCCATAGCAAGGATGAAGCAAGGACCAAGGTTTTGAGCATCTGAAGTTCACAATTTGCATGCAACTCTGCTTGCCAGACAGCAAAACTGTGCATAGCTCTTCAGCAAGGTCTAAAATCACTTCCATTAGCTGCCCTTAAAGTGCGATTAGCAGTATTTAAAGTCATTTTGTCATTTTACAACCCAGTAGGCAATATCGTCTTAGAGAAAGAATATGTATTATATCGTGAAATTGAGATGAAAATTATACATAAACACCAGAATATATATTGCATGTTTCCAGTGTTCTCTGACCTTACATTATAAAGACTAGAGAGAATGCAATGTGCTATAGTGATAAGTAACAGCACTGAAAAATGAAAGGCTTGTCTTAAGAAATCTCAAGTCTGATGTTAAAGAATTCACCCCACATACATGTACTTGTACCTGAATTCAGAGGGTGAGACTGGAGTTTCCCTAGACATCAAATACACTGAATTTTGCACTAAAATGTCAAGCTTCCCCATGATAAGTCAGACTACTTGTGGAAGAGAGTGAAGGGTTAATGACAGTGCCATAAGTATCATCCACAGCAAGAGGAAAGTTGGACCACGTGTCACCTTGCACAACACCATCTCCTGATTTCAGAATGGCTCCATTTCAGTCAGAGCTGCTAGTGACGCAAATTAATAAGGAGATGAACAAGTTGGCTAATGTAAATGGGTTGGCTTATTTGTCAGTATGAATGCCTGGGAAGATTAAAAGGTCTCATCCCTCCTAAAGGCAGAAACTTTATTATAAGTTACAGAAAGTGCATGAGATCCCTTTTATCTTAATATAATACTCCTTTAATTCAAAATGAAGGATTCGGTTGATCCGCACATATTTCAGCTATTGATGTGCTGTTGAACATTATCTTTTGCTGTTGTTCATTTCTTCTTTTGTTGTGCAAAGAATAAACCCCGTATATCTGCCTAACCCTGCTCACCTTTCTAGTCTTATTACATTTTTCCTTTTTTACTTTTTTTATTCTATCACATATTTTCATGGTGATTAGTGGAAAAAAAAACCCCTTCAGAATTTCCCTTATATTTTCCACCTCCAAAATCTTTCATTTGCTCTCATATCACCCAGTTTCCTTTCTTGCATTGACATCAAACAGTTCATCTGTGAAGACAGTCACTCGTCAAAATCACTTGGACTAATTTCAATTTCACACTGATCACGCAGATCTGAAACCTCTCCAAGCAGAGATTTTCATCATATGAGAAAATTTGGTCTCCTGTTGGAGCTGTTGATATTTCAGCTCTGTCTCTTGTTAGCTCAAGGAATAGATGTGTCATGGGAGCTTACCTACAAAATTGAATTGATTGCATCAATGATTTAGGATTAAACAAGATTATTGTATTTTTTTTCCAAGTAACATTTGTGCTGCATTTCTCCCCCAGACCCCGACTTTTCATTTTGAAACAAGGCCATTTTGGACAGTATAAAATCAGTTTCTGGGTTTGTTCCACCTTCTTACTGTTTTTGATCGTCTTCTTATGTTGTCTTTATGTTAGCAATCGTGGTAGTTGCACCTGGAGTCCTCAATCAAGACCAGAGAAGCAGTGATGACAGTTACTGCACAGATTGAGAAGACTATCCCGCAGCTTTCTAATACAAAAACAAAGGCATAGAAAATGGAGCAGAAAGACAAAATGAAGTTTTTACAGTACATGAATGTGTCTCAGCTCTTGTGAATTTTCTTGTGAATTTCTGGCTCTGTTTATGTCTTTTCTTGTATTATTGGCAGCATGCAGATTTTCATAGATCTGCACACAGATTTGCAACATCCTGGCCTGTATCAGTAATGGTGTGGCAGCAGGGCCAGGGCAGTGATTGCCCCCCTGTGCTGGGCACTGGTGAGGCTGCACCTCAAATCCTGTGTTCAGTTCTGGGCCCTCCACTACAAGAAAGACATTGAGGTGCTGGAGCTGGGCCAGAGAAGGGCAGTGGAGCTGGTGCAGGGCCTGGAGCACAAGTGTGATGGGGAACGGCTGAGGGACCTGGGGGGTTCACTCTGGAGAAGAGAAGGCTCAAGGGGGACCTGATGGCTGCCTACAAGTGCCTGACAGGAGGATGGAGCCAGGAGGGGCTGGGCTCTGCTTCCAAGGAACAAGGGATGGGACAAGAGGAAACGGCCTCAAGCTGCACCAGGGCAGGTTTGGATTAGATATTAGGAAAAATTTCTTCACCAGAAGTGTTGTCAAGCATTGGAACAGGCTGCCCAGGGAAGTGGTGGAATCACCATCCCCGGAAGAGGTCAAAAACTGTGCAGATGAAGCCCTTAATGACATGGTTTAGTGGTGGCCTTGGCAGTCCGGAGCTGATGGTTAGATTTGATGATCTGAAAGGTCTTTTCCAACCTAAATGACTTACAATTCTATCTTCTGTCAGATTGTTGATAGTGAGGAAACCTTGTTTTAGCATGTTTGCAAACCATTACATGAATGCAAATCATTAATAATACATAGAGTGAGGTTTTAGTGTGAGGTGTCCCTGCCCATGGCAGGTGGGCTGGAACTAGATGATCTTAAGGTCCTTTCCAACCCTCACGATTCTATGAGTCTATGATTCTATGATAGAGCATGATAAATAAAGTGACTAAATTTTGTCTTAAGAAAATGCTTACTCCTTTCAAATAACTTTATGAAACTAGCCCAAACCAATTAAAATATTGTTTGTGAAGTCATTCTCTACAGATTAATTCTTCGGAATAGAAGAGTATTAAATGCTCTATGTGTTATTTACATCTATTCAATGTTTCTTAAGATTTTGCAAAAGTATTTTTGATTAACTTAAAACAGTTTGGACGAGTGTTTGGAAAGGGACATGTTAGATGCTACGATAAATGATCTGAAAAAGACACTGATGATAAAGTCACCAGAAAGATTAATTTCCAAAGTAACCTCAACAATGTTAATTTAAATAAATAACTAGATAACTAGATAAATAAATAAATGGATCCTGGGCAGAAAGAATTAATACGAATCTCTCTTCAAAATTCATCAAGGAAGATTAAAGGTAAATAGCAAATCAACCTACTCCACTTTATATGACTTCAGATCTGGCACAGGCAAAGCTCAAAAGCTTGGACATTTATTCACATTGACCCAGTTTAATGAAGTTTTACCTCTCTTTCATACAACTCTATACTTCAAGAGAAGTCTTCAGCCTATTCTATATTCCAAAAAGCTGGTTCTGGTGAGTCTTTGTTTTACTCTTTTTTGTTTGGTTGGGATTTGGTTTTGATGATTTGGTTTGGTTTTGGGTTTTGTTCCTGTTTTTGGTTGGGTGTTTGCTTGCTGTTTTGGGGGATTTATTTGCACCCAAATAAAGTTTATAGTACATGCAAAATAAAGTTGGAATTATTTTCAGTTCTTATTTGGCATTTTGATAGCACTGTCTGGAGACAGAGGAAATACTGAAAAATTCTGTAATCCTCTGGGAGATAAATAAATACAGATGACATGTAAAGGTGTGTGAATTCGTGTAGATAAGAATCACAATGGATGAGGCACACTGCTCATTCCAGATGGTATGGGACCTAGTAAGCTTTGTACTCTTGAACAAGAACTGGTCCTATGGGTAAGCACACCTTCATTACATGACTTTTCCAGATAATGACCATTAATCAATCTTTAGGCATGAATCAGATGTCTCCTCATTCATATCGCAACCTCTGGAAGACTTTAGGTGCTTAGAGAATAAATTAGGAAGATTTTCATTGGTTTCATTTTGTAAATTCGAAATTATCCCATGAATCACTATGAGCATATTCAAAATTACAGACTGATGGTGATGATTATAAATTCAATCAAGGAGAACTCCAGTTAAATATTAAAGAGAACATTTTCACCATGAGGATATCCAAATACTAGAATGATCTGAACAGAGAAGTATGGAATCTCCATCCCTGAAGAAATCCCAGGACCAGGCCCTGAATAATTTGTCTAATTTAAAAGTTAGATGAAACTTTGCTGGCCTGTTCTCAGGAGAATGCAAGTCTTGATGACCTAATGACCTTCAGATGTCCCTTCCAGGTTGTGTGACTCCTGAGTCTTCGATGCTGAGTTTATTCTTCAGTTCTTGCTCTTACCCAGGAAAGAAAATTGTCCCAATTTTCTTTAACAGCTCAGAACTTAGCACACTCAGCCAGGATGAGGAATACATGCCTGACATACTCTTTTCCCTGAGAGGATTCAAAACCTCATCTTTCTCCAGGAGAATACACTAATATCAGACTACAATTATTCCAGGGTGAAAAGTGGGAAGGAAATCCTCAACCCCTTCTATCTGGATCTGTTTCATTTCATATAATACAATTAAAGATTCATTAGGTTAGAAGAAGAGTTTAAATCTTTAGCCTAGCAGTTGATGACCTCATCTGGAAACTTCTTATTTGTGTTTTCTGCTCCAAGGACTTTTACTACATTTTATATAGTAGCTAATTCATTGAGAAGACATCATTAGTCTTTGGCATTTAGGTACTGACAGGAAAAGGAAACTAAGTTATAAACTCTGGTGCAATTACAGAGGTTTTTTCTTACATTCATCCCTTACCCTGTAAGATGAATCATTGATTTCTGGATGTCATATGGAAAAGGTTCAAGTCTTTAACCTCATGTTTAGGTCACAGAGGCATGAAGATCAAGGGCAGAAGGGAGGTAACTCCCTTTCTTCCACAATGCCTTGAGCACTGAGCTAAGCAAGAGCTTCACCTTGTCTCCTCTCCTCCAGTGAAGGTGATGTGACTTCATCAGACCTCAGGATAGGAAATGAGCTCATTACAGGATGGCCTTGTCAGTGCCTTCAAGCAATGCAGCAGAAGAGTTCCTCAATTTGTGACCTGTAGCAGGGCTTGGGCACTTCAGTGTTTGGTGTTAGACAGTAGATTATGGATAGAGCCTTGGCAGTCGGACTTTGACTAAAGCTACCCAGGAAATTTTTGGGAAAGTTGAACCCCAGGTTTTATAGATGCATATTAATACCATCACGAATGAACTCTCTCTCTACCATCTTCATTCTTAAGGATAGGGTATATGGAGGTAAGAATAAAAACAAATATGTGTATATCCAGTTTAACTCTTCAGACAGTTCCTCATGTCTATGATGCTGATTTTTTTGTGACATATAATTTCAGCCTCAGACATACTATATGAATAAAGTGGAACTACATACTCCCTCATTTAGAATCTGATAATATTCCATTACAGCACAATTTGTTAATATACGTTTCTCTTCTCTTTCACATAACCAGAATAACAAAAACCTTAACAAACAACTAGTCTTCAAATGGCATCTCAGTATTATCTGACAGTTTGGAGGCTGTTATACAACTGAATAATGTGGTGAACAAGAAAATATTTTTATACATATTTGTTATATATATCATGAAATATTTATCGTCTTAGTCTTTAAAGGTTAAAGAAGAATAGATAAAAATCAGGAAGATAAAAGCTGTATCAACTTAGACTGCAGACTGAAACATATTTGTCCTATAAAAAACACAGGAAACACACTAGGAACCATACGTTGTTTCTGAGGGGTAAAGTAAGCAGCTCTTTAAATGCTGGCATAAAACTCTCTACTTTTTAATTTTCACACTCCTCTCATCGTTTAGAAAATATTGCACTAGGAAATGCTGGACTTACTTATGAAAACCATTGCAGTACTGCTAATCCTGGCCTCCTTAGCTGTGGAAAGGCTTGAAAAAGCTCCTCACAAGATGGAACATGCTTTACTCATCTATATGCTCATCAAGCTTAATTTATCCTTCAGTAGAAGAATTGATATAAAATTCATGTTCATCTCAAAACAGTCTTTACAGTCAAGAACCACAATAAAGAAATCTTTTACATTCTCCCACTTCTTATTTAAGATGAGGCATTTTGATTGCCTCCTTATTTTCCTTAACAAAATAGTGTTAGTTGCTCACCTACCTATGTATTCCCTGATGCTCCACTTCTAGTGCATGTAGGTTAGGACTGATGTCTCCTAACTTTATATACCTTCACATGTAAGCAAATCACTTCAGTTCCCTTTTTTTGTCAAAGGACAAAAATAGTTATCTTAAAGTGTGATTTACTTGACCAAAGGTAGACATCTGCTTTAGGATACAATTAGCAGCACCCTACAGCTTGTTGCTTGTTTTCTTTGACTATAAGAGGAATCTTCAGTGACTCACTGTAATAATTTAAATATCTAAATGTATGCACTGTAGAGGTCTGTCTCTGGTCAGATAACTCTTATCCCTCACACCAGACTCATACAATGCCTTTTTAGCCAGTTAAACTGAGCATTTAATCATTGAACACTGTCCCTAGAGGAAGCCTCATCAAGATATAATATGTCTAATACATGACACAAATCATCTGGTTCTGTACTGTGTGTTCTGTGCAATGAATGCTGCCCATTTTGACTTAAATTCCCAGGTAATACAAAAACAATTTGGAGAATATCTGAACCTATCAATAGCTTCCTTTTCCTGAAATAATATGTGACTTGTTTTTTGGGAAGAGCTAAGGTTCTCAGCAAAATCAGTGCCAGTGATGCCAACATGTTTCTTGTTCAACTCCCTAAGAAACATGAGATAACAGCAGGGGCTGCATTCCCCAGTACACATGAATAGCCAAACCTTTTCACAAGAAGAAAGGTCTTTTCATGGAGCTGCCCATGAGCACAGCACAGTGAAGATATTCTCTTCAGAGTCTCTTATTCTTTCCAATATGTTATTTATTACTCCTCGTTGAACAGCAGCTTTATTAGAGGATGTAGTTTCACCAGACTGTTTTACACAGACATATAATCTATTTCTATTTATTTCACAAGAACAAGCCCTCATGTAGTTCATGTATAGAAACCTGTTTGTAAGAATATGGGGGCTTCTTTCCCTTTTTTTTTCCACCTAAAGAATTCAGATTGTCTATGTACTCCTTTTGTCTCCAAGGAAAAGCTGAGCAGAACAATCTTTTGTCCTCCAGGCTGAATCCTGTTTCATTGCTACTGACAAGTGAAAGATTTTCATGATTATGTAGAAGGGGACAGAAAATAACCACAAGAGGTCTTTCTGTGGTCAAAAAGCACAAGCTACAAATTGCAGGAGGATTCAAGGAGTGACTGTTTAACGGAAACTTAAAGCTGTAATAGCAGGTCATAAAACTTATTTCAGCACAACCGGAATTTTGTTGTCACACAAAATTGCACAAACAATTATGACACCAGTGAGGGAAGTGATGTTGTCAGAGGAGGTTTGAACACTTAGTCCTGGGTGGCTTTTACTTTTCCACTTATGTCAGAGTCATGAGGCTTTTTTTTCCCCTCTAATTGCCTTTTCCCAAATGACCTATTTATTAGGTAAGCGAGTTTCCCTTTTTGTTTTTAATTGCCTGTCATTATCAGACAGCCACTCATTTTCAGTCACTGCTTTAGCATTCTCCCATCTAAGGACTGTGGTTAATTCACTTTATATTACAGTAATTTTACACACATCCGAAATGTCAATAAAATAAAAACAGGCAGTTATAAGCTTCCGTCTGCTTTATCACATGCTGTATCCATGCACTGTAAAAGGTGTTCTTCCCTGTAACAGCCAGAAGCTGATAAGTTGCTGACATTTAAAGAGGAGGCTGTGTGGTCCTAGAATGATATGCTTTCAAATTAGAAATGTTGGTAACAGGGACCTCTGAAGCTACGCAAGGAGTTCTTTATGTGTTCACAGATTGTCAGTCGCCATTAGAGAAAGGTTTGAATACATCTGAAAGTATTGAAATTCACCAGATAATTCCATCAAAATCTCATCTAAAAAATCCATTCTCTCCTCAAGCCAGCAGAGCTATTACTAAGTTTTCAAACTTAACAGTCCTATCTTAGGTGATTTATGCATCTTTATAAGCACCATTCCTTGAAATTAAATTTCAGATAGTTTGCATGGTCAACTGACCTGCAAAATGCAGAGGCAGGAGTTGTGAGATGTAGAATTGCTATTGGAAGAGTATGAAAGGCTAAGGGGAGTCAGAGGGTTTGGGGCTAATGGAGTTAAGGGCACATTGGTGGGAATGAGGGATTTGACTGCTGTACCCATCTCTTCACACTACCTGCCCACATGTGTTACTGTGACAGTGTTGGATCAGGGAGTTTTATACTGTTTATCCTCATGAAAACATCACCTACGTGAACTGCATCTCAGAGAGGTCCTCAGAGCCCTCTGCCGTTCTTCACACTGATGATGAGTTATGAGTTCTGAAAGGCATTGAAGCCTTGGCTAAGTCTTCATAAGTTCTCTTCAGGTATCCAACACATCCAGATCCTGACCATAACCACCACTAATTTAAACTGGCATAGCTCAAGAAATAAAATAATTTTTAAAAGAAATAACATCAGAATTATTCTGCGTGGGGTGGATTTAACCCAAAAGCATATTGGTGTCTCCCAGCCATTTTCCTTCAGTGTTTCTCAACTGGGACATTTCACTCCCATGATCCCAAATGAACTAAGAGTCAGCACCATAGATGGGAAATTAAAAGCAGAACTACTGGGAAGGGATTTCTCTGTGAAATATTCCTGCCAACACAGAACTGAAACCTGGACACGTCCAGCACTGGTAGACAGAAGTATCAGAGCCTGGACAGATAAACTGGTAGATTAAACTGAAACCAGTGAGTTGAAACTAACAGGAGCTGGAATCCGTTTTTAACTGGCAGAGGCCTTGGGCAGTTTGAAGATTCAACTGCAGAAGTGATATTGATTCCTTAAAATGAATACGAGTAATAAAAAATAAAGAAGTGTACAAGCAATCAGACAGAATAGGAAGCGGGGGTGGAGCAGATGGGGGATATGGTGGAAAGAGACCATATTGAGCAAGAACAAGCAGTTCTGAGGAAGGGGAATGCTAAATTATACATCTTCAGCTAGTCTGTGATGTCTGATAGATGTTTCCTGGGAGTTATGTAACACAGTAATTGCTGTTATTTTCTTCATACCACGCTGATTTTATTAAACCATTCAGCAAATGCTGATTTCAGAGTCGCTTTTCCAATTAGTCACAACATTTCACGGGTATCTCTGCTAGTGAGCAGATTCTTCAACCTTTGCTCCTGCTGAGCAATGTTTTTAACCCCTCACATAATGCCTTGTGTTTCTCAGGCTAAAGATGGTAGAATCTGCACTCAACATTTTGCCTCATACAAGTCATTTGCTTAGTCTTAGGGTCAATGAAAAAGAAAGATGACTCTTGTACATGATACTCTCCATACTCAACAGGAAAATTATACTTCAGGCTAAATTTTGTTAAAAGAAATAAACATTTTTGTTTATAATCAGCACATAAAAAGAATTGTTTTAGGGGATAGCGATTGAATAAATTAGTACTTTTCCACTTTAACTACTTTAGATGTGTCTGTTTGCAATATGTAAATTCTCTTCTAAGAGCTGAAAAAAACCCAACTTGATAATTCTCACTACCAAAAAAAAACCAAACCAAACCCTCTTTTTGTCAGATTCCTGAGAACAATCTTTTTTTAAGAAAAGAAATGTTCAATAGAACATTTTCAAGCAGCACTGTGAAGTATGATAATGCATGGTATTCAATCTTTTTTTGCAGGTAGATATTGCACTGAAGACTGATGGTTTACATGGCACAAGCAGAAGTTCTGATTTATTGTATATTTTAACAATTCCTAGTTTATTTAATTGAGCAATGAAGATTAATTTCTTTGTTCTACCTTTATGATCCATGATACTGTGGAATTGTCATTTTACGATGCATCAGTTTCTGTTGTCTGTAATGTAACTGACCTCAATTCTCTGTCTGTAAAACAGACACAATTGTTCTTATTTGTTTTCCATGTCTTCCCCACCTACTTTTTTAAAACTAAAATTCCACTAATTAGAAGTGTTACATTAGAATCAAAGCTCTTACCCCTGAAGCATTTTCAAACCAGTTTTTCGTTAAAAAAACTCAAACCATAATAAGTATTTACAGGTGTTGCAGGACAGATTTATTTTCACAAACAAACTGACTACATGAAACATTGGAGATTTGAAGTCTCTCTTCCTTCATTACACTTCTCAATGTAAATTCCAGTAGTTTATCATAAGATAAATCTTTTGCCTCCATTACCATTGACCCAGCCTTGTGCCTTGCCACATCAAGAGAATGACCTGACACAGAAACTTGTATTTCTTAGGGACAAAAGGTCAGGGGGTCAGCTTTACGCAGATGTTAATACATAAACTATGTGCTTGCACTGATGTTCTGCTTTGAGATTTCATGGAATTCTGCACAATAAAAGATATAAAGACTTGGATTTGGTCATTGTCTCCTTCCACTGTTCAGAGTTTCAAGCATGTTTTTTTTTTGAGTAAAATGCTTTTCCCGTTTTTTTTTCCTTTTCCAGATGAAAGAGGGCAATTAAATAATTTTCAAATTATACAAAATTTATTTTCACAAGGTAAAAAAATGTTTTAAAGAAAACTTTCATGAGAAAACTCCATAGAAAAAATATCCCAATTTTACACTTAGCTGATTTCTTGGGCCTCAAGATAGATAGCTAATTGGTTTTGTTTCACACCTCGTTCACACAACAAGAACACTTAATCAGCTACAATTTGATACTCCCATCTTTTAGTTTATTGACTCTTCCTTTATTTATTCTGCCCTAGTTAACACCAGCTGAAAAGCATAATTATTAATTTCTTCCCAAACTTTCTAGGAAGCTCATCACTATAGAAACCGAGTACTTACCAAATACTAAGTTACCCTTGCTGGGAGGCAACAATATCGCCATTCTACCAATGGGCAGCCAAAGCACAAAGAGATTAAAATCAAATCCATACACGAATCGGGAGTGTCCAGCCTGAAACACCTAGAATGTTGTTTTGCCAGGTGTATCCTTATTACACGTTTTTTGTAAGAACAGCACTAAGTGACTTTGGCTGCTCCTGCAGGAGCTCAGGCTCCTGCCAGTCATCACCTAGGGTCTTCAAGGTGAGAGACTAGGGAGAGAGAGCCACTCAATTAATGACCGTTTGTGCAAAGTTTTATTAAAGTGACTTGCTGGCTATCACACAAGCTGAAGGCAGAGGTTGAAATATAATTAACTCCCCAGAGCAGCATGCAGCTAACCTCACCACAAAGCTACCTCCTCTCTCTGTCATCTTTTTGTCATCTTTTGGCTTGTTCAGTGCGGTTTCTGACAGGAAGTGAAGAACAAGTCTGACAGAGAGCCTCCTCTTCTGTGCAGCCATGATATATCCTTAGATGTCAATCATACATGCAGAATAAGACAGGATCTTATGTCAAAAAAGTTGTCTGTGCTTAAGTAATTCAAGGCTGTATCTCACTGTAGACCCACCAGGGAACAAAAAATCAGCTGTACAGGTAGCAGATAGATGGACATCTTAGCTTTGTGTTTTGCCTAATTTGGCGATGTTAAAGATGTTCTGTTACCTATGTTTTGTATGCATACATGTGTGCATTGTGATGTCCTCCTTGGCACTTACTAATCACACCACATCACCCTAAGAAACATTGCTCAGCTGACAGCCTTCGGTATTCTTCCATTGTTCCATTTACTTTCTTTGAACAATATTTAATTTGAGAAGTTGACAGTGTGGGCACCTATGAGCAAATTATCTTAAAATGCCTTTCTATCCAATAGTGAGAAATAGGCATTTCTGAGTTAATCTCACATATTTCATGATTATATGTTAGGATGTAATGAACTGAAGCTCAGCTGTACCTAGCAGCGTCATCTTTGACTGCAAGATTTACACATCCACATTAGGGTAGATGAATGTGTGTGATTTCAATCTCTGATAAAATAAATCTGAAAACACAACAATCCTGCATGCCCTGCATCCACATTCTTCAATGGAGATTGTTAGTATTTAGATAAACCAAGTAATTACAGGCACATCAGCCTGACATTGGTTCTGAGGAAAATAATGGTTGACATGGGATATAACAGATAAAGACCTAAAGGAAGGCATAATAATTTACAGTTTCTTCTGAAAGCAGATCCTATCAAGCTAATTTGATAGCTTCTTTCATGAAATTGCATATTCAGTTGATAGTAAAATTTTATGGTGTCAGTTTTACACAAGAAGATTTCTATGAGGTGTTTCTCATGGGATCACACACAATTTGATTAAAAAAAAAATCAGAATAATCTCTCACAGGAAGAATATTTAACATGTTAGAAACAGCTAGCCAATAGCCTGGCTCTGTGCTGAAATGCAACTGTAAACAAAGGATGTGCTGTAATAGAAAGCTGTTCTTGTTTCTGTTCATAGAATCACAGCACTGTTTGATTGGAAATGACTTTAAGATCATCTAGTTTCACCCCCCTGCCATGGGCAGGGACACTTTCCACTAAACCAGGTTGCTCAACGCCCTGTCCAACCCAGACTATGATCCATCTTAATTTCCACAGAGCCAATGTGAGCACCTCTACAAAAGCTGTGCTTTACTATGTAAAACTCCTCTAGAAGCCATTTGTGTTACTGACACCAGTGGCATACTGCAGGGCTCCATTTACATGGTAAAGGGAACAAAGCTCATGCTGGGCAGTCATCCTCAGAGATACCCACTGGTCACAGGCAATGCAGGATCAAGTGTGGATTTGACTCCAGACAGTGAAAACTCACCTTCCAAGGAGACTGACACTTTGTGCTCACCCAGAGGAAAGCAGTACACTTTTTTCCTACTCTCATCTTCATATGGAACAGAATTCATCCAGTTGATTATTTTTTTTCAACTAGTTCATAATCACACAGTGTAGAACATCTCAGTCCTCCAGGCTGTACTTTGGCAAAACGTCCTGCATCCAAAAAGAGGGTCTTTTACAGGCATATATTGAGGAGCTGTCCCAGTATGCAGACCCTGATGAATCCTGCCTATAATTCTGTAAGAGAAAAACGCAGTAAACCGTCATGTTGTTAAAATCCTACCAGGTAATAACTTATAAGATCATAAAGGGATTAACTTCTGATATCAGTGTGGCTATTCTGGCTTAAATCAGATGCAGATCCGCTTTATGGAAAAGCCTCTGATTCTCTTCAAAACAGAACTAGTTGGAAATATATTGTTAAAATTTCTCTTCCACAGAAGAAATTCCTTTTTATTTTTACTTATTTGGTTCCCATAGAAAGCCTTGTTTGATTTAAGATCTGACAGCAGGAAGACCAGTTGCTCATTGTAAACCTTCAATGCCTCACTATAGATCTTTCTTACTGAGAGTGGAAATAGATTTGATATTATGGGAAACTACTTATTGGATTTTTTTTTTATTTTCCTGTAAATGAAATGCTCAACAAATATTTATGAAATAATGTAATAAGCATTTTCCCCCTCAGAGTAAATACTGACAGCTTCTTAGCCAGGTGTGCTTGAAAGGGTCACAATTCAAAGCAAAGAGTATCTTTTAATTGTTAGTCTTTTTACTTCTATTTATTTTAAGGTGGAACTGAAAAGAGAGAGGGAGGAATTTGTATAAGGATAGAGCATCAAAATAAAGAGGTTTCCTCTCATTTATAGTACTGCTTTTCCTACTATAAAGATATGGAGCACAGAAAAATTTTGAAGCCTTGGATATATACTAAAAACTGAAACATTCACTGGTAGTTTAGAATCTTATTGAAAAATTATTCTTTATTTCACGGCAGAGGTGTTGATGTGGTGCAACATTTGAATAATATATCTTATCTTCCCTGAAAAAAAACCCTAATAACCAGGCTCTGCAGCATACGGGCCAGGGATTGTGATGTAGAGACCAGAACTAACAATGGCTGTTTCTTGCATGGAGCATCACAAGTCTTCTTTAACTGCCCTGGAAACACGAAGAGTGGCAAGGGACTCATCAATTTGCTCTGAAATGTGATAAAATACAGAAACCTGACTGTTTCCAGACTTCATTTCTTCTACCTATCATCTGTACTTTTTCCCTACTTGAGATTTAACTCTGTTGATGTCAAGGTGCTCTGTGTTTCAGGAGTTATTCTGAATTACTCCCAACTGTAGCACAGACACATGCTCTTTAGTAACATGGTTCTCAGATTTCCTTCTTAGTTTTATGATCAGAGACAGCCTGTGCCTTATGCTTGTGGAGAGTTAGTTTAAATGACCACACCAAAGCCTCTTTGAATAAAACCAGAATTCTTGGTTAAGAGTGCAATAATAAAGATACATGCATGAGGAGAACTGTAGAGAACATTAAACCCTCAGCCATCAATTATTGATGAAACATTCCCCTGGTGCTTGTATAAGATGGTTTCTGAGGATCTTAGTAGAATTCTAGACTTCATCAAAAAAATACAGTCTCCTGCTGTTTGAGTATTTCAGAAGTTCACCAGAAACTTGAGGTTGTTTAATGCTGGGGCCTTTTTTAGCTTATCTGAATTCACTAACTCAAATAGCCTGCTGCTAAAACCAAAGCTGTCTAAATAAGAGACCATATTCCTGATCCTACCTGCATCAAGAGAAGTCTCATAAAGTCGTATAGATGTACAAGTTTACAAATTGTGACAAATATGTATACAAAACTGCATAGATGAATCTGGGTATGATACTGTCAGGTTAAATATCAGTAGTTAGCCCTTTCCCCTGGAGAGGAGCACAACTGGGCTGATTTATGCCTCATGTTGTTTTCCATATGGAGCATTTCAAAGGCACAAGACTCATGGTGTTGGCGATCTTTCTAAAGAGAGCTGTGGAATATGTTGCCAGAAAGAAAATGCAGGTCAAGTATTTTGATCATGTTCTGCATGACAGAGATCCCTGCCATGGTGCTAAACAATCCTTTAGCTATTCCTACCCAACAGCTTCCCACCTCCTTACTCTAGTGCTTCTTTGGACACTTGCATAATATGGATTAGTCACTAGGTTACTTAAACTTATAACCCAGTTTTCTGCCCATAAGAGTCAGAAGCCAAGCTCCAGGGGCCAGGCACTGCCAGAGCTGTCCATGAAAGATGGTGAAGGAAAGCTTGGGCTAGCGTTTGAAATATTGTTAAAAAAAAACAACATTAAAACTGGAACAGGATTTCAAAAAGGTAATGAGCTGCCACTGATTAATATTAAATTAGTTAAAAAAAAGAATATTCCCTACTTTAAAATAAAACAAACCAAAAAATACTGCTCATGGAATAGATGCCCTTGACAGTGCAAACTTAAGTCTGGGTCAAATCACTGCTGTTAGAGAAAATAGATATATAAGAGCAAGATCTTTATTCAGTACCAGCATATTATGAGCTAAGATGACTTATGACCAATGGGTCATTGTGCCAAAACAATTATAAGCAATTTATGCTAAAGGTACGGTATTTTGAATTATCTTGTTTAATTTGTATACATAAGGGATATAAAACCGCTTTAATGTTAATGCACAGGACAAGAATCCACAGTTATGAAGCATTTATAGTACTAAATGATACATGGTTTCTTAACAGAACCCCAGGCAAAGATAATTAGAATAAAGGATGTTCGTGACAATTTCAAATAAGATTAATATAATCTGATAAAATTCTTCACAAGGGTCTGTGGCCTTGGTGATATGACTCATTGCTTTATTATCAGCCATTCTTTACTGGCGTCTGATCTGGCAGGGTATGGATTTTAATATAGAATTAATTGTGGAGAGAAGATTTTACATAGCACAGTTCTAAGTTCCTATTCCTTTATATATATGTATGACATCAGAAGTGCGTCTTTTGCAATTTCTTGATCATCTGTAGTCAAATTTATATTGTTTTCTGAAGCTTCCTGAGGCAGAGAACTTCTGTGCTCAGGTGGCCTCATATACAGTCAGAACATACAGGTTAATGAGACAAGCAGACACAAGTAAGAATAAAAGCAAAGCAACCAGGTTAATAGCATGAATCCCAGTGAAGGTTTGTTTAAACACAGTCTGCTTCTGGTAGCAACCTGCTCAGCCAACTCTAATGCTCTATGCACTGCAGTCATGGATTTATTCTGAACACACAAACCAGGCATCATGAAAAACTTCAACATCAAACTTGATCACAAAAGGCAACTCAAAACACCTCCATTTAGAATAGAAGCTCCGAGTATTTTGAAGGATCAGATAACCTTATCTCCCACACGTACTTTTCAATAATGGTCTGTTTTTTGTCTCTACCTCCACCACCACCGCCAGTGTCTGCCAAACTTACATTTATTCTCTATGAAAGCTTAGTTGCACTGCCAAACTCAATCTAATGCAAATAATTATGTTAAATGCCTCAATACTGTCTTTTATGTCCTACTTGCATAAAACAACCCAACAGCTTTTTATTATTCAGCATACACATCTCTATACTGCAGACCACAAGCAATTTTTATGTTTCTTACAAAGGCACAAGCCTAGAAATGGAGCCAGTCAATGTCTATTGCAAATATGCCAGCACCTCAAAGTCTCTGTCCTTATGAGAGATTAAAAGCCTAGAAAAAAAGATTTTCAGGCAAAGGAAGCTTTTGCTAACAGTAGTAGCTTCCCACTGTAAGAATTGTGCCATGCAAGGCACAATTTCAGTTCAGTAGGGCATACAAATCCCTGTCACATAAAACACAGAAAACTAATCTTTCTCATCAAAGCCTGTTTAGATAAATTGCACCTTGATAGGACATCAAACATGTGCAAAAAAGACTAATCAAAACTCCCCTAAAACCAACAGAGCCAAAGTGATGGTAAACACAACCCAGTATCAAGCTTGAAGTAGCTGGGAAACAAAGGGTATCCCAAAAGAATTTGGAATTGCTGCAAAGAAATAGTAGGCTCCCCTCTTCTGACTTTATGCTGCTGGCGCAGAGTGGGGAGCCTCTTAGTAATTTTCCTGGGGTATCCCAACCAAGTTACTCACAGGTACCCAAGCAGAAACCTGAACAAGGTGGTTTAGCAAAGAGGGTCTCTAGGGTCACTGCTGAGTGCATTATAACAAGATAATACAGAGAAAGCTATTAGCCCTCTTCTCAATGCAATCATTACAGAGGGTATAATCCAGAAAGAACATTTTGCTTCTGACAAATAACACTTTGAAGATGGTCTGGGATAGCCCTGCTTTGGACAATCCTAACTCATGTACCTGCAACAGAGGGTATATCTTCACCTTACAGCAGAATATGGGGCAGAGGCTCTCAAGGCAGCTTTGAATAGGCAGAGAAATGTTGGGAAAAGTGGTAGGGAGAAGCAGATCCTGCCCACAGAAAGGAAGAAATCAGGCTCCAGAATAAGAGTAAAACTTGAGTTTTACAGTTGCTTTGATCTCCTTTGTAAAGATTATGACAGAGAAAACATATGGCTTTTTTGCATTGAAACCCTGATGATCTCGGTTTTTCAGTTGGTGTTTATCACGGTTTTACTTGCACAGAACATGGCTGTGACGCAGTTATACCGCTTCTGGTTTCAAATGCAACTCAGGCACAACCAGTGTGGTTATCTCCAAGTCATGCTCTGTGGTACAAGGTAGACACAATCTCTGAAAATGGCACAGACAATAAAGAGAAACTAGGCTGGAGCCTGGATCCATATGATGAAGATCCACAAGAATTTCCTGTGTTATTGAAACCTTTGTGCTATTGAGGCACTCGGTCTAGGCTTTCTCCTTCAGAAATGTGTGATAAAGAATAAAGCTGTTTGACAACATTTCCTCCATCCCAGGCTGTAGAAAAAGCTTCCTGATGCTATCACAGAGGTGCATTATAAGATGCCCACCCACTTAGGTTAACTTAAATAATGATGCATCCTCTTGAGCACAAAACGCTGAGAAGGGAAAGAAAAGGAAGTTACAGCAGAGATACTCGAGATGCAACACTAGAGAGTTTTAAACCCATAAAAACATCCATAATTGAGTATTTGTTTAAGCAAGAACAAAGCTTTTGGTAGCTTGAATGCAAACCTAATATCCCATGGCTTGGGAAGTAGAATACAAAAGAGCAAAATTAAAAAGCAAGTAGTCCTGTATGATTGAATTAATAAGGTAGAAAAGCATACCCAAATAAAACACAACCTAAAAGAAAAAATAAGTATCATTAATCTAAATGGTTAATTAAGAATAAATAAAATCCACTTTTGAATGAGTTGTTAGTGCATTGTTTCCCATAGAAATGCTGTGAGTACAGGTTACCTACCACAAGTAACCTTTGTCTTACCACAAATGGTAGTCTGCTTTTCAGCTCAGCTGTATTCAACAGTCTGACAACAAGCCTCTAAAGCCCTTACCAACACCTTTACAGCAACCAGTACACATACCAAATAGATAAATGTGAAACTCTTCCTTGCCAATAGCCAAAGCTTTACCAAATACTCTCAGGTGGGAAACACCTTTCATTCAACTAAGTTCACTTTTATCAAGACAGCCTCAGAGGAAGCAGTTAAATTTAAAGTGTAACTCTTAAATAAATGCATCTCTTAGCCAGGGCATCAGGAAGCAAAGCCCAGCTTACCCTCTGCAGTATGCAACATACTGAGACATTCCCACATCAACTTCAGCATTTCCATTTCTCTTTTCAAGTTTAATTTATGTCTTCGTTTCCTAATGGGCTGCACTAAAGCAATAAGCCTTGATGGGGAGGGCGTTATCATGAGACAGCTTAGTATGCCCAACACATGATGCTCTACAGGTCAATTTTAAGTTCAAGTAGCAAACCATATTCTCAGTCAGGCATTTTTGGCAGTAAGAACAGTATAAATTAACAGGCTTTTGAACTGCCCTAGTAATTTTTTCTTTCAGTCTGAAAAGCATTTGAGAAGGAGATTAAGGAGAAAAAAAGAAAAAAACAAGTCATTTAAGGAGTGATTTCTTCACATCTTCATTAAACCAAAGCAGAAGCTTCTGAAATGGAGGCAAATGTCAGTCTTTTACAGTCTGGAAGCAACTTTCTGCCTTATCTTTTTGTAGCTGAAGGAAAGAACTTAAAAATCATTGTAACTAGCTATACACAACTACATGCTATGGGAATGCGGGTCAGACCATTGTTTCCTCAATCTAATTTATATTTTAACCTAGATTCAGCCTGGCCAATACACTCCTAATGTGAACATCTTTATCTGTGAAGTCAATTTACATGTACCATGGAATTTCAGAGCTGGACTTGAAAATTTCCCATAATCCACAATATTTCTATCTGGAAAACTTAAAATAGTTTGACTTTGGAAGATGGTGACCACAGAGTGTAGCCCTTTAAGGAGGTGAATTGCAGGTGATGCGTGTTGGGTTTACAATATAGTACAGATATGATATCTGGAAGAATCAAGAGACTACTAAATTTGTATTGGGGTGTAGAAGAGTTTTTTGTTTTATTTTTTTTCCTGTTTTTCTTTTTGGTTTTATTGACTTTGTTTTTAGATTTATGCTTGACAGGAAAAAGAAAACACCACAAAGGATTTTCTTTTAAGATTCTTAGAAATCACACTAGGTAACAAAAATTAGTGGTGGAAATTGATGGTGGCAAAGGAAAACGTAGTAACAATATCTGTCTGAAAATGCAGCTCACAGTGCAATGAGATGTTGTTTACACTGCTAAAATATGTTTAACAAATTAACACAGATTATGGGGTTACATGTAAATATCTGTGTGGGTGTAGATTTCGATTAATATTTGACAGCTTTGTTTTTCTTACTGTCAACGGGTTATGGGGGTTAGTGGGAGTCTCCATTAACTTTTTCTCAGCATACCATTGTGGTTTAGGACTTGGTGAGTCTTAGAATTTGTATAAAACCTTTTCAGACTTTTCCTAAAAAAACCTTTTCTTTTCTCCTTGAATATATTTGCCCTGCTCGTGGATCACAGACTGAGCCATGCTGTGCCCTACAGGGGTTACAGCCGTCGGCTTGCCTTGTCCTGACCCTGCACAGCCACACGCCAACTATAGAAATCAAGGCTGTTGATATCTACATTTAATAAGGCTGGTCCAACAATAAACTCCTACAGCAGACTCGTATAGCAGTGATGCTGGTACCTGTCCAA